>NC_035448.2:119058537-120382835 GCF_002127325.2 Helianthus annuus | reverse complement strand
ATCAATATGCTGGGATCAGGATCATGACCTGGCACACACTCTGCTTTAGGAATCGAAACTTGGTTTACCTGCACATCCTCTACCTCACAATAAATTTCAACAAATTTAAAATTTGACAAATTTATGTTCTCTGCTTACCACATGTAAAAGATGAATTCAACAGATGAATTAAAACCACTTGCAGGTATTAACCAATTAATGATTTTACAATGTTAATCTCTGATGAACCACTAGTAAATATAAAATGATTTAACATTTAAATGCCTCTGATGACCACTTGAAGACAAAACATTCAAATCTATTTCATTATACACAAACTCCCCCTCACGAAATATTCATCATGTTTAGCACTTGGAATTTTGAAAATCAGCATTTTAATCATCAGTTGTCGAAAATCTTTTTGGATTTTTTCAAAAGTTTATGCTAAAACACATTAAAATCTTTTTGGATTTTATTTTGAAAGAAATGCAGAAATATTTACATTCAATATTTTTGTGAGTTTATGTAAGAGGATCATATCAGTTTTTGAGACAAATCACTAACACCGTTAAGCTTTAAACATTTTAAGTTCTAAACAATTCACCTAGATTGTCAGTATATACTGATCCACTTAAATTTTTACACAAAGTTCAACTGTTTCGAGATACGAGATTAATGTTTTAAGCACTTAAACTTATTCGAGTGTCCCACCTCAGAATATACTCCCGTATCCAGACTTCTATATTCAGTCTTACAAGTGAATGTACATTAATGATATCTGTAAACGGGTAAATGCGAGACCGTGAGAGCTCAGGCTACAACTTTCGTTCGTACAAAGAGATGACGACTTGACTTTCGGTGTGTCCCGTTTGGGGATCTTTTCTTCAACAGCACATGATTAGCATCTTTCAATGTTTCATCATTTTTTGTACTGAGGGCTGGCTTTAAGATTAAAGCGTATGCAAAGCATTATACGAGGACTAGGCTATTGCTCCGCAAAATCAGAAGTCCTGATATAATACCCAAGATATCACCACGTACAAAGACCTAGTATGTCAGAAATAGAAATCTTTCAAACAAGATTTCGGGGTTACCCATATATCCGAGAGATGTTCCCCACGATATAAGTAAGTATTTGTTTTTATGTTTATATCTCGAAAACAATCTACTGAATGTATAAAAACCTACTGGCATATCCTCAGTGAATCGTTTATCACATTTTTGACATTACAATTCTTTAGCGTGCTGTGATAGTCCACTGATGTACTATCATTTCCTCTTTTCACAAAAAACGCTTTTTAAATTTTTTGATGTTTTTGGCTTTTTCAAATTTTCTAATGTTTTTGGATTTTCTAAAATTTCTTTACTCCCCTAAAATTCAAAAACCATTTAAAGAAAATTTGAAAACAATCTGTACAAGTAAAATGACAACTGTTGTGAATTACTTCAATTCTCCATCCACTTGGCTTAAACAATCAGAACTCCCCCTTACAACAAACTATGAGTTAATTGCTCGGATGGTCCCTGTGGTTTCAACTTTTTTCACGTTTAGTCTCCACCTTTTGAAAATAGCAGGTATGTGTCACACCCCAACCAATGGCGGAAACATCGCGGATGAGACGAAGTGTGAAGATTGCTAGAGACATCATAACGCTATTTGTGACAATATTTAGAAATTCCAAATTTCATTTCATTTCATAACTTCAAATAGTCAACATTACAAGAAATTCAAATACAACAAGTTTAACATAACAACATGATAACATAACAAAATTTGATACAACATATTAAACCCTAACGTCTATATGTGTATCTAGGCATCAACGCTACTTCTTTTCTTAGCATCGTCCTCATCAACCTGTAACATGTTTAAAATAAAGTTCAATGGCAAAAAGCAAAGGCGAGTAACAAAGTTTGATACGTACATAGCAAAAGATAAGTTTGAACAATTCCTCGTAGCAAGCATGTGATTCAAGATAAACATTTAAACATGGCATGTGTCTAACATTATCAAACCAAGAAAACGCAACTTGCTCATGACATAACCAAAGTTTCAGTAGAGGCGGGTCGTTAATCCTATAGCGCTACATATGTCAAGGTTTGGCTCGTACGAAGTTAATGATAAGTTCAACACATAAGAATCACCCAAATTTAAAGTATCAAGTCATCACATACACAAGCATGTTATAGGAATGTTCATGTGTTTAGACAAAAGTTCATGTGTAAGTTTCAATAGGTAAACATGTTACACCCCAAAAGTAGTAAAGTAAAAAGGGGAAAAGTACGAGTATACTCACAAAGTTTGCATATGTTTTCCGATTATCCAATTGTTGACGAGTAGAGATTTAGAGTCCGAATGTATAAGGGTTAAGGTTCAAGTATGTTTAGAGTCGAGATTCGGTGTTTAAAACAACATAAAAATAAGATATGAGAATAACATGGAAAATAATCATTTAGTACATATGATGCTTGTTCTTGACACTAGGAAACTCGAAGGAGTTTAGATGTTTTCATGGAACAAGGTTCCATTAGAATCGTGACAAGTTATCATAGTCTAGGATGATGTAATCTAGTACCCCGACATATGAACACTAGTTCATCATCAAAGATTCGATTATTCGAATAATATATTTAGGTTATATAATATATGTCCAATAGTTCAAGCATGAGGTAGAAGATTAAAATCTTCATTTTGGTACCTCTAAATGTCATAGAAGTCATGTAGGAGGTAGGAATATCAAGTCTTCCATTTAGGCACCTCTATGTGTTCACCACTACACTTGATGTAAAAAAAACAACCAAGGAGGGTCATGAACATACAATAAAGAATAAGAAATATACACACTAACTAAGAGAAATCATCAAATCATGTGAGGATTGTATGTTTGGACAACCCAAGTTGTTCCATAATCACTCATGTATCAAAGACAAAGTTTGACATGACTTGTGGGTTAAAAACCCTAAACAAAACACCAAGTTTATGAGGTTTAATCCTCTGATTTTAAATGTCTCAACCTTGTTTTTAAGCTTAACCAACCATGGGATAAGTTGTAAGCAATAGGACATAGGTATGAGATGTGTTAGACACAAGTTGCATAGGTTTAAACAAGTTTTTGATGAACACAAAAACAAACAGAAAGTTTATGGACTATTTCGGGGCATTTCCAGGTCTGATTTCTCCAAGGAGAAGTCTAGGAATCGAACCCCATGATTATACAAGCAAGTAGGAAAAAGAATCGAGTGAATCGGATAAGAATTGAGTGAGTTATGCTCATTTTCGTGAAGGGGTGTCAATCTACTCGAACCCTTGCTTTCAGCTACGGTTTGGTGGATGTTTTGTGAGTTTTTAGGGTTGCAAAAGTGGTAGGGAGGCTGGTTATAAGTGGTATTTATAGGGGGAAGGATTAGGGTTTCAATGGGTTGGGCTTTGGAAGTGTTTAGAAGGGGTTACACCTTGAAACTAGCCCACAAAACCCAACTATATGGGGCTGAATTTTGCTGAATTGGGCTGCCATATTTCTTTATTTTTTTTATTTTTTAAAACATTATAATGAGTAATTTTGTTAATTAAGTTGTGTAATAATGTGCAACAATGCTTCCCCTAACTTGTAACAAGGTGAAATATGAAATAAAACATGATTTAACTAGGTAAAAAGTGTAATGTACAAGTTTTATTTACGTAGCAAGTTCCGTATTTTACAACGATTACAATGAAAGAATGGTTATAAGAACACAAGATTTCCAAAGTTAGAATTTCACGTAAGGTTTCTAAATGTAGGAAGTTTGAAAACGCAGGGCGTTACAGTATGCTCCCTATGGTTTGTCATTTTGTTACTCAGATAGTCCCTGAGTAGATGTCAGTTAGTTTGAAAATAGCATGTATGCTCCCTATGGTTTGTCATTTTGTTACTCGGATAGTCCCCAGAGTAAATGTTGGGGGACTATCCGAGTAACAAAATGACAAACCATAGGGAGCATACATGCTATTTTCAAAATGTGGGGACTAAACGTGAAAAAATGTGAAACCACAGGGACCATCCGAGCAATTAACTCACAAACTATTTTCCCATTATGATTTCAAAACACTTAAGTTTGTTTTAATCAAAATGGTTTTTCCGGAAAATAAGTTTTGTTGATTTTACCACTTGTAGGTTGGGGTTATGATCATCACTTTGTTCTATCAACCACTTGAAAAATTTAACAATTTTAAATTCTACCAACAAATATCACTTATAACAAATCAAGTACAACTTAATGTCCCTGATTAACCACTTGAAGATCGAAATATCACAGTTACCAACATGTGAATTTCTCAAGAAAGATACCGATTCCTACTCCCTAATTACCAACCTGGTAGTTCCGGCAAGTCAGGTTTTTCAGTTAAAGATATCCTCCCAAGCCTGACAGACCTCGGGAGATTCCTAGATATCAACACTCGGTTTCTTTCCTTTCCTTTTCTTCTCATAATATTCTTTTACCCCTTTGACTTTCCCATCAATCATTTTTCCAAAAATATGTTTCACTTTGGGGTTAAAGGCTTTTTCAACATCAAATTCTTTCTTTTCAGAAAAGAATTGATTTGAAATCTCAACTTTGCCAACTTTTTGTTTAAAATTTTCAGCCCTTAATGGTGGAAAATTTGCATCATCCATTGGAGGTACTAATTTTTCACCTTTTGATTCAACCTGTGGCTCCTCTGACTTTGTGGAATCAGATTCATCGCCAGAAGATAGCTCCTCTGATTTTGACGAATCAGAATCATTGCTTGAACTATCATCAGATCTCTTAACAACCCATTTTTGGTTTTCAAGGTTTGTTTTTCTCTTGTAAAATCTTTTTGAACACTCACCAACCTCAAATGTTGAGTTTTTGAAAACTATAAAAGGTTTAGTTGGTGGTTCATTTTCAACAATCTTTTCTTTCATTTTAAGAGACACTCCCTATTTTGATTGGATTGCCTTTGAACAATTCTTGGCAATATGACCAACTGTTTTGCATTGAAAACAAGTTCTTGTCTCTTTCTGTTGAATAGCTTCATTCTTCAATTCATCTTGCTTCTTTGCAAGGAATTCTCTATTTGATTGCTTCCAGAATGAGCTTTTCTCCTCTTCTTCTGAGCTTGCTCCTGAAACAAATACTGTATTTGTTTTAGAAATTTTCGCATTTTTATAATTTTCTGGTGGAATAAATCCTAAACCTTTCTTTTTGAAATTTCCGTTATGGTTTGGTTTCTTTTGAAAACCAGAACGAGAACTGTAACCCTTTTCTTGTTTAATCTTTGTTTAACTCTTGAGGTTTAAGGTCTTGGACTTTCAGTAAGATTTACATCTTTTATTTCAGAAATATTAATTTCTGTTAATTTGAAAACCTTTTTTTATCATTTCTGGTTTAACATCTCTTATTGGAAATTCTTCATCAGAATATAATTTGTTAGAATCATTCAAAGTATATGCCACTTTGAATGTTTTGTCATTCAAATTAGATTTTGATAATAAGAATTCTTTATTGTATACTATTTTGCCCTGTTTGACTTTTGAACTGGACGTATCGGATTCAGACTTTGACTCTGATTTTGACTCCGACTTTGACTCCTCGGTTTCATCGTTATCCAACACATGATCCACCACTTTCTTCATCAATTGAGATGGTTGATCAGTGTCAGACGATGTAAAAGTGACGTCAATGTTTTCTAGCAAATTATCTGATGGTTCAGACTCCCATTTTAAGTTAGTTGCCTTTTCGACTCTTTCTGAATTTGGATTTCTTGGCGAATATCCATTTTCAAGCGGGGGTGGACACTTGTTGTAACTGACACTCTGTTTCTTACCAGAAGTCTTCACTTCAGTATCCTTTTTTCTTTTCAGAAATCTTTTCTTCAGATGTTTCTTCTTCAAATGCCTTCATGCCTTCAACTGTTGGATAAATCATGTCAATGACATAAGAAGTACATGAGTAACTTTTTAACAACCTATTAACTCTTTCTGTTTCAATTCTCTGAGTTTCCAGTTTTTGTTCTAGAACAACACACTTCTCAATGTAATTGTTGACAACTTTCTACTTAGTCATGAAAGCTCCTTGAAGTGTTTTCATTGCTGTTGCTTGTTCACTGCTTGTTTGATTGTACTGATTCATTGCTTTATTTAGAACATCACAAGATTCTTTCAATTTGTTCATGTTGTGAATCAAAGTACTGTTTTGCTTCTTCATTACTTCACAACTTTCACATTTCACTAGAATTTTCTGTGCATCAGCTTCTGCTTCAACTTTGAAAGCTGGAACTTCTTTAACTTTTCTCTTAACCACTTGGACTTCTTCATCATCACTGCTGACTGGTTTTTTAGCTTTCTTCTTTTTCTTTCGAACTTTTCCATCATCACTATCACTTTCTTCCATCTTTCTCAAATGCTCTTCCATTCTTTTTGCATAATAGTCATTATCATTATCACTATCTTCAGCAACTCTAGCAACAAAAGCTTTGGCTTGCAGAATCTCCTTTTCCGGACAATAATTATCCCAGCTAAAGTTTTCCTAACTAAAACCTTCTGGTAACTTTTCATCAGCTTGATCTATCAGACATGCCTTATTGTCAGCTGAAATATATTTATCCCAACCGAAACCTTTTGATGGTTTCTTATCTTCTTGATTCACCAAACAAGCTCTCTTTGATGACTCTTCAATCTCCTTCCTGGCATGAGTAGTTTGTGGTTGTTGTTGTTGAGCAACTTGATGATAAATTGCTTTTCGATAGTAGTCATTGTTGTTGAACGGATTTTGAGCTCCACTTGCTTTGCGGTTTGTGCACTCCCTCTTGAAGTGTCCTTTTTCCCTGCAACGAAAACAAGTAACTTTAGATTTATCAAAACCTAAAGTAGAAACATTTGCATCACGGAAATCATCTCTTCCCGTAATTTGTTTAAACTTTTTAGCTCTCCTCAACACACTTGCCAAACACCACTTTATATGCATCAACTCCATCTCCTCAGCATCAGTCTAATCGTAATCCTCTTTTGTCAACATTGGATTCCCGATCCGACCTGCAACTAAACTCTCATATGACTCTAAAACAGTTCCCAACAAAGACATGTGACTTTTTGCAACTTCTTCTGAGTAATCCTGATCATTCTCAAGATTCAATACAATGTTGCATTGTAACTTCCTGCCATTCTTGGTTGCTGACACATTTGGATCAAATAACAGATATGACGAAAAACTCGTTTTGCTGTTTGATCCTTTAGAAGACCCACTCGGAGAACTTTTAGCATTGAAAGCAGTTTCAACTTTTGGTGACATGTTTGTTTTATCACTGACACCTCCTTTGTAATAAAGACCAATATCTTGTTCACCATCAAAATCTTTCATTCTTGAGATCTTCCGTTGTTCCATCTCTTGAGCTTCAATTTTTTCAATGAACTTACTCAATGTTAACGAGTTAAACCCATTTTTATTCCTTAACATCATAAGGTACGTGCCCCAAGTTTCATGTGGCAACGCATCAGCCAACTTTTCAATCAACTCTTCATTGTCTTTTGTGATGCTCAATCTCTTCATGTTCATTACTAGATTGCAATATCTTTCAATGATCTGCTTAGTACTTTCAGTTCTTAAACCCCGAAATAGATCAAACTCTTTTTTCAGAAGTGATTTTTTGTTCTTAACCATCTCTTGACTTCCAACAAACTTTGATTTTAATGCTTTCCAAATTGAGTATGCACTTCCATTGTGCTGCAACAAAACCAAGATATCTTCTTTAATAGCTTGTTGTAGTAAACTGATCATCATTTTCTCGTTTTTGTATTTCTTTTTCTCATCCACTAAGATCTTTAATACCAATCTCCTCTTCATCATCATTCATCGGTCTAACATATTTCATTTCAACGCATTCCCAAGCATCCAAGTAATTTGCTTGGACCCAGTTTTCGAAACGTTCTTCCCATCCTTTATACTCCTCGATGTTCATGAGCTTAGGCGGTTTTTGCATAGTCCCCGTTTCATTTTCCAACATTGCTTGCTGAGTAATGGTAATCGGAGTAGCAAAGGCGTTATAATATTCCTCTTCCATGTTTCGGTTTTCAAAATTTCACAAACAGTCAGTTTCAAGTGAAATTATCCTCAAACGAAATACTCTTTAAAGTGAAATTAACCAGCTCAAACGAAATTACAGCTTTGGCGCGAAATACCCTAATTTCGTGTGAAGTAGCACTTTTTCAAACGAAATATGTAATTTCGTGCGAAATTATCAAACGAATATACAACTTGAAGCGAAAACACTAATTTCGTGTGAATCTCTCAAACGAAATTCCAATCTGAAGCGAAATAAGGTAATTTCGTGCGAAATTAAACCCTAATTTCGTGCGAAATTATGCTGATGTCATCATCTCGAGGTGAATTTTGTCAAATTGATCAAGTTTTAAGCCGTTTTAAGATCTGAAACTTTCAAGGGTTTGTTAAAACACTATTGCGCATATAATATGTGAAATTCAAGACATTTTGACAAAGAAAACTTGTTAATTGTGAAAAAGAAGGTGTAGAAATCAGATTTTGCAGTTGAATTGGTATGAACTCTTCCTCCTGAGTTCTGATACCACTTGTAGGATCGTTTTCTGACCCGAACGAGTCGATCAGAAGAGTTTTTGCTTGATACGAAAGGCGGAAACAGACGTATAAAGTCAATTCGGCTAGATATACACTTTAAACTGTCATTTGATTGATTTGACAACGTTTTACAGGGAGACGACACTTCGGCAGCAGTTCGGCACTGAAACCGGAAAGTTAAGATAACTCAAACGAAATCAAGGCACCACTATATATAGGCCTAGTAATTTCGCACGGAATTGTCACAAACGAAATCAAGGTTCATGCGAAATTAGATTTCGTACGAAATTACCTTGTAATTTCGTGTGGAATTACTAATCATGTAATTTCGTTCGAAATTACCTTTAAACCTATTTTTGACACTTTCTCGTACTACGTGCCCTGATCTATCTAAATACACACAAGACTCGATACAAGACAAAGTCGACAGACGTATGCACCAACACCCAAAACAAGAAAAGGTAATGATACAATCTGGGTGATTGTAGATAGGCTAACTAAGTCAGCTCATTTCTTACCAATGAAGGAAACTTTTAGTATGGAACAATTAGCCAAATTGTATGTAAATGAAATTGTTTCATTACATGGAATACCTTTATCAATTGTATCTGATAGGGGTAGCCGTTTTACCTCTCATTTTTGGACAAGTTTCCAAAAAGCAATGGGAACCAAGTTGAATATAAGCACAGCTTATCATCCTCAAACGGACGGACAAAGCGAAAGGACAATTCAGACAATGGAGGACATGCTTAGAGCTTGTCTAATTGATTTCGGAGGTAATTGGGATAATCACTTACCTTTAATAGAATTTTCTTATAATAACAGTTATCACACAAGTATCAATGTTGCACCATTCGAAGCACTTTATGGACGAAAGTGCAGAACCCAAGTCTGTTGGGCAGAAATTAGAGAAAAACAACTATCTGGACCTGAGATAGTGCAAGAAACAACTGACAAGATCATTCAAGTCAAGGAACGACTGAAAGCAGCACGTGATCGATAGAAGAGCTATGCTGATAACAGACGTAAGCCGTTAGAATTTCAGATAGGTGACAAAGTATTGTTAAAAGTCTCTCCTTGGAAAGGAGTGGTAAGATTCATCAAAAGAGGGAAGCTAAGTCCCAGGTATGTTGGACCTTTTAATATTATTAGAAGAATAGGACCTGTAGCCTATCAGCTACAACTGCCAGAGGAAATGGCAGGAATACATGATGTATTTCATGTATCTAATCTCAAAATGTGCCTAGCTGATGAATCACTCGTAGTGCCTCTTAAGGATATAAAGGTAAATGAACAACTCAAATTTATAGAGAGGCCTCTACAGGTCGAAGACAGGAAAGTCAAGAATCTCAAGCATAAAAGATTAGTTCTGGTCAAAGTGAAGTGGGACTCTAAAAGAGGACCTGAATACACATGGGAACTTGAATCAGAAATGCAAAAGAAATATCCACATTTGTTCCTGTAGATCTCGAGGACGAGCTCTAAAACAAGGTGGGGAGGATATAACAATCCCAACATAAACCGACACTCTTGCATATTTCCGACACCCTATTATATTTTAAAATGTCTTAATATGTCTTTAAATATACCCAGTATGTGAAAACCGAGCCCGAAATACAATATAGCATTAAAAATAAATTAAAAACAAGTTTAATTAAGCTGAGGCGGGCCGCGTAGGACCCCACCCCAACCTTAAGCTGGCGGTATCAAGGTTTAGACCTGATTTCGTTGATTTTAGTAAGTTCAGGCGGGCCGCGTAAGTCCCCTAATTAGTTTACGCGGGCCGCGAGAGTCAAAAATGGTGGCACAGCCCGGTGATGACACGTGTCATCATCATGTCGAGCCTACTAGCTGATCTGGACGAGCTACACGTTGACCCGGAGTCAACGCGGGCCGCGTAGGCCTTGCCTGTATGTTACGCGGGCCGCGTGAGGACCAGATTCAGCAACTATAAATAGATGGCCTCGGATCTCAGTCGAAATCATTCAAAATTTCTTTCTCAATCTCAATTTCTGATAGTAGGCTTATTATACGTTGGTATTATACCCCCTAAATAGCGAGGTTCTGCTACGATGTAAGTATCATAACCCCTGGAGACGTATTAGATACTCTGCCCGATTGATCTAGGGTTCCGTAACGGCTGTCGTGGTTCTGCCCAACGTAGTCGTTGGAATGCCGTCTCGGGGAGGGTATTACTAATGTTAAAATGGGTTATTATACTAACACACGTGCATTTGTGTAATTTATAGATTATTCCCAGGAAATCCTTACTGGAAACCCTAAAACAGCAATGTGAGTAATCCTCTTTTTGTTAATTGTTTTTACAAAACCTTACATACTTTTCCATGCGAATAGCAGTTATTGAGTATTTGTAAGAATACAATTATCGTGGGTATGTTGAGGTTTTGTATACAAAATTTGTTACCACCTGGTCAAGGAGTAACATTTCCACAAGTCAGGTCTGACAATACCAACGGGTGATAATTGTTATATCTTGGAAACAAATGTAATTGCGGATGAGCCCTCAATACTGTACACTGTGACTTTTTATTTAAACTTGATTAAACTGGGATTCACTCACCAGTATTTCCCACTGACAAAATGTTTTTAAAACGCGTTTCAGGTAACACAATGTGAAAGCCAATTAGAAGCCAGCTGGACAACACTGAAGGCTTGGAAAAGTGGCAATAAAGTTACCTAAAAAGAAATAGATGTTTTTAAATAAAAATAGGATTTATTCCTATGAAATGTGTGTATTGAAAACTTGGGTTTTACCCATGTGTTTAATGTTATGGAAATGTGGTATTTTACTCTCATTAAATATTTCCTAACTACGGTCCTGATGAAAATTCCGCTGCCAAATTTGATAATAACAAGATATACTAGAAACGGCCACGGCCGCCCGTTCCCGGGATTTTACCAGGAGGGAATGGGTGTTTTGACAGTTTGTCTCTTCTGAGTTTTCCATACTCGAAGCTTATTAAATACCAAATTCAACAAGTGCTTAGGCAATCCGTACCATGTGTCTCCTTGAATTGTCAAAGGCTCACCATAAGGAGTCTTGATAACTACTTGCTTCTTATCACATAGTATGGTCTTGGTTATAACACGACCAATCCATTCCTATCACTATCTCGAGTCCCTTTAATTTTAACGGAAACAAGGCCAGCGGAAAAAAATGAATCCTAATGGATATAAAACATCCATCTAATATTGCTGAAGCAGTCTCTGAGGTACCATCGGCCAATTCTACTTCATACTTAACGCTTAGAGTTTTAACAGGCAGATTTAATAATTTACAAAATCTATTGTCTACACAATACTTATCTGCACTTAAATCAAATGATACTCTAGCATAAACGTCTTTGATAAGGAAAGTACCTGTTGTGACATTGTCATCCTGAACGGCCTCTTGAGCATTCATTTGAGAGCCTCCAGCTTTGGTCTTCTTAGCCTCCCCATGCTTCTTGGTTTTATTTGGGAAATTAGTTTTGATGTGCCCTTTTTCATTGCAACCATAGCAGGTTGCGTCCTTTATGTCTTGGCAATCCAAAGTCTTGTGCCCTTCCTTATTACAAATTCCACAAGCTTAGCTTGAATCTAAAGTGCCTTTCCCTTTAGTCGCCTTCTTTGGGCAGTGATTCTTTATGTGCCCCTTCTCGCCACAACCATAGCATGTGGTGTTTCATTTTCGTTTCTAAAGAATATCCGTTGAAGGAAATGAATATCCGTTTGATTATCCTTTTCATTTCCGATTCTGAGGAAGCATCTGTTGAAAATGACTCCGTTTGTTCATTTTCGTTTCTGAAGAATATCCGTTGAAGGAAATGAATATCCATTTGATTATCCTTTTCATTTCCGATTCTGAGGAAGCATCTGTTGAAAATGACTCCGTTTGTTCATTTTCGTTTCTGAAGAATATCCGTTGAAGGAAATAAATATCCGTTTGATTATCCTTTTCATTTCTGTTTCTTAGGAAGCATCTATTGAAAATAACTCCGTCCATTCATTTTCATTTCTGAAGAATGTCTGTTGAGGAAACGATAGGATTATGCTTTGCATACCTCTAGGGGTTATTTGACACAAAGTCACAGACAGACTCCTACGAATAATTTCGGGACGAAATTTCCTAAAGTAGGGAAGGCTGTGACACCTGTGTCACTGTGACCGTCAAAAAAATGCCAAACCAATGAAATTTTGTGTTTCATACTTGGGATTTGTGAAAATATGTGTAATTTGCACATATCAATTCTTGTTCGATTTCAGGCTTTAAATCGCTTTCTGGAAGGTTATAGGCGATCTGATGCGTAAATATAGCCAGTTTAATGCAACAAACACTCCGGAACAGTGACATAGGCTTAACATACCTTAAATAACCTTTACATAACTTAGAAATAAGTTTTGGATGGTTTGGTATGCCGAAATCAAGTTTATTCGCTTACAGGGACTAAATTCGACAAACTGCGAAAGTATGCCTATTTGTACTGTAATGAACAATCCGGAACTTGACCGTAAGTTAAACACACCTTAAATATCCTTTACATAGCTTAGAAATAGGCTTTGAGGGGTTCGGTGTGCTAAAATAAACTTTATGCTCATTCAGGGACTAAAAGCGTCAAAAAGTGCACAAGTTTGTATTTTCGCGCATATCTTACGTTCTGAATATATCCGAACTTCCAAAAATTTATGTAATCATTAAAATATTATATTTTATTGATTGGCATGATAAAATTCCCTTTGTCGCTCAATTTGGATCGTTTTTTGCGTTCGTTACGACTTCCGTCGTATTTAACCGAACAACGCAACCGTACGACCAAACGAACCGACATCCGAGATATTTTTGAGCATGTTTTGACTTCCCAATACTTTAACTTCATTTTAGAGCCTTGAAATGAGGTTAACGGGGCTTAAACGTGTCAAAAATGAGCCGAAATGCAAGTTTCTAAGCTGCAAGGACTGAAACTGTCAATCTGTCAAACATGGCCAGGCGGCCCGCGTAAACCCAAGCCTTATTCTTATGCGGGGCGCATGAGCCTATCAGACAGAAACAATCTGGTCATTCAGTTCGATTTTGATGGTTTTGATCAATGGTTTTTCATGCTATGGGCTGGTTTGTGTGGGGAACAAGTCCCCAAGCAGTCCTTAACACTTGTATGGCTTGGATCATGCCCTCTTCTCCAAGAAATGATCCTAACGGTTTTGCGAAAACTATATATAGGCCATGCTTTCATTTCTTTTTCCTTGCATTTGGTCTGAGATTTCTCTAAGTGGTTGTGATATTTCACTTCCTACCTGAGAATACTTGGAACCAAATCTTTTTGGACCCTTTGTAAGTCCTCTTTCATTCTTTTATTGTTTTCCTAGCTCGAAAGTCAAACTTTGTTTGACTTTCAGCTTTGACCACGAGATGGTCAACGAGAAGTTCATTTGAACTTCGCAACGTGAGCGTAATCACGATGGTTATAGTCCTTAGTGACTATACCTACTGATTACCACGTTGACTAGGCGTAGTGACGAGTCGTAGTTTCGGTCAAAATGCGCATTAAGCGTATTTTGCAACCAAACTACTCTTGGTATCGAAACACTTTGTTTTGATATCAAAACCCGTTTTCTAACTTAGTTAAGCATGTTTTAACATGCTTAGCTCGTCACTTTTAGTTTAGTGCTTGTTTAGAGTCGTAAGTCAAGCGGTCTAAACCACCGCTTAGACTTTCGAACTCGACCCGTTTGGTCGATCATTAGGATCCGACCAAGCATGTTTAGTGACCATAGTTTTATAGGGAATAACCTTCCGAGGTTATACCTTATGGTCACCTAGTTTAAGTAGTTGTATGATAGGTAGATTATATGCCTTAGGTAAATGACCAAAATGCCCTTTTCATGCATAATTGGATTTTAAGCATATGTAACCTAAACATTTGTCACCTAACTGATTATACAACATAATTAAACATGTTTAGGCATATAATACTTGTCATAGGACTAGTTAGACGTCTCGAACGCGTTTTATGCGAACGACGCGTTAAAGTAGCGTAAGCTACCTAAACGGGTCGTAACGGGTCGAAAGCACTTAGGTTTGGTTTCCTTTTAGGATGTAGGCTTTGTTAAACCATATCACATGAGTTCCAACACTCATTTGGTTTACAAAACCACATTCTATCCGATCTCCCGATTTAGGTCCGGTTATTTACATAGTTACCTATATAGGGTGCCGTTTGATTCCGTGATCCCTCTAGCTTTGCTTGGTTGTTGTCCAAGACTTCTAAGCACCCTCAAGTGAGTACATAGTCCCCTCTTTTACTATCTTCAAACTGTTTTGGGGTGGAACACATGTGCCTACTTGATACTTTCATGTTTCCCATGTTTTTATATCATATACTTACTATGTTCAATAGTACACTATTAGTACATGATTTCATTATGTTTTGCTATGTATGTTCAACATGCTAGCATATTGATTTCCGTATATTCCATTTTGTCGCATATGCTCATCCAGCATATGGACACATTGTTTTACATTTTGAACAGTTGTAACCGTTTGATCCTGTGAACTGTTTGTGATCACTTGACTATGTGAACCATTTGTAACCATTGGATTATGTTAACCGTTTGTAACCGATTGATTATGTGAACCGTTTGTGATCACTTAACTATGTGAACCGTTTGTAACCATTGGATTATGTTAACCGTTTGTAACCGTTTGATTATGTGAACCGTTTGTGATTACTTGACTATGTGAACCGTTTGTAACCGTTGATTGACATGAACCGTTTGAAATCCGTTTGAACCGTTGGGTTAGGGAAGTGATTAGGTAACGGGGCGGGTGTAATGTGTTAAAAGCATGGTGGATATGCCGCTGGTATTTCCTATATATAAGTGCTTTTAACACATTATATATCGTTGCGTTATCTAGATCACTTGGGCAATGGTTAACAAAACAAAGTTATATTACAAGGTATTTTTCCCACGATATATATACTTTTTGAGTTTTTATTCCAAAAACGATTTACAATCTGGATTTAATTAAACAAATGTTTTGGAGGTAAGAATCATGGCTACGGGATTTTATAAACTGTAACCAATTTGATTTGAGTTGGTTAATTATGTCGCAATACTATACTTTTCAAAACAAGGTTTTAAATAAGTATTGCAACATGTAAAACGAGCCATGAATCTGGAACTCATACAAAACCTATGTACTCGCCGGCATTTTTATGCTGACGTACCTATTTTCACATGTGTTTCAGGTACAATAGTTGATGATGCTTGATGATGATATTGGTGTACTCTCACATAGGAATGGACAAGGTCTTAGCGACTTTAAAACTTGAAAGATAATAGTTGTATTTATCTAATTTGTATCAAAACATTTAGTTCAATAATGCAATAAAACAAAACTGTTTAATCCATGGTTGTGAAACAATGATTCTGTTACAACACTCCCCGACGTTTCCGCCACGTTTTGTTGTTTTACGTGGTCGGGGTGTAACATGGTGTCCTTCAAGTCCTTGCATTCATGGTCTTGTGATCCATCTCTTTACAGATGACACATCCCTGGTGTGTTCATAGAAACATTTTCGAAGTGCTTCTTCCCGCAGGTTTTACATTTGGGTTTTGCCTCCTTTGGCTTGGACTGGTTATAGTTTGAACCGGTCTTACCCTTTTTGTAACCCTTATTTGGGGTATTATCGCACTTTCGCTTATGATCCTTTAATACACGGTCCACGGCGTTGTTTACGGCTGTATCTATCATAGCCTGCAACTCGATGCCCGTTAAGTTCAGTCTTGCATCATTATTCTGGTCAACTGGATGATTGTGAGCTTCAGAGGAGTCAGCCATGGTGAAGCTTTGAAGGCTACAAACCAAGTAGTAATAATTTGTTTAATTATATAGTGAATTGTCGAATTTGATGATTAAATAGCCATGGTGCAAATAAACCATATAGGCCAATAGATAGTATTTAATTTATTTGATTATGTTTTGCCTAGGTTTTTAAATAACCCATCCTTGGCGTTTAAATGGAATATAATCCTTCATATTTATTAGACAGGGGACATAAGTCACGACTGTCAATGTCGTACCGACATTTTATATAGCACAAGGCCTGTTCCAAAGGACTTTTGATGGCACAGATGCCTTGTCACTAGGGAAATTTTAAAACATAATCAATGATTCCTTTGGATCGGAAATTTCATAGTTCATTGTCTTGACAAAAAGTTATGAAATAATACTATCTTTTCTATGACATATATTTGCCCGTAGGCATATATTTCAAATGAGTGTTTTGATGTATTCATCATGTTCGACGTTTATTAGCCATGATTCCTATTGATCATTTATGCTAATTAAGGGGTTTGGAAAAATCCTAATATAAAGATGACAAGTGTGATTTTATCGCATCACTGTTGTCAGGAGTGTTAACATGTTTTCAGATGTTAATAAGGATCTGAATTTCTTTTAAACAGGTCTTACCATCATAGCTAGGTCTTTAATGACATTCAAGCTAGGTTATACCTTTTAAGATTCTCTTTTAATATGTATATTGGCAGGAAAGGAATGATATTTATTTTATTCAGGATTTTCATTATAATTATCCTAGATTTAATTAAATATAACTATGGCACAAAAAGGCCAAGTCACAAGGGCAACTTTAAATTATAAACCATGATTTTGTAGAATCAAGGTATTTAGGCTTGAACGTTGTTCATTGCCTTTTCTTGACAGGGAGTTGTAGGCTACGACTGTCGTTTGTCTTATATGACAATGAATATGGCCCGTAAGCATTACATCCCTAATGTATGCTTAATTCACAAAATAAGAAAGGATTTCGAGAGAATCCAGTATAAGGATGATTTATGCGATTTTATCGAATCGCATTTGCCAGGAATGTTAACATGTTTACAGATGTTAACAAGGATTTGAATCTTTTGAATAGGTTTTACCATCTTGGCCATGTCTGCAATGACATCTAAGCTAGGTTTTACTTTTAAGATTCTTTTTAATATTTAACGCAGAACAATCCTAAATTGAGATATTAATAAGGATCTGAATCTAATTGAGGGACTACCATCTTGGCCTTGTCTTAGGATGACACATGGGCTAGGTCTTGTCCTTTTTAGATTTTGCCATTTTATTATAATGGCAGATCTTATAAAAGGAATGATACTTTTCATTTATTTCATATATTATATTCATATATATTAATAAAATGAAATTTTGATAAAGTATTCCAATGATTTTAAAAGAGGTACAGAATTGCCCTGAACGGGACTTTGAAAGGAATAATGTTGTCCTTGAAGGGACTAAAAGATAAATATGTCCTTATAAGGACTACTAAGGAAACAATCTTCAGCAAAAGGAGTTTCTTCTTCATTTTATTTCTGAATGTTTTCTCCTTGGTTGCACGTTAATCCTAGTCGCAGTACGAAGCTCGGCCTTTCCTAGGCTTCAAATGGGAGAATTTCCATTACGGCTTCTTTGCTTGGCGACATATTAAAAATATATAGAATTGAAAGCAATAATTCTCCGAATAGAGATGAGAGTATTCCTATGTTAAGTCTAGACTCAGAAGGTCTAAGGAATGTGCTACTGCGTCATTGAGATTAACATAAAAGGCTAGTGTTTAATTCACTCAATGTTGGCTCTGATACCAACGTGTCACACCCCGATATTTTCACGTATTACCAGTGGGCCCGGTGGGGAGTATCGTGACGTAGTTGATATCATCATAGTCAAACAACACAATTTAAATGCACAGCGGAAGCAAAAGATAAATATATTACAATCCGATAAAGAGTAATATCAAGTATTACAAATACGGTTGTAAAGATCCACAGGAGGATCAAAAGATAAAAAGAAACTTTGTTCAACAGACTTTAAGGCATCTAAGCTTGCGAGACTTTTATTTGATGCTAGGAGAGGCCAGCCTATTTCGATTAGTACCTGCACTTAGCCTTTTTGGGAAAATACGTCAGTTTACACTGGTAAATACAATTTAACTGACTCATTTGAAAACGTTTAAGAAAATTGATTTGAATGCACATGGCACAAAACTTTTTATAACTTGGGATAATTATTTTATATAAACTTGTAAAAGAATTACATGTTCGTTATACGTTCAGTAGCCCGGGTTGAATACCGGTTAAAGATTAATAGACACACCAAATGGTATAGTCCGCGGCGAGTTATTCTCGTAACCGGTGGTTATACCTTATTATTTATATATGCACAGGCGGGTGTACGCCTACACCCGTGCTAAGGTCGTGGCCATTCAATAAATGATGCCAAGGATATCCGGGACATGGTCATTAAAACAAGGCTTTAAGCAAACAAAACAATTTAAACGGGTCATATCAATAAATTAACCTTCATACGATCAACTATTCAATGCCCGACCAAGCGGTATTTTATATACCGTACCCCAAGCCCGTATAAGGGAAAATAAGTTAAAAGTATTTACCTGAGCTAAATATAAATTCAATCCCAGCCGTATATCAAATCAGCAAGTACATATAGCTTTTACTGGCTCCTAAATCTGGAACGAAGGTTTTTAATAACCTATTAGATTCGTAACGGGTCTTTAATTAAGCCTAAACTTAAACCGGTTAGTTTTAAAAAGGAGATACGGTTCAAAACGCATGATTATGCGAAGACCGGATTAGAAGTGGTTCAGACCCGACAAACTTGTATACTTGTTTAATATGGGTAATAAACACATTCTGGATTTGAGATAAAATGATAAGGTTTGACCCGTTTCGGCTAATTTATGCAAACTAGTTACATAAGCCGATCCGAACGCGAAAAGTGCGTAACGGGTAACCACAAGAGTCATGAACAGGTTACTAAGTTAATATGCCCTAAATATGTATATCAGTAGGATACTTCCAATATGCCCAAAACGAATTTAAAACCAATTTATGCCCCGTAGGGGTATTTTGGTCATTTTAAAGGTTAGAGAGTTTATATATTAATCTGAATTTCAGGTCTGATATATTAGTAAAAATACTTACTTAACAATTATATCATTTATGGTATTACATATATGTGAAATTTTATTATTATATACCAATATGCACCGAAGGGCATTTTGGTAATTTCACATAAGCTTTAAAGGTCAAATTTAGAATTCTGAGTTTAAAACTTTTCCTTATTTATATATGAAATTTACTTAACATCAGTAGGTATCAAACTTATATGTTAAAAATAGTTTTAACTTATACTATGAGTTAACGCGTAAAAAGGAGATTTTAAGCGATTTCGGGTTTTATAAGAAAAGCTGATATTTTTATCATTCCAGAAAGCTTAAAATGTTTTATTTATCATATAAAATCAGTAGAAAAAGGTTTGGTATCAAAATGATTTGTAAAACTCATTTTATAGGCCAAAAGGGCAAAACCGACAATTACCGAATAAAACTAGGACCCTATGTTATGCTCAGCCTAAAAATAAATAAAAATCTTTAAAAATCCCAAAATATTATTTTATATCAGTAGATAAAAAGTTTGGTATCAAAAATTGGGTTTAGATAGGATATACGCTAATTATGCCGTTTAATAAATAAAAAGCTTTTCATTTACGCTAATGAGCATAACTCCTAATCTAGACCTCAAAATGATGTCAAATTTTAGGGACAAGTTTATAATTCGGTAATGAAGGTTTCTATCCTCTCACATTTTCAAAAATCTCGTTTAAAGGTTAAAAGGGCATAATAGTCAACATTTAGGCATTTAACGGAAACATGCATATGAATCGGATAACTAAGGAACCAAGTTGTTTAACCTCAGAGGGTTACACTAACCTATAACATGGTCCTAAAGGAATCCTAAGGCATATCTAAACTAAGCCAAATCGGGTCATAACTAAAAGTCAAAGCAAAAGTCAACTTTTGCGATTTTCGGTTCCGAACCGAGCCTATACTTAGAATTGTCGGTTGAATCACGCTTAGACATGTTCAACTAATATTTACCAAGTTATTAAAGTGAGAAAAACTGATTTTATGGCTTCTATATTAATAGTTATGAATTTTATTTAAAACTAACTCATTTGACTTTTATTTGACCCGACAATTTAACTAAGTAAACGTGTAATTACGAGGTGCCCTTTTGAGGGTTTAACACCTACCTAATTACGGTCACGTAGCCATGTTCGTTGGGAACAATGGCTCAACCGTTTAAAAGTCAAAGCGTTTATAAAAAACGCTTGACTTTTCGGCTATAACGCTAAATAATATTAACTAAGCACGAAGGGACACTTACAAGAAGTCCTATGGGCTGAAGGAGGTTCCTAATATGATCAGGATCCCCTTGAATTCAGAGAGCCAAAGCAGAAAGGAATGGAGGTGTGAGGTGAAAGTGAAAACCCACCTCCTTATATACTTTTCGGGACCTCGTAGGATCGAGACATGTGTCGAGAGGTTATATTAAGATCATGACAGGTCTTAAGAAGTCTTATATTTCTGTGGGCAGCCCCTAGATTGAAGAAATGTGAGTATGGAAGCCGGCTTGAACAAAAACCAGCAACAAATAGGCTGTTTGCAGCTGTTCTGTTTCACGCAGCCCACGTAGGAGGCCCAAGGAGGCCTACGTGGCCCGCCTGAACTTGAAGTTCAGTCCACAGTTTGGCATATATACATATTCAGTCCCTGATCATGTTTAAAAGGCTTTTCTGACACGTATAAGGCCTGTTATTCTCACTTCAAGGCTCTACCATGATGCCTAAACATGGGGGACATGAAACATTCTTGAAAACATGTCGGATGTCGGTTCGTTTGGCTGTATGGTCACGTTGTTCGTCTAATTACGACGAAACACGAACGGACGCGAAAAACGATCCAAATGACGCGACAAATGAAATTTTATCATGCCGAACACTAAAATAAAATATTTTAGTGGTTACATAAATTTTTGGGTGTCCGGATATATTCAGAATGCAAGATATGCGCGAAAATGCAAACTTGTGCACTTTTTGACACTTTTAGTCCCTGCATGACTTAAAAGTTTATTTATGCGCACCAAACACCTCTAAGCCTATATGTAAGCTATATAAAGGATAATTAGGGCATGTTTAACTCATGGTCATAATCCGGAAGGTCCGATACCATACGAATCGGCATACTTTTGCAGTTTGACGCAAATAGTCCTTTAATCGCACAAAGTAGCGCGAAATGTCGTTTACTGACATCCAAGCCATCCATGGCCCATAATGGGAATTCTTAAGCATGAGTTTAATTATTGCTACACTCTCGTTCGCTTAAATGGTCACCAAAAGGCGTAGATTCAAAAGTTGGCGCTTTAGGTCCCTCTAATGCGCAAACTTGCGCATTTCATCGCTTAATAGCGTCGAAGCCTCATCTAATCCATATTAGGCATTCCTGAGAATATCATTAAACATTACGATGCTTTGGGTTCGCTAATAGGTCATTCAGAGGTATAATTAAACATATTGACACTTTTAGTCCCTCTAATTTGCAAAGTTGCGTGTAACCTTACTTATAGGCATAAAAATCTTAGTCGGCCAATAATTGGCATTCCCGAGAGTATAATCAAATATCCTGAAGCTCCTGGTTTGTTAAAAGGTCACTCAGAGGTAAGAATTAACATGTTGACGCTTTTAACCCTTTATTGCGCAAACTTTCAATTAATTACGCAAACGGCTACACTCGATCATCAAGTGGCTCATTTGTGAATATAAATATCATAAGAGGTTATTTAGAAACTTATTTTAGGTATGCTAACACTTCCAGTCCTTTCATAATCAAAGTTTTCGATTTTTCGAAAAAAATTAGTCCCTTAAATTCAATGTTTGACTTTATTAGGGTTTATTACACGTGTCAATACATCATTGGACGTGTTTTACGAGGTGTTACAATGATGGAGTATTGTATTAGAATAATTGGAATGGAGAGTTAACGGTAGGTCAAGGTATTTTATGTTATGTTCACATTGAAAATATTTAGCCATTATGATTTACGAATATTGGAATCAAAGTAAATGATGTTTTAGTACTTTTAACAATAAAACGCACGAAAGCATTGTAATGAGGCCTTGTGGTTTTTTGGAAATTGTATTTTATACAACCTTTCTTTAAAACCGTTTAAATTATTAACCAAATCTCACTGGCACATATAATACTTTTTTAAACATAATTGAGGATCCTTCAAAATAGAGTTTGTCATGAGGATGTATGTCTATATATCGTACTCAGTTAGAAATAAGTTGAAAGGATTGCGTAAAGTTGATGTTATGCTTCGAGAAATTTTTATGTGAAAGACTCAACCAATGCCTTATGATTCCTTTGTATATAGCATTGATACTTTGTATTAAATTTGATCATGAAACATTACGGTTATAGGTTTCATAATTAAAAAGCTAAAATTTGTAAAAGTATAAGGAGAAGAGGTGAAGATGAGTCCTATTTCTTTTGTTCTCTTTATTGTTTTTGGGTTGAACCACTTCACACAAGACGATCAGCTGGAATAGTCTAGTATTATCCAGCGTTTCATCAGATTCTTACATTAGAAATTTATGTTATAAATTATATTTTATACTACATGTTATGTGTTAGATTTGATTTTTAATTTTAGTGTTAGTATATTCAAAGAATCATGAATTGTTTGTCAATGAAGGAGAAAAAGGCCTTATCACTATGAAGAATCATATGATACTTTTGGAGAAGATCAACTTCAAGGTAATAGAGCCAAAAGTGTTATCCAAATGAGAGAAAAAGTAAATGTAGAAGAATAGAAGCAAGAAGGGATGATGATTAGGGTGAAGCTTAAGCTTATGTTTAGCAATTCTATTTTTAATTTATGTTAATGCATATTTTCTTGATTTGTTGTTTGAACGATATACCTTTTATTTTAAATTTATGGTTTTGACAATATGTTTGAGCAATTATAATTTTAATGACTAGGGTGGAGATATGATAGGAAGTTTATTTCGCTAGGAAGCATAGGAAGCAATCATGATCGTCCAATTGCACAATCTACGGTCTAGATTAAAATCAAATTAAAAACTGTCATTTAAACACGCTCTCCGGGCTTTCAAGGGTATTATTGTCAAATTCCAAAATAACCGCCGTTGAATATACACAGAAACGCTTCGAAAAAAAGTTCATTACGTACATACAGAAATTTGAGAAAATCATACTCCATTGAAGTTCATGGCATCGTCGAGAGATAATTTGAAGGTTTACCTCCGACTTACTGAAAAGAAATCCGTCTCTCAAAACCCTAAATCATCAAAGAAGCCAAAAACATCATCAGTTGAAGAGAACATAGATCAACAAGTAAATATTAGCCAAAAATCAACAATGAAACAACAAAGTAGTAGAAAACGCAAAGAGATTTCAGACAATGGTAATTTTATGTATTTTTGCTTTTTAATTGAATTCAAGTTACGTTTTATGAAGTGCAATAGACCTAATATATCATATCCCTTCCCAAAAATTGTTAATGAGTGATATCTTATCCCTATCTTATCATTGAATTGCTTAATTAGGTTTGTTATTAGAGACTGCATTGCGTTTTATGTTAAAACTATGACCTAGGGTGCTAATGCTTTTTATGGGATTTATATATTGTGAACTAATGCGTTTTATCTTAATAAATTTGCAGAAACAAAGAGATTATTATTATGATAATTGTAATCGAATTTTAAAACATTGCGTTTTATCTTTGAATTTGCTGAGATACATGTGTTGTTAACTATTGCGTTTTATCATAATACGGTATCAAATGCTTTTTTTTCTTGACTAATGCGTTTTATATTAAAATATCATAAAAAAACAAAACGAGATTATGTAACGTTAATTTGCTTTGTTAAATTTAATATGATGTAAAGTATGCGTTTTATCTTAAAACTGTGAATTACTGCTTTTTATCTTTATAGTATTAGCTAATGCGTTTTATCATAAATTTGTTAATTGACATTGTTTCATTATTCTGTTTAAAGTTAAAAAACAAGAGGAAAAACAAAAAAGGAGAAGAAAGAAAGTGGTGATAGAATCTTCAGAAGATACATATTCTGTTTCAAATGATGAAAATACTAGTCGAGCTATAGTTCTGCATACTTCTGAACAACAAGTAAATTCAGGTAACATAAAACGCATTAAACAAATTTCATGAAAAAAATATATGTTTCTAAAACACTTCAGTGTATCAGATGATGATTTTGTTGATCCACCACCAAGAGTGAAACAGACAAAATATCAAAAGAAGGAAAAGGCAGAATCAAAACCAAAGAGATCATTGAGGAAAGATAAAACAGAAGAACAACCAGAACAACAACCATATTATGATTACGACGGAAAAAAAATCAACATAAGATGTGCAGCCAATAATCTAAAAGATTATATTGAAAATTTATCAAAAGAGCAAAGGAAAGTTGTTAGAGAAATAGGGTTTGAGAGCATACTATCATTCAAGCTGCATTCAGTTCCACGCAAATTCGGATATTGGCTGGTAAAAAACTTTGATGCTGAAAATGATGAGATAAATATAGGAGATGAAAAGATTAAGATTACAACTGAATTGATCCAAAAGGTATTTCAAATACCAAATGGAAAAACAGAGATTGGGGAAAAATTGAGACCAAAAGAAACTGATCTTATAATTAAATTCTGGCGCGGTCAATTCAGCAAAGATATTTTGAAGAGAATGTATGCTACCAACTTGATTAAATATTTAAAATCAAGAAATGAGCATGGAAGACTGTTCAAACTAAACTTCTTGGTTATATTTTTTACGGTCATGGCAGAGGCAATGCAAAGTAGTAACGTTAATCAAAGATTCTTGCCATCGATGAAAAGTGAAAAACCCAGGATTTTAATTGGTGTGAATATATTCTGAATGTTCTAAGGCGTACAAGAAGACAATGGCCTGGAAATGACAAGCTCTTCAATGGACCTATTGTATTGTTAGCGGTATGAAATCTGATCTTTCATTATTGCTACATATTTGTTGAATGCTTGTTTAGGCTACATGTTTATATTCTTTGTTTAAAATATGTTTGATTAAAACGCAATGTATATAAAGTTACAAAACACAATGACTTGTTTATATTATTTGTTTGTTTGTTTAAAACGCAACGTTTATAAAGGTATAAAACGCAATAACTTGTTTATATATTTTTTTTTCAAACTATGCTTTATTAAAACGCAATGTTTGTGTAAAACGCAATGTATTTAAAGTTACAAAAAATTAGTTGTGTAAGTTGTTTACAATGATTTATATTATAAAACGCAACAAAATTAGTATTGAGTATTTTTTTTAAAACGCAGTGATTCATACAGATTCTATATGCTTACAAAAAACAAGGATTTGACGATGAAGAAAACACTGAAGAGTTCTCTCTAGATAAAATTGACTCTACAACATTACAGGAATTTGAAGATGAATTGGAAATTGCTGCGCAAAATGAGGGGAGAGGTCTGGTAATGTATAAAAAGAAAAAGGAAAAAAATGTCAGAAAGAATAAACAAAGAAAGAAAGATGAGGAGGATGAATTTTATGTTTATCCATCTGAATCCGAGAATGAAAACGAAGAAATTTTTCAAGATGAACCTGAAGAAAAAGATGAAGACGATGCTGAAGAACAACCAAACATCAATATCAACTCAGAAGAGATAGAAGATGGAAACACCTTACTTAAAGCTGCAACAGACTGGATTGAACAAGAGGATCAAGAGGATGTTCAAAACAGTCAACTTAAAACCAATGAAACTGAGAAAACACAAACAGAAAGTGGAGGATCATGGGGCAATTCTTCATAAAACCATCAAAAGGAAATAAAGATAAATTGTCGGTAGACAGTCAATGCCGATTGCGTAATTTCATGCCATCACAAATTCAAAGTGAAGGTCTTTCTGACATTCATTCAACAAAAAGTGGCGATGAAAATATAAAGAACATTGAAGGTAAAAAATCAAATGAAGAATATGTTGAGTCTGCCTTGGATTATCATTTTAAAGGATTTGAAGAAGTTTTTGAAAGCATCCAATCACGCATAGATGAGATCATTGAATAATATCCAAATAGTGAAGTTGTTCATAACGTTGTAAACGAATGGGCGTCATTGATTGAAAAATTCAACAATCAAGCTAAAAAGCACAAGAAAGTTAATGTTGATTCAACTCTAATCGAAACACCATCAAGATTTCTAAATTTGAGCCAAAATGAAGACACCGAAAATCAAATCATTTCAACTCCATTGATTGTAAAACGCAATCATGATGCTACAAAACGCAATGAAGATAACACAGCTGTTGTCCAGCCTTCCAATCTAGAAAAAATCATTGAGAATGAACCTACATCGAGTCAGCAAACACACATTGAAAACCCTTCATTGGTACAATCATCATTTAGCGAAGAAACTCCATCATTAATGTTGGAGATAATAAAAAAGACTGACGAAGAAGAAAAAAATCAAATAAAAAAAATTCAAAATGATGAGGTACCATCCTTTGATTTGAAAATTTCTCAGTTGTCTTCAAATGTGGATGAAAATGAAGTGGAAGTTGATACTACTCGCCACGCTGCACAAACCGAAATTCAAACGGAATCTGAAAATAAAACAATCGAAAAAGAAGTTCAACTTACTCGAATAGAAACAATGTTTGAAAGAATTGAAGAACAGAAAACTGAAAAGGAAATCAGTGATCTAATTCAAAACACATCATTCCTCAACCCACAAAAAGATCCGATAAAACACCTGCAAAATCAGTTCAGCAAGAACAACCAACAAATGATATAACCAAAACAGAAAAAATAATCACAAAGATGGTACGACCAGATCGATAGAAAAATGTACAAGAAGTATTTTGTTCACCATACTATCTGTTAGGGCATGAATTTTATGCTAAGTGTTATGGGTGAAATTCTGAGCCCATATCCTGGAAAATATCTTGATATATATCTTGTTTATATTGTATCTGTTTACATCCGGGATGCTGACTCAGGATATTGGTAACATCCTGAATGGTATCCTCAGGATCACTAACGGATTGAATGCAGGTACGTGGGTTAGAAGCTAGCAACGTTCATGAAGACCTTTTCTACTGAAGACTCGGTCCAAGTCGTTCACAAGAAGCCGTTGAAGCCGCATTACTCGGTCTACAACGTTCACATTGGAATATTCGGAGCATCCCATGTTTATAGGAATTTTAGTTTGTAATTCGTTACTATAAATAGTGGGTATATCAGATCAACTAGGACACCACAATCACACTCTCTACACTCTTAACACTTGCTCTCTCGCAACTTTCACAAAATTCATTGTAACACTTAGCGATCTGATCTATATCCTGCACTGTATCCTGAAGTTTAAAGCAATAAGAAGAACTAGGCAGCTGCGATTGTCAGCTCCCGAGGTTTTATGCCGGCGATCTAGATTGATCAAGGGCTTTCCTCGTACATCTCGTGTCATTTACTTTACCTTTTTGCTCATTGTTTGATCGTAGATACAGCTCAATATCCTGAGCCGTATCCTGAACACTGTTTTTCCAAAGAACATAACCAGCATATTTTCAACACACTTTTTAGCACACTACCTCACTTAACTAATTTGATCACTTAATTGCTTCGGTAATTTTTGACCAAAACAGTTTGGCGCCCACCGTGGGGCAAGTGGTGCTCTCTTTACTAAAAATCTCGGTGAAATTGTTAATGGTTTTCTGTTTTCAAAACTTTTTGCCACATTGTTTACAATGGCCTCAAGATCAAACATGAGCTCTTCTACTGTGTCTGCTACAACTTCTGCAACAGTTGGTTTGGTGCTTCCACCGCCTCCTCCAAGGATGCCAGCCTCTACACAATCTCAAGATGTTATCCCTACTCGGAGTGTCCAGGGATCTGCTCCTGTTTTAGCTTCTAACGATGAAATTCTAACCTTGTTTGGAAGTGTGCAGGAACAAATGAGGCAGCAACAGGAAACAAACCAAATGCTTTTAAGGGAAATACAACTCCTGAAGTCTGGCTCGAGCAGATCTGCTGAGGATAATGTCACTCCATTACATCCCAGAGTGTTGAACTTTAGTTCAGCTGTGTATGCTGAGGATAACAGGGGGAATATCGTGCCCAGCCTTCCTCAGAATCATACTCCTGAAATACCCTCCTCGGTCAGGATATCGACTGTGAGGAGCTCAGGATATGCTTCAGGATATGGGCAAAATCCTCTAACGGGTAACATATCAAATAATAATAATGCTATTACCGCTAACAGTGTTGGATCTTTGCAGGACACAACTGTAGCGTCAGAATTATCCAGGGAACTTCAGAAATTAAAGGATATGATATCCAGTGTACCTGGGGTGGTGCAGCCAATTCCTGAAGTGTCCCAGGATAGCCAAAGGGTATCTCGGTTCATGCATCCTATATGTGATGCTGAAATCCCAAAAAGATTTCAGACTCCGAACATGAAACTCTACGACGGAACCACGGATCCTGAAGAGCATATTGCCCAGTATAGGGAAAGGATGGAGATCAACCCTATCCCTCCAGATCTCAAGGAAGCCTGCTTGTGCAAGGGTTTTGGTTCAACCTTGACAGGATCGGCTTTGAAATGGCTCCTGAATGTTCCTCCACATTCGATTACATCTTTTGCTCACTTAGTAAATTTATTTAATAGTCAATTTTCTTGTAGTAGAAGCTTTGAAAAATTAACAAGTGATCTCTACAGGATAACACAAGGGCCTCAGGAATCCCTTAGGGATTATGTGAACAAATTCAGCCGGTAATCACTGGACATTCCTCATCTTGATGTTGCAACAGCTGTGCAAGCTTTCAAGATGGGGTTGCAAAAGGATTCTCAATTCTATCAAGACCTTGTAATGAACCCATGCAGGAACCTGGATGAAGCCCGGAACAGGGCTCTAAGATATATTCGGTTGGAGGATGACAGAAAAATGCAAGAAAAGATGAATGCATCCTCAACATATGAATCGACTAACAGGAAATCGGAATCCTCATATAGACCATATCGCTCTAAGCCATATGGCAGAAATGATAACAAGAGAGTGAATGCTGTTGAAGACGAGGATCCTGAAGAATATCCTGAATTATCTGAATATTGTTTTTCTGTTAATATACCTGAACTAATGTATGCTATGCAGGGTTTGGGAGATAAAGCCAGGTGGCCTCGAAAGAATCAACAAAAAGCAGATTGGAAAGACAAGTCAAAATGGTGTGCTTTCCACGAAGATTTTGGACATATGACTCAAGATTGCATTGCTCTGAGGAAAGAAATCAGCTACCTTCTAAGCAAGGGATATTTGAAAGATCTCTTAGGTAGAAAGAAGAATAAGGGTCAGGATACTGAGAAGGATCCTGAGCGAGCGGCATCACCCCCCGCCGATGCAAAGATAATCAACTTCATTTCAGGAGGGTCCGACATCTGTGGAACTTCGTATTCAGCAGCGAAGAGACATGCAAGGGAAGCTAAGGCCGAAAGGGGAGACAAACCTGTCAGGATGACTACCCTCACAACTGACAAAGTGATCACTTTTGATGCGGATAATAGGGATACTGTCCAGGATCCTCACCATGATGCTCTGGTAATAACCTTATATGTGGCTAACCATTTTGTACGCAGGATACTGGTTGATAATGGCAGCTCCGTCAACATAATACAACTGGAGACTCTGAAGAGAATGAGTGTGTCTCCAATGGATATCACTTCGAAGTCTACTGTGCTCGTCGGTTTCAGCGGAGAAGCTAGGAACACAGTGGGAGAGATAAAGCTGCCCGTATATGTCGAAGGAGTCAACAAGATGCAACGTTTCTGTGTGGTCTGTGTAGTCTACACAGACTCTCCACTTCCCATTTCTTCTTTTGAACCACCACCACATTTGCTAGCCATCTAGGGAATTTGACTTCTCTAATCATCCTGGACTTCAGCAATCTTTCAACTTCCTCTTGGATAATTGCATTCCGCTCAGGGGCGAATTTCCTTCTCTTTTGTTGTATAGGCTTGAACGACCTGTCAATTCCAAGCTTGTGAGTAATAATGTCTTTAGATACACCTGTCATATCCTCATGCTTCCATGCAAACGTTGACATCCTGCATTTCAAAAAGTTAATTAATTGTTCTTCAATATTCTGAGGGATATTGGTTCCCACGAGCACCGAAATATCGGGATTATGCTGGTCTAGGATAATTTTCTTCACATCCTGCTCCGGATCCTCCACGATATCCTGGGCCGACCTCTCTCCTTGACACATACATGTATGTGCTTTGGTTTCTTGCACCACAAGGTCTGGTAGCAGTTCAAAGCTTGTCCAAAAGACCCATTCCCTCTGCCTCATATAGACTCGATGGTGGATGCCACTGCTGGTCATGAAATGTTGACCTTCATGGATGCATCCTCAGGATTCCAGCAGATTCAAATGGAACCTTCGGACCAGGAGGATACTGCTTTCATGACACCAACAGGTATTTATTGTTATACTGCTATGCCTTTCGGTTTAAAAAATGCAGGTGCAACGTACCAGAGATTGGTGAATATGATGTTTAAAGACAAACTGGGGACACCATGGAAGTGTACATTGATGATATGGTGGTCAAATCCAAGAAAGCTGAGGATCATCTTCAGGATATTAAAGGAGCATTCGATATCCTGGACCAGTATAATATGAAACTTAATCCTGCAAAGTGTCATTTTGGAGTGGGGGCAGGAAAGTTTTAGGATACATGGTGACGAAAAGAGGGATAGAGGCAAGCCCGGAGCAGATCAAAGCTATCTTGAATATAAAGTCTCCCTCAAATATGAAGGATGTCCAACGGTTAACAGGACGAGTGGCAGCCTTAAATAGATTCATATCAAGATCCTCGGAAAAGTGTAAAGAATTCTATGATATCCTGAAAAAGAATAAAAGTTTGAGTGGGGTGAGAAGCATGAAGCAGCCCTGCAGGATTAGAAGGAGTATCTCTCAACCGCACCTCTATTGATGAAGCCTGAGGATGGTGAACCATTATCCTTATATCTGGCAGTATCAGGGAATGCAGTAAGTGCAGTACTCGTAAAGGATCACGAAGGTCAGCAGTATCCTGTTTATTATTATGTTAGCAAAAGTTTGTTAAATGCTGAAACTAGATATTCTCACCTAGAAAAACTAATACTGGCTCTAGTAATGGCATCAACAAAGCTTAGACATTATTTTAAACACATAGGATTCATGTTAAGACTAATTATCCTGTTAAGAATGTGCTTAGGAAACCAGAAATGTCAGGCAGAATGGCTAAGTGGTCAGTAAAGTTGAGTGCTTATGATTTAGTATATGAACCTAGAAATGCCATAAAGTCTCAGGCTTTAGCTGACTTTGTGGCTGATTTTAGTAGTGACATTCAGGATGAGGTAGACCTAGAAGTTCAACAGTTAGGAGAATCCTCAGGATCCTGGACATTATATACCGATGGTGCATCTAATGTAGAGGAGTAGGATTAGGAATACTACTAAAATCGCCACAGGGGGACATAATACCCCAGGCTGTTAGATGCGAATTCCCTGCTACTAATAATGAGGCAGAATACGAAGCCTTAATCGCAGGATTAGAATTGGCTAAGAATATGAATATTAAGAATTTGCAAGTATATGTTGATTCCTTGTTAATTACTAATCATTTTAATGGATCCTATGCAGTCAAGGGTGAGAAACTAATGGAATACCTCGGTATTCTTAAAAAGTTAGCAGGATATTTCGATGTTTTTACACTTGAACAGGTACCAAGAGAGGATAACGCCGAAGCAGACGCATTGGCAAACTTGGGATCATCAATCAGGATACCAGAAGGAATCCCAATACCGATATTACATATCCTGTATCCTGCAACGGATCCTCAGCATAAGGAAGTAGCAAGTATTCAAGATCCTGAAGTGGTGTATCCTGGAGAGGATCCTAAATCCTGGACAAATCCAATTATGAGATATCTCAAGGAAGGACATATTCTCGAAGACGAAAATCCTAAGGCATTTAGGATGAAGGTATCACGATTCACTATCATAAATAATATTCTATATAAAAAATCTCTTGCAGGGCCATACTTGAGATGCTTGGAGGATCCTGAAGCCAAAGAAGTACTTCAGGATATACATGAAGGGGATTGTGGTAACCATACCGGGGGCAGGTCATTATTTTCGAAAGTGCTGAGGATAGGTTATTATTGGCCAACAATGAGAAAAGATGCTGCAGAATATGCTCGAAGATGTGATGCATGTCAGAGGCATAGTAACATATTGCATCAACCAGCTGAACCACTATATCCTGTAGCATCCCCTTGGCCGTTCATGAAATGGGGGATGGATATAGTAGGGAAGTTACCAAAAGCTCCGGGAGGAAAAGTCTTTATGCTGGCAATGACGGATTATTTCTCTAAGTGGGTTGAAGCTGAAGCATTTGTGCAAGTTAGAGACCAAGAAGTAGTATCCTTCATAAAGAGGAATATACTGACCAGGTTTGGAGTACCAGCTGAAATTATTTGTGATAATGGGTCCCAGTTTATAAGCAAAAGGACTACTGACTTTTGCAAAAGTTGGGGAATCAAGATGATAACGTCTACTCCGGTGCATCCTCAAGCGAATGGGCAAGCTGAGTCTTCAAACAAGATAATAGTGAACAACTTAAAGAAGAGACTTGGAGCCAAAAAAGGAAGATGGGCAGAGGAATTACCCTTTGTGTTATGGGCTGACAGGACAACGGTAAAAAATGCAACCGGCCAAACCCCATTCTCCTTAGTATTCGGAGCAGAAGCAGTAATTCCAACGAAATGGTGATACCTACTGCAAGATCTATCCTACAGAATCCTGAACAGAATCCTGAAGCCTTATGTCAAGATTTGGATACCATAGACGAAAGAAGAGACGCAGCAAGGCTAAGGATGGCAGCATATCAACAAAGAATATCCAGAGCATATAACAAGAATATAAGGACTAGGAGATTTCAAGTGGGTGATTGGGTGCTAAGGAAGGCTTTTCAGAATACTACTAATCCTGGCGATGGCAAGTTAGCTCCAAAATGGGAAGGACCATACGAAGTTGAATCAGAAGCAGGGAAAGGAGCATACAGACTCAAGAATATGGAAGGGGATATGCTACCAAGGTCTTGGAATGCTGTACACTTAAAGCTCTATTTCAAGTAAGAATAGAATTTAATTTCTATCTCAGAATGGTATGTATCCTATCTCTTTTAAAATATATGTTTATTATCTTGAACCCAATACTGACTTAGGCATCGGAGGGGTGTTAGCCAAGCTAACACCACCTTAGTTTACGATTGTTTTGCAGCATATGCTCCAGGATATGGCTCCAGGATGTGTACTCAGGATAACTCAGAAGATTAGAGGATTGGCCCCCTCTCTCACGTTTAAGGATACTAATCCCTTCACAGGTTTAAAGGTATTCGCCTTTCTCCCGAATTGGGTTTAAACACCCCGCTGGAGCGCAAGTTATTCAGGATAGTTCAAGGTGGCGGGACCAGTCCATGTAAAAGTGGCTGACAATTTCGTTACTGTTGGCTATATCCTGAATTCTAAAGGTATATGAGGATTGATCACCCTCTCTCACGAAAGGGTATTTTCATACTCTCTAAGGTTTAAAGGTTTCGCCTTTCTAAGTCTTGGAGTTTATACACTCCCGCCTGTAGCGCATGAAACTCAGGGTTTATCCCCAGTATACTAAGGGTTCATTTCAAGATATCAAGGGTTTTGCCCTGGGGTATTTGGAATTCATTCGAGTCAAAAATATGAATACAGTTGTGTTTCTATGTTAAGTACAGGGGACATACATCATACTATTCTGAGGATGGATTCGAGTTTATAAGTATGCACTGGGGACAAGCTTATAATGAAGAATTGAAATTGATTCACTAAGAATCTCTGGTATGATCTTTCCTTTTTATTTAGACGACTAATAGGTTGTATTTTAATCAGAATATTTTTCAGGATATTTACCGGGATACATTTATAATATTTCTGAAAAACGTTCAAACAAAAAATTTTCACAAGAGAAATTTGTATAAAGCCAAAAAAGGGTTATATTATTAACATAGCAAAAGATTATGCTCTTGGCTTCGTCTCAAACCGAGACCCATCCACCAAAAGCATAATTAGTTTCCTAACATATTTACTTAACAAATGAAGGCTTCGTCTTGGAACCCAAGATACCTCCACCTTCACTTGTTAAAAAGCGTTCAAAATAAACCACACTAACTGATGACCAAGGGCTTCGTCCTGAAACTCAGGATCCCTCCACCTTTGGCCATCATATTGTCTACATGCAGGAAATTAAAATTGTTTAACAGACAAGAAAAGTAAATTGTTCAAGACATCAACCATTAAACCTAAAAAAGTGGGCTCCGGCCTAGGCATCAATATCCATCATCGCCCACTCAGCTGCCCTCACACAGCGGCATCCTCTCCTGCTTTCCCCGGCTTCTCAGCACCAGCATCCTCACCAGCATCCTGTCCAGCATCCTCACCAGCATCCGCTCCGGCATCCTTCTTGTCTCCAGCCTGATCTGCCACCTCCGCTGACTTGGAAGATTCACCGGCTTCAGATGGGAGTGGCACAGCTTTGCCTCCAAGCTCCTTCAACTTGGCTACCCAGGATTCAATTGGCCAGGATGGACAAACAAGACCTGTCTCCTTGGCCTCATAAGCCATCTTGATGCGTGCTTGTAACAGGGAGACATTTGCATGGTGGCCAATTTGAGCTCGGCATCCTGAGTGACCTTTTTCAGCTTATCCTCATAGTGCCGACTCTTCGCTTCAGCAATGGCACCTTGGTCGGCAACAGTAGTTCAAGCTGCTTGATCCTGGCTTCATGAAGTGCGACGGTACCACATGCATCATTGTACAAGTGGAGCAAATGCTGGAGGCCCTGTGCACCAATATATTAATATATATATATATATATAATATATATATATATATTATAATATATATATATTATAATGACCAAGATATCCTATCAGGATATCCTGTTAGGATATCCGTGCAGGATATATGTGCAGGATATATATGCAGAGTATGCGTCAGGATATTACCTTGTTAAGGAAGGATGTCATTGGCTCTAAGGAATCGGTAAAGCTGAGATCGTCATAGGAGAACCCTCCTGAGCTTGGAGCACTGACCTCAAGGACCTTCCTCTTTTTCGCTGCGGAAGCACGAGTCCTTGGGTTGGCCTTGGGAGCTGGGAGTGGCTTGGAGCTGGTGGCAGCAGGAGCCTCCATCTTGACTATGGTTGGAGTTGGATAGCTGTCGAGTTCGTCGAGGTCTAGATAGACTGGAACTTTGCTGGAATCTGCACACAAGGAGTAAAATTCTAAACCTCTCCTAATAATATCAAATAAAAACATGTATGTACAGGATATTTTGCAGGATCCTTACCAGACATGTTTGCGCTTGAAAGAGGGCTTGGAGTTGGTGGAGATGGGTTGAAACTTCTCTCTGCCTCTGGAAGGAGTCTAATGGCGTCTATTCTTCTTTGAGAATCAGCGAGGGGAGGTGCAACTTTCCTGAAATCAGCTGCATACACAACAGAGAAAGTTGGTCAGTTCAGGATATAAAGCAGGATAAGAGGCAGGATTATCTTTAAACCCTAAATCCTACCCTTCTTCAACCATCTCATCGGATAATCCGTTCCCCCAGGGATTGAATCCCTTTTTACAAAGAAATATTTGGATTGCCAACCATCCTCGTTCCTGGTGGCACGAAGTATCAGTGGGTCACCAGAAGTAGAGTAAAACAAGAATCGACAAGAGCCGTGGCATCTAAGTCGGTATGCTAGGGGGAGGTCATGGACAGAAAGATCAGGAATGTGGTTTCTCTTTATTTGGTCAAGAACGATAAAACACGCCAGAGCATTGGCATGGTTTGGCTGAAAGAGATTTTTGTGATATTGAAGAACTCGGTGATGAAATCTGGAAAGGGGAATTGTAGCCCTAGGGTAAAAGGGAAAGCACTAAAGCATATCCACTCGTTGGAGACCATGTCCGACCGGATTTCCCGGTCAAACGGTCTAAATACGGTCCCTTCCGGGAAGATGCCGGAGGATTTCAAGGCTGACAGATGGGCACTATCGAAGGTACATGCTTCCTTCTCTGGCTCTTGGAGAAGGTTCTGTTGGATGAATGTGGGAGCCGAGTCGCCTGAACTGGACCTCGTTTGCCTAGGCATTTGGTCGCCTGAATTCTTGCCGGAGTAAGATAAAAGATGAATACGAAGATGAGGGAGAGAATATTACCTTTTTCCTTGTCGATTGTGGTTAAAAGAGAGATAAGGACGAGAAGATATAGGGTATGATGAGTAAATATAGGCCGGGTGGTTGAAAGCTGTCACATCAATGGTCTTATCTTTTAATTACCTCGGCCACCGTGAAAAATGTAACCGTTAGTGCAGGATGTCAAACGGTAACATTTTTGGGACAATTGTTATGGGTGAAATTCTGAGCCATATCCTGGAAAATATCTTGATATATATCTTGTTTATATTGTATCTGTTTACATCCGGGATGCTGACTCAGGATATTGGTAACATCCTGAATGGTATCCTCAGGATCACTAACGGATTGAATGCAGGTACGTGGGTTAGAAGCTAGCAACGTTCATGAAGACCTTTTCTACTGAAGACTCGGTCCAAGTCGTTCACAAGAAGCCGTTGAAGCCGCATTACTCGGTCTACAACGTTCACATTGGAATATTCGGAGCATCCCATGTTTATAGGAATTTTAGTTTGTAATTCGTTACTATAAATAGTGGGATATCAGATCAACTAGGACACCACAATCACACTCTCTACACTCTTAACACTTGCTCTCTCGCAACTTTCACAAAATTCATTGTAACACTTAGCGATCTGATCTATATCCTGCACTGTATCCTGAAGTTTAAAGCAATAAGAAGAACTAGGCAGCTGTGATTGTCAGCTCCGAGGTTTTATGCCGGCGATCTAGATTGATCAAGGGCTTTCCTCGTACATCTCGTGTCATTTACTTTACCTTTTTGCTCATTGTTTGATCGTAGATACAGCTCAATATCCTGAGCCGTATCCTGAACACTGTTTTTCCAAAGAACATAACCAGCATATTTTCAACACACTTTTTAGCACACTACCTCACTTAACTAATTTGATCACTTAATTGCTTCGGTAATTTTTGACCAAAACACTAAGGATCATCTATCCTGAGACTGGGCATGGATCACGGATCCTTAATGGATGATGCAGAGAGTCTGAGGATCCAGAGTCTGAGGATCACAAGTCTGAGGATCACGAGTCCGAGGATCCTTAACAGAACTTATGTTTTGCACGTTTTTAATGTGTAAATGCAGGTAATGGACGTAGTGGACCACTTCTTTGCTGGAATCTCATGGAATATGCTTTTAGGCACGTGCATATTGAAGAAATAACCGTTAGTGGTGGTCATGGGTGACTTCCACCTTTTTCGGGAAGTTAGTTAGTTGTTTTTTTCTTATCTTTTTAAGGGGAAACAAGCTCATTAGAGGCATAACTCGTGCACACCACAGAAAATACACACAATACACGAATTCTCTGCAAACACTTAGCAAAAAACACACACTTACACTAGAAATTCATTGTATCGAGCTTGTTTTCTTCCGAAGTTGTACAAGGATCACTATTGTTGCAGCAATATATTTGGTGATCGGTAGTTTCCATCACCCGAGGTTTTTTATGCCGGAGATCTTCTAAAGATCAAGGGCTTTTTCCTCGTATAAATCTCGGTGTTCATCGTTGATTTCATATACTTGTCGTTCATACAATTAACCAAGCATCATACCTCACAAAATCAGATTTAGTTGCATTATCCTTGTGTGATTTTTGACCAAAACAGTTTGGCGCCCACCGTGGGCAATTGGTGCTTCATTCTGAGAAATTTTGTTTATTTCATTCATTTTGGTTCATTACCTTCAACCAGATGGCTTCTCAGGGAAAACTACTCCAAGTTCTATGTCGGCGGTCACTTTTTCACAGGGCATCCCGCCTTTGCATCATCTCCCCCTTGCATTCCAGAAGAATGCTGAGAATTCTCCGAAGAAGACAACCCCCGTTTTCACAAAACCAACTGTTGTTTCTTCCTCTACACTTACTAACAGTGATTTTTATGCTTTGATTGTGCAGATGAAGGATCACATGCAGCAGCAGGTCAAAACTAATGGCAGGATCCTTCGCGAAATTGATAAAATCAGCAGAGGATTACTCCCCTTTGATGTCGAGGCCATTGAATTTCGACACTCCGGTCATAACTTCCCAGCACTTTGGCAGCTCCAGATGTCCAATACCAGGGTGCATCAATAGGAATGCGTCTGGATCATCGGTAATGTCTCAGGCTCGAGGATCCTCTTTCTAGCCTTCAGGATCCTCATTTCAGCATCAGGGATTCTTCCACCGTTTAGGAGGATGCATGGGGACGCAGCCAATTTCAGGGATCCTCCTCTCAGGTTCAAGGATCCTCTCAGGTTCAAGGATCCTCTCAGGTTCAAGGATCCTCTCAGGTTCAAGGATCTCTCAGGTTCAGGGATCCTCCTCCCAGGTTCAAGGATCCTCTCAGGTTTTAAGGATCCTCTCAGGTTCAAGGATCCTCTCAGGTTTCAAGGATCCTCTCAGGTTCAGGGGATCCTCCTCCCAGGTTCAAGGATCCTCTCAGGTTCAAGGATCCTCTAAGGTTCAAGGTTCCTCCTTCCAGGTTCAAGGATCTTCATCTCAGGTTTCCGGATCCATGGATTATCCTCCAAGACCTACATTCACAACACTTCAAGGATCCAACATCTTCCAGGATCAAGGATACTTAAGGAGTGTGCAACCCGGAAGTTCAGATGTTTATCTAGGAGACTTCATACCAATGCAGACCATTGCTTCCTCTGGTCCCTTCGGTTATGCCAGAATCCCGCCAACATGGATTCACATCTGGAACTCCAAACTTGAATCATTCAGGAGGTAACACTTTGAATAATTTTTGCAATGCTAACCATGGCTTTGTGCAGGATACAGGTGTCAACCAAGCTATGGCTAAGGAATTGCAGAAACTTAAGGATATAATATCCAACGTTCAAGGAGTGGTTAAGCCCATTCCTGAAATTCCTGATGAAAGCCACAAGATATCTCGTTTTGCACCACCTATTTGTGAAGTAGAGATACCAAAGAGGTTCAGACACCAAATCTGGTTGCTTGTGCAAGGGCTTTGGATCCACACTTACCGGATCAGCATTAAAATGGCTGCTGTTTTGGTCAAAAATCACACAAGGATAATGCAACCAAACTCTTTGTAAACGGGGAATGATGCTTGGTATGATGAACAAAGATAAGGATCACTTAAATGAAAACTGCACAAGTGACACAAAGATTTATACGAGGAAAAAGCCCTTGATCAATGAATGACCTCCGGCATAAAAAACCTCGGGTGATGGAAACTACCGATCACCAAACTTCAATATAACAAACAATGTTTACAACTTCGGATGGTAACGAGCTAGGTACAAGGATCACTATGGTGTAGTATGCTAGTACGTGTAAGAAATGTGTTGTCCCTTCCAAATGCTCAAGAGTGCAATTTATATAAGCGTGTGTGGTCGAATTTTAGGCAAGTCACCTAACTACTAGCTCGTTACCCCTTTAGAAATAGAAGTAAATTTAGCCTAACTAATTGCCCGTAAATTGTGCTAAGTTTCCATATTCTCCACAACGTCTATTTCCGGTGATGTATGTGCGAGATTTACGCGACAGATTCCTTAATAACGTTGCCAAGACCAGATCCAACTCGTAATTCCTGCAAAACAATATTAAATTCAAAGAGAACGATTGTTAGTATGAGGATCCTTAGGATGATCCATTATCCTGATCCTGAAGTTCTTCTGAGGATCACTATCTGCCACAGGAATAAGGATCACTGTTAGGATATCATATAAGGATCACAGGTCATTAAAAATCCTGCCCTAACAATTGCCCCCAAAATATAAGGAGTAATTATATAATATTAGCGAGTTATATTTTGCTGATCTTATCTGTAACTAACTCAACAGATATATAGCTGTTGTGAACGAACTATCCGTTGCAACCTTGACGTCATGGAAGTGACAACCCTGCACAATCGTGATTATAAATAGGAGATATAGATAGGATCGTTTGCATTTAAATTTCGGAAGTACTCCCTTTATAATCTCATCCAAAGATAAACAGGTATTCTCTCTTCATCTTCTTTCTCGATTGCTCTGTTTTTCTTCTTGTTGCGCAGCTATCTCCGTTTCACATCTGAAGTTGACTCCTGCTGCAAAAGAGAGACTTCTGGCCTTTAAGAAGCTTGATCCTGAAGTCAGAACTTTCAAGATTACCACCCAGGATTCTCAGGAAGTATCCTCTGCTTCTATCACAATGTCAAGTAAGTATCCTTATTTAAGGAGTATTTATATAATGAGAGTCAAATAAAATTAAGATACTTATCTTGTTTTGGTTGTGCAGGCGCTGGAAAATCCACCAAATCTTCCTCAAAGTTCGGCATCACTGATCTTACTAACGTCAAATCCTCTAAGAAGAAGACCCCTGCTGCTAGCCCAACTGCTTCGGCCCCTAAAGCACCTATCAGGGGAAAAGGAAGCAAGAAGAGAAAGGCCTCTGAAGCTGAGGATTTGCAAGGTCTGCCCCTGCTCCGCCAACAGTGTCTGGATTACATCAACGAGGTAAGGATCACTGTCCTGCTTGTGTATCCTGCTAGTCTAAGGATCACTTGGTTTCTGACATCATTCCTTGTCTTCCTTGTAGAAATTTGCTGAGGTAGAGACATATGTTGGCCATGTTGAGGATCAGGATCGCCAGATTGCTGACCTTCAACAGGTTGGGGTGTTAAAGGATCTCAAGATAGCCGATCTTCAGAAGGAGCTCCAGGCCACCAAGAATGATGCCGCCAAGATGCTGATCAACTTTGACTATGAGAAGCACGAGATCACCGAGGATGCCAAGGTCTCTGCCGCCATAGCTATGTACAAGATCCAGCTGCAAATGGCCATGGAAGCCCAGGATCCTGCTTTTGATAAGAGCACCTGGATGTTGAAGGTTGGAAGGCTAGGCTGGCTGAGCTGAAGGATGATGAGGAGGATGAGGAGATCCCGATGCTTGAGGGTGGAGGCAAGGACCAAGGTGGTGAGGCAAGCGGAGCTGGTGGTGATGGTGCAGCGAAGGATTGAGCTGCAGGATTGGGCGATGATGGAAATTTCGAGACTTAGCCGGAGCCCAATTTTTTTTGTTTGGTGGTTGTTTGTTTGAATAGTTTGATGGTTTGTACTTTGAACAATAGTTTTTAGGGTAAGGATCGTGGATCCTTTGAACAATAGGTAGGATAATAGGTGGTGGAGGGATCCTCTGTTTGGGGGATGAAGCCACTTGTTATCCTGCCGACCTTTATTTCCTGCACTGCTATGAACGCATGAACAATGGACACCCTTTGCCAACCCATGTGGACGGGCCACGTTTTGCTGGTAGAAACGTGGGTTGCCAATTTTGACAACTTTAAAGGGTTAAATATTTTGTGAATGAATAAAACTTTAACTTTTGACTTATCTTGTGATGTTATCCTTGTATATCCTTTAAACTCTCAATTGTTTTGATTTATACTTGTCTGAGTAAGAAGAGTTAAGCAAATTATGTTTAAGAAATTTAGGATATGATCCAGGATCAAATATCCTATAGTCGAAAACTTCCAAAAAGTAGTTAATTTTAAGGATCATAGGTTCAGTTGTCAAAGTGTAAGGGTTATTCAAAATAATGAATGAAATCAAAACAGTTAAGGATCATACCTGAGAATCCAAGTTAGGATCCTAACCTTTAATCAGGATAACCATAAGAAAAACTTCAATGGATAATAAGGATTGAGGATCCTTAATTGTTTAACTTCGAAAACCTGAAAATAGAATATAACTTGGGACTAAGCCAATATAAAAGACAAGTTAGTAACTGGGGACAAGCCCAAAGGATAACTGGGGACAAGCCCAAAGGATAACTGGGGACAAGCCCAAAGGATAACTGGGGACAAGCCCAAAGATCATAGGTGAACTGGAGTATGGCCCTTACTGGCGACTATCCAAACTTAGTGACATGATAATGCCAAAACCTTAGCTAACGTGAAAACGTTAGAAACCTTAGGAACGGATGTATGGTACATCTACCATTATACGTAGGATCCTAGGTATAGCCAGTACGATGGAATTATCAGCCCCTAAAGCGAGTACTGGTCCCAAAGACTTGAACTATACCAGGATCATCGTGCGCTACAGGCGAAACTGGGGACAAGCCCAAGGATAACTGGGGACAAGCCCAAACAACTGGGGTTAAACCCAAGGATCTGAATTACTTCTGAAGATTGTCGACAATATGCTAAGGATACCTGGACTATCAGAACTCAAAATCTCGTGAGAGAAGGATGAAGGATACATGATCCTTATCCTTAAATAAGAAAATATGTAAATAAGAGTTCGAGCTTAGAACATTACCAGAGTAAGGATCATCGATACTTCAGGGATCCTTGAAGGATACTTCTAATGTAAGGATCATATGTGCCAGAAGGATCCTGCTCACATGAAATATTTCTTCAAGTGGACAGCATTCCAGGCTCTTGGTAACAAATTACCTTCCATGGTTAGCAATCTATATGCCCCCTTTCCTGCTTCGGCTTCAATCAAATAAGGGCCTTCCCATTTTGGTGCCAATTTCCCATCAGCAGGATTGGTGGTATTTTGGAATGCTTTTCTCAATACCATATCCCCAACTTGGAATTTCCTTATCCTGACATTTTGTTGTAAGCACCAGCCATTTTTTATTGGTAGCTAGCCATCCTTATCCTAGCCAGATCCCTGATTTCCTCAATAGTATCCAAGTCTTGAGCCAGGTTTGCATCATTCTCCTCAGGATCACGGGTACTTGTTCTAGTAGTTGGAACCACCATTTCTGTTGGGATCACTGATTCTGCCCCAAATACCAAAGAGAATGGTGTTTGACCAGTAGCATTCTTGGGGGTTGTCCTATCAGCCCAAAGCACATAAGGTAATTCTTCTGCCCATTTCCCTTTCTTGGATCCAAGTTTCTTCTTCAGATTGTTGATGATGATCTTGTTGGATGATTCTGCTTGACCATTGGCTTGTGGGTGGACTGGTGTTGATGTTATCATCTTAATCCCCCAGCTGTCACAAAAATTAGTAGTTCTGCTCCCTCGCCTCCAAGACACTCCTTTGAGGATACTTTAATTGCTATTGCTCCCTTGATTTCGAGGCTGGTTTCATTGATGATGTGTAACAATCCTTAGCCTCCTGCTGATCACTATCGATCTTGACTATGCCCCAATGGCTAGGGAGCTTCACACATTGATGGTAGGTGGATGGGACTGCCTTCATATCGTGTATCCAGGGCCTGCCAAGGATAACGTTACATCAAGATAGACAGTCAATAACACAAAATTTTTTATAATTGTTTTGGTCAAAAATCAACAAGGATAATGTAACCAAACTTTATGAAAACGGGGTATGATGCTTGGTTAATTATGAAAGTATAGGATCACTTCTGTGATAAAGATGCAAAGACACGATGATTTATACGAGGAAAAAGCCCTTGATCAATGAATGATCTCCGGCATAAAAAACCTCGGGTGATGGCAACTACCGATCACCAACTTCAATATAACAAAAATATGATTACAACTTTGGATGATAATGAGCTGAGTACAAGGATCACTATTGCTTTTGGTGTCTAAGTGTGTGAGAGTTGCGTTGTATGTCGTGTGTCCTGTTCCAAATGATGGAGAAGTGGTATTTATACATGTGTAGGTGACCTATTTTAGGTAGCTAAACTAATATTCAGCTCATTACCCCTTTAGAAATGAGATACAATCTAGCCTAAATAGCCGCCCATAAATCAAGCCTAGTTTCCATATCCTGTGCAACGTCTTTCTTCGATTAAGCTCTTGCCATATTTGTGAAGACGCGTCCCTGGATCACGATGTCTAGAGCATATCCTGCTAGATATTCCTGCAAAACAATATTGTATTGAGCGGAAGTAGCCGTTAGTATGAGGATCACCATAATGTCCCATGATCCTGATCCTGAAGTTCTGCTGAGGATCACTGTCTGTCAAAGAAACAAGGATCACTGGTTAGGATCATGTGTAAGGATCACCTATAATAAAATCCAGCCCTAACAATTGCCCCCAAAATATAAGGAGTTAATTGTAAATAGACGAGTTATATTTTGTTTCGATCTTATCTCTAACGGGCGATTCCGAATAACTAGCCGTTACACATGGACTAGCCGTTGTGATCATTACGTCATAGATGTGACAATCCCTGCAAATCATCATTATAAATAGGAGATAGGGTTAGGATCATTCTGCATTTAAATTCGAGATATCTTCCCTTTATAATCGCTACCGAAGACTGATCAGGTATCCTCTTCTTCTCTCTTTCCCTTCTTCCTTCTCTTTGCTCTGTTTTTTCTACTCCGTCTCTGTTTCTGTTCCGTCACAAACATGTTGCTCCGGAATTCTCCACACAAGGATTCCAAGAAGGATAGTCCCCTGAAAAGCCAAGGGATCATTAAGGATTCTCCTACGGAGAGATGTTGCTTTACCGATGCTCATGTAGATAGGATTCGTCATTGCTTTCCGGCGGATGCCGTTTTCAAATCCTTCACATCCACTGCCTTGAGTGATTTTACTTCAGATACCTGGGTGATCTTTCCTGCAACTCCATTTATCATAGGATATTCGTATCCTTTTCCGGCCTTCACCCAATCTTTCTTTTCTCTGACCGGCATATCTTATATCCAAGCTATGCCGATGATCTGGAGGGTCTTGTATACCTTCGAGAGGATCATCGAGCAGGAGGGGATTGATTTAGGGATGGCAGAGCTGGCCGCACTTTATGATCTTACCACGTTTGGTTCTCATCGATATTTGTTGAAACGGAAGGCCGGGGAGGATCATCCTGTTTTGAAAGTTACCAAAAATGACACAAATTGGAAGCGTCGTTTCTTCTTCGTGAGAAGGGATTCCCTCCCTAATGGGAATGATCTGCCAAGGAGTGGGCTACTCATGGTAGGGTAGAGGATCCTCGAAGGATCACTATCAGTCCTGTCTCATATGATGAGGATCACTGATGTCTTTTTTCCTTTGTCTTTTATGCAGCTATTTCCATTGCTCGTCTGAAATTAACCCCCGCTGCAAAAGAGAGAGTGTTAGCTTTTAAAAAGCTTGATCCTGAAGTTAGAAGCTTCCAAATCACTATCCAAGATTCTCAAGAGATATCCTCTGCATCTGCCACAATGTCAAGTAAGTATCCTCATAGAAAGTAAGTTTTATGTAAAAGTATTTAATTTAACAAGGGAACTTATCTTGTTTTTGAATTGTGTAGGTGCTGGAAAATCTGCCAGGTCTGTTAAATCTGCCTCCAAATTCGGGATAAGTGATCTTGCCAATGTCACGTCTTCAAAGAAGAAGGCTCCTGCTGCCAGTCCTTCAGCATCAGCTCCTAAAGCGCCTATCCGAGGCAAAGGGAAGAAGAGGAAGGCTTCAGATGATCTCCAGGGTTTTCCCCTCCTCCGTCAGCAATTCCTCGACTACGTGAATGAAGTAAGGATCACTGCCCCTGTTGGTTATCCGTCTCGCATATTCTGTTTGTGTATCCTGCCTTTCTTGAGGATCATCTGATCCTAAGCTTATCTTTTTTCTCCTGTTGCAGAAACTTGCCGAGATTGAGACCTATCTTGGCCATGTTGAGGACCAGGAGAGCCAAATTGCCGATCTCCAGCAAATGGGTGTGTTAAAGGATCTCAAGATAGGAGATCTTGAGAAGGAACTCCGGGTCATGAAGGCTGAGGCTGCTCAGAGGTTGATCGATATGGATAACGAGAAGCAGGAGATCACCCAAGATGCTAAGGTCTCCGCGGCAATTGCTATGTATAAGATACAACTTCAGATGGCCGAGGAGGCTCAGGATCCTACCTTTGACAAAAGCTCGTGGGATGTTGAAGGTTGGAAGGCAAGGCTGGCAGACCTAGAGGACGAGGATGAGGCTGAGGAGATCCCCATGCTGGAAGGTGGTGGTGCTGAGAAGGATCAAGGTGGAGATGCTGGTGGTGACGAAGCAGCGAAGGAGTAGGCTGCATGATTGGGCGATGATGGATATTGTTGACTAGGCCGGAGCCCAATTTTTTAGGTTTGGTAGTGGTTTTTTGTGGTTGTTGATGGTTTGAAACAATTATGGTCTGTAATCTCTGAACAATAGTTTCTTAGGGTTAAGGATCCTGGATCCTTTGAACAATAGGTAGGATTGCAAAAGGTGGAGGGATCCTCTGTTTGGGGGATGAAGCCTTTGTGATCCTGCCGCTTTAATTTTCCTGCACAATGCTAAGACCGCATAGACAATGGACACCCTTTGCCAACCCATGTGGACGGGCCACGTTTTGCTGGTAGAAATGTGGGTTGGCAATTTTGACAACTTTTTGAAAGGGTTAATGATCCTTTTGTTTAATAATATAACTTAACTTTTCTGGCTTATCTCGTGTTGTTATCCTTATCTTCTTGTTTCTTAGTTGTCTTTGTAATATATTTGCAAGAGTTGAAAATATATTTAATAAATTTAGGATATGATCCTAGATCAAATATCCTGATATTGAAAATATTCAAAGTATTTTAGTTCAAGGATCATAGGTTTGGTTGTCAAAGTATAAGGGTCGGTTAGGATAATGAATATAATCAAAATAGTCAAGGATCATACCTGAGGATCCAAGTCAGGATCCTAACCTTCAATCGAGACAATCGTGGATAAGACTTTGATGGATAATAAGGATTAAGGATCCTTATGTGTTTTACCTTTGACAAACCTGAAAAACGAAGCACAACTTGGGACTAAGCCAATGTAAGAAGTAAATTAGTAACTGGGGTCATGCCCAAAGGATAACTGAGAATGATCCCAGAGGATCACTGGGGACAAGCCCAAAGGATAACTGGGGACAAGCCCAAAGGATAACTGGGGACAAGCCCAAAGGATCGTATGTAAACTGGAGTATGGCCCTTTCTGGCGACTATCCAAACTTAGTGACATGAAAATGTCAAAACCTTAGCTAACGTGAAAACGTTAGAAACCTTAGGAACGGATGTATGGTACGTCTACCATTATACGTAGGATCCTAAATATAGCCAGTACGATGAGGTTGTCAGCCCCGAAAGTGGGTACTGGTCCCAAAGACGTGAACTATACCAGGATCATCGTGCGCTGCTGGCGGAAACTGGGGATAATCCCAAGGATAACTGGGGTTGGACCCAAGGATCTGTGGTGCTTTTGGAGATCTTTGACGATTTGCTGAAGATACCTGAACTATCATAACTCAAATGGTTTGTGAGTAGAGGATGAAGGATACATGATCCTTATCCTTAGGCAAAAAGTAAGAAAATGTAATAGTTTTTAGGATAAGCGTATTACCAGAGTAAGGATTACTGATATCTCCGGGATCCTTCAAGGATACTTCAATGTAAGGATCACATGCATGAAGGATCATGTTCACATGAAATATTTCTTTAAGTGAACAGCATTCCAGGCTCTTGGTAACAAGTTTCCCTCCATGGTTAGCAACGTGTATGCCCCCTTTCCTGCTTCAGCTTCAATCAAGTAGGGACCTTCCCATTTTGGTGCTAGCTTCCCGTCAGCAGGATTGATAGTATTTTGAAATGCTTTTCTTAACACCATATCTCCGACTTGGAACTTCCTTATCCTGACATTTTTGTTGTAGGTACCAGCCATTCTTTGTTGGTAGCTTGCCATCCTTATTCTAGCTAGATCCCTGATTTCCTCAATAGTATCCAAATCCTGAGCTAGGATTGCAGCATTTTCTTCAGGATCACGAGCAATTGTTCTAGCAGTTGGGATCACCATCTCTGTTGGGATCACTGCTTCTGCCCCAAATACTAAAGAGAAAGGTGTTTGACCAGTGGCATTCTTGGGAGTTGTCCTATCAGCCCATAGCACATAAGGTAACTCCTCTGCCCATTTTCCTTTCTTGGATCCTAGCTTCTTCTTCAGATTGTTGATGATGATCTTGTTGGATGATTCTGCTTGACCATTGGCTTGTGGGTGAACTGGTGTTGATGTGATCATCTTGATTCCCCAACTGTCACAAAAGTTAGTGGTTCTGCTTCCAATGAATTGGGAGCCATTATCACATACAATTTCAGAGGGAATGCCAAATCTAGTTATAATGTTTCTTTTAATGAAGGATATGACTTCCTTTTCTCTGACTTGAGCGAAGGCTTCAGCTTCTATCCACAACTATATCCATTCCCCATCTCATGAATGGCCAAGAGGATGGTATGGGGTGTAGTAATTCAGCTGGTTGGTGAAGGATATTGCTATGCCTTTGGCAAGGATCACATTTCTTAGCATACTCTATAGCATCCCTTTTCATGGTTGGCCAGTAGTATCCTGTTCTAAGGATCCTTGAGAATAATGCCCTGCCCCCAGTGTGGTTTCCACAATCTCCTTCATGGAAGTCCCTCAACACTTCTTCAATTTCAGGATCCTCAATACATCTTAAATATGGTCCTGCAAGGGATCGTTTATATAGCACATTATTCAAGATTGTAAATTGAGATACCTTGATCCTGAAAGCTCTAGGATTTTCTCCCATTGGAATCTCTCCGTTTTGCAAGTATTTCATGATTGGTGGGATCCATGATCCTGAATAAGATTGAGCTTCTTCACTAGGGATTACTGCAGTATCCTCTTCTATTTCCATGGCCACTTGATTTTCAATAGCAGGAGCCAGGATATGGATGATAGGGATATTTATGTCTTCTGGAATTTTTAAGGATGATCCTAGGTTGGCCAATGCATCAGCTTCCGTGTTATCCTCCCTTGGTACCTGTGTCAAGCTGAAAGAAACAAAAGAGAGTGCCAATTCTTTGACTATCTCTAAATATTTGGTTAGTTTTTCACCTTTAACAGCATAGGATCCGTTAAAGTGATTAGTGATCAATAATGAGTCTACATATACTTTAAGATACTTTACCCCCATATCCTTAGCAATTTGTAAGCCAGCAATTAAGGCTTCATATTCAGCCTCATTGTTAGTTGCTTGGAACTCACAGGCTATGGAGTGGGGTATTATGTCCCCCTGTGGCGATTTTAGTAGGATCCCTAGCCCTGTGCCTTTGATATTTGAGGATCCGTCAGTGTGTAGTATCCAAGGATCCTTGGTTTCATCCAGCTGCTGGACCTCCAATTCCGCTTCTTTTTGTAGATTACTACTGAAATCAGCCACAAAGTCAGCTAGTGCTTGAGATTTAATGGCTGTTCTTGGTTCATATCTTATATCATGGGCACTAAGCTTTACTGCCCACTTAGCCATTCTCCCTGACATCTCCGGTTTCCTGAGGACATTCTTAATTGGAAAATTAGTTTTAACAACAATAGTATGGGTTTCAAAATAATGCCTTAACTTAGTGGATGCCATGATTAATGCAAGAATAAGTTTTTCGAGGTGTGAGTACCTGGATTCGGCATCAAGTAAACTTTTACTTACATAGTAGATAGGATATTGTGTACCTTCATGATCCTTGACAAGGACTGCACTTACAGCGGTTGAGGATACCGCCAGGTATAAGGATAACACATCTCCTTTTTCCGGTTTTGCTAATGCTGGTGCTGAGGACATATATTCTTTGAGGGCTTGTAAAGCGTTCTCATGTTTCTCAGTCCATTCAAACTTCTTATTCTTCCTTAGGATATCGTAGAATTCTTTGCATTTTTCTGAGGATTTCGATATGAACCTGTTCAAAGCTGCTATCCTGCCTGTCAGTCTTTGAACATCCTTGGCATTGGCAGGAGATTTGATATTTATTAATGCTTTGATTTGTTCCGGGCTTGCTTCAATGCCCCTCTGGGTTACCATGTATCCTAAGAACTTTCCTGCCTTAACACCAAAATGGCATTTTGAAGGATTAAGTTTCATGTTGTAACTATCAAGGATATCGAATGCTTCTTCCAAGTCCCTTAGGTGATTCTCAGCTTTCTTTGACTTGACCACCATATCATCTATGTACACCTCCATAGTTTTTCCAATTTGATCCTTGAACATCATATTTACCAGCCTTTGATATGTTGCACCTGCATTTCTTAGTCCAAAAGGCATGGCGATATAACAATATAAACCGGTTGGGGTCATAAAGGCTGTATCCTCTTGGTCAGATGGTTCCATCTGGATTTGTTGGAACCCAGATGATGCATCCATAAAGGTTAACAGTTCATGCCCCGCTGTTGCATCCACCATGGAGTCAATGTGGGGTAATGGGAAAGGATCCTTGGGACATGCCTTGTTCAGATCAGTGAAGTCAACACATACCCTCCACTTTCCGTTTTTCTTTTGGACAACAACCACATTGGCTAACCATTTTGGATACTTTACCTCTCTGATCATACCTGCTCGAAGTAGTCTCTCTACTTCTTCTTGGATAATGGCATTCCTTTCTGGTGCAAACTTCCTCCTTTTTTGATGGATTGGTTTGATAGACCTGTCAATGCCAAGTTTGTGAGTAATAATATCCTTAGATATACCTGTCATATCTTCATGTTTCCAAGCAAAGGTAGATTTTCTTCTTTTGAGGAAGGATATTAAGTCTTCTTTCATCTTGCCAAGGATCCCTAATCCGATATAGATTTTTGATTCAGGATCACTAGGATCCAAGAGGATTTCGTCCACCTCTTGTTCTCTTGCCTCCAAGACATTCCTCGGAGGATACTGTAATTGCTATTGCTCCCTTGGCTTCGAGGTTGGCTTCATGGATGAGGTATAGCAATTCTTAGCCTCTTGCTGATCACTGTCGATCTTGATTATCCCCCATGGGCTAGGGAGCTTCACACATTGATGGTAGGTAGATGGAACTGCTTTCATGTCATGTATCCAAGGCCTGCCAAGGATAACGTTGCAACAAGATAAACAGTCAATAACACAAAATTTTTGGTAATTATGTAATCCTTCCACGTAGATTGGGAGTTTGATGTCCCCCAGAGTTTTCTTCGTTTCCCCACTGAATCCTACAAGCACGGAGGATCTTGGTGTGATGTCTGATTCTGGGATTCCCATCTTCTTCAGGACATCAAGCTGGATAATGTTCACTGAGCTCCCTCCGTCAATAAGGATCCTGCGGACAAAATGGTTAGAGATAAAGAGAGTGATAACTAAACTATCATGGTGAGGATCCTGAATGTTAATGCGATCATCCTCATCAAATGTTATCATCTTCCCTTTTGAGACACTTGAGGTTCTAATAGGCCTTTCTCCATTATCCATTTTTGATTCTTTTGCATGTCTTTTGGCCGCTGAAAAGGATGTACCACAAATGTCTGATCCTCCGGATATAAAGTTAATCACTTGTGCGTTTGCCGGAGGTGCTGGAGCCTTTTCAGGGATCCTTTCAGGATCCTGGGTCCTTTGCTTTTTTCTCCCCAACAATTCTTTTAGATGCCCCTTGCTTAGCAGGTATCCAATTTCTTTTCTTAAGGCTATGCAATCTTCAGTCAGATGCCCGAAATCCTCATGGTATGCACACCATTTGGACTTATCTTTAGTCCCGGATGGTTTATCATTCTTCCTGGGCCATCTGGCTTTTTCACCTAGATTCTGCATTGCAAGGATCAGTTCATGATTATCAACGGAGAAACAATATTCTGAGATTGGAGGATAATCTTCATCATCCTCTTCCTGGTCAACAGCATGCACATTCTTGTTCTCATTCCTATGGTAGGATTTGAATTTGTTGCTCTTGAAGGAGGATCCTTGCTTCTCCGGTTTTGAGGATCCCACTTGTCTCTCCTGGATCCTCTTGTCATCCTCTAGCCGGATAAACCTGAGTGCTCGAGTTCTTACTTCATCTAAATTCCTGCATGGTGTCATAACAAGATCATCATAGAATAATGAATCCTTAAGCAGTCCCATTTTGAAGGCTTCAACAGCCGTAGCCATATCCAAGTTGGGAATGTCCAAGGATTCTTTACTAAATTTAGTTATATAATCCCTTAATGATTCATTATGATTTTGAGTTATCCTGTACAAATCGCTAGTTAATTTTTCAAATTTTCTACTACAAGAGAATTGGTTATTGAATAAATTAACTAAATTAGCAAATGAAGTAATAGAGTAGGGGGAAGACTTAGCAGCCACTTAAGAGCTGATCCAGTTAGAGTGGATCCAAATCCTTTACATAGGCATGCTTCCTTCAACTTTTCTGGGATAGGATTGATTTCCATCCTTTCCCTGTATTGTGCTATATGCTCCTCTGGATCCGTTGTGCCATCATACAGCTTCATGGTAGGGATATGGAACCTTTTGGGTACCTCTGCATCACAGATTGGTGGTGCAAAGCGAGATACCTTGTGGCTTCCATCTGCAATCTCTGGGATAGGCTTGACTACCCCTGGAACACTTGAGATCATGTCCTTTAGTTTCTGTAATTCCCTGGCCATAGCATGATTGGTACCTGTATCCTGCATGAATCCAAGGTTAGTGGTAGGATAATTATTTAAAGTGTTACCTCCCATTGGGTTCAAGTTAGGGAATCCATATTGCTGGGATTCTGGAACAACGGAGGGACCAGTGGAAGCAATGGTCTGCATTGGAATGAAGTCCCCTTGATGGACATCTAGACTTCCTGTTTGCAAACTTTTTAGGGATCCTGGCATCTGTAAGGATCCTGGTATCTGGGATGATCCTGGAACGAAGGAGGATCCGTGAACCTGGGATGATCCTGGAACAAAGGAGGATCCTTGGCCCTGGAATGATCCTGGAACAAAGTAGGATCCTCGAAACTGCTGTGCCCCCGGATAGGCTCCCGGATTCATGAAGGATCCCATGTATTGAGGATAGGATCCTTCAGGTTGAAAATGTGAGTCTGATGTCTGAGTCATTGCTGCCGAGTTGAGATGTGATCCTCTTGACTCCCCTATGATTTGCACGTCGGGGATCCCTGATGGCTGGGAAGTGATCATTGGAGTATCGAAGCTCAAGGATTTGGGCATCAGTGGAGAATGATCCTCTGCCGCTTTCTTTTGTCTTTTGAGATCTCCAATTTCCCTGAGGATCCTTTCGTTAGTTTCATCTTGCCGCTGCATACGATCCTTCATCTGCAAAATTAAAGCAAATACATCACTAGTACTGGGAATAGAAGAATTCATAGCAGAAGAAGATAGAGGTTTAGAGAAAGTGGGAGTTGATCTCTTCTCAGTATTTTTCTGAGATCCTGCCGGTGGAGGAGGCAAGGTGATCTGTGATGAGGTGACTGCAGACATCGCCGTGGACGTGTTCTTCAATGATGAAGCCATGTAACTCTTTGAAATGATTTCGAACAAAAGAATTTCTTATGAATGAAGCACCAATTGCCCCACGGTGGGCGCCAAACTGTTTTGGTCAAAAATCACACAAGGATAATGTAACCAAACTTTATGAAAACGGGGTATGATGCTTGGTTAATTATGAAAGTAAAGGATCACTTCTGTGATAAAGATGCAAAGACACGAATGATTTATACGAGGAAAAAGCCCTTGATCAATGAATGATCTCCGGCATAAAAAACCTCGGGTGATGGCAACTACCGATCACCAACTTCAATATAACAAAATATGATTACAACTTTGGATGATAATGAGCTGAGTACAAGGATCACTATTGCTTTGGTGTCTAAGTGTGTGAGAGTTGCGTTGTATGTCGTGTGTCCTTCCGAAATGATGGAGAAGTGGTATTTATACATGTGTAGGTGACCTATTTTAGGTAGCTAAACTAATATTCAGCTCATTACCCCTTTAGAATGAGATACAATCTAGCCTAAATAGCCGCCCATAAATCAAGCCTAGTTTCCATATCCTGTGCAACGTCTTTCTTCGATTAAGCTCTTGCCATATTGTGAAGACGCGTCCCTGGATCATGATGTCTAGAGCGTATCCTGCTAGATGTTCCTGCAAAACAATATTGTATTGAGCGGAAGTAGCCGTTAGTATGAGGATCACCATAATGTCCATGATCCTGATCCTGAAGTCTGCTGAGGATCACTGTCTGTCAAAGAAACAAGGATCACTGGTTAGGATCATGTGTAAGGATCACCTATAATAAAATCCAGCCCTAACACAAATAGGTAGATTTTGATCATTGAGAAGAATCTTAGTATCTTCAAGATCAGGATCCCCATGATCCGACAAAGTATAGCAATTTGCAACAATTCAGATCAACTAAAAGGTATAAGTCGGCAATAAGGTGATTAAGAATGCATCAAACCCACATCCTGATGATCCCCTGAATCTCCAAGACATCCTTGGAGATACCTGTACCTCTATTGTATTGCAAAGGAGAGCCTTGGCGAGGTTGGTTGCTATGGATAGTATGTTAAACGATCCCTGCCTGCATATGCTGATCACTGAATCGATTGATTTATTGCTCCTTGGTGATGGCCTAGTTGGAGTTCTAACACATTCATTGCATGTGAGGTGGAATCGGGTGCACTGCCTTTCTATCATTATCCAGCCTTGCCAAAGGGACCATGATCAAAATAAACAGTCTCTACTCCGACCTTGAAGTTTATGATCATAATTAGATAAGCACCGCAGATCCTTGGGTCCAACCCCAGTTATCCTTGGGATTATCCCCAGTTTCCGCCAGCAGCGCACGATGATCCTGATATAGTTCACGTCTTTGGGACCAGTACCCACTTCCGGGGCTGACAACCTCATCGTACTGGCTATACCCAGGATCCTCCGTATAATGGTAGACGTACCATACATCCGTTCCTAAGGTTTCTAACGTTTTCACGTTAGCTAAGGTTTTGACATTTTCATGTCACTAAGTTTGGATAGTCGCCAGTAAGGGCCATACTCCAGTTTACGTACGATCCTTTGGGCTTGTCCCCAGTGATCCTCCGGGATCATCCCCAGTTATCCTTTGGGCTTGTCCCCAGTGATTCTCCGGGATCATTCTCGGTTATCCTTTGGGCATATCCCCAGTTGCTAATTTATCTCTTACATTGGCTTAGTCCCAAGTTATGTTCCGTTTTTTCAGGTTTTCGAAGTTAAACAATTAAGGATCCTTAATCCTTAATATCCATTAAAAGTTTTACTTATGGTTATCCCGATTGAAGGTTAGGATCCTAACTTGGGTCCTCAGGTATGATCCTTGACTATTTTGATTATACTCATTATCCTAACCGACCCTTATACTTTGACAACCAAACCTATGATCCTTGAACTAAAGTACTTCGAAAATTTTCAATATCAGGATATTTGATCTGGGATCATATCCTAAATTTGGATAACATATTTTCAACTCTTGCCATTTTAAAACAAATATACTACAAAAACAACTAAGAAACAAGAAGATAAGGATAACAACACGAGATAAGCCAGAAAAGTTAAAGTTATATTATTAAACAAAAGGATCATTAACCCTTTCAAAAAGTTGTCAAAATTGCCAACCCACATTTCTACCAGCAAAACGTGGCCCGTCCACATGGGTTGGCAAAGGGTGTCCATTGTCTATGCGGTCTTAGCATTGTGCAGGAAAGTAAAAGCGGCAGGATCACAAAGGCTTCATCCCCCAAACAAAGGATCCCTCCACCTTTTGCAATCTACCTATTGTTCTAAGGATCCAGGATCCTTAACCCTAAAAACTATTGTTCGAAGATTACAAACCATAATTGTCTCAAACCATCAACAACCACAAAAATCACTACCAAACCTAAAAAATTGGGCTCCGGCCTAGTCAAAAATATCCATCATCGCCCAATCTTGCAGCTCAAACCTTCGCTGCACCATCACCACCAGCTCCACTAGCTTCACCCTGATCCTTACCAGCATCTCCACCTTCAAGCATAGGGATATCCTCAGCATCATCATCATCCTCCAACTCTGCCAGCCTTGCCTTCCAACCTTCCACGTCCCATGTACCTTTGTCAAAGGAAGGATTGAGCCTCTGCAGCCATCTGCAGCTGGATCTTGTACATGGTTATCGCAGCAGAAACCTTAGCATCCTGGGTGATATCATGCTTCTCGTAGTCAAACTTGATCAATGCTTTGACAGCTTCATCCCTGGTAGCCCGGAGCTCCTTCTCAAGATCGGCTATCTTGAGATCCTTCAGTGCACCCATCTGGTGGAGGTCGGCAATTTGGCGATCCTGATCTTCAACGTGGTTAACATAAGTCTCTATTTCAATAAGTTTCTGCAAAAAACAACAAGATATGACATCAGACACAGGTGATCCTCAAAACCATCAGGATAACCACAGGGGCAGTGATCCTAACCTCGTTGACAGAATCAAGGAATTGCTGACGGAGGAGGGGAAATCCTTGTAGATCTTCAGTAGTCTTCCTCTTCCTCCCTTGCCTCGAATAGGTGCTTTGGGAGCTGATACTGAAGGACTGGCAGCAGGAGCCTTCTTCTTTGAAGATGTGACATTGGCAAGATCACTTATCCCAAATTTGGAGGCAGATTTGACAGATTGGCGGACTTTCCAGCACCTACACAATCAAAAACAAGATAAGTTGCTTTATTAATCAAACAATCCTACATTTAATTTATTTTCTATAAGGATACTTACTTGACATAGTGGCAGATGCAGAGGATACTTCTTGAGAATCTTGACGGTGACTTGAAAACTTCTGATTTCAGGATTAAGCTTTTTAAAAGCTAGGACTCTCTCTTTTGCAGCAGGGCTTAATTTCAGATGAGCAATGGATATAGCTGCACAAAGAAAAAAAGACATTAGTGATCCTCATCATATGAGACAGGACTGATAGTGATCCTTCGAGGATCCTCTACCCTACCATGAGTGGCCCATTCCTTGGGCAGATCCTTCCCATCCGGGATGGAATCCCTTCTAACAAAGAAAAAACGACGCTTCCAGTTTGTATCATTCTTGGTGACCTTAAAGACAGGGTGATCCTCCCCGGCTTTCCGTTTCAGCAGATACCGGTAAGAACCAAAAGTGGTAAAATCGTAAAGCTCGGCCAACTCCGTCATCCCCAGATCAATCCCTTTCTGCTGAATGATCCTCTCGAAGGTATACAGAACCCTCCAGATCATCGGCATAGCTTGGATATAAGAGATGCCGGTTAAAGAAAAGAAGGATTGGGTGAAGGATGGAAAAGGATATGAATACCCTATGGTGAATGGAGTAGCAGGAAAAGCCACCCAGGTATCCGAAACAGAGTCACTCAGAGCGGTAGGTGTGAAGGACTTGAAAACAGCATTCGCCGGAAAGCAATGACGAATTCTGTCTATGTGAACATCAGTAAAGCAACACCTCTCCGTAGGAGAATCCTTGATAATCCCCTGGCTTTTTAAGGGGCTATCCTTCTTGGGATCCTTGTGTGGAGAATTCCGGAGCAACATGTTTGTGACGGGATGGAAACAGAGTAGGAGCAGAAAACAGAGCAAAGAAAGAGAGAAAGAGAAGAATACCTGATCAATCTTCGGTGCAGAATATAAAGGGAGTGTATCTTGAATTTAAATACAAACTGATCCTCACCCTATCTCCTATTTATAATCATGATCTGCAGGAATTGTCACATCTGTGACGTAATGATCGCAACGGCTAAGTCCGGGTGTAACGGCTAGTTTCTTGGAGTTGCCCGTTAGAGATAAGATCGAAACAAAATATAACTCGTCTATTTACAATTAACTCCTTATATTTTGGGGCAATTGTTAGGGCTGGATTTTTATTATAGGTGATCCTTATACGTGATCCTAACCAGTGATCCTTGTTTCTTTGGCAGACAGTGATCCTCAACAGGACTTCAGGATCAGGATCATGGGACATTATGGTGATCCTCATACTAACGGCCACTTCCGCTTAATACAGTATTGTTTTGCAGGAACATCTAGCAGGATACGCTCTAGGCATCATGATCCAGGGACGCGTCTTCACAATTATGGCAAGAGCTTAATTGAAGATAGACGTTGCACAGGATACGGAAACTAGGCTTGATTTATGGGCGGCTATTTAGGCTAGATTGTATCTCGTTTCTAAAGGGTAATGAGCTGATAATTAGTCCTTTTACCTAAAATAGGTCACCTACACTTGTATATATACCACTCTCCATCATTTGGAAGAGGACACACGACATACAACGCAACTCTCACACACTTAGACACTCGAAACAATAGTGATCCTTGTACTCAGCTCATTATCATCCGAAGTTGTAATCATTTTGTTCTTATATCGAAGTTTGGTGATCGGTAGTTGCCATCACCCGAGGTTTTTTATGCCGGAGATCATATATTGATCAAGGGCTTTTTCCTCGTATAAATCGTTGTGTCTTTGCATCTTTATCACAGAAGTGATCCTTTACTTTCATAATTAACCAAGCATCATACCCCGTTTACATAAAGTTTGGTTACATTATCCTTGTGTGATTTTTGACCAAAACACTTCTGTAACCCCATTTTGAACGCTTGTACTGCCGTAGCAATATCAAGATTCGGGATATCCAAGGATTCTCTAGTAAATTTTTTAACATAATCCTTTAGGGATTTTTGTGATCCTTGTTATCCTGTAAAGATCACTTGTTAGTTTCTCAAAGCTCCTGCTATAAGAACATTAACCGATAAACAAATTAACTAAATGAGAGAATGATGTAATTGAATAAGGTGGAACGTTTAAAAGCCATTTTAAGGCCGGTCCTGTTAAAATTGAACCGAAGCCTTTGCATAAGCATGCTTCATTAGTGTTTTTGGTCAAAAATCACACAAGGATAATGCAACCAAACTTTATGTAACGGGGTATGATGCTTGGTTTATAGAAAAAGTAAAGGATCACTTCAGTGTGAAATATGCAAAGACACAATGATTTATACGAGGAAAAAGCCCTTGATCAATGTATGATCTCCGGCATAAAAAACCTCGGGTGATGGCAACTACCGATCACCAAACTTCAATATATCAAAATATGGTTACAACTTTGGATGATAATGAGCTGAGTACAAGGATCACTATCGTAGTGTGTGTCTAAGCGTGTGAGAATTGTGTTGTCTGTTCTTCCGAATGAGGAAGAGTGTTATATATACAAGTGTAGGTGACCTATTTAGGTAAAAAGACTAATAATCAGCTCATTACCCCTTTAGAAATAAAAGTAAATCTAGCCTAAATTAATCGCCCTTAAATCAATGCCAAGTTTCCATATCCTTCACAACGTCCATCTCCGATTAAGCACATGCTATAGTTGTAAAGACGTGTCCTTTAATTGTGATGCTTAAGAGCGGATCCTGCTAGATGTCCTGCAAACAACATTAATTCAACGAAAGCAACTGTTAGCATGAGGATTCCTATGATGGTCCGTGATCCTGATCCTGGAACTCTGCTGAGGATCATTATCTGCCAAAGAAACAAGGATCACTGGTTAGGAATCACACGTGAGGATCATGTATTGTAAAAATCCAGCCCTAACAATTGCCCCAAAATATAAGGAGTGATTTTGTAAATAAATGAGTTATATTTTGTTCTGATCTTATCTTCAACGGACAACTCGGATAACTAGCCGTTATAACCAGACTAGCCGTTGCGATCATTACGTCACTGAAGTGACATCCCTGCAAATCATGATTATAAAATAGGAGATAGAGTAAGGATCGATTTGCATTTAAATTCAGGATATACTCCCTTTATAATCTCCACCGAAGATTGATCAGGTATTCTCTTCCTTTCTTTCTTCTTTTCCTGCTCTGTTTTTTCTGCTCTTGCTCTGTTTTTGTTCTGCCATGAGTATGTTAGCTACCGAAATTCTCCCCCATAAGGATCACGAGAAGAGCAGTCCCCTGAAAAGCCAAGGGATCATTAAGGACTCTCCTACGGAGAGATGCTGCTTTACCCGATGCTCATGTAGATAGGATTCGTCATTGTTTTCCGGCGAATGCTGTTTTCAAGTCATTCACATCCGCTGCTTTGAGTGACCTTGTTTCTGACGCCTGGGTGGCTTTTCCTGCAACTCCGTTTACCATAGGATATTCGTATCCTTTTCCGGCCTTCACCCAATCTTTCTTTTCTTTGAACCGGCATATCTTATATCCAAGCTATGCCGATGATCTGGAGGGTCCTGTATACCTTCGAGAGGATCATCGAGCAGGAGGGGATTGATTTAGGGATGGCGGAGCCTGGCCGAGCTTTATGATCTTACCACGTTTGGTTCTTATCGATATTTGCTGAAACGGAAGGCCGGGGAGGATCACCCTGTTTTAAAGGTTACCAAAAATGATACAAACTGGAAGCGTCGTTTCTTCTTTGTGAGGAGGGATACCTCCCTAATGGAAGGATCTGCCTAAGGAGTGGGCCACCCATGGTAGGATAGAGGATCCTGGAAGGATCACCATCAGACTTGTCTCTCATGATGAGGATCACTAATGTCTTTCTTTGTTTTTTTGTTTATTGTGCAACTATCTCCATTGCTCATCTCAAGTTAACCCCTGCTGCCAGAGAGAGGGTTCTAGCTTTCAAGAAGCTTGATCCTGAAATCAGAAGTTTTCAAGTTACCGTCCAAGATTCACAAGAAGTATCCTCCGCATCTGCTGTTTTGGTCAAAAATCACACAAGGATAATGTAACCAAACTTTATGTAAACGGGGTATGATGCTTGGTTAATTATAAAAGTAAAGGATCACTTCTATGAGAAATATGCAAAGACACAATGATTTATACGAGGAAAAAGCCCTTGATCAATGTATGATCTCCGCATAAAAAACCTCGGGTGATGGCAACTACCCGATCACCAACTTCAATATAAGAAAATATAGTTACAACTTCGGATGATAATGAGCTGAGTACAAGGATCACTATAGTTTCGAGTGTCTAAGCGTGTGAGAGTTGTGTTGTCTGTTTCTTCCGAATGAGGAAGAGTGTTATATATCCAAGTGTAGGTGACCTATTTTAGGGTAAAAAGACTAATATCAGCTCATTACCCCTTTAGAAATAAAAGACAATCTAGCCTAAATTGCCGCCCTTAATCAAGCTAAGTTTCCAATATCCTTTGCAAACGTCTATCTTTGATTAAGCTCGTGCTATAATTGTGAAGACGCGTCCCTTGATTATGAATGCGTAAAGAGCGTATCCTGCCAGATGTTCCTGCAAAATAATGTTGTATTACACGAAGGTAACTATTAGAATGAGGATCCTTTCAATGGTCCATGAATCCTATACCTGAAGTCCTACTGAGGATCACTGTCTGCCAAAGAAACAAGGATCACTGGTTAGGAATCACGTAGATAAAAATCCAGCCCTAACAATTGCCCCCCAAAATATAAGGAGTTTATTGTAAATAAAATGAGTTATATTTTGCTTTGGATCTTATCTGCAACGAGTGACTCGGATAACTAGCCGTTAATATCGAACTAGCCGTTGCAACCCTTAACGTCATAGATGTGACAATCCTGCAAATCATGATTATAAATAGGAGATAGGGTTAGGATCACTCTGCATTTAATTCGAGATTATCTTCCTTTATAATCCCTACCTGAAGATTGACCAGGTATTCTCTTCTTCTCTCTTTCCTTTTTCCTTCTCTTGCTCTGTTTTTTCTGCTTTTACTCTGTTTCTGTTCCACCACGAGTTATGTTTGCCTTCGAAATTCTCCACATAAGGATTCCAAGAAGAGCAGTCCCCTAAAAAGCCAAGGGATCATCAAGGATTCTCCTACGGAGAGATGTTGCTTTACTGATGCTCATGTAGACAGGATTCGCCATTGCTTTTCGGCGAATGCTGTTTTCAAATCCTTCAACACCTGCTGCTTTGAGCGACTTTGTTTCAGACGTCTGGGTGGCCTTTCCTGCTACTCCGTTCACCATAGGGTATTCGTATCCTTTTCCAGCCTTTACCCAATCCTTCTTTTCTTTAACCGGCATATCTTATATCCAAGCTATGCCGATGATCTGGAGGGTCCTGTATACCTTCGAGAGGATCATCGAGCAGAAGGGAATTGATTTGGGGATGGCAGAGTTGGCCGCACTTTATGATCTTTACCACGTTTGATCCTGTCGATATCTGCTAAAACGGAAAGCTGGGGAGGATCACCCTGTCTTCAAGGTTACTAAGAATGACACAAACTGGAAGCGTCGCTTTTTCTTTGTAGAAGGGATACCATCCCAGATGGGAAGGATCTGCCCAAGGAATGGGCCACTCATGGTAGGGTAGAGGATCCTGGAAGGATCACTATCAGACTTGTCTCATACGATGAGGATTCACTAGCGTCTTCTTTATTTTTTGTGCAGCTATATCCATTGCTTATCTTAAGTTAACCCCTGCTGCAAGAGAAAGAGTCTTAGCTTTTAAAAAGCTCAATCCTGAGGTCAGAAGTTTCCAAGTCATCGTCCAAGATTCACAAGAAGTAATCCTCCGCATCTGCCACTATGTCAAGTAAGTATCCCTTATAAAAAAGTAGGTTATATGTAAGATTGTTTAATTAGTAAGGGGACTTATCTTGTTTTGATTGTGTAGGTGTTGGGAAGTCTGCCCAAATCTGCCAGTCTGCCTCCAAGTTTGGGATAGATGAACTTGCCAACGTCAAAGTCCTTCACGAAAGAAGGCTTCTGTAGCCAGTCCCCTCTGCTTCGGCTCCTAAAGCACCTGTTAGAGGCAAGGGGAAGAAGAGGAAGACTTCTGAGGATCTCCAAGGATTTCCCCTGATCCGCCAACAGTTCCTTGACTATGTCAATGAGGTAAGGATCGTTGCCCCTGTTTGGTTATCCTTCTCTAATGTCCTGCTTGTATATCTGCCTGTATATCCTGCTTTTTTGAGGATCAACCTGATCCTGAACTTACCTCTTTTCTCTTTTGCAGAAACTTGCCGAGATTGAGAACCTACCTTGGCCATGTCGAGGATCAGGAGAGCCAAAATCGCCGACCTCCAACAAATGGGCGTGTTAAAGGGTCTCAAGATAGCCGATCTTGAGAAGGAACTCCGGGCTACAAGGATGAGGCTGCTCAAAGGCTAATTGATATGGATGGCGAGAAGCAGGAGATCATCAGGATGCAAGGTCTCTGCCGCAACTGCTATGTACAAGATTCAACTACAAATGGCTGCGGAGGCTCAGGATCTGCCTTTGACAAGAGCTCATGGACGTGGAGGGTTGGAAGGCAAGATTGGCAGAGCTGGAGGATGAGGACGAAGCAGAGGAGATCCCCATGCTGGAAGGTGGTGATGCTGAGAAGGATCAGGGTGGAGAAGCTGGTGGTGATGGAGCAGCAAAGTGTGAGCTGCTGGATTGGGCGATGATGGATATTTCGAGACTAGGCCGGAGCCCAATTTTTTAGGATTGGTAGTGGTTTTTGTGGTTGTTGATGGTTTGTGAACAATTTATGGTCTGTAATCTTTGAACAATAGTTTTTAGGGTAAAGATCCTGGATCCTTCGAACAATAGGTAGGATTACAAAAGGTGAGGATCCTCTGTTTGGGGGGTGAAGCCTTTGTGATCCTGCCGCTTTTTAATTTCCTGCACATGCTAAGACCGCATAGACAAATGGACACCCTTTGCCAAACCCATGTGGACGGGCCACGTTTTGCTGGTAGAAACGTGGGTTGGCAATTTTGACAACTTTTGAAGGGTTAATCCTTTCGTTAATAAATAAAATCTTAAACTTTTGTCGCTTATCTTGTGTTATTATCCTTTTTATTTTCAATTGTTTTGACACAAGTTTTGTTTAAGTAAGAAAAGTTGAGCAAATTATGTTTAGGAAATTTAGGATATGATCCTGGATCTCTGATTTCCTCAATAGTATCCAAATCCTGAGCCATGATTGTAAGCATTCTCTTCAGGATCACGAGCACTTGTTCTGGCAGTTGGGATCACCATCTCTGTGGGGATCACTGCTTCTGCCCCAAATACTAAAGAAAAAGGTGTTGACCAGTGGCATTCTTGGGAGTTGTCCGGTCAGCCCATAGCACATAAGGTAACTCCTCTGCCCATTTTCCCTTCTTGGATCCTAGCTTCTTCTTCAGATTGTTGATGATGATCTTGTTGGATGATTCTGCTTGTCCATTGGCTTGTGGATGAACTGGTGTTGATGTTATCATCTTAATTCCCCAACTGTCACAAAAGTTAGTGGTTCTGCTTCCAATGAATGGGAACCATTATCACATACATTTCAGAGGGAATGCCAAATCTAGTTATAATGTTTCTTTGATAAAGGATATAACTTCTTTTCTCTGACTTGAGCAAAAGCTTCAGCTTCTATCCACTTAGAGAAGTAGTCAGTCATAGCAAGCATAAATACTTTTCCACCAGGTGCTTTAGGGAGCTTGCCAACTATATCCATCCCCCATCTCATGAATGGCCAAGAGGATGGTATGCGGGTGTAGCAATTCAGCTGGTTGATGAAGGATATTGTTGTGTCTTTGACAAGGATCACATTTCCTAGCATATTCTACAGCATCCCTTTTCATGGTTGGCCAGTAGTATCTTGTTCTAAGGATCCTTGAGAATAATGCCCTGCCCCAGTATGGTTTCCACAATCTCCTTCATGGAAGTCTCTCCAACACTTCTTCAATTTCAGGATCCTCAATACATCTTAAATATGGTCCTGCAAGGGATCGTTTATATAGCACATTATTTAAGATTGTAAATTGAGATACCTTGATCCTGAAAGCTCTAGGATTTTCTCCCATTGGAATCTCTCCGTCTTGCAAGTATTTCATGATTGGTGAGACCCATGATCCTGCATAAGATTGAGCTTCTTCACTAGGGATTACTGCAGTATCCTCTTCTATTTCCATGGCCACTTGATTTTCAATAGCAGGAGCCAGGATATGGATGATAGGGATACTTATGTCTTCTGGAATTTTTAAGGATGATCCTAAGTTGGCCAATGCATCAGCTTCCGTGTTATCCTCCCTTGGTACCTGTGTTAAGCTGAAAGAAACAAAAGAGAGTGCCAATTCTTTGACTATCTCTAAATATTTGGTTAGTTTTTCACCTTTAACAGCATAGGATCCATTAAAGTGATTGGTGATCAATAATGAGTCTACATATACTTTAAGATATTTTACCCCCATATCCTTAGCAATTTGCAAGCCAGCAATTAAGGCTTCATATTCAGCCTCATTGTTAGTTGCTTGGAACTCACAGGCTATGGAGTGGGGTATTATGTCCCCCTGTGGCGATTTTTAGTAGTATCCCGAGCCCTGTGCCCTTGACATTTGAGGATCCATTAGTGTGTAGGTATCCAAGGATCCTTGGTCTCATCCAGCTGTTGGACTTCCAATTCTGCTTCTTTTTGTAGATCACTACTGAAATCAGCCACAAAGTCAGCTAGTGCTTGGGATTTAATGGCTGTTCTTGGCTCATATCTTATATCATGGGCACTAAGCTTTACTGCCCACTTAGCCATTCTTCCTGACATCTCTGGTTTCCTGAGGACATTCTTAATTGGAAAGTTAGTTCTAACAACAATAGTATGGGTTTCAAAATAATGCCTTAACTTAGTTGATGCCATGATTAATGCAAGAAATAAGTTTTCGAGGTGTGAGTACCTGGATTCGGCATCAAGTAAACTCTTACTTACATAGTAGATAGGATATGTGTACCTTCGTGATCCTTCACAAGGACAGCACTTACAGCGGTTGAGGGATACCGCCAAATATAAGGATAACACATCTCCTTTTTCGGGTTTTGATAATGCTGGTGCTGAGGACATATATTCTTTAAGGGCTTGTAAAGCATTCTCATGTTTCTCAGTCCACTCAAATTTCTTGTTCTTCCTTAGGATATCGTAAAATTCTTTACATTTTTCTGAGGATTTTGATATGAACCTGTTCAGAGCTGCTATCCTGCCTGTTAGCCTTTGCACATCCTTAGCATTGGCAGGGGACTTGATGTTTACTAGTGCTTTAATTTGCTCCGGACTTGCTTCAATGCCTCTCTGAGTTACCATATATCCTAGGAATTTACCTACCTTAACACCAAAGTGGCACTTTGAAGGATTAAGCTTCATGTTATATTTATCAAGGATATCAAATGCTTCTTCTAAATCCCTTAGGTGATCCTCAGCTTTCTTTGATTTGACTACCATATCATCTATGTATACTTCCATAGTTTGTCCAATTTGATCTTTGAACATCATATTCACCAGCCTGCTCGAAGTAGTCTCTCTACTTCTTCTTGGATAATGGCATTCCTTTCCGGTGCAAACTTCCTCCTTTTTTGATGGATTGGTTTGATAGACCTGTCAAAGCCAAGTTTGTGAGTAATAATATCCTTAGATATACCTGTCATATCTTCATGTTTCCAAGCAAAGGTAGATTTCTTCTTTGAGGAAGGATATTAAGTCTTCTTTCATCTTGCCAAGGATCCCTGATCCGATATAGATTTTTGATTCAGGATCACTAGGATCCAAGAGGATTTCGTCCACATCTTGTTCCCTTGCCTCCAAGACATTCCTCGGAGGATACTGTAATTGCTATTGCTCCCTTGGCTTCGAGGTTGGCTTCATGGATGAGGTATAACAATCCTTAGCCTCCTGCTGATCACTGTCGATCTTGATTATCCCCCATGGGCTAGGGAGCTTCACACATTGATGGTAGGTGGATGGGACCGCTTTCATATCATGTATCCAGGGCCTGCCAAGGATAACATTGCAACAAGATAAACAGTCAATCACACAAAATTTTTGATAATTATGTAATCCTTCCACATAGATTGGGAGTTTGATGTCCCCCAGAGTTTTCTTCGTTTCTCCACTGAATCCTACAAGCACGGAGGATCTTGGTGTGATGTCTGATTCTGGGATTCCCATCTTCTTCAGAACATCAAGCTGGATAATGTTCACTGAGCTTCCTCCATCGATAAGGATCCTGCGGACAAAATGGTTAGAGATAAAGAGAGTGATAACTAAACTATCATGATGAGGATCCTGAATGTTAATGCGATCATCCTCATCAAACGTTATCATCTTCCCTTCTGAGACACTTGATGTTCTAATAGGCCTTTCTCCATTATCCATTTTTGACTCCTTTGCATGTCTTTTGGCCGCCGAGAAGGATGTACCACAGATGTCTGATCCTCCGGAAATAAAGTTGATCACTTGTGCATTTGCCGGAGGTGCTGGAGCCTTTTCAGGGATCCTTTCAGGATCCTGAGTCCTTTGCTTTTTTCTTCCCAACAATTCTTTCAGGTGCCCCTTGCTTAATAGATATCCAATCTCTTTTCTTAAAGCTATGCATTCTTCAGTCAGATGCCCGAAATCCTCATGGTATGCACACCATTTTGACTTGTCTTTAGTCCCGGATGGTTTATCATTCTTCCTGGGCCACCTAGCTTTTTCACCTAGATTCTGCATTGCAAGGATCAGTTCATGATTATCAACGGAAAAACAATATTCTGAGATTGGAGGATAATCTTCATCATCCTCTTCTTGGTCAACAGCATGCACGTTCTGGTTCTCATTTCTATGGTAGGATTTGAATTTGTTGTTCTTGAAGGAGGATCCTTGCTTCTCCTGTTTTGAGGATCCTACTTGTCTCTCCTGGATCCTCTTGTCATCCTCTAGCCGGATGAACCTGAGTGCTCGAGTTCTTACTTCATCTAGATTCCTGCATGGTGTCATAACAAGATCATCATAGAATAATGAATCCTTAAGCAGTCCCATTTTGAAGGCTTCAACAGCCGTAGCCATATCCAAGTTGGGAATGTCCAAGGATTCTTTACTAAATTTAGTTATATAATCCCTTAATGATTCATTATGATTTTGAGTTATCCTGTACAAATCACTAGTTAATCTTTCAAATTTTCTACTACAAGAGAATTGGTTATTGAATAAATTAACTAAATTAGCAAATGAAGTAATAGAGTAGGGGGGAAGACTTAGCAGCCAATTAAGAGCTGATCCAGTAAGGGTGGATCCAAATCCTTTACATAGGCATGCTTCTTTCAGTTTTTCTGGGATAGGATTGATCTCCATCCTCTCCCTGTATTGTGCTATGTGCTCTTGTGGATCCGTTGTACCATCATACAGCTTCATAGTAGGGATATGGAACCTTTTGGGTACCTCTGCATCACAAATTGGTGGTGCAAAGCGAGATACCTTATGGCTTCCATCTGCAATCTCTGGGATAGGCTTGACTACCCCTGGAACGCTTGAGATCATATCTTTTAGTTTCTGCAATTCCCTGGCCATAGCGTGATTGACACCTGTATCCTGCATGAATCCATGGTTAGTGGTAGGATAATTATTTAAAATGTTACCTCCCATTGGGTTCAAGTTAGGGAATCCATATTGCTGGGATTTTGGAACAACGGAGGGACCAGTGGAAGCAATGGTCTGCATTGGAATGAAGTCCCCTTGATGGACATCTAGACTTCCTGTTTGCAAACTTTTTAGGGATCCTGGCACCTGGAAGGATCCTGGTATCTGGAAGGATCCTGGTATCTGGGATGATCCTGAAACGAAGGAGGATCCTTGACCCTGGGATGACCCTGGAACAAAGTAGGATCCTGCCGGCTGAAAGTGTGAGCCAGATGCCTGAGTCATTGCTGTCGATCCGAGGTGCAATCCTCTTGATTCTCCCATAATTTGCACGTCTGGAATTCCTGATGGCTGAGAAGTAATCATTGGAGTATCAAAGCTCAAAGACTTGGGCATCAGTGGGGAATGATCCTCTGCCGTTTTCTTCTGTCTTTTGAGATCTCCAATTTCCCTGAGGATCCTTTCATTAGTTTCATCCTGCCGCTGCATACGATCCTTCATCTGCAAAATCAAAGTAAATACATCACTGGTACTGGGAATATAAGAATTCATAGCAGAAGGAGATGGAGTTTTAGAATTAGTAGGAGTTTGTCTCTTCTCAGCATTCTTCTGGGATCCTGCCGGTGGTGGAGGCAGAATGTTCTGGGACGAGGTGACTGCAGACATTGCCGTGGACATGTTTTTCAATGATGAAGCCATGTAATTCTATGAAATGATTTCGAACAAAAGGTTTTCTTATGAATGAAGCACCAATTGCCCCACGGTGGGCGCCAAACTGTTTTGGTCAAAAATCACACAAGGATAATGTAACCAAACTTTATGTAAACGGGGTATGATGCTTGGTTAATTATAAAAGTAAAGGATCACTTCTATGAGAAATATGCAAAGACACAATGATTTATACGAGGAAAAAGCCCTTGATCAATGTATGATCTCCGGCATAAAAAACCTCGGGTGATGGCAAACTACCGATCACCAACTTCAATATAAGAAAAATATAGTTACAACTTCGGATGATAATGAGCTAAGTACAAGGATCACTATAGTTTCGAGTGTCTAAGCGTGTGAGAGTTGTGTTGTCTGTTCTTCCGAATGAGGAAGAGTGTTATATATACAAGTGTAGGTGACCTATTTTAGGTAAAAAGACTAATAATCAGCTCATTACCCCTTTAGAAATAAAAGACAATCTAGCCTAAATTGCCGCCCTTAAATCAAGCTAAGGTCGCAACGTCTATCTTTGATTAAGCTCGTGCTATAATTGTGAAGACGCGTCCCTTGATTATGATGCTAAGAGCGTATCCTGCCAGATGTTCCTGCAAAATAATGTTGTATTACACGAAGGTAACTATTAGCATGAGGATCCTTTCAATGGTCCATGATCCTGATCCTGAAGTCCTACTGAGGATCACTGTCTGCCAAAGAAACAAGGATCACTGGTTAGGATCACGTATAAGGATCACGTATGATAAAAATCCAGCCCTAACATCTACCACTATGTCAAGTAAGTATCCTTATTAAAAAGTAAGTTATATGTAAGACTGTTTAGTTAGTAAGGGAACTTATCTTGTTTTGATTGTGTAGGCGCTGGGAAACCTGCTAAGTCTGCCTCCAAGTTCGGGATTGATGAACTTGCCAATGTCAAGTCTTCAAGAAAGAAGACTTCTGTTGCCAGTCCCTCTGCTTCGGCCCCTAAAGCACCTGTTAGGGGTAAGGGGAAGAAGAGAAAGACTTGTGAGGATCTCCAAGGATTTCCCCTGATCCGCCAACAGTTTCTCGACTATATCAATGAGGTAAGGATCATTGCCCCTGTTGGTTATCCTTCTCGAATATCCTGCTTGTGTATTCTGCCTGTATATCCTGCTTCTTTGAGGATCACCTGATCCTGAACATACCTTTTTTTCTCTTTTGCAGAAACTTGCTGAGATTGAGACCTACCTTGGCCATGTCGAGGATCAAGAAAGCCAAATCGCCGACCTCCAACAAATGGGCGTGTTAAAGGATCTCAAGATATCCGATCTTGAGAAGGAACTCCGGGCTACAAAGGATGAGGCTGTCAAAGCACTGATCAGCTTTGACTACGAGAAGCGTGACATCACCCAGGATGCTAAGGTCTCTGCTGCGATAACCATGTACAAGATCCAGCTGCAGATGGCTGCGGAGGCTCAGGATCCTTCCTTTGACAAAGGCACATGGGATGTGGAAGGCTAGAAGGCAAGGCTCGCGGAATTGGAGGACGATGATGAAGCTGAGGATATCCCTATGCTTGAAGGTGGTGATGCTGGCATGGATCAGGGTGGAGAAGCTGGTGGTGATGGAGCAGCAAAGGTGTGAGCTGCTGGATTGGGCGATGATGGATATTTCGAGACTAGGCCGGAGCCCAATTTTTTAAGTTTGGTAGTGGTTTGTTTGTGGTTGTGATGTTTTGAAACAATGATGGTTTGTACTTTGAACAATAGTTTTTAGGGCTAAGGATCCTGGATCCTTCGAACAACAGGTAGGATCGCAAATGGTGGAGGGATCCTCTGTTTTGGGGGATGAAGCCTTTGTGATCCTGCCGCCTTTAATTTCCTGCACCTGCTAAGACCGCATAGACAATGGACACCCTTTGCCAACCCATGTGGACGGGCCACGTTTTGCTGGTAGAAATGTGGGTTGGCAATTTTGACAACTTTTTGAAAGGGTTTAAGATCCTTTTGTTAATAATATAACTTTAATCTTTCTGGCTTATCTCGTGTTGTTATCCTTTATTTATCTTCTTATTTTCCAGTTTTTAGAAACATATTTGTTAGAGTAACAAGAGTTGAGCAAACCATGTTTAATAAATTTAGGATATGATCCTAGATCAAATATCCTATCATTGAAAACTTTCAAGGATCATAGGCTTAGTTGTCAAAGTGTAAGGGTTGTTCAGTATAATCAGAATAGTCAAGGATCATACCTGAGGATCCAAGTTAGGATCCTAACCTTTAATCAAGATAACCTTAAGTGAAATTTTAACGGATAATAAGGATTAAGGATCCTTATTTGTTTAACTTCGAGAACCTGAAAAATGGAACATAACTTGGGACTAAGCCGATGTAAAGGATAAATTAGTAGCTGGGGACATGCCCAAAGGATAACTGGGGATAATCCCAAAGGATCACTGGGGACAAGCCCAAAGGATAACTGGGGACAAGCCCAAAGGATAACTGGGGATGAGCCCAAAGGATCGTATGTAAACTGGAGTATGGCCCTTACTGGCGACTATCCAAACTTAGTGACATGAAAATGTCAAAACCTTAGCTAACGTGAAAACGTTAGAAACCTTATGAACGGATGTATGGTACGTCTACCATTATACGTAGGATCCTGGGTATAGCCAGTACGATGAGGTTGTCAGCCCCGGAAGTGGGTACTGGTCCCAAAGACGTGAACTATATCAGGATCATCGTGCGCTGCTGGCGGAAACTGGGGATAATCCCAAAGATAACTGGGGTTGAACCCAAGGATCTGTGGTGCTTTTGTAGATCTTTAACGATGTGCTGAAGATACCTGAACTATCATAACTCAAATGGTTCGTGAGAAGAGGATGAAGGATACAGGATCCTTATCCTTTGGTAAAAAGTAAGGAAATGTAATAGTTTTAAGATAAGGACATTACCAGAGTAAGGATCACTGGCATCACCGGGATCCTTCGAGGATACTTCAATGTAAGGATCACATGCTTGAAGGATCATGTTCACATAAAGTATCTCTTTAAGTGAACAGCATTCCAGGCTCTTGGTAACAAGTTTCCTTCCATGGTTAGCAATCTGTATGCCCCCTTTCCTGCTTCAGCTTCAATCAAGTAAGGACCTTCCCACTTTGGTGCTAACTTCCCGTCAGCAGGATTAATAGTGTTTTGGAATGCTTTTCTCAACACCATATCTCCGACTTGAAACTTCCTTATCCTAACATTTTTGTTGTAAGCACCAGCCATTCTTTGTTGGTAGCTTGCCATCCTTATCCTAGCCAGATCTCTGATTTCCTCAATAGTATCCAAATCCTGAGCCAGGATTGTAGCATTCTCTTCAGGATCACGAGCACTTGTTCTGGCAGTTGGGATCACCATCTCTGTGGGGATCACTGCTTCTGCCCCAAATACTAAAGAAAAAGGTGTTTGACCAGTGGCATTCTTGGGAGTTGTCCTGTCAGCCCATAGCACATAAGGTAACTCCTCTGCCCATTTTCCCTTCTTGGATCCTAGCTTCTTCTTCAGATTGTTGATGATGATCTTGTTGGATGATTCTGCTTGTCCATTGGCTTGTGGATGAACTGGTGTTGATGTTATCATCTTAATTCCCCAACTGTCACAAAAGTTAGTGGTTCTGCTTCCAATGAATTGGGAACCATTATCACATACAATTTCAGAGGGAATGCCAAATCTAGTTATAATGTTTCTTTTGATAAAGGATATAACTTCTTTTTCTCTGACTTGAGCAAAAGCTTCAGCTTCTATCCACTTAGAGAAGTAGTCAGTCATGGCAAGCATAAATACTTTTCCACCAGGTGCTTTAGGGAGCTTGCCAACTATATCCATCCCCCATCTCATGAATGGCCAAGAGGATGGTATGGGGTGTAGCAATTCAGCTGGTTGATGAAGGATATTGCTGTGTCTTTGACAAGGATCACATTTCCTAGCATATTCTACAGCATCCCTTTTCATGGTTGGCCAGTAGTATCCTGTTCTAAGGATCCTCGAGAACAGTGCCCTGCCCCCAGTGTGGTTTCCACAATCTCCTTCATGGAAGTCTCTCAACACTTCTTCAATTTCAGGATCCTCGATACATCTTAAATATGGTCCTGCAAGAGATCGTTTATATAGCACATTATTTAAGATTGTAAATTGAGATACCTTAATCCTGAAGGCTCTAGGATTTTCTCCCATCGGAATCTCCCCGTATTGCAAGTATCTCATGATTGGCGAGATCCATGATCCTGCATAAGATTGAGCTTCTTCACTAGGGATTACTGCAGTATCCTCTTCTATTTCCATGGCCACTTGATTTTCAATAGCAGGAGCCAGGATATGGATGATAGGGATACTTATATCTTCTGGAATCTTTAAGGATGATCCTAAGTTGGCCAATGCATCAGCTTCCGTGTTATCCTCCCTTGGTACCTGTGTTAAGCTGAAAGAAAAAAAAAGAGAGTGTCAATTCTTTGACTATCTCTAAATATTTGGTTAGTTTTTCACCTTTAACAACATAGGATCCATTAAAGTGATTGGTGATCAATAGTGAGTCTACATATACTTTAAGATATTTCACCCCCATATCCTTAGCAATTTGCAATCCAGCAATTAAGGCTTCATATTCAGCCTCATTGTTAGTTGCTTGGAACTCACAGGCTATGGAGTGGGGTATTATGTCCCCCTGTGGCGATTTTAGTAGTATCCCGAGCCCTGTGCCCTTGACATTTGAGGATCCATCAGTGTGTAGTATCCAAGGATCCTTGGTTTCATCCAGCTGCTGGACCTCCAATTCTGCTTCTTTTTGTAGATCACTACTGAAATCAGCCACAAAGTCAGCTAGTGCTTGGGATGTTCTTGGCTCATATCTTATATCATGGGCACTAAGCTTTACTGCCCACTTAGCCATTCTTCCGGACATCTCTGGTTTCCTGATGACATTCTTGATTGGAAAATTAGTTCTAACAATAATAGTATGGGTTTCAAAATAATGCCTTAACTTAGTTGATGCCATGATTAATGCAAGAATAAGTTTTTCGAGGTGTGAGTACCTGGATTCGGCATCAAGTAAACTCTTACTTACATAGTAGATAGGATATTGTGTACCTTCATGATCCTTAACAAGGACAGCACTTACAGCGGTTGAGGATACCGCCAAATATAAGGATAACACATCTCCTTTTTCGGGCTTTGTTAATGCTGGTGCTGAGGACATATATTCTTTAAGGGCTTGTAAAGCATTCTCATGTTTCTCAGTCCATTCGAACTTCTTGTTCTTCCTTAGGATATCGTAAAATTCTTTACATTTTTCTGAGGATTTTGATATGAACCTGTTCAGAGCTGCTATCCTGCCTGTTAGCCTTTGCACATCCTTAGCATTGGCAGGGGACTTGATGTTCACTAGTGCTTTAATTTGCTCCGGACTTGCTTCAATGCCTCTCTGAGTTACCATATATCCTAGGAATTTGCCTGCCTTAACACCAAAGTGGCATTTTGAAGGATTAAGCTTCATGTTATATTTATCAAGGATATCAAATGCTTCTTCCAAATCCCTTAGGTGATCCTCAGCTTTCTTTGATTTGACTACCATATCATCTATGTATACTTCCATAGTTTGTCCAATTTGATCTTTGAACATCATATTCACCAGCCTTTGATATGTTGCACCTGCATTTCTTAATCCAAAAGGCATGGCAATATAACAATACAAACCTGTTGGGGTCATAAAGGCTGTATCCTCTTGGTCAGATGGTTCCATCTGAATTTGTTGGAATCCAGATGATGCATCCATAAAGGTCAACAGTTCATGCCCCGCTGTTGCATCCACCATGGAGTCAATGTGGGGTAGTGGGAAAGGATCCTTGGGACATGCCTTATTCAGATCAGTGAAATCGACACATACCCTCCACTTTCCGTTTTTCTTTTGGACAACGACCACATTGGCTAACCATTTTAGATATTTTACCTCTCTGATCATACCTGCTCGAAGTAGTCTCTCTACTTCTTCTTGGATAATGGCATTCCTTTCTGGTGCAAACTTCCTCCTCTTTTGATGGATTGGTTTGATAGACCTGTCAATGCCAAGTTTATGAGTTATGATATCCTTAGATATACCTGTCATATCTTCGTGCTTCCATGCAAAGGTAGACTTTCTTCTTTTGAGGAAGGATATCATGTCTTCTTTCATCTTGCCAAGGATCCCTGATCCGATATAGATTTTTGATTCAGGATCACTAGGGTCCAAGAGGATTTCATCCACATCTTGTTCCCTTGCCTCCAAGACATTCCTCGGAGGATGCTGTAATTGCTATTGTTCCTTTGGCTTCGAGGTTGGCTTCATGGATGATGTATAACAATCTTTAGCCTCCTGCTGATCACTGTAACAAGATAAACAGTCAATAACACAAAATTTTTGATAATTATGTAATCCTTCCACGTAGATTGGGAGTTTGATGTCCCCCAGAGTTTTCTTCGTTTCTCCACTGAACCCTACAAGCACGGAGGATCTTGGTGTGATGTCTGATTCAGGAATACCCATTTTCTTCAGAACATCAAGCTGGATAATGTTCACTGAGCTTCCTCCATCGATAAGGATCCTGCGGACAAAATGGTTAGAGATAAAGAGAGTAATAACTAAACTATCATGATGAGGATCCTGAATGTTAATGCGATCATCCTCATCAAACGTTATCATCTTCCCTTCTGAAACACTTGATGTTCTAATAGGTCTTTCTCCATTATCCATTTTTGACTCCTTTGCATGCCTTTTGGCCGCCGAGAAGGATGTACCACAGATGTCTGATCCTCCAGAGATAAAGTTGATCACTTGTGCATTTGTCGGAGGTGCTGGAGCCTTTTCAGGGATCCTTTCAGGATCCTGAGTCTTTTGCTTTTTTCTTCCCAACAATTCTTTTAGGTGCCCCTTGCTTAACAGATAACCAATCTCTTTTCTTAAAGCTGTGCATTCTTCAGTTATATGCCCGAAATCCTCATGGTATGCACACCATTTTGACTTATCTTTAGTCCCGGGTGGTTTGTCATTCTTCCTGGGCCACCTAGCTTTTTCTCCTAGATTCTGCATTGCAAGGATTAGCTCATGATTATCAACGGAAAAACAATATTCTGAGATTGGAGGATAATCTTCATCATCCTCTTCTTGGTCAACAGCATGCACATTCTGGTTGTCGTTTCTATGGTAGGATTTGAACTTATTGCTCTTGAAGGAGGATCCATGCTTCTCCTGTTTTGAGGATCCTACTTGTCTCTCCTGGATCCTTTTGTCATCCTCTAGTCGGATGAACCTGAGTGCCCGAGTTCTTACTTCATCTAGATTCCTGCATGGTGTCATAACAAGATCATCATAGAATAATGAATCCTTAAGCAGTCCCATTTTGAAGGCTTCAACAGCCGTAGCCATATCCAAGTTGGGAATGTCCAAGGATTCTTTACTAAATTTAGTTATATAATCCCTTAATGACTCATTATGATTTTGAGTTATCCTGTACAAATCACTAGTTAATCTTTCAAATTTTCTACTACAAGAAAATTGGTTATTGAATAAATTAACTAAATTAGCAAATGAAGTAATAGAGTAAGGGGGAAGACTTAGCAGCCATTTAAGAGCTGATCCAGTAAGAGTGGATCCAAATCCTTTACATAGGCATGCTTCCTTTAGCTCTTCCGGGATTGGATTGATCTCCATCCTTTCCCTGTATTGTGCTATGTGCTCCTCAGGATCCGTTGTACCATCATATAGCTTCATAGTAGGGATATGGAACCTTTTGGGTACCTCTGCATCACAAATTGGTGGTGCAAAGCGAGATACCTTATGGCTTCCATCTGCAATCTCTGGGATAGGCTTGACTACCCCTGGGACACTTGAGATCATATCTTTTAGCTTCTGCAACTCCCTGGCCATAGCATGATTGATACCTGTATCCTGCATGAATCCATGGTTAGTGGTAAGATAATTATTTAAAGTGTTACCTCCCATTGGGTTCAAGTTAGTGAATCCATATTGCTGGGGTTCTGGAATAACGGAGGGACCAGTGGAAGCAATGGTCTGCATTGGAATGAAGTCCCCTTGATGGACATCTAGACTTCCTGTTTGCAAACTTTTTAGGGATCCTGGCGTTTGGGAGGATCCTGGAACGAAGGAGGATCCTTGAACCTGGGATGATCCTGGAACGAAGTAGGATCCTTGAAGCTGCTGCGCTCCCGGATAGGCTCCTGATTTCATGAAGGATCCTATATGCTGGGGATAGGATCCTGCCGGCTGAAAGTGTGAGCCTGATGTCTGAGTCATTGTTGTTGATCCGAGGTGCAATCCTCTTGATTCTCCCATAATTTGCACGTCTGGAATTTCCGATGGCTGAGAAGTGATCATTGGAGTATCAAAGCTCAAGGATTTGGGCATCAGTGGGGAATGATCCTCTGCAGTTCTCCTTTGTCTTTTGAGATCTCCAATTTCCCTGAGGATCCTTTCATTAGTTTCATCCTGCCGCTGCATACGATCCTTCATCTGCAAAATCAAAGTAAATACATCACTAGTACTGGGAATATAAGAATTCATAGCAGAAGAAGATGGAGGTTTAGAGTTAGTAGGAGTTTGTCTCTTCTCAGCATTCTTCTGGGATCCTGCCGGTGGAGGAGGCAGAGTGTTCTGAGACGAGGTGATTGCAGACATCGCCGTGGACATGTTTTTCAATGATGAAGCCATGTAATTCTTTGAAATGATTTCGAACAGAAAGTTTTCTTATGAATGAAGCACCAATTGCCCCACGGTGGGCGCCAAACTGTTTTGGTCAAAAATCACACAAGGATAATGCAACCAAACTTTATGTAAACGGGGTATGATGCTTGGTTTATAGAAAAAGTAAAGGATCACTTCAGTGTGAAATATGCAAAGACACAATGATTTATACGAGGAAAAAGCCCTTGATCAATGTATGATCTCCGGCATAAAAAACCTCGGGTGATGGCAACTACCGATCACCAAACTTCAATATATCAAAATATGGTTACAACTTTGGATGATAATGAGCTGAGTACAAGGATCACTATCGTAATGTGTGTCTAAGCGTGTGAGAATTGTGTTGTATGTTCTTCCGAATGAGGAAGAGTGTCATATATACAAGTGTAGGTGACCTATTTTAGGTAAAAAGACTAATAATCAGCTCATTACCCCTTTAGAAATAAAAGTAAATCTAGCCTAAATTATCGCCCTTAAATCATGCCAAGTTTCCATATCCTTCACAACGTCCATCTCCGATTAAGCACATGCTATAGTTGTAAAGACGTGTCCTTTAATTGTGATGCTTAAGAGCGGATCCTGCTAGATGTCCTGCAAAACAACATTAATTCAACGAAAGCAACTGTTAGCATGAGGATCCTATGATGGTCCGTGATCCTGATCCTGGAACTCTGCTGAGGATCATTATCTGCCAAAGAAACAAGGATCACTGGTTAGGATCACACGTGAGGATCATGTATTGTAAAAATCCAGCCCTAACAATTAGGTTCTAGTAGGATTGGATTTGTTTCCATCCTTTCCCTATACTGGGCAATATGCTCCTCAGGATATGTCATCCCATCATACAACTTTATGCTGGGAGTCTGGAATCTTTTTGGAATTTCAGCATCACAAATTGGATGAGCAAATCGGGATATCCTGTGACTATCCTGGGATACTTTCGGTATAGGCTGCACTGCTCCAGGAACACTTGATATCATATCCTTCAATTTTTGAAGTTCCCTGGTCAATACTGGTGTTACACCTATATCCTGCAAAGAATCAGAATTATTAGTAGCAGGGATACTGATATTGGCAAACATGTTACCAGCCTGTCGGCTTTCGCCATATCCTGGACCATATCCTGGGCCATATCCTGGATCCCTCACGGTCGATATCCTGGCGGATGATGGTATCTCCAGCATGTTGCTCCGGGACTGACTCGGTATCATGTTGCCTTGATTATCCTCGGTAAATGTTGATGAACTAAAGATTAGCATCCTGGGCTATAGAGGAGTAGTTGTATCCTCCATAGGTTTCCTGGAGTTTGACTTCAAGAGTTGTATATCCTTCATGATTGTCTGGTTAGTTTCTTGCTGCCTCTTCATTTGTTCCTGTATACTACCAAACAAAGACAGAATTTCGTTATTAGAAGCAAGGATATGGGTTCTCCCTGAATTTCCGGATCTAGAAACATTCTGAGCAGCATGAATTTCTCTCGGTGTGTGGCTTTCATTTCTCCTCAAAAAAGTCTGAACTTGTGAAGGTGAGGGAGGCACCGAACCAACTGTTGCAGAAGTTGTAGCAGACACAGTAGAAGAGCTCATGTTTGATCTTGAGGCCATTGTAAACAATGTGGCAAAAAGTTTTGAAAACAGAAAACCGATTAACGATTTCACAAAGATTTTTAGCAAAGAGAGCACCACTTGCCCCACGGTGGGCGCCAAATTGTTTTGGTCAAAAATTACCGAAGTAATTAAGTGATCAAATTAGTTAAGTGAGGTAGTGTGCTAGAAATATGTGTGAAAAAATATTCAAGTTAAGTTATTTGCTAAAACAGTTTCAGGATACGGCTCAGGATATTGAGTTGTATCTACGATCAAACAATGAGCAAAAAAGTAAAGTAAATGACACGAGATGTACGAGGAAAGCCCTTGATCAATCTAGATCGCCGGCATAAAACCTCGGGAGCTGACAACCGCAGTTGCCTTGTTCTTCTTATTGCTTGAATAACCAGGATACAGTGCAGGATAAAGCTCAGATCTCTACTAAGTGTTACAATGATTGCAAGTGATGAGTGTTAGTGTGCGATTACAAGTGAATTGTGTATGAATTCGAGAGTTAGAAGTGGAGTGAGTTGAAGTGAAGTGTCCTACGAGATCTGGCCATCCATATTTATAGTAAAAGAAACCAACAAACTATCCTATTATTCCGGGATACTTTGGAATATTCCATTCTGAACGTTGGGGGCTGCTTCTACTCGTTTTCCACGTGCTTATTGACTACAAAACCGGGTCTTTAGCTCATATAACCGTTACAATGTCAATAACATTGACCAACATCCGATATTCTCGCGGAATATGCTTTTCTGACCGTTACAAGACCCATTCTTCCACCATCAACGTCCATTTTTCAACCACCTTGAGCGAATCTTCAGGTAGATCAAGTCTTTTAACGTTGGTACCTTGCAACCAACGTTTTACAAGCCAATCGTTAGCAATAGTCAGGATACTGCCTCGGGATATTACCAATATCCTGGCCCGGTATCCTGATACGGTATCCTGATCCGGTATCCTGATCCGGTATCCTGATCATATACAACTAATAAAAAATCAAGATACAAAGTCAGGATATGGGCTCAGAATTTCACCCATAACACTTGTCATAACTAGTAATTGTTATAAATGTACTCATGACTATGTAACGCATATATGTAACCTATTCACACATACACATGATATTTTTGGTCCCGTTTACGTGTCACTACGGCAGGATTTGTCGATACTATACCTGTGGTATAGTGGGCATTGACTGTATGATGTTTGAAGTCACGGGGCCCCATGTGGTGCCAGTGGTGACGTGGGGTTATAATGACATGAGCAGGTACAAGTCATGAACGATTGGAAATAATGTGATTTACAACCTGTGTATATTCATGAACTCACCCGCAATAGCTGACGTATCTTTTTAGCATGTGTCATAGGTGATGTGGCATGATAGTTGCTCATAGTCCTAAACTTGTGATAGGATGGTAGTAATGTATATCCCGGATCAGTGTGATTTGGTGGGAGTGTTGTTACATCAGGCTAGACTTAATCTGATTGGATGTTGTAATTTGAGTTTCTAACGTTTGCGCAATTCATTTATTATCAATAAGATAAAACCTTTTCTCTATCAACAGTGTTATAAAGCATCTTTATCGGGTAGAGTGTCACGATAAGTTTACCAATATACCCTTACAAGAACATTAAATACAAATATTAAATGAAGCAAAATGAAGCATTCTTATTGGTTCGATCTTAGGCTCCAGCCTATTTAAACTATATTCGGTTAAATCTTTTAGCGAATCAGTTTAAAATAGCTAATAAGTGGCTCGACTCGTTCGCACTAGTTATATATGGAAACATAGAATGGTTCCCGTAAGAAATGGAAATATTGTGTGAAGTGTACGAAATCATGGTATGATTACGCAACAAACGTACATAATAACTCACAATTATGTATATATTTACTCGAGATATGTATAAAAATACAAAGTATATCAACTTTTCAAAAAATAAAAGTCATTTGTTAAAATAGATATAGCAATACTATACCCAAACAAAAAAGAAATGTTCAATTTTATGATATATTAAAAAAGGTAATAAAGTATATTATAGGTTATTGACGTTTTAATAAAAGCCAACCTTGATTTTTTTTTCTCCTCATGGGCCCACAAAAGTTTGAAAAAAGGGAAAATTACGAAAATAACCATTGACCACCATGACTTTTCAAAATAGCCACCTCATGCGTCTTTGGGGCGAAACCCAATAAAAATGGACACGTGGCCACGTGATGCATCCTTAGAGCGAGGCATCATGCATGGGATGCGTCGGGCAAGTTTCTGAGGTTTCCGGCGAGTTGCATGTTTCCGGCGAGTTTGTACGATATGCACTAAAAACTTACTATTCTAGTTTTAACCTTTAAGTTGCAATAATCAGATTATTAATTCCTGATAATGTATGCAAATATGCAATAGCTATGCTTAACATTATATCTTTACGATCAATTTGTGTCAAAAGTTAATTGGCAAATAAGTAACTTCATCAATGTTGCATCATTACACATCATTTTAGAAGATAACATTAGGAATTTTCATCTTCTTTTACAGAAGCAAATATGTCGTATTTTGAATCACTAGCAGTCGTGGGATTCTTTTATTCTATTGACCAGTCTTTTTATGCATCTGCAAATAATGCCATTACAGGTTTGTTACATATTGTTCAAACTCGTCGGAAACCTGCAACTCGCCAGAAACCTCATAAACTTGCCCGACGCATCCCGTGCATGATGCCTCGATCCAAGGACGCATCCCGTGTGTGACAACTCAAATTTCCAAGATTCCTACTTCGCATTTATGGCACGTTCATTTATTGTTAGTTGTTTATTTGCACAATTAGTTGCTATGGAATTGTATACGTTTTGGTGCAATGAATCGTATTGTGTGATTGTACATGGTTGTTTGTTAATTATGAAAGACTTGTCATATATATAAACTTGGTGATGAAACTGTGAAATTGTTGTGAAATGGTGTACTTGTGTAAAATATGATACTTAGGGATGTATAGAGAAATTAGTGAAACTCTAATCATACTTAACCCTAATTCCTTTCACTAATCACCACCCAAGAAACTAAACACGTACTTCACATTCTCTGGCAATCATCATCACCATCATCATTGGCACAAGACATTCAGCACTTTTGATTCCACATTTTCTCTAGAATCAATACAAGGTAATTGTTTATTGATTGCTTGATTATTATCAATTCTTGATTATGTGTTCATGTAAACCCTAGCTTTCATATGATACTTCTGTGGTTTTTGATTGAGTTCTGATGATTTAGAAATGATTTAGTTTAGTGTGTAACCAATTGCCTGATGATAAGATACAAGTTAGGATAGAATGATTGATTGATATGTGATTTTGCTCTGCAAATGTATGAATTAGGGTTTTTTTGATCGTGGTTGTAAAACGTAACTGTTCTGATCTTTTGATTCTGCGCAATGATTGGAAATCACGCTTAATGGTTACTCAGATTTTTGTGAATGAATATACTTGTCTGAGTTTCGTAACCCTAATTTAATTGTCTGAGTTTTAAAAGGGTGTTTATGGTCCGAGTTTTACTTGATTAGATGTCCGACTTGTGTAGTGTGCAAGGGAGGTCCGAATTTTATGAGAAACTCCCCCTGGTCCGACTTTTGTAACACAAGGGAGGGGTCCGACCTTTTTGTGGTGGACATGTCCGAGTTTTGGGCAAAGAGAACAAGGGGTCCGAAGTTTTAACCCCCACCTATGTTGTCCGAGTTTTTAACCCCCCACCCCCTTTGTCCGAATTTTAAAACCCCACCCCCATGGTCCGAGTTTTTGTAAGGCATCATGTTGTCCGAGTTTTTTTAAGACAAATGAGTTGTCCGACTTTTGTATTGATGTGTAGTCCGACTTTTGTGTTAATGTGGGATCCGATCTTCTAATGCTCATCATGTTGTCCGAGTTTGCTTAATGTGGTTAAGTCCGACCTTATACTTGAATATGAGACCTTGATTGTTATTTTATGTGAAGTCCGACCTTTTAATTGTATACACACATGATCCGAGCAATTGTTGTGTCATATAGTCAGGATTGTAGTAGCAATGCATGGTCGAGTTCTGTTAATTCAGTAAGCATGTCAAAGACAAGTTGATTAACCCTGTTAATTGTTAAACCTGTTTATTCAGTTAATGTATTGGTCCTGTTGAATGCTAACTCTGTCAAGTGCGTTAATGGTATGAAACATGTTAACTGCCTGTTAATCTTGCCAAGCATAAATAGTGCGATTTTGACTAAACTGCATACGTGATATGTGATAACTGTTTAAACACACTTCGTGACATAAATGGCATGCGAACATGAACTGATTTAATACACGTGCACTATAGGACTTGACTGATTACATGTGAGCGCATAACATAACATACCGAGCAAACCAAGGTGAGTTCACACAGCCAAGGCATGGGTTCCCAGGGTGGGAATGGGTTGGATTATTTATTTGTGATTACCTAGCACATGGAACTTAGTTATATGATCCTCGGGTGAGGAAGGGTTATTGATAAGATACAACTAGACTAATGGTACTAAATTGAACTGATCTTCGCACACACGCCAGGGTTGGCCGCGATATTATGACTAATCTTCGCACACATGCCTAGGAAGGCCGCGAACTATACTCTAAAACTTCGCATACATGCCAGGGTGGCCGCGATACAAACATACCTAGTCTAGAATACTTGAGAACTTTCCCTAATCTTCGCATACATGCCTAGGAGGGCTGCGATACGAACTATTACGATACATGACTTAATGAACGAATACAAGGCTTACTATACTATTACAATTACTAAACTATAAACTGTGAACTCGCTCAACTAGTTGTTGATCCTCTGTTACATGCCTTGCAGGTCGTTAGACATATGGAGCTTGCACAGGGAGGAGCAGGTCGTTGTGGAGCATGGATCGTGGATGCCATGTTAAAACATTTAAACATTTGAACTTATGTTATACATTGGGTTTTCATACTTATGCTTCCGCTACACTTTGAAACTATGATTATGTTTTGAACACCTATCGTATTGAATGATTGGTTTGCATTTGTTTTACTTGATATTAATTACATGTTCAATATGATTGGTGGCTTGATCCTGGTCAGTCACGCTCCCAAGCGGTGATACTCCGCAGGTGGATTTTGGGGGTATGACAGATTGGTATCAGAGCCATTGGTTATAGAGAACTTGGTTTTAATATGGGAAAACGTTTTTATTAAAACCAGACTATAACCAGAACAATGCTCTCAACGATCCACAACGACGCTTCGCTCCACGTGCAAGACTCAACATCCTAGGTAATAAGGTTTACGTTTATTGCCTACATGCTAGAATTGCATAGAACTTTGCTCGTAGTATGCTTAAATTACATTGCTCACTATTTGTTATTGCTTGAGAACACCTATGTGCTTACACTCTTCTGTCATCGCACTACTCGCGAACCATTCTCACTTACACTACTTTTACTATGAAGATCATGTCTGGACGTGTGAACATGACTCAAGACCAGTTGACGACACTTATCAATGAACGAGTAGCTGCGGCACTTGCAGCTGCTTACGCAGGAGGTATACCCTGCAGTCGTAACTCATCCTAGGATCTTTAGATCCTACGTTCCTAACCAACTCTTATGTTTAACCTCATTCTGTTCTTACACATTAGGTCAACACATTCAGCAACCTGTTTGTACTTTCAAGAACTTCATGGATTGTCGTCCTAGCACGTTCAGTGGCACCGAGGGGGCAGTGGGACTCCTCCATTGGTTTGAGAAGCTAGAGTCAGTATTCGAAATGTGTGAATGCCCTGAGGCTCGCAGGGTCAAATATGCCACTGGTACCTTAGAGGGGATTGCGTTAACTTGGTGGAACGCACAAGTGCAGATCCTAGGGTTGGCAGCTGCTAACGCCACCCCTTGGAATGATTTCAAGGAACTGATCAAAAGGGAATACTGCACACGGGAAGATATTCACAAGTTGGAAGATGAGTTCTACCATCTGAAAATGACTGGGTCAGAAATTGAAGCTTATACCAAAAGGTCAAACGAGCTGGCCGTGCTGTGTCCAACTATGGTGGACCCTCCAGTCAAGCGCATTGAGTTGTATCTCAAGGGGTTAGCGCCAGAAATCCAGAGCCATGTGACATCGGCTAATCTTGATAATATTCAGGCTATTCAGCGCCTTGCTCATCGTATTACGGATCAGGCAGTGGACCAGAACAAGCTGCCAAAACGCGTCAGTGCTACCACTACTGCTGCTACTACTTCTGCTACTCCCAGTGACAACAAAAGAAAATGGGATGGGGATTCCAGCAAGGGATCAGCTTCAGTTCAGTCACAGGTTCAGCAGCGAAAGACTGACAGTTATCAGAGTCCCAGTCAGCACTCCTCAGGCAATCAGGGGCAGGGTGGATATCGGGGAATTCACCCACTATGTAACAGGTGCAACAGACACCACAGTGGACGGTGTCGTAAGGAGCGTTGTCAGAGATGCCTCAAGATAGGGCATGAAGCTAAAGACTGCAGGAGTTCGCGACCTGCAAATCAGAATCAGCAACACCCACCACCAGCTCCACAGAACCAGCATCAGCAGCAGCAACAGCGGGGCAACAGGGGATATTTTCAGTGTGGGGCTGAGGGTCATTTCAAGCGTGATTGTCCCCAGTTAAACCAGAACCAGAATCGCAATAACAACAACAATGGTGGGAACAACAACGACAATGAAGCAAGGGGTCGTGCATTTGTGTTGGGGCAGGGTGATGCTAGAAATGATCCCAACGTAGTCATGGGTAAGTTTCTTCTTGATGACTTTTATGTTACAGTATTATTTGATTCGGGTGCGGATACAAGTTACGTGTCTTTGAAAGTTAGCCAAATGTTAAAACGTGCATCAACTCCCCTAAACACCAAACATGTCGTAGAGTTAGCTAATGGTAAAAGTCTAGAAGCAACACATATAGTTCAGGGTTATAATCTTATCCTCGCTGGTCAAGCTTTCTCTATCGACCTTATTCCTATAGTTCTGGGTAGTTTCGACATCGTCGTTGGTATGGATTGGTTATCCAATCAGCAAGCAGAGATCCTATGTAAGGAGAAGATTATTCGTATTCCTCGTTCTGGTAAAGAACCCCTCGAAGTTCAAGGCGACAAGAGTGGTGCTGTGGTTGGCATCATCTCTTTCCTGAAGGCTCAGAAATGTTTATGAAAGGGTCATACTGCCATTCTGGCATTAGTTACTGATGCATCGACGAAAGAGAAAAGAATAGAGGATATTCCAGTTGTACGCGAATTTCCTCAAGTGTTTCCTGAAGATTTACCTGGTCTACCGCCTCATCGTCAGGTCGAGTTTCAAGTCGAGCTAGCTCCGGGAGCAGCACCTATAGCTCGCGCACCATATTGTTTAGCTCCAACTGAACTGGAGGAACTGTCAAAGCAACTACAAGAGCTCTTGGATAAGGGCTTCATTCGTCCAAGCTCTTCGCCTTGGGGAGCTCCAGATTATTCGTGAAAAAGAAGGATGGCACTTTCAGGATGTGCATCGATTACCGCGAACTGAACAAGGTCATAGTGAAGAACCGCTATCCTCTTCCTCGTATAGACGACTTATTCGACCAATTGCAAGGGTCGAGTTACTACTCCAAGATAGACTTGAGGTCAGGGTATCATCAGCTGAGAGTCCGGGATGAGGACGTCTCCAAGACAGCATTCAGAACTCGCTACGGTCACTACGAGTTTCTAGTCATGCCATTTAGGCTTACGAACGCGCCTGCAGTTTTCATGGATCTTATGAACAGGGTGTGCAAACCCTATCTTGACAAGTTCGTCATTGTTTTCATCGACGACATTCTGATATACTCCAAGAGTCAGGAGGAACACGAAGCACTTACGTCTTATCCTGGAACTTCTTCGGAAGGAACAATTGTACGCCAAGTTTTCAAAATGCGACTTCTGGCTTCGTGAAGTCCACTTCTTAGGTCATGTGGTGAACAGGGATGGGATTCATGTCGATCCATCCAAGGTAGATTCGATTAGGAACTGGCCTGCACCGCGTACACCAACGGAAATACGCCAATTCTTGGGTTTGGCGGGGTATTACAGGCGATTCATTAAAGACTTCTCCAAGATCGCACAGCCGCTTACAATGCTGACACAGAAAGGTGTTACCTATCGTTGGGGTAATACACAAGAAACTGTTTTTCAGTACCTGAAGGATAGACTATGCAGCGCACCTATTCTCTCATTGCCAGAGGGCACGGACGATTTTGTGGTCTATTGTGACGCATCGATACAGGGGCTTGGTTGTGTATTGATGCAGCGGGATAAAGTTATTGCCTACGCTTCGCGGCAACTCAAAATTCATGAACGGAACTACACGACGCACGATTTAGAGCTGGGAGCTGTTGTTTTCGCGCTCAAGATATGGCGACACTACTTGTACGGTACCAAGTGCACTATTTACACCGATCACAGGAGTCTCGAGCATATCTTCAAGCAGAAAGAATTGAACATGCGTCAACGACGATGGGTCGAGTTACTTAATGATTACGAATGCGCCATCAAGTACCATCCAGGCAAGGCCAATGTTGTGGCAGACGCTCTCAGTCGAAAGGATACTCTACCTAGGCGTGTACGAGCTTTGCAGCTCACTATTCAGTCTGATCTTCCTGCACAGATACGAGATGCTCAGGTGGAAGCATTGAAACCAGAAAACGTCAGGGCTGAAGCCTTACACGGCTCAAGGCAACGGTTAGAACAAAAGGAAGATGGCACCTACTATGTAACAGGGCGTATTTGGGTACCACTATACGGCGGTTTACGAGAACTTGTGATGGATGAAGCTCATAAGTCTCGCTACTCGGTACATCCAGGTTCGGATAAAATGTATCATGACATCAGAACAACCTATTGGTGGCCTAGCATGAAGGCCCACATTGCAACTTACGTCGGCAAATGTTTGACTTGTGCGAGAGTCAAGACAGAGTACCAGAAACCCTCAGGCCTACTGCAACAACCCAGAATACCACAGTGGAAATGGGAAGAAATTTCCATGGATTTTGTTACTGGCCTGCCTAGATCTCAGCGTGGGAATAATACTATATGGGTGATCGTGGATCGACTCACCAAGTCTGCACACTTCCTGGCTATTAAGGAAACGGATAAGTTCTCCACCCTCGCAGACGTTTATCTTAAAGAAGTTGTTTCGAGGCACGGGGTGCCCACCTCTATCATTTCGGATCGCGATGCACGATTCACGTCAGAACTGTGGCAAGCTATGCACAAAGCTTTTGGCTCTCGGTTAGATATGAGCACGGCTTATCACCCTCAGACAGATGGGCAGTCTGAGCGCACGATTCAAACTTTAGAAGACATGCTTCGGGCATGTGTTATTGATTTCGGCAACAACTGGGAAAAGCACCTCCCTTTAGTGGAGTTTTCGTACAACAACAGTTACCACACCAGCATTCAGGCCGCTCCATTCGAGGCATTGTACGGACGATAATGCCGGTCACCTCTCTGTTGGGCAGAGGTGGGAGATAGTCAGATTACAGGTCCAGAAATGGTAGTTGACGCTACTGAACGAATAACACAGATACGACAACGCATGGCGGCAGCTCGTGATCGCCAGAAAAGCTACGCTAATAAACGCAGAAAACCGCTCGAGTTCCAAGTTGGGGATCGAGTGCTACTCAAAGTCTCACCCTGGAAGGGTGTGGTTCGTTTTGGTAAACAAGGCAAGCTCAATCCACGGTATGTTGGACCGTTCGAAATCACTGAAAGAATAGGCACAGTGACCTACCGACTAAACTTACCAGCTGAACTCGGTGCAGTTCACAATGTTTTTCACGTGTCGAATCTGAAGAAGTTCCTGTCAGATGAGACCCTCATAGTTCCTTTTAAGGAACTCACTATCGACGAGCTGTTGCACTTCGTCGAGGAACCTGTAGAAATCACGGACCGGGATGTTAAGGTCCTCAAACACAAGAGAATCCCTCTTGTCCGAGTTCGTTGGAACTCCAAACGTGGCCCAGAGTACACCTGGGAACGCAAAGACCAGATGACAGAAAAGTACCCCCAGTTATTCGGAACCAATGCAACCACTACTGAGACTGAAGCTACTACTGCGGAATTTCGGGACGAAATTCCAAATCAACGGGGGGATGATGTGACACCCCAGGAAAACCAGTAAACGATACAATCTACCTAGCTTCCTCAGTAACCACATGCTAAATTTCGGGACGAAATTTCTTTCAAGTTGGGGATAATGTGACAACTCAAATTTCCAAGATTCCTACTTCGCATTTATTGCACGTTCATTTATTGTTAGTTGTTTATTTGCACAATTAGTTGCTATGGAATTGTATACGTTTTGGTGCAATGAATCGTATTGTGTGATTGTACATGGTTGTTTGTTAATTATGAAAGACTTGTCATATATATAAACTTGGTGATGAAACTGTGAAATTGTTGTGAAATGGTGTACTTGTGTAAAATATGATACTTAGGGATGTATAGAGAAATTAGTGAAACTCTAATCATACTTAACCCTAATTCCTTTCACTAATCACCACCCAAGAAACTAAACACGTACTTCACATTCTCTGGCAATCATCATCACCATCATCATTGGCACAAGACATTCAGCACTTTTGATTCCACATTTTCTCTAGAATCAATACAAGGTAATTGTTTATTGATTGCTTGATTATTATCAATTCTTGATTATGTGTTCATGTAAACCCTAGCTTTCATATGATACTTCTGTGGTTTTTGATTGAGTTCTGATGATTTAGAAATGATTTAGTTTAGTGTGTAACCAATTACCTGATGATAAGATACAAGTTAGGATAGAATGATTGATTGATATGTGATTTTGCTCTGCAAATGTATGAATTAGGGTTTTTTTGATCGTGGTTGTAAAACATAACTGTTCTGATCTTTTGATTCTGCGCAATGATTGGAAATCACGCTTAATGGTTACTCAGAGTTTTGTGAATGAATATACTTGTCTGAGTTTCGTAACCCTAATTTAAATGTCTGAGTTTTAAAAGGGTGTTTATGGTCCGAGTTTTACTTGATTAGATGTCCGACTTGTGTAGTGTGCAAGGGAGGTCCGAATTTTATGAGAAACTCCCCCTGGTCCGACTTTTGTAATACAAGGGAGGGGTCCGACCTTTTTGTGGTGGACATGTCCGAGTTTTGGGCAAAGAGAACAAGGGGTCCGAAGTTTTCACCCCCACCTATGTTGTCCGAGTTTTTAACCCCCCACCCCCTTTGTCCGAATTTTAAAACCCCACCCCCATGGTCCGAGTTTTTGTAAGGCATCATGTTGTCCGAGTTTTTTTAAGACAAATGAGTTGTCCGACTTTTGTATTGATGTGTAGTCCGACTTTTGTGTTAATGTGGGATCCGATCTTCTAATGCTCATCATGTTGTCCGAGTTTGCTTAATGTGGTTAAGTCCGACCTTATACTTGAATATGAGACCTTGATTGTTATTTTATGTGAAGTCCGACCTTTTAATTGTATACACACATGATCCGAGCAATTGTTGTGTCATATAGTCAGGATTGTAGTAGCAATGCATGGTCGAGTTCTGTTAATTCAGTAAGCATGTCAAAGACAAGTTGATTAACCCTGTTAATTGTTAAACCTGTTTATTCAGTTAATGTATTGGTCCCGTTGAATGCTAACTCTGTCAAGTGCGTTAATGGTATGAAACATGTTAACTGCCTGTTAATCTTGCCAAGCATAAATAGTGCGATTTTGACTAAACTGCATACGTGATATGTGATAACTGTTTAAACACACTTCGTGACATAAATGGCATGCGAACATGAACTGATTTAATACACGTGCACTATAGGACTTGACTGATTACCTGTGAGCGCATAACATAACATACCGAGCAAACCAAGGTGAGTTCACACAGCCAAGGCATGGGTTCCCAGGGTGGGAATGGGTTGGATTATTTATTTGTGATTACCTAGCACATGGAACTTAGTTATATGATCCTCGGGTGAGTAAGGGTTATTGATAAGATACAACTAGACTAATGGTACTAAATTGAACTGATCTTCGCACACACGCCAGGGTTGGCCGTGATATTATGACTAATCTTCGCACACATGCCTAGGAAGGCCGTGAACTATACTCTAAAACTTCGCATACATGCCAGGGTGGCCGCGATACAAACATACCTAGTCTAGAATACTTGAGAATTTTCCCTAATCTTCGCATACATGCCTAGGAGGGCTGCGATACGAACTATTACGATACATGACTTAATGAACGAATACAAGGCTTACTATACTATTACAATTACTGAACTATAAACTGTGAACTCGCTCAACTAGTTGTTGATCCTCTGTTACATGCCTTGCAGGTCGTTAGACATATGGAGCTTGCACAGGGAGGAGCAGGTCGTTGTGGAGCATGGATCGTGGATGCCATGTTAAAACATTTAAACATTTGAACTTATGTTATACATTGGGTTTTCATACTTATGCTTCCGCTACACTTTGAAACTATGATTATGTTTTGAACACCTATCGTATTGAATGATTGGTTTGCATTTGTTTTACTTGATATTAATTACATGTTCAATATGATTGGTGGCTTGATTCTGGTCAGTCACGCTCCCAAGCGGTGATACTCCGCAGGTGGATTTTGGGGGTGTGACAGATTGGTATCAGAGCCATTTGTTATAGAGAACTTGGTTTTAATATGGGAAAACGTTTTTATTAAAACCAGACTATAACCAGAACAGTGCTCTAAACGATCCACAACGACGCTTCGCTCCACGTGCAAGACTCAACATCCTAGGTAATAAGGTTTACGTTTATTGCCTACATGCTAGAATTGCATAGAACTTTGCTCGTAGTATGCTTAAATTACATTGCTCACTATTTGTTATTGCTTGAGAACACCTATGTGCTTACACTCTTCTGTCATCGAACTACTCGCGAACCATTCTCACTTACACTACTTTTACTATGAAGATCATGTCTAGACGTGTGAACATGACTCAAGACCAGTTGACGGCACTTATCAATGAACGAGTTGCTGCGACACTTGCAGCTGCAAAAGCAGGAGGTATACCCTGCAGTCGTAACTCATCCTAGGATCTTTAGATCCTACGTTCCTAACCAACTCTTATGTTTAACCTCATTCTGTTCTTACACATTAGGTCAACACGTTCAGCAACCTGTTTGTACTTTCAAGAACTTCATGGATTGTCGTCCTAGCACGTTCAGTGGCACTGAGGGGGCAGTGGGACTCCTCCATTGGTTTGAGAAGCTAGAGTCAGTATTCGAAATGTGTGAATGCCCTGAGGCTCGCAGGGTCAAATATGCCACTGGTACCTTAGAGGGGATTGCGTTAACTTGGTGGAACGCACAAGTGCAGATCCTAGGGTTGGCAGCTGCTAACGCCACCCCTTGGAATGATTTCAAGGAACTGATCAAAAGGGAATACTGCACACGGGAAGATATTCAAAAGTTGGAATTTTTTATATTATATATATATTTAAAAAAAACTATCTATATTTACTTTTGACCGGGTTATCTGTTTTAATATTTAGAGTTGTAACAATTTTGTAATGTCCAAAATTTAAACCCAAACTAAATATCTAATGGTAAAATTGTCTACTCAATTTTAAATGGCCCAAATTTCAAACAATTAAACCCAAATTAAATATTATATATAAATCGATTTAGCAGGTAGGGCTCGAACTTTTTTATCTTGCCAAGGGGCCAATTTTTTTAGAGTAAATTACAAGTTGTCCTTTATCTATATACCATTTTTCAGGTGGTGTCCTTTAGCGTAAAAGTTGACAAGTTCTATACCTTTTGTTTCAAAATCTTGCATGTTATGTCCTTTCAGCCTAATCCAATTAAAATTTTTGGTTAAGTATAGTCATGTACCTTGGACATAAGGACATTCTTGTCATTCACCTCCTCAAAGACCATTATATAAAATAACTTATATCAAGGAACTATTGCGTAAAAAAACTAAAAGTTGTTTAAGTTAGGAAACCTCTGCACACTCCTTCTCTCTCTCTCTCTCTCTCTTTTCTCTCTCTAAACAGTTGAAAAAGGATTACCACCTTTTCGTTTAGAGGACTCCTCATATAACTCTTGAAGGATGTTGCCAAGCTTCTTCACAAACACCCCCAAATCCACTTCACTTTCGGAAGGGGCCACAGTCTGACCCATCATCTTTCTCTTCCTCTCAGAAACGTCTAAAGCAGCTTCAGTATCCAGCTTTTGCTTTACATCAGACAATAACTTCCTCTTTTTTCTCCATGATCTAGGTAAGAGTGGCTTAATCTTCTTCAACATCGACAGTCGTCCGTTTAACTCCTACGTCTACCCCAGACAACGTGTCAGATACCACAATATAATCCAAATATTGTAGCCGAGAGGAATGAGTACTGGTCTGCACTTCAGGTTGAGTTTTCTTTTTAGGCTTCCCTTGCACGGGCGTAGCCGTAACAACCTCAGGCTCCACAGTAGCGGGTTTCGACGCAACGTCACACCCAACACCTTGACCAGGCCGCGCGTGTGGACCTGCACGTGTTGAACGATGAATAAGACCGTGAAAAGATCCAGTAGACTCCTCACTCGAAGGAGAATAGTCTCCCCTCGAGTAGGAGACTTACTAATTTCAGATCTCGTGGAGGTATAAGGATGCGCACCTGTTGGTGTAGCAATGTAGGCAATTAAACTCTCAGGTGTAGGGCGAAAGAAGTTATCCTTGATTTGCTTCACCCATGGGATCTCCCCCTCAGGGAGCAATCGTGTCACCATCTCACCACCAACTAACGAATCCAAAGCATTCATCAAATTATACGCTGCAAAGCAAACACTGATAAGTAATTAAGAACATCGCAAAGTGGACACAACGGGAGACAACTAACAAAAGTTACATTTCTCCTTGTACGCATACACAGGTGCCGCCTTCGGGTTCTTTGGCACCCATAACAAACTTGTTGGAGTCTGTATGCCCAAGACACGTATTAGACTGATGTGGCTAGTACGTTAAGATCCAAGTCGAGTCACACCCAAATACAAGCTAGAAAAACACGTATAATATTTATTTATGATATGATCAAACAAATAAATATTAACACTTACAATATTTAGAAATTGGTTTTCTAAATAATTACACTTGAGAAACCAATAAATTATATGGATAATTTATTTTTGAGAGAATATTTTATTTTGTTATTTAATGGGTTAAATAACATTTTAAAAGGTTATATAAAGTCTTGTAAATACATAATGTTATATTTATAAAAGTTATAAATATAAACTAAGACTTAATATATATAAAGGAAAAATGAATTTTTTTAAAAAAAAACCCCCTTAGGGCCGCCAACATGGGGCTTCCCAAGACCAAGGATGGTCCAATGAACTAGCATGCATTTGCATGTGTTAGTTAACTCTTGATTGGGCACAAGGGTGGTGATGTTCTCTCAAACTTTTAAAACCATACGCATGACCAAAATAATCAAGAAGGATTAGAGAATTGCTCTCAATATATTCAGCCATCATAGGGTATTTTCAAGTGTTTAATTTTGATCATAAGTGTGTTAAATCCTAGCTACAATCAAGGTGTTTGTTGGAAGCTTGGGGTATACAAGCTTGAGACCTTCTACTCTTGAAGGCAACCATTCAAGAAGTATCATCCGTTTCATTTCTTATTACTCCAAGAAGGTAGTTTTCTAAACATCCTATGGTTGTGTTTGATAGTATGCATGTTGATATATGGATCCGGGTTCTGGGATTTTGCTTATAAATGAAATTTATATCTTAAAAGTAACATGTTTTAAATATTATTTCCGTTGCGTTTTTATTTCATATGGATGAAATTACTTTGATAAACATGTTAAAATCCCATCAATGGCATCTAGAGCCGCTTATATGAGTGCATGCTTCAATAGATTAAAAATTTCGGGTTTCGGGTTTGAATAAAACCCTATGGCCGAAAATTTTAACATGGTTATCCCTTTGTTATTCAAGATTATTTTCTTACATGCATAAAGGAATCTTGAAAAATTATTTCATATGGATGATTTGTTTGTTTGGATAAAACTTACCTTTTCGGTTTTTTGTACATAACCGAAAATGGTCATAAAAGGGAACCATTTTTTGTGCTTCTTGATTTAATATATATATATATATATATAGATATATATATATATATATTGGTGCATATAACCTAGCCATGACCTTGTGTTGAATGTTTATGTTGTGATTTATTTTATTAATTATTCAATGGGTTGTAATAATTATTATTTTGTCTTCCATTTGTAATATATGTAATTTATTTATTTTTCATTTGGCATGTAAAAAAAATAGATTAGGTGCATTTTATTTTACTAGAAAAATGTATTAGGATATATTTTGTAAAAGAAGATGCACACAAAAATTGCGATTTTGGTTTGGCCATATTCGGTCCAAAGAACTTCATGGTTCTCAACGAGATTTTAACCCGATAACCAAAACACATTTTTAAAGTTCAAAGGAGTTTGGAGCTGAATATAAAAGACATTTGGAAGCTCAAAGAAGGTGGAGAAATCACAACACAAAAAGTAGACTTGATGCATTTGGATGTGGGATCAAGTGGGAGTTCAACGACACATCGCTTGTGTCATTTTTCACCCCTTAGGAAGGACCTTTTGGCACACTTGTTTCGGCTAACAAGTGTTGTCAAAAATAGTTGGCTATGGTTATGCACCTATTGTTATGTATGATGTGCTTGTTTGGTTGCTTATTTAGTTGTTTAGATGATATATAGATATGCATGACTTAACTAACTTATAATCAACAACAAGCGTAAAATTGGTTCTTAACAAAATCATTAAAATGGTTAATAAAGGTTTTATTAAAAATTAATGATTTTATAATAAAATGGGGTTTATTAAAAAGGACCTTGAAAATTTGTTTTCACTAAAGTAACAAGGATTTGAATGCATGCAAATGAATGGTACATTATATTTTCTAAACTAGAATTTTGAAATATTAAAAACCCTTTTATAAAACAAGTCAAACACCATCCTTTTATACAACACTCGAAACACTTGGAAACTCTTATTGTGGGATAAAGGTCACCTAACCACATTTGAGGGAACTTGTATGTTCGAGGTGGGTTTACCATGTTTGTGGGATAAAGGTCACCTAACCACTTATGTGTATAAACTCACACGTGTGTGTAAGTTGGACGACTTGATTTGGAAACCATGTGCTTAGGGTCACCGAAGCATGGTGGACAAAGGTGTTGATGGGATTAAACATGACAACTAAACATAAAGATGTTTAACCGATCCCATATGGCTAGAAATTGCAAAGAGTTGCAATTGTCAAATGTTGACTACCTTGTTAATTTAAATAGAGGGATAAAGGTCACCTAACCAATATTTAAATGTAACGTTGGATTCTAGATATTAATTATTAATTGTCTTTAAGACACAAAAGGGTATTAATGATTAAAATATAATAATATCGAAAATACTAAAATTGAACTTGTTAAATTTTGTAGATGGCCGCTAACAATGCAAACCCGATTAATCAAACCGTCCGAAACCTATCACTAAGAACCATCCTTGAAAAGGATCGTCTCAACCATAACAACTTCATGGATTGGTTTCGAAACTTGAGAATTGTTCTCAAGCAAAAGAAGATATCCTATGTGTTGGACGATCCTATTCCAGATGAACCTAACGTGGAAGATGTGGAAGCCTACAATGATTGGGTTAAGTATACCGAGGACTCCATGCAAGCCTCATGCCTCATGTTGGGAACTATGATTCCCGAAATTCAAAAGGATTTTGAACATCACGGGGCATACGGCATGATTACCCAGTTAAAGGAAATGTTCCTACAACAAGCAATGGTAGAACGCTTCGAAACTGTTCGGGCACTTCATGCATGTCGAATGGAGGAAACCCAATTGGTATCATCTTATGTTCTCAAGATGAAAAGCCACATTGATCGCCTCAAAAGGCTAAATTGTCCCGTCTCCAAAGAGGTGGCTACGGATTTGATCCTCAACTCTTTAACAAAGAAATTTGAGAGCTTTGTAATGAATTACAACATGAATGGATGGGACAAGAGCATTGGTGAACTTCATGCAATGCTCAAAACGGCCAAAGCAGGAATGGGCAAAAAGGTTTTACCCATCCTAGTGATCAATGAAGGAGGCAACAAGAAGAGGCCCCACCCCGACTCTAAAGCAAACTCTGCTAAAAGAAAGGGACACGTTAAGGGAAAGGGAAAGGGAAAAGCTAAAGCAGAACCCGCCAAACCAAAAGAGAAGAAGCAAAAGGTTGCTACGAATGACCCATGTTTTGGATGTGGGGAGATAGGACACTGGAAGAGAAATTGTCCAACCTATCTCAATGAGTTGAGAAACAAGAGGGATGCAGGGCAAACCTCAGCTACTATCTTTATGATACATGTTGAGCTTAATGTTATTTCTTCTAACACATGGGTACTAGATACCGGATGTTGAACTCATATTTGCAATTTGTTGCAGGGGATTAAAAGAAATAAACATTATAAGAAGGGAGACGCTAGTCTCTTCATGGGCAACGGAGCAAAAGTTGATGTCGAAGCTCAAGGAGACTACATTTTAAAGCTTCCAAGTGGTTTGGAAGTTATTTTGAAGAATGTTTTATATGCTCCTAGTTTGACTAGGAACATAATTTCTGTTTCCCTTTTAAAACAATCTGGTTTCAATTTCGAATTTGTTAACTTTGACATTCATGTTAAAAATGATTTGCTTTATTTTAAAGCTATGTCTTTAAATGGTATTTATGAATTAGATCGTGATAACACATCATATGATAGCTCAATGTACCAAGTAACCAACAAGAAACTCAAAATGGATTTGAGTGATTCCTACCTTTGGCATTGTCGCCTTGGACATATAAGCAAGAATCGCATGCATACACTTCAGAAAAATGGTCTTTTGAATACAAATGAAGATAATTCATCTGATGTATGCGAATCTTGTTTACAAGGCAAAATGACCAAGACACCCTTTAGTGGAACTTTTGAAAGGGCTAAAGCCTTACTAGGTATCATACATTCAGATGTATGTGGTCCTTTTAAGCCGATGACTAGGAATGGTGAAAGATACTTCATTACCTTTACCGACGACTTTAGTCGTTATGGTTATGTGTACTTACTAAGACACAAGGATGAAGCATTTGAAATGTTCAAAGACTTCAAAAGTGAAGTAGAAAATCAACTCAAGAAAACAATCAAAGTCCTTCGTACCGATAGAGGAGGTGAATACCTTAGTTGTGCTTTTCAGGATCATCTTAGGAGTTGTGGGATTATCTCACAACTTACTCCACCAGGAACACCACAACACAATGGTGTGTCCGAAAGGAGAAATCGAACTCTATTAGATATGGTTCGATCTATGATGGCTAGAAGCACATTACCTCTATCGTTTTGGGGTTACGCTTTGCTCTCCGCAGTCCGTATACTAAATATGGCCCCAACCAAGAAAGTGGAAAAAACACCTTTTGAAATATGGCATGGAAACCCTCCATCATTATCATTCTTAAGGGTTTGGGGTTGTGAAGCTTATGTTAAGCAATACACTCCAAATAAATTGGAAGTCTGATTTACTAAGTGTATCTTTGTAGGATATCCTAAAGATGATATAGGATATTATTTCTACGACCCAACCGAGCAAAAGGTATTTGTTGCTCGAAAGGGTAAGTTCTTAGAAGCTAAGTTCCTTATGGAAGGAACTAGTGGTAGAACAGTGAAACTTGAGGAGGATCAAGAACCACAAGACGATACATGTTTGGTTGATACTAGCGCTCAACAAGAGGTTGTTGAAAACGATCAAGAGGTTGATCAGTATGCACAAAATGTTCACAGATCTGGTAGAATTAGTAGTCCACCTGAAAGATATGGATTTTTCATGGATGGATGCTGCATGGTGGATTCAGATGAACCAACCACATACCATGATGCAATGTCAAAATCTGGTTGTGACGAATGGCTTGAAGCCATGAACATAGAGATGCAATCCATGTATGACAACCAAGTTTGGGAATTAGTTTTGCCACCACTTAACTCTAAAGTAGTTAGTAGTAAGTGGGTTTTCAAGAAGAAAACAGATATGCATGGTAACTTGGATAGTTATAAAGCAAGACTTGTAGCAAAAGGTTTCACTCAAACTTAAGGGATTGATTATGATGAGACCTTCTCGCCTGTGGTGATGCTAAAGTCAATCAGGATATTATTTGCCATAGCTGCATATTATGACTATGAGATCTGGCAATTGGATGTCAAAACGGCTTTTCTTAATGGATATCTTGATGAAGATGTCTATATGGTTTAGCCTGAAGGTTTTGTCGATCCAAAACATCCTGACAAAGTATGCAAGTTAAAGAAATAAATCTATGGATTGAAACAAGCATCTAGAAGTTGGAATCACCGTTTTGATGAAGAAATAAGAATTTTGGATTCATCAAGAACGGCGATGAAGCTTGTGTGTACAAGAAAGCTAGTGGGAGCATCATCACTTTCTTAGTACTGTATGTCGATGACATTCCAACCATGGAAGGTGTAAAAACCTGGCTTGGAAGTTATTTTTCCATTAAGGATCTTGGTGAAGCCGCTTACATTATGGGAATAAAGGTCTATAGGGATAGATCAATGCGCCTGATAGGTTTAAACCAAAGTGCATATATTGACAAAGTATTGAATAGGTTCCAAATGGAGAACTCTAAGAAAGGTTTTGTACCTATTCAAAAGGGGACAATATTGAATACATCTCAATGTCCAAGCTCAAAGGATAAGCAAGAGAAAATGAAAGGAGTCTCATATGTGTCTGCTATAGGATCCATCATGTATGCAATGATATGCACCAGACCAGACGTCTCATGCGCCTTGAGCATGACGAGTAGATACCAGCAAAATCCAGGTAACAGCCATTGGAAGGCTGTTAAGTGCATATTAAAATACCTTAGAAGAACTAAGGATATGTTTTTAATATATGGATCTGGTGAGGAGGAACTCGTTGTAAAGGGTTACACGGACGCGAGTTTCCAAACCGATCGAAGTTATTCTCGATCGCAATCGGGGTATGGCTTCATTTTAAATGGAGGAGCAGTCTCTTGGAAAAGCTCAAAACAAGACGTGGTAGCATTGTCCACTACAGAATCAGAATACATCGCCGCTTCATTGGCAGCCCAGGAAGCTGCATGGTTGAAGAAATTCATAGCCGACCTAGGGGTGGTCCCTACCATTCAAGACCCCCTAGAGATCTTTTGTGATAACGAGGGTGCGATTGCTCAAATCAAGGAACCTCGTGCGCACCAAAAGACTAGACATATCGAACAGAGATTCAACTACATAAGGGATAAAGTTGAAAAAGGAAAGATATGTATCCTCCAAGTTCACACCAATCAAAACATTGTGGATCCACTCACGAAGCTCCTTGACATGGCAAAACATGAGGGTCATACATGTGCCTTAGGACTTCGATATTCTAGTGATTGGATTTGATCTATTTTGTATTTGGATATTGAAACAATTGTTATTTTAACTCTTTTTATGGTATTTTGAGTTACGTTTCATATTAGCATGTTTAAATCCATGAATAAGTTAATTATTCTAAATGTCCGTAATCGGTCATACTTGTGGGAACAAATATGAATGTAAGACTATTATGAATTTGGATTGGTGGATATTCATTAGATATGAATATAGAGCAAAGTGTTGCTGCCAAAGTTCATAGATATTTGTGGGATACAAATATTGGACTGACTCGCTTTCAAATATTACTGCATGGAATCATTTGTGATTGATCATAAGTAAATTTTGAGTAAAGGCGAATATCATAGTATCCTCTGACCTGAGATACATATTGGGTCTTGATATTCACCAACTATTATACCTTGACCTAGTTCTTAGCTGTCTGTAATAAGGCATTACATAAGGCTAAACCAGGTGTGGTACAAGGTGATTATGAGAGACGTATGTAGTCAAGAAGGGATTTGTTCCTCTTATTCGTTGAGAGTAAGATGTCTAAGGCCTGCTAAAGTTAAATCAACAGAGAGTGATCACTCTATATCTCTGGATTTAACATAACATCTGTAACGAAAGGATAAATGATAGATTCACCTAGATCATGTTCAAGTAATGGACTTGAAGGGGATGATGTTATTGAATGGGAAATATAGTCATACGTATTAGGGGTAGTAAACTATAGTTAGGTGGTCTTTACTACTTGCATCAATCTTCTATGTATCTTGTGCAAGTGGGAGATTGTTGGAGTCTGTATGCCCAAGACACATATTAGACTGATGTGGCTAGTACGTTATGATCCAAGTCGAGTCATACCCAAATACAAGCTAGACAAACACTTATAATATTTATTTATGATATGATCAAACAAATAAATATTAACACTTACAATATTTAGAAATTGGTTTTCTAAATAATTACACTTGAGAAACCAATAAATTATATGGATAATTTATTTTTGAGAGAATATTTTTATTTTGTTATTTAATGGGTTAAATAACATTTTAAAAAGTTTTATAAAGTCTTGTAAATACATAATGTTATATTTATAAAAGTTATAAATATAAACTAAGACTAAATATATATAAAGGAAAAATGAATTTAAAAAAAAAACCCTTAAGGCCGCCAACATGGGGCTTTCCAAGACCAAGGATGGTCCAATGAACTAGCATGCATTTGCATGTGTTAGTTAACTCTTGATTGGGCATAAGGGTGGTGATGTTCTCTCAAACTTTTAAAACCATACGCATGACCAAAATAATCAAGAAGGATTAGAGAATTGCTCTCAATATTTTCGGCCATCATAGGGTATTTTCAAGTGTTTAATTTTGATCATAAGTGTGTTAAATCCTAGCTACAATCAAGGTGTTTGTTGGAAGCGTGGGGTATACAAGCTTGAGGTCTTCTACCCTTGAAGGCAACCATTCAAGAAGTATCATCTGTTTCATTTCTTATTACTCCAAGAAAGTAGTTTTCTAAACATCCTATGGTTGTGTTTGATAGTATGCATGTTCATATATGGATCCGGGTTTTGGGATTTTGCATATAAATGAAATTTATATCTTAAAAGTAACATGTTTTAAATATTATTTCCGTTGCGTTTTTATTTCATATGGATGAAATTACTTTGATAAACATGTTAAAATCCCATCAAAACTCATGCCAGCCGCCACCAAAGCCTTCTCGTCCAGTTGCAGCATTGCAGTAGGGCTCCTTGTAAGGGTTTTGTACCATTGCTCATCGGCGTAAGAACCCACCGGTAACTTGGGAACATCTTCACTATCGGCATGGTAGTGCATGTCAATAGGAATTACACCTCGACGGATGTAAAAGAACTCTGTTTCCAGACATGAAGGCTTTTCGGTGGATCCATGCTACAAGGAAGAACGTTGGTAGTTCGGGAGTTGAGGGAATAGAAACTGCCGGTGTAAGAGACGTAGTAAAAAACGTTAAACATTTCCACCAAATGGATTAACCGTTGAGCCCAGCAAATAAACTCAAAACGGGATACACAGGGTAGACCCAGAGCATTAGTCTGGGAAATATGCAAACCATATTGGGAAAGAACTTCCCCAAAGAACTTCGTCATGGGAAGACGAAAGTTTCCCTCCTTGAAGTAAGCAACATATGACGTCATGTAACCAGAAGGATTGTTGAGAGCAGTACACCCGACAGTCGGAATCTGGGCACCCTAGTTGGCTGGAAATTTAAAGATCTAGCATATCTGATGGAATTCATCTTCTTTCCAGTTGATAACCACCCGTTCAGGCCCCATGGGGTCCTTAGGTTTTGATTTCCTTCCCTTCTTCGAACCACTTGGTTTTGTAGAAGTCAACATCTTTTGCAAGTTTGGAAAGAAAACAGATGAATGATCGGAAGAGAAAAGAGGAAGATAGAAAGGAACTGAAATTCTCAAGGAAGAGGTTGGAAAGATGGGAAGACGGTCCAAGGATCTCCAACTATTTATACCCATCGCATTACATGTGACGGGGAACCAAACTGTCAAGTGGGGGAGATCCACCAATAGGGAAGTGACACGTCGGCAAAAACTGAAACGCCGCCTATCAAGGGCGCGTAGTCGCCACGCACCTGACATCGTCGAAAAAACGTCTGCTGGACAAGACGTGTCCCTGCAAAAAGCAACTGTACCACTCCTTGATGCGAAAGCCACCTCAGATGGCAGAGCAACAGTGACAGACGTCAAATCCCACTAACCACACAACTCAACAAAAGAAACTTCTTCTTCAAGAAAATTAGCAAATATTCCATGCGCATACGCCAATGTTCATGCGCCGTTTTGGCTCACTTCTATACGACAAATTCCTCACGCCCTTTTGGCTCATTTATGTACGCCAAATCCATGCGCTGTTTTGGCTCATTTTTGTACGCCAAATCCATGCGCCGTTTTGGCTCATTTTTGTACACCAAATCCACGCCAAAACAGCCAAAATCCACACGCCGTTTTGGCTCATTTCTGTATGCCAAAATCCACGCGCCGTTTTGGATCATTTCTGTACGCCAAGTTCATGCGCTGTTTGGCTCAATTGAGTACGCCAAATCCACGCGCCGTTTTGGCTCATTTCTGTACGCCAAAAATCCACGTACTATTTTGGCTCAATTCTGTACGCCTAATTCATGCGCCTTTTTGGCTCACTTTAGTACGCCAGAACCCACGCGCATTTTTAGCTCACTAATAACTACTCTTACACAATTGAAATTATTTTTGAGTACAGAATCACTCCCAGCTGATAAACTCACCTGGAAGCCACAATGGACTAGGGGGACTTGAAGAGGTATGATCCCAAATCACATGTGAACACATGTCAAAGGGATCACACCACTGCAAGCTGGCGTCCCCATCATACAAAGGTATCTAGAAGTTTCTACAAGCTTCTGGAAGAAGACACCTGGTGATAAAAAGATGCTCCTACAGACAGAAAGGACGACAGGTGGCACCAATAGCGAGACGCCAGCAGCGGTTGCAAGATCTTGGGAGGACAAGACGACAACCAGTACAAGCGAGTGCCTAGCTGGAGCGAGTAACCGTACGCCACGTCACCTCAGAGACTGACAATGTAAGAGGGGACATAACGGGTATTCCTCTAGTCAGACAGCTGGCGATCGCTGGCTAGCTGGCAGGTCTGCTCCTTCACTATTCTCCGGCTATAAATAGAAGACTCTACCTCCAAGTTTAAGGATTCGATTTCTCACCCTTTTACTCTATACAATTACTTATTCTCACGCCGGAGGGTGGTCACAAGGAGAACCCCCACCTTCTCCTCCTTGTGGCGAGTCACCGATGTTTTGCAGGACAACTTTGTGAGATTAGCTATACAACGAGTGAAAGATACAGATTGAACCACTTTACACGAGACGACCAGCTGGGATAGTCTAGTATTATCTAGTAGTCTAGTATTATCTAGTGTTTCAGGGAAAAAAAGCATTTTGAGAAGAATCACCCTGTATATTTTTATTCTTCAGGAAAAAGAGACCATCTCCTTTGAATATTGACTGTTAGTTGTAATCCAGTGTTAAATTGCCACAAGGACATGATGATATTGATTAACTTTTTTTTTTATTCTTATAAAGTTGTTGTACAATCTATTGTTGAATTTTCTTTGATGGTGGTTAGCAGTGGTGGTTGATGTGTATTGGTGATTTGGGTTTAGCAATGGTGGTTGGGGCGGTGGTGATTGGGGGGTGGTGATGGTGGTTGAGAGAGAAAGAGTGTGTGAGAGAGAGAGGGGGTGGTGGAAGGTGAAGTCTTTAGGGGAGATGGGCGCTACGTGGTGGTAGAAAATCACGTGTGGAACACCGCCGCCACCGAATCTGACCACGCATGATGGTCAAAACGCATGATGGTGACAACGCGTTGAAGATTTCCTCCCAAACACTCCCTGCTTCCTTCTCCTTCACATGTGGTGAGTGATGAGCACCCCACTAAAATCCATCACTAGTGATTCAATGATGTGACGGATCATGATTGGATGTGGTGAGTGATGGAAAGTAAAGCACATCCACCCTTAGACCATGTGTAGTGGGGCGTGATTTTTAAAAAAAAATGAAAAATAACGCCCTAAAACGCCCCCACTACCATTACATGGGGCGTTATATTGGAAAACTTTTGAAAAAAAGGGTTCCGGCGTTTTGAAGAAAACGCCCAAACTTTTGCATGGGCTGACACTCCAACTTTGATGGACCAATAGAAAGGGACCAAGTGGGCTGACACTCCAACTTTTGCATATGATTGTGTATGCCACTTTTGATTTCCTTTTTTTTTTTTAATTATTGAATGAGGGTTATGGCATAATGCCCCACTACACCACTTTTGCTATAATGCCTCTTGCTGATTAGGACGCCACGTGTCGTATAATGCCCCATGGTGGGGGCATTATAAGGTTCTACCACTACACATGGTCTTAGTGAGAGAGAGAAAGAAGAGAGTTGTAGAGAGAGATAGTTGTAGAAATAATATAAATATAATAACTAGTGTAATACTAATAATAATAATTTTAAAAAATATTTTGGTTTAAAAAATACTATTAAGTAATTGGGTAAAAAGACTAAAGTACCTTTAGGTGATTAGATTTAACAAAAAACTTTAACTGGGTTATGCTTAAAGGAAATACCGTACAAAATTTTGAAACCTAAATTACAAAACTTGTCAACTTTGCGGCGAAAAACATCGCCTAAAAATGGTATATAGATAAAGGGTAAAACCTTGTAATTTATTTTGTTTTAACATTCTTGAAGACATGACATGCCTCAAGGGAAGTAACCTTTTTTGTTGATTTTTTTTTTCTATATCAAACATTTTAAACTTAATAATCTCTTTACACTGCATTATTATTTTTTTAAAGATTATATCATGAAATCGAGAATTTTTATTTATTTTTGCCAATTATTTTTAAAATTACATTTTTTTTCAAAAATAAACACCATTGTGCGTTAGAACTTTTTATGTCATGCTATTTACACGGTTTTGTTGTCATATATTAAACGTTGCAAGTATGTGACCATTGAATATTGAATTTACATGATGTTATCCTTTCGGGTCTCAAATGGAATTTCGATTACAAAAAATAGGGTATGGTTATCACATGTAAAATGGTTTTAATATGGGTGTCAGAAACCTACGTTCATAAATAAACATAAACACTCAGTGGCGGATACACTTGAAAGTTGAAAGGGAGGTTGGGCACCGGCCTAGTTGTGCACAAAAAACCCGAACCCTGATCCGAACCCGAAAAAATAACCTGGAACCAGGCATTGTAATAACCAGGTTTTTAAAACCCAAACCCGACCCTACTCGTAGGGTAGGGACCGAGTATGCATAATGTCATCAGAACCCGAACCCATAACCGGGTTTTTTCGTACCCGTATTCTACCTGGTTTTTAAGAATACCCGGGTTTATAGAATACCCGAAACCGGGTTTACAGAATACTCGTAACCGGGTTTTAAAATACCGGGACTAGATTTTAAAATATGTTCATATTTAACAAAAAAGAACAAAAAGTTGGAAAAAATGCCCACAAAATTCGCTACACACATCTTATTGCTTATTTCGCTAACCGTGTTTTCAAATACCCGGTTGAGTTTTATCAATACTCTATGTAGGTTTTTCAATACCCGAGTCATACCTGAACCCGGAAATAGGGTATTATAATACCTGGGTATTATGAAACCCGACCCGAACCTTACCCGAACCCGCGTACATAGGGTATGGAATTCCTGGCCAAAACCCGGTATCGAACCAGACCCGAATATTCTCAATACCTGAAAATTAAGAACCCATTCGTACCCAAACCTGATTCTATACCCGGAACCGGGTATTAAAAAAAACCCGATTTGTGTACCTCTACACAGGCCTACCGTCCAGCCTAGACCAGAAGCTTAAATTTTTTTTATTTGCTTTCTAATTTTAGTGAGTCATAGCCCATCAAAGTGAAGTGCGTCAGCCCATTTGATGAAGTGCCCATATTTGAAGAATTTAAGTCACATGGCCCAACCATTCAGCCTGTACCCATAGCTCTTCATGATATTGTGAAAACCCTTAACTCCTACAGCTTACATCAGAAAAAAAAAATGATCGAATTGTTTTATTCAATAGAACAATTGAAGTTTGTGATTGACCAACATTTTCTCTCATCTTTTTAGTCTTGAACTTATGTTTTTATATTTTGTGATTGCCTTGGTTTTCTAGGGTTTTTAAAATTGTTAATTTATGTTTTAATAAAAATTTTTAATTTATGTTTTCTAGGGTTTTTATATTTTGTAATCGTGAAGTGGTTGAACTTACAATCGAAATTGCATAATCTAATTTGATGATGTCTTCCCATTCACATAACTTTAAACAAGGTGCCTATTTTTTTACCCTTTTATTATCTTATATGCTCATAGAGACTTAGAGTTAGGGGCTGCTTGTTTACCTCTTAATGAGGCTCTTAATGGTTCAGACCTCTTACTGGTTCAATACTTAATGGTTCAGACTGTTTGTTTCACGAGCAGATGTCTGAATAGTTCAGACATGTGCCTCTGAATAGTTAAGATTTATACAGAGTCTGAATGGTTAAGACCTCTAATCTGAATTGGTCAGACATTTGTCTCTGAATGGTTAAGCACTATACAGGCTCTTAATGGTTCAGACCTCTTACTGGTTCAGCACTTAATGGTTCAGACCTCTCTTACTGGTTCAGCACTTAACCATTCAGATATTGTCAAACGACCCCTTAGTTGTTTTGTTAATTTATATGTGTTTTTATTTTAATCTAGGAACTTTTAATAATTTCTTAAAAAGAAAAGAACCATGTTTAAATGAAACACATAGGTGACAACTATAATCAAGATATGTCATTTTTATATTGGTTATATAATGTACTATGTTATTTTATCATCTTTTTATTGTGATTCGTTTTTAACTGACCTGCATTGTGACTCCGTAAAAAAAAATTATATATCCACCGCTACAAACACCCTCATCTGTAAAACCCACACACATACATATGTCGCATCCTAGCTGCTTTATATCTTTCTTAGACTACTCGGTGTGGGGAGCGGGCTAGGGCCGGCGACGCCCCAGCACACCGCCACCCATGGCCCGTCCCCGTCCTCACCGTCTTCCCCATGTCGTTCTTGTCGTGCCTCCACAATTCAAAAAAATGTCGTTTAACAGCTAGTCTTCCCCGTGTTTTCAGCACACCGCCACCCATGGCCCGTCCCCGTCCTCTAACGGTTATTTTCTAAAAAAATTAATTAATTATTTTATCTTTAAATACACATCTTTCACCCCATTTTTTAACCATTCCAACCTAAACTCTCTCTCAACTTTATAAAATTCTTCAATCTTGTTTAAAAAAATTTAATGACAACCGATATCAACTCGTATCCGGAAGAAGACCATCCAGTTTTGCGTAAAATGAAAGAAAAGATTGCTAAAAATGGAATTATTAGGATTTTTAATCCAATCTAGTATTTTTTAAGTTGTATTTTTAAGTTATTTAATGTTTGTTTTTTAGTATTAATGAATTTATTTTATAACTTATTAAATGTTAAAAACATGTTGAATTTTAAAATAAAAAATAAAATAAATAAGGGAGTCTCATTCTCCATTTCCTTTGATCCATTCTTAGAGAGACATCCTTCTTGGATGTTGACGTGACGATGACATGAAGAGGCATCCTCCATGGATTACTCCTCCACACCCTATAGTCTTATTAAGCAACCTCTACAGGGGAATATCAGATACAAACTCAATATATAAGAAATATATATAATACACATCTTAAACCCTAAGCCTTTTATGGTAACGCCAAAAACCCCTTTATAGTTGGTTTATATTTTTATTATAAACCTTGTTCTTCTTCTTTGAGGCTTCAAAATTACCTTGTACTTCAGGGTTTTAAACAAGTTGAGTTGATCTTAACCACCCCATATTGATTTACTAAAAATTCGAATCAAATCGAATATGAACCTAGGGGCGGACCCACCCTAAGCTGTAAGTGTGTAGGCGCCCTACTTGAAACCATCCAACCATTTCAATTCCGTTTTCCCAATCTCCCACCCTACAAAATCCTCAGCGACGCATTGTGCTTGACCGGACCCATTTTTTTGTGAGAAAAAACAAAATTCTGGCCGGAACCGACCCATATTTCGCTGGAATTCTCATATAGAGCAGGTATGTTTCTTTATTTATTATTTTTTTATTTGTGTTGTTTTATGTGATGATTAGGAGATATATATATATATATATATATATAGGTAGAGGATCCTGTAAAAAGTGCTGTGAGAAGTGTATTATAACACTATATATAATACTATATAACACCATATAAACACCGTATAACAATATGTAACACCATATAATACCATATAACACTATGTAACACTATATATCATTATATAACAAATATAACACTATAGGTTATCTGATAGCATGTCTATGATAGATGTATAGTGTTATATTTGTTATATAATGTTATATAGTGTTACATAGTGTTATATGTTATTATATGGTGTTACATATTGTTATACGGTGTTTATATGGTGTTATATAGTATTATATATAGTGTTATAATACACTTCTCACACTTTAGGCCCTTTTTACACTATCCTTACCCTATATATATATATATATATATATATATATATATATATATATATATATATATATATATATATATATATATGTATGTATGTATAAGGATTGATCTTTCTATGTTTTTTTTTGTAGATTTCTAATTAATGATTTTTTTGTTTTATTTAAAGCTTTGTTTGTTTAAATGACAATTAAAACTAGGGCTTGAATGTTTGAAACTTAAAATTGAAAATTATGGACTATGGTTGATGATTGTTTATTTGGATAGATTTCAAAAAGATAAAACCCGTAGGACCCAATTTTAAATATGTCGGTAAATTTATCTTTTAAAAATGAACTTTAATGTACAATTTACTTATTATAACATTTTACTTCGTTTTTTATTTATTATTAAGTTAAAAACACATGTATTACATATTTACATGGGGTTGAATCCCGTTTTTATGATACATTCAAATTATGAGATACAATTATTTTACTTAGTTTTATGCACCTTCATCCTTAGCTTTTTATTTCATTCATAAAACACCCGTCTTAAATTTGTATTCAAGAGAGTTTACGGTATAAAAAAGGTGGAGATCAATCCCCACGTTTTTATATATTTCATCATTTTTATGAATTATATCGTAAAATCGAGAAATAAATTCTCTTTAAATGAAGTATAGAATTGTTATATTTTAAAATGGTGTTCTTTATACATGTTGATCCAATGTGCGATAAATCATGGTTTTAAAGTTTACAATAGCGATGTTCTTTATATCTAAAAATGATGGGTTTAAATTTTACAATTTAGAAGCATATGCCTACCATTATAGTGATGCGTCTAAAAACACTTACTATTTGATAGAAGTATATGCTCGACCTAAATAATAATTTAATTCTAGTGAAAAAAAACAATAATACAATTATTAAGTATATATCAAACAGGAACATTTGATTCTTAATTTACCATAATTTCAATCACCGAACTCCATAGTATATATATCTTATCGTAATAAAAACAAACGTTTATGCTTATCTAAATTTTTGTTTATAATTATTTATCGAAAAACAAACATTTATTCTTAATTATTTTTTTGTTTAAAATTATTGTTATTATTATTATTTACTATGATCATAATAAAAATAAACGTTTATATTCTTATCTAATTTTTTGTTTAAAATTATTATTACTATTATTATTTAATATGATCATAACAAAAACAAACGTTTATCCTTATCTAAATATTTATTCTTATCTAGTATTTTGTTTAAAATTATTATTATTTAATATGAGAGATAAATAGGAAATAAGGTGAAAAAGCACCAGAGAGTGACACGTGTTCAAAAAAGATTTTCGTTTATTAGTATAGGAAGATACATACACAAATCAGCGGTGGTCTAAGATGATCAATAACACTTATGAATGTATCAACAATATTTAAAAAAACAGAGATTCAACAACAGTCTAACTTAAAAAATATTCATATAAAAAAACAAAGGGCAATTTCATGTATCCTCTATTAAACTTATAAATTTCGTATTTGTACAAATCATGATTTAAGAGTATCAAACAATATGCATTAATAGTAACAAAACATAATTCATATCTATTACTTATATTAAAACAAAACAATTTTGGCCACTTGGCATTTGCTTAAACTACTAATAGTCACGTGTCTTTCTATCAATCCACGCTTATTGTGTTTAGGCGCTAAAACCAAAAGCCTCTAAATCCTAATTTCAATTTCAACTCTCTGCCTTCAATCAATTCAATTTTCCAAAAATAGGAGACGTTACGCATTCTCTCTGTTCCTAAAGCTTCTTCCATCGTTATTTGATCAGATACCCTAATTATTTGATCAGATACCCTAACTCTTCTCTATTCCTTATTGATCTCAAAATTCAAAACCTGTTCTCTCTACATTTTCTCTCGCCGTTCTGTACTTTCCATCATCAGATCTGTGTTCTGAAATTTTAACATGCATTCTATTATCAACATAATATCTCTACCTTTTCCACTTCAAAACCCTAAACTCAAAGGCATGAACTATCCAGGTATTTTTCGGCATATTTCATGATGTAATATGAGATTCCTCTTCGTATCCTTTGTCCGTCTTCAAACCCTAGAACGTGTCTTTTGTGATCTGTGATCCAAAGTAACAAGGTATGGTTTTTCGATCTCTAAACCCATAAAGTAAGCTTTCTTTGAAGATTCGTATTTCATATATGCATAATCTTGATTTAATCACCATTAATCTCTCTGTTGTTCATTCGACTACACATGCACGTTGTTTTCTTCAAACCCTAAAATCGATGTTATTTGTTTAAGCTCGAAGATCTGCCATCTATTTTTCAATCATTTCTAAAAGGTACGTGTCTATCCATCCACTGTTCTTCATAGCCTTTTGTTCAATCATTAAATATTCACTTATATAATTTGTTTCTTCGTTTTAGGGATTTCCTCTGTTTGTGTTTAGATTGGAATCAGGATTGATTCATGGAGAAATCGATGAGAGATTGAGGAAAACGATGCCGGAATTAGCGGTTGATTGTCGAACGACGTCGTATGGAGCAGTTTCTTTGAGTGGATTTTGGTCGAAACATTGTGGTGATGTTAGTTATAATCAGCTTCATAAGGTAGCTTAATTAGATGTGTTTTTTGTGTTTTAGTTGTTTGATTGTTTAGTTGATGGTTTTATGATGTTAGGGTTCGTAATTGTGTCCAACAAGTTGATGGTTCATCACTCTATCTCATATTTGGTCAATATTCAACAGGTTTTTCATGGTCGTCGTGTGCATTCTAAGCACCTAAAAAAGCCTCTAAAACGGTAATCTATATCTTTAATTTCTGAACAATCTTTTTTTAATTTATAAGTTTTTTATGTTATGGCTGATCTCAAGTTTAATGTTCAAGTTAAAATCATGAATATCAATCCAAAAATATGTTATGGCTAACATTCTTCTTAATTTAATTTATTATATGAATTCATTTTTAGGTTATGTAATCATAAACGAAATTTCTTCACCAAGTACATATCTCACAAATACAACTTCTAATGACGATTTCTAAGAGACCAGGTTTGTTTACCATTCAACTTTCACTCAAAATTTAACTTTGAGTTTCAATTTTAATTATTTGAGTCATTCTTTTTAATGTATGATTGAGGGATTTTTTTGTTTCATTAGTATATGTATTCATTGAATCATTGGCGAAATCGGCAGTTTCCGGCAAACGAATCTGAGTTCCACCGAAATCTAATCAGTTCCTACGAGTAGGTGAGTTATGACGATTCTGAGCTCCATTTGTTTTCAAATACATGTCCGATTCGTAGCGATTAACGTCTATATTTGGTGTTTTTTAAGCAGCTATATGTTTGTTTTTTTGATTGGATATGTTATCTTCGACCAACTATTCTTTGATGGATTTGCGAAGCGACTTTTGATTAGAATTTTGTTATTTAACATGACTTAAATGTTGTTGATTTTAATTTGAAGGTGTTAACTAATTATCGTTAGCTAGGTGTGGCCAGAGCTAGAGATTGCAATGGATGAAAGAAAACGCAGAACCCAACACATTTCAAATGTCAGATAAATGAAGAGTTGGGTTCTCAGATTTTGCAGTTTCACACAGAACCTTCAAGTGTTGTCTTCACATCTAGCACTAAGGCATACCAGTAGAAGGAATGAAGATGGAGTGATTGATCCAACAGAGGTAAAGTTATTTGGCTATTGTTTTGTAAATAAACGAGTGCAGGAGCTTTGAGTTTTTTTTTATTTGTGAGACAATAGAGTACAACATACATTTGACACAAGAAAACTTGAACGCTTGAATTGTCAATTGTTTAGCTACTATAACAAGCTGAGGGAATGATCCGAATGCCCATGGTGAACCGCCCATCTAAAGAGGGAAACTTTTAAATTTTGTTATTGTGTTAATCATGATAATTAAAAAGGAATCTCTAAAAAAATGACGAAACGTTCAATATACGGGTTTTGTTTGGGTTGGCATGTTTAATCCATTTAGTTACATAGGTTGACCATAACTTAGAAGATGATTCACCAAAAAAAAAGTGAAACTGATAATTAAGTAGCAATAGAACCTCACACAAGCAAGCAACATTATGTTTTTCAATCTATGGTGGCATTAAGTTTCCGGCACTTGGAGCCTACAAACTATAATGTGCAGGTACATATTTCTTGACTGGTATATGTATTGATGAATCGGTTGAAATCGTTGCAGTTAGTTGCTATTAACTTATGTAATGAATTATGAAACCGTCCTTTTCACTTTTTTTAATTTTTTCTTTTTTTTTTTTTGCATGAAAAGTGTCATATTGGACTTGTGGTGGAATTTGGGTATCTTATCTTGGGTAAATGGGGTGGTTCGCTTGACTTTTCAATGCGTTTAGCAGCCTATCTCTAGCTCAGAAGTGGCTGAATTGGAAAGACTATCGGAAGATATCATAAATTACTCCTTCAGCATGGGCGAGGATAAGTGGAAATGGTTGCTGGATGCTTCGGGTCAATTTTCGGTGCAGAGCTTTAGGAGACGCATGGATGGGCTTTATTTTTCGAGTCTTAGTAACAAATTCGTATGGAATAAATGGGTTTCTCTTAAAGTAAACTTTTTTGTCCTGGAGAGTCTTTAGATCGGGTCGCCACGACAATCAATTTGGCCCGAAGAAATGTGTGCATCAAGTCCACGAGGTGTAAGGTGTACGAGAAGCTGAAGAAAGTGCAGAGCATCTCTTTTTTTTGTCACTTTGTGCGGCATGTTTTGGACTTTATTAACTCTTGGTGTAAATTTGTTGTTTTATGCATCCTTGAGATAGATGACCTGGTGAATATGCATAGCTTTGTCCAGGCCCCGGCCAAATGGAGAAGAGCCATTTATGTAGTCTTTCAGACGATAATTTGGTGTATGTGGAAAGGGTGAAACGGACTGATTTTTAGCAGGAAACAACCCAACATTGCAAGGATAATGTGGAGCCTGGTGAGATTCCATCTGCAGATTAGATGATTTGGGTCTTAATCCTACCACTAATATGACTCAGGTATGGATTCGAAACACCTTCTTTTGCTAAGGTTATGTTGATTAAGAATAGGGCTGCAAACATATCAAGATCTTAAAGGGGGCTCAACTCTCTTATGCGAAAAGTGGTCGAAGACATCGAGGGTACTTTCTTATGCTTAAAGCATAGAGCAAAGATGGAAAGCATTAATATAAAAACACTGGTGTAATATGGGTGTGAATGTATTAGGTGATTTGAACAAGTTATGTGATGTATGTACCGGTCTTTTAGCTATTGGCTAAAGAATTTGAGTAATGAAATTGGTCTCCTGTGCTATTAGAAAAATGTAATATGAAAATATCTTTTATAACCTTCATATTCACATGCTTGGTACCTTAACGTGTACTATTTTGGAATTTAAATGCTTAATACATGTTTTTTTGGCAAACTGGTTGTATAAACATCCCGCCGTGATTAACACTATTATTCATCATTATAGTTGGTATTTTCATTTTGAAAAATAAGGTGATTCCTTTGTGTGCCACTCTTGGTTTTGGCTTTACACACTATTTTCATGTTATTTGTTGGGTCGATTTGACAAGATCGTTTTAATATTGTTTTATCTTTATTTAGAATTTAAACTGTCAATGTAATTTATAAGACATGCATCGCGTATTCTAATTACCTGCAAACAAGTATGTTACTTCATCACTGGCCCTTTTCTGTTGTAGTCGAGAATTGTTTATCCTAAATAATTAATTATTTTGAAGTTTTTTATTTTTTTTTTCTTATCATATATATATTATTAATGCTTAAAATGACCAAACTGCCCTCATGTGCAATGCACATGACTAGAGTTAACTGAAATTTTTAACTGGGTTAGTGTAAAAGGACCTAGCATGTGAGGACTATAGAATTGGTTCCTCAAATTATGTTTCTATTTGAATTCTCATATGACATGTCTATTAGGGACTGATGTGCACTTAATTCATCTTATTTGTTTCCATTATTTGATTTTGTGGTCAAATATGTGTAGTTGGTAATAATTTTGATCACCAGGTATACTTATTACTTACTGTAACATTGCAATTAGTTTGCTAAACTAAATGTTGTGATATATATAATTAGTTAATGTGTTAAATAAAATTTATACTATTTCAACGAACGAGGTTTGGATTCATTACTAACTAGCATCAAGTATGCTAGCATTGAACGAAGATTGTTTCTTTTTTCATGGTATAAATATAAGGTTTAATTTGGTGATGTGTTATATTAACTATTTTAACTTTTAAAGAGAAAACATTTTTAATGATATCAACATTAGTGTGTCAATTTATGGTTAGATGTGGGGTAAATGCTGACTTTTTCTTATTGACCCATATTCGAAACCGACATATTTTTTATTACACAAGATGTTAATATAATCAATGTTCCATATAATTATAGAAAATGTTAATTTTTGAAATAACCCATTTTTTGCATTTGGGTGTTGGAGAGATGAGTGTGTGGTGAGAGAGCAGTAGTAGTGTTGGGAGATCTTGCAGATGCACTTGGTCCAAATAGGTGTGTGATTATTATACTTCACTTGGTCCAAATATGTGTTTAGTTGGTGTTAAGCCACCCACGGTCAGCTGTATGTTGCTTTATCGAGAGTTAAAACCAGACAAGGAGTTAAACTTCTGATTTTGGACAATGACGGCAAACCTACTAATAAAACGACAAATGTAGTTTACAAAGAAGTATTTCGTGACTTGTGATCTCCATGTACTCATTCATCGTTCGATCATTCATTCCATGTAACTGTTCTCTAAAATGATCCATAACATTTTTTTGAAGTCATTTAATGTTTATTTTTTTTTTTTTGTTTTTTAATCAATTTTGTTAACGTAATACAAAACATGTATACTCATACACACACTTAAATATTAACCTAAAATTCTACATAAATAAAAAGTACGTTGACTTATAATTCGCTATCCATTATCTTCCATAAACACAATATTACACAAATTTGCATCATCATGTATCTCGAGATATTAAATTATTTGTCTCATTGTAGTTTACTAATTTATTATTACTTGAACGGTTATTTAATTCAAACGATTAGTTCAATAAATTAAACTTATTCATTTGTGTTTTAGTCCACCCGCGAACCTCGCGGGTTCTTAAACTAATCTATAGAATATAATAAAAGAAACCAGTTTCTTCATACGTGTCAGCCTTTAACCTCAGCAGAAAATTCCCACCAAAAACCTTTTACCCGGATGCCTTTATTCGCGGATCTAAACCCTGACCCATGAACTAACATTGGATCCTATATAATCTCTTATAACCCTTTCCCATGCCCTATTTTCCATCGTCTCCTGTTTGGTAATCTATCACTGAAGAACGAATTCTTTGTCAATCGCTTGATTCGTCCTATTACAGGTAGAATTGATCTCTTTCTTCTTTATTATACGTTAAATATTATCGTTTTTGTTTGAATTTTGTGACGTGAATTCTCCATGTAGATCGATTTAGTGATATGTTTACGTTTCGTTTGTCTATGTTTGTTTTATTTGTAGAGATCGGTCTAGGTTATTGATGTTTGGTTGTTTGGATACTGTTGAAACAAAGCTCCTTTTGGTATGACATGAATTAGGGCTTCCATCAGTTTTTAGAAATTGAGATGTTATTTCTGGTCCCCATTTATATGAATTGATGATTCATGAACAAGGGGAACATACATACCTATGAAGGAGATCTAAGAAGAGAATAAGGGTTAGGAGGTGGTGACGACTGTTGTTGTCTAGGGTTTTGTGTGAGAATGAAGGAAGCGAATAAGTGGCTATTTATTTTGTTATTATATTTGGTATTTATATTTTACGGAATATTTGGCTACACTTTTATAGTGTTCTATGAAGTGGTTGTTTGATTCGAGTTGAGCATCAAGTTGGAACACAATTGAACAAAACTGAGCCACAATTCGAAAGTAATGGAAAAATGAATGGTTATTGTTTTGGTTTATAACTGGTTCGGTCCTAAGTTTGATCATGAATATATTTTTAACTGAGATTAAGAAACTGCAATTCTAAAATAATATATTTTCTAATTTAAAAGAAAAGATTCCAACTGGGGAAATTTGCATCGGATTAAAAACCCATTTTCAAGAATTTTTCTCTCACAGGAGACGTGTACATCAAATATATAAACACATGTAATACACATTATTTCTTCTCGAAATGCTTGTCTACATAGAGAATGTGATAATTTCAAATATATTGGTAGGACATTTCACTACTTACAAAATTGTGAGAACCACATATTGTAATTGTACACAACCGTAATTTGTAACAACTTGAAATCAGAGACCATAGCCGTAATTTGGCCAAGCACTGTTTCAAGTTGAGCTATACACATTGTTCAACTTTGCTTAACAATACGATATGGTCTTTTAAATTCTAAATGTGAGAATGCTATGAGACGCATAAGTTATAATGGAAATTTATGTGTCAACGGAGATTATGTAAGTAAATTTGTCTTAGAGCAATGATTCTTATACCCCAAACCAGAACAAACTAAGCAATGTCCATTTTTTACGTCTTTTATGTTTCATTTGGTGAGATCTAAATCTCTTTATTTTCTTAATGCTAATAGAGGTACAAAGAAGTTGGACTCGACACCAGCGTTTTGACTAGAGTTGAATATGGGAGTAGAAGTTCACGAGCTGGCGGCTAAAGGTCCAATGCTACAGCCTACAGGTAAGTAATTAATAGATTTCTTCATTTCATTATTAGAGAGGTTCATTTCTTTTCTCATTAATCATGTTGACAAGAGGACATCATTGACTTACATGTATGATTGTGGTAACTAACTGACTGAGAACAACTAGAGGTGATCTCAAAGTGGTAAACAACTTTTTTTTTCTTTTGTTTTTCAATACTTATACTCTGTGCCTTATGAATCAGTTGTTACTAGGTACTATCTTTTTGAAAATTTGAATAGAGTTTGAACCTTTGTGGACGCAAAAAAGATATGAAAAAGGAAGTTCCTGTGTTGATCGATAAGTTTCCAGAATGTGGGTTGCGTTCTTTGGCTATTGCAAAACAGGTCTGCATTTATATCATTTTTATTTGCACCCTTTTATAGTTTTTATGTTTCATCATGATTCCTTACTCTCACCGTGATAAATTTTATGAAAGTTTATAACAGATAAAAAAGAAAGTCCTTGTGGTTCATGACAGTTTGTTGGATTGTTGTCCTTTTTTGACCCACCAAATGGTAGTGTTGAGACCATTTGCAAAGCTCTCAATTTTGGGGAAATGTGATGATGATTATCGGAAAATAATTATATTTACTGATATTGGAGTTAATAATAATAACTATTATCATAGTTAGTATTTATTATTAAAACTTTATAACATAAAACATTTATTTTTATCAAAATATAGGTGTTCAACTTGATATTGCTAAGAAGACTGGTAGACGACTTGGTATGAGACAAACATGTACCCTTCTTCTTTACTTGGTGGCCACAAGGATTTATCTATAGCAACTTTTTGTATTCAAGAGTTCATTGAGAAAGCTCATGGATTTTGATGAAAGCCAAAAGCTCACATTGATATTGATATTGCTCATGCTATATATGATGCTATCATGGTGCAGACAATATTTGGTGACAATGGCGAATCTCCTATATTTGTTGTAAAGTGGTGGATCTGTTTGAGAGAGGCCACGTATATATATATTTTTTAGTTTTTGAATATTTGCTCTGCAATTAAATAGTCAATATTACTATTTTTATACTATTTTGGTATTCACGCTCGGTTGGGAAAACATATGTATTGTTATTAGATTGAGAATCGTTTATATTGAAGCCCACACACACTATATTTTATTTTGTATTTATTTAATGAATGTTATTTTCGTTATATTTTTATATATTATACAACTTAAATTGTTCAACTCGTGTATATGGCTATAAACGAACCGAACGTTCAACAAACAAGTTGTGAATTGTTCGGCGGGAAGTTTGTAAATGTTTGTTAATTTAAATGAACAAATTGGATTATCATGTTCAAAGGCAAGAATCGTGGTTGCGATGTTTTTCGAACCAAGATTTAACAAGTTGTGCAGCTTTATGATGTGTAAGGTTAAACCTGAATGTAAATTACTGAACTGTAAGTTTTCTTTTCAGTTCAAGAAAAGTTCAAACCATCGGTTTGGTTCATTGTTGTGGATTGTAGTTGTTTCACTAAACCAAAGCGAACTGAGAAACCATTTGTATAGATCAACTTTTAATCAGTTTATAAAGTATACTTCTTTTACATAATTATTAACTTTATTTCTTTTACAAATGTTGATTTTTGCGATAAATGTATGGAATCCCATTAAAACTCATTAATGATGATTAACTTTCTCATGATCTAAAATTGGAGTCCTCTATTATTGTTAGTATTTTAACATGTTTTTCGTATGAATATGATAGTATTAGTCATTTAGTCTTGCACCTCCTAGATTAAACTAAAGGGATAATCAAACATATATTTCTTTTGTTTATGTTTTATTGCGTGTAGTTGTGTACCTAAATATGTAGTAAACGTACAACTATAATATTATCTGTGAAAAAGCCTTGTGATATACTACTATGATGCAAATTGGAATGACTGTTAAACCGCGTGTACACGCGGGCTGTAACCTAGTGAACCTATATTGTGAACCCAAGATTCTTTCTATCAGTTCTCTTATTTCATCTTTTTATATTTTATTGCTTAATTTTAAAATATAGATTAAAAAACCAATAGTAATAAAACATAATATATTAAATATTTAAAATTCATATATGTAATATCAATCATATTTTACCTTAAAGTATCATTTTATAATTTCTAAATTTTTATTACTAAATTTTTAATATTTTTTTATATAATCCGTGTAACTTATGGATTGGATTTGTAACGTAATACTTGTAATAAAAAAAAACTTCTTGTTTTACAAGGTCCAACATTAAAATCACATTAGATCACCCGTAGGGGGGGGGGGGTTGGGCGTTTTTTCCCCTAAAAAACGTCCCACAACGCCCATCAACCGCCCCCGGGGCGTTTTTTTTTTTAAAGCAAATGGCGTCCTTTTTTTCACGCCGGAGATCAAATGAATTGGCCAATAACCATTGCCAACGGTCAGTATAACGGCTACTTTTTTTTATAACTTTTATTTAAGTTTTATATAAATACCAACAACGTTCACCCATTTTATACAAACCACAGCAAAAAACATTCACCTACAACATCAAACAACAAATTTTTTAGACACCCTTTTATATAAAAAATGGATTCCCCCACCTCCTCGTCGTCCATTGCAAATTATTACTACAAAATTTTTTTAGCGGATGAGGGTGACTCGACCGATGAGGAGGTCGATCAAGAGGCGGTTACGAGTGCGTGCGAACTAGCGGCTCGGTATATGAAACATTGTAGCCAGCCTCAACGTGAGAGTTTACCAAGAGAATGTATTGAACGAGACCGACAAACGGCAAACGATCGGTTGATGAAAGATTACTTCGATGAAGCGCCTACTTACCCAAACCCCGAAGTTTTTAGGCGTCGTTTCCGGATGAGTAAACGTTTATTTTTATGCATCGCTGAAATTAGAAAATACGTATGATTATTTTAAACAAAAACCGGATGCGAGAGAGACATTTGGATTCACTGGTATTCAAAAGCGTACGGAAACACGACGGACATCAACGGCGAATATTTAAAAATGGCCGAGAAAACAACGCGAGATACCTAGGAGTATTTTTGTCAAGGTACATTACTATACTATAAACATTACATGCATTCATATTTTTTTTAGTTAGCTTAAAGTTATATTTTTTAAAGGTATTATAGATTTGTACGGTGCGCGTTATCTGAGAAAGCCTACATGGTACGACCTTCAACAAATTTACGAGGTCCATTCTAATCTCCATGGTTTACCGGAAATGATCGGGAGCTTGGATTGTCGTCACTGGCAGTGGTATAATTGTCCGACCGCATGGCGAGGTCAACACACACGAGGTGACCAAGACGGACCAACTGTTATTCTTCAAGCGGTTGCCTCACAAGACCTTGGGTTTGGTTGGCTTACCTTGGTGTGGCAGGGTCATGGAATGATATAAACATTTTCTAGCAATCTTCATTGGTAGAGGACTATATTTCTGGTATAGCTGCGAAAGCATCTTTTTATGCAAGCGGGAACTACTACCCGCACAGATACTATTTGTGCGATGGAATTTATTCTAAGTATTCGATTGTCGTGAAGACGTTTTGGGGACCCGTACGATGAAAAAATAGCTTACTTTAAAAAAGTTCAAGAGCCTTCGCGGAAGGATATTGAGAGATGCTTTGGGGTTCTTCAACAACAGTGGCATTATTTGATAAATCTTTGCCGTGCATGGAGCAAAGAAAAAATGAGAGATGCTATGTACGCTTGTATAATCATGTATAATATGATTTTGGAAGACGAAGGAAGAGCAATATGCCAAAACTATGTACCGGAAGACGTTCAAGAGTATCCCCAAGCAACCATGGAAGACAGAGTGAAGAATGCACATGACATGCAGTTTGAAGCCACACATAATGCGTTAGCGGTTGATTTGGTTGAACACGCATGATCGGTTCGGCATATTCCAAACGCGGGAGAGCAAGAATCGGATGACGAGGAAGACGAAGATGAAGATGACGGGAACGGAGAAAGTGAAGACGAAAATTAAGAGAAGTAGTATTATGTGTTTGTGTTTTATTATTTATGTAATTTGTATTTAATTAATAAAATATTATTAGTTTTAAATTAAAAAAAATAATTAGGTAATGATTAGACTGCCACATGTCACATAATGCCCAAGGGTGGGAGCATTATCCCACTACACCCATTTACGAAAAATTCCCAATAATGTCCCTTGGATGACTGGACTGCCACGTGTCACATAATGCCTAAGGATGGGGTATTATTCATATGTACCACTATTAGACCAAGCGTAGCCGAGCGTTTTTTTTTTAAAATTGCCCAATCACGCCCAAAAACGCCCCTTCACCGCCCCCTGGGCGTGATTGGGCGTTATCTTGCAAAAAAAGCCCCTTGGCGTGGTTTCAAAAACGCCGAATGATGGGATTGTTGGCCAATCACATTTTAGCTTCCATTTGCTTGGCCAATAAGATTTTTAAATGTTTTTTTATTTTATTTTACTACAAAACATAATGCCCAATAATGCCCCATCCCTACTACACTCATTTTAGAAAACACCCAATAATGCCACATTGCTGACTGGGCTGCCACATGGCACAAAACGCCCAATGATGAATATTGCCCACTACACATAGTCTTAGGGTCTGTTTGGTATGGTAATAGAATGGACGAAGGAATGGAATGGACGAGGTAATGGAATGGACGAGGGACTACAATGGATCATTAGCATTCCATGTCTTGTTTGGTTACCATGTGTGAAGGGAATGAATTATTATTGTGTATTGTTTGGTAGGCTAGAAAAACGAAGTAATAAAATCAACGGTGAGTGGTGGTGGTGGTCGGTGGTAGTGATTGTGATTGTGGGTGGTTATAGGTGGCGGTGGTGGGTGTCGGCAGTGGCGATGGGTGGTGGTGGTGGCGGCGAGTGGCGGTGCGGCGATGACGACGAGTGGTGGTGGTGGCAAGGTGGCAGCAAAGGTGGTGGTTGGTGGCGGCGGCGACGCCGGTTGGTGGTGGCGTCGACGATGGTGGTTGGCGGTGGCGGCGAGTGGCGTTGGCGGTTGGTCGCAGCTGTGGGTGATAACGGTGGCGAGTGGGTAGCGGCGGCGGCGGTCGCTGTCGGGGTGAGGTGGTGGCGGGTGGCGTCGGTGGTGGGTGGTGGTGGTGGGTTGTGGCGAAGGTGGTGGGTTGTGGTGTTATTGATGAATGGTGCAAGAGGGGATGGAATGGAAAAAAAACATGGGGGGTGGAAGAAATGATTTTGAGGGAATGGAATGCCTTTTGGAATGGGTGATTCCATTCCATTGACCAACCAAACATCCTTTTCTTCATTCCCTCGTAATCGTTCATTCCATTCCACCTCTCATTACTGCATACCAAACATTACCTTAGTTTCCACCTCTCATTACTGCATACCAAACATCCTTTTCTTCATTCCCTCGTAATCGTTCATTCCATTCCACAACCTTGTCTGTTAGTCCCTTTTTGACCTTGCGCGACAGCGCACCAGTCCCATAAAGAAGGCTTCCAAGGTCAGATAGCAAGTAACACTTGCGCATCATAAAGCCTTGCGCTTCCCATCATAAAGAAAGGATGAAATTCCAAAGTTAAATATCTCCCGCCGAATAAATACCCAGACTTGGGATTTATTTATTCAGCTGACTCCACACGGTAAGGAGTCACACCAGATTACAGCAATAATCTTCTAGAAAGAAATTGAACGTGCACCACTAAGACGGTTATAACCGTCTGGACACGTGTCATCTCAGGTATTCCTGAAATCACAACGATAACATGTAAATGGAGAAAAACCTCCACTTGATCACTTTCCACGTGGCAGAACCCCAGCCATAGATCTAAATAGTAATCCGTGTGCACTCACCACGGATCAAGAAGATTGACGGAAGTAAGAATAACCGCTTACGGGGTTAGCATCTTCCGTCAACTTTTCATCAACGGGTTTTCCCGCCCAAAAAACTCCCGGCTATAAATACAGGACCAATTCAGGTATGAAATTCAAGTTACACACATTTCGTCAATACTTCTTCTTCTTCATAAACACATACTTATTCTCACACCGGAGTCGGGTCAAGGAGAGAACCCCCTTCTCCCCTTGACGAGGCTAACGGTGTCTTGTTTTGCAGAGCTTATCGGAGTTGGATCAACCGAGAGAAAACCACCACCCTTTATGCAGATTCCAACCCCCTAGATACATCGATCCCGGTCGTTTATCTAGTGTTTCTTCATTGGCGCCCAATTTTTAAAAATAAGAAGGGTAAGAAGTCACCAGAGAGTGACAAGTGTCCTAGGAGGAATTAAATGGAAAGGGTAATTTTGTCTACAAGAGGAAAGAGAATATGCACATGCAAGTCACATGTTATTTCCCCCCCCCCCCCAATTTTTAAACGTCCGTAACTTTTTTATACATCATTTGTTTTTTTAAAAAAAATTATACCATAAAATCGAGCGTTTTTTATCTTTAATATGAGTACCATATTGTTATATTTTTCAAAAAAAAATTCAACAACCCAGTTGCATATTACACAATGGACATGATGTAAAACACAATGTAAAGTAGATCAAAAACACAATCAATGACAACAGATAAAGACACAATGGACAACATAACATATAACACAATAAGTATCAGACTAAATAAAAACACAATTGATGACAACAGATAAAAGACACAATTAATGACAGCAGATAAAAGACACAATGGAGAGCAGATGAAGACACAATGGAAAACAAACTAAAAACACAATACACAACAAACTAAAACACAATGAACAAAGATAATAAAAAAATTGAACAAATTATTAAAACACAATAGACAACATATTAAAACACAATAAATAACATATTAAACACAATGACCTAAACTAATAACACAATTTATAGAAATCCCAGATATAACACCATCTTTATTGTGTCATATATTGTGTTATAGGTTCTTATAAAAACGCAATGGATAGAACCCAAATTAACATTGTGTTATAGGTTTTGATAATAACACAATGGACATGATGTAAAACACAATGTAAAGTAGATCAAAAACACAATCAATGACAACAGATAAAGACACAATGGACAACATACTAAAACATAATGACCATAACGTATAACGCAATGGCGATAACATATAACACAATAAGTATCAGACTAAATAAAAACACAATTGATGACAACAGATAAAAGACACAATTAATGACAACAGATAAAAGACACAATGGAGAGCAGATGAAGACACAATGGAAAACAAACTAAAAACACAATACACAACAAACTAAAACACAATGAACAAAGATAATAAAAAAATTGAACAAATTATTAAAACACAATGGACAACATATTAAAACACAATGAATAACATATGAAACACAATGACCTGAACTAATAACACAATTTATAGAAAACCCAGATATAACACCATCTTCATTGTGTCATTTATTGTGTTATAGGTTCTTATAAAAACGCAATGGATAGAACCCAAATTAACATTGTGTTATAGGTTTTGATAATAACACAATGTATAGAAACTCTACTGACCAAAACCCAGTTAAAAGACACAATGACCTGAACCTTTAACACAATGCAAAAAAAAAAAACCAGTAAAAATGAATTTTTTTATTTTATTTTTATATGATAATATTGTACTCATATTAAAGATAAAAAAACACTCGTTATTATGGTGATTTTTTTTTTAAAAAATGTCGTATGAAAAAGTTATGGACGTTTTAAATCGATGGGGGAATTGGCATGTGCCTTGCATGTGGAGAGAGAAAATCCATAAATATAGGATTTCCTTTATGCCCTTCTATTATCTTCTTTTTCCTACAACTAATCTCAACCCTTCAAATCTAAGATCAATGGACTAGAATCCTTTTTACCATTCTTATTTATTTTATCCTTTGTATTTGATCCTAACCCGTTATCCAGTATAACTAGTTCGAAATCTAGGTTTTTCAACATTATCTAAACTTAATGATTTGAAGTTTCACATTTGCGTACAATTACGCTACTATCAAAATATGTTTTTAAGGGCTTTTTTTTTGGAAAGTGACTTTCTATGTACTGGACCTATTGGTCACCGGGTTCATGTCGAAGACATTCCCCCGTCAGCCCCGCACTCTCGGACGCGATGTTCGATCGGGCCCCGGCTGCCGCGCAAGCTGACTTCCATCCGGAAACCATATTGCCCCCACACGAGAGACTCGTTGGGGTAACAGTTGGGTAAAACCGGGTTGCCCTCAAGACCGCACCATACCTCAGTAGGATACTCCTCATCATTTTCTATCACATATTCTTTTAACATTATATTATACAATATCTTAAAATGAAAGGTCGGTGCTCAATGCATGAGCCCGACTTTCACCCCTTAACTTTTTTGTTCTGACATGTTTGGTCCCTAGGTGTCTCTTTCTATTACTTTTTTACCACACTTTCATTGCAGTGGCCATCACCGGCTCTGGTGAACGCCATCAAACTACCACCCTTTTCTTATTTATTTTGGGGACTACCTCTCTCCCTCTCTTGCTAGATATATCTTTCTCTTTTCCGTGAAGTGCGCCACCACAGCCAAGGGGCCAACAACCAAAGATTCGACTGAAGCACACAAACTTCTTTGTTGGAAAACAAAGGTGAGGTCAGACTTACGAACAACAGAAGAAGAGATCTGAACCGCCACCACTTTCTTTTGTACCGGAACTCGGATTCGCATGTGATGACTCCGTTCAGATGGTGGCTTCAGGTGTTCGGATATGGTGGTTGGAAAGCGTGTGGCGGGCCGGTGAGGGTGGTGTCTGGTGTGGCGGCGGTGGTGTGGGCACACAAAGAAAGAGTAGAGTGAGATGGGATTTGAGAAGATGAATGATATCATAAAGTGAAAATTTGAGGCTTTGGGTTCTCTGTTTTTATATCATAAAGTGAAAATTTTCAGTTTACCCATTTTAACAAATCTTTAATTTATTTACTTAAATAATTTGAGTAAATCATAGATACTTACGGAATAAAATTGTCAACTTACTCGGCAGATGGCATTCAAGTGTTTTTGACTTCTTCCATTGAAATTGAAAGGTAGTGATTACATTGTTTCATATTATTTTAAAATTTTACAGTTTGGTTAAGAGTAATTTATTTGATTTTTTAATAAATATAATAAAATACAAAGAAAGTTTAAAATACAAAAGTCCCTTATAGAGAAAGTAAAGAAGGTTTAAAATACAAAAATCCCTTATAGAGAAGGTTTAAAATACAAAAATCCCTTAACGTGTGAAGTGTACGCGGCCACAAAATAACGTGCATAATTAGGTTTTACTCATGCGTGAATTCTGTTATTTAACCACATGTGTGATTTATGTGTTTTGTTTATCCGTGAATTTTTGTTTAACCTATACATGATTAGGGTTTGAATTTTATAACATGCGTACTTTAATTGCGTACGCTTCACACAGTAAAAGGCTATTGAACGTTAACTTTCTCACGTAAAATATATTATCTAGAAATGTAACAAAAGGTGTGGTTATGAATTTTAAGATACATTTTCTAGAAATGTGCCACATATAATTATTATTCTTTTTTTATGCCTAACCACCTTATTCTATAAATTTACCTACACCTGAGTTACACATTTATTTTTAACTTTTTATAATTGACAACTCTGACCCTCCAAACTTTTCTAATTAACAACTTAACACCTGATGGAGAGGATGAAACCCGAGCGTTAATGTTCTTATCTTATGTGTTTTGTTGCGTTTTAAGTGATTATATGCTTTGAATGTGATAGCTAAGAGAGATTGTGGTTTTGCAGGTTAGTCACTTAATTTAGTGAAGTTAGAGTGCTTAGAGATGGAATGGAACACCCGAGGATGATAAACAAGGCGAAAGACATTGATCGGGAGTTCTTTAGGGTTAAAAGATTTAAGTGATTATATATAGCGTGGTTAGATGGAACGTTCATTAAATGACCAACTCGGGTTTGATAATGTTTCTTTTGCAACCGTAATGCTTTAGATCGGAACGTTAAAACACGCGTTTTCATATGGTTAACGTATCAAATAACGTGCCGCCAACTATAAACAACTAATGCGCCGCCGCCGCAACGCGCGGCCATTAGCTACAATCTAGTATAAAAATAAATATGATGATGATATGTAGCACAAGCTTTCACCCTTAGTCAATTTTTCTCATTGTTTAATTAACGCAAAAATCATAATTGGCCCTACAACCAAGAAATTATTATAACTTATAAACAAATCTCACGTTAGTAGTAGGACGTCTCTGAGAATTTATGTATCCTATTCGAGTTCGAAAAAGGTGCTCTTATGCCTTAACGAAATATATAATGTAAACTAGTTTTTATACAACCATTGCCTAAATGATCGACAAACAATGCTAAATAAGTTAATGCCTAAATGATCGCCAAGTTAAGTTAATGCCTAAATAATCGACAAACAATGGCAAATACAAATAACACCTTAATAATAAACACTTAACGACATATACATAAATCATACCTGTTTGTAAGTGGCCTATCTTGGATAATCGACAATCAACAATTCAATGAAAACAGCATAAGGGCCTGCCTGGAATTCGACAATCAACAAATCAACACTTCAACAATCAACAATTTCGAAAATCAGTCAATCAACATTCAACATATTCATCATAAATCATACATGTTCCAACTTTCAACAATCAACAACAGGCCTGGAATAGTGGAATTCGATTAAAAAAATAGTACAAGGGAGTCAGGGACGATCAACAGGCTTGTACATCGATCTTAGTCCGGCAAAACTTCATTTCACGAGTTTCGTCCAGGGCCTGTTCGTCGAAGGGAGCCAGGGACGATGTTCTTTGCGTTTCCGTCATTTCAGTATCCAAAGGGAGAGTCTCCTAATTGCCGCCCAACAATTCCCATCGATATTGTTTTTTTAAATCTAACTAATGAGTATTTGACTCACTAAACCTAATGACAATGGACTAACTAATGTAAACAATGAGAATTGTTTTGTAAGTTGGCCTATCTTGGGTATACTCTATTAATTTTTTTTAAATATATATATCGGATTTTTTTAAATATAAGGTGCCTCTCAAAATCACAGGTATAGCCGGTGGTCCCCCTGCACAGCATAAAGGCCGCCCCAGCACATTAGACTAGAAGGTATGGGGGCCGGCTTGGCCCGGCTTGGCCCGGCGCCGGACCCCCACACCGCCCCCCTCTTCCGGCAAGCATCACAACCGGCAACCTCCAGCCGGGTGTGCCGGGCCATCCCCTCCTTCCTCCTCTCACATAACCTATACATACATACATATATATACATAAAGGGGTTCATCCCCCACCCCCCTAGATCCATCCCCTCCAAGCCACTCCTACGTGGCGCCTATGTGGCGGCTCATCCCCTCCAAGCCCATCCAAACCATACCTTCTAGTCTTAGTTATCATTTACCGTTATGATAGATGCTGTGTTCATAAAAAGTTTCAGGCTTCAATACCATAAATGTGTACTGATGCATTGACTATGTATCAGAGAAGATTTCGATGGTTATATATTTTATAAAAGTAATCTTAAGACAAGTGACTCCCTGAAAAATCTTTTCATGGTAAAAAAAATGGTGAGATGTTGTGGCTCAAAACCAGGATGTTACAATCATTTTAGGTTTATTTATTTTTCCTTTAATGATACTTCTAAACCGTCAGATATTTAAAGTTTTCATTAAAACTTGCAATGATGCTGCTTCGTCTGAACAATAATGACATTTAACCATTTCATCACATCATTTAGAGAAGGGCATTTTAGTCTATATCATTTTGTAGTTTGCAATTACAAGACTTTTTCTAAGTAAAAAAAAAAAACTCTAAGACATTCCGTAGTGAAAGGTGATATAACGCCAACCACCTCCTGGAACCCTCGCGAAATACATAGCGGTGCTACCTTTTGTTTCTCTCTCTCACACATAATTGATTATGAGACTGTCACATATCGTATAACCCCACATCTATATGGATTATGAGACTTGACCACTACTGATGCCCTAACGAGTCACTCATTTTTTTTTGAATGGTGACTTTCTTTTTGAGTGACCCAATGTCACATCGCCTAAACGGCGACCCTAGCCAAGATCTGTCCAGACTACGTTGTTTTAACCGGGCCCGCGCTGAGTTCGTCAGACTTGGTTACGACGTTCCCTCGGAAACCGTACTGCCTCCACATGAGATGCCTCGCTGAAGTAACGGCCGGATGAAAACCGGGGTGCGGCTCAGGATCAAACCCCCTCGGTGGGTTTGTCACCATCATTGCCCAATATCCACCCCAATATGACACAAGTGAGAATTGAACTTGAGTCTCCATTGAAAAACCCAAGTCTTCTACCACTAGGCCACAAGTGGGCGGATAATGAATCACTCATTATAAACAGGTTTCGGATTTCTTTTTTGTTACAAAGGGTATGAAAAATAAAAATAAAAGTTCTTAATGACCAATATAGAGTTAAATGTCATTTCAGTCCCTATGGTTTGGGCCAATTTGTCAGTTTAGTTCAAAGGTTTTATTTTTCGTCCGTAGGTCCAAAAAGGTTTCATTGTTGTCATTTTAGTCTATTGAATTAACTTTATCCATTATTTATGTTAACGAAAAGGGCAATTCTGTCATTTTATATGGCCGAATTGCCCTTCTAGTTAACAGAAATACATATAAAAGGACCGAATTGTCATTCTCATTAATGGAAATAATGAATTAAGTTAACCCAATGGACTAAAATGACAACTGTGAAACCTTTTTAGACCCATAGGCGAAAAATAAAACCTTTGGACTAAACTGTTAAAATCGTCTACACCACATGACCTAAAATAACTCTTAGGCTATAGGGTGTGGTTGGAGCCCCATGGGGCTTTATCAAGTCCACGTAGGATCCACGTAGATCCATGTCAGCTATGGAGCCCCCCTTTAATTTATAGGGGTATGGATGAAGCTCCCTATTAAAAAAAATAAAATAAAAAATTTGATTGGTTTACAAGTTGTGGGCCCCACCTGATAAAGCCCTTCGAGCTCGTTACCACGGTGACGGACGTTCAATGGCGCCCCGACATAGCGCCGGGGGTGTGGACAATGACGGGATGGGGCGCTATAGAGTGCCAGCTGGGTTGGGTGGCGCCCCCACACCCTCCAGCCTTATGAATATTAACTCACACACACTCACTGTATATATGTATACAGTATATTGTATATTCTAGAGAGAGAAAGCAATGAAGAGAGATGAGTGAGAGTCTGTTCCTCTCTCCAGCTTTTATGGCGTGAGACCTTACCAGTAAGCCAGTGTGTACACTACTACACCATCACCTATACATACACTATCTGTATCAAATCTTCTTCTTTGCATGTCTCACCAACCTCATTCCCAAAGATCCATTTTCCCAAAAACCCAAAATGAAATTTTGATCATCACCCTCATCATCATTTCATCTCCAAATCAAAACCCACATCTTCAATCTGAATCTTGATGGTAAAAAAGGGGGTTATTCATATGGGTTTTCTGTTTCTAGTGTTTCTTGATCATTTTCTTGATGTGGGTGCTTTAAATGTTTAATCTTTATTGTCTTTATTTTGTCATTTTCAAGGTTTCTTGATTCCCCTGTTTCTTGTTAATTATCTTATTGATGATGGTTAAGAACATGAAGGAGGATGATGAACTTGAAATGTTGTTGGGTGAGATCCCACATGCAACATCACTTTCCCTTCATCATCATCTTGTAAATGGTAATCATTATGGTATGGGTAATGCCTCTGTTGTTAATAGGATGTTGTATGGTATGTATGATGATGATGTTTCATGTGGTTACAGTCAACATACATATGATGAAAATTTTATTCATCAGTTTGGTAGAATGTGTATTAATCAGGATCAAAATCAGGGTTTAATTTGTCATAATCAAATCAATCCAACTTTGTTTGGGGATTTTGATTATCTTGAAGCTAACCCTCATTTTTCAAGAATTCCTATGAATGTGTTAAATTATGGTTATCAACCGGGGGTTAGAGCGCAAATTGGGATTAATTCAATGGATGAAATGATGCAAAATGTACCTTATATGCTCCCTACAAAGGCTAAGATTTACCCGAACTATGACCCTTATCGGTTCCACTTAGCAGCCGGTGGTTCGTCAAATATTCGAATCCCTCGTGGGGGGTTCGGGTTCGGGCGTGGAATCGAGGGTTTAGCCACTTGTGAGGATAGTCTGATTATTCAAGGCGAAGATGTACGTCGAGTTAGAAAAAAGTTTGTGAGACCTTGTGAAAATGGTCAAACTTGTTCTTCTCTTTTGATCCAAGCTCAACGGTATATACTTGCGATGGCTAAAGATCAACACGGGTGTCGTCTTCTACAAAAGATTTTCGATGATGGGAACCCTCAAAATGTACAAATCGTGTTTGATGAGATTATCGGGCATGTAGTCGAGCTTATGATCAACCCTTTTGGGAATTACCTTATGCAGAAACTTTTGGAAGTGTGTAATGAAGAACAAAGAATGCATATTTTGACCGCGGTTACACGAGAACCAATGGAACTCGTTCAAATTTCATTGAATACTCATGGGTAACTAATCTTTATGTTATGCTTAATGTTGTGTTATTACTTATTAGTGTTTTATAACATTAAAATTGTCAAATTTTTGGTTTGTTATAGAACTAGAGTGGTACAGAAGCTTATCGAGACTCTCAAGACTAGTCAACAAGTTAAGCTTGTAAGATCCGCTATTGAACCGGGATTTCTTGCTCTTATAAAGGATCTCAACGGTAATCATGTCATTCAGCGTTGCTTGCATTGCCTCAGTAATGAAGATAATAAGGTTTGATTTCATTTTTCGTCCTTGTGGACGAAAATGCAATGTTTCAACCCGCTCAACCCGTTTAATATATTTCATTTTTGTTAAAAGTTCTATATTTGACCATTTGACACACAAAATCCTGATAGGTAAAAACTAACGCGTTTTCGTTGATAACAGTTCATCTTCGAAGCTGCTGCAAAATTCTGTGTCGAAATTGCCACCCATCAACACGGGTGCTGTGTGTTGCAAAGATGCATTAATTACTCGACTGGCGAGTATCGTGAAAAATTAGTCTTGGAAATTTCAAGAAACGGTCTCCTCCTTGCGCAAGACGCATTCGGGTAATTTCAAGAAAAATATTTTCGAATCTATTTTTATATTTCGTGCTTGGTTGAAGCTAATTTATATCTTGCAATGCAGAAATTATGTGGTGCAGTACATTCTCGAGCTGCAGATTCCTTCGGCTGTGTCGAAGCTCACCTCTCAGTTTAAGGGTAACTATGTGCAGCTCGCGACGCAAAAATTCAGCAGCCATGTGGTAGAGAAATGTTTAGCTGTATTAGACGGTCAAATCAGGTCAACCATCGTTCATGAACTGATCTCGGCCACTCATTTCGAACAGCTGCTTCAAGATCCACACGCAAACTATGTTGTTCAAACTGCTCTTCGTGTTACTGAGGTCTGTAATCTTTCACCAAAGTTGTGGTTCACCGAAACGCCTTTTAACCCACTTTTAATTTTTTTCACAAATAATTGGCCTATTAGGTGTGATTATAGAACTATATTATTGCAATAATATGATAGTTTTTTTTTTTTTTTTTTTTTTTTTTTTTTTTTTTTTTTTAATAAAAACGATTTAATAGGTTCTATGCATTGAAAATACAGTCTTGGTGACTTTCGACCCATTTGACCCGTTTTTCTTTTAAGCTATATTTTGAATTTGTTCATCGAACTTGCTAGAGATTAACATAACCCAACGTGACTCGTTCATATCTAAAATTGAGTGCAGGGGGCGCTTCATAACTCGTTGGTGAATGTGATCGAATCCCACAAGGCAATCTCACGAAACAGCCCGTATTCGAAGAGGATTTTCTCGCACAAGCTCTTGAAGATGTGATTGTATGATTGTAGTGTTGTTGTGTGTATAAGGGCCGGTTTGTTTAAGATAATACTGGTGTGATCAATAACAGGATTTTGTGTCGAGATCTCGGTCCAGGGGTCATAATTAGAGAGGAAAAGCAAATTTTGGGTTCAAGTTGCTTGAAAGTCATGACAATGTTGATGTGGTTTCACTTATGTTGTCTCTTGGATCTTTCACTCTTCATTTTGAAGCTTTGTTCATGATTTTTCTTGGTGTAAAGCAAAATAGATTGGGTTTAAACAACTCATTTTGTTCAAAATTTGGAATTATCTATAATTAGTGAATGTTATAAAATTATCTATTTAAGTATTTATATAAAATACAGATACATAGGTATAGCCGTATAGGATGATGAGTGCAAAGTGTATATATATCTTAAAGGTTTTTCTTGTATAAAATATAGTTTTGAAGTTTATAAAAATTAGTTTTAATTTAAGGCAAGTACTATAAAAACGAACTTACTTTTTTTTTCCTTAAAAAGGTCACTCCACTTTTTTTTTAAATAAAACAACAACATACTTTTTGTTTTGTTTTATAGAGGTCCATCCACTTTTTTTTTCCATATTAAAGTCCCTATACTCGGTAATTTTGAACATAATTATGAATTTTATCTAAAAGGAGATTTTTAGTTAGAAATTAAGTCATTTATTATGATCATGGTCACTTTAACTTTTTTTTCTCCAAACAATCTCTATCCCCATTATAAAAAAAAAAAAAAAAATACAAGATATAATGTAACACCCTAACACGATTTAACTGAAAAGACGCAGCGGAAATTCGTACCATAAAAATTTCTTTCATTAAAACGTTTTGACCTACTAGCAAGTTCATTATGAAACACTTTCTTACATTATATGCATCTTTTGTACTCATTTACATAATAAAAGCATAACTTATAACTATCATTTTACATAATCAACATTCCCGTACAATCTATCTCGTGACTCGGTCTTTGATCGCTACACCTCATGGTGATAATCTGTGATTTGTACAACCTGCACCCACCACATATATTCACAACGTTAGTATACGTTATATACGAGCAAGATTCTTAATCATGTAACCTCGTAACGTTCTATCCTCATCTACTTTCCATCACGTCATCCTTCTAGAACTATTCATTCCATCCGAGTGTCTAATCCTTGACGAACTTCAATATAGCACCTGCACTACATTCATTCTCGAGGCATATTGTTAATAACATCAATACTTAAGTGTATTGAAACCACGTATGCATTACATACATAATTGTATACATACATCCCTACTCACATACAAACTTACATACATAACTACATATAAACATACCTTCTCGCATACATACGTACACACATAACTACCCACAACATACATACTCACATACATACATACATACATACTTAACTACATACAAACATACCTTCTCATATGCATACATACATACTTAACTACATACAAACATACCTTCTCACATACATACATACATACATAGATGACTACATACAAACATACCTTCTCACATACATATATACATACATAGATGACTACATACAAACATACCTTCTCACATACATACATACATGCATACATGACTACATACAAACATACCTTCATAAAACGGATCATAACTACACACGTACATACCTTCCCTCACACGTACATGTATTTACATAATTACAATATCACATTCGTACATACGTACTGACTCGTATTCATGGTTACTTATTAGCTTAAGCGTATTTGGAAGAAGTTAAATCAATACATACATACCCACATACTTAGTTCATTACCCCGCATACTCGCTCCCACAACCCGATCTTACCCACACGTCATAAACACTTTTTAAATGCCCTTCTGGTATGATTCGGATCTTAAGAATGAGTTCCAAACTCATCCGTGACTTACCAAGCCTTTCGGTAGGGTTGAGGAACATTATGAAGACTTAACAAGGCTTAGAATGGGTCCACGGGGTCCGAATTCGAAGGAAAAACAAAGAAATTTACAAACTTTACATTTGTTTCTGACCTCCACCGTAAGCTACGGTGGCTACCGTAGCTTACGGTGGCCCCCAAAAGCCTACGGTAGCTTCAAACTGCCTTACGGCAGAAATAGAATTCCCAGCACCCACCGTAGCTTACGGTGGGCACCGTAAGCTACGGTGATGCCCAGTTCAACCCCCATTTTAAATACTAAAACTCGCATAACTCGTTCGTTTTGCATCCGTTTCACTTGAAACCTGTTCCTAAACATCCGTAAAACAAGTCCTTACGTATTAGACTAAGAATCCTCATCCCGGGTCCTTAATCATTACTAGTTTTATTACCGTTACCTCACTTATTCTTACTTATTCGACCCGTTTGGTCCACAAACTACCTTTGACTATCTATATCAATACTTATCTTAATACTTTCAATCATTTCATACCATTCATAGCTTCCCTTCATTTATAGACGAGAAAGTCCTTATGTATACTAAGAAGTGAGTCAGAAGTCACTTACCTTAAGCGTTAGTGTTCATGCTTGATTCCTCGCCTCCGCTTGACCCGTTAACCTTCCGTTCTTGAGTCCATGCTAATGTGATTCCTATCCTTTCATGTCATCACAATCACATTATGATTAGCATATTTGCTCATTCATACTAATATTCGTTTTTCCAACTCTTATCTACATTGACTTTCACTAGCACGCATACGACATGATTTGTCAACCACTTAGACCATATTAACGACATCATATTAATTTCATACGTAATGTTGTATAACACATACAACTACATGATCACCTAGTCACATACACAATATACACAACCAATTTACACATACTTATGCTTTCATAACTCTACATTCGACAACCGCATTGTTCAACATTCACATAATCAAATTTATCATCTTACATAAGTACACGACATAACTCCAACATTATCACTTATCAATAAACTACGCATTTCACATTCGTACACATTCACTCTTAATCACCATAAATCAAGCGCATCAATTACATGGCGAGCATCACATCATTGGAGCATAAGGTACAAGTTCCTAATGCATAATTTTACCAAACCATACATTCAAATCCGAATTCTCATATGGACTCCACCTTAAGCATACTTAACTTATTATTTTGCTAACGGCTACACCATAAGCACCTTCTATACATAATTACCCACAACCTTCATAAATTTTCACAATTTTGCTCTCTTAGGCATTTTATCGAACACTTGGCCCAACATTCACAGGCGGTGCTTCACTCCTATAGCGCTATACATGTCAAGGGTAGGCTCGTACGAAGTTAATGACAAGTTCAACACAAAACGTACAAACCCAGATTAAAGCATCGAGTATAACGTATGCATGCATGTATTAGGATTGTTTGTGCATTATGAATAAAAGTTTAAGTGTAAGTTTAATATGATAGCACATTTCACCCCAAAGTGTGTAAAATAAAAGGGGGTTCGAGTATACTCATAGTTTTGCTAATTCTTCAATAGAATCCTAGTGAGCGTAGTTTTGGCAGGAGTAGACGAACGTAGTACAGGAACATCGAGGTTATTCTACCCTGCGAGCAAAGGGATGATTGGATTAGTACAGGAACACCGAGGTTACTCTACAGGGCGAACAAAGGTGTGAGTCGGACTTGGAGGAATTAAGTTTACAGAATTAAGTACTTAGTATTATTAGGAAAGTAGTAAGTAAAATAAATAGAAGTGTATTCTGACCGTCAGCGACAAGAAACATGAAGTCAGAATATCAGTAACGGAAATACGAACAGTTCGTAAGAGGCTGTTTGGGATGGATGCGCCATTCGCACGGATTTGCCATCCGTGCGAACGGGACTGTTGTTCGTCAAAGACTCGTTTTAAACGTTTTTAACTATTAATCAGTTAAGTTCGCGTTTTCTGTTACATTGGTTAGTTAGTATTTGTGTATTATTAGTCCAATAATATCAGAAGTCTCATAGAAGTCATGCATGGAGGTTAAAACCTCATTATAGATCACCAAAGCACAATCAGTTAAACTGATCGGTTGGTCATGATTTATAGAAAGTAAAAGACAGAAAGGTAAAGTTAACCAAACAACCATTTACCCAGCTTGTGAGCTCATGAACCTTAGAACCAGTCGAGTTTAAGTTCAGCAAGTTTGTAAGAATAGGTTTTGATAGATTAACTTCACATTAGCTTGGTCCTCAACTATGTTGAGTGTTCATATCAGCTGCCATATCAAGGCTTATGAACCAAACGGATCTTGTGAAGAATCAAAGAGGAAAGGTTGTAGAAAACAAAGAATTGTAGAAGAAATCAGAGGAAAATAGAAGTTCCCGAGCTAAGAACTCACTTAAGAGTGATTGATACAAGCTCCACAATGGTTCTGCTCAATAGTGATTCGAGAGAGAAGTTTGAGTGTGGAATATTTGGGAGTGAATAAGTGTTCTTGTATTTATAGGCTGAGTATTAGGTTAAGGGCATATGGGCCCTTATTTACGGATGGGCTTAAGGGCAGATCGGGCCGTAAGCATGGATTGGGCTGGCCCATCCGTGCGAACGCGCCAGGCCCAAAGCCCAATTGCTGAGTTTTGTTCATTTCTCCGATTTTAAGTGTTTTAAGCGCATAGGTGCAATGTATAAATGTTGTGCATAAATAAAGGAATGTAAAAATGTATATTGTATGTATAACAGGCATGAATATGTATGAATTTGCATGTAAGTATGTATCAAGTGTGTTTGTAACATGAATACTCATCAAGTATTTAAGTATATTGTATGACACAAGCATGTAAAAGATAAAGATTTTCATTATGAATCAAGTCTCGGATTACAACGTATGAAATGAAGTACGTATACAAGGAACTATAAGTTTCCATAAATGGAAAGTACAATAAACTTGATAAATAAAGAAAGTTACAAAATGCGAGGCGTTACAATACTTCCTCAAATAATACAGGAAGCGGGAATGGGAAAGGATGGTTTTGGATTTTTGGTTAACCACATAAGTTCCATAAACAAAGAGCAGATAACACATAGGGGTCTTAGATAACATAAAATCTTCAAGTGATTTCGACCCCTCAAGGGCGAGGCTTTGTTTTTAGTAGATTAGGGTTTCTATTCAGAAAGGGATGGCGGCGCAGTTTGTTGCTCATCTACCTGCTATCCTTATGTAATTTGCCCTGATGATTGGAATGAAAAAATAAGAACACTTATATATAGGAAGTACCAGCGGCGTATCCACCATGTCCTTATCATATTATACTCGTCTTGTTATCTAATCACTTTAGATTTTATGTCATCAAACCTAACAAGGCTTACTATGATTTCCATGCATCCAATTTCATGATTATGTGTGCACCATAATTACTTAATTCGTCGCATAGTCCGTATAGCTCATCTTGTTAAGTGGGGGACAACAAACAGGGTCAAAGAAAACACTTAAATCAAATAAGTTTCTCAATCGATAAAACAAAAAGTAGGAGCAATACGTGTTTCACACTAGCAATAATGGCATTACGTGTTTCACATGTTTCATACTAGCAACAATGGCAGTACGTGTTTTACTTGGTAAAGGAGTTCATAAGTTTGGTAGAGAATGTGTGGCCGCACTAGGTGTGATCACAAAATGGGAGAAACTATGAGAGTAGTTCAATTTGTAAGGAACTCAATGAGTTTCATGTTTGTGTAAAATTTTTGTCTTCAATCCAGCTTAGCGCCCATCCCGATTCTTCGATCTAGGCCCCTAGCCTGGATGGCCAGCAAACTTTTAAATCTATGAGAGGCCTTCTCATATCTTCTTCATCATCCACGGGTGTTGGGTCGGTTTTGTGGAATAACTAGCTTCCCAGAAAAGTAAATGTTTTTGGTTGGCGTCTCCGTCTGAACAGGTTTCCAACGAGGACAGCTCTGGCCAGAAGAGTCATAGGCGTGAACTCTACCTTATGTTCCTTTTGCAACGAAGCTAAAGAATCCCTTGAGCATATAATGATCTCTTGCTACGCAGTAACGATTGTGTGGCAACGAATCTCTATTTGGTGTCGTATCCCTCAGGGTTTTCGCCTTCTCCCTTCAAGATATCCTGGATGCTCACCTTTTTGTTAGTGGTTCGGAGGTTAAAAAGCAAGCTATCAAAGCTGTTTTTTTATTGGCTTGCTAGCTCATTTGGCGGTATAGAAACGAGCCTATTTTCTACTTAAAAAGGGTAACAATTGGAAACATTCTGGATGATCTGCTCTGCTTTGGATTTCTATGGATCAAGCAGCGGTCGAAGTTGATAAAATTAGATTGGGATAAGACTATGGGGTGTGGGGGAGGGTAGTCCTTGGAGGATGCCCCTCTACGTCACCCGTCACGTCAACATCCAAGGAGGATGCCCCTCCAAGCATGGACCAAGGGGGTGGAGGATGGGCCTCCCCCCATTTTTTTTAAATTTAACATATTTTTTAACATTTAATAACTTATAAAATAAAATCATTAATATTAAAAAACATTACATAACTTAAAAAAATACACAACTTATAAAATACTAGATTGGTAAAAATAAAAAATCCTAAGAATTCCATTTTTAGCGATAATTTCTTTCATTTTACGCAAAATTGGATGGTTTTCTTCTGGATACGAGTTGATATCAGCTGTCATTATCTCCCATTTCTTTAGTTCTACCACCTCTTGCGTCAACTGAACCCGTTCGTCTACTTTACGTTGCTTAACTCGTGCCTTTTGGGCTGTGACCTTGGTGTATGCTTTGAACTGTGCCATTAAGTCATCCATTTTCGAACTGCGCCCGATGAGGCTTGTTTTTTTGCAGTCGCTGCCTTTTTGGCTTTGCCCCTTCCCGGGGGACGTGCCTCCTCTCAAACTACGTTCTCTTCGTCGTCAAATTTCGACCGGTCGTTTATATTTATCTGACATCGTGCGTCCGATCCCCCCGTACTATAACTTCCAGTGTCCGAGGTTTTCGTCCGTTTAGCGCTTGCAACCTCGTTTGGAATCGGCGCCCACTTCTTATTGGTTCGCATAATCTCGCATGGCAGGACGTGTGGGAAAACCTGCCGATGCTCATCCTCGTATCTACACATCGTCTCTTTAAAAACGCTTTCACCACTCCACCCACTTGGATGATTAACATATAAATTATTATAGGGTAAATTACACTTTTCGTCCTTTATGTTTGTAGCAGGTTGCAATGGATAACCTTTAATTTCAATAATTACAGCCACATTCTTTTATTTGAAAAACTCATTACACTCTATGTCCTTTGGCCCTAACCAGGTTATAATTTTCAGTTAAATATGACATGTGCATTGCACATGAGGGTACTTTAGTCATTTTAGAAGTATCTTTAATAAGAAAAAAAAATAAAATATATATATATAAAACCCCCTTTCTCCCCCACAAAACCTGAAAACCCACATCCCCTTCTTCATTCTTCTCCACTTACCCACCACCACCACCACCACACCATCACCACCTGTCACCACACCACTACACACCCTCACACCACCCCGTCGCAACCACTACACACCACCACCACCATTACCGCCCCCCCCACCCAAACCGACACCGGTTTAAAATAAGCACCACTTCCAGCAGGCATCATACTCTCCAAAGTACCGTTAATCAAACTAGTATCAAGAACAGATGAATTCAGGTAATTAAACTTAAAAACAACATTCACAGAACGTAATAAACTCACAGAACCTGAACCCACCATACATATATTCCCTGTATACATATCCCAAAACCCTAACAGCCGGAACTCAGCCTTAACAAGTCGGAGATTCCGGCGATGAACATCGCCGAAAAAATAACTAACAATGTTAGGTCCAATTAGGTTAAGAACCACATTAATCTTAATTATATTATTCGAACTCATGTGGTAGGCTTTTAGGGTGGTAAACGATGCGATTTGAGATGAAAATGGGTTGAAATTGAATTGGGGGTTTTGAAACCCTAAGCTGTATGTAGAGAGACGGTGGTCGACGGCATTGGTGGGCGGTGGTGTAGGTGGTGTTGGCCTGATGATGATGGTTGTAGAAGTGGGCATGTAGAGAGAGGGAGAGTATAGGGGAGATGATGATGGTTTAGGTTTATATAATTTTTATATAAGTTTTTAAATTTTGAGATTCTTTTTTTGTATTAAATGACTGTTTTGCCCTCACATGGGTTGCACATGGTCTTACTTAACTGAAAGTTTTAACCTGGTTCGGGCCAAAGCCTGTAGAGTGTAATGAGTTCCAAGTAAAGGATTGTGACTGTAATTATTGAAGTTAAAGGTTATCTATTGCAACCCGCTACAAGCATAAAGGACAAAAAGTGTAATTTACCCATTATTATAATACTCGAAAAATCGGTTCATGACTGGATGCATCTTTCGCCATTTCGAAGCGACGGAATCGAGATCGCGATACGAACCTTGTTCCATAATCATAAGGAATTTTGCTAGTATTTCTGTCAAAAAACTATCGCTGGTTTGGTTGTTTCCTATATTTTTAAAATATAACAAAAGTTATATATTAAAAATTTTTAAGTTTATATAATAAAAAATTTAAAAATTATATATTTTTACATACCAACAATTAGGCATTTTGACGTGCTAATCCACGCCTTAGCTAACACCTCCTCCTCGATCTTTGACCATGGTTGCGCCTTCGCACTTGAAGGTTGATCACCAGCTACACGCGCCACTTGCTTCCCTTTTTCCGTTTGGAGGTTTAGGGTTGCGTATCCGACACATATTCTTCAATTTCATCTTCTACGAGTTGAGACGAATCTACCGGTGGGGGTGAAGGTGGTGGTTGCGATTGAAATTGCGAGTTGAACAGGTTTCGCATTAACATTTGTTGCATGGATTGCATCTGGTTCATTTGAGCGAAAGCGTTGGGGCTTTGTTGGAAACTGAGAAAGAGAATTGCGAAGCCGGCCCACTCGGATCCATCGTTGGATAGTAGCCGGGTGATGTGCGTGAAGTGTGTTATTATTTTGATGAATATTTAAGCCCCTTTTTACATTTTTAGCCAAGTTTTAAATTTATAAAACACGATATTTACTAACACTAAACACACATATGGGCAAGTGCACCCATCGTGGACGTAGTATAGTGTTGGTAAGATACCGAGGTCGTCCAAGGACACAAGAGCTTTTAATACCGGTTTATCCTCAACGTCTAATCAAATCAAAAGGTTAGAAAAATGTTTTAAACTAAGAAAAATAAAAACTAACTAAATGCTGAAAATAAAAATAAAATTAAAACAGATAGACAAGATGAATCACTTGGATCCGACACGTGTCTTTGATTATTTTCGCACTTTTGCACTTGTTTAAGAGATTATCTTAGTTATTGTAGTAGGCCCCTCTTTTGAAGGCGACGTTACCCTCAACCCAGTAGTTTGAGTCAGCAAGGATACAATCCTAAAGGGTCGGATTATTGAAAGATAATGAATTAAGTTATTAATGCAAATTATGGTAGGCCCCGCTTTTGGCGGTGACGTTACCCTCGGCTAAGTAGTCTGAGTCAGCAGGGATACAGTCCTAAATAGCCGGGTTATAGTATTAATAGTAGTTAACTTATGAGGGGGTCAAAGAGTTTGGATCCCCGCCATCCAATACCTATGGGCATTGAAGGAGATCCTACTAAATTTGACCCAGGTCCCAAGCAGGACCTCTAAACGCTGAACAAGGGCAAGACCCTTACCAAACCGTTCCCTTAACCCCCGACCAGGTAGCCAACATACCTCCATATAGACCGTGGAGATATGAATGGTGAAAATCTTTTATTTTATATAGACAGTAAAATAATGCCAAGACACCACGGACAAACGATAAGGAAAGATCACCTTCAACATAAGTAACTAGTTATTAAAGTCATTAATACAAAACCAAATAAAAAGTGCAAAAGATTAAAAATAAAAAGTATTATACTAAACACTTGTCTTCACCAAGTGATGTAAGAGACTTAGGCAAACATGGCCTTGATTGTCAAGAACTCTTACGATCAATCTTGGATCCCGAGACGACTCACACACTCTACGATGGACAATGGATGATGGTGGTGGATGATGGTGTTATGGTGGTGGTGGGTGGTGGATGAAGTGTGAGAGAGGTGGTGTGCCAAGGGATGAGAGAGAATGAAGCCAAGCTCCTCTATTTATAGGCTGGACAGAAGGCTGGACACGGCCCCGTGTCCGCTGGACACGGCCCCGTTCCCGTCTGACATTCTCTCACTTCATTAATTGTAATTGCGAATTACAATTAATGCGCCTGCTGTACTTTCACCACGCCCCCGTGTTCGCTGGACACGGCCCCGTGGTGGGCAATGGAAGCTTCTACTGGTTTGTCTTTTCTGCTGCTTCCTGGGCACGCCCCCGTGTTCGCTGGACACGGGGCGTGTTCAGACTCTGTTTCTTCTCTTTTGCCTTGGGAGATGCCGTTGAGGGTCCGGGCAGTCCACTTTTGTTCCTTTTCTTGTATTTATGGTAGAATTAGCTGTCTTTTTGCTTCTTTTGTGATTTTGAGCTCATTTAATCCTGAAAATACAAAAGGAAGACAAAAACACTCTTTTTCCAACATTAGTACTTAAAAAGGGTTAGTTTTATGCCTTAATTGATGTGATTTATATGTTGCATTTTACACAATCAAATACCCCCACACTTGAACTTTTGCTTGTCCTCAAGCAAAACTCTTTAAATGTGGCTTACACTCCCAAATGGAATAGGTAGAGGAGAAGTTTTTTAGCTTGTCCTAGAGTGTCGGGAATCCAAGGTTTTTATAGGTTTTATTTTTATTTATTTACAATCCTATTCGTTATGATTTATTTTGAACTTTTCATAAGATGAATTACTTATTTGGGCATAGCATGCCTTATTAAAATTCCATTTATATACAAGTTCACATACCTCACGGGAGATCACTCAACACTCGGCCGAAGGTGTATATTTTAGTGAATCACTCGAGAGCGGCACGGAACTTACGTCTTCCATAGGCTTGCCAAGCAATCAATCCTCCTCCTTTTTAACTTTTTACCTTTGTAAATATCAAGAGGACTTTTGGGGTGAAGGCTTGGGTTTAAAGGTGGGTGGCTGGTTAGTGGTTAGTAAAAAGGGCGAAAATCGTAACAAGCGTCGGTTTTCGTGAAGTACCTTGTTTTTAGTGACTTCTTTTTTTGAAGTATTTCTCCAAACAAGCTTTTATAGCTTTTGTTTGTTTTTGACTTCATCATCAATTTTTTTTATTTTTTTATTTTTTTTTCCGTCACATAAAAAGGTGAGTTTACGAAAAAGCGAGCTTGTTACTAAAAAAAAATAAATAAAAAGGTTTTTGGTGGGTAAAAAGGGTTTTGGGGTAATGAAATGAAAGGTTTAGGCTCAAAGGGGCTATCTAGGGGGATTTTGGGTAGGTAAAAAAAAAATGAAAAATAATGGTTTTGAAAGAAAAAATGGTTAGTCCTAATGCCTCCATCATTTACTTACTTGGGTTTAAGTTGGTAAGGACCGGGAATGTATCGTCGTGGCAAGTTCTAGATTTGTAAGGACCGAGCGGCTATTCACACAAGAAACGAAAAATGAGCATTTAATCTAAATATGTGTATTTTTGTGCTCAATAAAGGCTCAAAACTCACTTTTGTGGGAATGGGTTTTTAATGTGACCAAGCATATATAATCGAATTTTTAACTAGACTTGTTATACCGTTTCATAATTTTCTTATGTTGGTTCTTTTTTTATCACGACGCTATCGGTTGTAAACTTGTAAAAATATAACCTTTTTAGAACTTGTTATTCCCAACTTAAACTAAGACAAGTAAATAAAAAAATGAAAGAGTTTTTGAAAAAAATTTGGGGTGTTTAGCGGTTCCAATAGAGTTTTGTGTAAGGCTTGTGTTTAGGATTTTGCAAAATTTCAAGGTTTTAGCATCCCCCCACACTTAAATTACACATTGTCCTCAATGTGCCCAAAAATAATGTTTTTGGTTGATTAGAATGTATAAAAGTGGGTTAAAAAGCAAAGATTTATGTTACTGGCAGTCTGGACACGGCCCCGTGTTCACCGGGCACGGCCCCGTGGTCAAGTGCCAGTAACAAAAATTACAGAATTGAAACAGAAGCCTGGACACGGGGGCGTGTCCGCTGAACACGGCCCGTGTCCAGTTACCTGAACTGGGTGATTTTCTGCAGGGGCTCAGCACGGGGCCGTGTTGGTTGGGCACGGCCCGTGTTGAGCCTTCTGTGATGGAGATTTTTGTCGGTTTGCTCTGTTCTTCGTGCATGGTTCCATTTTTCTCGTTCCCTTTTTCATCCATTACCACCATGAGTGTGTTTTATTCTCAAAACAACCATCAATCTTAAAAACCATCATAACATTGCTAATAGAGAGACATTACATAAAGATAAAAATTACATAAATATTAAACTTATGGAGTTCTAGCCCTATGTTTTATTTTAATTTAGCAAAATTTCCAAGAAGCTACTAATCTTGGTTAGATAAGGCTTTGTAGAACTCCTCCTTTCGGGTGCGGTTCTCCTCATATGTCGGCAAGCCACTCCTCTACCTCCCTTGGAAGGAGAAAAGAGGGCTCGTTTGCATTGGTTTGAGGAGTTTCAACTTCCGCTGGAACTTCTTGCGGGTTTTCCATAGGAGGTTCTGCGGGAAAGTCTCCCCACCCGGTAGGGTTGTTAACACCGAGTGCCAAGTTCCAGTCTTGTTGTGGAAGGACTGGTTCCATAGGGGGTGCTACCAAAATGTTTAACCTTTGGTGCAAAAGGTTAATCTCTTGGAAGCTGCTTTCAAGTCCCATTGTAAGATCGTTAATACGGTCAATGAGGACCTCCTCTACTGACGTCATTTCGTCGAGAGCTTCCCTTAGCGCTATCACGTAGTGCACAAGTGTAGCTTCAACGGAGGGCCTCCTTCCCCTTCGGCTGTTTGAGGAATGAACGGATGATGTTTCGCTGTTTTCACTCGCCATTCTACGAAAAATAAACCAAAAGCAGTTTATATGACGAAACAGTTTCTGGACACGGCCCCGTGCTCATTGAGCACGGCCCCGTGTTCATCTTTCTGCAGAATTTTGGAGCAAGGAATCTTGGGTTTTTAAGTTATTTTCTGAGTTTATGCAAGCTTTTTGACAGTAAATAACTTTAAACAATGTTACATAACATGTTTTTACCAAGATTCTATGATCAAAACTCATTGTTCCCTACCACAAAGATTGAAAATTCAAACTTTTCATGGTAGTTCTTGAAGAAAGATGAAGAAGAAGGAAATGTCTAGAAGAGGAAAGGACAAGATGGGTTGTTGGAAACTTCTTTTAGACTTACCTAGGATTGTTTGAGAGAAGATTCCTTCAAATCTCTGTCCCCAAGTTGGTCCAAATGTGCAGGATTTTTGGCTGCATTTATAGAAAACGACAGCCTGCTGGACACGGCCCCGTGTCCGCTGGACACGGCCCCGTGTGCAGATGAAATTCTGACACAGTTTGTCCGTATTCTGACGTTCTGATCAGAGGGGAATCTTTTGGTGGACACGGGGGCGTGTTGGCCAGGCACGGCCCCGTGTCGGAAAGCTGTCTTATGAAGTTTTGTCTTTACTAAGGAGTTAGTCTATATCGGGTGGCTCTTGACTTGTTGGAACAACCCCAAAGTGCCTAAGATACCTTAATTGTCCTATACTAAGGCGAGAACGCAAGAGGTTGTCGGTGAGGGTAATTCCTATTTTCATTCTAGGTGGACAAGTCCAACCCTTTCCCGGGCTCTCGTTAAAGAAGGTGTATGCCGAATCGCTCAGGTCTATGTATGCATCGAACGAAGTCGATGGGGAGTCCTTCACGGCACAATCGGCACAGGGACGACTATCGTCCGCGTCTTTTCTAGGTAAGAAGGTATTTTCGGGAGCAACGAGGTTGTCGGAATGCGGTTCCAACATTTCCTCATGGTCATCATCTTGGGATGGATCTAAAAAATCCTTCCTAAGTTCTTTTGACCAATTGAGAAGTAGTTCTTCTAGTTGAAATAACTCGTCAAGGAGCATTTCTCCTAGAATATCTGGCTGGGCGCATTCGAGGGAGAAATAGTGCTTATTTTTACTTTCGCCCCTCTTAAGGTTACAAGGAATCGGTGGGTCTATATAGTGGGGCCTATAAGTGAGGAAAAAACATTTTAATTCCTCATGTTCGCCTCCACATATTCGACACCACAAACCATAAGAGTGCCGAAAGTAAAAAGAATTACTATCACTCATGTTTGTGTCAGAAATTACCAACCGCCGGGATCTAACGGTTCTGTTTTCAGCAACTGAATCTTGGGCACGGGGGCGTGTTGAGTGGACATGGCTCCGTGTTCAGCCTACTGTCTGACTTAAAACAGGATTGCCAGTTCCAATGATTGAGCACGGGGCGTGTTCAGCGGGCACGGCCCCGTGTTGAGCTCTGCAGAAGCTAAAAATCTAAGAAAAATCCTAAAAAATTAAAGAAAAATAAAAAATATGATTAGGCCGTTGATTCCTAACTTTCTTAAAATCCTTGTGTCCCCGGCAACGGCGCCAAAAACTTGATGTGCGTGAAGTGTGTTATTATTTTGATGAATATTTAAGCCCCTTTTTACACTTTTAGCCAAGTTTTAAATTTATAAAACACGATATTTACTAACACTAAACACACATATGGGCAAGTGCACCCATCGTGGACGTAGTATAGTGTTGGTAAGATACCGAGGTCGTCCAAGGACACAAGAGCTTTTAATACCGGTTTATCCTCAACGTCTAATCAAATCAAAAGGTTAGAAAAATGTTTTAAACTAAGAAAAATAAAAACTAACTAAATGCTGAAAATAAAAATAAAATTAAAACAGATAGACAAGATGAATCACTTGGATCCGACACGTGTCTTTGATTATTTTCGCACTTTTGCACTTGTTTAAGAGATTATCTTAGTTATTGTAGTAGGCCCCTCTTTTGAAGGCGACGTTACCCTCAACCCAGTAGTTTGAGTCAGCAAGGATACAATCCTAAAGGGTCGGATTATTGAAAGATAATGAATTAAGTTATTAATGCAAATTATGGTAGGCCCCGCTTTTGGCGGTGACGTTACCCTCGGCTAAGTAGTCTGAGTCAGCAGGGATACAGTCCTAAATAGCCGGGTTATAGTATTAATAGTAGTTAACTTATGAGGGGGTCAAAGAGTTTGGATCCCCGCCATCCAATACCTATGGGCATTGAAGGAGATCCTACTAAATTTGACCCAGGTCCCAAGCAGGACCTCTAAACGCTGAACAAGGGCAAGACCCTTACCAAACCGTTCCCTTAACCCCCGACCAGGTAGCCAACATACCTCCATATAGACCGTGGAGATATGAATGGTGAAAATCTTTTATTTTATATAGACAGTAAAATAATGCCAAGACACCACGGACAAACGATAAGGAAAGATCACCTTCAACATAAGTAACTAGTTATTAAAGTCATTAATACAAAACCAAATAAAAAGTGCAAAAGATTAAAAATAAAAAGTATTATACTAAACACTTGTCTTCACCAAGTGATGTAAGAGACTTAGGCAAACATGGCCTTGATTGTCAAGAACTCTTACGATCAATCTTGGATCCCGAGACGACTCACACACTCTACGATGGACAATGGATGATGGTGGTGGATGATGGTGTTATGGTGGTGGTGGGTGGTGGATGAAGTGTGAGAGAGGTGGTGTGCCAAGGGATGAGAGAGAATGAAGCCAAGCTCCTCTATTTATAGGCTGGACAGAAGGCTGGACACGGCCCCGTGTCCGCTGGACACGGCCCCGTGCCCGTCTGACATTCTCTCACTTCATTAATTGTAATTGCGAATTACAATTAATGCGCCTGCTGTACTTTCACCACGCCCCCGTGTTCGCTGGACACGGCCCCGTGGTGGGCAATGGAAGCTTCTACTGGTTTGTCTTTTCTGCTGCTTCCTGGGCACGCCCCCGTGTTCGCTGGACACGGGGCGTGTTCAGACTCTGTTTCTTCTCTTTTGCCTTGGGAGATGCCGTTGAGGGTCCGGGCAGTCCACTTTTGTTCCTTTTCTTGTATTTATGGTAGAATTAGCTGTCTTTTTGCTTCTTTTGTGATTTTGAGCTCATTTAATCCTGAAAATACAAAAGGAAGACAAAAACACTCTTTTTCCAACATTAGTACTTAAAAAGGGTTAGTTTTATGCCTTAATTGATGTGATTTATATGTTGCATTTTACACACATCACCGGGTACCAAGAAAACGTTTGGGTTTGTGTTCGGGTTTGGGTTTGGGTTTTGGTTTGGGTTTGTGTTTTGGTTTGGGTTCGGGTTGTATGGATCTATGGCTAAATTAATAAAAAAAAAGATGAAGAATTATATAAAGTTGAGAGAGAGATTGGGTTGGAAAAATATGGTGAAAAGGTAGATTTATAGTTAAAATAATTATTTTTTTTAAGAAAGCGCCGTTAAAGGCATTAATTTCAAAAAAAATTATTTTTTTTCAAAAGACTAGCCGTGCACATTTTTCAAAAAAATTGGCCCGGCAAGGGCGTCGGCTTGAAGACGTTGAAGACGGGACCAGCCCTCAGTGGCGGATGTAGGATTCCGACCAAGCGGGAACGTTTTATAAATAGGCGGTAACAAAATCGAAAAAACGTTAAATTTTACAAAATTTATACTAAAAACGTTAAAAATTTTCCGACCAAGCGGTAGCGGAGGCTACCCCTTGGTCCTCTGTATGTCCGCCCCTGCCGGCCCTAGGGGCGGTGTTCAGGCCCGACTCCGGAGCCCACCCCATACCGACTAGCTTACTTAATTGGTTAGATTTCAACTTCTGTATAATATAAAATAAAAAAGGTAGCCTTTCAAAAAAAAGGATTCACGTGCCCCTCATGTCTGCGCATGGTCCCAAAAAAGACGCTTACGTGGACCAATGACATAGTAGTTACAGATCGAATGTCTTCCTTCTCTCTCGTCCACTAATCGCAACACTCTCTCTCCTCTCAGCTCTCCTTTTGATCTCATGCCACGTGTCAGGCGTCTGTTACTCGACTTTTCCCCCAATTTTCTTTCTTTTTTTATTCAAGTACACACATAACGACTCTCTCTCTCTTCGGTAAAACACACAGGATTGTTATTCTCTAACCGCATATATCCAAATATTAGGGTTTACCGGAACTTCATCTTTCGTTTGCGGCGGCTTTCGCTTGTGTTGTCAGCTCCGGTGAGTTTTTCCGTTAGAGTTTGCGGCGGCTTTCGCTTGTGTTGTTAGCTACGGTGAGTTTTTCCCTTAGATCTTGCTTGTTTTAGTTATTTGATGCTTGTTTGATTGATGAGTTTGTAGGTTTTTATTGCTTGAAATATGCTTTTGAGTTTTGATGCTAATAGGATAATAGCTAATGTGATTTATTATGTATGATTCAAATTAGTTAAAAGTCAAAGTCAAATACTGTTATTATAGGCTAGAGTAAATGTAATTTGTGTGTGATTTAGATTGGTTGTTAGATGCTATGTGTTGTTTGGTTGCTGTGATGGAAAGTTAGGTGTGAAATTGGATTCTGGACTGTTTTATTGTTTGATTTGATTTGATTGGATTAATTTTGTGGATTTTGAGTTTAATATTTGGTTTTTAGGATGTGTTTTAGTTCTTGTTTGGATTGATTGAGGAGAAATAGAAAAGAGAATAATGTGTTTGTGACTGTTTTGATTTCACTTTGTTAGGAACTCGTCATGGTTGTAAAAATTGCTAGTTGGTCGGTGGGGTAATGACTTGTGATTAACCGGGATTAATCGGATTGGGACTTTATATGTAATTTTCAGTTTTATATAGATACACATTTTTATTGGTAAATGTATTAAGTAAACAAGTTTTAACCCCTCCTCGACCCATTTTGTTTAGTATACCTGATTAATCGCCAGAATCTACATGGTTTGGTTGGAAACTGGCCGGAAATTACAGGTTTTGGCCGGAATCGCCGATTTTTGGCTGGGTGACTAGGGCGGAGGGCCGATTAGGTCCAACTAGGGCCAACTAGGTCCGTTTAGGGCTGACTATCGATTAATGGACCGATTAACGAAAAATTACTCAGTGACGAGCCGACTAGCGATTAATCGCCGACTAGTCCCGGTTTTAATCTTATTTGGTGATATTTATCTGATATCATGCGCATAGGGTAAGAGCCCTGTCGAGTCTTGATTCATTTTGCTTGAAAGTATGAATGGTTTAATGTAAATAATGTGAATCTTGTAATTGAGGTCTAATACTATTGCTTTTTCTTCTTAATTGGTTTGTTGAAATGAGTTATAGGGTGGCCTCCTTTTTGTGTAAGTAAAATTATATTGGGTTAACTGCGGTAAGATCTTGTTGTTTATTGCATCATCCGTGTTGGATAGAATAATTTGAAGAGTAAATTACAAAAATCGTCCTTTATGTATGTCACTTATTGCAAACTGTGTCCTTTGTCTTCAATAATTACAGAAAACGTACTCGATGTTTGCAAACCCTTGCAAGTTATGTCCTTTAGCCCTAACTCAGTTAATTTTTGTGGTTAAATCTGAACAAATGGACCCCACATGAGGGTATTATTGTGATTAAATCTGACCAAATGGACTCCACGTGAGAGTAAAATGACCAAAATACCCTCATGTGGGATCCATTTGGTCAGATTTAACCACAAAAAATTAACTGAGATAGGGCTAAAGGACATAACTTGCAAGGGTTTGCAAACATCGAGTACGTTTTCTGTAATTATTGAAGACAAAGGACACAGTTTGCAATAAGTGACATACATAAAGGACGAGTTTTGTAATTTACTCTTTGAAGGAATGTTGGACTTGTCTATGAATGAGGTGGGATCTTATCAATACTTTCATTTAGCATAACTGAATGATCATCAACAGTTAGTCATCTTAAAGTTAGTTGACATTTGTGATTTACTTCATGTTTAGCAGTTCATCAGTAGCACGTTTTTAGATTGCTTATTGGCAATGGTTGAGACACCAAGGTCTAGTTAGTGGAATAAAGACGCGGGACGCTTGTGGAAATGTTATCATTTTATATTATATTTCATAAAATAATTAGCCACATCTGTTCTTTTTCATCTTGGTATGGAAGTATATTTTGTCAGAAAATCATGAGATTTTCTTTTTACTGGTATCTGATTTCACCATATATTGTGATGGGAATCTAAAGCATTGAAACATATTACTTGCAGATGTAAAATGACACTTAGATTACCTCCTATTAGTTGTCAGGAACTTCTTTTCAATTCCTTATTTGTGTAAATTTTCATTTTTAATATCGACTTTAAAAGCGATATAAGTGACAATTTCATGCAATATTTCTTTGTATGCACCTTAACCAGTTGTACTATCCTTTTGGTTATAGAATGTGATACTTTCTGAATTACTGAGTACCGAAACCACCTTTGTTCATGTATTCTTAACCCCCTCCAGGATCCATAGGAGACAAAATATCAGGATTTATGAGCTAATAAGATAATAATAGTTCACGTCAAATCCAAAATTTTACAATTACTGATCATGATTTTACCTATATGAAGTAAACTTATTATTTTACTCGTACCGAGTAAAGCAGCATAAACAGTATAGTATTGGTTTGGTCTTTGGAAAAATTCAAATCATATTGCAGCTCATTTGAAATTTAAGATGCATTTTCTAAATTACAGCTTCTTTTTCCAACTGTTTTTGCAGCTCGACGATATTATTTGGGATGCCTTCAATACTATTTATCAAGAAAAGGCAGAGAGAGATTCTAAGCCGTTAGATAAGAAAAAGAACATCATGGAAAAGGAATCACCATCTCATGCACCACCTGGTGTATTCAATGCTTCATGTGACGGTGATATTGTAAAAGACATGCCTAATTTGGCATCTGACGACACTAGGATGCCAAACAATTGCTTCAAAAGTAGCTACGCCACATCAGCGTCAGCTGATAATAACTCGTACAGTTACACACTAACGCAAGCAGGAGATCTTTGTTTTGTTGACAGTAATTGTGAGAAGGAATCAGGTGATCTTTTATACTATGGATGGCCGGATATAGGAAACTTTGACGATGTTGACAAGATGTTAAGGTAGATCTCACTTTCAAATTATGCAGTTAATGCGGTAAAAAAATCGGATATTGGTTATCGCGGTGGGATATCAGTAATTTTAATATCATGAAGAATTTATATACATATATATATATATATATATATCAGTTTAACACTAACAATTCAGTATACTCTCTTACCATTAACAAATTAAACTTTTGCAACTTGCAAAACACTAACAATTGTAGCAAGTAGGAACCAATTAAGACTTAAACACTAACAATTAACAATTAATACTTAAAACACTAATAGCAGCAATAAGAAGAAAGACGAATGGTAGAACTAAGAAGAAAGGTATTGATATCGGGAAAATCGGTGATGCATCGGTCCAATGTCGGTCAATATCGCCGATAATATCGGTACCGATATTCTGATCGATATTTGACACTGATATTTTACATGGGGACCGATAACCGATATATCACCGATATTAACTGCATAGCTTTGAAAACCACAGGTTACTTGTTTTACTTTCTTCTCTTTTTCCAAATGACACAATACTTTACATACACTGTATTTTTCCATATGCAGAAGTTGTGATTCGTCGTTTGGACTAGGTGCTACCGACAATGCTGATGAACTTGGCTGGTTTTCATCGGATCAAGTTGCGGGTACCGAAGAAGCGTTAAAGATGGATTTTAAATTCCTGTGTCAAGAGCCAAGTGGTTTAAAAAATATACTACACGCGGATCATGATTCTCCGGAATCAAATAATCGCAGGCCTAGGTGTATCTTTAAAAGCAAAGATGAGCTTAATTTTAAAGATCAGGTTAGTACATTTTTGTTTGTGACATGATCAAGTTCACTTTCACCATCTGTGTTTAGCGGACATTCATGAACTGTGCATGAACTTGTTCGGCGAGAAGTTCGTTTATTTAATAAACGAACAAACATGAACACACATTTTGTTCATTCATTTATGTTCGTGAATGCCCGTTTATGTTCGTTCATTTACATTTATTTATGTTTGTTTCAATTTAAATACATAAGTAGTTATATTAAATTAAAACCTTATTAAAAAGCAACTCTTTTATGCATATAGTAGATGTACAATTGGCTTTGGGAGTTTTTCAAAAAAAAATTGAAATTTTCATTTCTAACCCTAAAGTTTCAATCTTTGGCAAGTTAAGTTTAAAATTTTAATCTTTGTTTCCCTTTTAACCCTAAAGTTTTAATCTTTGACAATTCGAGTTTAAAGTTTTAATCTTTGGTAATTTAACCCCTTTCATTATTTGATTTTTCACTTCTAATTCAAAAGTTTCCATCTTATACAATTTAACCCATTTGATTAATTTGATTTTTCATTTCTAATTCAAAAGTTTCCATCTTTTGCGATTTAACCATTTTGATTTTTTTTACTTATGTGTTGTAATCTTGGCTTTGTGGGTTTTTCAAAGAAAAAATGGTTATGCATATGATTGTTGCAATCTATCCTCATAACTTTTTTTATTTTCAACGTTGGTCCTTTATAGTTTTCATTTTCTACAATTTTTTCGTTTTATGCTTCGTTCTAAATTTTGTGACTTAACACATCGCAACGTGCGTCTTTTCTTTAACGTTTTTACGTTTCGTTCTAAATTTTGCGAGTTAACACGATGCAACGTGCGTGTGTGGGTGAACGTTTTTATACCGTCTATTTTTTTCCCGTTTGACAGGTTCAACATAACGTGAGCGTCCTAAATCGACTTAGTTATAACTAAAGAATCCCCGCCGCAATGCGGCGGGCCGTAATTCTAGTTTATATAAATATTAAACATAAAGGGAACTTTCTGTCTACTTATATAAATATAACTAATTGGTAATTGGGCTATCTAGTAATAAAAATGAGTTTTCCAATGGAATTTATCGTAATTAATCACTAATTTATATAAAAAATTACTTAATGTTAGTTTATTTTTAGTAAATTATGTTCATTTATAATTCTTCAATTACGTTCATTTGTGTTGTTTATTGTTTGTTAAATTATGTTTGTTTAAGTTTGTTTGTTTATGTTCGCTTACATTCGTTAACTATTCGCTTAGGTTTTAAACGAACTAACATAAACGAACATGAGCATGCCGATTTTCTTAATAAACGGACATGAACAAAAAATGTAAATTGTAAGTTATGTTTATATGTGTCTATTGTGTTAAAATTTACATAACAATTTGCAGAATAAGCAGTCAAAGCATCAGAATCAGATGGAAGCGAAAAAAGCAGGACAAGGCACAGGAAACGATGATGGTTCCTTCTATCAAACAAGTGGTTTGACAGTGAACGACAGTCGGCTGTCTTCAAACAATATATCTGACCAAGTTTATACCTCTGTAGACAATCAGCAGCCGTATAGAAACCTAGAAACCGATTATTTTGGTCACATGCAAAGCAACACGTTTTATCTACATCCCGATTATCCCCATCAAACTACGTCTGTTCCAATGCTGTCGGGCAGTAGCTCTGAACATAGAGGTCTTAAGTCTACCTCCCCAATGGGCTCTTCGTATACATCCAACCAGATTCGCTCGACGGAGAATTCTGGTGAAGTTGATGAGCGAAAACAATCACGCAACTCACACGGATTTCCAACGGGCATGATGTTTCAGCCTTCAAAAGGGGTTATGGTTTCAGCTGAAAAGCAAGTTAATCTATCGGTAAAGGAGCGTGAAAGTGATATTGAAGGAGTTCCGAAAGCAGTGGAGATAGGTTCGTTAAATGGACCGGAAAGCTCCTCTGTTAGTTCTCGGCTGGATGAAATCTCGCTTGAAGCTACTAGTTTCCGCCAGCTAAGACTCGCTATGGAACAGGTATGATGGTTTTGCTGTTTTCATGACAAACTGAGTATTGCATCTATTGTTATGGTATTGTGATGCATGAAATACACTTGGAAGTCAATGTTTGACCCATTATTATGATTTTGGGCTAGCATGTTGGCCTACCAAGAAACGTAATGCAAAGCTCTAATATTTTTTCTTTTTGGTAACCATAAGAACCCGTTACCGGATTTTCGCAGCTTCTGCTTGGCTATGCAGTTAAAATCGGTGATATATCGGTTATCGGTCCCCATGTAAAATATCGGTACCGATATCATCGGCAATATTGACCGATATATCACCGATTTCCCGATATCAGTACCTTTCTTCTTAGTTCTACCATCCGTCTTTCTTCTTATTGTTGCTATTAGTGTTTTAAGTCTTAATTGTAAAATGTTAGTGTTATAAGTCTTAATCACTTCCTACTTGCTACAATTGTTAGTGTTTTGCAAGTTGAGTATACTGAATTGTTAAGTGTTAAATTGCTATATATATATATATATATATATATATATATATATATATATATATATATATATATATATATATATATATATATATATATATATATATATAAAGTTTGCATGATATTAAAATTACCGATATCCCACCGCAATAACCTATATCTCCAATATCGGTCCTTGACCGATATCTGATTTTTTACCACATTAACTGCTTAGTATGAGTGTGCTTGGCAGGTAGCCTTCAACCATTGTTCAATATCAATGTGGATATGTGGTCACACAAGGGTTATAGGATCAGAAATTGGTATATCAAATAGAAAACATTCATCGAGATACTTTTCGAAAAAGAAGCATTGAACATAGTACTTGGCATGCACCTGATTCTTACTTTTTAATTCTCTTGGTTAACTTTATAAAGTTGCTTGAATTGAACTTGTGTTTTTCAGTTGGATGTGAGATCCAAACTATGCATACGGGACAGTCTGTACCGTTTGGCTAGAAGCGCCGAGCAACGGCATAATGATCCAATTCTAACCAGCAGTAATGATCTTGGTAGGCCTTTAATGGCTGAAAGGTCTAACAAGTATGATCCCTTTACTCTCTCTTATGTCGTGATTTATTGTTCTCTTTCAATGTAGTGTAGTAAGTGACTAGCTCTTCTGATCTTTTTAATATTCGGATTACAGATGCACTGGATTCATGGATATAGAAACCGATACAAATCCGATAGATCGGTCTGTAGCTCATTTATTGTTTCACAGGCCTTCAGAATCACCTAAGTTGCCTACTCCATTGCCTCCCAACCCAAATATGGTAAAATATACATGAAAATATATATGGATTACATGTGACCCGCTTTTTATAAAATTACCATCTCTTTGATTAACAGAACCAGGGGTCTATTCGGGGAACGTCGATGCTGGTAGAGAAGCTAGTTTGTCTGGAGGAAGCTGGAGCTGAATCAAATGATAGGATTTGTGGCGACTGAGTTATTGTTTATATGTATACTGTTGTGCAATATAATGTATAAAATTATCCAAGAGGCCTGGTCATGGGTTCGCGACATATACGAGTAGGGCTTTTATAGTTTCTTGGTGTATATCCTTTATCGGGTTAGCAGTTTATCTCTTCTGGTTTTTAACCTTGATGTCTTTCAACTAATTGTTTGTTTTTCAGTCGGTATATATAGAACACTACACACCTCACGTAACGATATCTCTTTGCTGTAGTTTTATTGTTTTAAACTGTCTTTAGTGCTTTCTTTTAAACAAACATTTCTCTCAAGTTTGGTAATGTGATGGTTCACTATATATTAAATCTTGATCCCGCATGTAAGTTTTATGACTTAATGTTACACTCTTCATATCCTTCAGGGATTTGGTGTTTTAACAATAGAGTTATAAGAATCCTTGCATCAGATATGTACAATTAAAACAATCATCACAACTATTTTATTTAATGATACTCTCATTCACCGTTAAACAACAAGATTAAAAATATCACAATCGCGTGTATCCACCGTAGTAAGGCGGTGGAGGACGAGCTACTTGGGCGGTGATAACAAAATTATTGTGCTCTGGTGGTCGGAATAGTTCGCTGGAAAAGACAAGTGTGAATTAAAGGGTGTGAAAGCGAACGAGTTAAGAAAAGGGGAGGGGTGTAACTGATGTGATTGAGTAAAGTGGGTGAAATGACCATTTTACCCTTGACAGCGTTAAGGGGCAAGGTCCAAGATTGATGCAATCAGGAAATGTTAGGGTGTAAAGCAGCAAAATTTTGAAAATAGGGGGTATGTGTGTGTAAGGAGTGAAAATACTATGCGTAAATTTGAAAAATTATAACTCAAAAGGATGTGAATTACATTTTATAAAGTTTCTAAAATGTGCAAGGAGTGCTTAGAAAGTTTAGGTGCGTTTTTATCGAATCAAAAAGTCTAGGAGCAGGTTGGTTTGTGGCAAAGCCACCTTTTTTGTCATGTTAAAAAGTCCAAGGGCACTTTGGTCGGTGGCATACCTTTTACTCCTTTTTAACAGCGAATTTCTTTTAATCTATATTGTCTATGGCTTTGGCTTTGCCAATAGACCATACTCCAAACCTATATGTTTAAAGACTTTCTTTACTAATAGACCATCATATTCCCTTTACTAGTGTGTACTACTATTATGTTATAGAATAGAACCCTATACATATGAGGCAAATATGAAACATAAATAACCAATCTTTAACAAAAGCGAGCTTAACATCAACAAGATCATTGCTTTTATTTATTCTTTTTACACTACAACAAATAATCCGGTAAAGTTAACACTACGAGTGAAAAATCGAGAGGGGTTGGGCACCCCCCGAGCTACCAACATGCACCGCCAGTGCCCGGCGCCCTCTCCTCTCATCTTCTCCGACCGCCTCCATCACCAGCCTCTTAAAGAAACTAACTTGTTACCCGTAGTTAAAGATGACCGGATTCAAGTAATCCAAACCCCCTAAAATGTGAAAGGAGATTTCCATAAGTTGTGAAGAGGTTCTGGGTTTATAGTTTAAGGTTTCGTGTTTGTAATGTAATCATGCAAACATCTGTCTTCATTTTATGTACTCAGGTACCTATGTCATGTGTGAAGAGTCACAAAAATCCGACCTCTTGATTTTCTGTTACTGTTTGTATTCTTCAGCCGTAAGAATAAAACTCGTAAAGATCGAACAAACCATATAACATCCATCCTCCATTTATTCCTTGGGTGAGTTTTCTTTCTCCTTACTGAACCGTGACTTGTGCTTATAATACTCTTCGAGCTCATTCTCCAGTTTCTCGATGAACTCACTCGTATGCTCAAGTGACTGTTCATATTTGTATTTTTCTAAGGCCTGCAAAATCCAAATATCATTCTAGAAAACCATCAAAGTTTCCAAAAGTTTATTTTACACAATTAGTCCCCAAATAAACTAAATTTGCAGATCAAAGAAAACGCTACCTTGGCTTTTGATAGGGTGTCTGGAGGTGACATAATCTCGGGTTGCACATAATTTTTTCCACGATAAAAGATGATGACATTATTAGGCTTAATGTCAATCACAATGCCTTTACTTAGTCGAGTGAGCTCATCAGCGTAATCGTGAATTTGTCCAGGTTTACAAGGTTTGCAAACAACCTTAACGGTCTCATGGTTCTTCCAATGAAGGTGCATATTAAGAACCACCCCGCCAAATACACCGCGTCTCCCAACTGGAACGTAATGTTTCTTTTTCTCACCGGTTCGTTTAAGATAGAACTTCTCCTCCTCTGTTAAGCTTTCGGGGTCGTATACTTCGGCTGCGGCTTTTCGTACCTCGAATTTTCTTAGCTTTTCAATTAACCATTCTTCCTTTCTTTTGGCCTAGTGAGGCAAACAAATGAATGTTGATAACTAATTTCGCGGCAGTGTTATTGTTTGACACTTCGAGTACAAGTGACGATTTTGACCCACTTACTTATGAATGGGCTATGCAGTTAATATCGCCGATATATTGTTATCGGTCCCCTGCTGAGATATCGGTGCAAAATATCGGTACTGATATTATCGCGATATTGGACCAATATTTGACGGATATATCACCGATTTTCCTAATATCAGTGCCTTTATTCTTAGTTCTACCATCCGTCTTTTTTCTTATTTCTGCTATTAGAGTTTTAAGTCTTAATCAGTTCCTACTTGCTATTGCAAGTTGCAAAAAGGTTAATTTGTTAATGGTGGGAGAGTATACTAGATTGTTAGTGTTAAATTGCTATATATATAAATTCTGCATGATATTTAAATTACCGAAATCCCAACGTGATTACCAATATCTCAAATATTGGTCCTTGACTGATATCCGATTTTTTACCGCATTAACTGCTTAGTGAACGGGTCAGTTTGAGTTGCGTTTTATTGAAAAGATAAAAAGGGCATGGGTCAAATGGGTTGAAACTTAAAAGAGTACACCGCACATATACTAGTTGATACGTAAACAAAGCAGAAAGCAAGCTATAAACGAGTCTAACCTTTCCAAGCCTGTATAAAATCCTGACTTCTGGATTCGGGGATCTCATCTTTTTCTTCGCCTTTAATCGATAAAACCTGAGTTCGTTAAGTTTAGCCTTCTTAGACACTTGAATCCGCCTTTGTTTCTTTTCTCTCTCTTGCAAGCCGTTAACCTGTTTATCTATACAAAACCTGACACTGCCTTTATCTGTTGTCATCTCGACAGCAGAGTTGGTCGCTAATCGGACATGTGAGTTTAATGAATGAATAGTATGTTGCAGAAATACAGGTTTTTGGTTAAGATAACGGTAACGAGCAATCGGATTGGAATTCGTGTGAACATGTCTTATGTCTGGGAAATGATTCTGGTGTATCAAACACCTGCATTTAAACATCAACAAAATTCTAAAAAACCCCAAACCCAATATAAATAGTTACAAACTAGTAACAATTCAAGATGTTTGAGTCCTAGGGCTGTAAACAAACCAAACGTTCGGCGGGAAGTTTGTTTATGTTGGCCCGATTAATAAATGAACAAACATGAATAAGGAATTTTGTTCGATTAATTTAACAAAGGAACACGAACAAAGGTTGTGTTCATTCAATTGCGTTTACGTCCGTTCATGATCGTTTGTTTTGTTTAGTCTGCGTCCGTTCGGTTTACAGCCCTAAATATAATATAATCTAATGAGTACCATAAGTCCAGAAGTGTTACACAACACAAACAAAAGCTTAATTAATATCTGAAACTAATGTATCATTAACTTGTTTGAATTCGAAAAAAGAGTAAATTGCCATTTTATTCCCTGAGTTTTTGTCCAAATTACCATTTTAGTCCAAATAGTTTTTTTTTCTCCCCTGGTCCCTGACTTTTCCTTTTTTTTGTCATTTCGATCGCATTGCCTAACTTAGTCTAAAAATCAGGTTATAATCAGGGGTATTTTGGCATTAAATTATTATGAGGTTTATAAATTAAAGAGTGAATTTCAAGAATTGTCCTTTATCTTTATACCCATTTTCAGGCGTTGTCCTTTATGTTCAAAATTGACGAGTTTTGTCCTTTATGTTTTCATATCATACACGTTTTGTCCTTTAGGCCTAACCCAGTTAGTTTTTTCAGTTAAATTTGGTCATGTGCTTTGCACATGAGAGCATTTTTGTCTATTCAAAGGTAAGTTCAACGGCAGATTTACAGCTCAAAGCTTCTTCAACCTTTGAACCGACAAAAATGCCCTCATGTGCAAAGCACATAACCAAATTTAACAGAGAAAACTAACTGGGTTAGGCCTAAAGAACAAAACGTGTATGATATGAAAACATAAAGGACAAAACTCGTCAATTTTGAACATAGAGGACAGCGCCTGAAAAATAAGTCTAAAGATAAAGGACAATTCTTGAAATTCACTTTAAATTAAATTATGTTGTAAACTACCCTTTATCACTACACAACATCACTTTAAATTAAATTATATTATAAACTACCCTTTATCACTACACAACAGTTATGCCAAAAATACCCTTGATTATAATCAGATTTATAGCCTGAGTTAGGCAATGTGATCAAAACAGCAAGAAAATAGAAAAGTCAGGGACCAGAGGAGAAAAAAAAAACTAATTGAACTAAAATGGCAATTTGGACCAAAAGGGACTAAAATGGCAATTTACTCTCGAAAAAAAGAAAAACCTTGATGGAAGCCTAAACTAAAATGCTGTTTATTATTATTATTAGCATGAGCGGACTATGAACAAGTGGGAAAAATGAAACCCTAGAAAGAGATAAAATGTATGAATTAGATAGGGAAATTGTACCGGACATGGTGGCGAACGGATGGATTCGTTATGGAACGGGAAATACGGCAGCGACCAATGAATCTGATTGACATGAGGCTCAGTGTCGAAGAGATTTGGAGACTAGAATGGTGTTAGGGGGACGGCCGGCGAGTGGTCTGTTCGCAGGAGGCGGATGGACTCTGGTCTGATAAGGCTTCACACTTCACGCTTAGAAAAAATAACATCCGCTAATATGGATTTACAATTAGAAAAAAAAAAAAAAAAAAAAAAAAAAAAAAAAAAAAAAAAAAAAACTCTAATGCGTGAATCGAACTCATGATGTCAGCTACGGATGAGCAAATACCGATACCGTCCCAATTCTGAAAAATACCGATCCTGAATTTTGTGTAAACTTGGTACCGATACCGAAATATGTCGGTATGGTACGGTATCGGTATTTTGAGGGTAAAATTCGATATTTTACCGATATTGTACCGTACCGATACCGAAAATGCCAAAAAGTGGACACCGGTTTCTGGTACAAAAAAAAATCGGGATCGGGACGGGATCGGGTACCAATTGCTCATCCCTAATGTCAACTTGGAAATTAGAAAGGACATCCGCTCCACTCTAAAGAAATAAATTAAAACATAAAGGACATCGTGTATGTAGGAGTAAAATGCACGGATAGTCCATGTGGTTTTGTAGAATAACACTTATAGTCCCTAACTTTTGGAAATTACACCTGTGGTCCTTGTGGTTTGACAATTTATTACTCGGATAGTCCATGGAGTGGATGGACGTTAGTTTTAAAAGTTAAGTTGATGTAAAAAGAGTAAATTACCCTTAGTGAGAATTTTGTTATTATAAATAGACACAAAACAAACAGCTTCTTTTCACCTCTCTAACCCCTATCACCTTACCAACCACCTCCGCCGTCGAGATTTGAAACTATCTAATGACCGGCGACAGAAATGAGCCGTTAGGGATGTCTTTTTCACATATGAGAGCAGTAACATATCTAGAAGATAGGGGGAAGCCTCCCAGCCAAGATGTGAAGGTAGTCCTTAATTCCCGCCCTATCTATGGTTTTCTCGAAGCACACCACAAACCCTCTTTGAGGTACGATTTCTTATGTTAGTTTAATAGGCTTTTCTTGGTTCTTAATTAATTGTTTGGTGATTGAGTTTGTGCATATCTTCAACTTCCAACCATTAGCCACTAGTCATTCTCCTCCTTATTATTGCCGCCACCACCACCACCAGTGTTTTCGAAAATCAGAGAAAACATAAAAAAAGAATATGTATTTAAAATGGTAGGTGGAAGGTTAAGGGAACGAGATGGGAGGAAGAAGACTCTGGGGTTTTTAAGGGTAGGTGGAAGGTTAATTACAATTTTACCCATCATGTGAGAGGCACATGGGTGCATTTAACTGGGTTGTTGGATGGGGTTTGGAGCAAAGGACAAGGAGTGTGCAAATTTGTTATTTAAAGGACATGGAATGCACAAATTAAAGGCAAAGGGCAGGGACTGCAATTTAGGGTGTAATTAAAGGACAATCTGTGTAATTTACTCTTGTTTTTATTACGAGTCTTTTAAATATAATTTATATTTTATCACTCAAATAGCTGCTTATGTGTTTCCTAAATAACATGTTTGACCACTGTATCTTCTTTTCAATAATCATCTCTGTAATCACCATATCTATGGTGTACCGAGTACATCCATTAGTTTTTTTATACAATTTTTCTTATTATTTGGTATATAAAATTACATTTATTCAACCCGTACAATACATATGGTTCTTATAGATATAACTTTTTATTATTTAATATATAAAATTACATTTATTCGAAACATGCAATAAAGGAGGTTTTTAAAGATATATTATTTTATTATTTAGTATATGAAACACATATATTCAACCCGTGTAATACACGGAGTTATAACCTAGTTAGAACATAAAAGACATCCATTGTAATTTCGTTAGACAAAAGACATCGTCTGAAATTTTACTGAAACTTAAAAGACGTAAAAAACAATTTACCTATTCAATACCTATTCAAAAAACTCGCATAACAAATTTTAACGTAAATATAGAATCATATTAAATAAAAACAAAAGTTGAGAATTTAGTAAAACTAGTGCTTTTATCAACTCCGCGCGTTGCGGCGGAAATTCGGTTAAAATTCAATTCCTGTTAGTGTTTGTATGGTAATTGGTACACACTTGATATAGTAATCAAAGGAGAAATAAACCCAAATCAGAGATAATAATACATCCATATAGTGATTACGTATTGTATTGCATATAATTGCATAAACATTACATATTGCATAATTACATGAATCTTCACTCTTTCTCATTTCCACAGTATCATTCATCTGTGGATCATCTTGTCTGTATTTTAAACCTTTTTTAATTAAATTTTACCACTATCTAATTTAATATAATTTTATGTTGCTAACAATTTTAATTAATATATGAAGAAAATATTATTAAAACTAATATAAGTGGAGCAGGGGCACAAAGCCGGCAAAAGTAAGGTGTGCCCCGGTTTTCGTACATGAATTTAGTTCTCACATTCACATCATTACAAATATATCTCTCTCTACATCATTTTTAAACACCTTTCTTATCACAAACACACATCAAAATACTGTACACTTGTCTTGGAGCTTCAACAATGGCAAAGAACAACATTGCTTCAAACAAATCCCTCAACCTTTTGGCTCCACCATATCTAAAAATCCCTCCAACTCTATTCTACATCCACACATTTCCTCCATGCACCACCCTCTATCTTCACACTTTGCGGCAACATATCGGAAAAAATATTTGGTTTTAGTCATTGGGATTCTCTGCTGTCGGAGCCATGGCAACGACGGTTCTTTAGTATAATAGTGTGGTGGGAAAGGTGGTGACGCTCCTCACCGGCGCTCAGTGTTTCCGGCGAAACACTCTTATCTATCACTGTCTTTCTCGAAACTTAAACAAAGAATCCGGCGACAGGCGACTACCTCCCTTGTAACACGTCCTCGCCGTCGTATTCCACCACCACCGTAAGCATCGACCATCAACAGGTAGCCCACATACCGAATCGATAATGCAAAAAACCCTCTTGCCCTCACTAAGGTTTGAACGATCACCAACTCCGGATCTGAGAATCCGCCACCATCACTGCTTTTTCCGGTAGCTCAAGCTTACCCATTGTCTTGTCTCCCAACATTAGATGAATAGACAACACCTTCACCACCGTCTTTTTTCGTCTTTCCGCATAGTGACCACGTAGTTCACCGGAAGTGACCACGTAGTTCACCGGAAGTCAGCCGACTGGCCCTTTCACTTTCCCCTATTCTCTCTTCCAAATAAGCCTGTAACCTCCTTTTAATGTAAGTTAACCTTGAGCTGTAAAAGGGCAGAGAAACGTGGCTTGATTAAAGCCTGTTCTCTTTTACACTTGTTAGAAAAGTATGAACTTAAATGTTGGCCCAATGATCAAAGCCCAGCTATAAAAATCCACTTTATCCACTATTCATTTCACTTCTAATTCTAATATTAATATTAATATTAATATTAATATTAATATTAATAAATAAATAAATATTAATATTAATATTAATAATAGGAAATTGATTATTTGCATAATTATAGATTTCTAATGAATTTTCGTTATTAATTGTATAACTACAAAATTAAAGTTGTAGTCTTTATCAAATTTATGATATTACTCTATATACTTAAATACTTAAAGTACAAAGTCGGTGGCAACCGCCAATTTTGTAATTTCCATTTTATGCAACCCACTCAAAATTACAATTATTTTTGTCCTATTATGTAATTTTCATTTTGGCTCCCTCTAAATTTTCCATTTTTCTCCCTTATTTTTTTAACTAATTTGTTTTCCTCCAAAGCTTACACAATAACAAATCTATCATCTAAATTTTTAACTTTTCACTTTTCACTTTTACTTCCTTGATTTTTTATTTTTTTTTCTTTTTTTCCTTTGTGTTTTTAGTTTATATCACGTTTACATGTTGCTATAAATTCGAAACGGGTAGTTGGTTCGTCACAACTTAATACATTTCGTTTAATCGTACTGTATTTTTATACGTTTCTTTCGTGTGCTTAAACACGTTAATGTCACCGTGCCAACGCGCTTAACGAACGATAATGTGCCCTTAAATGTCACGCCACAACGCGCGAGCACCTTATTTTCATTCTTTAACTTAAAAAAATATTTACTCACATGCTTATTTTTATGGACATTTCGGTACATATTCATGTATCGGCATTGGACGTAAATAGTACACATTTGCGTTTCGACCTAAAGTTTTCCTAAAAATGAGTCAGGTCTAATATAATACGTTTTCATGCCTATTTTTATGTATGTTTTAGGTTGTTATACGTTTTGATGTAAACACTTTATTTTCTCACATGCTCATTTTTATATGTACATGTCAATATAAATTCATGTTAATGAACATGGTCAAATATAATACGTTTTCGTGCTTATTTTTATGTACGTTTTTAGTTGGTTTATGATTTGACATACGAGTCATTATCTGTATTGATGCCACTAAGTCTTATAGAATGTGTAAAGGTTGTGTAGTAATTAGGTGGAACCTCACTAAATGAACCAACCCGGTTTGAATTTTGTTATTTGATTTAAATGCTTACATAAGTTACATTGATTATATCGGATACGTCAAAACACACGTTTTTATATGGTTGACACATTACATAACGCTTGCGCTAATCTATTTGATGTTTACGATGTACCCGCGCCGCAACGCGCGTGGCCTTATAACTAGTTTATATTAATGTTAATTTCCTTATGTATTTAATTACCTAACTAGTATTTATTTGCGCTTTGCGGCAGGATTATTAAACCGACAAAATAGATGTATAAACATTGAGTCATGCACGCATGTTCGGCGCGTTAACTTGCATAGAAAAGAATAACTAAGTTGATAGCTGCGTATTGCAACGGTGTCGTTAAACTGCAAAAAAAAATGTAAAAACATTGAACCACAGACACACTTTGTAGCGTGTTAACTCGCAAAATTTTGACAGAAACATGAAATGACAAATTTTAAACACAAAAAGTATAAGGATGAAAAGGATAAAAAATGAATAGTAAAAATGTCTCACAACCTAAAGTTGATAAATAATAGCATAACAAATTATAGGGTTAGAATATAATAAGAAGTTTATTTAGGTAGAAAGCCTAGGAAGTAATCTTGACCATCAATTTATTTAATCAATGGCTAAGATTAAATGAGTGAAATTGAAAGAAAAAAAGGAGGCGCGTGGGTTTGTTTAGCGGCATTCTAGTCAATCCAAGGCAATAGTTTCTCTCTCATCCAATCCCCCCCCATTTTTTAAACGTTAATAACTCTTTCATACGACGTTATTTTTTTTTATAAAAATTGCACAAAAAACGAGCGTTTTTTATCTTTAAAACGAGTATACTATTGCTATATTTTCGATTTTTTTTCGAAAACCCAGTTGCGTAAAACGCAATGGAAAAAAACCTAAAAAATGACATTTTTCTAAAACAAAATGCACCAAAAAACACAAAGAAATATCTTATTTGTAAAACGCGATAGCCAGAAAACACAAAGAAATGTCTTAGGGTAAATTACATTTTTCGTCCTTTATGTTTGTATCAAATTGCAATGGATGACCTTTAACTTCAATAATTACGGTGACAGTCCTTTATTTGTTAAAACCATTACATCATCATAGGTCCTTTAGTATTAACCTGGTTATTTTTCATGGTTGAATCTAGTCATGTGTGTTGCTCATGAGGGTATAATTGTCTTTTTACCCATTTATTAAAAAAACTTAATCCATATATGTGTGTAAATACAGTTCAGACTTCAAATCCCTTTGACTTTGTTTCCTCCCCCTATGCCATCAGCCACCACCATCACAACTCCGTCACCACCACTACCACCATAGCCGCCACACAACAATAACTTGCAACACCACCTTAACTCACCCACCTTCTCACCCCATAAATAATCTGGATTTCAACTGACCAACCTACCATCGAGAACACTTTCCATCGCCACTAGATCTATCATCTCTCTCTGCTGGCGACCAAGCCTTCACGCACCCATAGAGAACCGCCGCCGCTAGAAACCACCATGGTTTCTTCAATCGCAACCTAAATCCGATGCTCCGGCCACCGGCACCGCCACTGCCGCCCCTGAATTCGACGCTCCGGCCGTCGGCACCGCCGCAGCCGCCTCTTTCTCCTTATTCAACTGGTATGTGCTATAAATACCACCGGCATCGCTGCAACCGCCTCTTTCTCCTCCTTCTTCTTGTTCTTGTTGTTGTTTCTCTTCGTGTTGTTGGTTATTCTGGTTTGTTGAGGTGGGTCTGTGGATTCTTGATCTGGGGTTTTGGGGTGGTTGGTTGTTGTAGCACCTCGCAAAATCATGCCCAATATAATTGAGACACGTGTCATGAACGTTAAACGTGTTATAAACCCGGATCATGTTAAAAGATAACTAGAGGGATTAAAAGTGTCAACATGTTAATTCTACCTCTGAGTGACCTTTTAATGTTCCCAAAGCTTTGTAAAATATAATACACTCTCATGAATATTTGATAAAGATTTCATAAGCATCCGGTTAAATTTTGTGATAAATAATTCAACTTTCAAGAAATAGAATCCCATGTGCAAATCCGACAATTTTCAAAAGAATCCAAGACAACACCAATGCATGGCAATGCTTTCTATAGCAATTCAGAACCGAACAAGAGGACCCATCTGTTGAAAGTGACCTTAGATTCGAGTTATGAAAGGTTGCATGGTCAAATGTTAAAGTTCTCAAAATTTTTTCTTCTAATCAGAGGCTTACGGACCGCAAAGCATCTGCCTTACGGACCGTAAGGCAGCTTAACTGGGCGATAAAATTTGAAAAGCGGTTACGGACCGTAAGGCTTAAGCTTACGGTCCGTAATAACTGGGCAGTGAAAATGGACAGCTGCGGGTTGTCTCCTTCTACACCCCTTTTCTCGAAACCAGCTGCATGTTAACGATTTTGTAAAACCGCTAGACACCTGTATGCATCAGATTATACCTAGGGGACACCTGCATTGATCCTAATCAATCTAAGAAACTATATAAAGGGACTTGCTTTGCTTCACTAGAACTCACACTTCAAAATTTTCATTCAAACAACCTCTCTGAAGCCTCCTGGTGCTAAAGGAAGCTTTCTCAAGTTCAATTCTCGTGCTAAGGACTCTAGTAAGTGTTCTTAGCTTCCTTAGTTTAAGTTTTATTAGCTTAATGACCGAAAGTCAAAGTTGTCGTAATTAAGCTTTGACTTGGTGATTAATCACTAACGGTCCAGCCATTATTCGAATTGAAAGTGGCTATGTGTTGGTAATTATGTAGGTAATAAACCCTTAAAAGGGCACCTACTAATTATCACATTTACTTGGTCAATTGTCGGGTCAAACTTATTAATAAAAAGTTAAACGGGTTAGTTTTTACAAAACAATTCATAACTTATAATGCAGAGGTTATGGAACATATTTAACACTTAAAAAACTTGGTAAATAATATAAGAACATGTTTAGGCATGTTCAACCCGACAATTCTGAGTTTAGGCTCGGTTCGTAACCAAAAGTCGCAAAAGTAGACTTTTGCTTTGACTTTCAGTTCTGACCTGATTTAGCTTAGTTCAGTTATGCCTTAGGGTTCCTTTAGGACCATATTACATGTTAGTATAACCCTCCGAGATTATACAATATGGTTCCTTTGAAATCCGAATCATTTGCATGTTTCCGTTAAATGTTTAAAAGTTGACCTTTATGTCCTTTTGATATAAAAACGAGATTTTTGAAAATGTAAGAGGACAAAAACCTTTATTACTGATTTATAAACATGTCCTAAAAATTTGACATTAGTTCGTGGTCTAAAATAGAAGTTATACGCGATATCGTAAAATGAAAGCTTTTTATTAATTAAATAGCATTTTAGTATAAATCATGTTTAAACCCAAATTTGACATCAAACTTTCTACCCACTGATATAATATAATATTTAGGGTTTTTTTTGGAAATTTTTATCAAATTTTATATTGATTATATTATAGAGTTCTAGTGTAAATTCGGTATTAACAAAATTGTCCTTTTTCTTTGATAAAATGAGTTTTACATAACATTTTGATACCAAACCTTTTCCTACTGATTTCATATGTTAAATAAAATATTTAAGCCTTAGAAACTGATCAAAATCATATATTTCCTTAAATAACCCGAAAATCATCAAATACCGACTTTTACGCTTTTTAAACACATAGTATGAGTTAAAAGTATATTTAACACTTAAGACTTATTACCTACTGATATTATAAGTACATTTTTATACTTTAACAGTAAGTAAAAGGTTTGAACTCAGATTTTCAAATTTGACCTTGATAGCGTATGTGAAATGACCAAAATACCCTTTCGGGGCTTAAATTGGTTTTAAATCCGTTTTGGACATAGTGGAAGATATCCTACTGATACCATAATATATTTAAAGCATATTAACCTGTGAAACTTGTACATGACTCTTTTGGTTACCCGTTACGCATTATCACGTTCGGTACGGTTTATGCAACTAGTTTGCATAAATTAACCGAAACGAGTCAAACCTTATCACTCTTACTTCAAAATCCAGAATATATTTAGTTTAACCATTTTATACAAGTCTTCATACTTGTTGGGTCTAAATCACATTCTAATCCGGTCTTCACTAAATCTTGCGTTTCGAACCGTATACCTTTCTTTAAAACTAACCGGTCTAAGTTTAAGCTTAAATAAGACCCGTTAGGAATCTAATAGGTTATTAAAACCTTCGTTCCAGATTTAGGAGCCCAATAAAAGCTACCGTACTTGCTGATTTGATATACGACTGGGAATAAAATTATATTTTAGCTCAGGTAAATACTTTTAACGTATATTCCCTTATACGGGCTTGGGATACGGTATTATAATAATACCACTTGGTCGGGTATAAAATCATTTAATCGGAATGTGATTAATAAATAGCATAACCCGTTTTAATCTGTCTTGTTTGATGCAATGCCTTTGGAGGGTTAATGACCATGTCCTGGATATCCTCAGCTCATTCATTAGAAATGGCCACGGCTTAAGCACGGGGTGTAGGCATACACCTGACAGTTGCGTATGAATAAATGGTATCTCACTCTCTTGTGGGCCTATACTTGTGGCGTGTCTATTAATCTTGTTCGACTCTTCTAACCGGCCCTGAATGGACGACAACCATATAAATCTGTATACAAGTTATTTTTAAATAATTGTCCCAAGTTATAAAAGATTTTATGCCTTGTGCATCCAAACCAATTTTATAAACACTTTTCAAAAAGAGTCAGTTAATTGTATTTACCAGAGTAAACTGACGTATTTTCCAAAAAGGTTAAGTGCAGGTACTAAGCGTAATGGGCTGGAAACTCCGAGTATTAAATAAAGAGTCTTGCGAGCTTTTGATTCTTAAAGTCTGTTGAACATTATTTCTGTCTGTTTTAGATCCTCCTGTGGATCCACTTACAATCCGTTCTGTAATATTTTATTATACTTTCAACTCGGTTTGTATAATTACTTTTAGACTTCCACTGTGCATTAAACTGTGATTAATTGACTATGATGATATCAACTACGTCACGATACTCCCCACCGGGCCCACCGGTAATACGTGGAAATATCGGGGTGTGACAGGTTGGTATTAGAGCCAACATTGAGTGAATAAACACTAGCCTTTTGTGTTTAATCTCAATGAAACAGTTTGCACATTCCTTGACTTCCGAGTCTAGACAAATGACTTAGGACTAATCCTAATCTTAATTGTTTTCTCTTTGTTTGTTTCTTTTGTTTGTTTTGATAGGAACAAAGACATTATGCCGCCATGTGTTAGAGGCCGAGGCGGAAGGGGAAAGGCCCCAGTATTATTAAGGAATGACCAAGAGGTCGGGCCATCCCACCGGCAAACACCATCGGCGAACTTTAGCTCTATTCCCCAAGAGGATTGGAGGACTTACTTAGAGCCTGCGAGACGCTCTGTCTCGCTCAGTTCCTCCCCGTCTTACCATCACTCATTCGGACCTCATCAAGACGAGGAACCTAGTGAATCGCACCACTCCTTCATCCCGTTGCAGCGATCGGGTTCGCATCGTGCTTTCCAGGACCTGACCCCATACTTTCAAAGCAGGTTTAATCCAATGAACCAGGTTCTAGAACCAGAGGGTCCAAACCCTTTGGGGCCAGCTGATCACTATCCTGAGATGCAGGATATGGAGATGGTGAAGATCCAGATCCCGAGATGCTACCGAGTGGGACGCCGACGCATCCCATCGAGATTTCGAGCGGATCATCATTTCATGGTTTGCCATACAAAGGTCCAGACAGTTTTGCTGAAAGATGGGCCACATACAACTAGGAGTACACTCCCCCTTTCAACCCACCTCCACAACAGCAGCAGGATCCCTCTGAGGATTCGCGTTTCCGGGCGGTCACGCCACCGCCACAGCAGCAACAACCTCCAGAACCACCGAGGCGAAGAAGATCAAGTGCACAGATGTCCGTGCAAGGGGGTTTCCACTTCAGCACCCCCAACACTCAAGCAACAACCACTACTCGCCGTTGTATGAAGACCCACAAATGGGTGGGCCTTCGAACCCAGTTTCTGAAGTCGACTCTCTGCCAATCGCACTGCCATCACCACAAATGGGTTATGATAACCCAATTCCTTCCTACGCCGGTGCAGCGGTGTATAACCCGTTTGAACAACCAGCTTACTCAGGTTACAACTACTACAATGCCCCTAATGTTGACCCATATATCGAGGCAACCAACTACAATGCTCTTTATCCTGAAGGACCCTTTCAAGCTGCATACCCAACTGGGTATCCGGCATATGGGTATCAATACCCGCCACCTTCTCAACCTCAGCCGCAGCAGCAGCCGCAGCCGCCACAGATCCAACCACCGCAGCAGCAGGAAATCCTTCAGCGGTTGCACGAGGTGGAGCAACAGGTTGAAGAGGAGCATAGGAGCCGCCATGGGTAACTGAAAGGTTTGGCAAACCTAATAAAGGGGAAGAAGAAGAGGGATTATTGAAATTCCTTATTTATTTATTTTTTAATTTTAAATTTCAATTTAGTCCTTGTGTGGACATCTATTTATGTATTCCGTCCCTGCGAGGACTTGTATTCTTCTTTTAGTCCCTATGTGGACAAGTTGTTTCTTTTAAAGTCCCGTTTAGGGCATCTATGTACTTCTTTAAATTTATGGAATGTTTTTATTTAAAAATTTCATTTGTCATTATATGTACATATGAATATATTATATGAAATAAATCAAAAATATCATTCCATTTTATAATTGATCTGCCATTAAATATTGAAAGAAAATCTTAAAGGTAAAATCTAGCCCATGTGTCATTTTAAGACAGGGCCAGGATGGTGATTCCTTTTTAAGAAATAAATTCTTGGCAACATCTGAAAACATGTTAGCACTCCGGACAATAGTGATATGATAAAATCACACTTGTCATCCTTATATTGGATTTTTCCAATTCCTTATTCTTTCCTAATGATCTACATCCATAAGAGATGTAGTGCCTACGGGCCATAATAATTGTCAAATAAGACAAAAGACAGTTATAGTCTATGACTCCCTGTCAAGAAAGGTAATGAACTATGTTCAAAACCTAAATGCCTTGATTCCATAAAATCATGGCTTATGAATTTAAAAATTGTCATTGTGACTAGGCCTTTTGTATGCCACCCTATTATCCATTATAGTTTATAACTAGGATAAATTATAATAAAAATTTAAATAAATTAAATTACCAAAATAACCGGTATGGTTTATAGTTATCATGGTTAATGAATTGCCATAAATGACAATTCCATTAAAATATTTCTAAATAAATCATTGTCAACATTTTTATCTAGCAATCAAGCTACATGGCTGGATCAGATGAGGTTAACAGTCACCCGAGGGAGAATAATGATACCACCAGAGTTAATGTAGCTGGTGTAGATTTACAAGCTATGATTGATAATGCTGTCACTCGAGCCATAGACAGACAGTTTAAAGAATCAAGTGGTACACGTAGCAGGACTCAATCAGTACCTCATACGAAACCACCCTCCAAGACGCATGTATCTCATAAGGACGATTCTCATCATTCGTCGAATCAAAGGAGTGTTCCGTCTAAACGAGTCGTGCTCGAGCAGGAGCCGAGTGTTAAGACCTGTTCTTATAAGTATTTCGTCTCCGGTAAGCCTAGAGATTTCACAGGAGAGAAGGGAGCCATTGATTGTATGACCTGGCTCGATGAGATGGATACCGTGGTTGATATCAGTGGTTCTGCAGAACAAGATATTGTGAAGTTTGTGTCACAATCGTTTAAAGGTGAAGCTCTAGCTTGGTGGAGGTCGCTAATCCAAGCTACAGGAAAGATCCCGTTGTATAACTTGACTTGGGATCAGTTTGTTGCTCTACTCAAAGAAAATTTCTGTCCTCAACATGAAGTTGAGAAAATTGAGACTGACTTCTTGACATTGGTCATGAAGAACTTAGATTGTCAGGCATATCTTACAAGTTTCAACACTATGTTCCCATTGGTTCCATATTTGGTCACACCGGAACTGAAGCGGATAACTTGTTTTATTGGAGGTCTCGCTCCAGAAATCAAGGGGAATGTGAAAGCATCTCGACCTACCGCATTCAGGTCAGTGGTAGATCTGTCTTTGTCTCTCACACTTGATGCCATCAGAAACAAGTCAGTCAAAGCTTCGAATGAAGGGAAGAGGAAACGAGAGGATGAGAGTTCTCATCGCTCCGACAAGAAACGAAAGGGGAAATCAGATCATAGGAAGAGTTCTGGATTTAAAAAGGATAATCGGCAGTTAGGTGAGAAACCCAAATGTAAGACCTGCCAGAAAAATCACTTTGAGAAGTGTAGATTTGAATCGAAATCACAGTCGCAGTAGCAGTCAAAGCCTATTGGATGTGGGATCTGCAAGTCCAAAGAGCATAAGACTTTGGATTGCAAGAAGTTGAAAGACGCAACCTGTTATGGTTGCAACGAGAAGGGCCATATCAAGACCAACTGCCCAAAGTTTGCAAAGAAGCCTGAAGAGGCTAAAAAGACCAATGCTCGGGTCTTTCAGATGAATGCTCAAGAGGCCATTCAAAATGACAATGTTATAACAGGTACTTTCCTTATCAATGATCTTTATGCTAGAGTGTTGTTTGATTCTGGTGCAGACAAGTCGTTTGTGGACAACAAATTTTGTAAACTGTTAAATCTGCCTGTTAAAACTCTATGCATAAAATATGAGGTAGAATTGGCCGATGGTACCATAGAGACTGTTTCAACTGTATTAGATGGATGTTTTATATCCATTAGGAACCACTCTTTTCCACTATCTTTTCTTCCATTGAAATTGGCGGAATTCGATATAGTAATAGGTATGGATTGGTTATCTTCTAACCAAGCCCAGATTATTTGTGATAAGAAGCAAGTAATTATTAAGACTCCTTATGGTGAACCACTTACAATTCAAGGAGATACGCAGTACGGATTGCCTAAGCAAGTGTCTATGCTTAAGGCATCAAGATGTTTGAAGAAATGTTGTGTCATTTACATGGCACATGTAACCATTGATGAGCCAAAGCCCAAGATCGAAGGCATCCCTGTTATTTCTGAATATCCAGACGTGTTCCCTGAAGAACTACCTGGTCTACCTCCATATAGGCAAGTGGAGTTCAGAATCGATATTATTCCTGGAGTAGCACCTGTTGCAAGAGCACCCTTTCGATTGGCACCAACTGAGATGAAGGAATTGAGAACACAGTTGGATGATTTGTTGGCAAAAGGTTTTATTCGACCTAGCTCATCTCCTTGGGGAGCGCCGATTCGGTTTATGAAGAAGAAGGATGGCTCGATGCGTCTGTGCATCGATTATCGAGAGCTGAATAAAGTTACTATCAAGAATAGATATCCATTACCCAGGATCGACGATTTGTTTGATCAGCTTCAAGGAGCAAGCTACTTTTCTAAGATCGATTTAAGGTCAGGTTATCACTAGTTGAAGGTCAAAGATGAAGATGTGCACAAGATCGCATTCAGAACACGCTATGGTCACTATGAGTTCTTAGTGATGCCTTTCGGGCTCACTAATGCACCTGCAGCGTTCATGGACCTCATGAATCGCGTTTGCAAGCCGTATCTAGACAAGTTTGTCATTCTCTTTATCGATGACATACTCATTTATTCAAAGAATCAAACCGATCATGAGAGACATCTTCGGTGTATCTTTAAACTTCTTCAGTAAGAGAAGCTCCACGCCAAGTTTTCCAAATGTGATTATGGCTTCGTGAAGTCCAATTTCTTGGACATGTGGTAAGAGAGCGTGGTATCCAGATTGATCCCGCTAAGATTGAAGCGATTAGGAATTGGCAAGCGCCTAAGACTCCTACAGAAATTCGCAGCTTCTTGGGTTTAGCTGGATATTACAGGCGTTTCATCGAGAAATTTCAAGGATTGCTGCACCTCTAACTTCGTTGACTCACAAGAATATAAAGTTTAATTGGGGTCCCAAGCAACAAGTTCTCGGCATTGAAAAATCTTCGTAAACTAAATCACACGTGTATATGTTGACATTTAAGAGATATACAGTCAAGAAAATCAAGAGCAATGGTGATATATATGTGGATAAGACACCAAAACATAAATACCCAAAAAATAGCTACAACTTAAGGAATGTGTTTAGTGACGCCATCAGATTCCTAATTGATGGAGAAATGTTTGGTGGCAAGAAAAGCTGCTTCCAGGAGGTTGTCAAGTGTTTTTGCTCGACGATTCCATTCTTGGGTGGTTGGTTTGGCCCTTGTTCCTGTAACTCGAATCCTAGCCCGGTATATCCCATTTTAGTTTTACACCATTGTGAACCTTACGCCTTTTTTACTCTCTGATCGAGGTTCTCGGCATTGAAAAATCTTCGTAAACTAAATCACACGTGTATATGGTGATATTTAAGAGATATACAGTCAAGAAAATCAAGAGCAATGGTGATATATATGCGGATTAGACACCAAAAAATAAACACTCAAAAAATGGCTACAATTTAAGGAATGTGTTTAGTGACGGCATCAGATTCCTAATTGACGGAGAAAGATTTGGTGGCAAGAAAAGCTGCTTCTAGAAGGTTGTCAAGTGTTTTCGCTCGACGATTCCATACTTGGGTGGTTAGTTTGGCCCTAGTTGCTGTAACTCGAATCCTAACCCGGTATATCCCATTTTAGTTTTACCATTGTGAACCTTACGCCTTTTTTACTCTCTGAGGTTCTTGCCATTGAAAAATCTTCGTAAACTAAATCACACATGTATATGTTGACATTTAAGAGATATACAGTCAAGATAATCAAGAGCAATGGTGATATATATGCGATTTATATATATATATACACACCACACTATCCGAAACGAAAAGGGTGACAATTACTAAATGACTACTTTTTAAAAATAAGATCACATGTTATCTATTCTTTTTAGACGTTTAGATATTGGGAAAATATAGACAGCTTGTGTTGTCTGGTTTGTGCAAAAATATAGGAAACTGTAGGATCGTTTGCACGACCAAACGAGTCGCTCAGGAGAGATCTCGTCCAGTACGAGAGGCGGAAACAGACGTATCAGAGTTAATTCAGCTGGATACACACTAGAATATCATTAACTGTCTGGTTTATTGATATATCAACGTTTTACAGGCCATAGACACTTCAGCAGAGCTTCGCTGCTGGAATCAGAACCTCTACAAACGAAATGACATGACACGTATTTATAGGCAAGCCATTCCGCATGAAAGAGCTTCATACTAAATGATCATTGCCATTTCGTACGAAATGGACCCATCCATTTCGTGCGAAATGGTCACAACATCCATTTCGTACGAAATGGACCCATCTATTTCGTGCGAAATGGTTCAAACCTATATGTTTCTCATTTTCTCGTACAACGTGCCCTGATCTATCATTTCTACTTACAAGACTCGATACAAGACGAAGTCGACAGACATATGCACCAACAGACTCCCCCTTGGATGTTGACGAGTCTGCAGTGTCGAGTCTTCAGTATGTCAAGTCTTCAGCCTTGATCGGTCTTCATATTTTTTCAAAATATATGACACTGAAGCATCCTCAAACTCTCTCTTTCTTGTCTTCAGAATCTCACCCTGACTGGATTGCAACCTGGCTCCCCAAAAACTTTATCAGGTCTTTTGATTTGTTAAGCTTGTTAGCATCTGCAACTTTTCTTTTTCGAATGATGTTCCAATATTCACCATCTGCTATGCACCATTGCTCAAATTCCCCGTCTAAAATTTACCAATATTCACTTAGCTTGTAGGATGGAGCTATTATTACAGGTTACACTTGTGCTTGTTGTTTGTTCTCGTTTTCGTCTTACTTCTCATTAGTTAATTTAGGTTATTTAGTTTGTTAATTATAATAAATAATTAAAAATCCAAATTAATTTTAGCTAGTAATTCGGTTTAGATTGAGTTTTAGAGTTTGACAAATCTAGTCCCTCGGTTCGATACTCGATCTTACTTTCTATACTATACACGTCCGATAAACTTGTCGTTTGTGTGTGGTTTTAAGGTAGTTCCATATTTTAAAACTTGGTCCAATTTTATGTAAACATGCACACACATCAATGCACATTTATATTTTTCTTACGCCGTTTGTGTGTGGTTTTTAGGTAGTTCCATATTTTAAAATTTGGTCCAATTTTGAGTAAACATGCACACACAGACACATCAATGCACATTTATATTTTTCTTATCATTCTAGTATAAGGTTGTGTTGTTTTTTAAAAACTGTTAAACAAGTAAAGAATAATAATAATAATAATAATAATAATAATAATAATAATAATAATAATAAAAAGGTATCTATTATTATTATTATTATTATTATTATTATTATTATTATTATTATTATTATTATTATTATTATGAATAGTTGATTGTTAAATTTATGTTCATATGTGTAACTTAGAATAATACACATAAAATGCATATATGTAATTAGGAAATAGTGTTCGTGAGTTTAACTTACATATTGTAGTTTAACACAATTTAATAAAATGGATACATGTAAGTTCTCAATTGTTAATGTTTTAATTATTTACATATATGTAATTCACTAAGTTCTTTTAAAATGGATACATGTAAGTTCTCAATTGTTCATGTTTTGATTGTTTACATATATGTAATTCACTAAGCTTTTTTATTCTCAAATATAATACACATATGTAAACATCTAATTTTACATAAATTATTATATATTACACATGGATAAAATTTAATATTATAGATATGTGTAAACATATATGTACATATGTGTAAATGATTCAAATTTATATTGTTGAGTATTTTTAAGTTACATTTACGAACAATACACTTTAAATACATATATGTAATTAGGAAATAGTGTTTGTGAGTTTTACTAACATATATGTGTATTTAGCACATTTTAATAAAATCAATGCATGTAAGTTCTCAATTATTTACATATATGTAATTCACCAAGTGTCGTTCAAAAAAAATGTGATTCATCAAGTTATTTTATTTTCAAATCACACATATGTAAAGGTATTCAACGGTGACAGAACTACAAATATACGGAATTGGTATTTGTTAAAATACGTAATGTAAGTGGTCTATTAGGGATTATTATAATTAATTGTATTCATATTTTTTTTTAATTTCTTTACGCATTGACTTTTGTTTGAATACACCTAAGTTGGAGAAAAAAAGGGATAGATTCTAGATTTTTCAAATTTACTTAATGTTTGATTACGACTATACCTTGTAACATCTAAAACTCCACCTCAATTATGCTTTTAATTACAATTTTACCCTAGTATATTTTCAACCATTGATAAAAAGATCAATGGCTCTAAATAGTTCTTAACAGTTCTGCATAAAATGTGAGTTCTGCATTGAACTCAACCATATATATATATATATATATATATATATATAGGGGAGGGTTTAAATGAGAACGCTAAATATTGTGAGAACCGTGAGAACAAATGAAAAAACCGCGAGAACTTTGTCAAAAACGAATCAAATTCAAAAATTTTTTCTACACTTATCATTATTATTCGAATACAATGTTAGAAATTTAATTTACACGTTTAAATTTACGTTAATTCGTAAATAAAGAAAAATTACACATGTGTAAGTTTGCCATTTACACATGTGTAAATCTGTTATATTTACACATGTGTACAAAATCTAAAAAGAGTGAATTTGAAAGGAGAAATGAATTATTTGATGTTGTAAATTCTTTTTTTGATGTTGTATCTTAATTACAATGAGGTTTGTATTAAAAAAATTGGTTTTGATTGGTTTTTTCATTCGTTCTCACGGTTCTCGCAATATTTAGCGTTCTCAAGATAATCCTTCCCTATATATATATATTTTAGCCTAAGGTAACTAAACCAACTAGTTTTGAACAAACCATATAAAACCAATGAAAATAAATTAATACTTGTCGAAATTAGAGGAAAACCCTTGATGCTTGCCTTAACTTTTTTACACATGTGTAAATCATAATAGTTAAAAACGATAAGCATATATATGAAATTTTACACATGTGTAAATCATAATAGTGTAACAAAATAAACATATACATGAAGGTACACATGTGTAAATCATAATAGATTAAAAGAATAAAGGTTTACATATGTGTAAATCATAATAGTTTTAAAAAAATAAACTTGTATATGAACATTTACAAATGTGTAAATCATAGATATGAAGGCTTAAAAACGTGTAAATCACACTAGTTGCAAAAATAACCATGTATATGTAAGTTTACACAGGTGTAAATAATTAATAGTTAAAAAATAACAGATATAAAAGTTTACGCATTTGTATATCATAATAGTTTATAAAAAAAGCATAGATATAAATGTTTACACTTGCATAAATCATAATAGATTAAAAAACGAATAGATACGAAGGTCTACACATGTGTAAATCATAATAGTTTTTAAACATAAGCTTAGATATGAAGGTTTACGCATATGTAAATCACATATTTGAAAGTTTATAAATGTGTAAATCATAATAGTTTAAAAAGAAGAATATATATATGAACGTGAACAATTAACACCTGTGTTGTTTAGCTATATAGAACAGGCAAATATATGTGACAGTGGACGGTTTACACATGTGTAATTCCGCTGCACATATGCAAAACAAACACATATGTGACAGTTAACAATATACGTATGTGTAATTTTGTTGCACATATGTAAAACAAACACAATTTATATGACAAAGAATAGTTTACACATGTGTAGTTCAGCTACGACACATGTGCAAATTATACACAAATATGTAATAGTAAACAGTTTACACATGTGTAATTCAGCTACACATATGTAAAACAAACACAAAATGTGATATAGGACAATTTACACATATGTAATTCAGTTTCACATATATAAAAACACGTGACAATGAACAATTTACACATGTGTAAGACATATTACATGAAAATACACGACATTTACACATATGTAAAACACACACTTACACATATGTAAACCTTAAGTAATATACCTTACACATTTGTAAGTTGTTCATATCATAACCTTTGTTCGAAACCTGAAGAATCTGAAAAAGCAATGCACGGTTCTAGGATCGGACAATTAGATCTCGGTTCTGGCTCAAAAATTATACGGACTAATCTTAAATAAAAAATATTAAAAACAATATCATACACAAGTACGTAACTTATCAAACGAGGAACAAGGTTCCTCACGAAATGAAATAAACGACAAATCCAATTATTCATTTTTTTAAAATATTGAAAATAAATATAAAAACTACTAAATATAATGAATAAACTATAACTTAATAGTATCACATTTTCATTAATACTAAATTTGTAAATACATTCATATAGTCATACATAACATAGACTATAATATTATATTCTAAAAATTTGAGACTAATTTAAAATTATATATATTATAACTTACAATAACTTCAAATACATCAACTAGTTAGCTCTAAAATCTACAATCACTGCTGAAGAAACAATCACCCCAGAAAATATATAATACACCTAATGCTTTCGAGCAAGTAAATAACAAACATTCAAAATTTCATCCTCTGTTTCAATCACAACAAACACTCAATCATGAAGACGACCGAAGGTAGTAGCGATGGTGAGAAAGCAACAAATTATTATGGATTGCAGTGTTTTCTCCAACTTGGTTTCTCAATCGAACCCGTTTCTTGAAGAGGTTTCGTCGTTTCTTCATAAATGTGGTGACTCACTATTGCAATGTCGAAGGCCTATTATGATGAACAACAATAACAAATGAACTAACTCCTATATCTTGAAACCTTAAAATAACATGATACAATAGTGTCTAAAGGTAGCTTCTTTAAAAAAATCATTGGGCTTTTCTCTGGTAGTCTTGGATCGATCGGCTCTAATTCCAATTCTCGTATCAGATCCGAAAATACGAAACCAAAATCTGCAACCAAAAACGACCATCACCCGCCAGTCTCTGCTAGTTCTTCATGTTGTTAAACTCAAATCAAAGATGGTTCAACATAAACATCATGTTCGACTTTAAATCGAAAATATCAAAATTTGAAAGGGATGTTACTATGGGTGCTGAATCGACAACTTCAGTTGAAGTAAAACCTAATTCATGAGAGCATCATCCAAATCGGCATGGAAATCTGCGACGGAAGTTCCGTTGGCGCTTTCCCCAATTTTGGCCTCGACACTTGCTTTGAATTGGATCATGAGTAGCCCATACAATTACTTTTTTAACCTTATACTTAAAAACAATATCATAAATTTGATTGGCTGAGAATTGTTCTCACAAAAGATATGTGTTCTCATTTAAACCCTTCCCTATATATATATATATATATATATATATATATATATATATAGATATATATATATATAGAGAAAGTATAATGTACAAAATGGCTTAACCTACATTAACATACGCGACAGAATTTATAACGTGCGTAATTATTTTTTTCACCATTATAACATGCGTGATTATCACCTCCCATGCGTGATTATCACCCAAAAACTGCTCCCATGCGTTATTAGGGCTCCCATGCGTGATTATTGCCCAGATCTGATGGTTGAGCGCGTCGCGTACGTGAAGTAGGATAAGGACTTTTGTATGTTAACCTTTCCCTATATATATATATATATATATATATATATATATATATATATATATATATATATATATATATATATATGGGACCGAACCACCTCTAGTTGTAAGAACTATGGGAACCACTTTTTAGCCCTTAGATCAACTAGATGGATGGATGAGATTAAAAGTAGTTAATATTAATATTAAAAGTTTTTTGTCTTATTATGTTTTTAATATTTTATTGTTAAAGGGTATTTAGGTAAAATTGTTTTTTTTTGTCTTTTTATATATATTATTTTTAAATGTCTTTTTTTCTCCAATTCATTTATTACTTTTTGGTCTTAATAAATTTTTATTAAAAAACTGATTTTTTGGTTTGAAAACTTTTTTGAAATTAGATTTTTAAGATTAGTTTAAAAAAACGTTTTGAAGAGCCCCTTTTTACGCCCCGTTCTTACGCCCGGCTTTTTCAGGCGTCGTTTTTTTAACGCGCCGATATTTACGTTAAAAACTTTACGCGCCGTTTTTTAACGTTTTAGGCGCCGTTTTTTTACGGTTTACGCGCTGTTTTTTACGTTTCAATCGTCGTTTTTTTAACGCGCTGATTTTTACGCCGGGCTTTTTCAAGCGTCATTTTTTTACGCGACGTTTTTTACGTTAAATATTTTACGTTTTAACGCGCCGTTTTTTTTACGTTTTACGTTTTACAGCGCCGTTTTTTAACGTTTTACGTTTTTACGTTTTTTTCGTTTTAACGCGCCGTTTTTTTACGTTTTACGTTTTTACGTTTTTTACATTTTTAACGCGTCGTTTTTACGTTTTACGATTTACGTTAAAACTTTTTACGTTTTACGTAAAACTTTTTACGTTTTTTCGTTTTACGTTTTTTCGTTTTACGTTTAAAAAGTTTACGTTTATACGTTAAACTTTTTTACGTTTTACGTTAAAAAGTTTACGGTTTAACAGTTTTTTTACAAAAACATTTTTACGCAACACGAACGCACCCAGAAAACGTAAACTTTTTACGTTGTACATTTTACGTTTTACGTTAAATAGTTTACATTTTACGTTAAAAATTTTATGATTTAACTTTTTTTTTTTAACAAAAACTTTTTTACGCAAAAACGAACGCACCAAGAAATCGCATACTCGGGGAGGTGTCTCAGATATATCGTTATCATCATCGACTAGAGGGGAAAATACAAAAACATCAAAACAAAGTGTATCTCGAAAATAAAACGGGGTTTGGCTCAGATTAACGGATAATCAAAAGGCTGCAAAAGAGGGGTTGCAGGTTTAAAAAACCTACCCTCCGCCGTCCTTGCCACGCCATCGTCCGTTTTTTTTATCATCACCGCTGATTCAAAAAGGCACCAGATTCAACCGATTTAAACATTCAAAAGGAACATGAACATCATTCAAACCCAGAAGGAAGATGAACATCCTTCAAACCCAGAAGGACCTTGAACATCATTCAAACCGATTTAAACATTCAAAAAGGAACTTGAACATCATTCAAAACCGATTTAAACATTCAAAATGGCAGTAGCAACAAAATGACAGTAACAAACAAACCCAAAAATGGCAGTAGCAACAAAATGACAGTAACAACAAACCAAAAAAGAACATCATTCAAACACAGATCTAACACCCACATAGTTCACCGGTTCACACCCCCTCCCCATCCACCCCTCCACCCAGATTCAAACCCAGATTCACCCATCGTTCACCCGCCCACCAACAACCACAAGATCAGAATCAAAGAATCCCAAACCAACATAATCAGAATCAAAGAAACCCCAAACCCAATCAACCCCCAACAACACAAGAAACTTTGACCCAGTAGCCACCACCCCCAAAAAAACCTCTTTCTTCACCCGCCAAAACCGGCACCACCTCTAGCCATCACTCAATCACCGGCACCACCTCTAGCCACCACTCAAACTCCGGCACCACCGACGTCGATGGCACCACCGACACCACCAACATCGCCGGCACCACCGACATCATCATCGCCATTAATCTCTCAGATGAAGAACAAGGCTCATGTGTGGGTTTCCACATCATCGCCGTTAATCTCTCAGATGAAGAACAACCAGAAGAACTGGTCTTTGAAAACAAGAAAAAAACACACAGAAACTACCTGGCTGGCGTCGGCTGGTACAACCACCGGTGGTGGCGGTGGCGGTGGCTGTGGAGGCGTCGAGATCGGAAGACGTGGCAGCGCAGATGATGATCTTCATCAGAGATGAAGATATAAAGGCTGAAGATGATGATCTTCATCAGAGATGTGAAAGGCTTTTAATAAAGGCTGTGTATGTGTGAAGATGATGATCATCATCAGAGATGAAGATGTAAAGAGAGATGAAGATATAAAGAGAGAGAAATGTGTGTTAGAAAATTGTGAAATGAACGGAGATGTGAAAGGCCTTTAATAAGAGACAAGACACATATGATGGACATGACATATAAACAAAATGACCTAAATACCCTTTTGGTTGGCATGATCCTATTGGTTGAAAGTGGTTCTCGCGGTTTTTACAACTGGGGGTGGTTTTCATTTTAGCGGTCCCCTATATATATATATATATATATATATATATATATATATATGGGCAAGGATAAATCGAAAACCCGGTTGAGTTGACTAAACCCTGAAAACCCAGTTTCTACCCGTTGATTTAACTGATCAACGATTGTGATCATCTTTAGTGTGTATGTGATATTGCTTTTGATTAAATAATTATTAAAAGTACATCCAAGGGTATTTTCGTCTTGGATGTAAAATATTGTTGTCTTGGGATAACACAACCTGCATGTGTGTAACTGTGTATGTCATCATCAAATAGAGAAAAACCATTCACTTCCCTATGTTACCTTCAGTCAACTCCTATAACCTACCCACTACACCTCATCAAGTATAAACCATCCGCAAAACTAAAATGTTCTCCATTCTTTAAAATTTTCATTGTTTATCTAAAAACCACACACAAAACACCACAATATGTCCCCCTCTTCATCCTATTTTCTTTGGAAAGTTTTGAAGAAGCAGTCCACTGCATGAAAATAACACAACACTGTACCGGTGTAGTTTCTCGGAAATTTCTTCCACCGTCACAAGAACCTGGTACGTCGAACCTAACTGATTTGTTTTTTGCTTTTTTCAAAAAAAAAATTGGGGCTTTTCTTTGTACTGTCTGCCATTTTTTAATCTTCTATTATACATCGCTAAGTATATAATTTCGCTGTTATTGAGGGGTTAGTTGTGTGGTTCATACATATGTTTTAACGATGCTACAATAAATGCTATATTGTGGGTTTAATGATGCTACGTACATGATTTTTTAGGGTTCTCGACATTATATATTTGATGTTTGTGTATCTATTTCCTAATTTACATCTTTTTCCGTCAAGTTTGGGCAGGTTTTTTTTTTTTTTTTCATTTTGTTTGTTTGGTGGTGATATAAAAAAAAGGTTTTGCATTGATTTTAAAAAATTGGTTACAAAATTGTTCTATAATGGAAAATGTTATTTTCTAAGACGTGGATATTTCACAACATTTGTGCTAAGGGAAAAAATGTAAAAAGGAGGGAAATGTGAACAAAAAAAAAAAAAAAAAAGAATTTGCATTTTTTGTTCGTTATATATTTTTTTGGCCGAAAGTGTCTTTTACATTAAAAAAGGTAAGTGTGTAACAAAAGGGGAAAGTGGGAGGGGGTGTTTACAATAAACAAAAAGGGGGTTTTCGTTGATTTTTAAAAACTTGTTACAAAATTTTTCTACTAGGAAAGATTGTTACTCTTTACACTGTTGATATATGCCATCATATGTGATAAGAGAAAACATTTAAAAACTTTTTAGACTTTTTGAAAGTTGTACGTTACAAATGTTCTATTGGAAAAAATGTTACTTTTTTTACGTCGTGCATATTTCAACAAGGTGTATAATAAAGAAATTACATTTAAAGGGAAAAATGTAAAAAAAAAGGGCTTAGAGGTTGGTTTTGAAACAAAACAAAAGTTACATTTTTTTTTTCTTTGGTTTTTTTAGTTGAATTCATTTTTACATAAAAAAGTTACATTGATATTTGATGTGTATAAAAAAAGTACATGTGTGTTGCATTTTGAGATAATTCAAAAACTGTACATTGTACATGAATACTTTACATTGTTGGATCTCTGGAAAAAAATGTAACTTGTTATCAACCTTCGTGCTTGTAGATAGTGAGGATAAGCAACAAAACACATAAAAAATGACCACATGTGTTTATACATTCAAACATTTTTTTGTTTGGGTGTTCCCTATCTTCAAAAACGTTTCGTATTGCGAGGAATATTGATGTTTTTTTTAATTGAAATGCAGGGAGAAAAGGCATCAACCACCAAATTGGAAAAAAAGGTGTTATAGAGAAACTAATAAATATTTAGTTTCAAATTATTATTACATTAATTTGTATAGTTTGTGTTTACGAATTTCTTTGTAACATTGTGGAAGTGTTTTGTTTTATGTATGGTGCTATGATTAGACATCTTATTACCTGGTTATATAAAAAAAACTTTTCGGCTTTGTTTTTTATTTATATGTACAAATGTGAAATGAAACAAAAAATTGTCTATGTTGTAGCATTAATGTGTATTTCTATGTAGGATAAAAGATGGAAAAAAATGATTTTTGTAACATATGACTCGATTTGGGTAGTATATGAAAAAAATGATTGAAGCTTAATTAACTAATGTAGATATGACTCGATTTGTGTAGCATATGAAAAAATGATTTTTGTAAGTGGTCTTACATACGCCAAGTGAAAAAAAATATTACATCAAAAGAAAGGTAAATGTAGATGTTTGTGCCCTGATACATTAACCGCATGTACAACAACTATTTCCTTTGGAGTGGATACTTTTAGACATAAAAACCATTAAATAAAACCTTAAGAAAGAAAAGTCAACTGTAATCATGTTTCAATGCACCCTCACAATTATCATTTCACTAACACATTAAAAATAATAAACATACTCTAAATAATAAACAATATTCAGACAAAAAAAAAAAGAAGAATAAAAAACGTAACTAAAAAGGGACCTACTTCTTTGACCATAGATGTACCCTATATATGTAGACCATTCACTACCCTATGTCATTGTTGCTTTTCACATTTTATGACACATCTAAAAAAGCAGTACACCTATTTAATGAATATAAAAAATATAAAATATAAAAGTAGGACACCTGTACATGATCTATTGCATATACCGCCAAACCAACCCTCCAAATCAAATCTGTTGTGGGATAAAAGGATCGAAAAGATGAACTTGTCAGTCAACTTTCCTCTTACATTCAGCATGTGTCAAAAGTAAAGTTACGAAGTTACCCTTTATATAGAATGTTACAAAGCACACGTGGCTTAACCTTATCCACATAAAGAGTTTCCCAAGTTTTCTTAACTGGGGTGGGTTTTCTCCTTATAATTAGCCATATATATATATATATATATATATATATATATATATATATATATATATATATATATATATATATATATATATATATGGGACCGCTAAAATAAAAACCACCTCTAGTTGTAAGAACCGCGAGAACCAGTTCCTAACCACTAGATCAACAAGATGTGTGGATGAGATTAAAAGTAACTAATATTAATATTAAATACATTTTGTTTTATTATGTCTTTAATATTTTAATCCAAAAGGGTAGTTTAGTAAAATTACTCTTTTTTGTCTTTTAGTCTTTATTATTTTTTATTACTTTTTTGTTTTATTATATTACTTTTTCTTTTTTCAAAAGAATTTTTTTTATTAAAAACATTTTTAAATTTAGATTTTCTTAACAAGACAATTCTTTTTGCGCGTTGGTTTTTGCTCGCATCGTTTTTTAACGGGGTCGTTTTTGCACGCCGTTTTTTACGCTCGGCTTTTTCAAGCGTCGTTTTTTAACACGCCTTTTTTACGTCCTGTTTTAACGCGGCGTTTTTTATGTCCCGTTTTTTTCCGCGACGTTTTTATGCGCCGCATTCACGCCCCTTGTTTAGGCACCGTTTTATCACACGGTTTTTTACGTTTTACAACTTACGTAGAAAAATTTTTACGTTTAACGTTAAAAAGTTTACGTTTTACGTTAAAATTTTTACGTTTTACGTTAAACATTTTAAACTTTTTACATTTTATGTTAAACTTTTTTACGTTTTATGTTAAACATTTTAAACTTTTTACGTTTTACGTTAAACTTTTTACGTTTTCTATAAAACTTTTTTATGTTTTACGTTAAAAAATTTACGTTTTACGTTTTACGTTGTAAAATAAGCATTTTTTACAAAAAAAAAATTACGGGTTTAAACTTTTTTTTTACAAAAAAAAAAACAATATTTTTTAAGATTTTTTACAAAAAACAATTTTTTTTTACAGTTTTAAACCTTTTTACAAAAAACAAAAAAAAAATTACGTCTCGTTTCCCCATTTTTTTACGCCCTCGTTTAACGGAAAACGGACAGAATTTCCCTTGTTTTTGAAAGATTCCGACAACTAAAGTGTCGATATATTTTCAAAACGCAAACAATAACATTTCAACAATACAAAAAAAAACAATATATATAAAATTTTCATAAAAATACCAAATGTAACAAGTCACTAAAGTATTAGTTGGCGTAAACTTGAGACCTTCTTTTGATGACCCGTTTCTTCTGAATGTGATACGTTTGGATATGAAGTTTTTGAATGAATTTGTTGAGACGATTCCTGACCCGAAGCCTTTGTTTTGTGTTCCTAAATCTGGAGATATGACTTCATTCTTTCTGTAAAAACATCCTTCGCTGTACTTGCATTTTGTGAAGTTTGCAAAAATAAGCCACAACTCCTTTCTCATTTTGATTCTTTATTTTGAAAAATCAACCAATCAATATCTTCCTATTTTGACTCCTATTCCCACTCACACGGTCCTATAACACAAATTTTAGATCTATTAACCATAATCACATGAACAATTTGTTTTCAGTAATACACATACATACAAAATGAAATAAGATGGAAAAAAAAAGCAAAAGAGGATAATATATAAGTATGACATTTAATACCTGATTTGGAAAATGATTAAACAAATTTTCCCTAAACTGGTGTTAACAGATGAACAAGGGGCCTTCCGCCACCGCCGTCGTTGACCAACCACCTCCCACCACCGTCATCGACCAACCACCTCCCACCACCACCTCCGCCGCATTCTAATCTCTAAACATCATTTCCGTCTTCGTCCCACCTTCGTCGCCGGCCAACCACCTCCCACCACCGTCTTCCGCCGCATTCGACTTACCACCACCAATCAAACATCTTTTTTGTTCCTTGATTTGGGTATGAGAGAGAGGGAGAGAGATGAGGGGATATGGTGGAACAATTTTGAGAGAGAGAGATTAGGGGATTCAAAATTTGGGATGTGTGTAATGTAAAAGTCTCTGTGAGACTTTAAAGAGAGGTGAGAGATGATGGTGATTTTAGGAGAGAGGAGAGAGATGACAGAGACAATAAATGGAATTAAAATTTGGGGTAAAAGATCAAAATACCTTTTTAGTTGGCATAATATGATTGGCTGAGAGTGGTTCTCGCGGTTCTTACAACTGGAGGTGGTTTTCATTTTAGCGGCTCCCTATATATATATATATATATATATATATATATATATATATATATATATATATATATATAAACTACATAATTATACATAATAATTACAAAAAAAACATAGTATCAAAATAAAAACAATCATTCTTCGTCGGTTTCGAACCCAGGAATCGTTGAAACATGATCCACCAAATCAGATCGAAGGTTGTGATGTATATCCCTTGACTTGATCAAAAAATCATTTGACGATTTTTCTTCGTCTGTAACTGTTACATTATCTGGTTGGGGGTCATCGTCATCATAGTAGGTACCGATCGCTCTACCTTCATCCTCCAAAATCATGTTGTGAAGATTGATACATGCGTACATCACGTTTCCAAACTGATCCTTGTCCCATAGTCGACAAGGCATTGCCAATATTCGTCACCTTTTCTTTAAAACACCGAACACTCGCTCGACGTCTTTACGTGCAGCCATTTGGACCCTGTTAAACTTTAATCTCTTTGGATCTATGGTACCGTGTCTTGTGAACGATTTTACGAACACCCCCCACTCCGGGTAAATCCCATCAACTAGGTAGTACTCATACACGTACTCAACCCCGTTTACAAAGAAACTTCCTTTGGGTCCTATACCATTTACCCGATCATTGAAAAGGGGCGAGTGGTTTATGATGGTAATATCGTTATGTGATCCTGGCATACCGAGGAACGCATGCCATATCCAAAGATCTTGGGACGCAACCGCTTCAAGCATGATGGCTGGCATCCTGTGAAATCCACTTGTGTGAGCGCCTTGCCACGCGGTTGGACAAAGTTCTCAAGGCCATTTCATACAATCTAAACTACCTAGCATCCCGGGTAGCCCAAGATAATCTGCGTGATGTTCCAATATTTGTTGCATGTTACTGAACGAGAGCTTTTTCAAATATCTTTTCTTATAAAGTTCTAAAATACACGAACAAAAGTTGTAAAGAATTTCTCTAGCTACACTTGCATACATTTTTAAATAGTCATCCATAATGTCCGAACTATTGCCGTACGCTAACTGTCTAAGTGCGACCGTGACCTTTTGCCACGTACTAAATCCTAATTGCCCAGTTACATCCGGTTTTTGTTGGAAATAAACATACTTCTCCTCAACATCTCTAGAAACTTAAAAATAAGTTTCTACTCATACGAAAACGACGCCTAAACATTTTTTCATCATACTTAGGTTCCGCTGAGAAGTAATCGCTTACCAACAAATTGTTAGCGGTGTGCCGTTCACGAGCGATGTACCTCCTCCGTTTAGGTTGCAGAGTATCTTCCTCATCGTCTTCAACGATAGCTTTCACCACGGTCGCGATCGTTTGTAGGAATATTTCCGCACCATCGTCAGATGATGATGACGATTCACTTGAACTTGAAGAAATCATGGCAAGATTGTGTTTTATGTGTTTGATATTGTGCGAGAAAAATGTTAAATATAGTAAGGTATTTATAAAGGAAATAAGGTTTTTTTTTTTTTTTTAAATAATGCCCGAATGGCTAGCCCGAACGACTAGTTTTTTTGGCCAATCACAGCCAGCCAAGTCAGTCTCGTAGCCCCGCCCCACGCACGGGCTGAAACCCCCGCCAATGGGGTCACGCCGAAACCCAAACCCACCTGGGATAGTGACTTAAACGTTTATGGCCAACTCACGCCTCAACCCCGCCCATACCCCAAAGTCTAAACTCTTTGTATAATAATAATATACAATCAATTTGGCTTTCTTCACAAGGCACCTAACCCATACGTCATTGAAACCCAACCATGTTTGTTTTGCAAGATCGAGGCGGTCAGCAACACTAGGTAGGTTATCATCAATCATCATAACCATCAGTTTTATCCTGTAAGGCCGTGGGGTATGGTAGGGCTTGGGTTGGGGCATATGCTGACATGTGGAATAGGAGCCCCCTCACCGCCTGGTTACGTGGCCGCGGGGTATGACGTGGCGTGAGTTGGGCTTGGGTTGGGTGCACCGCGTGGCAGAATAATTAAACAAAAAAAATTAATAAAAAATTACATAATATTAAAAATTACATAATACTAAAAATTACAAAATAAAAAAAAACCTAAAGCGTTAAATAAATTTCAAAAAGGTCGATCTTGTCGAACACCTTTTTTTCCTTGCCTCGAAACTCTATGTTAGCCACCGTCACCCGGTCCTCGTGGCTTAAATCGCCACCGGGAACGGCTTCGTAATAAGCCTTGAAACGCTCGAGCTTGGGCCGTAGCTCGCGCTATTTATGTTGGCACGCGTTGAGGTTGTGGCGGTCGTTACCGACGTTATGTCGGTAGGCTCCGAATGCTTCCACCCAATATTTTGTTTGGCCCAGTGGCCGACCCTTCATAGCGTCAACGACGCTTGTGACGAGAGCAATTTCCTTTTCATGGGTCCAGGATGCCATAGCGGGGTTGGGTTCGAGAGAAGTGGGGTAGCGGGTTCGAGAAGGGGTGGACCAGTGGGGTAGCCGGTGGGACAGAAGTGGTAGCCGGTGGGGTTGTTGGGTTCGTGGGATGGGGGTTCGTGGGATGGGGGGACCAGTGAGTTGGGGTTACCATATATAGAGGCCTTTGGGGGACCCGGGTGACGGTTATAGAAGATGGGGGGACCGTTTGAAATTTAAAATTCGAAATTCAAAAGACCCGCCTGACGTGGCGGGTGAGCCAATGAGATTCAGCCAACTAGCATGGCCATACCGCCCCACGCCCGGCTTGAAAGCCAAGCCCCAAAGGCCACGCCCCAAACGAAGCCCACCCGAGGTGGTGGCTTGAGCGTTTTCCCCCAACCCAAGCCCCATACCCCACGGTATAAACAAACAATAAAAATGTTAAAAAAAAATCATTAAATCAGCTTGTATAAATGTATGACCAGCCACACGCTGTGCCATGTAACTAATCATCTCAGGCAAATTAAAAACAATTTGATCACCAAAAGAAAGAATCTGCGTAAACAAAGCTACCTGTTTTGGCTCAAAATTTAGTTTACTTTTTCAAATGACTGAATGAGGCTTATCCTATGTTTATTTCGTCTATCTAGTAATGAATTACTATCAAATCGATTACTTAGGGCTGTTCAAGATATCGGTTTATTCATTTCGGTTTTATCGGTTTTGAATTTTTCGTCTAAACCGAAAATCAAATCGATCCGCAATAGAAATGTGTCTAACCGAATCGAATTCAACAGGTTAAACCAGTCTATTCGGTTTTTATGTTTGGTTGTTTGATTAAAGGAGTTATTATTTGGTTTATTCGATTGATTTGATTCGGTTATCCGAATAAGGAAAATTTGTGAAACGGAAAACCAAATTCATAATTCTGCCCGGTTTTTCCGGTTACGGATAATTTTATGCTTTGGAGTTTTTAAGGCTTTCCGTTTTTTTTTATTTTTTTATGGTTACGGGTATTTGTGGTACGTAGGCATAACATAGTTTGCGCATGGGTTAAAATCCGGCCGTGCTCATGGAAATATGGAATGGATACCCCATTGGTCATTATGGGCCGAGTTCAAATCATACCTCTTTAGCGGAATCAAGATGTAAGATGTAAGAAAAGTTAAGAAATATTGCCTTTAAAGAAAAGTTAATTAGTGGTAAAAAGACGGATGTGACACAATGTTTCAATCTTTTAGAAAACTAGAGTTTGGTATGTTAACCATTGCAGTCCACGGTTGGTTTCTGGTTAAACCAGCCGGTCTGTCTTAAAAAAAGTATTGTTCACTAGTTTAGTGGGTTAGACCGCCCACACTGTCAAAAAGATTCATATTATCCAAAGTGAGATTGCCTTTGTTTTGATACAGTTTTTCAGAGCTTCTCTGTAGTTTTTATAAGACGTCGATTTAATTGAGCCTTGTCCATATGCTTATAACCCAACAACTCTTTATCTCACCTACACTACAAGTAGTAGAGCCCAAGGTAAAGAATGCAAAGACAAAACTATAAAACATCGTATTGAATAAAATCGACATGATATGTTTTTAAAATAAAGGCCCAAAACCATATACATAAGAACATGAATAAGAAAAAGTTTTTAAAACAAACAAACACACATAGATAGATAGATAGATAAGGTTCATAATATATTAAGCAAGCCAAGGCAGGCAGGCAGGCATTGTCATACACTAGTACACTAGTAGAAAATCAAAGACAAAAAAACATAAAATCCCTTGTTTAAATAAACCCCGCCCCGAAACATAAGTGTCCCATGACAAATACCCCGGCCCATAGATCTATCTATCTAAATCTAATCTCCTCCTTTTTTATCAGATTCTTCCGGTTGAACACTCAACAGATGAACCTCGCCTTCTGGTGTCAGCAACTTTTCAGCTTCAGCCAGAAAGCCATTCACCAGAGGAGCATCAGCAATGACGGCCGAAGGAGCAGTTGCAGTGGCCGGAGTGACTGCCTTGCGAATGGAATATATTCTTTTTCTTAAGTAGTGAATTTCAATGTGTTTGATGATGAGGAAGAACTCATTGTGTTTGTTGATGATGAGTAAGAGCAAGAAGGTGGGTGGGGGTGATTGCTGGTGCATTTGAATTAGAAGTAAACAAGCTGTTTAAAACCACAACTTACTACATAGTACTATAGCAGGAAACCTGCGCTTTCGTAAGAGCAACAGGAACGGCAAGAAAAAGAAGAAACAATACAGAAGTAAATCAGAACCTTTTGACCTAGCTTGCTTTAATTTTTTTTTTTTTTTAAAATGTGTAGATCGATTGGAAACCCACTACCGACTGCGCTTCAACCCTTTTTATCGGAAGCACAGCCACCCGGGTTCGAATGAGGGGGAATGCAGTGCAGAGCTTGTGACAACTGTGTTCTGTAATCATCGTATAATGTAAAACAATGTTGATTATCAATAAAACAATGTGCTTTGGTGTTATTATATGTGTTATTGTGTGTGATGATTTTACGATTTGATTCGATTCCGGTTTCAAGCTTTAATCGTTTTCTGGAAGGTTACACGCAGATTGGTGCGTAAACGCAATCAGTTTAACGCGACGTACACCCCGGAACTGTGATACAAGCCAAACATACCCTAAATATCCTTTACATAACTTAGAAATAAGTTTCGAAGGATTCGGTATGGCAAAAACATGTTTATTTGAACTAAAGAACTAATTACGACAAAACTGCGAAACGAACGTTGGTGACCGCCCGGATAATTTTTAAATCCCAAAAATATTCTGTGATGATTAAAATTTATTTTTAATCAGGTCCATGTTGAAAAATAAATTAAAACTCTTAAAAACGTAATTTTTCAAGTTTAAGCGCGTACCGCGTGTTTCTGCGCGACACAGTGCTTCTACTGTGAAACGCAGACAACGCAGCCAAATCTCGGCAACTGAAATTTATTTCAATAATATTTTGGCGGGTTTATTTTTATGGAATAATAAAAATAATTTAGAACGCCATAAACCGGGAATTAAACGCTAGATAAAATACCCGGTATTCAGTAAATACCTGTTTTTAACTAATTTACCAATCAAAGTTACACTTTAACCCCTCCCCCCTACAAATTTCGGTCATCATTACCAAATATTTTGCAAGATTGAGAAAATATTCCATTTTATCTTTATTGGCCAAGAGATGATGCATGCATCTTTCCCATATCTCTACATATACCTTTCCAAGACAATTTCACACTCAACAAGACTACTCAATCTCCTCTCTCTCCTCTCTCCATAACCGTCCCCCCCCCTCTCTCTCTCTCCATCTTCATCTTCTTCAAACTTGTTCTTGAGAATTCAACACCATTTCTAGCAAGCTTCAAGTTGGTGTGAAGATCCAAGGGTGTTTCCAAGGTGATTTCAAGTGATTCCAAGCTTCCTATGATCACAAAATCTCATTCAACAACTTACTTGAATCTTGAAGGTATAACATTATGTTTAAATCATACTTTTGATTCTTGGATGTTCTTGATGATTTAAAGTTTCTCTTGAATCTTGGAATTTTCACAAACTTGAAATCAAATGAAATGGGTCTTGTTACAAAATAAAAATGATGGTGTATATGTATGTATATAACCGTACATATATGTATGTGTGTATGGGTTTTGAAGTTTGATTCTTGATAAGTACTTGTTTATGTTGTTGTGTAACATTTCGTATTTTCAAACTTTCCATTTTTGGAAAGTCTACTTGTACTTTCTACTTTTGTAAGTTGTACCTTTGTTGTACTTGATTCAAATTCCAAAATTTTACTCGAGACTTGAAATCATAATGAAATTGCATGATTTTATCCATATTTTGTGTTTGAATACTATGAATCATTGAAACTATGAAACTATGTTAAACACGTTGAAACTATGTTAAACACGTTGAAACTATGTTAAACACGTTGAAACTATGTTAAACACGTAAAAACAGAGGAATTCCATCTTAATTTCGACTCTTTAAATCATCGTTGCCAAGAGATTACCCTAAACCGTACAAAAATTGGGAATTTATACGCTAATTCGGTAAAAATATTGAAATTTGGGTTAAATTTGATTATTATTTTAGATGATCAAAATAACAATTTAAATTAAATAAATAATTATTTCTGAATTTTTATTGATGTTCTAAGCATTTTCGTTAAATAACCTAACCCGGTTAGTTTTATAAAGGGCAGCACTAAGTGAGTTAGAAAACTCAGTTAGTGGCTAACCCAGTTAGTCAGGCTAATTAATAACAAAAAGGTGGTTTAAATGCATCAAACCGGATTCGAACCCGCGACCCTTCACTCAACAAACGCGCACACAACCAGCTGGGCTGGGTCTTGGACTGGTGATAAGTTTGAGATCCAATTACATTTAACATGTAATTAAATGTTGAATTTGAATCAAAATAACCGCTCAAAACCGTATGTCTTCTCCGGCCTTTGGTTGTTTAACCGGAACCGGTGACCATTCATGTTCTGTTTTCCCGTAACCGATCACCTCCACTCACCTATATATATCCGGCTATCTTTTCTTCATTCGATCCCTTTCACTCGTTCATTAAAACCGAAATAAAACAGAACCGAAACACCGACTCGAAACCACTCGACTCGCCGGAACCCGTACACGCCTCACCGGAGCTCACCACCACCGGACCACCGTCATCACCGCCTCCGGCCACCACCTACCCGTCTCCGACCGGTAACCTTCCGATTCAATTATTCTTTTATTTTCGTTTATCTTTTGATTATTCAGTTATATTTTTATTAATATTATTATTATTATTATTATTATTATTATTATTATTATTATTATTATTATTATATAAATCAGAATTATAGTATATAAATACATATAATCAGATATATTTTTTTCTGATTATTAATTAAATCAGAAGTATTTATAAAATCAGAATTCTATAAACCTATATATTATTTTCTGATTTATTAATTAATTTAATAAATCAGTTTTATAATTTCAGAATCTATAATTATTATTCCAGAATTTTCATTTCTTATTTAATTAATTCCGAATTTTTATTATTATATATATATCAGAATTATTAATTATTATTATACCACTTAATTAATCAGAATTTCATAACTATTTTTATATCAGAAATTTATTATTTTTCAGAAATGTTATTCAGATTTATTATTTATAACAGAATTTATATTTATAAATCAGAAATTATATTATTTGGATTATTATTTTAATAAAACAGAATTTATATTTTATTTATTCTAAATCAGATTTATCATTATTATTTATTTAAAACAGTTTATTTAATTCAGAATTTTATAATTATTATTTCAGAATTATATTTTAAAAATCAGGTTATTTATTTATTTTCAGAATCTATAAATCAGAATTATTTATGTATTTCAGAATTATTATCATAAAAATCAGATATATTGTTTTTATTAATTCAGAATATTTATTTTAAATGTTGTTTAAATTATAAATTAATTCTGAATTACTATTTAATTATTATTTGATCATATTTATTAATTTCAGGATTTATATTCTTTAAATCAGAATTATTGTTTATTTAATAAAAATCTAGAAATTTTATTTATTTTATTTTCAGATTTATTTATTTGTTTTATAAACTAGAAACTTTATAAATAAGTTATTTGTTTATAAGATTATTAACTAATGTTGTGGTAATTATTTTAGATTGTTAAAATAATTATTTATCTATTTAAATTCCTATTTATTTTAATGTTCCAACACTTTAGGAATTTTGTATTATTTATGTCTTATTATTTAAATTATTCTATAAATTCCCAAATGATTAATCAAATCCTCAAATTAATAGGGTAATTCTCTTGTGCACGATCTTCTTGGAAAATCCCTGATTCTATTATCTTTTTCCAATATACGCAACGCAACCTAAGGTGAGTATACTTGACCCATTTTCTTTTTACACGTTTGGGTGTAGTATGCATTTCCTTATCAAAAACACAATGATAAACACTTTCATTGCACAATCTATCCATACTATTGTGAAACTACTTGATCATTGATTATCTATGTTGTGCTGATGTTAACATCTATGGCTATATGTTCATTAACTTTGCAAGCCTCCCCTATCAATGGCAGCGCTGTAGGTTGTAACGCCCCTCCCGTATATACGGGTATTGTTAGGTTTAATCTATTAACTCTATTACCACCCTTTCGAGGGTTAGGCTATGTTAATTGTGTAACTATGGTTTGGACATATGGATTTCATCGTTACGAGTATAACAGTTAATTGATATCAGTTGTTCACATGGAATAGATTTGATAAACTATTTAACTCTATTATGCTATATTCAAACCTGTATACTCGCCAGCAATTATTTGTTGATTGTATTTTAAATGCATACTGCAGGCTGAGGATTCAAGAAAACAAGAAAAGGCTAGGATGGCTTAGAAACCCATCAACTATTTAAATTTACAATCTATGTTATGTACTTTTTCATTTCCATGTATTGTATGAAACTTATGAATATCAATGAAATAAACTTTAATTATTGTCACAACTAGTGTTATGATGTCTTTGAACAGTTTGTACGTCTCATCTCGATGTTTCCGCCATCGGTTGGGGTGTGACATGTTGCTTGTTCTTGAAAGATAGTTAAAATGCAAGTGTTTAATGATCTATGCATGACATGAAAAATGTAAATTACATCAGCAAATAAACATGAATAAATCACACATTTGATGCATTTAAATTCATATAAAATGATGTTGATATGATAGTATGCTTTAGGCACTTGTACATGAGGATATATGTTGATTTAAAGCTCAAGAAGTGATGAAAAATGGTTGTATGACAAAAGTGATTTTGAACAAGATTATAAAAACTAAAAATAACATTATTAATTTGGTGTATAATAATGGCATGAAACTTTGACATAGGCTTGATAGCTTTGCATGTTGTACATATAGCGTAAAAAGTGGTAAAATATGTAAAATTTGAATGATTTATGTGCTTTATGTAAGACCTGCACTATCATGAGTATAACCACGATTTTATTCAGTAAATAACATGGGTTATGTTAAAATTTCAAGTTGTTTCGATTTGGGATGGTTCGGGTAATGTTTGATGCAAAACTATGTTGTAAAACGGTTAAAAATCGCCTTTTCGGAGGATTTTTATAAAACTGTTTTAGATCAGTAACCAAACTGATATTTTTGATATAAAAATAAGTATTTTAACTTATATTAAGTTTACTTGGTGTTTGGTTAGTCATACGTGACTTCCGACGCTCGAAAATGTTGCCGAATCGTTAAAATAAGTATTTTCGACATACACTAGAATGGGTTGTTCATGGGTAAATTTTATGTGTTACAATGTGCTATGTGTTTTACAATATGTGTATGTTGACATGATAATACTTGACAAGATTATGTGTATTACGCTTGGGTATATATTTACAAATAGACCAAAATAATCAAAAATAATAACTTTTTGAGAGAAATCTCAAAGTTATGTGAAAATTCTAAGTATCGGAGAAACTTATATATTTTGTGGGTTTTCAATTATTAAATCATTCTTATTTAATTTAGAACGAATAAACAATTTGAGGGATTGTGTTAACATATAAAAACCCACCCAAAGGTGAGTACATAGATCCCCTCCTTTATTGTTTTCGATTGTTTTGGGTGATTCATATGTATCAAAACGATTTCGATGTTTTAATGATGGTTTCAAAAACGATTGAGATGGTTTATAATAAACTAATAAAGATTTTAATAATGTGAATGAACTTGTTGGTTGTAGTTACATAACGAATGACATTCATTAATTTTGGCCGAACCGACCAGTATTAGGTTATGGTACCATAGGATCTGATAAATCCCGTTATCAGACCGCACCCATGGTTATGTGTGGGTTAGGTGGGTAACGACTGAATCTGATGATTGTTAACTTACCCTTTGGTGGTTTGTTAATACGAGTTGAACGAGTTGAACGATGAACGAGTCACAAAGGTTTGAATGTTATTAGCGAGACGACCAAAAGTAGTTTTCACTATTAAAACGAGAACGATTTGTACGAGAATGATGTTGGACGATTGAATGCTTATGAATGATTTAAACAAGTGAACGATGATTTATAACAAGAACGATTTAGACGATGTCACACAACGAGGTTTACTAAACGATATAAACCATACGAGTTTTATTACAAGGACGATTTACGATTTGGTTTACGAAAACAAAGGTTTTGGGTTAAGATTCATGGCATCAAGGTTTATAAATTATAACCAATCTGTTTTGACTTGGTTATTCATTTTACGATACAAACATTTTACAAAACAAGGTTTTCTAATATCGATTAACGAAGTTGTACGAGATATTTCAACTTGCAAACGAGCCATGAATCTGACACTCACCCAAAAACTATGTACTCGCCAGCATTTCTTTGCTGACTTTGTTTTTACATATGTTTCAGGTGATGTTGCTTAATGTTGATTGCGAATAGGATGCATGCTCACTTAGGACCGGACGAGGGCTTAGTGATTTAATAACGATGATAGACTATGTTTGACTTGCTTGTTTAACTTTAAGACAATGTTTAATATTTAATAAAACGAAACTCTTTGTATCCATGGTTTGAAACAATACTTCTGTTACAACACTCCCCGACGTTTCCGCCACGATTTGTTGTTTGACGTGGTCGGGGTGTGACAGGAGAAGTTGGTATCAGAGCCAATGGTTATAGGGAATTAGATTATTAGTAATATTTTGACCTAGACTATAACTTTCTAGGACCCCAACGCAAGTTGATTTGCGTTTAGAATTTTAAAAACAAAATCCGAGTCTGCTTTGAAAATTAATCATCCGTTCTAGGATGATTGATTACTAGGTTTTGAACCCTTTGTTATAAGGTTGTGAACCCTTCCAGTTTAACTCATTTTTGGCTTAGTGCCTTCTGAGTTTTCAAAATCTCGTCAAAGTCTGGGTCTAAATAATGTGAACACGTGCAAACTGGAAGAGTGAATGCCTGTACCCTGAGTTTTCTGTCTAAGGCTAGAGTGTTCATACAAATCCACATAATCGGACCAGTCACTCTTACCTGGGAACTCTTGGGGTGAGTGTTCACTTATAGGTAGGGCTGTTGATCGGAGTGTCGTGCTCCGGTCAAAGATAATATTTATAAGCCCAAATTAGCCTTAACAATGTGTTAGTGGTAGTAAGGGGTCGAAGCACGAAGAGTATGTGGTTTGTGTATGGATTCGAATGAATTAGAACAATTGTCACAATTATGAAGCTTACTAGAATAATTTTTGTGTTTTTGTTTAATTGAAGGATATGATTTTAGATTAGATGAATTGATGAAAATGATGAATAACTACTAATTAACAATTGCAAGAAATTGGTTACTAGAACAATAATGATAAAAAGGAATCACACCCGGTTTCGGTAATTGTTAACCTAGGATTTCTACAAGTTTTAGTTTCAACTCAAATGCATTCGATTAACGGATTTAGTGTACCGTGACTTAGGTGCTACTAACTATCAACGCCCCGAAGAACGGACAAAAAGACACTTTGTAATCAACACAAGTAAATCCTAACAACGACAACGCACAATTACATATTACCGTTTCGCAAAGTCATAACTTTTAACATCGCTCGACAATTCACGAATTCGCAACAAATGTAATACTATTGTCCAAAGTTTCAAAAACCAAATACAAATTGTCACTAAGATGAAACAAGAACAAATTGAAACCCTAAAATTAACAACTACCTACACCGGGGTGAAACCGAGATGATTAGCCGCTCATGGTTGATGCAACTTGATCACCGGATGTTTGGAATGCGGATGGAGTCATCTTGAAGCTTGATTGGAGGATTGGTGAATGATGGAGAATTAGGGTTTATGGAATGATGATGGTGAAGTGGTGAATGGATGAAGAACTAGGGCTATGGATTGATTGTGATGATGATGAATTCGGGTTGTAGAGATGAAGATAGATGGAATGGTAGGTGAATTGTGTATGGTAATTGGCTCCAAGGACAAAGTTCAAACTCCAATACAAGTGTAACTTACGTATTGATGACCCACCAACCCTTTTTGATCGTTCCAAACCCCAAGGGACCAAAAATTCGCGTAATCAACATCTGGAAACCGTGGCCGACGGTCTGAAGCCCCGTCGGCGACGGTGCTTGTTTCTCCAATTTTGGCCGACGGCCAATGTTGCTGTCTACGGACATTTTCAGCGACGGACAATTGCCCCAACCGTCGGCGACGGCCCTTCTGGGCGTCGACGACGGTGCCCAAAAGCTGCACTTTCTGTTTTTCGCTTCCCTTACTCCCGGTTGACCCATTTTGCTTCCCGGTGGTTTGTTTTTCATCCCGATGACCCGTAAAGCTCCCAAAAAGCTCCCTTAACTCCGTTAGATCTGCAAAATACATATCTAATCAAGAGTAGGTGATGCGTGTCGGTGTGTATATATTTTAGATGTATAATTAAGCCCTTTTTACACTTTTAGCCAAGTTTTAAATTTATAAAACACGATATTTACTAACACTAAACACACATATGGGCAAGTGCACCCATCGTGGACGTAGTATAGTGTTGGTAAGATACCGAGGTCGTCCAAGGACACAAGAGCTTTTAATACCGGTTTATCCTCAACGTCTAACCAAATCAAAAAGTTAGAAAAATGTTTTAAACTAAGAAAAATAAAAACTAACTAAATGCTGAAAAATAAAATAAAATAAAAACAGATAGACAAGATGAATCACTTGGATCCGACACGTGTATTAGTATAACCTTTGATTATTTTCGCACTTTTGCACTTGTTTAAGAGATTATCTTAGTTATTGTAGTAGGCCCCTCTTTTGAAGGCGACGTTACCCTCAACCCAGTAGTTTGAGTCAGCAAGGATACAATCCTAAAGGGTCGGATTATTGAAAGATAATGAATTAAGTTATTAATGCAAATTATGGTAGGCCCCGCTTTTGGCGGTGACGTTACCCTCGGCTAAGTAGTCTGAGTCAGCAGGGATACAGTCCTAAATAGCCGGGTTATAGTATTAATAGTAGTTAGCTTATGAGGGGGTCAAAGAGTTTGGATCCCCGCCATCCAATACCTATGGGCATTGAAGGAGATCCTACTAAATTTGACCCAGGTCCCAAGCAGGACCTCTAAACGCTGAACAAGGGCAAGACCCTTACCAAACCGTTCCCTTAACCCCCGACCAGGTAGCCAACATACCTCCATATAGACCGTGGAGATATGAATGGTGAAAATCTTTTATTTTATATAGACAGTAAAATAACGCCAAGACACCACGGACAAACGATAAGGAAAGATCACCTTCAACATAAGTAACTAGTTATTAAAGTCATTAATACAAAACCAAATAAAAAGTGCAAAAGATTAAAAATAAAAAGTATTATACTAAACACTTGTCTTCACCAAGTGATGTAAGAGACTTAGGCAAACATGGCCTTGATTGTTAAGAACTCTTACGATCAATCTTGGATCCCGAGACGACTCACACACTCTACGATGGACAATGGATGATGGTGGTGTTATGGTGGTGGTGGGTGGTGGATGAAGTGTGAGAGAGGTGGTGTGCCAAGGGATGAGAGAGAATGAAACCAAGCTCCTCTATTTATAGGCTGAACAGAACGCTGGACACGGCCCCGTGTCCGCTGGACACGGCCCCGTGCCCGTCTGACATTCTCTCTCTTCATTAATTGTAATTGCGAATTACAATTAATGCGCCTGCTGTACTTTCAACACGCCCCCGTGCCCGCTGGGCACGACCCCGTGGTGAGCAATGGAAGCTTCTACTGGTTTGTCTTTTCTGCTGCTTCCTGGGCACGCCCCCGTGTTCACTGGACACGGGGCGTGTTCAGACTCTGTTCTCTTCTCTTTGTCTTGGGAGGTGCCGTTGAGGGTCCGGGCAGTTTACTTTTGTTCCTTTTCTTGTATTTATGGTAGAATTAGTGGTCTTTTTGCTTCTTTTGTGATTTTGAGCTCATTTCATCCTGAAAATACAAAAGGAAGACAAAAACACTCTTTTTCCAACATTAGTACTTAAAAAGGGTTAGTTTTATGCCTTAATTGATGTGTTTTATATGTTGCATTTTACACACATCAAATACCCCCACACTTGAACTTTTGCTTGTCCTCAAGCAAAACTCTTTTAATGTGGCTTACACTCCCAAATAGAAGAGAAGTTTTTTTTTTTTTTTTTTAACTTGTCCTAAAGTGTCGGGAATCCAAGGTTTGTATAGGTTCTATTTTATTTTATTTACAATCTTATTCGTCATGGTTTATTTTGAACTTTTCATAAGATAAACTACTTATTTGGGCATAGCATGCCTTATTAAAATTCCATTTATATACAAGTTCACATACCTCACGGGAGATCACTCAATCACTCGGCCGAAGGTGTATATTTAAGTGAATCGCTCGAGAGCGGCACGGATTTACATTCTCCATATGCTTGCCAAGCGATCAATCCTCCTCCTTTTTAACTTTTTACCTTTGTAAATATCAAGAGGTCTTTTGGGGTGAAGGCTTGGGTTTAAAGGTGGGTGGTTGGTTAGTGGTTAGTAAAAAGGGCGAAAATCGTAACAAGTGTCGGTTTTCGTAAAATACCTTATTTTTGGTGACATTTATTTTTGAAGTATTTCTCCAAACAAGCTTTTTGTAGCTTATGTTTGTTTTTGACTTCATTTCTCTTTTTTTTTTTTTTTTTCATCACGTAAAGGGTATGTTTATGGAAAACCGAGTTTGTTACTAAAATAAAGGTGAAAAAATGAAAAAGGTTTTTGGTGGGTAAAAAAAAATTGTTTTGGGGGTAATGAAATGAAAGGTTTAGGCTCAAAGGGGTTTTCTAGGGGGATTTTGGGTAGGTAAAAAAATGAAAAATAATGGTTTTGAAAGAAAAATAGTTAGTCCTAATGCCTCCATCATTTACTTACTTGGGTTTAAGTTGGTAAGGACCGGGAATGTATCGTCGTGGCAAGTTCTAGATTTGTAAAGACCGAGCGGCTATTCACACAAGAAACGAAAAATGAGCATTTAATCTAAATATGTGTATTTTTATGCTCAATAAAGGCTCAAAACTCACTTTTTGTGGGAATGGGTTTTTAATGTGACCAAGCATATATAATCGAATTTTAGCTAGACTTGTTATACCGTTTCATAATTTTCTTATGTTAGTTCTTTTTATCACGACGCTATCGGTTGTAAGTTTGTAAAAATATAACCCTTTTATAACTTGTTATTCCCAACTTAAACTAAGACAAGTAAATAAAATAAAAAATGAAAAAGTTTTTGAAAAAATTTGGGGTGTTTAGCGGTTCCAATAGAGTTTTGTGTAAGGCTTGTTTTAGGATTTTGCAAAAATTCCAAGGTTTTAGCATCCCCCCCACACTTAAATTACACATTGTCCTCAATGTGTCCAAAAATAAAGTTTTTTGGTTGATTAGAATATGTAAAAGTGTGTTTGAAAACAAAGATTTGTGTTACTGGCGCTCTGGACACGGCCCCGTGTTGACCGGGCACGGCCCCGTGGTCAAGTGCCAGTAACAAAAATTATAGAATTGAAACAGAAGCCTGGACACGGGGGCGTGTCCGCTGAACACGGCCCGTGTCCAGTTACCTGAACTGGGTGATTTCCTGCAGGGGGCTCAGCACGGGGCCGTGTTGGTTGGGCACGGCCCGTGTGGAGCCTTCTGTTATGGAGATTTTGTCGGTTTGTTCTGTTCTTCTGCATGGTTCCATTTTTTCTTGTTCCCTTTTTCATCCATTACCACCATGAGTGTGATTTATTCTGCAAAAACTAAAAGATTAAACTAAACTAAGGATAGGTCCGCGGAATGCCTCCGTGGTGCGCCACGTTTATAAGGGTCCTTGGCTAGACCCAATTCCCGGTCACACGTCTTTTGATTGGGGTGCCTTGCCTCCCAAGTTACACCGTCGGAGAGCGGCATCCAAGCTTGAATCGATAACCTTCATGTAGTGGATCGGGTCGTCATCCTCTATTCTTTTCCCAACTCCGAACTTTACCTCATCGTCCCCATATCTCAAAGTTAGTGTCCCGTCATTCATGTCCACTACTGCTTGTGCGGTGGCAAGGAAAAGCCTCCCTAGAATAAGAGGGACCTCGGTGTCTTCCTCCATGTCGAGTATGACAAAGTCAACAGGATAAACGAATCTGCTTACCCTTACCAAGACATTCTCGATGACACCTTGCGGGAACTTGACCGATCGATCCGCGAGTTGTATGCTTATTTTTGTGGGGCTTGTGGTTCCCAAGCCAAGCCTTTTGAACATTGAAGAGGGCATGAGGTTAATGCTAGCCCCTAAGTCGGCCAAGGCATTGCGAACGGGAGATTCCCCTATTGAGCACGGAATCGTGAAACTTCCGGGATCGATCTTCTTTTGGGGTAGTTTATTGAGTACGAGGGCAGAGCATTCTTCGCCTAAATTAACTAATTGCAAATTTTCAATTTTCTTTTTATGTGTAAGGAAGTCCCTCATAAATTTAGAGTATTTGGGCATTTGGGTTAGGACTTCGATAAAAGGAATATTGACATGCAATTGTTTTAGCAAACTTTCGAATTTTGCGAATTGCTCGTTGGTTTTTTGACGAATTAACCTACCGGGGTACGGAACTCGAGGAGCCTTGGTAGGCTCTGTTGATGGGGGAGGGTCCTTCTCCTGCAGATGTGTTGGCGTTGATTCTTCCGCGGCTGGAGGTACTTCTGCAGGCCCTACGGTCCGGTTTCGTAGCGTGATGAGGTGAACTTGTGCCTTCGGGTTGGTTTCGGTATTGCTGGGTAATGCGCCTTGTGGTCTTTCGGAAAAATTTTGAGCTAGTTGACTTATTTGTTTTTCTATGTTTTGAATGCTAGCTTGTTGATTCCTAAAGTTTGATTCTAATTGTAGGAATCTTTCCGAATTTTTCTTGTCAGTGTCAGAGACGAGGCGAGATATAGTATCTTCGAGCCTTTCTCTTCCACTTTGTTGTTGAGTGAAATTTTGTGACTCATTTCTTGATTGCTGAAAGTTTGTTCGTTGTGGTTGTTGGTTACTACTATTGCCGGGCTCCCTCCAACCAAGGTTTGGGTGGTTTCGCCATCCTTGGTTGTAGGTCCCCGTTGGAGGACCCGACGACCTAGGTCTATTATCAATGTAGTTTACCATTTCTTGTTGATCGTCCGTTTCTTTCATGCAACTCCAATTTTCATGTGACCCACCACACCCCTCACAAGCCATGACCGAGACTGTTTTTGTCATTTCTATTTTTTTTATTTTTGAAGAAAGGGCCTCGATTTGGGCTTGTAAAGAGGTGCTTTCGTCTACCTTACGGGCGCCCGGGGCGATAGTTTTATTTCCCCGGGGAGTGTGCCATTGAAAATTGGTTTGAGCAATTTCCTCAATCTGATTATATATTTCGTGTGGGCGTCGATTACCTAAAAGTCCCCCGGAGCTAGAATCAAGTGTCTGCCTAGTATGTGGCAACAACCCATTGTAGAAAGTGGATACTTGTTGCCATATTGCGAGGCCGTGATGGGGACACTTGCGTAATAGCTCCTTGAACCTTTCCCAAGTTTCATATAAGGATTCCCCGTCCTCTTGTGAGTATGTGTTAATTTCAGCCATTAATTTAGCAGTTTTAGAAGGAGGGAAATACTTATATAGAAATTTTTGGGCTAGTTCATCCCAGGTGTTTACCGATCCAGCTGGGAGGGTGTTGAGCCAAGCTTTCGCTCGGTCTTTTAGTGAGAATGGAAACATACGAAGGCGGATGGCGTCGTTTGATGCTCCATTGATCCGAAATGTATCACATATTTCTAAGAAATTAGTTATATGTAGATGGGGATCCTCGTCCGCGAGCCCGTGAAAGGTTGCGGAGTTTTGGAGCATTTGTATCAAGTGCGGTCGAAGTTCGAAGTTATTGGCTTCGACATTCGGGGCATTGATAGCGGCGCCGAGATTACCTACGGTGGGCCGTAAGTAATCCATGAGGGTACGTTGGTCCGCCATTGGGGGTGGGTCACCCGAAACCTTCTCTTGGTTTTTGGCTTTTAACCTTTTTCTGAGAAAGCGTTCGGGTTCTTCTAATGGTTCCTTTATGTCTTTATTGGAACTGGAGCTCATACACTACGCGAGGTTGGCGTCGGGTTCCAAGTCCTGTAATAAAAACAGAAAAGAATGTTGGTCAGAAGGTTCACCACGGCCCCGTGTCGAGCGAACACGGCCCCGTGGTCGGAGTTACAGTGGTTGTTTTTCAGATCCCAGTTACTGGAAGTTGGACACGGCCCCGTGTTGCACCGACACGGCCCCGTGGTCAGCCTTCTATTAACTTGAAAAACAAAAACTGCCAGTAACGTTGCTGAGCACGGCCCCTGTCCGACCAGGCACGGCCCCGTGCTGAGCTCTGCAGAAGCTGAAAAATCTAAAAAATCCTAAGAAAAATTAAAAAAAAAAAATAAAAAGATGATTAGGCCGTTGATTCCTAACTTTCTTAAAATCCTTGTGTCCCCGGCAGCGGCGCCAAAAACTTGATGCGTGTCGGTGTGTATATATTTTAGATGTATAATTAAGCCCTTTTTACACTTTTAGCCAAGTTTTAAATTTATAAAACACGATATTTACTAACACTAAACACACATATGGGCAAGTGCACCCATCGTGGACGTAGTATAGTGTTGGTAAGATACCGAGGTCGTCCAAGGACACAAGAGCTTTTAATACCGGTTTATCCTCAACGTCTAACCAAATCAAAAAGTTAGAAAAATGTTTTAAACTAAGAAAAATAAAAACTAACTAAATGCTGAAAAATAAAATAAAATAAAAACAGATAGACAAGATGAATCACTTGGATCCGACACGTGTATTAGTATAACCTTTGATTATTTTCGCACTTTTGCACTTGTTTAAGAGATTATCTTAGTTATTGTAGTAGGCCCCTCTTTTGAAGGCGACGTTACCCTCAACCCAGTAGTTTGAGTCAGCAAGGATACAATCCTAAAGGGTCGGATTATTGAAAGATAATGAATTAAGTTACTAATGCAAATTATGGTAGGCCCCGCTTTTGGCGGTGACGTTACCCTCGGCTAAGTAGTCTGAGTCAGCAGGGATACAGTCCTAAATAGCCAGGTTATAGTATTAATAGTAGTTAGCTTATGAGGGGGTCAAAGAGTTTGGATCCCCGCCATCCAATACCTATGGGCATTGAAGGAGATCCTACTAAATTTGACCCAGGTCCCAAGCAGGACCTCTAAACGCTGAACAAGGGCAAGACCCTTACCAAACCGTTCCCTTAACCCCCGACCAGGTAGCCAACATACCTCCATATAGACCGTGGAGATATGAATGGTGAAAATCTTTTATTTTATATAGACAGTAAAATAACGCCAAGACACCACGGACAAACGATAAGGAAAGATCACCTTCAACATAAGTAACTAGTTATTAAAGTCATTAATACAAAACCAAATAAAAAGTGCAAAAGATTAAAAATAAAAAGTATTATACTAAACACTTGTCTTCACCAAGTGATGTAAGAGACTTAGGCAAACATGGCCTTGATTGTCAAGAACTCTTACGATCAATCTTGGATCCCGAGACGACTCACACACTCTACGATGGACAATGGATGATGGTGGTGTTATGGTGGTGGTGGGTGGTGGATGAAGTGTGAGAGAGGTGGTGTGCCAAGGGATGAGAGAGAATGAAACCAAGCTCCTCTATTTATAGGCTGAACAGAACGCTGGACACGGCCCCGTGTCCGCTGGACACGGCCCCGTGCCCGCTGGACACGGCCCCGTGCCCGTCTGACATTCTCTCTCTTCATTAATTGTAATTGCGAATTACAATTAATGCGCCTGCTGTACTTTCAACACGCCCCCGTGCCCGCTGGGCACGGCCCCGTGGTGAGCAATGGAAGCTTCTACTGGTTTGTCTTTTCTGCTGCTTCCTGGGCACGCCCCCGTGTTCACTAGACACGGGGCGTGTTCAGACTCTGTTCTCTTCTCTTTGTCTTGGGAGGTGCCGTTGAGGGTCCGGGCAGTTTACTTTTGTTCCTTTTCTTGTATTTATGGTAGAATTAGTGGTCTTTTTGCTTCTTTTGTGATTTTGAGCTCATTTCATCCTGAAAATACAAAAGGAAGACAAAAACACTCTTTTTCCAACATTAGTACTTAAAAAGGGTTAGTTTTATGCCTTAATTGATGTGTTTTATATGTTGCATTTTACACACATCAGTAGGCAATTCGAAACTAAAACTTGTGTAAAAACATCAAATTAAACAATTACAAGCACCGGTTTTCGACCACGTATCACATCCCCACACTTGTCTTTTGCTTGCCCTCAAGCAAATCTGTTTCCACTTTCACGTGGGTCGAACAAAGAATACATATCCCATTCCCCGAGACAAGGGTTAAGGTCTATTGTCATACAAAAGTTCACATTCTTTACAATCTCCACATATTTACCGGCAAAGTGAATAATCACATATAATAATGGTTATCCAAGATTAACCCGCCCGTAAAACTAACAAGTCATGCATATCCCTCACAATGTTCTCTCCACTCGGCTTAAAATTTGGCTAATATGTATAATGTATTAGCACTACAATCAATTAATCGCTCAAAACCGGTTAGAACACGTACCCGCATAGGCTTGCAACCCAATCATTCTCCACCATTGATCACGAATACTAAGCACAAGTCAAAAGGTCTTTGAAGGGTTGTAACGGGGCTAGGCTAAGGGTAGGGAAAAGGATATTTTAAAGTGGCTAAGGTGATGAAAATTCGATCTTTATTACAACGCAACTATTTTAAACTCAAGTACACTATAAACGTCAACTCCAAGGCAATGATTTTTGCCTTTTATTCAATAACTAGAAACACATATGTGATATGCATGATATACTAGTTTCTTAGGCGGATTATTCCCAAATAACCACCCGCTAAATACCCGTCATGCTATTAATTTGAACTTGACCATGACAAAAGACCAAATAAGTTGTGCCATCCCTCATTGACTTGGTTACTTGTGCTTTTAAGATTGCTTTTGAAACAAGACATTTTTGAAAAAAAATTTGAAATTTTCCCCCATCCCCACACTTGAGGCAAACATTGTCCTCAATGTGTAGTGTTTAAATGTATGGGTCAAAATCGAAAATTTTTACTACTCCCCCATCCCCACACTTGAAGTACATATTGTCCTCAATGTGTAAGAACTAGAGTTTTAAAAATGCACAAGGGATGTGACACGACTAACCTTCCCAACTTTTCACCCCGGAAATTAAAATACACATTACAATCCACTTATTCCTAACTAACAATCAAAGTAAAAAGAAACACATGCACCTGATTTTTATCGCTTGATGCTCATGTCCTTCGTCTCTTCATAAAAATGGTTGTCCCGCGAACATGTTGTACCCAAAAATTCTAATCCTTGTGTAGAAGCGTGCTTCTCATAACCATCAAAATTTGTTAGTTACGTAGTTCTACCCTTTTTATGAACACATTACCAAGCCATGCATTATTTTACTTCGATTTTTGTGCAAAAAATTTTACAACAACAACAAACCTAACTCACTTTCGTAGGAATCACGGTTGCATTTAGCTTATGCAACAAGCCCTTTTAAACCCCCCAATAGCTTGGGAGGACGAGAGGTCTCGTGAGGGTTATATAGGGAACACACCCACAAAGTTCATTTAACTAGGCAATAATTTAACTAACAAAATGAGAATAACGAAAACAAAATAAAGATATACAACAACAACAACAACAACAAAAAATGTACCTCGCCTCTACCGCTGATATCTCTCATTAGGGTTCACTGGCGGGTTCGGTTGGTACGGATAACCAGTGAGGGCCTCGAACATATCCCTATAGTTATCCAGCGGGCTTGACTCTTGTTGTGGTGGCGGTTGGTACGGCATCGGAACGAAACTCGAACCGACTGCTTCTGGCCAATGAGGGGTTGGATCGGATGGCCCTTGCGGGTGAGGAAGGTTGGGGTAATCGGTCCACCCCGAATGTTCAGCATATGGGAGACCGGCTTGTTAATCTCTTTGATGGCGCTCTTGGTCATGGAGCACCTTGAAATTATTAAGCGTCATCTGGTTGGAGAAAGCCATCGCCCCCCATCGGCGTTGGTCCAACTCTGCTTGTGCATTTCGGCGCCTAGCATCCTCTTCCTCCCATGCTTGTCTGCTGGCCCTTTCCTCCTCTTGCAACTGTATCATTCGTTCCATTTGTGATTGTTGCAACGCATATTGCAGCTGCTGTTCCTCCAACTGCTTTTCCACCCTCTCGCGGAAAGATGATTGAAAACTCCATTGTTGTTGCGAGTACGCCCCTTGTGCCTCTTCCCATTCCTTCCTACTAGCATGGTACTCTCTTGCTTCACCAATACCCGCCGACACATTGTCGTAGATCGCTTGATCCCCACGGTTCCACAACCGATACGACGGTATTTGCCTTTGATTCACAAAATCTGCCACATTGGCAGAGATTTCCCTATGCTTCTTCCTGTACCTACGCCTTGGTCCCCGTGGACCGGAAGGATCAATGTCCTCCTCAACATCGGGCATCTCCTCATCGCCCTCTTCTTCATCACCTTCTTCATCACCCTCTTTGTCATTAAACCGGTAACTATCCCCTTGCTCATCTTCAACCGTGTGCAAATGCCCAAAAGCTTTCACGGTTATTCTCCAATGTCGCCTCATAGAGGCGAAGTTGAATTGATCAATAGGCTTAGACACCCACAGTGAGTCTTGAGGTAATGCATTCTGTTGGAGAATCATGGCGCTAATCAACCTTGCATAAGGAATCATCTTTCGTTTAAACGACTCCCGCGTATCCCATGTGTTGATCATAACAATTTGACGCCAGAGAGCTTGGGCGTCCCATATAACAACGCATGCAAAACCCCACAGTCGGGTGCCTTCACCGTTCCACGATCTCCGAACCGTACCATAATGTTCTCCAACGAGATACCTTGAAGCATCTTTCCCATCAGAGACAAATCGGCCCTTGCATCACCCGCACCCCCAGAACCCGGTAGGGTGTCCTCTAAAAGCCTTGCTGGGTCAGCATCGTTCTTCTTGTTGTCCAAAAACTGATCATACCCATAATAGTCATATCCGTCGACCCCAAGCGAGTCAAACCTCGCTATAGCATTCATATGTTCGAAAGACATGACCATTTGACTTTTTCCAATGTTACCAATCAACTTCCACCTATGAGCCGGTCTATCAGAGTGTTCAAAACGAAGGGTGGATAACCACTCACAAACTGCCACCAAGTATACCCGAGTAGTGATATCATCACACTAGTCAATCACCCGTTCCCAACCAAGTTTCTTAAACCTTTGCACTATACCAATCTTCCTAAACTCTTCAACATCTACCGTACGTTCACAAACCGCCCTGTCGGGTACGGGTTTTGAAATGCCCGTAACCATTTTCATCTTCCACATCTTGGCTTCCAACCTCTTATTATTGTATCGAGAAAGAGCCTTTGTTTTCTCTCACTTCCATGCCGAGGCCGACCCACTGTTCTTAGCCTCTTCCCAATTTCAATCTTGTCTTTCAAGTTGCCCATCGCCCTCTTCTACGTTACTAAGTTGTTCCCAACGTCTTTGATATACCCCGGAGCCCGAGCCGGCTCCCGAAGATGAACCTTTACCGGAAGTCTTTGCTTTCTTGCTTCCTCGAAACATGGCTACAATCACAAGACAAAAACAACAATTAGTACATTCCAAACCTTCAACAATCTCAAACTTTGAACATGGTATGCAATGTTGAACTTCAATCAAATTTTAGATGTAAAACCGCCATTTTAAACTTCCAAAGTCGCTCATTTTATCATCTATATTGACTAACATGTTTAATCCTAAGATTTTTCAACAGAAAATCATGGTTCAACAATGTTCAACATCACTACTATGTTCAATCATGCCAAAATTTTAGTGTAATCACATCACTAAAACTAAGCATGCTCAAATCCCACCCAAATCAAGCAAACACCCTGAAATTTATGCTCACACATCCTACATTGTGATAAACAACCTACTCTTAAACAATAAGTTTAAAATTTCGGAAGAAATCAACAACACATATGAAAATCATGCATAAATTAAGTGAAAGTTCATACCTTTGGTGAAGATTGACAAGAAGAACTAAAGAAAAGTGTAAAACAAGAAACTTGGATGAACACTCTTCAAAACCCTAAAACACACGTCTAGAAATCTTGCAAACGAGCAAGAATTGATGAAATTTGTTATGGGGGTTTTGTTCCTCTCTAAAAATCACTCAGGATAGGCTCAAGAAGCAAGTGATTTGGTTAAGGATTGAGAAAGTTATGGAGAAGAGAAGAATTAGGGTTCTAGAGAGAAGTTGGGGAAGAAGGTGAAGATGAAGGAGGTGGGAATGTGTAAATCTGCTTAGGTTGGAGTTTAATGGATGTGAGAATGAGATGGTACGGTTTTTAGGTCACAAGAGGGGTTAAAAACGAGTTTGGGATGAGTTATGAAGGTTAAGAAGAGGTTTGGGTTCGATTCTAGGTGCTTAACTACGGGCAGCGTCGGATGAAAACTGAAGCACCGTCGGCGACGGTCGTACCTACCGTCGGCGACGGTCCATGAATTTTTATGGGGAGCCGACGGCTTATGTTGCTGTCTACGGCAAAAGTTGGGCTACGGAGAAATTTAGATACCGCGGGCGACGCACCATGCTACCGTCGGTGACGGTGCATGGATTTTCTTTTCTTTTTTTTTTTTATGAAAAATGGAAGAATTTTTATTAACTTTTAATAAAGGGCTATGTACATATAAAAATCCTAAAAATTATTAAAAATGTTTTTGTGATTTTTTTATAAGTTAAAATTTTTAAACGCAACAACCATCAACGGCCCTACCACCCCCCAAAAATTCGTGTATTGTCCTCAACGCACATAACCAAGTCTAAAACATACCTTGTATCTTCATGACCCGTTTGGAGTGCCCGAACTTCACACAATCAAGAAAGGTTAGTATGAAACGGAAACGATTAACATCCAAATACGCAAACAATTAAATAATTATACATGACTTTACACCAAATGTTACCGGTCCTTTTCATTCGACGTCATAAATCGGAAAGCTTGCCACGAAGCTCACCAATTCTTTGCTTTCATCCACTTTCTCGTTACCATCGAGAAACGGTTTTAGCCGATGACCATTTACCGTTTGCCGTACCCCGTCCTTCGGGTCCTCGATAGTAACATCACCCAATTGTCCGACCCGGGTGACAACATAGGGTCCCATCCATTTGCTCCGGAGCTTCCCGGGAAAGAACTTAAGCTTCGAATTGTAGAGCCACACCTTTTGACCCACTTCAAACTCTTTCTTTCTCAACTTGGCATCATGCACTCTTTTCATCCCATCCTTGTACTTAGACGCGCATTCATATGCCATCTCCCGTAGCTCCTCCAACTCACATAATTTGTGCTTCCGTTCTTTACCTGCATCATCATATTGCACATTAACCTCTTTAATAGCCCATAACGATTTGTGCACGAGTTCAACCGGTAAATGGCAGTTTTTTCCGTAAACCAACCGGTAAGGTGTAGTGCCTATGGGTGTCTTATGTGCCGTCCGGTAGGCCCATAAAGCATCGTTCAACTTAATTGACCAATCCTTACGGTCCGCCCGCACGGTCTTTTGCAAAATCTCTTTGATTTGCCTATTTGACACCTCAACTTGCCCGCTTGTTTGCGGGTGATAGGGGGTGGCAATCCTATGGTCAACACCAAACCGCTTTAAAAGTTTTCCAAACCGAAAATTTTTAAAATGGGATCGTCCATCACTTATAATGACACGAGGAATCCCAAACCTTGAGAAAATATTGGTTTGGACAAAATTACATACTACGGAATGGTCGTTTGTCTTGGTGGCTATTGCTTCGACCCATTTTGACACATAGTCAACGGCCACCAAGATATACAAATTGCCATAGGAATTGGGGAATGGGCCCATGAAATCAATACCCCATACATCGAAAACATCGACTACAAGGATTGGTTGCATGGGCATCTCATCCCTTTTTGAGATACCCCCTAATTTTTGACACTCTATGCAATTTTTGGCAAACTCATTTGCATCTTTGAAAATAGTAGGCCAATAAAGGCCACTCTTCAACACTTTGTGACCCGTTTTGTGACCACTAAAGTGACCACCACATGCAAACGAGTGTAGATGCTGCAAGACACTTGGAATCTCTTCGTCATCAATGCATCTTCTTATAACTTGATCCGCACACTCCTTCCACAAATGCGGTTCTTCCAACCGATAGTATTTGATTTGGGACATGAAGTGTTGCCTTTTCCGTCTATCCCAATGTGCCGGCATATCACCTGTAACAAGATAATTGACAATGTTAGCATACCATGGCAATTTATCTAATTTCATTATATGTTCATCTGGGAAAGACTCATTGATTTCTAAGGCTTTCGGATCATCTTCAACCATCAAGCGGGACAAGTGGTCCGCTACCACATTCTCGATACCCTTCTTGTCCCGTATCTCCAAATCAAACTCTTGGAGCAACAACACCCATCGGATTAATCTCGGCTTTGCATCCTTTTTCTCCATGAGGTACCTAACTGCAGTGTGATCAGAGTAAATAATCACTTTACTACCCCATATATAAGACCGAAATTTATCCAATGCATATACCACCGCAAGTAGCTCTTTTTCGGTGGTTGTGTAATTCAATTGCGCATCCGAAAGAGTCTTACTTGCGTAGTATATGGCAACGGGTTTCTTGTCAACCCGTTGTCCCAACACGGCCCCCACTGCATAATCACTTGCATCGCACATAATTTCAAAAGGTAAAGACCAATTTGGCGATTGCAAGATTGGGGCCTCCACTAGTTTCTCTTTCAAATTGTTAAAAGCATTTTGGCAATTTTCATTGAAATCAAACGGTTGGTCTTTTAACAACAAATTACATAAAGGCTTTGTTATATCACTAAAACCCTTAATAAACCGCCTATAAAACCCCGCATGACCTAAAAACGACCTAACACCTTTAAAAGTCGTGGGATATGGTAAAGTAGATATGACTTGTACCTTAGCATGATCAACCTCTATCCCACGACTTGACACCACGTGTCCCAACACAATTCCCTCTTGAACCATAAAATGGCTCTTTTCCCAACTTAGGACCAAACTAGTTTCAACACATCTTTTTAACACCTTATCTAGTTGGTCCAAACAAGTCTCAAAGGATGATCCAAAAATTGAGAAATCATCCATGAAGATTTCCAAAGACTTTCCCACCATATCGGAGAATATACTCATCATGCACCTTTGGAAGGTGGCGGGAGCATTACATAATCCAAACGGCATTCGCCTAAATGCGAAGGTACCGTAGGGACATGTAAACGTAGTCTTTGATTGATCTTCCGGATGGATGGCAATTTGATTATAACCAGAATAACCATCTAAGAAGCAATAAAATTTTTGCCCCGACAATTTCTCAACTATTTGATCTATGAAAGGTAAAGGAAAATGATCTTTGGAAGTTGCGGTATTCAACTTCCTATAATTAATACAAATTCGCCACCCGGTTACTGGCCGGGTGGCTACCTCTTCACCTGCGTCATTTTTGACGACTTGTATGCCAGCCTTCTTGGGAACCGTCTTTGTTGGGCTCACCCATTGGCTATCTGAGATAGGGTAAATGATACCCGCATCAAGCCACTTCAACACTTCTTTCTTCACGACCTCCCGCATGTTCGGATTTAACCGCCTTTGTGCATCTCGAACGGGAGTCACATTCTCTTCCGTGATGATTTTGTGCATCACCACCGAGGGACTAATACCCTTCAAATCCGCAATGGTCCATCCAATCGCCGCCCGATTGGTGACCAACACCTCCATCAACTTTTTCTCTTGCTCCACGGTTAAATTCGATGCAATGATAACCGGGAGGGTATTGCCTTCTCCAACATAAGCATACTTCAGATGCTTTGGCAATGCTTTCAACTCAACTTCCGGAGGCTCTACTAATGACGGCTTCAATTTAGTGTCAATGCTCTCCGGTAAGCTTTCAACTTGGTGCGTCCATGTCGGTTTTCCTTCTCTAACCGCAAGCACCTCCAAACTCCTTACTTCCTCGTCCATGCTTTGCTCCACCTCCACCTGTGACTTGTCAAAGATATAACAATCCTCCATTGTGTTCTCCCAATAAACGTCTGTGTCGCAAAGAGGTATACACGTGTCAACAATGTCTGCCATATAGCATTCATCATCAACTGGAGGGCTCATAAGTCCGGAAAAAACATGCAACCTCAACCTTCGGTTTCCAAATGTCATGTCAACGGTTCCTGTTCTGCAGTCAATTTGAGCATTTGCAGTTGCTAAGAATGGTCGACCTAAAATCACCGTAGGTTGTTTGGTTGGGTCCTTGGCCACATAATCAAGTACCAAAAAGTCCACCGGATAGTAAAAATCCTCGATTTTCACTATCACATCCGAAACAATTCCACGGGGTAGTTTGGGTGTCAAATCGGCTAGCACCACGGTGGTGTTTGACGATTGAAGTGGACCAAACTCGTATTGGTCATACAAACTACCCGGTAGAATGCTTACGCTAGCACCAAGATCTAGAAGTGCCCGGTTGATTTTAAAATCGCCTACTTGAATTGAAATGATAGGCGCACCCGGATCTTGGAGCTTAGGTGGAAGTGCACCCGAAAGAATCGAACTCACGTTTTCGGTTAAATCTAAGTTTTTTTGGAAATTTGTGAGTGCATTTTTGGGTACACAAATCTTTCAAGTACTTAGCATACGACGGTACTTGTTTAATTGCATCCAAAAGAGGTAAATTGATTTTGACTTGTTTGAAAATTTCCAACAACTATTCTTGTTGCGGACCTCTTTTGTTTACAACTTTTTTCATGGGTCCCTTCAATGCTTCGGGATAAGGGGCGGTATTAGCCTCCACACCCTTTTCCTTAGCCTTGGGGACGGGGATGGTCCCAACGGGTGGGTTGTTTTTCTTTTTCAAATCATTTTTATTTTGACCCGTTTGACCATCCTCACGCTCATCTTCACTCGCATCTTCCACCACCCCTTCAACAAACTGGGGTGATGGTGGTTTGACACCATTATCTATGACTCGACCACTACGTAAAGAAATTTCATTTAAATGTACCTCACGTGTGTTTCTCGAGCTCGACCCTTGATGCTTAGGGTTTACCGTGGTGTTACTTGGAAGCTTCCCCATGCTTCCCTTTATCTGGGACAGTTCTTCCGCTAGTTGACCCACTTGTTTTGCTAATGCCTCATGTGCTTTGTCTTGAATCTCATTATCCTTCTTGGATTCTTGCATCATCGAAAGCATCGCATTCATCTTTGCATTCAAATCATTACCACCCCCTTGGTTGTTTGACCCGCTTCCATTACCGCCTTGATTATTGTAATTCCTTCGGTACCCTCCTTGGTGATTGTTGTCCCGACCTTGGTACCCTTGATTGTAATTACGTTGATAACCCCCTTGGTTACCGCCTTGGCGATTTTGATACGATGAACCGCTTTGGTTACCCGGTTGAAAGTTCGGGTTCATTTGATTCGCGGCATTCCCATATCGGAAGTTGGGATGGTTTCTCAACCCGGGATGGTAAGTGTTCGAGTTCATGTCATTGTTGTTTCTATCCCCGAACACTTGATTGACTTCCTCGGTGTACTCACCCAGCCCCGTTGGACATTGATCGGTCGTATGGCCAATATCTCCACAATCCTCACACACCGCAAACTGCACCGCGTTTACTTCCTTCTTTTTATGCGAGCCATTTCCCGTTCTAAAGTAGAAATCCGATCCTTAGAATCGAGATCGGGAAGTGATCGGGAAACGGGGTGTTTTTTAGCTCTATCGGCCGACTCTTTCTCTTTTGACTGCTTACTCAGCCGCACTAAAAACTCCCAATCATCATCTTCGTGATTGCTCAAGAGAGTCCCATTACTTGTCGACTCGAGACGATTCCATGTTGTATCATCTAAACCCCGTACAAAGCACTTGACCAATTCCCACTTCTCGATTTGATGATGTGGGCATCTTCGCATCATTTCTCTGAATCTAGTGAACGCTTCGTGCAACGGCTCACCCGATAATTGGAGAAAAGACCTAATTTCATCACGAGCATCATCGGTCTTCGCCATAGAATAGTACTCATCTAAAAATGCTTGTTGCATTTCTCCCCATGTGCGGATGCTATTGGCCGGGAGGGTAAGGAACCATTGCTTCGCTTTGTCTTTCAATGAGAATTGGAACAAGCGAAGTTTGACTTCTTCTAACGCAAAGTTGTGCCCCCTATAGTGCTACAAATAGAAGAGAATTCTGCCAAATGTGTGTACGGTTCATCGTTTGATCTCCCATTGAAGTGAGGAAGTATGTTGATGTAATGAGGTTTACAATCAAACATCCTTCGCTCACAAACGATTGGTGAATCATTTTCGGTAACAATGGGCCTAAAACGGTCATTCACTCCCCGTGGAGGTTGTTGACGACGATAAGGACCGTTCACTTCTTGATCATCATTTCTTCGGTTATCTCTTCTATCGTCTCTTCTCTCATTCCTTCTTTCATCTCGTCGCTCATCTCTTCTCTCGCCCCTTACTTGATTCCCACCTTGATTTCCTCTTTGATTGCCACCTCCTATGAAACGAGGAATCCGATTGGGGTTTCTATTATTATTGTTATTGTCATACCCTTCATTTCGGTTCCGTTGGTTGTTGTTTCGTGGTTGGCGGTTATTCCCGTAACCGTCATTCCTTCTATTCCAGTAGCCATACTCTTCATCCCCAACGTAGTTGGCATTTTGATAGCCAAACTCTTCATCTTCATAATCCCTTGCGTTGTAGACATTGCCCCGATTGATGTATCCCCAATCTTCATCATCGTTCGCTCGATCGTCATAATAACCCCCATCATCCGAGTTTTCCGTATGAATGCTTACATGTTCCGGCGAGTGATAACCGGGAACACTATAAGGTTCATCATCGGGGATTGCATTCCTCAAATCGTCGATATTGAAAAATGGGTCTTCATCCGCGGGATTGCCGCGATCACGATTACCTCTACGGTCGGAATTGACATTCCGATCATCAAGGTTGATAGGTAACGACGCTTGTCGGTGAAGGGTTTGTTGTTGGGGTGTTCGTTGGGTGTTGTTGGGATTTTGGTTTCGGAAAGGTGGAGTGGGTGGTCTAGCGTTGGTGTTACCACCCGGTTGTTCTTGAGGTATAGGTTGGGTGTTTTGAGCGGGATTAAAGGTGCTCCGGTATTGGAATTGGTTCTGGTTTTGATTGGAGTTTTGATTCGCCATTGAATCGGTTTCAATGGTCGGTGTGAGTGGTGGTGTTTGGTTGGTTCGATTAGAAGCAAGAGTTGCTTCTAACCGGCTTGCTAGGTTCCTTCTTGCGAGTCTTTCGATTTCCGGTTCGTAGACTAAAGGTGAAGTCCTCCCGGAGTTCCACGTATGCATGCACTACCTGTAACCTGCACAAGTAACACACCCCGCGTAACAAGGAAAAAGACAAGTGCAAACAAGAAAGCTAACCAAATTAAACAGTTAATCACGAAAAATTCAAACAATATCCAAACACAAAGCGCACGCACTCCCCGGCAACGGCGCCAAAATTTGATCGGAGTGTCGCGCTCCGGTCAAAGATAATATTTATAAGCCCAAATTACCCTTAACAATGTGTTAGTGGTAGTAAGGGGTCGAACCACGAAGAGTATGTGGTTTGTGTATGGATTCGAATGAATTAAAACAATTGTCACAATTATGAAGCTTACTAGAATAATTTTTGTGTTTTTGTTTAATTGAAGGATATGATTTTAGATTAGATGAATTGATGAAAATGATGAATAACTACTAATTAACAATTGCAAGAAATTGGTTACTAGAACAATAATGATAAAAAGGAATCACACCCGGTTTCGGTAATTGTTAACCTAGGATTTCTACAAGTTTTAGTTTCAACTCAAATGCATTCGATTAACGGATTTAGTGTACCGTGACTTAGGTGCTACTAACTATCAACGCCCCGAAGAACGGACAAAAAGACACTTTGTAATCAACACAAGTAAATCCTAACAACGACAATGCACAATTACATATTACCGTTTCGCAAAGTCATAACTTTTAACATCGCTCGACAATTCACGAATTCGTAACAAATGTAATACTATTGTCCAAAGTTTCAAAAACCAAATACAAATTGTCACTAAGATGAAACAAGAACAAATTGAAACCCTAAAATTAACAACTACCTACACCAGGGTGAAACCGAGATGATTAGCCGCTCATGGTTGATGCAACTTGATCACCGGATGTTTGGAATGCGGATGGAGTCATCTTGAAGCTTGATTGGAGGATTGGTGAATGATGGAGAATTAGGGTTTATGGAATGATGATGGTGAAGTGGTGAATGGATGAAGAACTAGGGCTATGGATTGATTGTGATGATGATGAATTCGGGTTGTAGAGATGAAGATAGATGGAATGGTAGGTGAATTGTGTATGGTAATTGGCTCCAAGGACAAAGTTCAAACTCCAATACAAGTGTAACTTACGTATTGATGACCCACCAACCCTTTTTGATCGTTCCAAACCCCAAGGGACCAAAAATTCGCGTAATCAACATCTGGAAACCGTCGCCGACGGCCTGAAGCCCCGTCGGCGACGGTGCTTGTTTCTCCAATTTTGGCCGACGGCGAATGTTGCTGTCTACGGACATTTTCAGCGATGGACAATTGCACCAACCGTCGGCGACGGCCCTTCTGGGCGTCGGCGACGGTGCCCAAAAGCTGCACTTTCTGTTTTTCGCTTCCCTTACTCCCGGTTGACCCATTTTGCTTCCCGGTGGTTTGTTTTTCATCCCGATGACCCGTAAAGCTCCCGAAAAGCTCCTTTAACTCCGTTAGATCTGTAAAATACATATCTAATCAAGAGTAGGCAATTCGAAACTAAAACTTGTGTAAAAACATCAAATTAAACAATTACAAGCACCGGTTTTCGACCACGTATCAGCTGTAAACGAGCCGAACGAACACGAACAAGGCCTTGTTTGTGTTCGTTCGTTAAGGAAATAAATGTGTTCACGAACGGTTCATGAACACTTACCGAAAGAGATTTTATGTTCGTGTTCGTTCATTAAGGAAATGAGCGTGTTCACGAACGGTTCACGAACACAAACGAACACAAATAAATTTAGCGAACTCGACGAAGGATAAAGATAGATGGCCCAGAGAGTAGCACTCGAACTTGAATCCCTTATTGTTGAACGGAGGTCGATCGTATTCATGGATGTAAATAATGAGAAATTAAAGGTAAATGATGCATAAAAAAGGTGAAAGTGGGTTTCCTAGTTTAATTGTTAGGGAAATAAAATAAATAAAAGTTTAATAATATAAAAAGTACAAATTAAATAAAATATAAGAAAGTACAAAGATCTTCAACTAAAACACAATACGAACATAAACGAACACAAATCAACAAATGTTCACGAACACCTTACCGAACGTTCACGAACACAATCAAACGAACGAGACCTCTGTTCATGTTCATTCATTTAACTAATTGAACAGAATTTCTTGTTCATGTTCGTTCGTTTATTAAACGAAGGAACATAAACGAACTTCCCGCCGAACAGTTCACGAACTGTTCGCTGAACGTTCGGTTCGTTTACAGCCCTACTTATAGGCGAGCATGTCTTCACGATACATTATTTTGATTCATTACTTTGATTTGTCACTGCGTGTCGTTTATTTGTTCGAGGTAACGAACAAAGGATCGCCTTCCTTATGTTTCATCGATATTTTCAGTACCTCTTCTGTTTTTCCTAAATTGTCGGCCTCACTCGGTTCTCATATTCCCTTGTTAGACAATCCCTCCTCAACGTGATGCACAATCTTTTACTGCTGAAGAAGTCGCAGCCCTTGTCTCTCAGCAAATGGTTGATGTGCTTCCAGGCGTGGTGACCCAAATCCACGAGCTATACAACAACAATAATAACAATGCACAATGTAATTTCAAGAGTTTCAATTCCGCTAAGCCGTTGAAGTTTTCTGGGTCGCAAGGAGCAATTGCGCTCTTTCAATGGTTCGAAAGTATCGAAAGCACATTCAGACATGTGCAATGTCCGAATGGGCGTAAGGTTGAACTTGCATCAAGTGTGTTTGAGAAGCGTGCCCTTACATGGTGGAACGGAGTGATGCGCGATAGGGGTGCCGAAGAGGCATTGGCACAAACATGGGAAGAGCTTCGAGCTCTCATGATGAAAGAGTTCTGTCCCCGTCATGAAATTCGAGCTTTGGAACGAGAGTTTGACGATCTCAAGCAAGATGGGGGTGAACACTGTGCGTATACAGATCGATTTGAGGAACTCAGTCTTTTGTGTCCTACTATGGTTACCCCGTTGGAGAAAGCGATAGAGAGGTATATCGATGGGTTACCTGATTCCGTACAGGATATTGTGACTGGTGTTAATCCTACTACTGTTCGTCAAGCGATTGAGTTATCTTCTACCCTGACTGAGTCGCAAGTCAGGAAGGGTAATGTAACACCTCGAAAATTCATGTCCAATAATGTATTAACACGTGTCGCAAGCTTTGAACGTGTGAAAGAATACTTTAGAGGGACTAAAGTTGACAAACAAGAAAACTATGTGAATAAGGGTCCAAAGTGTCAACAATGGATAAATATATTTTAAAATAGCCCTACAAGATGTTTATACCTTCAAACGAATAAATCATGGATCATACGAAGCTAAAAATGAAAGAAAGTGAGAGATTACAAACTACGGGGGTTAAATGTGTCAACATGTTTAAAGTATACCTCTGAGTGACCTTTTTAGCAAACCCAAAGCTTTGTAACGATAAATTATGCTCACTAGATTGTGTGATAAAAATTTCATAAAGTTTCGTTAATGTATGAGAATGTTATGATGAAATTCGTATACGAGGGGTTAAAAGCGTCAACATTGAATTCTGAGGCCTTATGGGTGACCACAAAGTTAAACAAGGACTTAACCAAGTTTGTATAAGTCATAAAGCCCTTAAAAGTAAGGTTAGAAGGCTGAAAATGCAAAATGGGAGCTTAAAACCACGTTACAAAGGACCAGGGGCTGAAATATAAATATGTGAAACTTGTTTGGCTGGTAATGGGAGGCCAGGCGGCCCGCGTAAGAAACCATTAAGGGTTTACGCGGCCCGCGAGAACAGTACAGCGTCAGAAAACATGCACAGCTGCCAGTTCAGGTCTGTAACCGACTTAAAATGGTAGTTTTCTTATACCAGAGATCTCTCCAATGGTTTTACATGCAATAGGGGCACTTGTACTGATCTTATAACATCTGTAGACCTCTTTGGCATGATCCTAAGTGATCAAAGTGCATATATAAGGCCATCCAAGTTGTAACATTTCTCACTTGCATTTGCAAACATTCACAACTTCTTTCCTGGAGCTCTCTGGTCATCAAGCAAGCTTCCTAGTGGTCTCTAGTCGCAATTAGGACTCTTGTAAGTATACTTAACCCTTCCTAATTCAGTTTAGCTTAGTTAATTAACTAAAAGTCAAACTGTCGTAATTAAGGTTTGACTTCGAGATTACTCATAATTTATTCAGTCAAATCCCGAATTAAAAATACCTATGAGTGGGTAATTATGTGGGTAATAAACCCTTAAAAGGGTATTATCAAATTCCTACTCTAACTATGTCAATTGTCGGGTCAAAGCTTACTTTAAAAAGTCAACAGAATGCTTATTTTCAAATTAATGCATAATTAGCAATGTAGGATCCATGAAACCTATTTTATCATTAATATAACTTGGTAAATAATGTAAGAACATGTCTAAAAATGTTTACCCCGACAATTTTCAGTTTAGGCTCGGTTTGGAACCGAAAGTCGCATAGTTTGACTTATGCTTTGACTTTCAGTTCTGACCCATTTAAGCCAAGTTTAGGATTGCCTTAGAACTTCTTTTGGACCTAAATACATGTTAGTATAACCCTCTGTGATTATAGAACTTGGTTCATTAGACATCAAATTCTTATGCATGTTTCCGTTAATCGCTTATATATTGACCATTATGCCCAAATGACCTTAAAATGTGATTTTTGAAAATGTAAAAGAGTAGACACCTTAGTTACTAATTTATAAGCTTGCAGCTAAAATTTGACATTAGTTTGAAGTCTAGATTAAGAGTTATGCTCATTAGCGTAATTAGAAGCATTCTTAGTAATTAATTAGCGTAATTAGCATATAACCTATCTAAACCCAAATTTTAATATCAAACTTTTTACCTACTGATATAAAATAATATTTTGGGATTTTTGTAGATTTTTATTTATTTTTAGGCTGAGCATAACTTAGAGTTTTAAGCTTAAATCGGTTATTGTCGGTTTTGCCCTTTTGGGCTATAAAATGAGTTTATGAATCCTTTTGACCTTAAACCTTTTTCTACTGATTTATTATGTTAAATAAATTATTTTGAGCCTTCTAGAATATTAAAAATATCAGCTTTCTATACAAAACCCGAAAATGGCTCCAAATCGCCTTTTTAGCCATTTTTACGACATAGTATGTATCAAAACTAGTTTACATATATAAGGGTTGATACCTACTGATATATTCAGTAAATTTTTATATTATAACAGTAAACAAAAGTTTTAAACTCAGATTTCCAGTTTTGACCTTTTAGGCTTATGTGAAATTACCAAAATGCCCATTCGGTGCATAATATGGTTATAATTAGTAAATTTCACATATATAAGATACCCTACTGTTATAACTTATTAAATTAAGTATATTTACTAAATAAATCAGGCCTGTAACTCAGATTACAAATTAAACTCTTTTATACCCTTTAAAATGACCAAAATGCCCTTATGAGGCATAGTTTGTGTTTAAAATCATTTTGGGCATAACAGGAGATATCTTACTGATATCACAACATATTTAGTGCATATTAACTCAGGGAACTTGTTTATGATTCATATGGTTACTCGTTACGCACTCTCCGCGTTCGGATCGGCTTATATAACTAGTTTACACATTTTAGCCGAAACTAGTTAAACCATATCATTATTGTCTCAAAATCCAGAATGTGTTTAAGTTACCCATATTAAACAAGCATGCAAGCTTGTCAGGTCAAATCCACATTCTAAACCGGTCTTCGCCTTCCATGCGATTAAACCATATTCATTCTTCAAAAACTAACCGATCTAAGCTTAGGCTAAATTAAAGACCCGTTAGGATTCTAATAGGTTATTATAAACCTTCGTTCCAGAATAGGAGATCCAGTAAAAGATATTTGCACTTGCTTATTGTGACTATACTTGCTCAGGTAAATACTTTTAACTTATTTTCCCTTATACGGGCTTGGGGTACGGTATATAAAATACCGCTTGGTCGGGCATTTGACCTTAATCGATTAGTGGTTAAGTATTATCAAGATGACCCGTTTAAAAATTTGTTTTGTTTGTTTAACGCCTTTGGGAGTTTAATGACCATGTCCCGGATATCCTTGGCATCATTCAAAGAATGGCCACGAACTTAGCACACGGGTGTAGGCGTACACCCGTCAGTGCATTTACATTTATCAAGGTATAACCGCTGGTTTCCCGCCGCGGGACTATATTATGTGGTGTGTCTATTAATCTTTAACCCGGCATGAACCGGGCTACTAGACGCAAAATAAACATGTAATTCTTTACAAGTATTATATTCAAATGATTATCCCAAGTTATAAAAATCTTTTTGTGCCATGTGCATTCGAATCAATTTTAAAGCTTTTCAAAATGAGTCAGTAAATTGTATTTACCAGTGTAAACTGACGTATTTTACCAAAAAGATTAAGTGCAGGTACTAGGCATAATAGGCTGGCCTCTCCTTAGCATCATTTAGAGTCTCACAAGCTTGGATGCAAATAAATCTGTTGAACAAGTTTCTTTTTTTCTTTTGATCCGCCTGTGGATCTATTTCAACTGTTTGTGATACTTCATATTACAATAATTATTCGGTTGAAATAAATCTATCTTTTTGCTTCTGCTGTGCATTTTAAATTTGTGCTGTTTGACTATGATGATATCAACTACATCACGATACTCCCCACCGGGCCCACCGGTGACACGTGGAAAATAGGGGTGTGACAGGTAAACTTACCTGCAAGGGTGATAAGTAGAAGTCAACCGAAGCTGTCAAGGAAAAGGGTAAGGGTAAGAAAGGTGAGTCGTCGGAGAAGTCGAGAAAGTGAAAGGGTGCTCAGAACTTTGCAGTTACTGCTCAGAACCCTTAGAACCCACCAGCTCAACTGCCTGTGAAGAAAGCGTATGCTGGTACCGCACCTCATTGTGCTCACTGCAACGATCATCATGTTGCACAACAAGCTTGTAGGTAGTGCACAACATGTGGTAAGTTTGGGCATCTGGCCAACAATTGTCGTTTGGGTCAGAATCAGATTGTTCAGAATCAAGCTCCAGTTCAGGGGAATGCTGCTAGATTCCCACCGGGTTCATGTTTCAATTGTGGAGAGTTTGGTCACTTCCGCAACAACTGTCCGAGACGGGTGAATGCAAACGCGAATGCTAATGCGAACCCGAATGCGAATGTCAACGCAAATGTGAATCCCGCTCGTGGGCGAGCGTACAATCTGAATGCCAACGAAGCGAGGGCTGACAACGAAGTGGTTAATGGTACGTTTCTTGTTAACAATCGACCTTCATCTATTCTTCTTTATTCTGGTGCTGATAGAAGTTTTGTTTCATTATCTTTTGAACCTTTGCTTGCGATACCTAGAACTAAACTGAGGAAACCCTTATCTGTCAAAGTTGCTACTAGTAAACCTCTTGTTCTCGATTCTGTTATACGTGATTGTCAGTTAAACCTTGATAACCATCTTTTTCCCATTGACCTCACGCCGATGCAACTTGGGAGTTTCGATATTATCGTGGGGATGGATTGGTTAACCAAATATCATGCTGAGGTGGTTTGTTTCGATAAGATTGTTCGTATTCCTCTTCCGTCTGGCGATGTTCGGGAAGTTCGTGGAGAGAAGCCATCTGGTGGTTTGAAGCTTATGTCGTGTACAAAGGCCTAAAGTTATTTGCAAAAAGGATATGTTGCTTTCCTGGCGCATGTCACCGAGGAGAAAGGCAAGAGCAAGAGTATTCAGGATATTCCGATTGTTCGGGATTATCCAGAGGTATTTCCCGATGAACTGCCTAGTTTGCCTCCAGTTCGTCAAGTCGAGTTTCATATTGACCTTGTACCCAATGCCAACCCGATTGCGAAAGCACCTTATCGTCTTGCGCCATCGGAGATGCAAGAGTTATCGAAACAGCTTCAAGAGTTGTCTAATAAAGGATTCATCCGTCCGAGCTTTTCGCCTTGGGGAGCTCCTGTCCTCTTTGTGAAAAAGAAAGATGGATCTTTTCGAATGTGTATCGATTATCGTGAGCTTAATAAGCTTACCATCAATAATCGATATCCCCTACCTAGAATTGATGATCTCTTCGACCAGCTGCAGGGTGCTTCATGGTTTTCCAAGATCGATCTGCGTTCTGGGTATCATCCACTTCGTGTACTCGAAGAAGATATTCCCAAAACTGCTTTCCATACAAGATATGGGCATTACGAGTTCACTGTCATGCCTTTTGGTTTGACAAATGATCCAGCTATCTTCATGGACTTATCGAACAGGGTTTGTAAACCTTATTTAGATAAGTTCATCATTGTGTTCATCGACGATACTCTCATTTATTCGAAGTCTCGAGCCGATCACGAGCAACACCTTCGTTTGACATTGGAACTCCTAAAGAAGGAACAACTTTTTGCTAAATTCTCCAAGTGTGAATTTTGGCTTAAAGAAGTTCGGTTCTTGGGTCATATAGTCAATGAGCAGGGTATCCATGTTGATCCTTGCAAAATAGCAGTTGTTAAGGATTGGAATACACCGACGACACCTACAGAGATTTGATCATTTCTTGGTCTTGTTGGTTTTTATCGTTGATTCATTTCTAATTTCTCAAAGATCGCGGTTCCACTCACTGCTTTGACTCAGAAAAATAAGCCTTTCGAGTGGGGACTAAAGCAAGAAGAAGCGTTCCAAACACTGAAACGGAAGCTATGTGATGCTCCCGTTTTATCTCTACCTGAGAGAAACGAAGATTTTGTTGTCTATTGTGACGCATCGAATCTAGGACTTGGTTGCGTTCTTATGCAACGAGTAAAGTCATATCCTATGCGTCTAGACAGCTGAAAGTTCACGAGAAGAACTACACAACTCACGATCTCGAATTAGGAGCTGTGGTTTTCGCACTTAAAATCTGGAGACACTACCTCTATGGAACAATGTGTGTGGTTTTCACAGACCACAAAAGTCTCCAGCATATTCTAAATCAGAAGGAGATGAACATGAGGCAACGACGTTGGGTTGAACTCCTAAACGATAATGATTGCGAGATCTGCTACCATCCTGGTAAGGAGAATGTCGTAGCCGATGCGCTTAGTCGAAAGGAACGAGTCAAGCTTCATTATGTTCAAACTCTATCTGATATTCAATATCGTGTCCTTGAAGCTGAACGATCTTGTATGATCAAAGGCTTATTGAAATATGAGCTACCGCTTCAACTCGAACTTAAACTCGAAACGAAGGACGATGGGTTGCTATACTTCAAGGATCGTTTGTGGATCCCGAAACAAGACGATCTTCGCAACTTGGTAATGGACGAATCTCACAAGTCTCGATATTCTATCCATCCTGGTGCTGATTAAATGTACAAGGATCTTCGTACTCAGTTCTGGTGGCCTGGTATGAAGAAGGATGTTGCCTTGTATGTGTCAAAATGCCTAACTTGTCTCAAAGTCAAGGCTGAACATCAACGACCTTCTGGTTTGCTTGTATAACCAGAGATACCGGTTTGGAAGTGGGAGAACATTGCAATGGATCTCATCACTATGTTACCGCGTACGTTTAAGGGTCATGATGCTATTTGGGTTGTTATCGATCGTTTAACGAAATCAGCTCATTTTATTCCGATTCGCGAGGATCTATCTGCTGATAAACTTGCAAAGATTTACGTTGATGAGATAGTATCTTGACATAGTGTTCCTTTGGATATCATTTCTGATCGTGATGCTCGATTTTCATCTCATTTTTGGAAGACCATGCAATCTGCTATGGAAACCCAACTGAATCTAAGCACTGCTTATCATCCCCAAACAGATGGACAATCTGAGAGAACGATTCAAACTTTGGAGGATATGCTTAGGGCATGCGTGATAGACTTTGGTGGTAATTGGGATTCTCATCTTCCACTGATCGAGTTCTCTTACAACAACAATTATCATGCTAGTATCAATATGGCACCATTCGGAGCTCTCTACGGTCGAAAATGTCGTTCACCTATCTGTTGGACTAAGATCGGTGAAGCTCAGCTTATTGGACCTGAGCTCATTCTGTAAACAACAAACAAAATCAAGAAGATCCGTGATAATCTTGTGACAGCTAGAAGCTGTCAAAAGAGTTATACGGATATGCGATGCAAGCCTTTGGAATTTCAAATCGGAGACCGTGTCCTACTCAAGGTGTCACCTTGGAAGGGAGTGGTGAGATTTGGAAAGAAAGGAAAACTTGCACCACGATATGTTGGACCATTTAAGATTGTTGAAAGAATTGGAAAGGTTGCCTATCGACTAGAGCTACCTCCAGAGCTTGGAAATGTTCATCCGACTTTTCACGTGTTCAATTTGCGAAAGTGTTTAGCTGATGCTGATCTTCACATTCCTCTCGACGAGATTCAAATCGATGAAACAATGCACTTTGTTGAGAAACCTGTGGAGATAGTGGACCGTACATTCAAACAGTTGAAGAACAAACGGATTCGATTGGTCAAAGTTCGATGGGAATCCAAACATGGCCCCGAGTTTACTAGGGAACGTGAGGACCAGATGAAGACGAAATATCCGCATTTGTTTCCACAAGTTTCCTCTAAATAAAAATTTCGGGACGAAATTTCCTAAAGTAGGGAAGACTGTGACAACTGTGTTCTGTAATCATCGTATAATGTAAAACAATGTTGATGATCAATAAAACAATGTGCTTTGGTGTTATTATATGTGTTATTGTGTGTGATGATTTTACGATTTGATTCGATTCCGATTTCAAGCTTTAATCGCTTTCTGGAAGGTTACAAGCAGACTGGTGCGTAAACGCAATCAGTTTAACGCGACGTACACCCCGGAACTGTGATACAAGCCAAACATACCCTAAATATCCTTTACATAACTTAGAAATAAGTTTCGAAGGATTCGGTATGGCAAAAACATGTTTATTTGAACTAAAGAACTAATTACGACAGAACTGCGAAACGAACGTTGGTGACCGCCCGGATAATTTTTAAATCCCAAAAATTTTATGTTATGATTAAAATTTATTTTTAATCAGGTCCATGTTGAAAAAAAAATTAAAACGCTTAAAAACGTTATTTTTCAAGTTTAAGCGCGTACCGCGTGTTTCTGCGCGACACAGTGCTTCTACTGCGAAACGCAGACAACGCAGCCAAATCTCGGCAACTGAAATTTATTTCAGTAATATTTTGGCGGGTTTATTTTTATAGAATAATAAAAATAATTTAGAACGCCACAAACCGGGATTTAAACGCTAGATAAAATACCCGGTATTCAGTAAATACCTGTTTTTAACTAATTTACCATTCAAAGTTACACTTTAACCCCTCCCCCCTTCAAATTTCGGTCATCATTATATTGGCCCCACCAAATATTTGCAAGATTGGGAAATATTCCATTTTATCTTGATTGGCCAAGAGATGATGCATGCATCTTTCCCATATCTCTACATATACCTTTCCAAGACAATTTCACACTCAACAAGACCACTCAATCTCCTCTCTCTCCTCTCTCCATAACCATCCCCCCTCTCTCTCTCTCCATCTTCATCTTCTTCAAACTTGTTCTTGAGAATTCAACACCATTTCTAGCAAGCTTCAAGTTGGTGTGAAGATCCAAGGGTGTTTCCAAGGTGTTTTCAAGTGATTCCAAGCTTCCTATCATCAAAATCTCATTCAACAACTTACTTGAATCTTGAAGGTATAACATTATGTTTAAATCATACTTTTGATTCTTGGATGTTCTTGATGATTTGAAGTTTCTCTTGAATCTTGGAATTTTCACAAACTTGAAATCAAATGAAATGGGTCTTGTTACAAAATAAAAACGATGGTGTATATGTATGTATATAACCGTACATATATGTATGTGTGTATGGGTTTTGAAGTTTGATTCTTGATAAGTACTTGTATATGTTGTTGCTTGTTCTTGAAAGATAGTTAAAATGCAAGTGTTTAATGATCTATGCATGACATGAAAAATGTAAATTACATCAGCAAATAAACATGAATAAATCACACATTTGATGCATTTAAACTCATATAAAATGATGTTGATACGATAGTATGCTTTAGGCACTTGTACATGAGGATACATGTTGATTTAAAGCTCAAGAAGTGATGAAAAATGGTTGTATGACAAAAGTGATTTTGAACAAGATTATAAACACTAAAAATAACATTATTTGGTGTATAATAATGGCATGAAACTTTGACATAGGCTTGATAGCTTTGCATGTTGTACATATAGCGTAAAAAGTGGTAAAATATGTGAATTTTGCATGATTTATGTGCTTAATGTAAGACCTGCACTATCACGAGTATAACAACGATTTTATTCAGTAAATAACATGGGTTATGTTAAAATTTCAATTCGTTTCGATTTGGGATGGTTCGGGTAATGTTTGATGCAAAACTATGCGGTAAAACGGTTAAAAATCGCCTTTTCGGAGGATTTTTATAAAACTGTTTTAGATCAGTAACCAAACTGATATTTTTGATATAAAAATAATTATTTTAACTTATATTAAGTTTACTTGGTGTTTGGTTAGTCATACGTGATTTCCGACGCCACAAAATGTTGCCGAATCGTTAAAATAAGTATTTTCGACATACACTAGAATGGGTTGTTCATGGGTAAATTTTATGTGTTACAATGTGCTATGTGTTTTACAATATGTGTATGTTGACATGATAATACTTGACAAGATTATGTGTATTACGCTTGGGTATATATTTACAAATAGACCAAAATAATAAAAAATAATAACTTTTTGAGAGAAATCTCAAAGTTATGTGAAAATTCTAAGTATCGGAGAAACTTATATATTTTGTGGGTTTTCAATTATTAAATCATTCTTATTTAATTTAGGACGAATAAACAATTTGAGGGATTGTGTTAACATATAAAAACGCACCCAAAGGTGAGTACATAGATCCCCTCCTTTATTATTTTCGATTGTTTTGGGGTGATTCATATGTATCAAAACGACTTCGATGTTTTAATGATGGTTTCAAAAACGATTGAGATGGTTTATAATAAACTAATAGCGATTTTGATAATGTGAACGAACTTGTTGGTTGTAGTTACATAATGAATGACATTCATTAATTTTGGCCGAACCGACCAGTATTAGGTTATGGTACCATAGGATCTGACAAATCCCGTTATCAGACCGCACCCATGGTTATGTGTGGGTTAGGTGGGTAATGACTGAATCTGATGATTGTTAACTTACCCTTTGGTGGTTTGTTAATACGAGTTGAACGATGAACGAGTCACAAAGGTTTGAATGTTATTAGCGAGACGACCAAAAGTAGTTTTCACTATTAAAACGAGAACGATTTGTACGAGAACGATGTTGAACGATTGAACGATTATGAATGATTTAAACAAGTGAACGATGATTTATAGCGGGAACGATTTAAACGATGTCACACAACGAGGTTTACTAAACGATATAACCATACGAGTTTTATTACGAGGACGATTTATGATTTGGTTTACGAAAACAAAGGTTTTGGGTTAAGATTTTTGGCATCAAGGTTTATAAATTATAACCAATCTGTTTTGACTTGGTTATTCATTTTACGATACAAACATTTTACAAAACAAGGTTTTCTAATATCGATTAACGAAGTTGTACGAGATATTTCAACTTGTAAACGAGCCATGAATCTGACACTCACCCAAAAACTATGTACTCGCCAGCATTTCTTTGCTGACTTTGTTTTTACATATGTTTCAGGTGATGTTGCTTAATTTTGATTGCGAATAGGATGCATGCTCACTTAGGACTGGACGAGGCCTTAGTGATTTAATAACGATGATAGACTATGTTTGACTTGCTTGTTTAACTTTAAGACAATGTTTAATATTTAATAAAACGAAACTCTTTGTATCAATGGTTTGAAACAATACTTCTGTTACAACACTCCCCGATGTTTCCGCCATGATTTGTTGTTTTATGTGGTCGATGTGTGACAGAGCCCTTCCTCGCACATCGTGGAAACTTAATCCCGACTGCCAGGCTCGAACCCGTGACCCCGGTCAGGAACCCTACCAAGATGGTAAACCTTACCACCCCTTACTTGCGTTAATAAGGATTAAACCTGAGGCTCATTTGAGAACTCAAACACTCTCCACCACTTGACCACAAGTTCATTGGCTAGCTTGCTTTAATTTTTGAATCTCAATATTATTTTCTCTTAAATAGATGGTATAATAATAAATTTGTGAAAAGTCTTAAAATGCATTTTAGCCGTTTAAAAATAGAAATCTTAATTAAGATCGACACACTTTAATCATCTAAAAGTGAACTTTAGCTAACCCATTAACAACTCACTCCAGGTTATAATTTTTTTTTTTACTAACAAAGGTGTTAGTTTGGTTTTGATTATAAATTAAAAAAATAACCGAAATTCTCATTTATAATTGAATTAGTCTAAGTACCCGTGTAATACACGGGTGGCTTTACACCAACTAAAAACATACAAATTCTAAACGTTTAATCGTTAAACTGTTATTTCGAAACCATAATATTTTAAGATTGTTGACAAAGTGCCAATACTACATCTCCCTAATGTTCGTTAGATATTAAGTTTTTCTTAACGAAATCTTCATGTTGTTTTCATGCCTTTTGGCGAATAAGACTTGAACCGGCAGTGTTGACATCTAAAATTATATTAACACATGAAAGTAGAGTCATAAATAACACACGCCGATACATGTTATCTTCTTAATCTTGTAAACAAAGATATTCGAAAATTTGTAATGACTGATGTAATTAGCTATAGATTGGAGAGATGCAATGATAAATTGGAGGAAAAAATATGAAATAGGGGAATTGTAGGCACCATTTTATTTGAAAGGATTTCAAAGGAATAGATGAAAAAGGAAACAGGAACTAAGTTAGGAAAAAAAAACGGTTTTATATTGGCAATAAGACCCATGATAAAAGGACAAATGGCAAAACACGGGTTGCTAAAAATAGCAATTTATACTTTAATGCGTAAATACTTTATTATAGGTTCGTTCGAATAGAAACATTAGCTTTAGAACCCGTGTATTATACGGGTAGTCTCAAAGTAATTATATTATTAAACAATGTTCACATAGAATTTTAAATGAAAACAAAACCTTCCATTACTTAGGTAAATATTAATTACAATGAACTAAAAAAGGAAATACGAAAAAAAATCACAAGTCCAAGATTTTCTTTATAGGCCACGTTTGTCTTATCCATTTGTCTTGGATCTTCTTGCTCTATATCATGATTACTCGGACTCGTTTTATTTATAAGTGCATAGAGGACATTAATTGTAGTGGTCAAAATAGGACAACTCACTTCAACATGGAAATTGAATCCCACCATCTGCAAATGACTAAGAGTGCCCGTTTTTATTAACTAATGAATTTGTTGAGCAGCCAAAAAGCATAACTTTATTGCATCTTCACTCAAACCTTGAGTCTAACAACTCCAATGAACAGTTTGAACTCCAACAAAACCACTTAACACTCAGTTCCCATCATTGCACGACAAATATCACACATGTTTTGTTTTTGACTGATTGTTAGTTTGTCGAATGAATATTTGAATTATTTTTTATGAATAAATATTAGAATTATTGGTTTTTATAATTCTCAGTTTTTAAGCACTTGTAAAATTGTTTTTTTAAATAAATATGTAGTCAAAATCATCAAATTTGTTTACCAAAAATGATAAAAACTTGTAGTCAAAAGTCCAAAACCAAAGGAACAAAAATCGTAGCCCAAAGTTAATGAAACTATTTAGCCCAAAAAATTAATAGTCTTTGTATTGGGGAGAGAGTTCAAAACATTGCCAAGCCTTTGCGCTTCCTCTTGTGCAAGCATAATTAATTTAATAGTCTTCTTAGTGAAGCGTTCATACTGTCGTGTCTTTTTATCTTTTTGATTTCTAATTAATACATTTATAAAAGTAAACGGGTCAAAACATGCAATTTTTTTTTCTTATGTAACGCATGTTTTACAGAAACAAAATTGTATATAAATAAGCTTAGAACCAAATTTACCTGGTATTTCGGAACAAAGAGGTATACACCACACTCCATGATGGAGAGTGTCTTGATCTTATGGGTAGTCCTGGCCATAAATACGTCACTTGAGACTGGATTTTAAGGGATTATTTAATAACTTTAAAATTAGAGCTTATAATCTAACAATTTTCATGAGGCAAACAAAACAACACATAAATGACAAATCATTTTTAAAAACAAAAACACTATCAAAAAACCACAATGGTCATTAGGGATGAGCATTTCCTGTACCGAATTATTTTCGGTACCGATTCGATACCCATTTTGACGTTTCGGTTCCGTACCGGTAAAATACTCAAACCGGTTACCGTACCAAACATTTTTGGTACCGTTATCCAGTTTTCCTAATTTCGGTACTGATACCATGCTCATCCCTACTCACGGTAATTGCCAATCTAAATCTATACTTAAGTATACTTTAATAATATTGGGTCTACTTTAGTAAGCTTGGGTCAATTGTTTAATAACAATCAAAATGGCATGTGAGATATGTAATAAAATTTAATAGAAACCATGTTTTTGCCATTTTGACAACTAACCAAAACATAAGCACAAAATATACAAAAAAAGATATTTACATGCCCACTGAAGAGTTGGTGCCGGCAATTTTGAAAACAAAATAATCAACTATTGATGCATAGTAGTCTTAGATGTTATTTATATATAACAAAGATGGGAAAATGGGCAGGCTAGGCATGTTTGGTAAGAATAAGAAAGAACCACTGTCACATTAAGCTGTAACTTTTTCACACGGATCCTGTGAGTTTGACTTAAAATATCAAACATCAAGTGTTCTGTATTACCTTTTAATAGAAAATGCACAAAACCAACCACTAAAATGAACTGAATAACATCATAAACGCATTCATATTGTAAACATCAAGTGTTATATCCTATCTTTTGTAACCATATTCACTTAGTATCTCAAACAATCCTTCAATTAAGTGTATTAAAAGGTCAACCCGCCAACCCTTTTAACTCATTAATAACCCGCCAACCCTTTTAACTCATTAATAAACCGCCAACCCATTTACACCCTTTTAAGTCATTTTCAAAAACGGATTACATGATTTTAATTTTGTTCCGGTTAAGATTGACGTTTTTGACACTAATAAGAAAATGAGTCGTGCTCAGGCTCATCAATTCAACAGAGCATGGCTTCTGCTCGTACATGTGTTCTGCTTGATCCAGCCCGCTAAATGGCTAAATGAGTATGAAAGTCATGCTTAACAACTCATTTAATCTATGTTCAATGACTTAAATAATGTATACCGATAGACTGGACCACCAAATACTAAGAGATGAAAAGGAAACACTCACGATTATCAATTGCATCAACTGTACTTGTCCTTTAAATCTTCTCTAGCAAATATCATGAACAAAACACCATCATGGAACAAAACAAGAGTTGAGCCACGTAGTCCAAATAACCTCTTACATCTTCTCCCTGTCACCGTCAACCCTAACAACACTATCAAAGAACAAAACAACTTCAAATCAAAATCTGATAAAAAAACAATAACATCTGACAACAATATATCAAATGCATATATTAATAAGAACCTGACATAAAATGAGTGTTATGATGTTAAAGGAGTTGAATGCGAAGAAAACTCAGACGAAGGAGATGATGCTTCGACCAATTAACCGCCATGGATCCTGGTGCTTTCTCTGAAGACCCGAATCTTCTACTAATAATGTACTCTCTAATGTGTTGTCAAAAGCACTCACTGGACATAAGCATCTTGCTGACTTGCTCCAATTTAAATTCGCATATTTTTAAGACATTAGCCAAGCAAGTTAGCCTACACAATGTTCATACATAACTGAACCGGACCAGACCTGGAATCACCGGATCCGGTTCCACCTATACCCGGTCAAAACTGGACCCGAACTGGCAAAACCCGAAAAAATCACAAATAGACTTCATTTTCTAAGCAAGTTAGCCTACACAATGTTCATACATAACCGAACCAGACCTGACCTAGAATCACCGGATCCGGTTCCACCTATACCCGATCAAAACTGGACCCGACCAAACCAGCATGAATATATCAATGTCAAACCTTGTGAGATTAACAAAAATCATCAACAAATTTTAATATCAGGCCAACAAAGTACACTTCATAACTAAAAGATGCGGATACACTATAAAGTGATTTGACTTTAGGGTTCCATAAGGAAAACTACAGAAACTCGTAAAATTTCAGAATCAATCAGGTTCAAAGCAAAAACCAACAATAAAACATCACTAACTACATTAATTTTACAATCCAATTTGTTTATTTAGTGGGTGTTTGGGATTCCTTATTTTCATCAACTTATAGCCTATTAACTTTTTGAAAAGTTAAAAAGGACTTCTAACTTGTTCGGGATTGCATGTGATGTGAGTGAAGAAGTTAATAAGTCACAAAACGAATGAAGATTGTATTCATTAATTGTATTTAAGATTTCAAGTAATCAAACAAATGTAGCCCACATCTCAAATCAAATCACCAAAACGAATGAAGAAACGACGCCTACACATAACACACATGATGAAAATCTCGAAGCAAAAGCATCAAATTACACATGCAGGTTAGTTCGCTTAAGTTTTAGTATATAAACACTACTAATTCATTTTATTAAAAAAACATATTATTATCAATTCATATAATAAGAATTGACCCACTGGTAAGTAAATGGGGTGTTTAGATATGTGTACTTAAATAGACTAACGCAACCTAAAATAACAGAATCACCTATTTGCCCAAATCTCATCCTTATTATCGATAAAAGTGAAACTATTAACAATTTATGCCAAACACCCCTAAATCAAATTATAACACCCATTTTGTCACCTACTGTGTTATATCGTCTTGTTTAAGTTGTAATGAACTACAGAGTAAAACTTGAAAATATGCATGTAAATAAACACCCAAATAATATACATGCCATATAGTCAAAGTGCAAAAAACTAAGTTGGACAGCAAAACCTGAGACAAAAGTGCTTCAAGTTTCCCACTGTTCATCAAAGATGGGAAAAAGTCACCATGTCCTGGTGGGTTCCTTTAAATCAAACAGATCCACATATTAATATTTGAACAACTAACTCATACAAAATGTTGTCCATTCAAATCATGTGCCAAATGGGAGGCTTCATGAACACAACCATAGAGACAAACAGTTATTGCATTGAAGTAACAAAAAGAAAAATATTGGATTTTGAATTACCATCCATCCTTGCCAGTTTTCCCTTTATATGTAAATAGCAAATGTCTGTAATAGTCACCTTTTATGTATCTTCATGTGTGTTGAATGAGTTCATTCATTACATGTCTTTGGGTTCAATCAGTCTGCATGAACAACCAAACCAATAATTACTCTCTTTTTCTAAATTTAACGCTCGTGAGGTTGTTCAGAATTTAATTCTCGAACATCCCTTGTCCAGTTTCTTTGTTTTTTTGACATCTGGTTATCCATATGTTTGACAACTGAATATGCAAAGTAGCACAAAGATTGATTATTGACCGGTTCCAATTAGAAAAAAATAAACATAAATTTGTCATACTCGACATTACAGGACTGTGATAATACCCTAAAAACAATCATAAATCTGATCACCTTTTTGGGATTGTTTCAATGAAAAACTTATCCGCATCACCAAGCACCTTCAATCACATCTAAAATATACTCAATTTCATATGAATCATCATAACAGCTTCATAAACATATAAACATTAATCATATAAATGCAAAATATAATAAGAAAAACGGAGTAAAAAATCGAGTAAAATAAGTAAATACCCATGAGCATGAGCTGCTCTAATGGCTTAATTGACTTGGGGATCAGTGGAACACTATTCAAAAAAATTGTGATGTCTCTGAATTCAAAGTCGAGCTACGTACATACAAAGTTAAACAAAAAATCAGTCGATTTAAAAACAAAAACCATTATGTGAAGCATACATGATTTTGAGCAAAAAATAAAAAAAATATCAAAAACTATTGAAGCTAAACATAAGTGAACATCATTCGGCTAACGGATCTTACACGACATGAGATGTGACAAATAATAAATCTTTTGCCAATCTAACCAAATGTTCCCACCCAATATTTTCAATCTAGAATAAGCATCAATTAATAAAAAGTTAGTCAATGAAACTAATTTGCTATGCATACATGCTGTCACCAGCTAATTACCTCAGCGTAAACGGCAACAGGAGAAAAGATAATGTCAGGGCCATCTTCATACTGTCATGAGCAATATGAATTAAGACTTCAACAAACTATGCAATAGAGACTCTAATATTTATACATTTATAAACACTAAAGTAGAAAAATTAACATCAATTTTAAATAATATTCAGTAGCGTAGATTTCATAATCATATATAACACATCAGTTATTTATAAAACACAAAAGAAATGGATAAAAGATAAGTAAGCATTTTGCCTCATAACCCATTTTGACCCGTTACTAAACCCATCCAACACACTTAGTTTGCCACCTCTAACGGTTGCTTAAACTATTATATGTATTTGACACTATTAAATGCAAAGAATATTTTGTTAAACTATTAAATGTATTTGACATTAACAATCCATTTAAATCAATGTATCTGTTTTAGTTTCATAATTCATCTAACACACGTCCACTCAAAGGAAAACAATATAAAGCATATAACTAACTAATACCTTTAATAACCTCTCTCGGTTTCTTAAATCTGAGATCAATAGTTTTTCAGAATTTGTTTCGACCTTCCCCCCCCCCTCTTTTTCTCGCTTCTCTTCAAGCTGATACAAAAAAAATATCCAGAGCATTTTCTTCAGAGATCCGACTTGAAAAATTAAAAATGTTTTTTTTTTTTTTTTTTTTGCATTGAATGAAGGTTGGATTAATACCTCGGTCAATATCATAACCATGTCAAATTTTGAAACTAAATTTTATAAACATGAACTTAATTTCAAAAATTATGTCAAGAAATTCACAGAACCATGTCAATATTGAAACTAAATTTGCAACCCTTTTGACATCCAAAATCAAAATTTACCCACTATCCTAAATCGAAAATACTAATCACTTTTACAGACAAAAACATGTAGAATCGGAAAGAAAAAAATAAACCACATCAATTAATTGAATCAATTGCGATAAGAACACACATATCTTCATAAAAAATAACTTTATCAAAACCAATTCTCAAGAAATCCACATCGTGAACTCAAGAAACACTTACCTCAACAACATCTTCCTCTCTACCATCATCAAAAGCTTCATCGTTGCTGACAACCAATGGTTTGAATTAGGATAAAATAGAAAAAATAACAATCAGCCTTCAAAAAGAAACAATCGAATAAATAAGTTTAAGAATTTGGGTTTGTTAACATGGCTTAAAACTTAAAGATAACACAAAGGAAGATGATGCATCAATGATATGCAACAAAAGATTGAAACTTCATTAATGCAAATTGGAAAGAAGATTTGATTACCTGATGTGTCCATGAATCGATTGCTGCCAAATAAATTCCATTATACTGCAATCGAAAATCTGAAATAAGAATCCCAGATTCTCAAAGAAAATCGATGTTCCTTTTGATTCAGGTAAATAAGTTTCAGAATGATATGGAGCCAGTGATTTTAGGGTTTGGCACAGGACGATGGAGATTTCATTAGGGTTTGGCAAAGAACGATGGAGATTTCATATTTTTAGAAACCTTGAATTGATTGAATTTTTAGAAATTATGTGTATTGAAGAGCATTGAATACGAATTAAAGAGGAAGGAGAATAGATGAAATTAGAATGCCGCCCAAAATCACAATTCTCTGGCCAAAGAGAATAGCCACATCAAAGTCAAAAAGTCAACCATTATTTTGCTTTAGTATAAGAGATAGATGAGTAACATGTAGGTAAAACATCCTCCATAAAATCGCATTAGCTCATTTCAACATCTCCCAGAGTGCCTCACGTGCTTTTTTAAACCAAGGTCTTGACAATGTTGAAATTATTCTTTTTAAGTTACATTTCCATCGGTTTCATGTTGTAGTTGTTTACAATACAAGGAAACATAATATTCTTATAAACCTAATCTTGTTAGCAGTTGGTCAAAATAATATTGTTATAAATCTTACTTTGTGAATTTTTTTCACAAGTAATTGCTGGTACCATTGCTAAAAGATTATGAAAGAGGTTAATGAACTCAATGAGGTTTCGAGTTTATATTCAAACATTTGTCGGTTTTTTTATGTTTGATATTTAGGCTTAAGTTGACATTAATCAGATATATGTTTGCAAACATTTAGAATATGTTTGGATAATTAATCAAACTTTTGATTGAAGTGATGACATTATATTTTTACATTCTATAGTTTTATTTTAATTATAACTACACACATCTATCGCCATAATCTACTGAAAACCCCACAACCGCCACCACCTCCAACTCCAACACCAACACCCACCACCAACCCCGTCACACACCACCGTCTCCACGAACACTGGCGATGCGAACAAAATACTAAACAATCAAAACTCAAATTATATAACCATACAAATTCAAAGTGGATGTACATTAGCTTTTGTCTTGGTATGGTTATTTTGGGTGGTGTATAACAACCCTGAACCGACACCCTTGATAATTTTTCCGATACCCTAAAAATATTTAAAATATCCCAAAATGTCTTTAAATATACCCTGTATGTAAAAACCGAGCTCGAAATAGATCATAACATTAAAAATAAATTAAAAACAACAAAAATCAAGTTCAGGCATGCCGCGTAGACCCACCCCAACATTTACGCGGGCGGTGTAAGGATCAGAACTTGACCCCGTTTGATTTCTTTAGTTCAGGCGGGCCGCGAAAGGTCTCACTTAACCTTTACGCGGGCCGCGAGAGCTTAAAACCCGGCACGACCCTGGGCCGCCACGTGGCCCAACACTTGTCGACCCTACCTGATGACCCGGATCACCTACGTTGTTGACCAGCGTTGACGCGGGCCGCGTAAGTCCCTGTTGTGTTTTACACGGGCCGCGAGAAACCCGAAAAAACAACCATATAAATAGAAGGCATCAGCTTTCATTTTACGTCGCTCACAATTCAATCTCAAATCACAATTTCTGTAGGAAAGTTATAATACTCGGGTATTATACCCCCCTAAATAGCGAGGTTCTGCTCCGGCGTAAGTATTATAACCCCTGGATACGTATTAGATACTCTGCCCGATTGATCTAGGGTTCCGTAACGGCTGTCGTGGTTCTGCCCAATGTAGTCGTTGGAATGCCATCTCGGGGAGGGTATTACTAATGTTAAAGTGGGTTATTATACTAGCACACGTGCATTTGTGTAATTTATAAATTATTCCCAGGACATCCTTACAGAAAACCCTAAAACAGCAATGTGAGTGGATCCAATTTTTGTAAATCTTTTTGTTAACTGTTTTTACAAAACCTTAAATATCTTTCCATGCGAACCACAGTTATTGAGTATTTGTAAGAATACAATTACAGTCGGTAAATTTGGGGTTTTGTATACAAAATTTATTACCACCTGGTAAAGGAGTAACATGACCATAAGTCGGAACGACATTACCGTGTGGTGGTAATTGATATAACTTGGAAACAAATGTAATTGCGAATGCGCCCTCAATACTGTTCACTGTGACTTTTTATTTAAACTTGATTAAACTGGGATTCACTCACCAGTATTTCCCACTGACAAAATGTTTTTAAAACGCGTTTCAGGTAACAATATATGAAAGCCAAATAGAAGCCAACTGGACAGCACTGAAGGTTTGGAAAAGTGGCAATAAAGTTACCTAAGAATAAAATAGACGTTTTTATTAAATAAAATAGGATTTATTCCTATGAGATGTGTGTACTGAAAACTTGGGTTTTACCCATGTGTTTAATGTTATGGAAATGTGGTATTTTACTCTGATAAAATATTTCCTAACTACGGTCCTGATGAAAATTTCCGCTACCAAATTGGTTAATAACGTGATACCACCGAAACTGGCTCGCGGCCGCCCGTTCCCGGGGGTTAGGGATCGGGGGCTGTGACATGGTGCCACCAATAGGTGGATGCCATGTCATCCTTTGGTTTTTTTTTATATTACAATTTTAGGTAAGTGCTATGATGGAAAGAGCCTTGTATCCTAGACGCTTGCACGCGAGTTCGAATCTCTTTTCAACGATTTTCCAGTCTTTTATTTTATGGCAAAACAAAATATTTGCAAGTATCAAACCCAGGTATATTCTGACGAGTAACCAAAACCAAGTTGTAACCGCTTAAGGTTTGTGGGCTTTTTTTTATAGCTAAACCTTCGTTTAGTATAAATTTGTAGGATTTCCAAAACATAGTTTTATTAACATAATCATGCTTTTTTTAATTACATTATTTTAATAAATACATTTTACAGGAAATTCTATGGATGTTTTATAAACCATAACAATGCATTATTTCTTTAATAACTTTTTTAAAGAACTATTTTTTTTCCAAATAAAAAACCTTACGCGTTACATACCATCCGCTGTAAATTTCCTTCTTGGTTTTCAATCAATATAACATAACCAGCATCAACCGAAACCCTGCAAAGTATGTGCAATCGAACGATATCATGACCTAAGGCAATGAAAAATGTGAATCCCAATGTTAAACCTTCTGATGGGGATTGGAATGCTGCCAAAAATAAACGCAAGGCTATTGAGGAACAAAAATTTCTTTCTAACACTAATGAACCTAACAGCTAAAGTTGCTCAACCTAAGGCAACAAACACGTTTGTTAAACTGAAACAAATTTGGAAACCCAAATGCGAAGCAGCAACATTTACACCCTTTACTCGTTCGTCACTTCGTTTTCTTTCGCCCAAATTTACAAATTAACTCTTTATTTCTAATTAAAGTCGTATTATACATATTTACACAAATATAACTTGGTGTGCGCTGATACCTTCACGTGTGACTCGACAAAAGAAATCTCCTCGATACATGTGCCACCTGGATCTGACCCGCGTTGACAGAGCTTTGACCGCCGTCTCTGTCTCCAACCAAACACCACAGCCACAAACGACACAAACTCGTCAGATCGAAGCTTGAACAGAGTTAAGAAAGTTAGGAATCAACGGCCTAATCGTTTTTTTTTTCTGTTTTTTTAGGATTTTTCTTAATTTTCAGCTTCTGCAGAACTCAGCACGGGCCGTGCCCGCTGAACACGCCCCATGCCCAATCTTTGGTACTAGGAATCCTGTTTTAAGTCAGACAGTAGCTGAACACGGGGTCGTGCCCAATCAACACGCCCCGTGCCCAAGTATCAGATCTTGAAAACAGAACCGTAAGATCCCGACGGTTGGTAATTTTTGACATAAACATGAGCGATACTGATTTTTTTTACTATCAGACCTCTTATGGTACGTGGTGTCAAATATGCGGTGGCAATCATGAAGATTTAGAATGTTATTTTTTAAATTACAAGCCCCACTATATAGACTTATTGTTTTCCTGTAGCCTTAAGAGGGGCGAAAGTAAAAATAATCCTTATCTCTCCCTCGAATGCTCTCAATCGAACCTTCTAGGAGAAATGATTCTTGATGAATTATTTCAAATGGAACATCTAATTCTTAATTGGGTAAAATAACTTGAGAAGGATATCATTAATTCATCTCAAGACGATACCCCAAGAAGAATTATTGAGACCGCATTCGGATAAAAACAACTTCGTTGTTCCCGAAACTACCTCTAACTCTCCTGAAGACTTGAACGATAGACGTCCCTGTGTCGATTGTGCCGTCAAGGACTCTCCATCGACTTCCGTTGATGCATACATAGACCCGAGCGATTCGGCACACACCTTCTTTAACGAGAGCCCGGGAAAGGGTTGGACTTGTCCACCTACATTTAGCATAGGAATCACCCTCACCGATAACCTCTTGCGTTCTCATCTAAATCTAGAGGAATTAAGGTATCTCAGACACTTCGGTGTTGTTCCGTCTAGTAAGGAACCACCCGATCCGGATAAACTCCTTAAAAATAGACAAAACTTCATAGACAGCCTCTAGACACGGGGCCGTGTCCAGGTCAGCAAGCCCCCGTGTCCGCCAAAAGATTCCCGTCTGACCTGTGGTCAGAATACGGACAAAATGTGTCAAGATCTTATCTGCACACGGGGCCGTGTCCAGCCGACACGAGGCCGTGTGCAGCGTGCTATCGTTTTCTATAAAGGCAGCAAGATTCCTACACATTTGGACCACTCCAAAGACAAAGATCTGGTGAGATCTTCACACATACCATCCTAGGTATATTCTAAAGAAGGATCTCAACAACCATCTTGTCTTTTCTACTTTTGTCCATTGCCTTCTTCTTCAATTTTTCCTCAACACCTCCATTGGAGCTTGAAATCACCATGGTTCCAGGCTTTATTGTGATGTTTGTTAGGTTTTTATTCAAGGAATCTTGTTAAAAATAAGTTCGACAACATTGTTTTAAGTTATTCCTGCTTAAAAATGCTTTAAAAATCAGAAAAATAATTTGAAACTCTAAGATTGAACTCTTTTCGGTCTGTTTTCTCATAATGGTGAGCAGAACTAGCGGAACATCTTCATCGCACTCCACGAACAACCGACAACGGAGAAGGTCATCAACGGTAGAAGACTCTCTTGTAAACTACGTTTACGCTTTAAGAGAGGCCATTGATGAGATGATGGGAGTAGAAGAAGCATTGGTCGACCGTATCAATCACTTAACAGTGGGACTAGAAGGATGTCTTTGAGAGGTCAACCTTCTGCACCAAAGGTTGAACATTCTCGCTTCTCCTCCTTTTGTACCAATCATCAACCAAAGGGCATGGAATGTGGTACCGGAAGTCATCATACCGGCCGAGTGGTACACCATTCACCCGGAGCCCCCTCGAGACATACTACAAGGGGTTCCGGTTGGTGTCACTCCCCCTCCACAAGATGTTGAGGAAAATGAGCCCGCCTTCTTCCTCCCAAGAGAGATAAAAGAATGGCTTTAACAACGTCTAGGGGACACCCCTCGGTTCAGAGTTCTACAAAGCCTTTAAATACCGGAAAGTTATTTCCGGAATTTTGATTCCTAATGTAAGAGTAGAACTCCTTAGGATGATTTTAAGTATCACTTGACCTATTTTAGGACTTTTTAGTTTTTTTTTTATTATTTTTCTTCTTTGTTTTTAATTTTCTAGGACCCTATGTAATGTGTTATTTTTAGTGGAATGATGGTTTGAATTAAATTGGTGTTTAGATGATGCTGAAGGATACTAAGGGAAACTTGAACCAACACCCCATGCACAAAAACAGAGCCTCCCGACAATTTTTCTTCGTTACAACAAGTTCGGCACGGGCCGTGCCCAGCCAACACGGCCCCGTGCTGAACAATCTGCAGAAAATCGCCCAGTTCAGGTAACTGGACATGGGGCGTGTTCGCTGAACACGCCCCCGTGCCCAGGCTTTTGTTACTTTCTTATAATTTCTGTTACTGGCAACCTGAACACGGGGTCGTGCCTGGACACCACGGGGCCGTGTCCAGATGCCCAGTAACATTAAATTTTGTTTTTAACACACCTTTTACACATTTAATCAACCTAAAAACTTATTTTTTGGGACACATTGAGTACAATGTGTAATTTAAATGTGGGGGTATTGGATGCTAAAACCTTGAATTTTGCAAGTCCTAATTACAAGCCTTACACAAAACTCTATTGGAACCGCTAAACACCCCAATTTTTTTCAAAAAACTTTTTAATTTTTTTTTACTTGTCTTGGTTTAATTTGGGAATTACAAGTTCTAAAAAGGTTATATTTTTATAAATTTACAACCGATAGCGTCGTAATAAAAAGAACCAACATAAGAAAATTATGAAACGGCATGACAAATCTAGTTAAAATTTGATTATATATACTTGATCACATAAAAACTCATTCCCACAAAAAAAATGAGTTTTGAGCCTTTATTGAGCATACAAATACACATATTTAAACTAAATGCTCATTTTTCGTTTCATGTGTGAATAGCCACTTGGTTCTTACGACTCTAGAACTTGCCATGACGATACATTCCCGGTCCTTACCAACTTAAACCCAAGTAAGTAAATGATGGAGGCATTAGGACTAACCCTTTTTCTTTCTACACCATTATTTTTTTTTACCACCTACCCAAAATCTCCCTAGTTAACCCCTTTGAGCCTAAACCTTTTCATTTCTAAACCCACAAAACAAACGCCCTTTACCCACCAAAACCCTTTTTATTTTAAACCCTTTATTTTAGTAAAAAAACTCGGTTTTTTATATGACAATCCTTAGCAAAAAAAATGATGAAGCCAAGAAATAAACAAACAAGTTCATCAAAAAGAACTTTGTTTGAAGAATTGCTTCATTAGAATAAAAAAGTATTAAAAATAAAAAGTCTTACCAAAACCGATGCTTTTTACGCCTTTTGCCCTTTTCTACTAACCACTAACCCAACCACCTACCTTTAACCCAAGCCTAACCCTTCCCCCAAAAGTCCTCTTGATATTTACAAAGGTGTATAGTTAAAAAGGAGGAGGATTGATTGCTTGCTTGGCAAGCTTATGGTAGAAGTAAGTTCCATGCCGCTCTCGAGTGTTTCACAAAAATACATCTTCAGCCGAGTGTTGAGTGATCTCCCATGAGGTATGTGAACTTGTATATAAATGGAATTTTAAAGAGGCATGTTATGCCCAAATAAGTAATTTATCTTATGTAATGTTCTAAATAAATCACGACAAATAAGATTATAAATAACATAAAAGTAAAACCTAATAAAAATCTTGGAATCACGACACTCAAGACAAGCCCCAAAAACCTTCTCTTCTACCCGTTCCATTTGGGAGTGTAAGCCACATTATAAAGAGTTTTGCTCGAGGACAAGCAAAGATTCAAGTGTGGGGGTATTTGATGTGTGCAAAATGCAACATATAAATTACATCAAATGTGGCATAAAACTAACCCTTTTTTAGTACTAATGTTGGAAAAAGTGTGCTTTTGTCTTCCTTTTATATTTTCAGGGTTAAATGAGCTTAATTGAACAAGAGAAGCAAAAATGCAGCCAAATCTAACAATAATACAAGAAAAGGAATAAACGTGGCATGCCCGACCTCTCGACAACATCTTCCCAAGCAAAAACAAAAGAACAGAAGGCTGAACACGCCCCGTGCTCATTGTGCACGGGGGCGTGCCCAAGTGTCTGCAGAAAAGACAAAGTTGTAGAAGCTTCTATCACCCACTACGGGGGCGTGCCCAGCGGACACGGGGCCGTGGTCAACGCTAAGATTCGCAGAATCCAAACAAATCTTGATAGTACAGATACGCTTCTGCACATGGGGCCGTGCCCAGCGGATACGGGGGCGTGGTCAACTAATGCAGTCAAACTGCATTTAATGAAGAAAGAGAAGATGGGTGGACACGGGGCCGTGTCCGGGCTTCTGTGCAGGCTATAAATAGGGGTGTTTGGCTCACTTGCAACTCATCCCTTGGCAAGTCACCTCTCTCACACTTCACCCACCCACCACCACCATCACAACCCACATCCATCATCCATCATAGAGTGTGTGTAGTAGTCTCGGGATCCAAGATTGATAGTAAGAGTTCTTGACAATCAAAGGCCATGTTTGCCAAAGTCCATCACTTGGTGAAGACAAGCATTTAGTGTAATACTTTTTATTTTTAATTTTTTCGCACTTTTTATTTGGTTATGTATTAATGACTTTAATAACTAGTTTCTTATGTTGAAGGTGAAACTTCCTTATCATTTGTCCATGGTGTCTTGGCGTTATTTTACTGTCTATATAAAATAAAAGATTTACACCATTCATATCTCCACAGTCTATATGGAGATATGTTGGCTACCTGGTCGGGGGTTAAGAGAATGGTTTGGTAAGAGTCTTCCCTTGTTCAGTGTATAGATCATGCAAGGACCTGGGTCAAGCTTACTAGGACCTTCTTCAATACCCACTGGTATTGGATGGCGGGGGTTCGAATTTCTTGATCCCCTCATATGTAAACCACTATTAAAACATTAACCCGGCTACTTAGGATTGTATCCCTGCTGACTCAAACTACTTAGCCGATGGTAACGTCACCTTCAAAAGAGGGGCCTACCACATTACTCATTAAGAACTTAATTAATTATCTTTAAATTATCCAACCCTTTAGGATTGTATCCTTGCTGACTCAAACTACTGGGTTGAGGGTAACGTCACCTTCAAAAGAGGGGCGCACTACTATAACTAAGATAATCTCTTAAAAAGTGCAAAAGTGCGGAAATGATCAAAGGCTACACTAAAGGCGAGTCGGATCCAAGTGATTCATCTTGTCTATCTGTTATTTTTATTTTTATTTTCAGCATTTTTAGTTTTTATTTTCTAGTTTAAAACCTTTTTTTCTAAATTTTTGATTTGATTAGACGTTGAGAATAAACCGATACTAAAAGCTCTTGTGTCCTTGGACGACCTCGGTATCTTACCAACGCTATACTACGCTCACGATGGGTGCACTTGCCCATATGTGTGTTTAGTGTTAGTAAAATATCGTGTTTTATAAATTTAAAACTTGACTAAAGTGTAAAAAGGGCTAAACATATACATAAAAATATATAACACCACACATGCACCAGTCTGACATGCGCGCAAGTTAAAGCCGAGCATCAAAAGCCATCAGGTTTGCTTCAACAGCCTGAACTGCCCACTTGGAAGTGGAAAATGGTAACTATGGATTTAATCACTAAGTTACCAAGGACGAAGCGTGGGAATGACACGATTTGGGTTATAGTAGACAGGTTAACCAAGTCAGCTCACTTCTTACCTATTAAAGAAACGCACAGCTCCGATAAGCTAGCTCAGCTGTACGTGTATAAGATTGTATCTCTCCACGGAGTGCCAGTGTCTATTATCTCTGATAGGGATACAAGATACACATCGCACTTTTGGAAAAGCTTTCAGCAATCATTAGGCACTCGTTTAAACTTCCGCACTGCTTATCATCCTCAGACGGATGGCCAAAGCCAGCGTACAATTCAAATGCTTGAGGATATGCTCAGGGCTTGTGTTATAGACTTGGGTGGAAGTTGGGATGACCATCTTTCTTTGGTTGAATTTTCATATAATAATAGTTATCATTCGAGTATTCAAGTCGCGCCTTTTGAGGCTTTGTATGGAAGAAAATGCAGAACACCGGTTTGTTTGGCGGAAGTTGGAGATGTCCAACTGTCAGGACCTGATATAGTCCTGGAAACGACAGACAAGATTGTTCAGATCCGCGATCGTCTCAAAACTGCCATGGATAGGCAGAAAAGCTATGCTGATATGAGGCGTAAACCTCTAAAATTTGAAGTTGGTGATAAGGTACTACTCAAAGTATCACCCTGGAAAGGGGTGATGCATTTTGGCAAAAAGGGCAAGTTGAGCCCAAGATACATAGGACCATTCGAGATCATCGAATGTGTCGGAACTGTAGCTTACAAGCTAAATCTTTCGGAAGAGCTTAGCGGAATTCATAATGTATTCCACATTTGCAATCTGAAGAAATGTTTAGCTGATGAATCGCTAGCAATATCGCACAAGGATGTGCAGATTGACGAGAGTTTGAAGTTCATTGAAAAACCTTTGTCGATCGAGGATCGACAGGTTAAGAAGCTTCGAAAGAAGCATGTGCCAATCGTCAAAGTGAAATGGGATGCCCGTAGAGGCCCAGAATACACGTGGGAGGTTGAATCCACAATGAAACAGAAATACCCTCATTTATTTCAGTAAGAGTAAACTACCATTTTGGTCTCTGTGGTTTGGGCACTTTTGCCATTTTAGTCCAAATCTCAAACTTTTTAAATCTGGGTCCCTGTGGTTTCACTTTTGTTGCCATTTTAGTCCAAAATCCAAAATTTCCCCATTTTGACTGTTACAACATATCTATTTTGTCTTTTTGTTCAGGGCATTTTGGTCATTTAAAATTAGTATAACATACCCCTCTGTCTCTCTCTTCTCTATCTCTCAGATCTTCATCTTCTTCTCTCCCTCTCTCAGATCTTCACAAAACCCAGATATTACCCACTGCATCACTCTCAACAACCGCACAATCTCACATATCATCTTCATCTTCATCTTCTCGCATCCAACACACACTAACTCAAAGAATCCACATCCCCCCTCATATTTACAAACACCCAGCAACAATTCTCCTAGAACTCTGCACTTCACTCCAAGAACTTCACCGAATCATCCCTCTAATCATCAAAAACGGTCTTTATCAAGAACACCTCTTTCAAACAAAGATTGTGAGCTTGTTCTACAAATATAACAGCTTAACCGAAGCCACCCGTGTTTTCGAACCAATTAAAGACAAAAACGTTGCTCTTTATCACACAACGCTTAAAGGGTATGCTCAGAATTCTTCTATTTCTGATGAGTTTTCGTTCTTTTGTCGTATGGTTGAAGATGGTGTGCAGCCTGTAGTGTATAACTTCACGTATTTGTTGAAGGGTTTGCTCCGACACCACTTGCAACAGAAGTGTGTGTTTTTGGGTGTTTGTGGTTTGCTCCGACACCACTGCCTCCATAACTGCCACCACCGCCTCTGTATCCACCACCGTAGGCACCGCCAGCAAATCCATTTCCTCCGCCACCACTGCCTCTATAAATTCCCCTGTATCCACCATTGTAGGCACCGCCAGCAAATCCATTTCCACATACAAGAGCTAACCGATTGGGAGAGAGAGAGAGAGTGACGGTGATGGTGACGTTGTGGTGAGAAGAAGGAGATGGTGGCTGTGGTGGTAGCGGCTGTGGTGAGGAGGTAGTGGTGGCGGTGGTGAGAAGAGAGGAGGAGGTGGCGGTGGTGGAGAGGTGGCTGTGGAATTAGGGTTTGGGTTAAGGGTTTTTGCTTTGCATCTGCATTTGGGAAGATGATGGTGAGACATCATCTTATTTATATGTTAATTTAGTTTATTAATTATTAATATATTATATTAAAATTAGATGGACAAAAATGTCCCTGAACTAAAAGACAAAACATCCAGCTTTCATCAGTGAAAATAGGGGGTTTTTGGATTTTGGACTAAAATAGCAACAAAAGTGAAACCACAGGGACCCAGATTAAAAAAGTTTGAGATTTGGACTAAAATGGCAAAAGTGCCCAAACCACAGGGACCAAAATGGCAGTTTACTCTTTCAGTAAATCTCGAGGTCGAGATTTCTTTTAAGGGGGTGAGGATGTAACACCTCGCAAAATCATGCCCAATATAATTAAGACACGTGTCATGAACGTTAAACGTGTTATAAACCCGGATCATGTTAAAAGATAACTGGAGGGATTAAAAGTGTCAACATGTTAATTCTACCTCTGAGTGACCTTTTAATGTTCCCAAAGCTTTGTAAAATATAAATACACTCTCATGAATATTTGATAAAGATTTCATAAGCATCCGGTTAAATTTTGTGATAAATAATTCAACTTTCAAGAAATAGAATCCCATGTGCAAATCCGACAATTTTCAAAAGAATCCAAGACAACACCAATGTATGGCAATGCTTTCTATAGCAATTCAGAACTGAACAAGAGGACCCATCTGCTGAAAGTGACCTTAGATTCGAGTTATGAAAGGTTGCATGGTCAAATGTTAAAGTTCTCAAAATTTTGTCTTCTGATCAGAGGCTTACGGACCGTAAGGCAGCTTAACTGGGCGATAAAATTTGAAAAGCGGTTACGGACCGTAAGGCTTAAGCTTACGGTCCGTAAGGACGGTAACTAGGCAGTGAAATGGACAGCTGCGGGTTGTCTCCTTCTACACCCCTTTTCTCGAAACCAGCTGCATGTTAACGGTTTTGTATGCATCAGATTATACCTGGGGGACACCTGCATTGATCCTAATCAATCTAAGAAACTATATAAAGGGACTTGCTTTGCTTCACTAGAACTCACACTTCAAAATTTTCATTCAAACAACCTCTCTGAAGCCTCCTGGTGCTAAAGGAAGCTTTCTCAAGTTCAATTCTCGTGCTAAGGACTCTAGTAAGTGTTCTTAGCTTCCTTAGTTTAAGTTTTATTAGCTTAATTTCCGAAAGTCAAAGTTGTCGTAATTAAGCTTTGACTTGGTGATTAATCACTAACGGTCCAGCCATTATTCGAATTGAAAGTGGCTATGTGTTGGTAATTATGTAGGTAATAAACCCTTAAAAGGGCACCTCCTAATTATCACATTTACTTGGTCAATTGTCGGGTCAAACTTATTAATAAAAAGTCAATCAGGTTAGTTTTTACAAAATAATTCATAACTTATAATGCAGAGGTTATGGAACATATTTTAACACTTAAACAACTTGGTAAATAATATAAGAACATGTTTAGGCATGTTCAACCTGACAATTCTGAGTTTAGGCTCGGTTCGTAACCGAAAGTCGCAAAAGTAGACTTTTGCTTTGACTTTCAGTTCAGACTCGATTTAGCTTAGTTTAGTTATGCCTTAGGGTTCCTTCAGGACCATATTACATGTTAGTATAACCCTCTGAGATTATACAATATGGTTCCTTTGAAATCCGAATCATTTGCATGTTTCCGTTAAACGCTTACCATTATGCCCTTTTGATATAAAAACGATATTTTTGAAAATGTGAGAGGACAAAAACTTTTATTACTGATTTATAAACATGTCCTAAAAATTTGACATCAGTTCGTGGTATAAAATAGAAGTTATACACGATATCGTAAAATGAAAGCTTTTTATTAATTAAATAGCATTTTAGTATAAATCATGTTTAAACCCAAATTTTGACACCAAACTTTCTACCCACTAATATAATATAATATTTAGAGATTTTTTCGAAATTTTAATCACATTTTATATTGATTATATTATAGAGTTCTAGTGTAAATTCGGTACTGACAAAATTGCCCTTTTCTTTGATAAAATGAGTTTTACATAATATTTTGATATCAAACCTTTTCCTACTGATTTCATATGTTAAATAAAATATTTAAGCCATAGAAACTGATCAAAATCACAGATTTCCTTGAATAACCCGAAAATCGTCAAATACCGACTTTTACGCTTTTTAAACGCATAGTATGGGTTAAAAGTATATTTAACACTTAAGACTTATTACCTACTGATATTATAAGTAAATTTTTATAATTTAACAGTAAGTAAAAGTTTTGAACTCAGATTTTCAAATTGGACCCTTATAGCATATGTGAAATAACCAAAATGCCCCTACGGTGCATAGTTTGGCCATAAATGATAGATTTCACATATATATATAATATCTTACTGATATAACTTATTAAAAAAATATTTTTACTGATTATTTTAGACCAGAACCTCAGATTACTACTTAACCTCTTTTATAAACCTTAAAATGACCAAAATACCCTTTCGGGGCTTAAATTGGTTTTAAATCCGTTTTGGGCATAGTGGAAGATATCCTAATGATATCATAATATATTTAAAGCATATTAACCTGTGAAACTTGTACATGACTCTTTTGGATACCCGTTATGCATTATCGCGTTCGGTACGGTTTATGCAACTAGTTTGCATAAATTAACCGAAACTGGTCAAACCTTATCACTCTTACTTCAAAATCCAGAATATATTTACTTTACCCATTTTATACAAGTCTTCATACTTGTTGGGTCTAAATCACATTCTAATCCGGTCTTCACTAAATCTTGCGTTTCGAACCGTATACCTTTCTTTAAAACTAACCTGTCTAAGTTTAAGCTTAAATAAGAACTGTTAGGAATCTAATAGGTTACCAAAACCTTCATTCCAGATTTAGGAGCCCAGTAAAAGCTACCGTACTTGCTGATTTGATATACGCCTGGGAATAAAATTATATTTTAGCTCAGGTAAATACTTTTAACTTATCTTCCCTTATACGGGCTTGGGATACGGTATTATAATAATACCGCTTGGTCGGGTATGAAATCATTTAATCGGAATGTGATTAATAAATAGCATAACCCGTTTTAATCTGTCTTGTTTGATGCAATGCCTTTGGGGGGTTAATGACCATGTCCTGGATATCCTCGGCTCATTCATTAGAAATGGCCACGGCTTAAGCACGGGTGTAGGCATACATCTGACAGTTGCGTATGTATAAACAGTATCTCATTCTCTTGTGGGCCTATACTTGTGGCGTGTCTATTAATCTTGTCCGGCTCTTCTAACCGGCCTTGAATGGACGACAAACATATAAATCTGTATACAAGATTATTTTTAAATAATTGTCCCAAGTTATAAAAGATTTTATGCCTTGTGCATCCAAACCAATTTTATAAACACTTTTCAAAAAGAGTCAGTTTATTGTATTTACCAGTGTAAACTGACGTATTTTCCAAAAAGGTTAAGTGCATGTACTAAGCGTAATGGACTGGAAACTCCAAGTATTAAATAAAGAGTCTTGCAAGCTTTTGATACTTAAAGTATGTTGAACATTATTTCTGTCTGTTTTAGATCCGCCTATGGATCCACTTACAATCCGTTGTGTAATATTTTATTGTACTTTCAACTCGGTTTGTATAATTACTTTTAGACTTCTGTTGTGCATTAAACTGTGATTAATTGACTATGATGATATCAACTACGTCACGATACTCCCCACCGGGCCCACCGGTAATACGTGGAAATATCGGGGTGTGACATTTGTGGGATTAGGTGATGGGTTTTGGGGTTCGTTGGACTGGGATGAAGACATATTGGTGGTGGTTGTTGTGGTGACAGTTGTTTAGGGTTTTATTGGGGGTAATGAAGAAGAAGGTGTTAGGAAATAATATACAAAACAAGTTTGGTTTTATGAGTTATATATAATTTATTAATTTTTTAAACAAATAAGTAAAATTACCGATCTACCCTCTTGTGTAAGTCACATGACCAGACTTAAATCAAAATTTTAACCTAATTTGTGCTAAAGGACAAAATGTGTAACGAGTTTTCCAAATAAAGGATTATGACTATAATTATTGAAGTTAAAGGTTATCTACCGCAATCCGATACAAACATAAAGGACGAAAAGTGTAATTTACCCAATGTCTTATTTCTAAAACGCAATAGCCTAAAAACACAAAAAATGTACTTTCTAAAACGCAATAGACTGAAAACACATAAAAATATGTTTTACCTAAAACGCAATGCACCAAAAACACAAAGAAATGTCTTATTTATAAAACGCAATGGCCAGAAAACACTTAAAAATGTCTTATTTCTAAAACGCAATGGCCTAAAAAACAAAAGAAAGTGTTCTCTCTAAAACGCAATGAACTGAAAACACCTAAAATGTGTTTTACCTAAAACGCAATGACTAAAAACACTTCAAAAATGTGTTTTTCAAAAACGCAATGGCCAGAAAACACACAAAAATGTCTTAGTTCTAAAACGCAACGGCAAAACACCAAAGAAAGTGTTCTTTCTAAAACGCATGGAACCAGGACAATAGTTTTGTCTGTGAATTGTCTGAACCAGGAAGTAGAAGATCAAAAATTGTCTACGACCCCAACCAGGGGCTCTGCCCCTTGGACCCCGCCAGGGGCTGCCGCCCCTCGGACCCTGCTCCAAGGGGCGCTGCCCCCGGACCCCCGCCAAGATCGTAAAATGCAATGACTAAATCAAAACCCATATCGTAAAAATAAAATTAAAGAATTTCTTACATGGATCGAAGCCGATTTCTTCGACGATTGAAGAAATTTGAATGATAGAAACACTTATCAGCGATCGAATCGAACGGATCGAGTGATTATCTTCAAAATCACAGGAAAAAATGAGATATTGTATGAAATTAAACTGGGTTTCTTCAAAAAAGTTGAAGAACACGTTGATCGAGTGTTTGAATCATTGATTGGTGACGAAAATTGCACTATAATGTAGTGATTATTGAGATAGAAAGTGAAGAAAATGTTGAACATGGTGGGTTTCGAAAATGGTGGGTTTTGAAGTTACTCGGGAGAAGAAGGAAGAAGATTGGATATGATTGACTAAAATATCCTTACTCTTTATTTTAAATTTTGTCACATGTCATACTTTTATTGCTTCCTTCCTAACCAAAATCAACTTCCTATTTGATCCTCACCCACAAATTATATTTAAATATAGAATCATATTAAATAAAAACAAAAGTTGAGAATTTATTAAAATAGGAAATTGATTATTTGCGTAATTAGATTTCTAATGAATTTTCGTTATTAATTGTATCTATATATATTCTAAAGTTTAGTTATATGTTCTATTTTAAAACCAAAATTTATGGTTGTTTTAAATGAGGTCATTTACATATATCCCCCTCCTAAGATCATTTATTACATATATACCCAACCCATAAAATCAATTACATATTTCCCCCTTTTAAACCATACATATTACATATTTACCCTTTTTATTAAAATCACTCATATTGAATTACTATTCTACTCTTAATGAACTTATTAAATGATTATTACATTTTTCCCCTTTCTAATACCATTACTTACATATTTTATGATTTAATGTGTAATATAATTGTTTACAAATAAGATATTAACCTAATGATATGAATTCATTTTTTTATAAGCCCTGCCTATTTTTTTATAAGCTTCTGCCTCTGTTATGTGGAAATTGAAAGTTTTGCTTATATATAATACGTCATAGCTCTTAAGCATTATTTTTTTTAAAGAAAACAGTCATGCGACCATGGTTTAAAAATTTACTTTTGCTGTAAAACAGTTTTTTCAATATTATTTTGAATGTTTAAAACATGACAATTAGATTTCTGAAATAGCATTACACAAAAAAAAAAATGGAAATTTAGCTCCTGCTTCAAAACAATTAAAATGTTGATGATCGAACTAAGATTTAGGCTAAAGAAAAATTGATTACGACTTGAAAAAAACAAACGTATATTGTATAACAATATGTTTTTTTATATAAGATATTTTAGATAATCAATATTTTAACGTAAATTGTTAGTGTAGTTAACTAAAATTTAAATGTATAATGGGTCGGTTGTAAAAAATATGTAAACTTAAACTTAACCAGTAACTAGATATGTAAAAAAGTCACTTGTTTTATAAAATGGGTATGACCGTTTTTTTTTTCAAAGAAATATTTTAAAGATTTTATCACAACATATAGAGTATTGACTAGATTGATTTTGAAGTTAAGAGATAAGAAACTAAGAAAAAGGGTAAAAGGGTAATTTCATAAAGAAAGGGGGAAATATGTAATTGATTTTAAAGATTGGACAAATATGTAATAAGGGCTTTTAATAAGGGGATATATCTAAAAGTTCCTTTTAAATGGACCAGCCTATAAGAATCCTATTAATTTCATTTAATTTACTTAATAATCACAAGTTACATTACTTTAATCATTTGGGTCAAAAACAATTCCAGTTTAATAATCACAAGTTACATTACTTTAATCATTTGTGTAACAACTCTCATTAAAATTAATAATTAGAATGGTAATTAGCTATTAAGAAAACTCTAATTGAGATACCCAAGTAATTCTGCACTAACCCTAAAAATTTTCGTAACAATCGGAATCAGGATCAGGACCCCTAAAACTCAGGGGGGTTAAACCCTAGTGGATGATTATCATCTAAATTTGTTGTAGAATTGAAATTAATTCGTTCAAAATTACTCAGCAAAGCTACTGGACACGAAACAACCTAGGCTAGAAACTAGACCCGTCGCGCCACGCGACGGGTGCACCTATTTCTTTCGCGTGGCGCGAGGGAGAGCAAAATCCAGGTATAAATAGGGGGCAGTGGCACTTGAATTCTGCTGAAGATTCGACGTTAAAATTCGAATTATACACTGAGTTATAATAGAAATCGTTCACACACACACTAATATCGAATCGCTGCCGCAGAACAGGGTAATTACTCGATCGCTATTACGATTCAGTTTCCGGGATCAATATACCCAAAGAATGTCTAAGTGCCGCCCACATTGGGCTATGCTTTGTCGTTTGTCGGTAATCCGATAAATGAGTTGAAGCATTGTACTTTGTCGTTGTCGATAATTCGATAATGAGTTGAAGTACTATACTTTGTCATTTGTCATTTTGATAAATGAGTTGAAGTATTGCACTTGGTCATTCATTGCGAGTATTTGATCTCGGGAAATCATCGTAACTGCTGTATTGATCACTAACTCTGTTTTGTGTGCATTATTGTGAAATTAGGTTAACAGGGATAAAATCATATTCTGTCAGTACTAAATCTGCAATGTGAGTCATTCTCTTTTTATCAATTGTTTTACAATACTCCAAACCAATTTTTCAAAGTTATAATTACAGTGATTAAGTTTATGTAATCACCAAATTACAGCCGGTATGTGGGGTATTGTGCACAGTATTATTATTGTTTTAATCACATTAGGTGGGCGAGCCTAAAAGAAAGTGATATATGTCACTCATTGGGCCAGCCAATGGTGATATGACCACAGTCACAGAGCTGGTCTGTGACAAATACCTATTCTTGAAATGTTGGTTGATAATAAACATATGTAAAAACTCTTAATACTGTGAATTATAACAAATGTGTCATTTTCAGTAAAATGAATGATTCACTCAGTATTTCCCCGCTGACAAAATCTTTTTCAAACATGTTTCAGGTGATCTGCTGTAAATCAGGAAAAGTGCTGAGGAGCATTTCAAGCTTAAAATAGTGGCTCAATATAAAATGAATAAAGATGTTTTAAAATAAGAATTTATCACTAAACTTATGTATTGTAAATTATCGGGGTTTTATCCCGAATTGTGAAATAAAAATAATCGGGAAAAATTTAGCTTTACAACGATCCTGATGTTCAAAATTTTCCGCTGCGAAACTCAATTAAACAAATATCACGGGGTTTCTGTCCCGCGGCTCCGGAAACAGGTAAAACCAGATCGGGGGCCGTGACAGAAACAAGGTGGTATCAGAGCCACTGAGTTAAGCTAATTAAGTATTTAACCGATACTTAGTTTTCCTGATTACTATTATGTGATTATGTGATTATGTGCTTTTAACTTATTATTTGTTAGTTACAGTATGGGTAAACAAAAGTTGCAAGATATCTATCTTAAATTAGATAGATCAATTTACGAGAAAGGAAGTTCGTCTAAAACTAAAATTTCAAAGCTCCCTACGATTCCTGAGGAAGGAATATTTGTGCAAAAAGCAAATTATGAAAATCCGCTTTCTCCTAGAAAAAGGAGTATGATTATTAAGAAAAGTAAGGAGCAAATTAGAGAAAAGAAAATTAAAAAGGAAACCTTGGAGTTACTTAAGAAATCCCCTTGGGAAGATAAACTCGATGAAAAATGGGCAAATTTATATATGCTAGCCACTGTGGCAGAACATGCAAATCTTTAAAGATGCCCTAAAATTTGCAAGCAGTACTTCCCAATAAGTAAATAAATAAAAGTGAAATAAATTTGAGTGTGTTTTCCTGTATTTTGTACAAATAGTGTGCAATAAAACTTCCATGTTATTTGTTAAACTTTGTTCCAAAGTTTTAACTTGATATTTTATGCATTTTGCATATATGCTACACAGCATGAACGAGATATCTAAAGCTTTTCAGAACCTCAATTTGTACCCAGTGAACATAGAAGTTTCTCATGAATTCACAGGATATCTTGCTGATGTAGACCAACCTGTAAAACTCCCTACTCCACCAATGACCAAACCAAAAAGGAGGCCAAAGAAAAATTATGTATGGGGAAGCCGTATACGTAAGAAAAAGTCAGTTACAAAAACCCCTAAAACTAGTAAACCTTTAGACAAAGGAAAAGCGATTGTAATCCAGGAAAACCCTAATCCGCAAGAACAAGAAACTGAAGCTAATAATGAGGTTAGGCAAATGGAGGAGCAGTTCGATCAGTATTCTTAGGAAATAGAAATAGAAATAGGGCAAGATTCTAACCCAACCCAGGTAGAAGTTGGAGAAAGTTCTAATCAAACCAAAAGAGTTACTTTTCAGGATCAGATAGATATTTTACTAGAAAAAATGTGAGACTATGCAACCTGCCAGTCCGGGTATTTTTACTTATCCTATCGAAAACCCAATTCCTATGAATTTTGCGCCAACCATCACTGAACCAATAGTCCATAACCAACCTATAGAAACGGAAGAATGGTGGACCAACGATTGGCAATTTCAAAATATTGTCAATAACGCTTACTCATTTCTTCCACAGTTCGACCCAGAACCCCTACCCAATCCACCGATGAGCAATGAGAATTTGGCTGAACTTCGCCATTTCGGTGAAGAGTTGATGGATGCAGGGAATAGAATTAGGGAAATAGGGGGACAGATTGCCTGGAAATATGACGAGAGGGAATTACGTTTCTAGAATAACAACTAGGAGGATGGGAAGGTTATCTTTGTATAATAGTAAAAGTAAATAGTGAAACCAGTTGTAACATAACGAATAAAACGTTGTAAAATATCGGTGTGTATTGATGCATACTATACTGATATGAAATCGAGAAATCGATAATTTTGGATTTATGTGTTATAACTTGTTTAATGATTTGTATAAATTGTTAATTGCTAATTATTCATAATAACTTATCATCAGATGGCAAATAACGATAACGAACCAGTAAATGAAGTTAATCAATCGGAGCAACACCCAGAAGATCAATATATGACCAAACAAGATATTGAAAATATGGTTGCCCAAGGAATAGCCAACGCAATTCCAATGTTCGTTGCTGCTATGAAAAATCCAAACGATCCGCAACATATCATACCTAGCAAACATACTATCGAAGATAATTTCAGTAATAGTATAAACGGGGGCAATGATCATATAAATCATGACAATGAATCTCAGCACACGCAGCGCCCTAAGAAACGAAAGGCTGCAACACCTGGTTGCACTTTCAAAGAATTTCTTGCTTGTAAACCCGCTGAATTTGCAGGCAACGAAGGAGCAACTGCAACACTGCGATGGTTAGAGAAAACCGAAGCAGTAATTGCAATAAGTAAATGTGCTGACGAAGATCAAGTCATGTATGCCTCAAATCTGTTTAAGGAAGGAGCACTAGAATGGTGGAACACAGTGCTACAAGCAAAAGGAAGACGAGAGGCTTATGCTATGACTTGGGAAGAATTTAAGAATCTTGTCGAAAGAAAATTCTGTCCTGAATATGAAAAGGAACAAATGGCAAATAAATTCCTAAATCATCGAATGACCGGAGTAGATTGTCGTGGTTATACTTCGACATTCTTCGAATATGCGAGAGTGGTACCTAACCTGGCTTCGCCAGAACCAGTACTCATTTCTCGATATATTTGGGGATTAATTAGTGAAATTCGCAATATCGTTAAAGCTGCGAGACCTCGCACTATTGACGATGCAGTGGAATTAGCTAATACCTTAACCGATGAACTAATCCGTACAAGAGATGAAGATAGGAAGAAAGAATTGGCTCAGAAAATTACCCAAGGATTTAGGGTAGGTAATAGTAGTAATTTCAAGAAAAGAGGAACAGGGCAATCTTCAAATGTGCCATTATGCAAATTTTGCAAAAAGAGACATTTTGGAAAATGTAATAGAATTTGCAATTTTTGCAAAACAACCGGACATCGGGAAGAAAACTGCAGAAAGAAAACCATAATTTGTTATAATTGTGGAGAAGCTGGACATATCAAACCAGAGTGTCCTAAGTTAATCAACCCAGCAGACAACAAACCCAAGGCAGCTGAAGGAACTACTAAGAAGAATGTTAGAGCATTTCAGCTGACTACTCAAGAAGCAGAACTCATTCCGGATGTGATCGCTGGTACGTTTTTAGTCCACAACGTCTATGCAAAAGTATTATTTGACTCTGGTGCGAACCAAAGTTTTATAAATACTTCATTTTGTCAAGCTCTTAAGTTACCATTAACTACAGTTAGGCAGATCTTTACAGTCGAAACTGCAGATGGGAATTCCATAGAAATTAATCAGGTTTTGCAAAAAGTAGAAATAGAACTTTCAGGTCATAAGTTTGTTGCAAACCTATTGCCTATGAAATTAGCTGAGTTTGATGTTGTGTTAGGAATGGATTGGTTAATAGCCAACCATGCTCAAATCATATGTGATAGAAATTCTATAGAAATTCAAGCACCTACTGGAGAGGTAATTAAGATTTCAGGAGATAAACCTCGGAAACCATTGAAGTTCATATCAGTAATGAAAATTGCTAATTATGAACGGAACCAAGGAATAGTATATATGATTTCAGTAATCATTTGTACTAAAGGCAAAGAACTCAAGGAAATTCCTGTAGTCTTAGAATACCCAGATGTATTTCCGGAAGATTTACCTGGGTTACCACCAGACAGAGAAGTAGAATTTAGGATTCATCTAATCCCAGGAACTACACCGATAGCCAAGGCGCCATATCGATTAGCTCCTACCGAAATGCTAGAATTGAAAAAGCAATTAGATGAATTACTAAGCAAAGGATTTATACAACCTAGTTCATCCCCTTGGGGTGCACCAGTGTTGTTTGTGAAAAAGAAAGATGGATCAATGAGAATGTGTATTGATTATAGAGAATTAAATAAAGTTACAATTAAGAATCGATACCCATTATCTAGGATTGATGATCTTTTCGATCAATTACAAGGAGCTAGGTATTTCTCTAAGATAGACTTAAGATCTGGATACCATCAATTGAAAGTTCAAGAAGAAGACATACCTAAAACTGCTTTCAGAACTAGGTATAGTCATTATGAGTTTACAGTGATGCCCTTCGGATTAACAAATGCCCCAGCTGCATTCATGGACATGATGAACAGAATCTGTAAACCATATATGGATAAATTTGTGATCGTGTTTATTGATGATATACTTATTTATTCCAAAAGTCAAGCCGAGCATTGTCAGCATTTACATGCACTCTTAGCTTTGTTAAGAAAAGAAAAGCTGTACGCTAAATTCTCAAAGTGTGAATTTTGGTTACAAGAAGTACAATTCTTAGGCCACATGGTGAATCACGAAGGTATTCACATAGATCCTGCTAAAATCGAAGCAATTACCAATTGGAAGGTTCCACAAACTGCGATGGAAATTAGAAGTTTTATAGGTTTAGCCGGTTATTATAGACGGTTTATTAAGGATTTCTCCAAGATAGTTGTACCATTAACTAAGCTAACCTGTAAAGCCACTAAGTTTGAATGGGGGCCAAAGCAAGAAGAAGCCTTTAGAATCTTAAAGCAGAAATTAACCAATGCGCCAATCTTAGCCTTACCAGAAGGAACGGAAGATTTTGAAGTATACTGTGATGCTTCAAAATTAGGATACGGATGTGTGTTGATGCAACGCAAGAAGGTAATTGCGTATGCCTCTAGACAATTGAAAAAGCACGAAGAAAACTATATGACTCATGATTTAGAACTAGGAGCCATAGTTTTTGCCCTTAAGATTTGGAGACATTATCTGTATGGAAGTAAGTTTACTGTTCATACAGACCACAAGAGTTTAAGGTATATATTCGGACAAAAAGAATTAAACATGAGGCAAAGAAGATGGATGGAAGTCTTGAGTGATTACGACTGTGATATTCAATATCACGAAGGAAAAGCCAACGTAGTAGCAGATGCCTTAACTCGTAAGTATCATGAAAAACAAAGGCGAGTTCGTGCTCTTAGAATAAATCTACAAGTAGATTTACGGGAACAAGTGAAAGAAATCCAGAAAACAGCAATCAAGGACGATGCCGAAGGAATGAAAGGTTACCTAAAAGAATTAGAACAAGGAAATGATGGAATTTGGAAATTTCACCAAAGCAGAATTTGGGTACCTAAACAAGGAAATTTAAGATCGAAAATCTTAGAAGAAGCTCATAAATCTAGGTATACTGTACACCCAGGAAACAATAAAATGTACCAAGATTTAAGGAAAAATTTCTGGTGGATAGGAATGAAAAAGGACATAGCTGAATATGTATCTAAGTGTTTAATTTGTTCACAAATTAAAGCAGAACACCAGAAACCCTCAGGCTTACTGCAACAATTAGAAATGCCGGTATGGAAATGGGAACTCATAACAATGGACTTTGTTACTAAGTTGCCTAAAACCAGAAAAGGTAATGATGCTATTTGGGTAATCGTGGACCGATTAACCAAATCCGCTCATTTTCTACCAATAAAAGAAACCTTTAGTATGGAAAGATTAGCCAAGCTGTATGTGGATGAGATAGTATCCTTACATGGAGTCCCGCTCTCCATTGTATCGGATAGAGATAGTCGTTTTACCTCCCGATTTTGGACAAGTTTTCAAGAATCAATGGGAACCCGACTTAATCTAAGTACCGCATATCATCCACAGACTGACGGACAAAGTGAAAGGACAATCCAAACTCTGGAAGACATGCTCCGAGCATGTGTAATTGACTTTGGAGGTAATTGGGATAACCATTTACCATTAATTGAATTCTCCTATAATAATAGTTATCATTCAAGTATAGAAGCCGCTCCATTCGAGGCACTATATGGACGCAAGTGCAGAACACCCGTATGTTGGGCAGAAATAGGAGAAAGTCAATTATCAGGTCCAGAAATCGTGCAAGAAACCACAGACAAGATAACACAAATCAAGGAAAGATTGAAAACAGCCAGAGATCGCCAGAAGAGCTATGCCGACAATCGTCGCAAACCACTTGAATTCCAAATAGGAGACAAAGTACTACTAAAAGTATCTCCTTGGAAAGGTGTTGTAAGATTCGGTAAGAAAGGGAAACTGAGTCCCCGATATGTTGGACCATTTCCAGTAATTCAACGAATTGGACCAGTTGCTTATCGCTTACAACTACCAGAAGAACTAGCTGGAGTACATGATGTATTTCATGTATCCAACCTTAAGAAATGTTTATCAGATGAATCTCTGGTAGTACCTCTTCAAGACATAGAGGTGAATGAAAAACTGAAATTCATAGAAAAACCTTTACAAATAGAAGACCGGAAAGTCAAATTCCTCAAACACAAGCGACTTGTGTTGGTAAAAGTAAAATGGAATTCTAAGAGAGGACCGGAATACACTTGGGAATTAGAGTCAGAAATGAAGCGCAAGTATCCTCATCTATTCCAGTGAATCTCGAGGACGAGATTTTTCCTAAGGTGGGGAGGATGTAACAACTCTCATTAAAATTAATAATTAGAATGGTAATTAGCTATTAAGAAAACCCTAATTGAGATACCCAAGTAATTCTGCACTAACCCTAAAAATTTTCGTAACAATCGGAATCAGGATCAGGACCCCTAAAACTCAGGGGGGTTAAACCCTAGTGGATGATTATCATCTAAATTTGCTGTAGAATTGAAATTAATTCGTTCAAAATTACTCAGCAAAGCTACTGGACACGAAACAACCTAGGCTAGAAACTAGACCCGTCGCGCCACGCGACGGGTGCACCTATTTCTTTCGCGTGGCGCGAGGGAGAGCAAAATCCACGTATAAATAGGGGGCAGTGGCACATGAATTCTGCTGAAGATTCGACGTTAAAATTCGAATTATACACTGAGTTATAATAGAAATCGTTCACACACACACTAATATCGAATCGCTGCCGCAGAACAGGGTAATTACTCGATCGCTATTACGATTCAGTTTCCGGGATCAATATACCCAAAGAATGTCTAAGTGCCGCCCACATTGGGCTATGCTTTGTCGTTTGTCGGTAATCCGATAAATGAGTTGAAGCATTGTACTTTGTCGTTGTCGATAATTCGATAATGAGTTGAAGTACTATACTTTGTCATTTGTCATTTTGATAAATGAGTTGAAGTATTGCACTTGGTCATTCATTGCGAGTATTTGATCTCGGGAAATCATCGTAACTGCTGTATTGATCACTAACTCTGTTTTGTGTGCATTATTGTGAAATTAGGTTAACAGGGATAAAATCATATTCTGTCAGTACTAAATCTGCAATGTGAGTCATTCTCTTTTTATCAATTGTTTTACAATACTCCAAACCAATTTTTCAAAGTTATAATTACAGTGATTAAGTTTATGTAATCACCAAATTACAGCCGGTATGTGGGGTATTGTGCACAGTATTATTATTGTTTTAATCACATTAGGTGGGCGAGCCTAAAAGAAAGTGATATACGTCACTCATTGGGCCAGCCAATGGTGATATGACCACAGTCACAGAGCTGGTCTGTGACAAATACCTATTCTTGAAATGTTGGTTGATAATAAACATATGTAAAAACTCTTAATACTGTGAATTATAACAAATGTGTCATTTTCAGTAAAATGAATGATTCACTCAGTATTTCCCCGCTGACAAAATCTTTTTCAAACATGTTTCAGGTGATCTGCTGTAAATCAGGAAAAGTGCTGAGGAGCATTTCAAGCTTAAAATAGTGGCTCAATATAAAATGAATAAAGATGTTTTAAAATAAGAATTTATCACTAAACTTATGTATTGTAAATTATCGGGGTTTTATCCCGAATTGTGAAATAAAAATAATCGGGAAAAATTTAGCTTTACAACGATCCTGATGTTCAAAATTTTCCGCTGCAAAACTCAATTAAACAAATATCACGGGGTTTCTGTCCCGCGGCCCCGGAAACAGGTAAAACCAGATCGGGGGCCGTGACAATTTGTGCCAAAAATAATTCCACAAACCCTAGATCATCTAATAATAACAATAAGAAGAAAGCTCCGGCCGCACACAAATCTCCGGTATTCGACTGCGATTGCTTCGATTATTACACGAACTACTGGTTCCGGTGGGAAACGTCTGTTAACCGAGAACTAATTCATCAAGTAATTGAAGCTATTGAAGAAAACTTTACCAGTAGTGAACAGGTTAACTGTCGCGGCCGTAAACCTAACCAGAAGAAAGAGAAGGCGAGTCATCAGAGGTTTGCCGGAAAAGCTTTAAATCCTCCGCCAGAGGTTTCGGTTTCGCCTCCGTACGACATCTCATTAGTTTCGCCTCCGTACGACATCTCATTAGTTGCATCGTTTTGGTTTTGATTTTTCCCAGGAATTGTTCTGTTTCGATCTAAGTTTTTTGAGTTTGTTTCGGTAAGATATTTTACGTTTTTTGTTCCGTTTTCAGTTTTTTTAGTTTTGTGTAAATTTAGTTTCCTTTCCGGTTAGATTCGCTTTATTTGTTTTTGGTTCAGGTTCGGTTTTCATTTCAGCAACATTATTTGTCTTAGCTTATTTGTTTCGGTAAAATTATTCAGTTTGTATAGGTTCATTTCGGTCTGGTTTTGTTTTTTGGTTCGTTTAGGTTTGGTTTCAGTTTCCTTGGTTTTCGCTTTTAGTTGGGTTCCATTTTTTATTTAGTCCCCGGTTCGCTTTCTATTGGCTCAAAACTATTTATGCGGATCAAGTTAAAAACATATATTCACATACACACACACGCGTGGTTAAGGTACGTTGCATAATCTATACATCTTGATTTAAACAGAAGTAGGTACAACCCGTAAACGAATTGGAGGTTCAATGTTATGTTCGTTTATTTTCGTTCATTTATGTTCAATGATTGACTTTCGTTTATGTCTGTCCTCTCTCTTATTTGCGTTTGTTTGTAACCATTCTTTATTTTCATTTGAATGTTCGTTTAAATTTATACATTACTAATATTCATTTGAAATAGTTTTCATATTATCAAACCATTTGTTTACTTTTAAAAAGTTGGATGTAATGATACTGGTAGAATATTGACTTCCACCATGCTGGTAAAATTAACACAGTTTTACAACCCACCAACCCGATTACTACTCGCCTGCCTATTTAAATAAATGGGTTAAATAAGTGATGAACCGCATTCAGGTTACATGAATTTAAGCGTGACGGAGTTAGACTTGCATGGAGTTTTCCTACATATTTTGATAGGTCTATTTGAATTTGCATATAAAAAATAATTATCTGAATATGATTTATTTCAACTTCGACTTTCAGTAAACAATTTCTAAGTTTAGCTATATCTTATATTTAAAATCAAAATTTATGGTTGCTTTAAATGCATTACAATTAACTTTAATGAAATAGTACCAGCCTTTATGACTATGTTTAATCAATGAGCCTCTTCCTTTTCTCCATATATTAATGTTTAAGTTACGGTTTATAGACTTTTCATAACAATTTACCTTAAAGGATTGATTGGTTATTAGATAACTAATACTTAATATTACAATTAACTTTAATGAAATAGTACGAGCCTTTATGACCATGTTTAATCAATGCGGCTCTTCCTTTTCTCCATATATTAATTGAAATAGCTCTAGCACGGGATTTCTAGACTCTGAGATACACTACCAGTTTAGCAAATGGTAGTCTTGAGGTAAGTTTATTGTACCATTGACGGTTCACCATTATCTTTAGAAATTTACTTCTGATGTATATGTTGCTTCTTTAAATAACTGAGAAATTGTCACACCCCCAAATTACCACCTAGGGTATGTCCCTATTGGAGGTGCAACGATCCAACAAAGAGCCACCAATCATATCAAACACAAGTTATAATGTATTGAAATACCCAATTGAAAGAAATGTATCGTTTGAAAAGTTAAACCAAAACCAAAGTATTGAGCGGAAGCATAAAAGTATAAATGTGTAAGTGTATCGAAACCAAATCAATGTAATTGTTTATCATGACCACAACTACTCCAGCAGCATCAGACGGCAAGTTCCCAAGTTCCTTCAATAATTACCTACAAGCATGTAAACAAGTGTGTCAGACTACGCTGGTGAGTTCAAGGTTTGTGTTTGTTTGCCAAGTTGTGTTACCAGTCATGTGAGTAAAACAGTTTACAAGACAATATGTTGTTTGTTGTTATGACGTTTGATGTTTCGATGTTGTTATTACTCGATTACCGAATGGCCATATGATACGTGATTGCCAACCCCAATGCCTCTATCAAAGCATTGGTCATGTTTTAAGGTAATTAGTTCACGCCCGTTCTCCTCGAACGTCGTGAGGGTGCCAAACCTAATAGCGCTATCAACTAATAACCCTCGTTGCCCTACAAGCAACGTGCCGGTAGATATTGTGGTCTTACAATGATAGAAAACTGAGTACGATAACCAACATCCCATTACACATGCATTCCCCCTCGGAACGTTACCCATTATCCCTTCCCTGGGATCCATGCTTGAGAAAAGAGCAATGAACTCACCTTAGGTTTGCTCGGTAAGATTAATTATTCGTTTAACAGTTGTTCAACACGCCCTAACATGGGTACCAGTAACAATTAGTTTCGAATGCACATACATTAGATATTCCACGCATGACTAATTCATATACTCCCAAATCACATACCACGTAGTCTAATGTATACGTAACATACATAATATCATACGTATTATAACAGTTGAGCATACAATATAATTAGCATCGTACATCAAAATGTCACATAGTAAGTGATTAAATCCCCCAATACCCTTAAATCCAAGCACCTTTCTATCAATTATCATCCATCAGTTGACTCGCACACACACATACACATCAAACAGGTCGGTCATCATATGAGTATCATTTAACCAGCAATTCTAGTGTACATGTTACACAAATTTCGTAGATACAGTTATTTGTATCATCATCAACAGTAACCACTTTATTAACCGGCCTAAGCATTAAATTCAATCCAAACCACCCAGCCCATCACCAACTCACTGTTTAACCAACCCACAGTTTATGTTGCGGCCCATTCCTATCAATATGTGTCTAATGATTCATGCATTCTAGTGTCTACGGCCCACAACAATAACGTGCAACCTACTCTTGTCTGACTACTTAAAGTGGTGTGCGGCCCATTATAGGCTTGTGATCCAGTACAGATGTGTGGCCCCAAAACACATACATAAAGTAATAATGCTCTACTATCAGTTTTGAATAGAATACACATGGGCTCATAATTAATTGTCAGCAAATATTTGATAAGTCAACATGATCTCAGTAAATAATATTCACTCACATACTAATAACCGCCTATATCCTCCAATCATTCATCATCATATATGTCATCCCATGGCCCTAATCGGTCAAAGACTACCTTCACATGCATCCTATTCTGACCTATCCAACAAATACAAGCATGATTTGACCAGCAACTAAATATGATTGGCCAGTCATAAGGTTACCGATCATATAGTCGCCGCGAGCTCCTATTTGTTTAGTTTTATATGGCTGCACATGCATGGTCATTATATAGTCAAAAGGGTTTACATGTTATGGCCGACAACTATGAATTGCGTTATGATGCTATTGGACCACTTAATAAAAGATCACACAATTCTTGTTACACCATCCGGCCACTTTGCATGAGATCACGTTAATAAGACTACATACAGCATCATCAAATATATTATCAAATATCAATATCAACAAGCAAGAATTACTAACCAAGGTTTCGACCAATCACTGTTACTATCTCGATCAAGGGGGGGGGGTTCTCCTATCGACGCAATTCAGGTGAGGAAGAATAGGGTTTTTGACTTGTGATAGAAGTTTAATCTAATGATCACTAATACGTATTTATAAAGGATAATGATATTAGGGCGGTTCATGATATACCGAGATGTTGGACAAGTAATGGGCTCAAGCCCAATCGCATACATAGGTTCTTGTTATGTTAAAACTTGTGAAGTTTATACGGGTTTTATTATATTACCAAGAGTGGGCCGAATATAAAACTTACACGCACACTAAAATAGTATATCGGGCCAAGATCAAACGAAACAAGGTGGGCTGCCATGATTAAATCAAAACAACGATGTATCGGGCTCGGGTGTGACACTACGGAAACGTTATTTAATAGTTTATTGTACCGATCAATTTCACAAGTTCACACGAATGAAGCGTTTCAACGTACTAGAGAAAGATTACGAGAAGTAAAGATCAAAAGACGAAAAATGTTACCGACCTTGAAGGTTCTGGGTTGTCACATCATCCCCAACTTGAAAGAAATTTCGTCCCGAAATTTGGTAAATAAACACAGAGAAATGAGGTGGGAAATCAGGATTGTTGCGGGTTCTGCTCAGTATTGAGCGGAAACACAAGTTATAATGTATTGAAATACCCAATTGAAATACCCAAGTTATAATGTATTGAAATACCCAATTGAAAGAAATGTATCGTTTGAAAAGTTAAACCAAAACCAAAGTATTGAGCGGAAGCATAAAAGTATAAATGTGTAAGTGTATCGAAACCAAATCAATGTAATTGTTTATCATGACCACAACTACTCCAGCAGCATCAGACGGCAAGTTCCCAAGTTCCTTCAATAATTACCTACAAGCATGTAAACAAGTGTGTCAGACTACGCTGGTGAGTTCAAGGTTTGTGTTTGTTTGCCAAGTTGTGTTACCAGTCATGTGAGTAAAACAGTTTACAAGACAATATGTTGTTTGTTGTTATGACGTTTGATGTTTCGATGTTGTTATTACTCGATTACCGAATGGCCATATGATACGTGATTGCCAACCCCAATGCCTCTATCAAAGCATTGGTCATGTTTTAAGGTAATTAGTTCACGCCCGTTCTCCTCGAACGTCGTGAGGGTGCCAAACCTAATAGCGCTATCAACTAATAACCCCCGTTGCCCTACAAGCAACGTGCCGGTAGATATTGTGGTCTTACAATGATAGAAAACTGAGTACGATAACCAACATCCCATTACACATGCATTCCCCCTCGGAACGTTACCCATTATCCCTTCCCTGGGATCCATGCTTGAGAAAAGAGCAATGAACTCACCTTAGGTTTGCTCGGTAAGATTAATTATTCGTTTAACAGTTGTTCAACACGCCCTAACATGGGTACCAGTAACAATTAGTTTCGAATGCACATACATTAGATATTCCACGCATGACTAATTCATATACTCCCAAATCACATACCACGTAGTCTAATGTATACGTAACACACATAATATCATACGTATTATAACAGTTGAGCATACAATATAATTAGCATCGTACATCAAAATGTCACATAGTAAGTGATTAAATCCCCCAATACCCTTAAATCCAAGCACCTTTCTATCAATTATCATCCATCAGTTGACTCGCACACACACATACACATCAAACAGGTCGGTCATCATATGAGTATCATTTAACCAGCAATTCTAGTGTACATGTTACACAAATTTCGTAGATACAGTTATTTGTATCATCATCAACAGTAACCACTTTATTAACCGGCCTAAGCATTAAATTCAATCCAAACCACCCAGCCCATCACCAACTCACTGTTTAACCAGCCCACAGTTTATGTTGCGGCCCATTCCAATCAATATGTGTCCAATGATTCATGCATTCTAGTGTCTACGGCCCACAACAATAACGTGCAACCTACTCTTGTCTGACTACTTAAAGTGGTGTGCGGCCCATTATAGGCTTGTGATCCAGTACAGATGTGTGGCCCTAAAACACATACATAAAGTAATAATGCTCTACTATCAGTTTTAAATAGAATACACATGGGCTCATAATTAATTGTCAGCAAATATTTGATAAGTCAACATGATCTCAGTAAATAATATTCACTCACATACTAATAACCGCCTATATCCTCCAATCATTCATCATCATATATGTCATCCCATGGCCCTAATCGGTCAAAGACTACCTTCACATGCATCCTATTCTGACCTATCCAACAAATACAAGCATGATTTGACCAGCAACTAAATATGATTGGCCAGTCATAAGGTTGCCGATCATATAGTCGCCGCGAGCTCCTATTTGTTTAGTTTTATATGGCTGCACATGCATGGTCATTATATAGTCAAAAGGGTTTACATGTTATGGCCGACAACTATGAATTGCGTTATGATGCTATTGGACCACTTAATAAAAGATCACACAATTCTTGTTACACCATCCGGCCACTTTGCATGAGATCACGTTAATAAGAATACATACAGCATCATCAAATATATTATCAAATATCAATATCAACAAGCAAGAATTACTAACCAAGGTTTCGACCAATCACTGTTACTATCTCGATCAAGGGGGGGGGTTCTCCTATCGACGCAATTCAGGTGAGGAAGAATAGGGTTTTTGACTTGTGATAGAAGTTTAATCTAATGATCACTAATACGTATTTATAAAGGATAATGATATTAGGGCGGTTCATGATATACCGAGATGTTGGACAAGTAATGGGCTCAAGCCCAATCGCATACATAGGTTCTTGTTATGTTAAAACTTGTGAAGTTTATACGGGTTTTATTATATTACCAAGAGTGGGCCGAATATAAAACTTACACGCACACTAAAATAGTATATCGGGCCAAGATCAAACGAAACAAGGTGGGCTGCCATGATTAAATCAAAACAACGATGTATCGGGCTCGGGTGTGACACTACGGAAACGTTATTTAATAGTTTATTGTACCGATCAATTTCACAAGTTCACACGAATGAAGCGTTTCAACGTACTAGAGAAAGATTACGAGAAGTAAAGATCAAAAGATGAAAAATGTTACCGACCTTGAAGGTTCTGGGTTGTCACAGAAATATAGGCGAAACGAGTTGGTTAACGGGTATTAAAACAACATCACATGACTATAAGCACAATGACAATTGTCACAAATAGAGGACTACATTGTACCTATGCGTCAACTAAAAATAAAATTTAATTAAATGGACTAAACAACTACATTAAGTTTGAGACCAGGGTAAAAATCTAAAACATCATTTTTGTTTATTTTTTACTTTTATAACCAGATGTGTTGCAGGCATCTGAAAATGTTACCCTGGAGTCGGTACACAAGATTGGCAAGCTGGAGTGACATACGTGTCCAGATAACACTTTTTAAGTCCTGCATACCCTATTTATTAAGTATTGGGTTAATTGTAATAAATTTTAGTAAATAAATATATAGATTATATAACTAAACACTTGAAGAACTGTTAGGATTTGTTAATTTTGTTGGTTTATAAACTGCTTTCTGATCTATAAAAGGGAACAAAACCTGCAATTTGACTTTTAGATGTTAAAACTAAATTTATATGTATATGTGTATGTAGTATAATATGTATATATATATATATATAACATCTATTTTACACCATTTAAAACACAATGAAAAAGAAAAAATAAAAAAATTGAAAACTGTGACGTCTTTTGAAGAGGATTGAGAAACCACAGGTCCATAGATTTGAAGTTTTGTGAGACCACATGTGGTGGAGCGCAAACCTCTCTCAAAGCGTCTTAAAAACGTGGGGGAACACTGTACCCTCGGGTGTTTTGGGCCTTTTTTGACTGGTGGTGCTACCACAAAGCGCCGAATGAGGAGTGGACTTTGGTCAAAATAACCATGGTCAAACGGCTAACTTTAAAAAACCCGGTTTTTGTTTTAAAAATCTATACTATATTCGCACTTTCGTACCGTGTCACGCGCTATCTATATCAGTCGTCGTTCCAGGAAAAAACAATAACTATTATGCATGTCATGCATCGCACGGGTATTCCCCCTAGTAACTACAAAATTAAAGTTGTAGGCTTTATCTAATTTATGATATTTATATTAACTAGGTTTAAAGAAATAACCGCGTTGCGGCGCATTTCGTTTGTTATTTAGTATGTGTTTACATGTGTTTTGAAATCAATACCAGCGTGTTGCGAACGGAACTACTAACAAGAATAAAAATAAAATGTAGAAAAAAACACTAAAAGATAACCGAAAGAAAATCAACCAAAAAAGTGGTATGGTAACGATGTTCTTCGTATGAAACCCGTGGTCAAAGATGAGCAAATTCTTCTGTGTATCGATACCAAATTTGCCGAATCGAAAGATCTTAAGTACCAATTCGGTACCGACTTTTGGCATTCCTGGTACCGGTTCACTACCGTTTTTTACCTTCATATACTGGTACTGTAACTGGTATTTTCGGAATCAGTACCGATTCTGTATCGACTAGCATCGAGCTCATCCCTATCTTGAAACTAAAAAAAGAAAAAATTAAAAGTTGAAGAAAATCAACAACAAAAAGTTTTACGATACCGTTGTTCCTACGGTAACCGTGATCAGGGATGAACAAATGGTACCGGGTAACAGCATTAAATTTCCCGAACCAAAAGATTTCTAATATCAATTCGGCACCAGCTTTTGGTGTTTTCTGTATTAGTGCCGGTTTTTACCTTTATGTATTGATACCGAACATGACCGTACCGGTATTTTCGATACCAGTTGACACCAAGCTTATCCCAACCCTTGATATTAAAAAAGGATTAAAGTTAAAAACTAAAGAAAATATCTATTATTATAATATTAAAATAATAAAAGTATTAAAAAAACTATATATTGTTATAATATTAAAATCACTATTCAATTCAATCAATTCGTTTATTAATTCTAGATTTAAATAAGTTCGCCGCGTTGCGGCGAATTTCTTTTGTTATTTAGTTGTGTTTACATGTGTTTAGAAATCACTACGAGCGTGTTGCGAACGGAACTGCTGACAAGAATAAAAAGAAAATGCAGAAAACAGCACTAAAAGATAACCGAAAGAAAATCAACCTAAAACGTTGTATGATAACGATGTTGTTCGTATGAAACCCGTGGCAAATTCGTTATTATAAGGAAAAAAACCTAATGGCAAAACTGTAAATTTAAACGGGGCAAAATCAAAATGTTGAACCAAGGGAAAAATTGAAAATTTTTAGCTGGGAGCAAAATCCTAAATTTATTTTTAAGTGAGGGTAAAAGCATAATTGAACTGATGGTAAAATTGTAATTTTAAAACGGGATAAAATCGTAAATTTGTTGGGCCAATAGGGGAGTGGCATTCGTGACTATAAATATAAACGGGACAAAATCGTAATTTAGCAAAAAAAATCAAATTGTGGGTGGCAGGTGACCGCCCAACTCCACCAATCCAATTGAAGAACTATTGCCGGCGATGTATTTTGTTATAGTAGATAATATTGTAAAGATATAATAAACTTTTGTTAATATAACGTAATAAGTAGAGTTATTATATTATACATATATTAAAGAGTAAATTACAAGTTTTGTTTTTTATGTTTACTTCAAATTGCAGGCGCTATCTTTTGTCGCAATAGTTGACAAGTTATGTCCTTAATGTTTCAAAATCTTACACATTATGTCATTTAGCCAAACCCAGTTAAATTTTTTTGTTAAATCTGTTCATGTGCAAGGCACATGAGGATATAATAGTCTTTTTATCTCTATTATTTTAAAAAATATCTGAAAATAAAAAAAATATATATAACTCAGTCCATGTCTTTCTCTCTCTAAAAAGCTTCTTTTTCCCTCTCCACTCCATCTCTACCATCTCTCTTTACTTGTACTAGTTCTACCACCATCATCTTCCTCCATCACCACTTCAACCAAATCCAGAAAAAATAAATGCCACAACCAAATTTGGCCAGAAAAATCCACCACAACCTCCTTCGCAGATCTAAACCCTAGGCGGCGTCTAGGGTTCCGCCGTGACAATAAGCGGCGGCCATGATTGTTTGGTGCTTTTAGATTCTGAAGCTTCTTTCTCTCTCTTCTAGTGCTTCTTGATTTTTTCCTTTAGCTGTAACTCTTTCTTTCTGCATATTTGAATACATATGCTTTGTCATGGTGGTGGGGTAGGCTAGATGTTGACATTTGTTTTGTTAAAAAATTTTAATACATATCTCCCTGATCCACTTTCGTTAAAAACAAATTATAATTGTTTTTCACATCTTAAAGTTGTACTTGTGTCTTTAGAAATTTTAATAACTGACGACGGGCCTATGGGTTGCCCCATATACCCGTCTTGGGCTATTATCACATGGGCCCAACAAGTAAAAGTCCAAATGCTGAAACTTGCCCATTAAGGGACTTTCCCACTTATTGATCGGGAAACGAAGATATTTAACAAAGAAAAGAGAACATTAAATGCATGACAAGAATGGTATCTCCTGTTGGCACTGTACTATCAAGCCGGCACCATTAAATGAGGGAACGATCTTACCGTTGGGGCTCAGACACGTGTCTGAGTCCCCCAAAGTCTGATAGAACCCATTGGATCGTCTCGGTATAATCCCATTGAAGAGCTAAGGGCTTCCGGCTATATAAGGAAGGTAAAGGATGATCTCAAAGAAAAGCTTAAGGTATCACACTAAATGCTCTCACATTTATTCCGACCATGATTCCTCCACATTAAATACACACACATATTTATTAGATTCACACCATAGAGATTGTTCCGGTGATCACACTCATCGGAATAAGCTACTCTCTTATCCTCCGGCAAGTTTACTTATTCTAACGCCGGAGCTTGGTCACGGATCCCCCCTCCGGGGCCCTCCGTGGTGAGGCTAACGATTTCTTTTTTTTAGCAAACAGAGGCTGGGATATTCTGACGTCAGCGAAGACCCTTTGAACGTCATCAGGGATTTGGGTATTCGACATTGGCGCCATCCGTGGGACCATCCAGTCTAGCTGGTATTCTCACCCCAAAACACCGACGTTGTAATAACCCATTCAAAGAGAAACAACATGGCAATACCACCAAGCTCACGAACCATCCAAACGGTGCAAAACGATCATGATAAGGTCATAGTGGAAGACATCACTCACGAGGAAGAAAATGAAAACCAGGTGGAAGCCCTAGAAAAGGGGGAAGCCATCACTCAAGATTTCGTTGCCATGCACAGGGAGAAGTTGAAAAAACATCTCGAGGACCTAGAAAGACGGGAGAGACTAGATAGCCTTAGGGCTAGACTATCCTTTGATACACCATCCAACCAGGAAGGGGTGGATCCACAAAGCAAAAGCGGTGGCACTGACCCTCTAGAAACCTTCATGACAGCCCTCAGGCATATGTCCTCGGAGGAGAGAGAGGATCTCATTACAGGGAAGAAACAAAAAAGAAAAGAAAAGGAAAAGGAGAATCAAAGTGATGATGGCCTGGATCAGCCTTACCTCCCTCGGGATTTGGCCAAGATTTCAAAGTTCACCAGGAGAATCGCTGAAGCGCCCATGCCCCCTAAGACAAAGCTACCTCCGAACTTCGACAGGTATGACGGGACAAGGGATCCTGAGGATTATCTCCATGCTTTCAAAGGTGCAGGACAACTGGGACGGTGGCCTATGCCGGTTTGGTGCCACATGTTTGTACAAACTCTAACGGAGGGAGCCCGGCTCTGGTTTGACAGCCTTCCCCCAGGAGGAATTGACAGCTATGAGGAATTAAGTGAGAAGTTCCTAAGGAACATTGGCCAACAAAGAAAAGTTATCAAAAACCCAAACGAAATCATGCATATAAGGCAAAGGGACAGCGAACGGATAGACCAGTACACGGAGAGGTTCGTCAAAGAAAGTATGAACATCAAGGATGTCCCGGAGGTCATGAAGATCAACAGTTTCATCAACGGACTAAAGCACGCACAGCTATGTGAAAAGCTAGGAGAGGAGTTCCCACATTCATTCGATAATCTCATGGACAGGGTCAGGGCCTTCGTCAGGGGCAAAGACACAGTCAGCAAAGCTAAATAAATGGACACCCCGCCCCGAAGGATCAACCCAGCTCAAAAACTTCCAGAAAAAGGTACACCTTACTCACGAAAGCCAGCTTTTGATAAAATGTTGCATGATAGGGCGAGACCCTCGTACTCCCCATATAGGCCCCGGGGGAGGGGCTCGTTCCCTTACTCTGACCGCTTCACCCCTCTCACTAAGACTCCTAGTGAAATACTGGCTACGGAGAGGGTGAAGAATTCATTTCCAAGACCACTGCCCATAAAGCCAGGACCAAAGGCACAACCGAACGAATACTGTGACTTCCACAGGGGATTCAGTCATAAAACTGATGATTGTATGTATCTAAAGAGGGAAATAGAGGCCGCTGTAAAAACGGGTAAACTAGCTCATTTGGTTAAGGAGATTAAGGAAGGAGGAGGGGACCGCAAAGGGAAAGATGTGAGGGAGCCTGGGAGGGCAGATGTAGACATGATTAGGAAAAGGGATGAATTTGATACTACCAGGAGTGTAAAAGCAAGAGTCCTAGGCTCCCTAGACCGCATGAAAGCTCCCATCTTAATGCCACACCTGGAGGAGAACGAAGTACAGCGGCTCCCCCTCAACATTTCAGCCATAATAGATGGGCACAAGGTAGCCAGAATACATGTGGACGGGGGAAGCGGAGTACAGGTGATATATGAACACTATTTCCTAAGGTTTGACAGGGATGTGAGGGATCGGCTCGAGGAAGATTCTATCCCCCTAGTGGGTTTCAACAACAGTGTGTCACACCCCTTGGGAAAGATCAGACTCCCATTTAAAGTCGGGGTAGGGGATCGTGTCTGAACCATAAATTTAACTTTCACAGTGGTCCGAGCACCTTCAAAATACAAGCAATCCTAGGAAGACCTGGGATTGGCGATTTGCAAGCACAGGCATCAACCCCACATGGAGCTTTAGTATTCCAAACGCCAAAAGGCTTGGCTTGAATAAAATCTGCATACGAGGTAGTATCTTCTGTTTCTGAGGGGGAAGTGTCCGAGAAACCTCAAAAGGAAGGGATAGAAGAATGGGTCCTTTGCGACAGGTTCCCGTAGCAGACGGTCAAGGTGGGGAGCCACCTATGTGACAAATGTAAGAGTGCCCTCAAGGAGCTGCTTCTCTTCAACATAGATATGTTTTCATTTCAGCACGGATACATGACAGGAATCGCAAGAAGTCTAACCGAGCATCGACTCAATACATACACCTGGGCAAGACCGGTAAAGCAAAAGAAACGAAGCATGAGCCCCAACAAGAGAAGAGCAGCCTGCGAAGAGACCAGGAAGCTGCTCAGAGTGGGAATAGTAAGAGAGGTGAAATATCCGTCCTGGGTTGCTAACCCGGTCATGGTCAAGAAGAAAGATGTGGGGTGGAGAATGTGCATCGACTTTTAAGATCTGAATAAAGCATGCCCCAAGGACTGCTACCCCCTCCTGGAAATAGACGTCCAAGTGGACTCCTTGCCTCAATACCCCCTGAAGTGCTTCTTGGATGCTTACAAAGGGTATCATCAAATAAAAATGTCAATGAAAGATGAGGAGAAGACTGCCTTCATTACAGATGAGGGAACCTTTTGCTACACCAAAATGCCCTTCGGGCTAAAAAATGTTGGGGGCACTTACCAAAGGTTCATGAATACCCTCTTCAGAGAGCAGCGAGGACGGAATTTGGAGGTGTACAATGATGACATAGTTATAAAAAGCTTAACTGAAATGGCTATGATAGACGATATAGCCGAAACCATCCGAACCATGCAAGATGTATATATGAAGTTGAATCCTAGGAAGTGTTGCTTCGGGGTAGAAGAAGGGAAATTCTTGGGGGTAGTGGTCACCAAGGGCGGGATCAAAGCTAATCCAGAAAAAACTCAGGCTGTAGCCGAAATGCGATCCCCCGGTCCTTAAAGGATATCCAACAACTGAACGGAAGGTTGATTGCCCTAAACCGTTTCCTCTCAAAGGTAGCCGATAGAACTCTCCCTTTCATGAAGGTGCTGAAGGACTATCTTCAGACAGATAAGTTCAGATGGACCCCGGAGGCGGAAACCGCTTTCCAAGAAATGAAGAATTACATCTGCAAGCTCCCAACCTTGGCCACTCCAGTCCCCGGGGAGGACTTGCTTTTGTATCTGTCAGCCTCAAAAACAACCATAAGTGCGGTGATGATGGTGGAACGGGAGGGAAGACAGATACCCATATACTTCAGCAGCAGGACCTTCAAAGGTCCTGAGGAATGCTATATGCCTCTGGAAAAGTTAGCTCTGGCCCTTGTCTTTGCATCCCGAAGACTTAGAAGATACTTCCAGGCACACAAGGTTACCCTAATGACGGTCCAACCTCTCCAAAAAGTCCTCAGGAGACCATAACTATCAGGCCGATTGGCCAAATGGGCAGTTGAGTTGGGAGAGCACTCCTTGGAAAACAAAGCCAGAACTGCCATGAAGGGACAAATATTGGCCGACTTCTTGGCGGAGGTCCCGGAGGATGAGGAGAAAGAGCTCTTAAAGTGGGAAACCCTGGAGAGGGAAGAAAAAGAGAAGGAGGATGAGGCAACATGGAAACTACTCACAGATGGGGCCTCCAGCGAAGAAGGCAGTGGAGAGGGCATTACATTGATCAGTCCTGAGGGAGTTAAGCTAACCTATGCCATCAGGCTAAACTTCGAGAATACCAACACCACTGCAGAATATGAAGCCCTTTTGGCAGGGTTGAGACTAGCTAAAAGGATGAAAGCAAAACATGTGGAAGCCAGTACCGATACACAATTAGTGGTTAGGCAGTACCACGGGGAGTACAAGGCTAAGGACAGCATAATGGCTCAATACGTGGCAAAAGTAAAAGAGGCAGCCAAGGCTTTCAAGACCTTCAAGTTGGAATACATCCCTCGTGGGAGGAAAAGGAAATCGGACGCTCTGAGCAAGCTGGCTTCCGTAGCGTTTGACCACCTGGCAAGGGAAGTCAAGGTGGAAGTCTTAACTTCCCCCTCCCTTGACACAGAAGATGTAGCTGCAATTAAGAATGCACAAGAAACGTTGATGACACCGATTGTAAAGTTCCTCAACGATGGAATGCTACCAGAAGGAGACTGGGCAGCCCAGAAGGTAAGAGTCAAAGCGCTGCAATACGAGTTAATCGACGGGGAACTTTACCGGAGGTCATACCTGGGCCCATCACTAAAATGTGTCGACAGTGAAGAAGCGAAGTATGTTATTAGAGAAATACACGAAGGTATTTGTGGTATGCATTCCAGGCCAAGGACAATGGTGGCAAAAGCAATGAATGCGGGATTTTATTGGCCTAGAATGTACGAGACAACATCGGAGGAGATCAAGAAGTGTGACAATTGCTAAGTCCATGCACCCATGACGCATCGCCACAAGCACCCAATGATACATGTATCAACTTCTTGGCCCTTCCCCAAATGGGCCATCGACATTATTGGTCCATTCCCCGAGGGTCCAGGAGGGGTCAAGTATGTGGTAGTCGCTATAGATTATTTCACCAAATGGGTCAAAGCCAGGCCCCTGGCAAAGATTACGGGAGAGCAGATGAGGCGATTCGTGCTAGATAACATCATATGCAGATATGGGGTGCCGAAAGAGCTGGTCAGTGACAACGGGGTTCAATTTGCCGGAAAGCCTATCAGACCATGGTGCGAGCAGATGCAAATACACAAGGTGTTCACCTCCGCCACCCATGCTCAGAGCAATGGAGTGGTGGAAAGGGCAAACCAGAGTGTTATTAAGGGAATGAAGGGGAGGCTCGGGAGGAAGCAAAAGGGATGGTTAGAGGAGCTGCCTTTTGTTCTATGGGCATATTGGACCACCACCAAAGACTGCAACGGAGAAACCACTTTCAGCCTAACCTACGGGACGGAGGCTGTTATTCCCGCCGAGATTGGATCCCCAACCGCAAGGATGAAGCTCAGGGAGGCCGAAAATGAGCAAAACCTCTGAATGAACCTGAACTTGCTTGAAGAAAGAAGGGAAATAGCAGCAGTCAAGGAGGCCAAGTACAAAAATAAGCTTGAAAGCTACTACAATGCCAAGATGAAAAAGCTTAATCTTGTTCCGGGAGACTTGGTCCTGAGAGCAAACGAAGCTAGCCTACAAGAGAGCACCGGCAAACTAGGCCCTAACTAGGAAGGGCCCTACCGGGTTACCTGGGCAAACGGGAAGGGAAGCTGCAAACTGGAAACACTTCAAGGCAAGGAAGTTCCAAGAACATGGAATCTTATGCAACTCAGGAAATACCACATGTGAAAGATGAAGATGCCTTCAAGGGAAAACGACCAAGGAGCCACATTTGTAAAAAAATTAACCACTAGTTAGGGGGTTACCCCAAGGAAGACCTTTTGTAGAATCTTGTACTGGAGGACGTAGTCCCCAAGAAATGTATGGAAATGAACAATCTACTTGTTCCTTTTGATCAAAGTGCAGGTATTGTATCAGGGCAGACGTGCCCAAAAAGCTACAAACCTAGTAATAAACGAACACACGTGTAAAGGTATACCTAACATACCAAATGCCCGGCTGTGGGGCAAAACAGGGCCTAGCTAGCCCAAAAAGAACGGACAAACATGTCAGAAAATGTAATCTGACATTATAAATCTGTCCAGGGGTTGTCCTCGAACAGACAATCTTGGTTTATAAAACAAATCATAAAAAGGAAAGCAACATACTTTTGTAAGCAAACTACAAAAAGAACTAATACATACACACCGGAAAAAAGAAACTTTCTATGTATAAATCACAAAGTAAACATACATGAATATGACTGGGAATCTTGTTAGCCCTAAAAGAAGAGCTGGTACACAAACAAACAAGCTAGAAAACCTAGTAAACAGAATAACAAAATTTTCGCAAAAACGCTACAAATAACCAAAGGTCTCCAGGAAGATATTGGGCTGGCTCCGGGTAAGAGCACCTGCAAAAAAAACAACACACCAAAAACAACAAGAGCAAGTTGACAGTGTACAGTCAAAAGATAGCTAGCAGTCCATACGATTAGATACCGGGAGAGCCCCAACATAAAGGCCCTCCCCCATACATCAAAAAGTTAGCAGTATTCTAAGGAGCATAATTGTTTAAGGTACAACCATATCGAAATTGTTAATGTTTTAAAACTACTGGGATTCATCCCCAGACAGAGGCTTCGGAGAAGAGGTACCAGCGGGAGTCAGCAGGGCTTTCAGCTCATCGATAGACATCATGGGGTGCTCAAGGATCTTTTCAAGAAGGGCAGGGGTTTTACCTCCAAACTCTTTATCCAGTTTAGATAGCCGTTTCTTGGCCTTGGAATTATAAAGAGGAGTCTCCTTCCTGCCCAAACCTTGAGCTGAGTAAGCATACCCATCCTTTAAGCCTGCCTGATAACCCACGTCCCGATAAGCCCTGTAAACCTGCTCAAGACTGCCTTTAAACTCCTCCGACTGGGAGACGACAGTAAGGAAGGCCCCGAAGCCCTCGGTGATTAACCAATGCTTCTCCTTGGCTAACCGCAGGTTATCATCTGACGTCATTCCATACTCAGCATACATCATGTCCAGATCTTTCTAGGAAACAGAGTCAAGCTCCCTTTGATGCTTCAGGTCGGCGGCTAACTTATCCCTCTCTTCTACCAAAGCTGCCATCTCCCTCTCCCAAGCTCGCTCTCCCTGCTCCAGCATGACACCAGCACCTTGAGCAAAAGACGTGGCAAAAGAGCCAAAAAGAATCAAACAAAAAAAGAGAGAAGGGAGAAAGGTTATGTACCTTCTCCTCCTGCAGTTTACGCTCAGCCTCAACCACCTGACACCGAAGCTCAGCAGCGACGGTTTGAGAAGTCTTGAGATCACTCTTGAGCCCCTCATTCTCCCTCCTCAGATCATCAACTCGTTGTAACATGCCAACACCCCTAAAAAGCCCTTCACAAAGCGACATGCTGTATTGATCATCGAAGAGATCATCCCTCAAGGCAGAATCATAAATTTATGGGAGGGAGGAACAACATGAGTTAAGAAGTCACGGGCAGTTTCAGGGGTCCCCACCACTGAAGACTGAGTGATTTTCCACTTAGGGACGTACGGAGCAGGAAGGGCATCGGCAAACAAAGGAGCCAGAGGGGATCGGGAAGTGAAACCCTCAAAATGAGAAGGTTTGCTGGTCATAGTGGCATGGTGAGGAGAAATCTCAAAAGCTGGGGTAATGCGAGCAACACTTACCTCCGGAGTCTTGCCCCTAACACGAGAAGAGGAAGGGGCAGTAGGGATCTCAATGGGAGCATGAGAGCTTCCCTGCTCCAAACACAAAAAAGAAAAAAAAGGGAGGAAACATTAGAAATTTATCAAAACAAAGTAAATACAAGACAGAAGATAAATAATGGGCTCACCAACAAAGGCTCGCTCACAAAGCTGGAGGATCGTAAATGCTTAGACAAAGAGCCTTTAACCCCAATAGGAGGAAGTTCAGAAGCAGCTTTTGCCACAGGAGGGACCTTCTGGCCACTGGCGCTCCGGAGCCTCAGCCGGATACCACGCGGGGCCGGGACTTGGTTGGGACTAACAGCTTTTCGCTTACGAGCCAAATGGCTCTCCAAGTCCTCCTCATCATCATGGCTAGAATTCTTCACTTGAAGGGAATCAGGGGAACTCTCCTCTCCATCAGAAAAAGCCTCCTCATCCCCTTCCACAGCAGGACAGCCCCCTGCCTAAACGAACCCTCCGGTAACCTTCATCTCAACACCGCGGTCAAACCCGGTTCAACCTTATCATCAACCACAAATTTAGCATCTCTGTAATCCCCTTGAAGCAACCCCCCACAAAGTCATCTCTACACAAAAGAAACACTAAAGATGACTACACAAACCCCCGAAAATAAAGACGAACATAACAAGCCAAGAACAAGAAAATACCTTTTTTGCCAAAAAAAGGCCTTGGGTCGAACCGAATAGAAGGGGCTCAGTCCTCCCATAGCCAGGATCACTTCAGAGAAAGTAAAAGCCCTCATCGGATTCTCGTACATGCGTTTCGATTGGACGATTTCATCAGCAGACAAGATAGGAATGTTGTCTTCAATGGCAGCCTTGGCATCTCTCAATGGGGGAGACTCTGGTATCATGGCAGCAGAAACGAAGATAAACCTGCTCTTCCATTCCTTAGGGTAGGTGGAGGTTGGCATGAAGGAATAACAGGGCTGAAACACATTGTCCTTCCGTTTGGCGAAGGTGAACCAGTCCCCATCTGAAATTAACTTATTAAACATGCAGAACAGGGGAATCGACGGCTCACCAGAAACCGCCGCATAGGATAATTCAAAATGCACAACCCTCATAAACCCTAAAGGGTGCAATTGGGAGAAATGAATTATGAAATGGCGTAACAGATCTATCTTGAAGGAAGAAAGGGGATACCGGACACCACAAGAAGAAAACGCCAAAGTGTAGAGAACAATCCGATCTGGTGTGCATTCGGCCGAGTCGTCAGGGCCTGGTAAAGTAGGAGAAAAACGTTCGGGTATCTTGTAGGTCTCAATGAAGGATTCCAAATCCTTCGCTGTCAGAACAGGCCGAATCATAGAACGGCCGGTACGACTCATGGTGAAGAAAGAAACGGTGATCGGAAAGATGTGAGGAAGGAAAGAAGAGGGAAAAACTTATGGAAGTTGAAAGAAAATTTAAAAGATTATGTGGGTATTTAAAGAAGATAACTGACTTGGAAAGGGGAAAACCGTCACATCAATGTCTTTTCAAAATTAAACCGCCGTGCACGTGTATGGGGAGGATTAAACCCCCGCCGTCGATCACTTGTGATTAATGAACCTCGAAAGGGGAATGGGCACGTGATGATTAACTAGGGATGATCCCACTTCCTTAGCCCAAGAGGGCTGTTCTCGTGAACAGTTATGACTCAGCCCCGGATCATGAGATTTGAATCTCAGAACCAGCGACTAAAGATGACTTGACGACGGGCCTATGGGTTGCCCCATTTACCCGTCTTGGGCTATTATCACATGGGCCCAACAAGTAAAAGCCCAAATGCTGAAACTTGCCCATTAAGGGACTTTCTCACTTATTGAGCGGGAAACGAAGATATTTAACAAGGAAAAGAGAACATTAAATGCATGACAAGAATGGTATCTCCGGTTGGCACTGTACTATCAAGCCAGCACCATTAAATGAGCGAATGATCTTACCGTTGGGGCTCAGACACGTGTCTGAGTCCCCCAAAGTCTGATAGAACCCCTTGGATTGTCTCGGTATAATCCCATTGAAGAGATAAGGGCTTCCGGCTATATAAGGAAGGTAAAGGATGATCTCAAAGAAAAGCTTAAGGTATCACACTAAATGCTCTCACATTTATTCCGACCATGACTCCTCCACATTAAATACACACACATATTTATTAGATTCACACCATAGAGATTGTTCCGGTGATCACACTAATTGGAATAAGCTAATCTCTTATCCTCCAGCAAGTTTACTTATTCTCACGCCGGAGCTTGGTCACGGATCCCCCCTCCGGGGCCCTCCGTGGCGAGGCTAACGGTTTCCTTTTTTGTAGCAAACAAATGCTAGGATATTCCGACGTCAGCGAAGACCCTTTAAACGTCATCAGGGATTTGGGTATTCGACAATAACATTTATGATATTTATAAATGTTTAATACTGATCGGTGGTGGTATCATAGTGGCCGGAATCATTTTTCTGCTGAGTTGGTTTTTTGAGGATTTTTGATTTTGGGGGTGTTTGAGTTGATTTGAAGATCGTGGTAAAGGGTGGTGGTTGTAGATGATTAAGAGTGGTGGTGGTGGTGGCGGTTGTTGATTTATAGATGATGGTTTTGGTGGCTGTGGTTATTGATTTGGTGATGTTGTTGTAAATTAAGAAATCTATATAAATATAGAAGAGTTTTCTGTCGCAACCAAATCACTCAGTCACCCACTGCCACAACCTAACCCACCAACACAACCACCCTTCACTGCCGCCATCCCTTTACACTATGTTCCCGAGTCTCATTTAACAGGGGGAGGGGAAGGAAAATGAATTAAGAGAGAAAAGGAGGGAAGAGATGTGATTTTTTTCGTGTTCCCGAGTTTAATGAAATGTAAAGGAAAAGAGAAGAAATCAAGCATTTTATGTGTTCCCGAGTTAGGAGGAAAAGAAAAGAAAATAACAATTTTACCATTATACCCTTTAAACATACAACATTTTAATTAAATTGGAGGGTAATTTAGTAATTTATAGGATTTTCTCTCCTAATCTCTCCAATTTAGGAGGATGAGTATATGGATAAATTTTCTTCCTTTTTCCCCCCTTTTCCCTCCCCTCCCCCTGTTAAATGAGACTCGAGAACAGAGTGTTAGAGTTCAGATTATGTTAGAGAGAGATAGAGAGAGAGAAAAGAGAGGGGGGGACTTTAGGGATAGAGAGGGATATTATATTTCTTTAATTTTCAATTTATTACAAACTAGTTGCTAAACATAAGTTTTTTACACAATAGTCCCTGAAGACAACAATGTCCTCATTTGCAAGGCACATGACCACATTTAACCAAAAAAACTAACTGAGTTTGGCAAAAAGAACATAACGTGCAAGTTTTTGAAACATTAAGGACATAACTTGTCAACTTTTGGGCTAAAAGACAGCGCTTGTAATTAGGTGTAAACATAAAAGACAAAACTTGTAATTTACTCTATATTAAAATTAGAATCCAATGAATAGTGTTTTAAATATTATAATAGTAATATAATATATATAGTTTTTTAATACTATACTTTTATTATCTTCTTTACTTTTTAAGTTGGATAAGCGTGTGTCAACCGTTATTGATATCGAAAATACCGGTACGGTTATCGGTATGAAACTAACACCAACCTGGTACAGAAAACGTCAAAAGTCGGTATCGAATTATACATATATTAAAAATAGAATCCAATGAATAGTGTTTAAAATATTATAATAATATATATAGTTTTTTAATACTTTTATTATCTTCTTTACTTTTTAAGTTGGATAAACTTGTGTCAACCGGTATTGATATCGAAAATACCGGTACGGTTATTGGTATGAAGGTAAAAAATAACAAACGACAAAAGTCGGTATCGATTTGATTTTGAAAATCTTTTAGTTCGGGAATTTCGATACTGCTACCCGGTACCATTCGCTCATCCCTGATCATGGGTACCGTACGAACAACAACGGTATCGTGCAACTTTTTTTTGTTGATTTTCTTCAACTTTTAATGATTTCTTTTTTTAGTTTCAAGGGTAGGGATGAGCTCGGTGCCAACCAATACCGAATCGGAATTGGTACCTAAAATACCAGTTACGGTACCGGTATATGTAGGTAAAAACCGGTAGCGAACCGGTACCGGGAACGCCAAAAGTCGTACCGAATTGGTACTTAAGATCTTTCGGTTCGGGAAATTTGATACTGGTACCCAGTATGATTTGTTCATCTCTGACCACTAGGGGTGTCCAATAACCGAACCGTTAACCGAAACCGAACAAAAAACCGACAAAATCGAACCGAAATTAACCGAAACCGAATTAACCGAAAGTCGGTTAACGGATATTTTTTTTACCACCGGTTAACCGAAATTAACCGAACCGAACCATTTATTTCTTTATATATTTCTAGCTCTTATACCTCTATTTCATGTATTTCATATTTTATACTTTTATTTCATGTAATAATACCTCTATTTTATTTATTTCTGCCTCCATTTTCATTTATTTATACATTCATTTCATTTATTTATACATCTACTAGTCTAAGTTCCCGTGTGTTACACGGGTGGCTAAACAGGAAAACTAAGTCCTTTAAAATTGTGAAATAAAAATTATAATTTTATATACGTTGAATTATTAACGAAAATGTTAGACAGTACACGAAATAATTGAAATGCATGAATAGGACAAAAAAATCACAACTCACTGAAGATCTCTTTATAAACAACATTAGTTGTTTTATTCGTAGGTTTATCGTCGTTGTCAAGTATTAGTAGCTTTACTCTATCTCGTGTTTTAACCTCTGATAAAGCAACATTCAATTGACCATGTTGTGTTTTTATCTATTTATAATGTGTTATTGAACAACTTGTAGTGTCTCATCAGATTCAAAAACAATTTTATAAAAAAAAATTAATGAAATAAAGGTTCTGTTACTAAAGAAAATATTAAATTACAATGAATTAAAGCAACAAAATCAGAAAAAAAAACGAATAAATACATCTGTAACGAATAATAACAGTTTACTTTGTGAGTGCGCCATGGTCGCTCGCGTATGTATCAGCGCAGAGAACTATAACGGGGATTGTGTAATGAGTTTGCACTTTTTTACCACTTCCCAGCTATGCTCAAAATTAAGGAATCTGTCACAAATTTAGGAAACCAAACTATACATCCATTAACCCTAAAAACGAAACACCTATTCTATCCTATCTTATCATGATAACTTTATATTAATTAACATATGCCTTGCAGTGGTGAGATCAATTTTAATCCTAAACCTTACACATCTCAATTACTTCATCTCAAGTGTATATAGTTTAATAGTTTAAATAGTTGGTGGAATAAAATAGTTTAAAGAGTTTGAATTACCAGAACCTCCTTTGCTTGAAAGTTTAAATAGTTTTTGATATGTTGTTTTTTTAGTCTAGATGAAACTTGATACCAACTCTTCTGTCACACCCCGACCACGTAAAACATCAAATCGTGGCGGAAACGTCGGGGAGTGTTGTAACAGAATTAATGTTCCACAACCATGGTAATTAAAATAATATTTTATTCATCACCCAAGGGTGGAATACATCGTTCAAAACAAGAACCAAATGTTACATTGTCTAAAAACTACTGAAATAAAGAGTACATAACGTAATTAAACTAAGTCTAGCTCTGTTTTATGTCACTAAGGCCCGAGTCCACCCTAGCGTGTCACGATGTGAAAATAGGTATGTCAGCATAAAAATGCCTGTGAGTAACATAGGTTTTGTGAAAATAGGATTCATGACTTAGGTTTAAGAAAAGTGTTTAATAAAAGTTAGTCGTGAACCTTGTTAAATGTTTTGTTTTGTAAATCATTTGAAAAGCGATAACATCAGATGATATGTATAAGTAGAAGAATAACGTATGGTTAAAAGAATAACCAAGTAAAAATAAGTCGTATAAAGCAAGTTGTTTTTGTAAAACGAAGTTTTGTGAAAATGTGTTATTTGTGTAAAAAATGTATAAGTCCAAACTAAATGATTTAAATAACGCTATGACATGTAATACAATACAAGCACTTATATATAGGAAGTACCAGCGGCGTATCCACCATGCTTGTATCATACTACACACATATCGTTACTTAAGTCATTAAACAAACCACCAATGTATAAAGTCCATGTTAAAACCAATCATCAAATGTTCTTGTCTAAACCATTGTCAATGTTTAAAACCCAAAATGTAGTCATGTAGTTAAGTGTAAACAAAAGTTATGTATGGTAAGTAACAAAATGAGAATACTTAACCATAAGTAAAAAGGAACAAAACAAAGTATTTTGAATAAATCAAAAAGTTATGTTTTGCCGAGTAAAAGCTTGTTTTATTGATACAAACATTTATGTGGTAAGTTAACGCATTACATTCAAGCCTTGAGACAGCAGGATAACCTTAGAGTAAAGGTTATCAAAGTAAAATGTTTTCGGATTCAGTCATTCCTTTCACCCAAACAAACCTAGGGTGTCAGGAACGGGATTTGTCAAGTCCTATGGTACCATTACTTACTACCGAGCGGCGTAGCTAATGTTAATGAATGTAGTAAAGAACCGTTTATGCAAACCAAATGCCATACCAAATGTAAACAAGTTATGTGAAAACAATGTACTAAGTATGCTAAGTAAACATACAAAGCAGAAAAGTCATGTAAAACAATGTGCTAATACGCCATGTAAACATATATAGCAAAGTAATGTAATGAAAATCGATGTGCTAGCATGCCAAGTAAACATACATAGCAAAACATAATGAAATCATGTACTAATAGTGTACTCAAGAACATAGCAAGCATATGATGTGAAAACAAGAAAGCACGAAAGTAACAAGTAGGCACATGTGTTTCACTCCAAAATGTTTGGAAAACAGTAAAAGAGGGGACTATGTACTCACTTGAGATTGCTTAGAAGTCGTAGGATAACCACCAAGCAATGCTAGAAGATCACGGAATCAAACGGCGCCTATATAGGTATCTACATTAATAAACGGCCCTATCGGAGGATCGGGTAGTACGAGGGTTCGTAAACCAAATAAGTAGGGGAACTCATGTAACATGGTTTAAAAAAGCCTACGTACTAAAACGAAACCTATCCTAAGTGCTTTTGACCCGTTACGACCCGCTTAGGTAGCTTATGCTACTTTAACGCGTCGTTCGCGTAAAACGCGTTCGGAAAGCCTAACTAGTCCTATGACAAGTAAGATATGCCTTAACACGCTTAATATTGTTGCTAAATCAGTTTAGATGTCAAAAATTATGTTACATAGGCTTAAAAATGAATTTTGGCGCAAAAAGGGTATTTTGGTAATTTACCTAAGGCATAAGAACTACTTATCATATAACTACTTAAACGTCGTGACCATAAGGTATAACCTCTGAAGGTTATTCCCTATACAACTATGGTCACCCAAAATGTTTGGTCGGATCCTAAAGATCGACCAAGTGGGTCGGGTTCGTAAGCATAAGCGATTGATTAGATCGCTTACCTTTACGACCCTAAACAAGCACAAATCTAAAAGCGACGAGCTAAACATGCTAGAACATGTTTAGTAATGTTTAGAAAACAGATTTGGTATTAAAACAAATGGTTTTAATACCCTAGAGTAGTTTGGTTACAAAATACGCGAGAAAACGCATTTTGGCCGAAACTACGACTCGTCACTGAGCCTAGATAACATGGTAATCAGTAGGTATAGTCACTAGGGACTATAACCATCGTGATTACGCTCAAGTTATGAAGTTCAAACGAACTTCGCATTGACCATAAACTGGTCAATGCAGAAAGTCAAACGCAGTTTGACTTTAACGCTAAAACGAACGAAAAACGCGAAAGAATACTTACAGAAGGTCCCCGCAAGATTTGAACCCGATTCACTCTCAGTTAGGAAGTATATAAACTTCCACTTAGAGAGCTTTGAATCAAATTTCAAATGTGAGGGAAAATGAGCAAGATATGTGGGGGTATTTATAGGAAACATGGAACCGTTAAGATCGTTTCTTGTTCCCCAAGCGTTAAATCTGAGCCGTACAACACATACCCACTGAATTACAAACCCATGGGAGCCCCTAGGATTGATAAAAACCATTTGCAAGTGGTTTTGAAGTGCTAAACAGCTGCAAACAGCTGTTTGCAACATTTTTGCATATCTGGGGAGGCCATGCGGCCCGCATCAGGATCCACACAAACTCAGGCGGGCCGCCTGAGGTTGTCTGATCAGCATAACTTTTCAAAAATGACAGTTTTAGCCCCTGCATGCTTTTAAGTCCATTTTCGACATGTTTAAGGCCCGTTAACCTCATTTCAAGCCTCTAAAATGAAGTTAAAGTATAGAGAACTCAAAACATGCTCAAAAATATCTCGGATGTCGGTTCGTTTGGTCGTACGATCGCGATGTTCGTTTAATTACGATGGAATGCGCATAAGCGCGAAAAACGATCCAAATTGCGCGACGAATGGATTTTTCTCATGCCAAACATTAAAACATAATATTTTAATGCTTACATAAATTTTTGGATGTCCGGATGTATTCAGAGCGTAAGTTATGCGCGAAAGTGCAAACTTATGCACTTTTTGACGCTTTTAGTCCCTAAATGAGCATAAAGTTTATTTTAGCACACCGAACCCCTCAAAGCCTATTTCTAAGCTATGTAAAGGATATTTAGGGTGTGTTTAACTTATGGGCATGTTCCGGAATGTTCGTCACAGTTCAAATCGGCATACTTTCGCAGTTTGTCAATTTTAGTCCCTGTAAGCGAATTAACTTGAATTTTGTCATACCAAAGCCTTCAAAACTTATTTCTAAGTTATGTAAAGGTTATTTAAGGTATGTTAAGCATAAATTGATGTTCCGGAGTATTTGTTGCATATAACTGATTACGTTTTCGCACCAGTTTGCGTATAATTCTCCAGAAAGCGATATAGAGTTTGAAATCGAATAAAAGTCAAAACATGAAAAGCATCAAACACAAACAAACATAGGGATCAAATAACTTTATTTCATTGATAACTGAATTGTTTACAATGATTACAAGCACAGATGTCATAGTCTCCCCTACTTGTGGAAATTTCGTCCCGAAATTTGTTTAGAGGAAACTCGTGAGAATAGATGTGGATACTTCGCCTTCATTTGATCTTCACGTTCCCAAGTAAACTCAGGTCCACGTTTAGATTCCCAGCAAACTTTAACCAACAGAATGCGCTTGCGTTTAAGCCATTTGACTTCACGATCCATAATTTCCACAGGTTTCTCAACAAAATGTAGTGTTTTATCAACACGGATTTCGTCAAGCGGTATGTGGAGGTTCTCATCAGCTAAACACTTTTTGAGATTGGATACGTGGAAAGTAGGATGAACATTTCCAAGTTTAGGAGGTAATGCAAGTCTGTAGGCTACCTTACCGATTCTTTCGACGATCTTGAATGGTCCAACATATCTAGGTGCAAGTTTTCCTTTCTTTCCAAATCTGATCACACCTTTCCAAGGTGAGACCTTAAGTAATACACGATCACCGACTTGGAATTCTAAGGGCTTGCGTCGTCGGTCCGCGTAACTCTTTTGACGGCTTCGAGCTGCCTGTAAGTTATCACGAACTTTCTTAACCTTGTCAGTTGTCTTTAGAATGAGGTCAGGTCTAGTAAGATGAGCCTCACCTATTTCATTCCAGCAGACTGGTGAACGACATTTTCGACCATAGAGAGCCTCGAAAGGAGCCATGTTGATGCTGGAGTGATAACTATTGTTGTAGGAGAATTCAATCAATGGAAGATGTGAATCCCAACTACCACCAAAATCGATCACACAAGCTCTAAGCATATCCTCTAAAGTCTGGATTGTTCTCTCAGTTTGGCCATCTGTTTGTGCATGATAGGCTGTGCTCAGATTGAGTTGGGTCCCCATAGCAGATTGCATGGTTCTCCAAAATCGAGAAGAGAAGCGAGCATCCCTATCAGAAATAATGTTCAAAGGAACACCATGTCGAGATACAATTTCATCCACGTAGATTTTGGCCAGATCTTCAGCAGATAGATTCTCACGGATCGGCAGAAAATGCGCTGACTTTGTAAGACGATCAACAACTACCCAGATGGCATCATGACCTTTCTTAGTGTGCGGAAGTTTGGTAACGAGATCCATGGCAATGTTTTCCCATTTCCAAACTGGGATCTCTGGTTGCTCCAAAAGACCATAAGGATGTTGGTGTTCAGCCTTGACCTTGAGACAAGTAAGGCACTTTGAAACGTACAAGGCAATGTCTTTCTTCATACCAGGCCACCAATATTGAGTACGAATATCCTTATACACTTTAACTGAGCCAGGATGAATAGAGTAACGAGACTTATGGGCCTCATCCATAAGCAGAGTGCGAAGATCATCTTGGCTTGGGACCCACAAACAGTCCATGAAATAATACGATCCATCTTCCTTCAGCACAAGGTCAGGCTTAATGTGATAGGGTAATTCCTTACCCATCAAGTCTTGTGAAACACAAGCCTGTTGAGCCTGAGTAATTAAAAAGTTGGAAAGTATATATTTTTTTACTAAGAAGAATAATAATTGCTAGATGTCAAGAGTTAACAAACTATGTAACAATAATAACCAAATCACTCAATAATTAAAAGATATAAGTTTATTATATTTTGAGTTATTAATACTATAATAATAAGAAAAAAATCACTCAATAATTAAAAGAGATAAGTTTCTTATGTTGAGTTATTAATGCTATTTTTGGTAAATGATACCTGGATCAAAGCTCTGTACATAGAATTCATTCCTGGGATGCTGACATATTTCTTGTAAGCATGTGGATGAAGGTATATTAAACAAAAAAGAACAATCCAGACTTGCATGATGACAATATAAAACTTCAAGCTGCATAAGTAAATACACGAATTTAAAAACCTAATAATAGAAGCATAAATCAGTTAGGTGACCAATTTGCAGTAATAATAAACAATAATTAAAAAATACTATAAAGTCCTTATGATGATCACCTGAAGCTATACAATATTTATGTTATCTGGTGTTTTTAAGTTGGTCATTTAAAGTGGACTTTGGTCCCTAAAAAGTTTTGTTTGGCCAAGTCAAACATGCTTTACAACAACCCCATGTGTAAAATAAATGGCATGCTACATAATCTTTTGAGGATTAGAAAGCATACTTTCATATGTAAAATAATCATGCATTATATATCGATCTAAGTCTGCAGATGACCAAAACTATAAAGTTGTATTGTGAATATCTTTAGAGAAATCATAGAAGGCTATGTGATTAGTTTAGATCTAACCAACCTAACGTCTCACTACTATCGTAATTAACCATAATATAAAATAAGTTATAATATATAAATGGTTGTAAGCTGAATCACCTTGATTAATCGTGACCTCAATATACAATCAATTGAACTTATAATTTCATTAAACTTTAATCAGTTTGACCCATATTCCTTTTAGATTGAACTATTTGACCCATTAGAGATAAAAAAAAAGTCCATGTATAAGTGAATGGACCATTCTTGCCATTTAAGATTGGAGTAATAGGAAGCCGATGACTAATTGTACTAATGTTTAAGACATACCAATTAACTTTCTTTTCCTGGTAATTAACATGAACCAAGTACCTGCAAATCTCTAAGTGCTTTTTGTGTTGAAACTTCCTTTTGTTGGTGAGCGCGCTTGAGGAAACCAAAGCACAACACTCCCTAAATGTAGTTAATTTCAGATGAGTTTTAGTACCCTGAAAGCAAAATAATCAAACACAATTTCATATTTCTCCTTGATATTTCTAATTTCACATATAGAATCAATATAAATCCAATCTAATATATATCATGCACATTTTTGGTAACTCAGTTAATTGAATTACATGAGTAATTGAAAATTTTGATATAAAAAGCCATTCCGAGAGGTTGGCACATTTTCAGGATCAATGATCTTAGCCTTAGTCTCCAACTTTGTTATATCCTTGTCATCTGGTAATGAAGTTGCATTCTTCACGACCAATTTGAACATGCAAACCGGTAAGTTATAATGATGTGGCACTCAATGAGAGCTTCTCATTCTTGGTTTTGGCTCCAAAACTCCATGGAAGTTCACCAGATTTGATCAAATCAACCCAACCAACAACATTATATCTATAACAAAAACAAAATAATAAATATAGATTTTTAATAAGTTAAAAAATGTGGTATAATGCAATTAAATTACCCATTTGCACCAACCGTATTTTTTTAATTAATAAGATTATAAATAATGAGAAATCAATCCCTAAAAGTTATAACATAACTACACAACATAAAAACCAACAACATAAAATTACATGCACACAGTAGTTTGGAGTAGAGAAAATACTGATAAGTTTACCATCATGTTCAATTTCATAGCCTTCATATTTGACCTCATGAGATCGCACAATTAACTCTGAAAAACAAATCAAAAAAAAAAAAACAACGAAAATCCAACCATATATATCAAGCCAATGTTTTTTATTCTGTGTTTCTATTTAGTGAGACCCTAAGTTTTGGGATGGCAAAACATACATTGTTTCAGGCCACTCGGGTAGTATTTCTTCAGGAAAAACAACCCATATGAAACCTCATTTGCGTGATTGTTATACGCCAAAAGCTCCAGCTCCAATATTCCAAAGCGCACCTACAATTAGTAGAAAATGTTAGTAACAAAACACATTACGTGTTCAGATCATCATTTAACAAACTACGACGCTTTTTTTGACATAGATGTGCATGAAGCGCCACCTGAGGCGTGCTTTTTAAAACCAAAATGAAGTGCATAATTTTTTTTCAAACGTTAGCCACATATGTTTCAAAGGATTATTGAATAAACATAATCATGTACATGTAGCCCATTTCAAGCAATCAAGCCAGGGTTAGACAAAATGTTTGTCCTATATTAAGATACACAAAGTTCCTCACAAAGTTTCTAACAGAAAATACTTGGGCCGAAAATTTCAACGAATTGCAAAAATGGCAAATAAGATAGTAATGAAAGTAATTAAAAAAGAAAACATATTTGAAATATTATTACAATAAATGTTTTAGAGTCTAGGTTAATAACAATAATAATGTCAATAGTAGTATCAATAATTATAACATTAAAAATAACAATAAAAAAACTCTTACTTGGTAGTAGACTTGAACGTTGTCAATCTGTGAAAAGCATTCTCCAAAATCCACCAGAAAGTAAACCAAATAAATATGTTAAAAACTAAAAAGAAATATAGATAAGGTTGAAGTTCCATTTTTAATCTACAAAAAGATAGCAACCAAGGCTGAAGCTCCATTATACCTTTTTTTACTCCTTGCTCATCTATCTTCACTTGGATTATTCTTTTTATCCCACAAAACTTATTGGAACACATTATTTGTTCTAGTCTGGTTGATTAACTACACAATTTGCAAAAGTATGACTATCAACAAAACAACATCACCCAAAAGTTTGTATTCACATGAAATTAAATCGAGTATAGAGATGCCATTAAAAATTGGATAAGCAAACGATGGAAATGAAAATCATATTATAGTGATATTCTCAAATATTTATGCATTTATCAAGCCACGCCAAACAACCTATTCGTACACGCACACACAAATCAGTAGTAGGAGGTTAAAACGTTGTAAAGCCATAACCAGAATCAGTTACCCCCATAAAAACAACTCATCTGTACATATAGCACGCTAATGAAAAAACAATTTAACAATAAAATTTTGTTATGACACGTTAAACATTAGTGAATACCAACTGTTAAAAAAGGAATTATAAGCATATGAAGAAACCTATTTCCATAGAGATTTTTATCACCATTCACCATAATAAACATAATTTGGTTGAACGATCACCAAACCTTATAACTTCATACCCTCGGCCTCTGTATTTTATTTCTTTCGCCAGAGTTAACCTTCGTCTTGTTAAGAAACTTCAGCCCCTTTACATTCCCGAAAACAAATGTCGTCATTCACAAATCAACAAATCAAAACTTCATTTTAGATATACTAACAAAGAAATTAGGGTTTAAAGCGGAATCAAACACAACTGTGAAGATTAGGGTTTTGAATATTGAAGAACTTTAAATTATATGTAAATCTGTAAAATAAATACCTAATCGAATTGAGGGGAATGGTTCATCTAAAACTCTAAACATACGTTCGCAAAATTAATCCGATTGCGACTGGAATTCAAAGAAACACTGGTTGCTGCCATCGTTCTTCTTCTGACAATCATCAAGACTTGGTCGCCGATTAACAAATAAAAATACACAAAGAATTCAAAGATATGACAGATTCAATTGAAAAAGTTACCGATTGAAGAAGAAATTCCACAATCTACACACGCCGAGAGGAATCCAAATAACAATATTAGAGAATGTGGATGATTGTGTAACATCTAGGGTTTTTGATATGAAATAAAATTGAAGAAGGAAATGATTTCATAATTTTGGTAAGATTAGAATTGATTAGGGTTTTTAAATTGAAGAACAAATGTAGGCGGTTTCAAAAAGAGCTGAGAAAGGAGGAAAATAAATTGCCGCTCATGAAAGTGAAGGAGAATGGACAGAAAGGAAAATCCCGCCTAAAACATAATTCTCTGGCTAAAGACCTATGCCACATCATGGTCAATTGGTCAAAGCTATTTTGCTTTAATATAAAAGATAGATTCATGCATTTATACCTCCATTACATTTATTTATACATCCATTTCATGTATTTATACATCTATTTCATGTATTTATACATCCATTACATGTATTTCTAAGCAAAAAAATTAGCCCTTGTTTGAATTGGTTATTAACCGAAAATTAACCGAACCGAAAACCGACAAATTAACCGAATTAACCGAACCGATTAACCAATGACTTCGGTTACGGTTACGGTTACGGGTAATGCTAATAACCGAACCGAACCGTGCACACCCCTACTGACCACAGATTTCATACGAACATCATTACCATACAACTTTTTTGGTTGATTTTCTTTTGGTTATCCTTTAGTGTTTTTTTTTCTATATTTTCTTTTTATTCTTGTCAGCGGTTCCGTGCGCAACGCGCTTGTAGTGATTTCAAAACACATGTAAACACATACTAAACAACAAAAGACATTTGCCGCAACGCGGCTGACGACGAGGATCCCTGCTTGGGCTCCTCGTCTGGGCTCATCGCCCTAGATTGGTGGTTGGGCTCGAGCCCACTTGTGTCTTTCTCGGTATGTTTAGTTGGTTTGGGTGGTCCATGTCCTGATAAGCCCACTCTTGGATCGGCCCATTAGGGCTATGGCCCAAATGTCTCACTATATAAAGAGAACTCCCTTCTCCAAGAAGGGGGAGAACATTTTTTTCCCACAAAAAAGGTTATTTCTCCCTCTCATATATAATATCTCTGCTCCCTCTTCCTGGATATATACATCTTATTTGCACTTATAATTATCATTGCCATACATGATACTGACTTGAGCGTCGGAGAGCCCACGGGGTGAACCCCCTCGGGCCCTCTAACTAGATCTACCTGTGGCTGCAGCCCAAGACCCGACATCCCTCAAGAGGAACCGTCACCGTGACGACGAGAGGACAAACCTGAACCGGGGCTCACCGAATCTAAGGTTAGTACCGCCAAACCCTTTGAACGACTTCAGGGATTTGGGGATTCGACATTGGCGCCATCCGTGGGACTAAGTGCAAGCATGCCTCGGTCCCTTCATACAAACGGCTAGATCTGCCTCTCCGCGACTGTCAGATCTGCGTTTTGACTCCGGTCACCAGGTTCCGAATCTCTAAACTTCCTCCATCTGTCAAAGACGTTTTACTTGTCGTAACCTATAGGTCTTGGGGTGTTGAATAAGTTTTATAAGCTTTTGTTTCCAAACTTTACATCTTTCTCTTCACCCCGAAAATATACAGATCTGTAGTGGCATATGCATTTTTTGTTCTATATCCCTGTTTAAAGCACAGTTACAGATCTTGAGGGTCTTGGACAAACATTAAATGTTTTTGCCTCCAAACACCGTTCACTTTTCTGAATAAAAGTTACAGATCTATAAAGATATACATCGTCATGACAAGCATGTGGGCTTGGAAATATCTTCAAAACCAAGATAATAAACATGGAACACTACAGTTCGTTATCATACTTTCATCATAAAAACATGTCATTTTTTGAATAAGAAAATGAAAATAACAAGTACTAGTGCTTTATGCACAAGTCTATAATGCACAGAAGAATGCACCATGTGTAATGACATGGGGTTTAAAACCTCAAAAGTGCATATGAACTAATTGCTTTGTGGCATCTATCATCCACATACATGATCCTATACATGATACTGGTAGGATAAAAATAATGATATTTTGTAAATTCATGAAAGACGTCTATGACGCAATTTTGAATAAGTACAACTCTCCTATGCATAGCTTGAAAAGATTTGTTACTTCAAAATTTTACTCATGGCATGTACTGAGATTAAAAAAAAAAAGAAAAAACGGTGTGACCATCTTTTATTAAACACCATGTTCATATGAATCACGAAAAGAAAACGTTATAAGGTGTTGACCATCTTTTATTGTTAAAATAAGACATATGAACAGATCCTTATGTGAGAGTTTAAAGGATTCTTTGCTCTTATGAAAAAAAACATGCCCTCATTACAGGGTAATGCAGTATTAGATTACATTTTACCATATATTATTTTAACAGTGTTTTAGGGTGATTTGCATGAGTCAGCCATCATTTAAGTCACACTAAAATGATTTTTAATAGATTATGGTGAACTTGTTAGGACATGATAACAAAAGTTAAGGTATGTCCTATTAGAAAGTTGGATTATAAATATTAGTCAAAAGGTAAAACTTTTTGCCTACTTTGGAAAGTACAAAAAAGTAATGTGGTAAAGCCTGACATGAGCTGTCAACAAAGATTTTAATTTTTTATGCAAATCAAAAAATATAGTTGATAAGAAAATCATTAATTACCTTGTCTTCATTTGACTTTCTCTATTCTGACAAATAAAAAAGAGGAAGGAAAAAAGCTAAGCATTTGTCTTCCCAATGTGATGTGACCTCACCTTTTGAAAAAAAAAAAGAAAAAGAGTAATGGTGTGTTACTCTTACCAATGTAAAATAATAATATTTTACTAGTACAAGGCCCTTTCACCTGGCCTTTCCCCATGTCCTTCCATAGGGTCCTTCCCCGGGTCCTTCCTCAGGCCCTTCTACCTGGCCTTTCCCCAGGTCCTTCCACAAGGTCCTTCCCCGGGTCCTTCCTCAGGCCCTTCCACCTGGCCTTTCCCCAGGTCCTTCCACATGGTCCTTCCCCGGGTCCTTCCTCAGGCCCTTCCACCTGGCCTTTCCCTAAGTCCTTCCACAGGGTCCTTCCCCGGGTCCTTCCTCAGGCCCTTCCACCTGGCCTTTCCCCAGGTCCATCTCTAGACCCTAACACAAAACATTTACGCAAGGCCCTTCTCCGAAGTCTTGCATCATACACCACTTCTAGACACAAATTTATTGTTCCCATTATAACGTTGTTAGGGTACGTAGGCTACCCCCATTAACGATATGATGATCATATGTCTTCACAAAATAAAGCATGAGGCACAAGTACTTGTACACACAACACAACATGTTTAACACATGGGCAAATTGATCTTTGGTATGACTTACTTCTTTGAAAGTGTTTTCGTGGCAAGTATCGAAGCATGGACATGAACAACACAAGAAGCTATTAGTCACGACCTACGGGATAGGTCGACAAAGGCTAATATTGGACTGGATGATATGCACCAGAGAAACAAGAGTTTTTGCTAACCACGGGCTACTCTCATTCAACAAAGAATCATCCGCCGGATACATCTATCGGTTATATCCTTGCGTGCTATCGTGTCTCAGATAAAGACATCACTCATTAGAAGTGATTATGATTTAGAAGACTTCTGATACTCATCAAAAGTAACTATGTTCTTCATTCACAACCGAGGGTCTAGACAGACGGGCTCAAGGATAGCCTATTTCATAAGTTCAGTATTACCAACTACGCTTGACAACACTGAACTGGGGAGCTAGCATGGTATAACACCATTGGGTCCTACATTGAAGACTTCTCGAAGGGATCTCTATTTTTGTATTACCTCCTCCGAAAAGGATTAAGCACCTCCATAAGTTCTCATGTTCGAAGATCTCAAAAACAAAAAAAGGGGGAGGGAGGGGGAATGGGCATGAACTGCCTTACTAACTCATCCACTGGAAGAAAAGAAAAGCCTGGGATGTGTATTTGGCTCCTTCCCTGAAGGAAAAAGAATCAGTAAGCTACATCATTCGTCCTCAGCTTTAAAACAGGGAAAAGCCAAGGATGTGTATCTGGCTCCTACCCTGAAGGGAAAAAGAATCAGTGGGCTATGTCACTAATCCTTTACTTGAAGAAATGGGAAGCCTGGGCTGCATATTTGGCTCCTCGCCAGAATGCGAAACACTCCCTGGACTGCGTTATTAATCCATAATCCGGGACACTCACTCCTTGAAGGAAGGAAGAACCCCCTCCTGCGAGCTGCTAATTCAGTCTCTTCCATGGAGAAAAATAATCCGCACAATAAGTTCCCAACACTTATACTCTATATCTTAGGGGGAAATGAGCTCCTCCCATCAGCTAGCATCTACAAAGATGCTACAAGGAAAAAGAAAAAGAGGGAAACCTTAATAAGCATATCTTCGCTTTAAGGGGAAAGTGAAGTCCTTCTACGGTCTTTCGTGCTCAAGAAACCCTGGTCTCCTTGAACATAACGATATTCTCTCCTAAAGACTAAAGCATTTCGGAAGTCCCTTCCATCAACAAGAAAATACCTTCTCTTGTGGACAAGGTACCTCAGCAGTCGCTTGCAAGAACAGGAACGTATAACTACGTCCAGGAAAAGTTCCATCCAAGAATATGAAGAATATCCCATTATCTTGGATCAAGTATTTTAGAAGTCCCTTTCGTAAACAGGAACATACCCCTTACTTAAGACTAAGTCTTGAAGAAACTCCTTCCAAGAATAGGAAGGAACATATCCCTCCAGCGGGATCCAGTCTTAAAGAAGCCCCTTCCAAGAATAGGAAGGAACACATCCCTCCAGCGGGATCCATTCTTAAAGAAACTCCTTCCAAGAATAGGAAGGAACATATCCCTCCAGCGGGATCCAGTCTTAAAGAAGCCCCTTCCAAGAATAGGAAGGAACAGATCCCTCCAGCGGGATCCAATCTTAAAGAAACTCCTTCCAAGAATAGGAAGGAACATATCCCTCACTCGAGATTCAGCCTTGAAGAAGCTCCTTCAAAGAATATGAAATGAGGAAGTACAGGGGTCGTTCGGTCATTAATCAAAAGTTGAATTGAATGAAAATACAAGAGGAATGTGGGAGGTAATTAAAGTGGGAGTAAATGAGTCGAGGATCCAATGTGTCATTATTTGAAACTTAAATGTGGGAGGTAATTAAAGTGGGAGTTTCACGATGGGGATTAGTATATCTGAGGATTAAGTCTTGGAGGAGCCACCTCCGAAAAAATGAGGATGTCCCCCCTATGTGATTAGGGGTCTCGTAAGTCTCTTCAACGAACAGGAACAAGTTTCTCCCAAGAAAAGGAGGGTATCCCCTCCCATGGGATTAAGTATTGCAGAAGTCTATTCAACAAACATAAGTACACCCGGCTACGGGATCAAGTATTGGTAAAGTTCCTTCTAAGGACGGGAAAGTACATCCCTTGGATTTGATATATGAGAAAATTCCTCTTTGAAATTTTGCACCTGAACAACTTATTCAAAAAAAAAAAGAGGGGGGGAGAGCCCCCTTGACAAGGGACTTCAAATCTGAAGAATCCTTTCCTTGAAAAGAAAAGATCTCCGCCACAGGTCTGTGTTTTAGAAAGTATCTCTCCAAAGAAGAGGAGCCCCATCTCGGGGTCGCATACCCCATCTCGGGGTCGCATACGTTTAAAGAAGTCTCTCCAAGAGAGAGGGTTGCACATTCCATGGGCACCCATTTTTAGAGAATTACAACACCCCTCAGGGGAGGAAAGAGCCCTTAACAAGGACTCACATAGGAAGTTTCCCTTTACATAACAAGTGTTTTTAAAGGCCTCATAAAACCCCTCCAAAAGGAGAAGATGCCATCCCTTCTTGAAGAACAAAAACCTGAACGGTTTGAGAACCTTGCTAACGGGTCAAACAGGATCATCTAGGCAGACGTGCCGAACGATCTTACAATAAAATGAACATGTACATAGGCATACAGACATGTCGCCTTAATCAAAACAAGGCAAAGCTCGGCCGTGGGGCTTGGACTAAGTCGACTACGTCCAAAAAACGCTGAAGCAGGCATATGAAAGTCCAAGTGGCCCAAACGCCATTGGACAACAGGCCCAACCGAAGCTTTAACAACTTAAAACAAGTTACAAAGCGGGCCTAGGCAAAGCCTTTACAACTCAAGCAAGTTACGAAGCAAACTTATATAAAGCTTTAACAACTTAAACGAGTGACAAAGCAAACTTATATAAAGCTTTAACAACTTAAACAAGTAACAAAGCAAACCTATATAAAGCTTTAACAACTTAAACAAGTAACAAAGCAAACCTATATAAAGCTTTAACAACTTAAACGATTGACAAAGCAAACTTATATAAAGCTTTAACAACTTAAACGAGTAACAAAGCAAACCTATATAAAGCTTTAACAACTTAAACGAGTGACAAAGCAAACAATAGAAAGCTTTAACAACCCAAGCAGGTTACGAAGCAAACTTGTACAAAGCTTTAACAACATAAACCAGTGACAGAGCGAACTTATATAAAGCTTTAACAACTTAAAAAGTTACAGAGCGAGCCATAGAAAGTCTTAACGGCTTAAACAGGGTACAAAGAAAATTCATGAGAAAGTTTTAACAGTTCAAGAATTACAAAAACCCTCATTAGAGGAACACAATACAAAGAGTATAACACGGTAAACAAGGCATCCCGGTCGATGCCCTTTGAGAAATTACTCTCGAACGAGTACTCTGATCGAAATGCATCTAAGGAACTGCTTATAGGTGCAGTCAGCTGGGGGGTTATTTCCAGTAGTGCCATTGCTGTGCTAAAAGCGGAGAGCTTCATGTCATGCAATTGCCTGTGAGTTGCGTTTTTGCAGGTCGGCTTCTATCCTTGGCAACATACTAGTGTTTGTGTCACGCCTGGGTGGCATTCTCTTCTGCCGAAATGGCTTGAAGTGGGTTAGACAACTTTCCAATTGTCAATGAGATACATAGCACCATAAGCCATCATGTAATCACCCAACTCCACACGCAAATATACTCAATGCATGAGTGGGGAAATAAATTTTTGAGCCTTCACATAGGCTTGCCAATTTGGCTTGCTGCTTGTAATAGAATGAACTCGAGGCTACGTCGCCTTGGTCATTCGTGTTCGAGTTATTTCCTGCTACATTGGTTTTCATTAGCTTGACCCGCAGAGTCCACCAGGATTTCTGTGCACTACAAGTCGTTATTACATGGGCCCCCGTAATAATAAATTATCTTGCACAGTTACCCCATGTTTTCTCTCGTCCAAGCAGATGATCAACCAAGGAGCAACAGCAGGTGCATTGGCATGAACAGGGTCATGCTCCAATGCGGGGTCAAGAGCAACGCCTGGCTCAGGGCCACGGCTGGCTCCGGATCACAAACTCCATCTCAAAAATCAGCTGGATCAACCATCACCGGGGGGGGGGGGGTGCAGGATCCTCCAAGGGCTGGTCTAAGTGTATGAACTCAAGGTCATGGTCTGGATCAAAACCATGTTGAAGAACAGGTTCACCCTCAATACTGTGATCAAGCTCAAAGCTGTGTGCAGGAAACGGTGCAGCTAATGATGCCGTATCAGGGTCGGCGTCGTGTGAATGGTGCTGCACTCCCTGTATATGCAAAAATGCGGATGTCGGAAACTCAATGAGTCTGGGACAGGGGAATGGGCATGAGTTTCCCCTGCAGGAGCGTCCGCAAGCAGTAGGCTAATACCAGCAGCAATAGGGCCTCGCCCTCGAATGGGTCCTCCTCTAGTAGATCGTTATCGTCGACAAAGGCCATGTCGGGGGCATATCAACAATGGGATAAGCGGCAAGGGGCACAGGAGCAGGGATCACCGCGAGTGGCAAATTCCCAACAAGATGGCCATCAGTAGGCTCTGCTACGACTTCAGGCAGCGCAAAGGGCTGAATGTCGTCATTGTCTGTGCCGGTAGTATCGGAAATGTGCACCTCGTGCTCCGATGAACTATGTCGTCTTATGCTATGGCCAAGGGATTCGTAGTGTCCATCTTTCTTGTACATGATGAAAGCATGACGTTTGTAACAAAAACACATATACGTATAACAATCAATCACATCAACATATAAACATGTTAGTCAGTAATAAGCAATCAAATAATTCTCCTAGTCCCACTAGCCTCCCAGCCTCCCAGACTGATATTCCTGGTCCCACTAGCCAAATTCCTCCCAGCCTCCAAGGCAGCTCTATCTACCTCGACCTCCTAGATCGAGCCTCGGCCTCCATGACCGAGCCTCAGCTTCCATGACTGAGCCTACTCTCCCTAGTCTCACTAGCCATCTACCTCGATCTCTAAGATCGAGCCTCGGCCTCCAAGACTGAGCCTATTCTTCCTAGCCTAGCTAGCCATCTACCTTGATCTCTAAGATCGAGCCTCGGCCTCCAAGACCGAGCCTCGGCCTCGAAGACTGAGTCTAAATAATAAATAAATAAAATGTGCTCAACATTTGTTTATAAAAAGGTTTTGGATCTGGACTTAAGTGGTATGCAGTAAAAATGTTTTCGTGAGAGCCCTAGTGATCATAGTCTAGACTCGAGAAGGAATCCTAGTTCGCTATGATCTGAGCTCTGATACCAAGCTGTCACACCCTGGCTTTGCGGAAGCGTGGTTATTTTGGCGTGACTTCTTAATACCATAGCTTAACCATAACAAAGCTATATGAAATAAAACCATGCAAGATCATCCATTTAATTAAGTTTTAAAAACCAAATACAACAACACTGTCTCATAGGAAACACATCCTAACGACGTTGTTCAACAACACAAACATTAACATGACATAAACAGAGTTTAAGGACTGTGACTTGTCCAGGAAAGAGTCACATTCCCAAACCAGGATGACCTCGTAACTAGTGCAACGGGAAAACGTGTCATACCGCGCCAGATCCTTTAATTCCCTGAAATACATGTAAGTTGAAAAATCAACAATAATGTTGAGCGGGTTCATGTGTTTAGTAGGTGCGCGCGAATAAACCTTTATAATCATTGTAAGTGTGAATATTTTGTAAACTCTGGTATGAAAGCAAATAGGGAAACATATCAGTTAATGTGTAACCACATGGTCCAACCTGCGGGCGCATGGGAGGGGATAGGACAAGGTCACCACATGGTCCAACCTGCCGGCGCATGGGTGGTGTTACGACAAGGTCACCACATGGTCCAACCTGCGGGCGCATGGGTGGTGTTAAGACAAGGTCACCACATGGTCCAACCTTAGGGCGCATGGGTGGGGTTTGTTATGCTCAAATAGGCCTATCACTTGTATCCCTCGATCGTACTACGAGGACTAATGTTCTTAAGGTTTCACCTACCCAAATCACATAACCTAACAGTTCCTTCCTTAGCTGACCATACCATGTAAGAAATATTCGTAATCATAGTAACATGTATTTCACCCCCGCAGTTTAGAAAACTGAAAACAGTTAAGAGAAAAAGGGGGACATGAACTCACAGTCGGTGCGTCTCTACCAAGTACTCCAAATCAGGCAGCTGTGCAACGACCTACATGTGCTAATTCTATTAGACGGACGGCCGTGCCTTAGCTTTATAGTTTAAGCTTTTGGGGAAATAGTTAGACAACTATTTCGGGTTTACTTTTCGTATATACTTGGTAGTTAATCTCCTTCCCAAGGATGGGGGATTTAATACATGTGATTTCAAATTATATCATTAAGTCTCACTTAATATATATTTTATTTCTAACTCCAAAATATAAATATTTTTCTCAAAAACATTATATTTTCACTTCATGTAACACTTCCAAAAATAATACGTTGATAGAATACGCGTTCATAAATATTTCCGTATAATGCGTAAGTTACGTTTTAACGATTAAGTGGTAATAATAATTACCGGTGTAACTTATATGTTTGTCGTGTACACGTTTGTATTATTTTGGATCTGTTAACGTTCGAGAATATTATTTTTACTCTAAAAATAATATTTATGTATTTTCACAAATAATCATAACAATGTTGTGAAAATATATTTACTAAATATATATTTATCACGTTTAGCTCCGAATATTTATAAGTAAACTCATGGCGAAATTTATATCTCGAAAACATGTCAAAAATAGTTCTAACACTTGTAGTGTAAATAGTTTTAAGTGTTAGGTTTTTAGAAAAATTTCGCCAGAGTTTCCTCTGTAACTGGAGGTGGCCACGCTTTCAAGCGTATCATTTTCTTTTACTAAATCAATTTCAACAACTTCCTTATTTAGTCAAACAATTTCCGACACATCAAACTAGTTGACAAGTATGTAAATCGCATAATCGCATGAACTTGTAGTTTTTCCGCAACTATAGTGTAAATCCCATTATATTTTGTGGATCTTTATATAAAGTAATTTGATCTCGTAAAAACCTCGTTTTTAGAGTAAACCCATCTTTACAACTTCTCGTCATCTTTCACAAAGACTGTTATTTTGTCGAAACTTTTCGTTTCACAAGTGTTTACACACTTGTGGTTTATAAAAAAAATATCATGCTTGTTAGTGTAAGTTCCATTTTTAGAAAAACATGATTTCTTGGACGCTTGGTCCTTTGAAAATACCACTTGCAGATACGTAGATCTGCTAGTTTTAAACACTATTCCCCAAGTAAGACGCTTTTACACAAGTTCATGGTTCGCGTGTGGTAGAGTTTCACCTTTTAACCCTTGTCTCATTCAAAACAAGCTTATGTCATGATCCATGACCATGATCAAATCGGGTTAAACGATGATCCGAGCTACCACATCATAGATCGGGTCTACATAATCACAACTTTCAATTACTACAACATTTACACAACTAGTGAGCTTTTATCCATCATTTTCCATGTTTTTAGTAGACTTTAATGCTTCGAATTGCAAGATTCCGAGTTTTAATCGTTACACATCGTATTAACCACTTTAGATTAGTTCGAGAGAGTGTTTTAAGCATTGTACCTCTAGCTCGAGGCTAGGGAAGAATCTAGACGTAAATCGGGTGGATAAAAGCTAGAGAGTGAGGTCCTTCGCCTTCCGTTTGCTCCGAGCTTCCTAATACGTGACCCTTGACACTTGTAGAGCTTGGAACTTGCAAGATAGAAATCGAAAATGGATGGGGTGCCAAGGGGGGTGTTCGGCCGTGAGTATAGAGCAAGAGGGAGAGAGTAATTTTTGTGTGTTGTGTGGAGTGAATGATCTCTAGCGCCATCTCTCATACTTATAGGCAAAAGTGGAATTAAGGACCAAAGGATCTTGTGTTGTCTAGATATGGGACACCAAGTAATATTAAAATGAAAAGTGGTACAAGACTTGTTACATGGGGACCGAAATCGGTCATTGGGGGGGGGGGTAAGCTAGTTGAATTCTAACCACTAGTTAGGCACTTAGTTAAGCTAACTAAGTTAAGTTTAGGGATTAACTTGGTTAGTTGCGTGTGGTGTTTTAAAGCGGGTGTTAGGGTGTTCAGGGACCCTAACTGGCTTAGAAAAAGACCAATAATATGAATGTCAATATTTTTATGTTCCGGGTAAAGTCCGGTTGTTCGGTTGGATAGTAATCCGTTAAAGCGCTTAATAAAGCTTTTAAGTGTCGTTAATAACATTTTTAGTGACACAACTTATTCTTCAAAGTGTCAGGAATATTTTCTCATGTTTTGGCACTTTATTAGTTAGCCAGAAGCTGAAATGTTAATTAAAGTGCTGTGTTTTGTGCTCAGTGTACGTTTTAGGCACATCCAGCCACTGTAACTTATTCTTGGAGATGCAGTTCTACAACCCTTGTATCCCTACACTCACTATGGGTGTAGTAAAATAAATCTGGCTCATACAGGCCTTAGAGGCAGTATCTGCCTGATGCTGGCTTTATCAGCATGTTCAATAGGTTATCCGTTCATAGTGCTACTGTGCTTTTGTGCATCATGTTTGTCACTAAAGTTCAATATGTAAATAATGTAGTGACAGCAAATAGAGTATGATGCAAGTATGTACAAGTATCAACAGTCAAGTAGCAGTTCATCAGTAATTTCAGTTAAGCACAATAATCAAGTAATAATTAATTATTAATTAAATCGTACGGATACCTGGTTTTGTGAGGGTTGTCACAGTCACCCCACGGACGACAAAGTAGATTGGTTTGGGATGACGTGCCTTAGACTATGCTTACCCGACGGATAGGGGGAACGGTTGAAGGGCGGATAACGACCCGCCTAGATTGTCAGGGACTGGAACAAGTCCTGCGCCCATTCATGAGTGAATAGACTGGGACTAAGGATGACTTGACGACGAGGATCCCCGCTTGGGCTCCTCGTCTGGGCTCATCGCCCTAGATTGGTGGCTGGGCTCGAGCCCACTTGTGTCTTTCTAGGTATGTTTAGTTGGTTTGGGTGGGCCATGTCCTGATAAGCCCACTCTTGAATCGGCCCATTAGGGCTATGGCCCAAATGTCTCACTATACAAAGAGAACTCCCTTCTCCAAGAAGGGGGAGAACATTTTTCCCCACAAAAAAGGTTATTTCTCCCTCTCATATATAATATCTCTGCTCCCTCTTCCTGGATATATACATCTTACTTGCACTTATAATTATCATTGCCATACATGATACTGACTTGAGCGTCGGAGTGCCCACGGGGTGAACCCCCTCGGGCCCTCTAACTAGATCTACCTGTGGCTGTAGCCCAAGACCCGACATCCCTCAAGAGGAACCGTCACCGTGACGACGAGAGCACAAACCTGAACCGGGGCTCACCGAATCTAAGGTTAGTACCGCCAAACCCTTTGAACGACTTTAGGGATTTGGGGATTCAACAGCGGCGATAGTGAAAAACTAGTTACTTTAAAAACTAAAATATTTTACGGGGGAACTGGACAGAAGAGGTTTTGATACTTTTTTTTTCTCTCTAGAAATGTATGTGTTACATACATGTTAAAAGTTCATTTATCGTTTTTTTAAGTTTTAAAATAAGTACCAATTAAGTAGATATTAACTAAGAAAAGAGGATCGAGAGACCAATTGTCTTTTTTTTGGGTAAAGAGAGACCAATTGTCTTTTCCCCGTTCAAAAAAAAAGTTGGATTCTTTCTAGGGTTGGACCTAGCAACGGTGCCATGTGAGATCGGTAATAAAAAAAACCAATTTTAGATGTAGCAAAAAATCAAGTGACAGTCGTATATTTACCAACCATAACACCTATAAAAAAGCTAACCACCACACAAATTACTCTGGGGATGGTTGAGTATAACATCTTCTTCATCTTCATGTTGATGTATAATTTCTTCTGTAATATTGGATTTTGACACGGTAACCTTATGAGTTGTGAGTCTAAATTTACTACTAGAATGATGCAACACCAATTGAGCACCCATTTGCATCATCTTGTCCCTCCCTATTATGAAATAACTTTTGCCTTGATCAACTTACAGACTTGAAGCACCAAGAGAAAGATGTAAAAGTTTGATTTGATTCTGTTTTTGTACCAATTTAGTGCATTCTCTTTTTTGAATGGCGGTGTAAGTTCGATTTAAACAAGTTAACTTTTGCCTTCCTTTTCAGTTTAGATTAACTGGATGACTTTTAATGAGCTCATTCTAACTAGTTCGTGCCTTTAGTTTTCATATTCATACTTCTGCTTCTCTTCTAGAGTCGCGCCGGTCGAGCAAGTTGGGTAATAATGGGTTCCTATAGAAACATGCCATGTTAGATGAGCACAAACATTTTTTTGTCCATATAGTATAAATAGTTGTTTCGTTAGTTATGATGGTTAAAAAAATTTATTACCATAATAATCTATATTTTCGACCTGTTTGACCCATTTGACTTTGGCTTTTGTACATGTTTATGAATCGATTCAACCTCGTGTTTCTCTAAACAGATTTACATATCACATGATTACAAGGAAGCGTAATAAGACAACCCGCGTTTTTCCCTTACAAACCGAGAGCTCCTAGAGGTGTTTTCCCCTGCCCTGCCTCAAAATAGAAAATTAGCATAGCAACCATAGCAAGTCTTGCATGCTTAATCTCAGCCAGCTTCAATCTGTCAAGCTTCTCGCTATCCGGAACGTAAACTCCATTCTGGATCGTGCCCGCAAAGCTTAACGGGTCAAAGAATTTACCACCCGGGTATCCTTGTTCACCAGTGTAGTTAGCAAAATTTTCAGCTGTTCTGGACCATGGGGTGGCCCACTCAACCGATTGTGATTCTGGGTTAAAGAAGTCAACCCATCTCTTGCTCTCAACCCAACCCATTAGTAAGAGTTGGGTGCCCAACAGACTTCCGAATGAAAAAGGGGCAATGGCACCTGGGTCCGCTCCAGCTTCGAACCATGGGATTCCGCTCCATGCCTGCCCCACAAAGATGCCAAGGACCGCAGCCATGGCCCACCGTCCGTGGATCAACTCCGCTTCTCTGTACCATTTTAGGAATGCTGGGTCCTTTCCTAGGCCCAACGGATCGAACCCAAAGTCACCTGGGAGCCTGTTTTTAATATGTTAGTTAGAAACATTACAAGACAAACAAACATACCCCGTAAAACCCCACTTATAGCAGACAGTGCGCACACCCATATATTTTTTTCATGGGGGTCTGAACTTTTCAGAGGCCAATTATCTTTTTTTTAACGGTAAATTTGGATTACTGACGGACCACTGAAATATCATCGTACCACGAGCCCGATCATATACATCTCCACTAAGTTTTAGATTTTACTAGTCTGGTCAACTCGTGTCACATAATAAAAAGATAAAATTTTCATGAGGGTTGATGTCAAAATTTCTTAGGTGTCCCTCGGGATTTTTTTTTCATGGGTCTCGGCCGACCCATGTTAGGACTAGCTAGGTCCGCCTCGGGGTGCCATTTGAGGAACATAACAAGACAAAATGTTTTTTTATTGTAAATAAAAAGACTTACGATCCGTCGAGCCACTCGGGGTCAAGCAAATTGCCGCCACCTTTAACCGCGGGGATCCAAGATTTCTTGGCAGCAACCGCGGCAACAATAACAACCCGCTTAGGGGCTGAGGCAGAACCACCGCTGATGGGGGCACCAATTGGTGCAGCCAAGTTGTGGTTCCTCTTGCTACCAGTCAAGAAGGGTGATCCTAGCCCATTTAACACTGCACCAGATGTAGCAGCTGCCATTTTTGGAATGCAAACAAGGTTTTGATGGTGCTGTTTTGTGATTGTGTTTTCTTTGATCTTGAATATGGAATATGAAGGGTGTGATATATGGGATTTGTACATGTAGCCATGTAGGATAAGTGAAATCTGCATGAGCATGTGTTGGATAGATTTCTGGCCAATGATATGATGGTATACATGACCTCTGGTTTAGATGGTGGTGCCCACTTTTAAGTCCTTTGTTGTTTTACGTTGTTATGGTAGGGTCTTTTATTTATGTAAAGAGTTAAATACCCGGATAGTCTATGTGGTTTGACCTTTTTTCACCTTTAGTTTCTAACTTTCTAAAATTACAGTTATAGTTCCCAACTTTTTCAATTCCGTTCCCGAATAATCCCTGGTGCGGAAGGAGGTTAGTTTTTGTTGTTAAGTGAGTGTGAAATAACCAAAATGCTCTTAATAATAAAAAAATGTTATTAATTATTTATTTACATATCTAATTAAAAGAAAGTGGGCCCACCATACACCCACCCCACCCCCGCTCCCCTTTTCTCTTTCCTTTGCTTTGCTTTGTCTGCAACCAGAATTATCAAACACCACAAACCACCTCCAAATACCAACCACCACCACCACCCCAAATACCACTGCAACCACCGCACCCTCCTACCATCATCTTCAACCTCATCCACCACTACCACCATCACCATCACCCTTCAACCTCTAAACGAAAGTATTGAATTTTATAACTCATAGTTCATCTGGGTATTCATAGTTGGGGAGAAAAATTGAATCTTGGAATGAAAAGAAGTTGTAATGTTGTTGAAGCTTGTCTGTTTCTGTTTATGTCTTTCCGATTTGGCGTGGTCACCGGGCTCACAATCATTATCAACCAACACCTACACCACCACCTCCTACCACAATCACTGTCAACCAACACCTACACCACCACTCATCATCACAACAATCGACCCCTTGCCCCGGTCTCGATCCCCCACAACTCGTCATTATCCATCCCACAACCTAACCCAACCACCTTCAAAACATCAACACAATTCACTTTTTGTTCGTAGAGGGAGAGAGAGAGAGAGAAGAAGAGTAAGTGATTCGCAGGAAGTGTTAAGGTTGTGTTATTTTTGTTGTTTCGCAGATGGTGGTGGTGGTGACGGCGGTGAAGGTGAAGGAGATGGTGGTGGTGGTTTAGAGGGAGAGAGTGAGTAGAAAGAGAGAGAGAGTTGAATATGTTTTCTATGTATATCTTATACATTTTATAATTGGGTCCCACAATATATATTTATTACTACCTCCGTCCCATTAAATATGTCTTATTTTGAATTTTCAAAGTCTTTATTTATAAACGTTGACTTTAATTATATATTTTTGTGTTATATAAAACTTGATGAAAATTAATCCGATAAAAACACCTGTAAAACACACTCAAATCATATAACTTTCATCAAATATTATCTAACACAAACAAAATTATTTAAGGTCAAAGTTTACAAATAAAGACTTTGAAAATTCAAAATAGGACACTTTTAGTGGGACGGAGGGAGTAATAATTATTTGATATATTTTGTTTTATACTAAAGGGCATTTTAGTCATTTCACAATCACTTAACACCAAAACTAACCTCCATCCGCGCCAGGGACTAGACCTGTAAAAGAACCGAACGTTCATGAACTTGTTCGGCGGGAAGTTCGTTTATGTTCGTTTATCTAATAAATGAACGAACCCGAACAAAAAAAATTGTTCGTTTAATTAAATGAACGAACATGAACATACCTTGTGTTCGTTCATTTATGTTCGTGAACATTCTTTTATGTTCGTTTATTTATGTTCGTGAGCGTTCGTTTATATTCGTTTAAATTTTAATAAATACATAAATATTTATATTTATATAAATATTAGGTTTTCTAACTACTTATACAAATATAACTAATTAGTAAATCTATGAACACTTATTTAGATTTGTTTTCGGATGAAATGTAATATATTAGACTTGTTTCTTCAATCATGTTAATTTATGTTTATTCAAATATGTTCAGTTAATTTTTTTATGTTCGTTTGTGTTCGTTTATGTTCTTGAACTGTTTGTTTAGGTTTTAAACGAACGAACATAAACGAAAACGAACATGCCTGATTTCTAAATGAACGAATACGAACAAAAATATGTGTTCGATTATATGTTCGTGTTCGTGTTTGTGTTCGGTTAAAGTTAAATGAACGAACACGAACATGCTTATGTTCATGTTCGTTCGGTTCGTTTACAGGGCCTACCAGAGACTATCCTGGAACGAAATTGAAAAAGCTAAGGACTATAGTTGTAATTTTAGAAAGTTGGGGATTAAAGGTGAAAAAGGCCAAACCACATGGACTATCTGGGCATTTAACTCTTATGTAAATGTTTTATCCTTTTTTTAATATTAAAATAATTAATGTGTAAATATAACATCTTATTTTCATTTTCTTCTAAGACAGTGTTTTATGAGTTATGGTTATCGATTTCTACCATGAAACATGTACTTATTAGAAAGTACTTCTAAGATTCATTAATTCGTCATCCAATGCGTTATTCAATTCTAGTGATGATTCCGAATTGAGCATGTTGCTCAATTTGTTGTGTAGGATCGTTTTCTGACCCAAACGAGTCGTTCAGAAGAGTTTTTGCTCAATACGAGAGGTGGAAACAAACGTATCAAGTTGATTCAGCTTGCAATTCACTTTAGACTGTCTTTTGATTGATATAACAACGTTTTACAACGAGTAGACACTTCGGCAGCAGTTCGGCACTGAAACCGGAAAGTTACAAATGAAATCACAAGGCATGTATTTATAGGAGTGTGGTTTCGCACGGAATGGTTGAAACGAAATCAAGTTCACATGAAATAGTCATTTCGTGCGAAATGACCAAGTCATTTCGTACGAAATACCTATTTCTCATTTCGTGCGAAATCAACCTTTTAACATGTTTTCTCGTTTACGTGCCCTGATCTTTCTAATCTAGTACAAGACTCGATACAAGACGAAGTCGACAGACGTATGCACCAACAGACTCCCCCCGGATGTTGATGAAGTCTTCAGTGTCGAGTCTTCAATCTTCAGTCTTTATCAGTCATCTCGATCTCCCCCGAAGTATCTGACAATGTAAAGCATTCTCAATCTCTCTCTTCTCTTTTCATCAGCACCAACAGATAACCTCCCCTTGGATGTTGATCTTCAAAGAATCAGGATCGCAATCTGGCTCTCAAGCTTTCTAATTCTTTTGATCAGATCTCTTGATTCCTTAAGTTCATCAGCATCACAGATACATGATCAGAACCTGGCTTTTTACATCTACAGACTCTCCTTTGCTTGCAGACTCCCCCTTAAATTATGCTTGGGATCATAGTCAGGCTTTCACAGGTTCAAGATCGAAATCTAACTCTTACTCATACCTGCACAACCTCTACCTCACAATAAATTTTCACAAATTTAAAATTTGACAAATTTATACACCACTTGCAGATATTAATCAATCAATAAATGATTTTACAATGTTAATCTCAGATGAACCACTTGTAACAATACCATTTGCTTTTCATATTCAATTTTTCATCTCAAACAAACTCTCCCAAACCTTTTGTTCATCATGTTTAGCACTTGGAATTTTGAAAATCAACCTTTCAACATCAGTTGTCGAAAATCTTTTTGGATTTTTCAAAAATTTATGCTAAAACACACTGAAAATCTTTTTGGAATTTTGTTTTTAACGAAATGAAATAAAGTAATATTTACAAACAATATTTTTGTGAGTTTGTGTAAGAGGACCATATCAGTTTTTGAGACAAATCACTAACACCGTTAAGCTTTAAACATTTTAAGTTCTAAACTATTCACATAGATTATCAGTATACTGATCCACTTTAAATTTTCAGACAAAGTTCAACTGTTTCGAGATACGAATTTAGTGTTTTAAGCACTTAAACCTATTCGCGTGTACCACCTTAGAATATACTCCCGTATCCAGACTTCTATATTGAGTCTTACAGGTGAATGTACACTAATGATATCTGTAAACGGGTAAATGCGAGACCATGAGAGCTCAGGTTAGAACTTCCGTTCGTACAGAGAGATGATGGCTCGTCTTTCGGTGTGTCCCATTTGGGGATATTTTCTTCAACAACACATGATTAGCATTTTTCAATGTTTCATCATTCTTTGTACTGAGGGTTGGCTTTAAAGATTAACGCTTATGCAAAGTATTATACGAGGACTAGGCTATTGCTCCCGCAAAATCAGAAGTCCTGGTATAATACCCCAGATATCATCACGCACAAAGACCTAGTATGTCAGAAATAGAAAATCTTTCAAACAAGATTTCGGGGGTTACCCATATATCCGAGAGATGTTCCCTACGATATAAGTAAGTTTGATTTTTAGGTTTATATCTCGAAATCAATTTACTGAATGTATAAAAACCTACTGACACATCCTCAGTGAGATCGTTTATCACATTTTTGACTTTACAATTCTTTAGCGTGTTGTGATAGTCCACTGATGTACTATCATTTCCTCTTTTTCACAACAAAACTCGTTTTTTTTTTAATTTTTCGATGTTTGTTTTTGGATTTTCAAATTTTTAATGTTTTTGGATTTTCTGAAATTTCTTACTCCCCCTAAAATTCAAAACCATTAAAAGAAAATTGAAAATAAACCGTACAAGTAAAGTGACAACAGTTGAATTGCTTCAATTCGCCATTCTCTTGGCATAAACAATCAGAACTCCCCCTTACAACAAACTATTTTCCCATTATGATTTCAAAACACTTAAGTTTGTTTTAATCAAAATGATTTTTCCGGAAAATAAGTTTTGTTGATTCCATAAACCACTTGTAGGATAGGGGTTAATTCATCACATTGTTTTTCTCAACTACCTGTAAATTTATCACAAAAACAATTTCCAATAATCATACCACATGTAAGATAGTTAAATCAAGTACAACTTAATGTTCTTGATTAACCACTTGAAAGTCGAAATATCGTTTAACAACCACCATTCACATCTGTGATATTTTTTCAAGAAAGATGCCGATTCCTACTCCCCAATTACCAACCTGTGATTTCCGGCAAGTCAAGATTTTTACATGTGAAAAACAAACATTCAAGCCTGACCAAACTTGGATGTGACCTCCTCAGTTTCACTCGGGGTGTAAGTTGCTTTCTTTGTTTCATAAAAATCTTTTATCCCTTTTGCCTTTCCCTCGACCATTTTTCCAAAAATCTTTTTAACATTCCCATTGAACGCCTTTTCAATATCAAATTCTTTCTTTTCAGAATAGAATTGATTCGAGATCTCAATTTTTCCAACTTTTTGTTTAAAATTTTCAGCCCTCAATGGTGGAAAGTTCACATCATCCATTGGAGGAACTGATTTTTCACCTTTTAAATCAACTTGTGGCTCCTCTGACTTTGTGGAATCAGATTCATCGCCAGATTTTACATCTGATTTCATAACAACCCATGCTTGGTTGTCAAGATTTCCTCTTCGTTTGTAAAACCTTTTTGAACACTCTCCAACTTCATATGTTGAGTTTTTGAAAACTTTGAACTTTCCAGTTGGTGGTTCGGTTTTATCAACAACTTTTTCTTTCAGTTTAGAAACAACTTCCTGTTCGATTTTTGTAACACCCCGTGTTACCGAATGTCAAAGTCAAAGTCAAAGTCGAAGTCAAGATTGACTTCTTTGACTATAGTTAGTCTATTCTATGTTGGTGTTTCTGTTAGTTGTATTATGTGGAGTGAGTGTATTAATCAAAGTAATCGAATGTTCAAATCAATGGGAAATGCTAAACGACTGTGATTGATAGGAAGTAACAATGCGATAAAGTCAATTAATCAATAATCGAGCTAAACTAATCATCATCGAACTCGAGACTCGAATTACGCGAATTCTGGTGTTAGTATGCGTGTGTGTGCCTTATGTGTTACTTGTGCGTGTTTACTTTATGTTATGTGTGGTAATCAATTGAAATTCGAAACTCAATCGAACTCAATCAAAATCGAATTATGATAATTGGTGGCGAAAAGACAGCGCGAGACATAGGTGATTGTATGTTAGATATAGTGGTTGGGATTAAAAGTAATTTGAATAGGAAACTCTATCGTATTCTCATCAATCGCAATCGAAATCGAAATATCGAAAATCGTCGCACCGAACGCTTGAATCAGGCAGCTGAACGATCAGGCTCCTAGCCTATCGAACAGCCCAGCCGATCGGACTGCTGTCCGATCGGACAGGCATTCCGATCGGACAGGCTGTCCGATCGGGTTGCCTGACCGATCTGCCAGCCCTTTCCTCTTTTGGAAGCCTATAAATACCCCTTGTCACTTTCAAACTTTCTACTTTTGGAAACCTCTGACCGACCAGCTCGTGCTCCCCTCCTTTTCTCAGATTCCTTCCGATTCCGGTAAGATTTCATCCTAAATCTTGTACTTTCTTGATCTATGCACGCTCCTACACTTTTCTATCTTTCAAATCTTACTTTTTAACCGTGAAATCATCAAGATTCAAGTGTTCGAGGATGATGTCATCATGGTGTTCTTGAAGAACTCCATGTTTTGGCTCCAATCCACCAAGAATAACTTGGATCTAGCCGATTTCCACATAAACAAACAAAGAACTATCATAGATCTAAACATTTATACGGTGAAAAGGATTGAAAGGATGTTTTCCAACTTTCTTTCAACTCTTTTACACTCAATGCCTTCAAACCGTTAGAAACGGAGTTTAAACCGACTCACTTATCATCCTAGTAGTTGTGCGGTTCGAGATTCGGATTCTATCCACGAGATTCACCGACTTCGGGTTAAACGTTAAACTCCGTTCCGAACAGCTCACCGGCCGGATTTAGGTGATTCCTGTCCGAGAGGAGAAACAAGTAAGAACGAGGGTTCTATGGTTCAACTCATTGTCAAAGTACCTCGATAAAACGTCAAACAATCAAAACAGCCAAGTGTTAGATGAACCGGCCGACCAGGTTAGGAAGCTGACCGATCGGGCTGGCTGTCCGAACGGACAGCCCAGCCGATCGGATAAGCTGTCACACCCTGCTCATAGCGGAAGCGCGAGGTGTGATCTGTTGGTTCTCATTGCATAACGATATAAGTAAACATACTAAATGAATAAAACATACTCCATTGCCATTACCATAATTGCTCAAAAGATGCGCAACATACATTAAGTTTATAATTTACAAACCATTCAAAGAAACTAAGTTGTTATTATTTCATACATTCAAAACGAAAATTTTAAACACTAAGGCTTTGTCCACTATATCACCGCAAAGCGGCAGTATAATAGATAAACCCTTCAAAAGATGGCACGGAGTCTTGATACTTATTTCCCGAATTGAAATCCTTGACAAGGTCCACTAATTCCCTGAAATACATGTTTAAGTAGAAAAATCAACAAAGGTTGAGCGAGTTCATGCAGTTTAGTTATGTATGATACACCCGAAAAATGTAAAATGTATTTGTATTTGAATCAAATATAGTATGAAAAGCGTCAATGAAATCGTGATCATTAATGTTTTGCAAGGACATTAATATGTGTGACGAATTAGGAAGCAAACCAACCCTAGACGATTTTAATTGTATCGACACCATGTCGTAGGGCAACAAACGCACTCCTAGGTAAATGAATGACCATGAGTGGGGCTCGCCAAAACCCATTAGATCTAACCCTTTGTTCCTTGGTCCAAACTGGATTAATGGTGCTTTAGTTATGGCCCTAATTTCGCACATGATCTAAGGTGTTTCATTCCTTGACTTATCATACTTATTGTACATGTATTTTCCCCGATAGTTGTAAAGCTGGAAAAACATTTAAAATGAAAAGGGGACATGAACTCACAGTATCGCTTCAGTGAGTAGAAGTAAATATGATTTCACGTACGGTAGTCCTGAACATTATTGCGACCTACAATCGTTGTTATATTTTGTTAGACACTTCGGACTTTGTAAATAACTTGAGTACAAGTCTTATGTCTTAATTATGTGTAAGACTTGTATGTCTTTATTGTTTAACCGTTATATATATATTTTTCCAAATACATATATGTAAGTAATCGTGTATCTGGTATGTCATATAGTCGGATCTAGTTCCCTTGAATTCGTGTTTAGTAGTAATTAATCGTATACTTGTATTTCATTACAAGTTATGTCATTGGGCCTAAATAGTGTTGGGTTTAAATAGTGTTGGGCTTTAAATAGTGTTGGGCTTTTAGGCCCATAAGTTTGGTATTGGGCTTGGCCCATGAGTTATTTGCTATTGGGCTTAGCCCAAGTATTTAGTTTAAGGCCAATATAATTTATAAAAAAAATATAAGCCCATTTTATATAAATATTTAGCCCAAAAGATAAGTCTTTCATTTTTATAAAAATAATTTTATAAAAATTTTCTAATTATACTTTTTAGATAATAAAAACATAATGCTCTTTATAAGTTTTCCAAAATGTCCGAAGTTTGGTAATGGTAACGTAAATTTTGTGTCTGTGTCGAAAGATCGTCTAGATGTCGTATTAAGTCCTCGGATGGGTAAGATGTCCATAAGTTCGTTCGTCGTCCGTTTTGTCCATAATTTATGTCCGATTGTTCGTAGTGTCCGTAATATGTCTTTAAGGCGTATTTATATGAAATTTGGTAAGACTTGAATTCTAAAGTCTTTTTGAGTTTGTTATCACCATTTTAATCAAGTTCTTATCTTTGATATATATAACTAATACACAAATTACTACATATCACATAACTTGTTAAAATGAACAAATATATTTTTTCTCAAAATATATAATTATCTAATCTTTTCTTTTTATAAAAAGCTTTCTTTTATATCTTTGTAAATCTTGGAAAGATTTAACTAAAAATGATAGTTTTTATATCATATAGCTTTTAAGAAAATTTTGCCATATCACCTTTGTTTTAATCACTTTGCCATGTTTAATAAACATATCTTTTTCTTTTCAAATCAACATCACAATTTACTCATAACTTTTATAAACAAGATACATAAACTTTATAACAAGATTTATAACATAATCTTATCAAGATGATCTCAAAATCATGTAGGGTTTTGAACTTGCTTACAACATATGTTAACTAGTTCAAAAACCTAGTTTACTTCTAGTTTTTACAACTTTTATAAAAATCTCATGTTGTATGTTACTTTTTATACTCTTGTAAAAAGTCTTGTTTTTATTTAAAAACATTAAATACTTTAATTACACCATAGATTTTGATCATCCAATATATAAAAAAAAACTTTAACATGTTTATGTATACTTGTTAGATCATATTTTTAGAATATCATCTAACAAGTTATACATGTCTTAATCATCTCAACAAGATCAAATATTTAAAATAACAAACCTTAATCACAACATAAACAAACATAGATATCATGATTTGTATTTTTGCTTCTTTGTATTTTCATACTATTATTTATCATTATTTTGTTTTTACTAGTTATAATAATAATCATAACATAAGTGAGTAAGAAAAATAAATATAAAGTTAGAAGCTCACTTCTAGCTCTAGGCTAGGGATGATCTAAAAGAGCTTATGATACAAAGAAGATGAAGATCTTGTTGTTAGAAGACTCTTGGATGGATGAAAAGGCTTGATTTAACTTGCGAATGCTTTAGATCTTCTTAATTTCCATGAAAATCCATGTGGTTTATAAGAAAGATGAATATGATGGAAGGGTTTTTCTATGGTGTTCTTGGTAGGTTGATGAAGATATGAAGGTGTTTGAGAGAATTTGTGTGTGTTTGAAAAGGTGTAAAAGATTTGTAGTGTGTGTAACTGATTTATGAAAAGTGTTATAACAATGACACCACATGACTAACTCTTACACTTATATTAATACCATGCCAACACATACTCCACTTCATCATCTAGATAATCATTCACTTAAAAAAACTTAAAAAAAAAACAAATAGTGAGGTGCCCACTTGGACGAAAATTCAGCAAAAAGAAAAGAAATCGCTGAATTTTTTTTAAAAAAAAACTTGTTTTAACTAGAAGCTTTAAGCATTTTAAGAACTTTGACATTTTATATAAAAATATGTACAAGGTTTTAAGCCTTCATATTTTAAAGTAGTGTGACACTAGGTAAAACTAGTTCACTGAAATTTTTAGTTTGTAATTCGGGTGAAAAAGTCGGTTCGGGTCCTGTACCGAGTTAAATACTGACACCGTGTTTTGTTTAGATAAATACATAACAAAAATTTATTTTTGTACTTGTTTTATTATCCAAATATTTAATCCAACTTTTTGGACTAAAAATTTTATTATTTTTGACACGTTTCCGGTACCGGCTTTGCTGACTGACAGTTTACTGAACGAGCCGTGCAGCTTAACGCAAAAAGATTCAATTGCGGATTTTGTGTCGTTTTTACTACTCATTATATTATTTATGTCAAATAATATTTATTTTTGGGTTTTTCAGATAGTTACGGTTTCGTTCTGCAGAATGCTGTATATTTCCGCACGATTTCTGTATTTTTCTGCGGACTTGAACAATTTGGTTTTTAATTGGAATTTTGTAAATAATACGGCACATATAAATTTTTGGACAAAACTTTTTATAAAATATTTGTGTAGACATAACTGTATGTCATGTTTTCATTGTGTCAGACTGTACCGCGACTAGTGCTGACAAGTATCGTTTATTCGCGTTCCTATTGTTAGTCTAGGATATTGTTTCTAATCGCTTCGGATTCATTATCATAATTCACTATGATTTTTGTAATTCCTAGACTCTCAAGACTTTAATTAATTAGAATTAAGTCAAATATGCGAAAAATAATAGTTAAATAGTTGTTCAAGTTGTACGGAATTACCGGAATTTTGCTGTTTGTCACATTCTCCCCTTGTTATTTAGAATTTCTTCTCGAAATTCGAGCTTTGTGATTATTTGTAGGAGTCTTCGGAAACAGGTGAGGATATTTTGCTTTCATTTGGTCTTCACGTTCCCAAGTATACTCAGGTCCGTGACGAGAGTTCCAACGAACTTTTACTAACTTGATACGACTTCTTCGTGTTTTCTGAACCTTCCAATCCGTGACCTCAACAGGTTCTTCGGTGAATTGGAGTTTGTCGTCAATGTGAATTTCATCCGCAGGGATGATAACGGTATCTTGTGTTGGACTCTTTCTAAGATTCGACACATGAAACGTGTGGTGCACACTGCTAAGTTCATCTGGTAACTTCAACTTGTAGGCAATAGTGCCAATATTTTCTAAGATTTCAAATGGTCCAATGTAACGTGGGTTTAGCTTTCCGCGCCTACCGAACCTCGCTACGCCTTTCCAAGACGAGACTTTCAACAAGACTTTGTCTCCGACCTCGAAATATAATGGCTTCCGCCTCTTGTCTGCGTAGCCCTTTTGTCGATCACGAGCCGTCTTGATACGATCTCGGATCTGAAAATTTTTATCCGTAGTCTCTTGGACTAGTTTCGGACCAATTAATTGTCTATCGCCTGTTTCCGCCCAACATAGCGGAGAACGACACCTTCGACCATAAAGAGCTTCAAAGGGTGCAACTTGTATACTAGTATGGTAGCTGTTATTGTAGGAAAACTCAACCAAAGGTAAATGAGTATCCCAATTGCCGCCTAAATCCATAACACACGCCCGAAGCATATCTTCGAGTGTTTGGATTGTCCGTTCGCTCTGGCCGTCAGTTTGTGGGTGAAAGGTCGTACTTAGATTTAAACGAGATCTAAAGGCCTGTTGGAATGACTTCCAAATTCTTGAAACAAAGCGACCGTCTTGGTCTAAGATGGTTGAAATAGGCACTCCATGACGAGCCACTATTTCCTTGAAATAGGGTTCCGCTAGTTTCTCTGTACTATCCTTCTCCCGAATCGGTAAGAAGTGTGCGGACTTTGTTAATCTATCGATGATTACCCAAATCATATCGTGACCTCTTGGGGTCCTGGGTAACTTCGTAGTTAAGTCCATCGATATTTGTTCCTATTTGCAAACAGAAATCTCGGGTTGTCGTAGCAAGCTCGAGGGTTTCTGATATTCGGCTTTGACTTTCGCGCAAGTCAAGCATTTTCCGACATAAGTCGCGATATCACTTTTGAGGTTAGGCCACCAATAGTACTCTTTCAAATCCTGGTACATTTTATCCGATCCAGGATGAATCGAGTATTTAGACCTATGTGCTTCCTCAAAAATAACATCTCGAAGGCCTCCAAAGAGTGGAACCCAAATTCGACCCATAAGGTATAAAGTTCCATATTCTTTTGGCACTAATTTTTTTTCCATGCCTCGAAGTGTTTCAGCTTGAATATGCTCTTCCTTGAGCGCTTCTTGTTGTGCATTATGAATCCGAGTGGTAATATCTGTGTGAATTGTCATTTCAAATTCTCGGACTCTTAGTGTTTTAACTCGCTCCTTGCGGCTCAAGGCGTCAGCTACTACATTCGCCTTGCCCGGATGGTACTTGATTTCACAATCATAATCGTTTAACAATTCAACCCAACGTCGTTGACGCATATTTAATTCTTTTTGGTTGAATATATGTTGTAGACTTTTATGATCCGTGAAAATAGTACATTGAGTACCATATAGATAATGTCGCCATATCTTCAAAGCAAATACCACTGCGCCTAATTCAAGGTCGTGAGTGGTATAGTTCTTTTCGTGAACTTTTAGTTGGCGAGACGCATACACGATAACTTTTTCACGTTGCATGAGTACGCAACCCAAACCTTGATGCGAAGCATCATAGTATACAACAAAATCATCGGTACCATTGGGTAATGATAAAATTGTAAAATGCTATGCACCAATCTTAAGAATAAGTTGTAATGCTATTTCTTGTTTTTCGATTGGGGCGAATTTATTGTCTTTATCCAAATAAAATGTCGGACCCCGGTTGGAGTCTTGGGCACTTCCCAATTCTCATTTGCCTCAATCTTAGTTGAGTCTACTTGAATGCCTTTCTTGTTTACTACTTGCCTGAGAAATTGTACCTCGCGAATCCAAAATTCGCACTTGGAAAATTTCGCGTATAGTTTCCCCTTCTTTAGTAGCTCCAAAATGGTTCTCAAATGTTGTTCGTGTTCATCAGTCGATCGTGAGTATATTAATATGTCGTCAATAAATACTATGACATTTGTCGAGGTACGACTTGCACACACGATTCACTAAATCCATGAAGATCACTGTTGCTTTCGTTAAACCGAAAGGCATAACGAGAAACTCGTAATAACTATAACGACTTTTAAAACCCGTTTTCGGTATGCTTTCCTCATGAATTCATAACTGATGATACTCCGATCGTAAGTCTATCTTAGAGTAGAAGCTAGAACCTTTCATAAAACATTTGAGTTACTTAGAAATTCATTTGTAACATGGTTTAGAAATATGAATTTTCATTCATCAAAATGTTGTGCACTTTTGCAAAACATTCATGTCCTTCCACTCCCAAAACCTTTATAAAGATGTATAATGGTAAAGAGTGGGGGTTATGAACTCACAACATCCTTATTCGGTCAACTAAAAGGTTCAAAAGGTGCTAATCGATATGAAGATCTGGCTATGGGTGTGGCCTCCGTTACCAAGTCGATGTGAAACTCGACTTGTCGATATGGTGGTAGTTCTCGCAAGTCTTCAGGAAAGACTTCAGGGAATTCTTTTAACACAGGAATATCTGTCATCTGAGGCCCATCGGCCTTCTTATCGATAACAAGTGCTAGAAAGGCAATACAACCTTTCCGTAAGCACTTTTGTGCCTTCATGCAATTTATGGTCCTCAATGATGTGTTGCGCTTCTCTCCATGGATAACAAGTGTATCTTCGTTCGGTAGTGGTAAGCGAGTGATCTTCTCATGACAGAAGACTTCGGCTCGATTATTGGGTAGTCAATCCATGCCAACCACTACGTTAAAAATACCCAACTCAATGGGTAAGAGATCGATATGAAATTTCGGCTCCAGACTCGGCTAGTTTACCGTTTGCCAATTCTATAGAATGAGGAGACGTCTAGCTTACTTGACTCTAGGCCAAGTACATTTTGAATTCTATGTAGTAAGGACTTCCATGTACAGATGTAGAGGACAACCCAATTCCTATGTTTAGATGTAGGATAACCCAATCCCTATGTTTAGATGTAGGATAACCCAATCCCTAATTGTAGCTAGGACAATCCCGTCACTAGCCATGAAACTGTGCATGTGAAATGTTGAGATAAAGCTAAAAATCGGCAATGGTATCAAATAATATAGATGTGAAATGTTGATTGATAGGATACGTACCGGTGACCCTTAATGATTTGACATGTCTCAGCTAATTCCCCATTAGCTAACTTGATATAGTAATGTGTGTCCAACATGACTCTAATTCGAGTATATGCTTAACATTTAAAGACACTAGCTAAGCTCGGTGTTGGTATTAAAAGAATTGATACATGATGATCGTAGAGCTTACGTACTCATGACTTCATTGGGATTTTGTGGAGTATTCATAGTTCTAACCACACACACACACTTATTCACTGGCTTGATCCCTTCTTAAGTTTTATCTTCTTACTAGTCTTTGTTTTGCGCCCGGTTTTAGCACACTGCTACTCTTGGCGCTTTTGCAATTGCCCTCATGATGAACGTCTCACTTGTCGCATTTAGGATTTCGGCAAGTTATCAGCATACATCCTGGTGACAAAATCGTTTATGGCAGAGATTGCCTTCATTTATCTCATGGCGAGTTATTGTTTGAGTGATCGAGATAGGGAGGGATGATGCGGTCATGCTTCGGGTCTCCGAGGCTAAACCCGAAATGTAACACTCAGTGTGTTTGAATTCGGGTGTTACCCAGTATGGAACAACCCTTGAGAGACCGTGAAAGCATCAAGTGTAACCATCAACATTGGCTCCAGTTATGATCGAGTTCTTTTATAAAATCATATGAAAATAGATATGAAAATCAGATGATATAAAAGAATGATGTATGGTTAAATAAATAACCAATAGAAATGTAGTGTATAAATATATCATGTTTTGAAATAGAATATTATGACTTGCGTAACAATGTCATGTATAAACCATGTCTTGTGTAAAAGCAATGGTTTTTAACACATAACTTTTGACTTAAACATTTGTTTCTTTTGGCGCCATGATCTTTTTTTAATAGACACTATTAAAAGAATCTAGGCATATATTTGGATAAATATAGTCTATCATGTGCCCAAGAATGAAGAACGCAATCAATCGGTCATGGAAACCTCAAGACTGCATTGTTCATACATGTTTGAATAAATGATAATGTAGATAACCAAAACCAAAAGGTGTAATGCCTCTTGCGTGTATTGGTCATATGTCTAAAAAAAATAATTCGTTGTGGAGGGGAAACCAACCAGTGGTCTTCGTCCATATAATATGTATTCCCTACTCTATGGACCTCGATTGTCCTAAGTAGAGAAAATCCTTTGTCTTACATGTCCATGTGACAATTATGGTAATAGTGCTTGAGTTTCACGAGCTCTAGCAATATTAGAATCTCCAAAAATGTCGAATAGAATGCAATGAGGGAGTTGCAGCATGGCTCATGCCATACCTTTCCTTGGGAAAAGACAAATGTCAAGCGACGGAATTTATTGTATCATTTCCAATAAATATGATAAGGTGGATTATGATAAGGTAAGGTAAGGTAAAGTAGGGTAAAGTGTCATAGACACCATGGAACCAACCCATGTTCAAGAATTTCGAGAATGTTGAGGAAAATCCTCCATGAGTGGCTAACAAGTTTTGTTTGTTTAAATGACTAGTCTCAACTGAATCGTGATATAGATAGAATGTTAGGAGTGAACAAATACGTGTCGTCTTCCTGTATTGTATTGTATTGTATTGTATTGTATTGTATTGTATTGTATTGTATTGTATTGTATTGTATTGTATTGTATTGTATTGTATTGTATTGTATTGTATTGTATTGTATTGTATTGTATTGTATTGTATTGTATTGTATTGTATTGTATTGTATTGTATTGTATTGTATTGTATTGTATTGTATTGTATTGTATTGTATTGTATTGTATTGTATTGTATTGTATTGTATTGTATTGTATTGTATTGTATTGTATTGTATTGTATTGTATTGTAAATTATTGTATTGTATTGTATTGTAAATTATTGTATTGTATTGTATTGTATTGTATTGTATTGTATTGTATTGTATTGTATTGTATTGTATTGTATTGTATTGTATTGTATTGTATTGTATTGTATTGTATTGTATTGTATTGTATTGTATTGTATTGTATTGTATTGTATTGTATTGTATTGTATTGTATTGTATTGTATTGTATTGTATTGTATTGTATTGTATTGTATTGTATTGTATTGTATTGTATTGTATTGTATTGTATTGTATTGTATTGTATTGTATTGTATTGTATTGTATTGTATTGTATTGTATTGTATTGTATTGTATTGTATTGTATTGTATTGTATTGTATTGTATTGTATTGTATTGTATGTATTGTATTGTATTGTATTGTATTGTATTGTATTGTATTGTATTGTATTGTATTGTATTGTATTGTATTGTATTGTATTGTATTGTATTGTATTGTATTGTATTGTATTGTATTGTATGTATTGTATTGTATTGTATTGTATTGTATTGTATTGTATTGTATTGTATTGTATTGTATTGTATTGTATTGTATTGTATTGTATTGTATTGTATTGTATTGTATTGTATTGTATTGTATTGTATTGTATTGTATTGTATTGTATTGTATTGTATTGTATTGTATTGTATTGTATTGTATTGTAGGGTGTTATACTAACCACCTCAGTTCGTGTTCTAATAGATAAGAAAAATTGAATCTTAAGTAATAACTTAAGAATTTTGAACGAATAATGATCATTAGCTTGGCCCGCAAAGTCCACCAGAATTCCCATGCACTACAAGTTGTTATTACGTTGGCCACCGTAATAATAAATTGCCTTGCATGGTCACCCTAGCGTTCTCTCGTACAAAGCAGCCGATCAGTAAGAGAGGAAACACTATTGTCACTATACCTTCAACATCGGAGGGACCTTCGTGATAGCTCACGTGTCAACGTTCGTTGTCATTACTCACAGAACGGCATTGCGTTAGATGAAATAGAAATGGAAAGAATCTGTAACAATAACAACTGAAGGGGCACCTTCAAGATGAGTACTTCATCTTCTTTGTAGGGACAAGAGTATATCAACCTTGATTGGTATGAGTCACTGGGATCTCGTCCCACTAATGGAGTTGTTGTCCAAGGTTACCACCTCCGCCTCGTCGTCATTATCATGGTCAGGCATGTCAGCATTCGCGAGAAAGCAACCATATTTTACGGAATTAAGTTTAAGATTTCACTTGGGAATCATGTTCGCCATAAGCTCCGCAGTAGACGCGAGGTCGATATTTTCATCATGTGAGTAAAGAATAATAATAGAGTTTGAAGTCAAAGGTATTTTGTTCTTGGCAAAATATTTTGTACAACACATATATAAATAAATCATATATATATATATATATATATATATATAATCACATGAAATCCTATCTAACAAGGATTTCTATCTTGCATAAGTTGAATTTGTATATGCTTAACTTGTAAACTGTTTATGATGTGTAAACTGATAATGTAATGTGTCTATCATGTATAAGCACTAATAATGTAATGTATTGTAGGCACATAGTCTATTAATGTAATGCGCCTATCTCTCATAGACTTCACCCATGGAAATGTGCTTGCTTGGTTTTTATGAAATGAATTTTTGTTTGTAGTGGACCTTGAAAAATGTTTATGCAATGAAAACTTTTCGTTCTTCTATAAATTGTTTTCGTGAGAGGCTCCTAGTGATTGTAGACTAGACTCGAGAAAGAATCCTGGTTCACTACAATCAAAGCTCTGATACCAATCTGTCACACCCTGCTCATAGCGGAAGCGCGAGGTGTGATCTGTTGGTTCTCATTGCATAACGATATAAGTAAACATACTAAATGAATAAAACATACTCCATTGCCATTACCATAATTGCTCAAAAGATGCGCAACATACATTAAGTTTATAATTTACAAACCATTCAAAGAAACTAAGTTGTTATTATTTCATACATTCAAAACGAAAATTTTAAACACTAAGGCTTTGTCCACTATATCACCGCAAAGCGGCAGTATAATAGATAAACCCTTCAAAAGATGGCACGGAGTCTTGATACTTGTTTCCCGAATTAGAATCCCTGACAAGGTCCACTAATTCCCTGAAATACATGTTTAAGTAGAAAAATCAACAAAGGTTGAGCGAGTTCATGCAGTTTAGTTATGTATGATACACCCAAAAAATGTAAAATGTATTTGTATTTGAATCAAATATAGTATGAAAAGCGTCAATGAAATCGTGATCATTAATGTTTTGCAAGGACATTAATATGTGTGACGAATTAGGAAGCAAACCAACCCTAGATGATTTTAATTGTATCGACACCATGTCGTAGGGCAACAAACGCACTCCTAGGTAAATGAATGACCATGAGTGGGGCTCGCCAAAACCCATTAGATCTAACCCTTTGTTCCTTGGTCCAAACTGGATTAATGGTGCTTTAGTTATGGCCCTAATTTCGCACATGATCTAAGGTGTTTCATTCCTTGACTTATCATACTTATTGTACATGTATTTTCCCCAATAGTTGTAAACCTGGAAAAACATTTAAAATGAAAAGGGGATATGAACTCACAGTATCGCTTCAGTGAGTAGAAGTAAATATGATTTCACGTATGGTAGTCCTGAACAGTATTGCGACCTACAATCGTTGTTATATTTTGTTAGACACTTCGGTCTTTGTAAATAACTTGAGTACAAGTCTTATGTCTTAATTATGTGTAAGACTTGTATGTCTTTATTGTTTAACCGTTATATATATATTTTTCCAAATACATATATGTAAGTAATCGTATATCTGGTATGTCATATAGTCGGATCTAGTTCCCTTGAATTCGTGTTTAGTAGTAATTAATCGTATACTTGTATTTCATTACAAGTTATGTCATTGGGCCTAAATAGTGTTGGGTTTAAATAGTGTTGGGCTTTAAATAGTGTTGGGCTTTTGGGCCCATAAGTTTGGTATTGGACTTGGCCCATGAGTTATTTGCTATTGGGCTTAGCCCAAGTATTTAGTTTAAGGCCAATATAATTTATAAAAAAAATATAAGCCCATTTTATATAAATATTTAGCCCAAAAGATAAGTCTTTCATTTTTATAAAAATAATTTTTTAAAAATTTTCTAATTATACTTTTTAGATAATAAAAACATAATGCTTTTTATAAGTTTTCCAAAATGTCCGAAGTTTGGTAATGGTAACGTAAATTTTATGTCTGTGTCGAAAGATCGTCTAGATGTCGTATTAAGTCCTCGGATGGGTAAGATGTCCATAAGTTCGTTCGTCGTCCGTTTTGTCCATAATTTATGTCCGATTGTTCGTAGTGTCCGTAATATGTTTTAAGGTGTATTTATATGAAATTTGGTAAGACTTGAATTCTAAAGTCTTTTTGAGTTTGTTATCACCATTTTAATCAAGTTCTTATCTTTGATATATATAACTAATACACAAATTACTACATATCACATAACTTGTTAAAATGAACAAATATATATTTTCTCAAAATATATAATTATCTAATCTTTTCTTTTTATAAAAAGCTTTCTTTTATATCTTTGTAAATCTTGGAAAGATTTAACTAAAAATGATAGTTTTTAAGAAAATTTTGCCATATCACCTTTGTTTTAATCACTTTGCCATGTTTAATAAACATATCTTTTTCTTTTCAAATCAACATCACAATTTACTCATAACTTTTATAAACAAGATACATAAACTTTATAACACGATTTATAACACAATCTTATCAAGATGATCTCAAAATCATGTAGGGTTTTGAACTTGCTTACAACATATGTTAACTAGTTCAAAAACCTAGTTTTTACAACTTTTATAAAAATCTCATGTTGTATGTTACTTTTTATACTCTTGTAAAAAGTCTTATTTTTATTTAAAAACATTAAATACTTTAATTACACCATAGATTTTGATCATCCAATGTATAAAAAAAAAACTTTAACATGTTTATGTATACTTGTTAGATCATATTTTTAGAATATCATCTAACAAGTTATACATGTCTTAATCATCTCAACAAGATCAAATATTTAAAATAACAAACCTTAATCACAACATAAACAAACATAGATATCATGATTTGTATTTTTGCTTCTTTGTATTTTCATACTATTATTTATGATTATTTTGTTTTTACTAGTTATAATAATAATCATAACATAAGTAAGTGAGAAAAATAAATATAAAGTTAGAAGCTCACTTCTAGCTCTAGGCTAGGGATGATCTAAAAGAGCTTATGATCCAAAGAAGATGAAGATCTTGTTGTTAGAAGACTCTTAGATGGATGAAAAGGCTTGATTTAACTTGCAAATGCTTTAGATCTTCTTAATTTCCATGAAAATCCATGTGGTTTATAAGAAAGATGAATATGATGGAAGGGTTTTTCTATGGTGTTCTTGGTAGGTTGATGAAGATATGAAGGTGTTTGAGAGAATTTGTGTGTGTTTGAAAAGGTGTAAATGACTTGTAGTGTGTGTAAGTGATTTATGAAAAGTGTTATAACAATGACACCACATGACTAACTCTTACACTTATGTTAATACCATGCCAACACATACTCCACTTCATCATCTAGATAATCATTCAATTAAAAAAAATAAAAAAAAAAAAACAAATAGTGGGGTGCCCACTTGGACGAAAATTCAGCACAAAGAAAAGAAATTGCTGAATTTTTTTTTTTAAAAAAACTTGTTTTAACTAAAAGCTTTAAGCATTTTAAGAACTTTGACATTTTATATAAAAATATATACAAGGTTTTAAGCCTTCATATTTTAAAGTAGTGTGACCCTAGGTAAAACTAGTTCACTGAAATTTTAGTTTGTAATTCGGGTGAAAAGGTCGGTTCGGGTCATGTACCGGGTTAAATACTGATACCGTGTTTTGTTTAGATAAATACATAACAAAAATTTATTTTTGTACTTGCTTTATTATCCAAATATTTAATCCAACTTTTTGGACTAAAAATTTTATTATTTTTGACACGTTTCCGGTACCGGCTTTGCTGACTGACAGTTTACTGAACGAGCCGTGCAGCTTAACGCAAAAAGATTCAATTGCGGATTTTGTGTCGTTTTTACTACTCATTATATTATTTATGTCAAATAATATTTATTTTTGGGTTTTTCAGATAGTTACGGTTTCGTTCTGCGGAATGCTGTATATTTCCGCACGATTTCTGTATTTTTCTGCGGACTTGAACAATTTGGTTTTTAATTGGAATTTTGTAAATAATACGGCACATATAAATTTTTGGACAAAACTTTTTATAAAATATTTGTGTAGACATAACTGTATGTCATGTTTTCATTGTGTCAGACTGTACCTGTTAGGATCTGAGGCTGTCTGTGATTGTGTTTGTTTGCATAAAACGAATAAGTGCAGCGGAAATGAGTAGCAAACTTTGTAAACACAAACAAAGGAAAGTGTAGATTGATAAACAATTGCTTTTCATTGAGTTAAAATATTTACATAAAAGCAAAAGATTACAGTGCAAGCTTACAATCTAAACTCCCCCTCAGCCTGATACACCAGAGTTGGTTGCACAAGACGAAAGGATGAATTGAGGAGAAAAACTCACTCAAAACGATCAAGTGTAACAGTACAGAGTACTGTCATACTTATAGGCAAACCAAACTACTGATATGCTTCATCTAACAAACTATAAATACTGTTCTATACAAACTACTGTTATGTAACATCTGATAATTACTAAAGTACAAAACATAAGGAAACTATTGCTTCACGTTCCACTGTTGTAGCCTTAGCACAGATGTTGAGTCTTCAGTGCTTTCTTCAAAGGTGATCAGTCTTTGAGAGGGCAGTGTTTGAGTCTTCAGCAGTACTTAGGATACAGCAGTAGATAGAGTAACATAGTTTGTCTTCAGCAGTTGTTAGATAATCATCAGAGTTTGGTTTATCAGTTGTTGTAGTTGAGCAGCACTTAACATCCATCAGCTGTTAGATAACCACTGTCAAGGGGAGAGATTAGAGTAAACTGCTGCTTATTAAGTGTCCACTGATGGGATCCGGTTTTGGCTTTACATTATCTGTTCCTCTGTTAGGGTTCAATCCCAACAATCTCCCCTTGGAACAGATAATGCCAAAACCATTCCTTATTCAGGACCTTTATTACTCATTAAGAGTGCCCTTGCTTGTTCCTTAAATTCAACTTCAAATTCTTTAGCACTCTGGTCATCTAAATCCCTGCACAGTGAAAGCTCAAGGAGATCCTGCAAATCTTGAACACTAAGGCCTAGTGCTTCTTTCCTTGATATATGCTTCACCTCACCATTGGATCTGAACAAAGTCAATACGTGGGTCTTTTGATCAGACATCCACTTTAGTATTTTTGAATCCAATGGGTTTCTTGGGAGAGATTTATTATCAGATGAGTTGAGGGACAATGGACTTGAAAACATCTGCAGACTTTTAGACATTCTATTGAAAGCTTCTTCAATGACTCTGTCTGCTGCAGCTATATCATCTGCAGTTTCTTGTTCACTAAGCTCTTGTCTTTCAACTTCTGTCTTGTCTTTTGCAGTGTCTGGAGATGCAGGTTTGTTGAGTACCTTCTTAAAAAGGTTTTGAAGCCTTGATGAGCTGTCTTCATTTAGACCCATTTTTGAGATGGTGTCCTTGAGATACTCAGCTTCCTTTTCTAAGACCTCTTCTTCAGTCAGCTGTCTGCCTTCATCTTGTTTTGACCCAAGTGTAGGACTGTCTGCTGATTTTAGCATTGTCTTGAGGTTTTCAATTTTCTGTTCAAGCTTCATCATCTGTTCTCTTTTCTTTGAAGCATCTGAAGCAGTTTTCTTTTTTTTCTTTAGCCTCTCATAGGCTTCATCAGTTTGTTGCCTAGACCATTTTGATATGGCTTCAGCAGTGTCCATCTTAGCATCCACTAACTCCTTTTTCTTTCCTTTATATTCAGCAGTGAGGTCAGCAATGAGCTTTTTGTATTTACTCCAGTTTGGAGCATTTTTCTTCTTTGAAGGATCATTTTTGATTCTTTGGATCCTTTCAGCCTCATGCTTTAAAGCTACTAATGGCCATTCCTTAAACTGTTGTTCTTCAGCAGGATAGAACTTTTCTTTCATGATGAAGGCTAGAAGTTGTTCTCTTAACTTCTTCTTTTGATCAGCCTTTTCCTTTTCTAGCTTTTGGGCAAATTCTTCTATCTGCTTTACCTTTGCAAGGTAGAACTCCAGTCTTTTAGCAATGCCTACTTCGCTTAGACTTTCCTTTTCACTGTCAACCTTAGCTTTTACTTTAGCTTGCCTTGTCTTTATTTGGAGATAATCATCTATATCCTCTGGTGGCATGTAGCCTATGAGTGAGGAGAATCTTCTTTTTGAAGGATCTTCTTCTGTATAGAATTGCCTCATCTCATTTTTGAGAGCTTCAATTTCCAGAGGATATTTTGCAGCATTAGGATCATGTGTTCCCTCATTGGCAGGTATTGGCTTCCTTTTTCTACTGAGGAGCTTTGGTTGTGATATAGGAAAGGATAGAGCAGTGGTGGATGGTTGACTAACAACTGTTGAAACAACTGGTGTCTCAACTGCTGTTGTCATTACAACTGCTGATGTGTCAGCAGATGTCTTCTGCTTTTGAGCAAGGGTTATTGTGGCAGTTGTTTGGGAGGTGATCAGTGGTTGACTAGCAGTAGTTGAAACAACTTGTGTTTCAACCACTGTTGCCATTACAACAGATGTTGTAACATCTGTTGTCTTCTGCCTTTTAGCAAGGGGTGATGATGGTTTAGCTGTTTGTGATGGTAGGAGTGGCTTTTGTGTTGTAGACACAGGTGGTGGTGGTGGAACAGTAGTTGTGGTGGTGTGTGATGAAGTGGTGTGTGTTGGAGGTGTGTGTGTTGATGAGATAGCAACTGTTTGGCTACTGACAGCAGTTTTTGTAACTACTGTTGTATCAGCTGTTGAAGTTTTTGTGGTTTTGGGTTTTTCTGGTTCAAAGTATATCCCATCTTCTATACTTTCTTTTTCAGCTTGGTTTTCTCCCCCTTTTTGGCATTATCTGCCAGGGGTGTATTCATGAAGATAATGGTAGATGGACTTTTCTCACTCTGAGCAGTCTTTTGGATGCTAGCCTTTATAGCTTTGATATCCGCTTGAGTGTCTTTGAACCTTGATTCCACCATGTTGGTCAGCATTTGTACTTGATTTGCATGCTGTTTAGCAGCCATTTGTTGCTGATGTTCAAGCAATGGTTGGAGAATATTCCAAAGCTCATTTACAGCAAATGCTTGTGGAGCAGGTGCTTGAGCAGGAGGAGCAGAAGATTGGGCTATTTGAGCTTCTAACAGCTGCTGCACCATATCTTTTATTTCGGCAACAGAAGATTCTAGATTTTCAACTCTGGCCGTCAATTCGTTGTATCTTGAATCATCACCTGATTTAACAGGATCATCTGAATCCCCACAAGTGGTGGTTGTATCAATGTGTGACTTAGGAGCTGTAGCCCAAAAGTCATCCATTGATGCCCCTTTTTCTTGGTACTGGGGACTTCTTTCTTCGGCACTCGATAATCCTTTGATGTTACCAGCAGTTAAAGATAACTCACTGGTGGTTACCGATGTTGCCATGGAAGAAATTGCCTTCAAGGGAGTCTTAGTTATGTAACAACTGTCCAACTGAAGATCTATTGATCCATCAGTTGTAGTTGCTGCTCCACTTGAACTACCACCGAGAGTTATTTGTAACTCAGGGGGTGTAACCTCCTCAGCTGTTGCTGGGATAGCAGAGGTAAGTGCATCAAACCCAGTCACTTGTGGAGGTATACTCTCAGAAATGGGTGATAGAGAGGAACTGGTTTTTGTCTGTGCCATATCAACTGCATGCAACAGGGGTATTATTGATTGTGGCAATATTATTGGTGATGGTATGGGTGTTGAAAGAGACATGTCCTTGGGATCAGGACTGTGGAAGATGGATCCGAGTGGATACAGAGCTTCATAATGCGGTGTCCCTGTGCTTACAACTTGATCCTTTTGTGAGGATGCAAGAGGAGTTTGAGGCTGGGGTTGAGATCTTTCTACCAACTGCTGTGAGGAAGTAGCAGCAGTGGTTTCTGGTGACTTTTGTGCTGTCACTGGCAGTTGCTCTGGGATCTCATCTTCCAGAGTTGCCTTTGTTTTGGGTTTGGTGGGTTTTCTGGATGGTTTTCTTTTGGTCTTTTTGGTGGTGGCAGGTGTGGGGTTCAGAGCAGTTGGTGTGTTACTCTGATCACCTGGAGCAGTGGGCTCAGCAGTGGTTTCTTGAGGGTCAGTGGCAGTTTCTAAAATCTGCTCTGCCTCTTTTATTTTTAATTTTATTGGTGCCATCATTCTTGAAAAAGTTTCTATTGTTAAACAGTTTATTTTGAATGAGACACCTTGTTTGGGCACTTCTGCCTCTTTCCCGACAAATTTTTGTTCAAAATAGTAACTGAGAAACCTAGGAAAGAGCATCAATGCCTTATTATCAACGTTCTTTACCAAATCATCAAATATTTCCTGGGAGTAGTTATAGTTTTCATTGTTCAAAATTGCATACCCCATGCATTGGATTTTTGTTGGTATCTCATTGAAGGACGTTGTTTTATTTGAAACACACATGAGCAGTGTGTGGAATAAAAATCTGGGTGCAGAAGGGAAGTAACCCTTTTGTAGGGTGTCCCTGTTTGGTTGTTCTGCATAGCCCCTTTTCATGAAATCCTTTACCAACTCGTCTTTTGTAAAAGAGGTTTTTCCATTTAAATCATCGAGTTTAAAGGTTTCAGAGATGGATTTTGGTGAGATTTTTACCTTCTTACCCTGTATCGAGGAGTTGATGGCGGCGATGATGTCTCCTTGTTTTTCAAGGGTGGCATTTTTCCAGAACTCTCTCTGGGTATCAAGGTAAATAAGAGCGTCTGCTGTTATCAAAGTTTTGTACTTTGATGCAGAAAGGATGTCAAGGATGGAGTCGAAAGTGTGGTTATCGGTAGGTTTTGTGAGTATACCTACATAATTGTGTGGAGCTTTGTAGCGGATCTCCGGTGTTTCAGCGGCCATTTGAGTGGCATCTGCTGTTGTGGAGGAAGAAGATGGTTTTGATTTTGATTTCGATTTTGGTTTCGTCATTTTGGATGAAGAAGATCGAAGAGATTTTTGGAGTTATGAGAGGGAAACTGCTATGAGAAGAGAACTTTTGGAATTCAATTCGACAGTAAAACCCTGTTTGGATTTAATCAGGGTTTTATTTAGGGAAAAAAGTGATTGCTGATGTGGCAGCGGTTATTTTTGATCTGAAAGCTAAAAACTGACCACGTGTCAAACATCTGATGGAATGCTAAATAATGGAGGACAGTTGTTTTGACAACTACTGATGGAACAAGTATCAGTAGTTACAACGGTAATAAAATGAAACAGTGGATGTATCAGTGGATGAAACAATGATTTTAAACATCAGTGTTTTTGAAGAGCAGAGGTTGACACTTTAGCAGTGGACAGACTTTAGAGAGCAGATGTTAAAGCACAACAGCATTTTAGATACAACAGTGGTAGAATAATGAAGATTTTTTTTTTGTCTCAACAACTGATAGTGTAGCAGTGTTTCAACTCTTGACAAAAATGTTAGCATCTGCTTGTTCAGATGTAGAACTTGATTTTGCTTTGTGAAAGCATAGTATCTTATCTAACATCTGTTTGAGCATTTGAAATGCTATTCTTAACAAAATACATTTTAGATGTAAATTATCAAGATTAAATTACCAGCAGTTGTTTACAGGAATTTTTGTTCTAGGTTTTGCCAAGTGTCTGTTATTTAGACAATGGTTTAGCATCCTAGATGATGAAGACATTTCTACATGAGCTGCTCATTTTGTGTCTAATTACCTGAACTAGAGCATGAGTATCTCAGTAGTCTAAGTCAATTTACAATCAATTTATGATCAGTGAAAACCTAAGTTGAGCTCAACCTGACCTTGGTATGTATGTCATTTCCTTTTGACCATATTTAAGGATAGTAATTTCACACAAAAATAAGGAAATTACATCCTGACCAGAGATGAGCTTTTACTATTAAAAATGAGTAAAAGAACAAAATATATTTCATAAAGGAATGAAATATATCTAGTTTTTATTTTAGAGGAAAACACCTTAACAAAAATCAAAGGAAGTTTTGAAAATAATCAAAAGGATCCGACAACTTTCCAGTAAATTCATGATCATATCATTCTCAAGTTATTTTGACCATTGTTTGGGTCAATTTCTTGTCAATTGATTGTAAATTCCTTTTAAGCACCATCACTGAAGATGCTATTGTTACCAGAACAATTCCTGTATTGATGAATGCACACAGTTGCACAATGACCACTGATGATCTAATTTGAACCTCAAGAGTGTTTTATGCTTATACTCTTTTGCTTTTGATTTCAAAAGTTTGAGATAGCCACATTTTAAGATTTGTTCATTTTCCTTTTCCCTTTGTACCCTCTTTATTCATATGTTCAGAAATACTCACTAGGAGATTATATTTTGAACATACTTTGTCCATAATCATTCTGAAGCAATGTTTTGAGAGATCTGACCATGTTTGATCATGTTTTATTTCAAATCTCACATTACTTATGATTAGGACTGATTTGACACCTTATTTTCTCAATGTGTTTTGGATAAAATTGATTTGGTCCTTTTGAAGGTTCTCAACCTGCCTTTGAACACATGAGAAATTTTTGACTAAATATCACAAAAATCAACACAACAATTGAAATCAATTTTGAAAACATCGAACGATCCCATAATTTATCAGATATTTTACAGATCTGAAAACTATGAGTGACATATGTATGAAAACGCTTGTTGTGTGAGATTTGTGTGTCATATGACATCTTGGTTGATTTTCAGAGTATTTGAATATTCATTTAACCATGATTCACTCGTTACTCTGTTTTTCAACTGGATACAACCAACCTTAGCATCAATGAATTTTGAGCTGAACTGTTATGTCAAATTGATTGTAAGATCGAATTTGACTGTCCAAGCTCTGATACCAATTGTTAGGATCTGAGGCTGTCTGTGATTGTGTTTGTTTGCATAAAACGAATAAGTGCAGCGGAAATGAGTAGCAAACTTTGTAAACACAAACAAAGGAAAGTGTAGATTGATAAACAATTGCTTTTCATTGAGTCAAAAGATTTACATAAAAGCAAAAGATTAGAGTGCAAGCTTACAATCTAAACTCCCCCTCAGCCTGATACACCAGAGTTGGTTGCACAAGATGAAAGGATGAATTGAGGAGAAAAACTCACTCAAAACGATCAAGTGTAACAATACAGAGTACTGTCATACTTATAGGCAAACCAAACTACTGATATGCTTCAGCTGACGTCACCATGATAGTGACATCTAACGACCTAACAAACTATAAATACTGTTCTATACAAACTACTGTTATGTAACATCTGATAATTACTAAAGTACAAAACATAAGGAAACTACTGCTTCACGTTCCACTGTTGTAGCCTTAGCACAGATGTTGAGTCTTCAGTGCTTTCTTCAAAGGTGATCAGTCTTTGAGAGGGCAGTGTTTGAGTCTTCAGCAGTACTTAGGATACAGCAGTAGATAGAGCAACAGAGTTTGTCTTCAGTAGGTTTTAGATAATCATCAGAGTTTGGTTTATCAGTTGTTGTAATTGAGCAGCGCTTAACATCCATCAGCTGTTAGATAACCACTGTCAAGGGGAGAGATTAGAGTAAACTGCTGCTTATTAAGTGTCCACTGATGGGATCCGGTTTTGGCTTTACATTATCTGTTCCTCTGTTAGGGTTCAATCCCAACAGTACCGCGACTAGTGCTGACAAGTATCGTTTATTCGCGTTCCTATTGTTAGTCTAGGATATTGTTTCTAATCGCTTCGGATTCATTATCATAATTCACTATGATTTTTGTAATTCCTAGACTCTCAAGACTTTAATTAATTAGAATTAAGTCAAATATGCGAAAAATAATAGTTAAAATAGGTGTTCAAGTTGTACGGAATTACCGGAATTTTTCCGTTTGTCACATAAGCCAGCCGATCGACGAGGCCAACATATCGGCTAACACATGGCCCCACACTTTAACATATTCATGAAGTCTAGTATTGAACGAAGTGTTGATCGATCGAACTACGGTCTGATTTGAATTACTCTTCGGATCATGAGATATTATGCTTCAACACTTAATCGATTTTCAACTTGTTCAACACGTTGGAGTGCTGACGGGTGGTCCGTAGGACAACCCTTCAGTGCCTTAAAAAGATTAAAATCCCATGCTTTACACGTTTAATTCTTTGAACTTGGTAACTACTAGTTGTTTGGACGTGCAGGTGCAAATGGAGCTTAAAAGGGAAGGAATTTGGAGCATCAATGAAAAAATAAAATTTTGGAATTGAAGAACTAAGAATAGCACAAGATAGAGGATGAAATTACGAGAACGTGGGCGAAACCGGCGAAGAAAATGGAGTTGAAACGAGAAAGTTATGAAGAAAACAAGAAAACGAAACCTGGCGCCGTCGTAGCCTACGGCTCTGGCCGTAGGTTACGGCCCTCACTGGGTCTTCTGGTCCACCGTTGCTCAGTTCTGGCTTACCGTAAGAGTTTTATTGACCCCGTAGCCTATGGCAAGAGCCGTAGGTTACGGCTTTGACCGGCGTAAAAGTTGTAACTGCCCCATTTATTGGTATTTTATGATGTCTTTTGAGTACTTATCATTCCTAATCGGTTACACAACACTTGGGGACGAATTTTGGCTAACTTTTGGAGCTTGAAGACTATCTCTATCATTGTTTTTCATGTTCTTAACTTGTGTGAAGATTAAAACTTGGTTTATGATGTTTGTTCAAGCCATGAGTGGCTAAACATTTTGTGGTCATATTTGGTGGAAGGTTTTGTAAGACTTTATGCTTTATTTCCTTATTTCTAGAATAATAATCTTGATCTTTATTGAATTGTTTGTTATGGTGTGTGATTGATTGTTAGTAAATTATTGATTCTTATGTTAAACTAATTAGAAACCATACATTCTTGGTGTCGTTGGCAATCGAGATATCATGGGTATAGTTAGGCTTGGGTAAGGGTTGATTGATCATCGGGTAACAACCTCACGTTCTAGGAATCTGAGTACTTAGTTCCCTTTCATCACTGCAATTGATCACACATGAACTATGTCTATGTAGTTCTTTCTAGTGGAATGTTAGCATAAATGTCAAAGCAAACCGGAAACTAAAGATGATTACTTGTCTCTAATTTGTTTACAACCAACACTTACATTTTGCAATCATAATAGTAATTTTAGTTTTGAAACTAATTCTCTCAAATCAACTCTTGACAATTACTTTACTTGCATTTAGTTTAATTTTAGTTAACTTAGATAACACTTTAAATAACACATATTCCACAAACTCCCTGTGTTCGATACCCACTTGCCACTAACTATTTAGTAGTAATTGGATTAAATTTGATTGTGACCACGACATCACGTCAAATTTTGGCGCCGCTGCCGGGGAGTAGTGCGCAACGTGTGTTATTTTTGCTTTTCTTAAGTTTGTTATTTTTCTGGTTTACGCGGGGTGTGTTAGTGTGCAGGTATTTACAGGTGCATGCGTACTAGAAGCTCTCACAAGCTTTCACCATTAGCATTTGATCCGGAAATCGAACGAACCTTGCGAGCAAACAAGATTTTGTTAAGGGAAAATACAATTAGCGGTTCATCAACAACACCAATTACACCGATTACACCACTGAGATACATGGATCGGGATCCACCACCACCACCACCCACTACGGGTGAAACTGCTCCACCATTTATACCAACAACCACTCAACCTTCACCAAATACCACCCTTCCAACCACTACCACCGAACCTACCGTACTTCAAAATGTCACACCAACTAATACCACACAACCTATTACCACTCAAGAAGAACCCACCATTACTTTTAACCCTGCTACTACTATTCCACCATTGTCCCATTTCTTTCCGGGTGCGGGTCAATCATATTCAAACTATACCATAGCACCAAACTCGATCATTGTCCATGCTTCATCATTTCGACCATCAAACTAGTCGAGTTTTCAATACTCGACTCTTCCATTTGGGCAATCTTCGAGAATTCAAGGAGATGGTTATGATGAGGGATATGAGGAATTTGAGGGTTTTGATGAAGATGGGTATGCTTATGGAGGTGATGGGGATCAAGGAGAGTTCGGTTACGTGCAAGGACAATTTCAAGGAATGCCAAGTATTGGTGGAGTGCAACAACAACAACAACTCATACCACAACACATTAGGCCGAGGCCACAAGGGCCACAAATGCAACGTCCTATATCATTGCAACAAGTTCGTCCACAGAATGTACAACCTCAACTTCAAAGGCCAATTCAACAACCACCGATGCCACAACAACAATTTCAACAACCAATGGCACCACAACAGCATATACCAAGACCAATGGGTCCTGTTCGTCCAAGGGGGCGGTTTGGTGTACCAAGAAGGCATCTTAGAGAATATGCGAGGGGTATTGAAGCGCATTTTAGGCCGGTGATTACTCATAATCCTTCACCGGTGGTTATTCCTCACAACAACCAAGGAAGAACTTTTGAAGTAAGAACAAATTCCTTGCAAAGTTTGCCGAAATATAAGGGTCTAGCAACGGAGGAACCCTATTTCCATTTGGAAGCCTACGACTCAATTTGCAATACTCTTGGGAGTCAAGGTTTTTCGGCCGATGATGTCAAGTTGGTTTTATTTCAATTTTCTTTGGAGGATAAGGCAAAGAAGTGGTTTTACACTTTGCCTTCAGCATCTATTTACACTTGGGCGGAAATGCAACAAATTTTCTTAGACGAATTTTATACCGCCCAAAAGACCAATGATGCTAGGAAGGGGTTGAGGAGCTTCCAACAACAACAAGGCGAAATGTTTCATGAAGCCTTTGAGCGCTTTAATATGATGATCAAAAATTGCCCGTGTCATGGAATTGAACTTTGGGAGTTGATGAATGCTTTCCATGAGGGGTTGTGTGCCGAAGATGCGCGTGATTTAATGTCCATCACAAATGGGACTTTTGGCACAAACTATGAGCATGACGATTGGGAGTTCTTGGAGCAAATGGCCATTACATCAAAGAGAAAAGCTCAAGCATCGAGGAGAGCACGACCGGCCATTACTCGAACACAAGTACATGCGGTTGATGATGGTAATGTACAAACTTCTAATCAAATTTATGATGTTTGTGCTATTTGCAATGAAATAGGTCATGCGGCTGAAAATTGCCAAGGAGGTGATGGGCAATTGATGTGTGTAAAATGCAACATATAAATTACATCAAATGAGGCATAAAACTAACCCTTTTTAAGTACTAATGTTGGAAAAAGTGTGTTTTTGTCTTCCTTTTGTATTTTCAGGATTAAATGAGCTCAAATTAACAAAAGAAGCAAAAAGGCAGCTAAATCTAACATAAATACAAGAAAAGGAACAAAAGTGGACTGCCCGACCCCTCGACAGCATCCTCCCAAGCAAAACAGAGAAGGCAGAAGACTGAACACGCCCCGTGCTCAGCGAGCACGGGGCCGTGCCCAAGAAGCAGCAGAAAAGACAAACCTCTAGAAGCTTCTAATGCTCACCACGGGGCCGTGCCCAGTGAACACGGGGGCGTGCCCAAAGTACTGCAGACGCATTAATTGTAATTGCGAATTACAATTAATGAGGAGAGATAGTGTCAGACAGGCACGGGGCCGTGCCCAGCGGACACGGGGCCGTGCCCAGGCCTCTGTTCAGCCTATAAATAGGAGTGCTTGGCTTCATTGCAACTCATCCCTTGGCACACCACCTCTCTCACACTTCATCCACCACCCACCACCATCACAACACCATCATCCACCACCATCATCCATTGTCCATCATAGAGTGTGTGAGTCGTCTTGGGATCCAATATTGATCGTAAGAGTTCTTGACAATCAAGGCCATGTTTGCCTAAGTCTCTTACATCACTTGGTGAAGACAAGTGTTTAGTATAATACTTTTTATTTTTAATCTTTTGCACTTTTTATTTAGTTTTGTATTAATGACTTTAATAACTAGTTGCTTATGTTGAAGGTGATTCTTCCTTATCGTTTGTCCGTGGTGTCTTGGCATTATTTTACTGTCTATATAAAATAAAAGATTTTCACCATTCATATCTCCACGGTCTATATGGAGGTGTGTTGGCTACCTGGTCGGGGGTTAAGGGAACGGTTTGGTAAGGGTCTTGCCCTTGTTCAGCGTTCAGAGGTCCTGCAAGGGACCTGGGTCAAATTTAGTAGGACCTCCTTCAATACCCAAAGGTATTGGATGGCGGGGGTCCAAACTCTTTGACCCCCTCATAAGTTAACTACTATTAATACTATAACCCGACTATTTAGGACTGTATCCCTGCTGACTCAGACTACTTAGTCGAGGGTAATGTCACCTCCAAAAGAGGGGCCTACCATAATTTGCATTAATAACTTAATTCATTATCTTTCAATAATCCGACCCTTTAGGATTGTATCCTTGCTGACTCAAACTACTGGGTTGAGGGTAACGTCGCCTTCAAAAGAGGGGCCTACTACAATAACTAAGATAATCTCTTAAACAAGTGCAAAAGTGCGAAAATAATCAAAGGTTATACTAATACACGAGTCGGATCCAAGTGATTCATCTTGTCTATCTGTTTTTATTTTTATTTTATTTTTCAGCATTTTGTCAGTTTTATTTTCTTAGTTTAAAAATCTTTTTCTAATATTTTGATTTGATTAGACGTTGAGGATAAACCGGTACTAAAAGCTCTTGTGTCCTTGGACGACCTCGGTGTCTTACCAACACTATACTACGTCCACGATGGGTGCACTTGCCCATATGTGTGTTTAGTGTTAGTAAATATCGTGTTTTATAAATTTAAAACTTGGCTAAAAAGTGTAAAAAGGCCTTAAAATATATTACACTACACACACATCAAGTTTTTGGCGCCGCTGCCGGGGACACAAGGATTTTAAGAAAGTTAGGAATCAACGGCCTAATCATTTTTTTATTTTCTTTTTAATTTTTTTTTTAGGATGTTCTTAGTTTTTCAGCTTCTGCAGAGCTTAGCACGGGCCGTGCTTGCTGAACACGCCTCCGTGCTCAATCATTGGAACTGGCAATCTTGTTTTAAGTCAGACAGTAAGCTGAACACGGGGCCATGCTCACTCAACACGCCCCCGTGCCCAAGATTCAGTTACTGAAAACAGAACCGTTAGATCCCGGCGGTTGGTAATTTCTGACACAAACATGAGTGATGGTAATTTTTTTTACTTTCGGCACTCTTATGGTACGTGGTGTCAATTATGTGGAGGCAACCATAAAGAATTAGAATGTTACTTTCTAAATTATAAGCCCCACTATATAGACCCACCGTCTCCCTATAACCTTAAGAGGGGCGAAAGTAAAAATAATCACTATCTCTCCCTCGAATGCGCCCAGCCAGATATTCTAGGAGAAATGCTCCTTCACGAGTTATTTCAACTAGAAAATCTAATTTTAAATTGGTTAAAAGAGCTTAGGAAGGATTTCATTAATCCATCCCAAGACGACGACCATGAAGAAATGTTGGGGTCGCATTCCAACAACCTCGTTGCTCCCAAAAATACCTTCAGTTCTAGCGAAGACTTGGACGATAGTCGTCCCTGTGCCGATTATGCCGTGAAGGACTCTCCATCGACTTCGTTCGGTGCATACATAGACCTGAGCGATTCGGCATATACCTTCTTTAACGAGAGCCCGGGAAAGGGTTGGACTTGTCCACCTAGAATAAAAATAGGAATTACCCTCACCGACAACCTCTTGCGTTCTCGCCTTAGTCTAGGACAATTAAGGTATCTTAGGCACTTTGGGGTTGTTCCAACCAGTAAGGAACCACCCGATATCAATAAGTTCCTTAGAAATTGAAGAAACTCCATAAGACAGCTTCCAGACACGGGGCCGTGTCCAGGTCAGCATGCCCCCGTGCCCACCTAAAAGATTCTCTGCTGATTTCGTCAGAATACGGACAAAATGTGTCAGGATTTTAACTGCATACGGGGCCGTGTCCAACCAACATGGGGCCGTGTCCAGTGCGCTGTCATTTTCTTTAAATGCAGCCTGATTCCTGCTCATTTTTGACCACTTCAAAAGACAGAGATTCCTTGGATCTTCACTCATACTATCCTAGGTAAGTTCTAAAAGAAGGTTCCAAAGAACCCTCTTGTCTTTTCCACTTCTATTCATTGCCTTCTCTTTCAATTTTTCATAACATCTCCTCCACTAAAGCTTGGAAACTCCATGATTCCAACCTTTGGTGTGAAGTTTGTAAGGTTGTTATCCAAGGGATCTTACTCAAAGTAAGTTATATAACTTTATTTTAAATTATCTGTGCTTAAAACTCGAATAAAAACCATAAAAATAATTTAAAACTCCAAGATTCCTTGATCTCAAAACCTGCAGACAACTGGACACGGGGCCGTGCTCAGCGAGCACGGGGCCGTGTCCGAGGTTCTGTTTCATAAAAATTAAACTCTCTTTGGTCTATTTCCCAGAAATGGCAAGCAGAACTAGCGGAGCGTCTTCATCAAGAAATAACCGACAGGGGAGGAGATCATCAACGGCAGAAGACTCTCTTGTAAACTATGTTTATGCCCTAAGAGAGGCTATTGATGAAATGACGGGGGTGGAAGAAGCATTGGTCGACCGTATCAACCATCTAACGGTGGGACTGGAGGGATGTCTCCGAGAGGTAAACCTCTTGCACCAGAGGTTAAACCTCCTCGCCTCTTGACGCGTGCTAGCGTGTATATGTTTTAGTATATATTTTAAGCCCTTTTGACACTTTTTAGCCAAGTTTTAAATTTATAAAACACGATATTTACTAACACTAAACACACATATGGGCAAGTGCATCCATCGTGGACGTAGTATAGTGTTGGTAAGATACCGAGGTCGTCCAAGGACACAAGAGCTTTTAGTACCGGTTTATCCTCAACGTCTAACCAAATCAAAATGTTAGAAAAGATTTTTAAACTAAGAAAATAAAACTAAATGCTGAAAAATAAAAAAAAACATAAAAAAACAGATAGACAAGATGAATCACTTGGATCCTACTCGTGTATTAGTATAACCTTTGATTATTTTCACACTTTTGCACTTGTTTAAGAGATTATCTGAGTTATTGTAGTAGGCCCCTCTTTTGAAGGCGACGTTACCCTCAACCCAGTAGTTTGAGTCAGCAAGGATACAATCCTAAAGGGTCGGATTATTGAAAGATAATGAGTTAAGTTATTAATGCAAATTATGGTAGGCCCCTCTTTTGGAAGTGACGTTACCGTCGACTAAGTAGTCTGAGTCAGCAGGGATACAGTCCTAAATAGTCGGGTTATAGTATTAATAGTAGTTAACTTATGAGGGGGTCAAAGAGTTTGGACCCCCGCCATCCAATACCTTTGGGTATTGAAGGAGGTCCTACTAAATTTGACCATGGTCCCTTGCAGGACCTCTAAACGCTGAACAAGGGCAAGACCCTTACCAAACCGTTCCCTTAACCCCCGACCAGGTAGCCAACATACCTCCATATAGACCGTGGAGCTATGAATGGTGAAAATCTTTTATTTTATATAGATAGTAAAATAATGCCAAGACACCACGGACAAACGATAAGGAAGAATCACCTTCAACATAAGCAACTAGTTATTAAAGTCATTAATACAAAACCAAATAAAAAGTGCAAAAGATTAAAAATAAAAAGTATTATACTAAACACTTGTCTTCACCAAGTGATGTAAGAGACTTAGGCAAACATGGCCTTGATTGTCAAGAACTCTTACGATCAATCTTGGATCCCGAGATGACTCACACACTCTATGATGGACAATGGATGATGGTGGTGGATGATGGTGTTGTGATGGTGGTGGGTGGTGGATGAAGTGTGAGAGAGGTGGTGTGCCAAGGGATGAGTTGCAATGAAGCTAAGCAGTCCTATTTATAGGCTGAACAGAGGCCTGGGCACGACCCCGTGTCCGCTGGGCACGGCCCCGTGCCTGTCTGACACTATCTCTCCTCATTAATTGTAATTCGCAATTACAATTAATGCGCCTGCAGTACTTTGGGCACGCCCCCGTGGTGAGCAATAGAAGCTTCTACAGGTTTGTCTTTTCTGCTGCTTCTTGGGCACGGCCCCGTGCTCGCTGAGCACGGGGCGTGTTCAGTCTTCTGCCTTCTCTGTTTTGCTTGGGAGGATGCTGTTGAGGGGTCGGGCAATCCACCTTTGTTCCTTTTCTTGTATTTATGTTAGATTTGCTGTCTTTTTGCTTCTTTTGTTAATTTGAGATCATTTAATCCTGAAAATACAAAAGGAAGACAAAAACACACTTTTTCCAACATTAGTACTTAAAAAGGGTTAGTTTTATGCCTCATTTGATGTAATTTATATGTTGTATTTCACGCACATCACCTCTCCTCCTTTGGTACCTATAATAACCCAAAGGGCGTGGAACGTGGTCCCCGAAGTCATCATACCCGCCGAATGGTACGCCATACACCCGGAGCCTCCGCAAAGGATAGTGCAAGGAGTTCCGGTGGTTGTTCCCTTCCTCCACAAGATGTTGTGGAAAATGAAGCCGCCTTCTTCCTCCCAAAGGAGATAGAGGAATGGCTTTAACAACATTTAGGAAGAAAACCATCGGCCGAGAGTCCTACTACATCGGGAAACTACTCCCGAAATTTTCTTAACAAGCAGTAGAACTCTTTATGATAACTTTGTGTACCTCCTGACCTTATTGGTTAAGATTTTTCTTTTTATTTTTCTTTTTAGGAACATTATGTAAGATCTCTCTATGATTTTAATTGAATGATGGTTTTAAAATGGTGTCATGGTGGTCAAGGATGAAAAGGGAAACGGAAACATGGCCCCATGCAAAAAAACAAGGCCATCCCACAAGAATTTCTCTATTACAGTAAGCTCAGCACGGGCCGTGCCCAGCCAACACGGCCCCGTGCTGAACACCCTGCAGATAAATGCCCAGTTCAGGTAACTGGACACAGGCCGTGTTCACTGAACACGCCCCCGTGTCCAGGCTTCTATTTCTTTTCCTTAATTATTGTTACTGGCACCTGAACACGGGGCCGTGCCCGGTCCCCACGGGGCCGTGTCCAGACTGTCAGTAACATAAATTTTTGCTTTTAACACCATGTTACACATTCAATCAACCTAAAAATTTATTTTTGAGACACATTTAGGACAATGTGTAATTTAAGTGTGGGGGGATGCTAAAACCTTGAATTTTGCAAGTCCTAATAACAAGTCTTACACAAAACTCTATTGGAACCGCTAATCACCCCAAATTTTCAAAAATTTTCATTTTTTTTACTTGTCTAACAAGGTTATATTTTTACAGGTTTACAACCGATAGCGTCGTGATAAAAAGAACCAACATAAGAAAATTATGAAACGACATGACAAGCTTAGTTAAAATTCGATTGTATATACTTGATCACATAAAAACCCATTCCCACAAAAGTGAGTTTTGAGCCTTTATTGAGCATACAAATATACATCTTTACGCTAAATGCTCATTTTTCGTTTCTTGTGTGAATAGTCGCTTGGTTCTTACGACTCTAGAACTTGCCACGACAATTCATTCCCGGTCCTTACCAACTTAAAACCCAAGTAAGTAAATGATGGAGGCATTAGGACTAACCCTTTTTCTTTCAAAACCATTATTTTTATTTTTCTTTTCACCTACCCAAAAACTCCCCCTAGTTAGCCCCTTTGAGCCTAAACCTTTTCGTTTCTTAACCCAAAACCCTTTTTACCCACCAAAAACTCTTTTATTTTCACCTTTTATTTTAGTAACAGGCTCGGTTTTCGTGTGACTAAAAAAAATATATTTACAATGAAGTTAGAAATAAACAAACAAAGCTCCTCAAACAAAAGCTTGTTTGAAGAAATACTTCATTAAAAATAAAAAGTCACAAAAACAAAATGTTTTACGAAAACCGACGCTTTTTACGACTTTCGCCCTTTTCTACTAACCACTAACCCAACTACCCACCTTTAGCCCAAGCCTAACCCTTCACCCAAAAAGTCCTCTTGATATTTACAAAGGTATAAAGTTAAAAAGGAGGAGGATTGATTGCTTGGCAAGCTTATGGTAGGAATAAGTTCCATGCCGCTCTCGAGTGATTCACTAAAAATACACCTTCGGCCAAGTGTGAGTGATTTCTCCGGTGAGGTATGTGAACTTGTATATAAATGGAATTTTAGAAAGGTATGTTATGCCTTAATAAATAATTTACCTTATGAAAAGTTTTTAATAAATCATGACGAATAGGATTGTAAATAAGTAAAAATAAAACCTAACCAATCTAGGAAAATCCCGACACTCTATGACAAGCCAAAAACCTTCTCTTCTACCATTCCATTTGGGAGTGTAAGCCACATATTAAAGAGTTTTGCTTGAGAACAAGCAAAAGTTCAAGTGTGGGGATATTTGATGTGTGTAAAATGCAACATATAAATTACATCAAATGAGGCATAAAACTAGCCGTTTTTAAGTACTAATGTTGGAAAAAGTGTGTTTTTGTCTTCCTTTTGTATTTTCAGGATTAAATGAGCTCAAATTAACAAAAGAAGCAAAAAGGCAGCTAAATCTAACATAAATACAAGAAAAGGAACAAAAGTGGAATGCCCGACCCCTCGACAGCATCCTCCCAAGCAAAACAGAGAAGGCAGAAGACTGAACACGTCCCATGCTCAGCGAGCACGGGGCCGTGCCCAAGAAGCAGCAGAAAAGACAAACCTATAGAAGCTTCTAATGCTCACCACGGGGCCGTGCCCAGTGAACACGGGGGGCGTGCCCAAAGTACTACAGGCGCATTAATTGTAATTGCGAATTACAATTAATGAGGAGAGATAGTGTCAGACAGGCACGGGGCCGTGCCCAGCGGACACGGGGCCGTGCCCAGGCCTCTGTTCAGCCTATAAATAGGAGTGCTTGGCTTCATTGCAACTCATCCCTTGGCACACCACCTCTCTCACACTTCATCCACCACCCACCACCATCACAACACCATCATCCACCACCATCATCCATTGTCCATCATAGAGTGTGTAAGTCATCTCGGGATCCAAGATTGATCGTAAGAGTTCTTGACAATCAAGGCCATGTTTGCCTAAGTCTCTTACATCACTTGGTGAAGACAAGTGTTTAGTATAATACTTTTTATTTTTAATCTTTTGCACTTTTTATTTGGTTTTGTATTAATGACTTTAATAACTAGTTGCTTATGTTGAAGGTGATTCTTCCTTATCGTTTCTCCGTGGTGTCTTGGCATTATTTTACTGTCTATATAAAATAAAAGATTTTTACCATTCATAGCTCCACGGTCTATATGGAGGTATGTTGGCAACCTGGTCGGGGGTTAAGGGAACGGTTTGGTAAGGGTCTTGCCCTTGTTCAGTGTTTAGACGTCCTGCAAGGGACCAGGGTCAAATTTAGTAGGACCTCCTTCAATACCCAAAGGTATTGGATGGCGGGGGTCCAAACTCTTTGACCCCCTCATAAGTTAACTACTATTAATACTATAACCCGGCTATTTAGGACTGTATCCCTGCTGACTCAGACTACTTAGTCGAGGGTAACGTCACCTCCAAAAGAGGGGCCTACCATAATTTGCATTAATAACTTAATTCATTATCTTTCAATAATCCGACCCTTTAGGATTGTATCCTTGCTGACTCAAACTACTGGGTTGAGGGTAACGTCGCCTTCAAAAGAGGGGCCTACTACAATAACTAAGATAATCTCTTAAACAAGTGCAAAAGTGCGAAAATAATCAAAGGTTATACTAATACACGAGTCGCATCCAAGTGATTCATCTTGTCTATCTGTTTTTATTTTTATTTTATTTTTCAGCATTTAGCTAGTTTTATTTTCTTAGTTTAAAAATCTTTTTCTAATATTTTGATTTGATTAGACGTTGAGGATAAACCGGTACTAAAAGCTCTTGTGTCCTTGGACGACCTCGGTATCTTAGCAACACTATACTACGTCCACGATGGGTGCACTTGCCCATATGTGTGTTTAGTGTTACTAAATATCGTGTTTTATAAATTTAAAACTTGGCTAAAAAGTGTAAAAAGGCTTTAAAATATATATCTAAAATATATTACACTACACACACATCAGCAATACGAAGAGGTTCATGCTGTGCAAGGTCAAGGAGGGGGTGGTAGAAATTACAACAATATGAATTCTAACACTTACCACCCCGGGTTGAGGAACGGACTGGTTAACAGAACAATCCACTCCAACAGTCCATCCGATCGGCCTACCGACCGACCGACCGACCGGACAGGCTGTCCGAACGGACTGGTTAACCGAACGATCAAGCCGTCCGATCGGACCTACCGTCCGATTGACCAGGCTGTTCGACCCACCAACACTTGTTTACGTTTTACGCGTTGCTTATCGTTATGCTATCGAACTACTCAGGCTAACCCTACTCTCAAGTGCTCCCTTCAATCCATCAATCACTGTGAGTATACTCGAACCTTTTTTGCTTTAGCACTTTTGGGTGTTACATATGTTACTTATTCTAAATCACAATCGAACACACTACGCAATTATTTCAAGCGCTAACCGATACCGCATGTATTACGTGACTAAATGAATGCTTGTTGTTATGTTTACACGTGGAATGTTGTCTACCTGCCTTAACGACGATAGTACTATAGTTTGGACTCAGCACCCGTTCACACGGGGGTTGTTAAGGACAATTACTTGCATGGATTACGGTGGTAATCATGTATTGCGAACTACCTCGGGCAGTCAACCCGCAGTCATTGGTATCGATAGATCCATGTCGATAATTAACATGCTTCGTTTTCCTCTGTGTACATGCTGGTTATGCATAAACTATTTCGAACTCTATATGCTATTATCAAACTTGTATGCTCACCTTTACATTTTATGTATTGACTTTATCTTAACGTATGTGACAGGCAATTAGGTTGCTTATCTGCTAGGAAGGCGAGCTTAGAATAAGCGTCTAGAGCATAGTTGTCTGTAGATCTTGCAGATCGAGTCTCTAGAAGCATTTGAACAATTTATATATTTAAACCTGAGTTGTCGGAACAGAATATTTGGCTTGATGTTATCTGTAATAATTTGTTTACTATTTAAGGTACGGTATGGGACGTATTATATAAACTGAATAGTAATAATAATTGTTATGGAGACTTCTGGACAATCTGTTTCGCTCAGTGCCATGCCCCGATGATTGCTCCATCGGTTGGGGTGTGACAGATTGGTATCAGAGCCATAACTATAGGGAATTAGGCTAGACTCGACCTAGTCCGGGTCGATGTCTTAGAGACCTAGACTATAGTTAGGAACCAGCAGACCAAGCTTATGTATTGTATATCCTGCTAATTCTCACCATCACCGCACTCAAATTTTCAATAATGAGAAGGCGATTTAGTCAAGATTAGGTGTGAAAACCGCAAACTCTCGACTAAATTGTTGGATCAATGCTGTTTTATCAACCTATCAATGATTTCTTCATTCTTTTCAATAACGAACGCTTGTTCAACAGGAGATTATACCAAATCAGGAGTGAAATCCATATTTTGATGAATAATCTCCTCTATTTTACTAAAATCAAGGGGAAGTTGTGAAGCTAGGGGTGAAACCCTAACCTTGCCGGCTTGCCCGTGATTTTACCACAACTCTCACCAAGGCCTCGACGGACTCCAACGACCTGAACTCACGAGAATGACCTAGGGAATGCATGCAGAATGCCCAAGAATCGAGGCAGAAACACGATCAAAAAAGTCGAAACGTGACGATAAGTCTATTGAGAATAGTCGAATCGCTTTGGGTAGTCAATGTCTAGTAGCCGCAGACAATCTAATTCTCGATTTTATGTGTTTCTGAGTCAGCAGTTGTCACTCTGAAAATTCGTCGATTTTATGTGTTTTATGTGTAATTACCTGTTTATGTGTTTAAATTTTTGGAGGATTGTTTGATTTTTGCTATCACTTCGATCAACGCACACGACTCGCATTGCTCTTCTATCTCAATACGCTAACAAGTCGCTACAAATCTAGACGACATGATGATATGATATCCGATTATACTATACTACTCGACATGTTATACGCGACCGATATATACGAACGACACGCGAGCTTTGAAAGATAGGTTTCTGTATTCTGACTGCATCTGTGATTAAATGTGTATGTGCTTCTGTGTTTATGTGTCTCTGTGCTCTACGTGCTTATGTGCTTCTGTGACTACGTGAATCGATGATTGTGTGCTTATGTGTTTATACATGTTTTGACGTGTTCCTGAGCTTTAGTAAATAATAGACGTGTGAGGTGAGATTCAATTTCGATGTGTCTGAGACCTACGACGATGTCTGTTGCAGACCATGTCGTCATCCGGACACCGAACCCCACTTCCCCGCCAAGAGAAGAGAGACAAACGTCTTGCTGCTATCATCGCCAAGCAAGTAGTGAAAGCTGTGAGCTAAGTGTATGAGAACGTCAGCAAATCATCTGAAGAGTCAAGAACTGAAGCTCCAAAGGATGCTGTCAAGACTGTTTTCAGCTTTAAACAGTTCAAGGCATGAGGACCAAAGGAATTCACCGGAGAAGATGGCCCAACAGCTATGTTTCAATGGTTTGATTCCATCGAAGTCACTCTGCGCCAAAGCAGCTGTCCAGAAAATCTCCGTACCTTAAACGCAGCCGGCGTCTTCCAGTCCCGAGCTCTAGATTGGTGGACGGCCGAACGAAACAAACGCGGGAATGATGCAGCTTATGAGCCGACATGGAAGGAGCTGAAAGCCATCATGATGGACGAATTCTGCCCTCCCCATGAACGCCAAAAGCTGGAGGACGAGTTTTGGAACATTAAGTAGAAAGATGGAGATAACACTGCCTTAACTGCTCACTTTAAACAGGTCAGCATCATCTGTCCCGATTAAGTCAAGACATCAGACATGGCCATCAAGAAGTACATTCGAGCTCTACCCGATTGTGTTGCCGATTTTGTTTATGCCACGAAGACCTCATCGATCGAGGAAACTTACTTGCTTGCCGCTGAGATCAATGACAAGCGAGTAAAAGCTGGTTTTTGGGATAAGCCCTCCAAGTCTCTGCACCAAGCCACCACTGCATCAACCACCGACACCACCACTTCTCAACCATCCAAGTCATCACGCCGCAAGAAGAAGAACAACAAGAATAGCAGCTCCAGCAACAAGAATTGTGCTGTCACTACCACTGCTGCTCCTCTGCAAGTCGTACCGGCTCAGCAGTAGTCCATCATCGACCAGCACCAGTTACTCAAGCGCCGCCAGCAAAGCGTGCTTACACAGGTCCCCACCCGCTCTGCCCGACATGCTCATATCATCATACGGTGGGTCTTGCCTGTCGTTTCTGCGCTCATTGCAATCTGTACGACCATTTTACTGCTAATTGTCGCTATGGTCCTCGTCAAGCCCCAGTTCAAGCCACTGCTCATCAAGCTCTACTCCCAGCCCCGCAAGGCCAACACGCAGCTCAAGCACCCGCGGTCAATGCTCGAGTCTCCTTTGCATGTGGTGACCCTAACCATTTTGCAAACATGTGCCCGAACAGGGTTGTGAAGCAAGAGCCCCATCAGCAGCTGCCTCAGCAGCAGCAACAAGCAGCACGCATCAGAACCTTCAACATCAATGCTCGTCAGGCCCAGACTGACAACAACGTGGTTAATGGTACGTTCCTTGTGAATGGTATTTATGCATCGTGTTTGTTTGATACTGGAGCCGATAACGGCTTTGTGTCGTTTGAATTCGAGAAGCTTCTTAGTCGTAAGCGTTCTTATCTCCCCTCGTCATTCGAAGTTGAAGTCGCTACTGGAAGAACTGTCGTCGTTAATTCTGTTCTTCGTGATTGTACTCTAGATCTCAACAATCACGTCTTCCCAATCGACCTTATTCCGATGCAGCTCGGAAGTTTTGACATCATAGTAGGCGTGGACTTTCTACGCGAAAACCATGCTGAAGTTGTGTGCTTCGACAAAATGATTCGATTCTTGCTCGCGAATGGTGATTTATTATGTGTGTACGGTGAAACTGCTTCGAAAGGTCTCAAGCTCATGACATGTGTCCAAGCTAGCAAGTATCTCCGCAAGGAATACAGAGCTTTCTTGGCCAACATCGTAGTAGCGGAGAAGGAAAAGAAAAGGAAGACCGAAATCAGAGACGTCCCAGTGGTCCGTGAATTTCCTCAGGTGTTCCCTGATGATCTTCCTGGATTACCGCCCAGTCGTGATATCGACTTCCGCATCGACCTCATTCCTGGAGCTAACCCCGTAGCCAAAGCCCCATATCGACTCGCGCCATCCGAAATGCGGGAACTCTCGAACCAACTCCAGGAGTTACTTGAAAAAGGCTTTATTCGCCCGAGCACCTCTCCTTGGGGGGCACCAGTCCTTTTCGTCAAAAAGAAGGATGGGTCGTTCAGGATGTGTATCGACTACCGGGAATTGAATAAATTGACCATCAAGAACCGTTACCCCCTACCTCGCATCGACGATTTGTTTGATCAGCTGCAAGGTGCTACATGTTTCTCGAAGATCGATCTACGCTCAGGCTATCATCAGCTACATATTCAGGAAGAAGATATACCCAAAACCGCTTTCCGCACTCGCTACGGCCACTATGAGTTCATTGTTATGCCTTTTGGTTTAACCAACGCACCCGCGGTTTTCATGGATCTGATGAATCGTGTGTGTAAGTCGTATCTTGACCGTTTCGTCATCGTGTTCATCGACGACGTCTTGATTTATTCCAAATCGAAAGCCGAACATGCGCAACATCTACGTTTGGTTCTCGAGTTACTCCAGGGGAACCAACTCTATGCCAAGTTCTCCAAGTGCGAATTCTGGTTAGAAGAGGTTCAGTTTCTGGGTCACATCGTGAATAGTCAAGGTATCCATGTCGACCCTGCGAAGATCGAAGCAGTTAAGAGTTGGATTACGCCAAAGAACCCGTCTGAAGTCCGTTCTTTTCTCGGATTAGCGGGCTATTATCGATGATTTATCGAAGGATTCTCTAAGATCGCTGTGTCGCTTACCGCTCTTACGCATAAAGACAGGTCTTTTGTTTGGGGAACCGAACAAGAATCTGCTTTCCAAACCCTCAAGCATAAGCTTTGCAATGCTCCTGTTCTCACATTGCCGATGGGAACGACGGTTTCATTGTTTATTGTGATACTTCCAACCTCGGTCTTGGTTGTGTTCTCCTGCAACGAGACAAGGTTATAGTTTACGCTTCTCGACAGCTCAAAATCCACGAGAAGAACTACACAACCCATGATCTCGAGCTAGGCGCGATTGTCTTTGCATTAAAGATATGGCGACACTATCTGTATGGTACCAAGTGTACGATCTTCACCGATCACAGGAGTTTATAACACATCTTTAACCAGAGAGAACTCAATATGCGTCAACGCCGATGGGTAGAACTCCTCAACGATTACGACTGCAAGATTCGTTATCACCCAGGCAAGGCAAATGTCGTTTCCGACGCGCTCAGTAGACGGAGTTATTTGCTCAGTACTCGTAATACCCAAGCCCAACACGATCTCGAAACCCTCATCCGCGAAGCCCAACATGCTTGCTTTAATGAACGCACCTTGAAGAAGGAGATAATCTATCACGACGAAGCTCAGCTTGTAAGCAAATCAAACGGGATCTTCTATTTTCTAGATCGAATTTGGATCCCTAACCAGACCGAATTACGAAAGATTTTAATGGATGAAGCCCACAAATCTCGGTATTCTATTCATCCCGGTGCCGATAAAATGTACCAGGATCTTCGCTACAAGTACTGGTGGCCGGGTATGAAAAGGGATATCGCTCTCTATGTCGGAAGATGCCTGACTTGTGCAAGGGTCAAGGCTGAACATCAAAGGCCCTCTGGCTTACTCGAACAACCGCCAATTCCTATATGGAAGTGGGAGAGTATAGCTATGGATTTCATAACCAAGCTTCCACCCACGTCATCAGGTCACGACAACATTTGGGTTGTCGATGATCGTTTGACCAAATCAGCCCACTTTTTGCCAATAAGAGAAGACTACAAGGTGGAACGATTAGCCCGAATCTACACCGACGAGATCATCTGTAATCATGGTACGCCTCGTGACATCATCTCTGACCGTGATGCTCGGTTTACGTCGCGATTGTGGGAAACATTTCAAGTAGCACTCGGTACGTCGCTTAACCTAAGTACCGCATTCCATCCTCAAACCGACGGACAGACTGAAAGAACGATCCGTACTCTTGAAGACATGCTCCGTGCGTGTGTCATAGACTTTGGTGGTAGTTGGAACAAATACCTGCCGTTAGTCGAATTCTCGTACAATAACAGTTATCATACCAGCATCCAGATGGCACCATTCGAGGCTTTATATGGAAGAAGATGTCGAAAGCCTATTGTATGGCACGAGATCGGTCACTCGCAATTAACCGGTCCTGAGCTATTACAAGAAACGACTGACAAAGTCCTCCAAATTCGAGACAACTTGTCGAAAGCTCGGGATAGACAGAAAAGTTATGCCGATAGACGACGCAAGCCCCTGGAATTTGACGTTGGCGACTACGTACTCCTAAAGGTATCACCTTGGAAGGGTGTGGTCAGATTCGGCAAGAAAGGGAAACTAGCGCCTCGATATGTTGGACCTGTTAAGATTCTGGAAAGTATCGGAAAAGTCGCCTACAGACTCAAACTACCGGAAGAACTCAGTAACGTCCACCCGACTTTCCATGTGTCAAATCTCCGAAAATGCCTGGCTGAGCATGATTTGATTGTACCTCTCGACAACCTTCAAATAAACGAAATGCTACACTTCATGGAGAAGCCTGTCGAAATCATGGATGGCCAAACCAAGCAACTCAGGCGCTCACGCATTCCAATTGTAAAAGTCCGATGGGAAGACAAACGAGGCGTAGAGTTCACTTGGGAACTCGAAAGCGACATGAAGGCGAAGTACCCGCAATTGTTCAAGTGAAAGCCTAGAGAGAGAAAGCAGCAAAAGGTGATTCACGGTGTTGTGCAGCTTTCAGCCTAATTTCGGGACGAAATTCCCTAAACAAGGGGAGGCTGTAACACCCCGTGTTACCGAATGTCAAAGTCAAAGTCAAAGTCAAGATTGACTTCTTTGAATATAGTTAGTCTATTCTATGTTGGTGTTTTTGTTAGTTGTATTATGTTGAGTGAGTGTAGTAATCAATGTAATCGAATGTTTAAGTCAATGTGAAACGCTAAACGACTGTGAATGATAGGAAGTAACAATGCGATAAAGTCAATTAATCAATAATCGAGCTAAACTAATCATCATCGAACTCGAGACTCGAATTACGCGAATTCTGGTGTTAGTATACGTGTGTGTGTGTGCCTTATGTGTTACTTGTGCGTGTTTACTGATGGAGAGGGTGAAACCCGAGCTTTAGAGGGTCTAAATATAATGATTTATGTGTATTTATGTGTTTATTTGCTTGGAATGAAGTGACTACGAGAATTTGGTGTTTTGCAGGTAAAGTACGTAATTCGGTGCATTTACGAGGGTTAAAGATGAAGTTACAAGCATTGGATGGGATGTTGCAGCTCAAGAATGAATGTCGAAGCTTGTTCGGGTGATACAAAGGCTCACGAGTGAAAGGAATGTGAAAAAGCAAAGTTCAGGGACTAATGCGGTACTTTATGAAAGTTGTGTGGAGCTTAGATATGAAAAAAAACAAGGAGTAATAAAGTTCAGGGGTCATTTGGCAATTAATGGAAAGTTATTATATAGTTAATATGTGAGAAGAATGAAGAAACAAACTACAGGGGCCAATTCGTCATTTGATGAAAGATGTGAGAAGGAGGAATGTAGAGGTGTGATCACGATCGTAGCTTACGAGTTACAACTCGTAGCTTACGAGTTGGTGATGTTTGAGAAGGAATTTGGGCAGAACTTTCAACTCGTAAGCTACAGTTTTCAACTCGTAGCTTACGACCCGGAAAAGAAAAAAAACGTGAATTGAAGGCTTTTAAGGATAAATTAGGGTTTTCAAAAGGGGGAATCATTATCTATTATCTACAATCGATTGAGGGCACTCCAAGACTCAAAGTTGAAGACTTTTTCACCTCAATTCCATCAAGATTCTTCATCCGATCATCGAATAAACCATGATTTCTTCATCAAATCAAGCTTTTGAAGATTCTTCGTGCGAGATGAGCGGCTAGACTTTTTGTGGTTTCCTCCGAATGGAGGGTTTTTGTAAGTTAATGAATATTATGTGTTGATACAATCGTATAACTCGGTGATCTAAGCATTCGATGCTTTTCACCATTGATTTGATTTCTTGATTGTAACCAATTACATTTATTTAAACCTTAATTTCTAAGCATTCAGTTCCCGAGAGTTCTAGTAGTTGGGATATATTTGACATGGGGTTAGGGTTTGTAAATTGTAATTGATAATCATTCGATAACCTCCCGTTATGTATTGACCGGAGTACTTAGTCGTTGGTTATCACAATTAATGAATCAAAATTAACACCTATGTCTATGTAGGTAACGATTATACACATAGTTGAAGTTAATTGCAAAACCTGAAATCTGGAGGAACCATATTTTCTCTCATTGATTTAAAACACAAATTTTATTTGTTAATTTAGCTATTTCTCACAATCAAACAAACTGTTTTTCCCATTCAGTAATAGTTAATCAACGCTTTTCACTACGACACTTTCCACAGTCCTCCCTTGGTTCGATACCCTGCTTATTCTATACTAATAGTTTAAATAGGTTTTTGCATGTCCTTAACGACAGACATCAAAATGGCGCCGTTGCTGGGGAGGCGTGCGCAAAGTGCTTAGTGTTAAGTTCTAGTTTAGTTAAATATACAAAAATCCAAAAAAATAGTGTCTTTTTAGTTTGTTCTGTTTTGTTCGGATTTACGCGAGGTTTTCTTGTTTTTGTTTGTGCAGGTGATCTAGGAAGTGTATGCATCATACTCGGAATTCCGGGAAGTCATCACCATTAGTGTTCGACCCAGAGATCGAGAGAACAGTAAAGCATACAAAGCGAGTACTACATCGTGAGAACAAGATCCTACAATCACCTATACCAACATCTAAAGCAATGGAGAACTTAGCAACACCGGAGAAACAACCCGCAACTTCACAACCACAACAATTCTCGCCAACACCTACCCAACCTTCACCAAACACTACCATACCACCACCACCACCACAGTCTACACAGCCTACTTCTACATCTCCAGTACCATCATTCTCAACCTTTTTCCCAAACTTTGATAACAATCAACCAACTTCCACCCAAACAACATCTCTTCAACACCCAACTACGACCCAGACTGTTAATTTACAGCAGTCGTCTCCTTACGTTAGAATCATTCCTGATGACACTCCATTACCGAGTCAAACTCAAGCACCTAATGCAACATCAATTCCGCCAGCCGCTCGACCAGTTATTTCACAGCAAAGTCAGCCAATGCCAAATCTTCATAGATCAATCATCTATGATCAAGGAAATAACTCAGGTGATTTTGATGATGGCTATGAGGAATATGATAACTACATGGGTCAAAACGAGAGACAAGTGGTTAACACGGGTAGCTATGAGAGGCAAACAGTCGGATTGGGTGCGGCCGAGAGAGTCAATCAAGGGAACGTAGGGTTTCAACAATATGTGCAACCAATGCCTATACAACAGATGCCACAACAATATCATCAACCTGACCCACTCAATCAGCAGCCTGCTCCGAGAAGGCCGGTAGTGGACATTCCATTACCACCGCCGGCACCTCAGATGCAGGGTCAGGCAAGACCGCTGCCACGAAATTTACACCGACTGGTGATTTTACCGGAAGGAATTCGACGTCGAAATAATCAAGGTCCACTTTGGGGCATAGAGAGCCACTTCAGGCCTGCTATAGTTAACAACCCATCACCGGTTGTGATCCCGCAATTACAAGGAGGGCGGTCATTCGAAGTACGAACGCAATCAATATCCAGTCTGCCTAAGTTTCATGGTCACGCACATGAAGAACCATATCTACACATTGCTGCATATGATGCACGTTGCAACACAATCAGCAGCCAAGGTTTCTCAGTTGATGATGTGAAATTGGTACTTTTCCAATTCACACTTGAAGACAAAGCACAGCAATGGTTTCATTCGCTACCGTCAGCTTCGATCTTCACATGGGGCGAAATGCAGCAACAATTCTTAGACGAATTTTATACTCATCTGCGTACTAACAATGCAAGGAAGGATATTCGAGGGTTTCGACAACAGCCCGGTGAGTTATTTCACGAAGCGTTCAATCGTTTCAAAATGATGCTCAAGAATTGTCCACATCATGAGATATATTTGTGGGAGCTTATTAATACATTCCACGAAGGTCTAACAGATGAAGATGCCAGGGATGTAAATTCAATATCCAATGGTACTTTTGGAATGAATTACGAAGAGGATGATTGGGAATATTTGGAAAGAACCGCAAGGGCGTCAAAGCGCAAGGCTCAATCTTCTAGAAGTACACGACAATCGGTAGTGAGAGCGGTGGACAATCCACCAGATTTTAGTGGACAATACCCGTTGTGCGGTCATTGTGGGGATATAGGGCACATCGCTGATCAGTGCCCTAATATAATTGGCAAGCAGGATGATGTGAATATGCTGCAAAGTAGTGGGAATAGGTATTCGGGTTCCCAAGGCAACAATCAGTATTACCAGCCCCGAAATCAAAATAACTATCAGAGGGAATATAACGTCGGTTATCAAAGGAACTACCAGCAAGGTAATGGTCAGGTGAATAATGATATGATGGAGATGTTGAAAGCAATTCAGCTTGACTTACAAAATCAAAGGCTTGAATTGAAAAATCTTGCTCAAAAGGAGGAGATGCGAGATAAAGCCGTTCAATCATTAACCATACAAATGGCCCAACTTGCAACCGATGTGAAGGAGCTGAAGCAGCAACAAGGGAAGCTGCCAAGTGATACTCAACCAAACCCCGAGAATCCACGGAGCACATTGATCAGTGGGGTAAATCCAGTTCCTAATAATACTTGTTATGATAATGGTTTGTCTGCTTCGAATGTGATTGCAGGTCTAAATGAAGCGGTTGTGGAAGAAAGTGGAATCGATTTGGGGGAGCCGGTTGTCTCCATCAGAGTTGGGAAGTTCAAAATCCACAAGGCATTGCTGGACTATGGAGCAGGAGTGAGCGTGTTACCTGGTAGCTTGTATGACCAGTATGACTTCGGTCCGCTACAAGCGTGTGATAGCATGGCCATGTTCGCAGATGCGAGTTTGAAACGACCACGGGGGGTTGTGAAGCATGTGGTCATCCAATTTGGCGATTTTTACTACCCGGTTGATTTTATGGTAGTCGATTATGCACCATCGCTTACATACGAGCAGCCACAGGTAGTTTTGGGTCGCCCATTCCTATATACCACGAATGCCCAAATTGATTGTCGAAGCGGAATGGTCACCATGAGCTATAAGAATCGTAAGTTGTACTTTAATGTGTTTTTAAAAACTATTTCTTATGATCCTGTTAATGATGCTTGTCACACAGTTGCTACTAATGAACATGATTCAAGTGTGACAAAAGACAGGTTAGAGGCGAGTGGATATCGGGTGAAGAAGTCAAGTGTGAGAAGGCCATTTGGCGGAGGAAAACCACCTGATGGTGGGTCTGGATGGGGTAATGAAACTGTAGTTAACCCCAACCGAAGTGAGACGGTGACCCTCCCTAAAAAATGGATGGATATGTACGGAGAGACATGCGAGGGAAAACGTGCAGCTGAACCACCCTGAGTACATCAGGTACGGTCTGGCTGAAGATCTAAAACTTAGCGCTCTCGGGAGGCAGCCCGAGGATGTAGAGTATTGTATTTCGTTTTGGTTCGTTTGGTGTGTTGTGTTTTGACAGGTTTCTACGCATTTATCTTCGCGGAGGCAATGATTCAAGTGTGGGGATGTTTTGCAACATCCCCGATGAGACATCATAAAATCCTATATTGAATGCGTATTTTCTGGTCTTGATCGCAGCAGTTACACCGCTACAGACACTCACTTGTTTCTGATCAGGTGCATGTGTTTCGTTATCCTGTTTCGGTTTGTTTTTGTTTTTGTTTTTGTTTTTGGTGGTGTTAAAACTTTAGTGTGTTATGGGAGTGTGTTTAGTTATTTGTTTTTAGAGTTAGTCGTTTGGTTTGTTTTCCCGGGCTTATATTTTAAAAGCACCATACATTGGGGACAATGTATCCCAAGTGTGGGGATGGGGGAGCCCGGGAAGTGATTGTGGGTAAAGCTTGAGGAGATTGAGATGTGGTTGAAATCGATGAAAATTGGTAAAAATTGAAAATTTTGAAAATTTTTAAAATTTTTCATCACCTTAAACAAGCTAATTGGATACGAAAACCTAAAGTTTCAATCACTAATAGGCTTCTTGCCGGTAGTAAGCTAGATTAGTCCCTTGTCATGGATGTCCCTTTAAGTTTCATGAGAGTAGGTTTGACAAGTGTTTTTATAGAAAATGGTTGAAAAGAGATGTCTATCTAGGGGTAACATGTTTTAATTGCATATGCTACATGTCGTCAACCTTTTTACCTTTTCTTGGTGAGATTTTGAGCCTGTAGATGGATAGGATACATTATATTATGAATTCATTTGTTGAGTGCAGGCGACGTGTTATTTTGTGTTAGAACTTGTGTGATTCGATGCATGCTAAGACTGTGGGTTTGACATGTGCACATAGATGATAAAGGCATTAGGATTTCCTGTTACACCCTTGTGTGTTTGTGTTTCGTTTATGTTATTCACCAAATTTCCCTTAGTAGCCCTGTTGAGCCTAATTACCTTTCGTTTGTTTACCCACTGTTTATTGTGAAAACCCAACCGTGATAATATTGCTATGAAAAAAAGAACAAGAAAAAAAAATGAAGAAAAAGGAAAATAGAAAAATATGTGGGAAATGAAAAAGAAAAAAAAACAAAAATAGAAATATTGTGAATGTCGTTTATGTTCTTGGGTAGAAACCAACCCAATAGTATAAGCTGTGTTTGAATAAAGTTTCACGGTTTGGTTGTTGTTTGTGAGCCAATTAGAAAAGAAAAAGAACCCAAAAATATTTCCTACCTTTACCCTAAGCTCAAAACCTGAAAGTCCTTTTGATGTGTGCCATGTTAGATGATACAGTGGAGGTGTGATTGTCATACAAGCCTATGATTACAGGATTTCATGTTTGCTTATTGAGTGTTTATATACTAGCACATTACACGCTAGTCCAGATATTAACCCGAGAGGAGAGTACATTGTGAGGGGTGTGTAGCATGTGTTAATTGTAAACATGTTAGTTTTAGATAGACAAGTCTTGAGTTTTGAAATTGAATCATTTACTTGTCAGACTGTCAATCTCGATTGTGTCAGTCTATGGGATGGGTATGACTTGGGACTGAACAGGTTGAATCGGTTAAGAGGTTTAGAGGTGTTGTTGCTATGGTGACTAGTTCTAGTTGGTTTGCTTGGGGACAAGCAAAGGCAAGTGTGGGAATGTGATGGAGAGGGTGAAACCCGAGCTTTAGAGGGTCTAAATATAATGATTTATGTGTATTTATGTGTTTATTTGCTTGGAATGAAGTGACTACGAGAATTTGGTGTTTTGCAGGTAAAGTACGTAATTCGGTGCATTTACGAGGGTTAAAGATGAAGTTACAAGCATTGGATGGGATGTTGCAGCTCAAGAATGAATGTCGAAGCTTGTTCGGGTGATACAAAGGCTCACGAGTGAAAGGAATGTGAAAAAGCAAAGTTCAGGGACTAATGCGGTACTTTATGAAAGTTTTGTGGAGCTTAGATATGAAAAAAAACAAGGAGTAATAAAGTTCAGGGGTCATTTGGCAATTAATGGAAAGTTATTATATAGTTAATATGTGAGAAGAATGAAGAAACAAACTACAGGGGCCAATTCGTCATTTGATGAAAGATGTGAGAAGGAGGAATGTAGAGGTGTGATCACGATCGTAGCTTACGAGTTACAACTCGTAGCTTACGAGTTGGTGATGTTTGAGAAGGAATTTGGGCAGAACTTTCAACTCGTAAGCTACAGTTTTCAACTCGTAGCTTACAGTTTGGGTTAATTGTGCAGCAGAGTTTTTAAACTGTAAGCTACGAGTTCAGACTCGTAGCTTACGACCCGGAAAAGAAAAAAAAAACGTGAATTGAAGGCTTTTAAGGATAAATTAGGGTTTTCAAAAGGGGGAATCATTATCTATCATCTACAATCGATTGAGGGCACTCCAAGACTCAAAGTTGAAGACTTTTTCACCTGAATTCCATCAAGATTCTTCATCCGATCATCGAATCAACCATGATTTCTTCATCAAATCAAGCTTTTGAAGATTCTTCGTGCGAGATGAGCGGCTAGACTTTTTGTGGTTTCCTCCGAATGGAGGGTTTTTGTAAGTTAATGAATATTATGTGTTGATACAATCGTATAACTCGGTGATCTAAGCATTCGATGCTTTTCACCATTGATTTGATTTCTTGATTGTAACCAATTACATTTATTTAAACCTTAATTTCTAAGCATTCAGTTCCCGAGAGTTCTAGTAATTGGGATATATTTGACATGGGGTGAGGGTTTGTAAATTGTAATTGATAATCATTCGATAACCTCCCGTTATGTATTGACCGGAGTACTTAGTCGTTGGTTATCACAATTAATGAATCAAAATTAACACCTATGTCTATGTAGGTAACGATTATACACATAGTTGAAGTTAATTGCAAAACCTGAAATCTGGAGGAACCATATTTTCTCTCATTGATTTAAAACACAAATTTTATTTGTTAATTTAGCTATTTCTCACAATCAAACAAACTGTTTTTCCCATTCAGTAATAGTTAATCAACGCTTTTCACTACGACACTTTCCACAGTCCTCCCTTGGTTCGATACCCTGCTTATTCTATACTAATAGTTTAAATAGGTTTTTGCATGTCCTTAACGACAGACATCATTTACTTTATGTTGTGTGGTAATCAATCGAAACTCGAAACTCAATCGAACTCAATCAAAATCGAATTATGATAATTGGTGGCGAAAAGACAGCGCGAGACATAGGTGATTGTATGTTAGATATAGTGGTTGGGATTAAAAGTAATTTGAATAGGAAACTCTATCGTATTCTCATCAATCACAATCGAAATCGAAATCGAAATATCGAAAATCGTCCCACCGAACGCTCGAATCAGGCAGCTGAACGATCAGGCTCCCAGCCGATCGGACAGGCTGTCCGATCGGGGTGCCTGACCGATCGGCCAGCCCTTTCCTCTTTTGGAAGCCTATAAATACCCCTTGTCACTTTCAAACTTTCTACTTTTGGAAACCTCTGACCGACCAGCTCGTGCTCCCCTCCTTATCTCAGATTCCTTCCGATTCCGGTAAGATTTCATCCTAAATCTTGTACTTTCTTGATCTATGCACACTCCTACACCTTTCTATCTTTCAAATCTTACTTTTTAACCGTGAAATCATCAAGATTCAAGTGTTCGAGGATGATGTCATCATGGTGTTCTTGAAGAACTCCATGTTTTGGCTCCAATCCACCAAGAATAACTTGGATCTAGCCGATTTCCACATAAACAAACAAAGAACTATCATAGATCTAAACATTTATACGGTGAAAAGGATTGAAAGGATGTTTTCCAACTTTCTTTCAACTCTTTTACACTCAATGCCTTCAAACCGGTAGAAACGGAGTTTGAACCGACTCACTTATCATCCTAGTAGTTGTGCGGTTCGAGATTCGGATTCTATCCACGAGATTCACCGACTTCGGGTTAAATGTTAAACTCTGTTCCGAACAGCTCACCGGCTGGATTTGGGTGATTCTTGTCCGAGCAGGAGAAACAAGTAAGAACGAGGGTTCTATGGTTCAACTCGTTGTCAAAGTACCTCGATATAACGTCAAATAATCAAAACAGCCATGTGTTAGACGAACCAGCCGACCAGGTCAGGAAGCTGACCGATCGGGCTGGCTGTCCGAACGGACAGCCCAGCCGATCGGATAAGCCAGCCGATCGACCAGGCCAACCGATCGGCTAGCACATGGCCCCATACTTTAACAAATTCATGAAGTCTAGTATTGAACGAAGTGCTGATCGATCGGACTACGGTCTGATTTAAATTACTCTTCGGATCATGAGATGCTATGTTTCAACACTTCATCGATTTTCAACTTGTTCAACACGTTGGAGTGCCGCCCGATCGGTCGAGCTGTCCGACCAGGTGACACCCTGATAAGAACTGTTGTAGAAGTACCTAACCGATCGGTTAAGCCGGCCGATCGAACGGTCCATTCGATCGATCGACCTGAAAGGTAAGGATACTACAATGTTTCCAAATACTACAACGAAAACCTCAAAAGGTCAATCCATCATACACAAACACATCCTTCTCAAAGGAAGAAACAATCCACTCGAACAGTCCATTCGATCGGCCTACCGACCGACCGGACAGACTGTCCGAACGGGCTGGTTAACCGAACGATCAAGCCGTCCGATCAAACCTACCGTCCGATCGACCAGGCTGTCCGACCCACCAACACATGTTTACGTTTTACGCGTTGCTTATCGTTATGCTATCGAACTATTCAGGGTAACCCTACTCTCAAGTGCTCCCTTCAATCCATCAATCACTCTGAGTATACTCGAACCCTTTTTGCTTTAGCACTTTTGGGTGTTACATATGTTACTTATTCTAAATCATAATCGAACACACTACGCAATTATTTCAAGCGCTAACCGATACCGCATGTATTACGTGACTAAATGAATGCTTGTTGTTATGTTTACACGTGGAATGCTGTCTACCTGCCTTAACGACGATAGTACTATAGTTTGGACTCAGCACCCGTTCACACGGGGGTTGTTAAGGACAACTACTTGCATGGATTACGGTGGTAATCATGTATTGCGAACTGCCTCGGGCAGTCAACCCGCAGTCATTGATATCAATAGATCCATGTCGATAATTAACATGCTTCGTTTTCCTCTGTGTACGTGCTGGTTATGCGTAAACTATTTCGAACTCTATATGCTATTATCAAACTTGTATGCTCACCTTTACATTTTATGTATTGACTTTATTTTAACGTATGTGACAGGCAATTAGGATGCTTATCTACTAGGAAGGTGAGCTTAGAATAAGCGTCTAGAGCATAGTTGTCTGTAGATCTTGCAGATCGAGTCTCTAGAAGCATTTGAACAATTTTTATATTTAAACCTGAGTTGTCGGAACAGAATATTTGGCTTGATGTTATCTGTAATAATTTGTTTACTATTTAAGGTACGGTATGGGACGTATTATATAAATTGAATAGTAATAATAATTGTTATGGAGACTTCTGGACAATCTGTTTCGCTCAGTGCCATGCCCCGATGATTCCGCCATCGGTTGGGGTGTGACAATTTTGGTAGCCATTGGACAATTCCAGGCTATGTGACCAACTTCTTGACATCGGTAACAGGTTCTTGTTTCCTTCCTCTGATAAGCTCCATTCTTCATTCCCTCTTGCCTTTTCGTAAGGAATTCTTTGTTCGGTTGCTTCCAGAATGAGCTTTTTGCTTCTTCTTCAGAAATTGATCCTGAAACAAATTTAGTTTTTGTTTTATACATTTTCTCATTTTTATGATTTTCCGAGGAAATAAATCCAATACCTTTCTTTTTGAAATTACCGTTATGGTTTGGTTTCTTTTGAAAACCAGAACCAGAACCGTAACCTTTTTTCTTGTTCAATCTTTGTTGAACCCTTGAAGTGTATTTTTTAGGTTTTTCATTAAGATTTACATCTTTTATTTCAGAAATATTAATTTCTATTAATTTGAAAACCTTTTTAATCTTTTCAAATTGAACACTTCTTATTGGAAATTCCTCATCAGAATATAATTTGTCTGAATCATTCAAAGTATATGCCACTTTGATTGGTTCGTCATTCAAATTAGATTTTGATAACAAGAATTCTTTATTGTAAACCCGTTTGACCGACGACTTTGAACTTTCAACTGATGATGATCTCGAACTTTCAGACTCAGATTTTGACTCCAACTCCTCATCTTTATCCAACACCTGATCGACTACCTTTTTTATTAACTCAGACTCATGATCAGTGTCAGACGATGTGAACGTGACATCAATGTTTTCTGGTAATTCATCAGTTGTTTCAGACTTCAATTTTATATTGACTGCCTTTTTGACCTGCTCCTCATTTGGTTTTCTAGGAGAATAACCTTCCCAAATCGGAGGCGGACATTTGTTATAACTGACACTCTGTTTCTTACCAGTATCCTTCTCTTTCGTCTTCTCGTCTTGAAATGCTTCTAAACCTGCAACAGTTGGATAAATTATGTCAATCAAATAATCAGAACCAGAATAACTTTGTAACAATCGTCTGGTTCTTTCATTCTCTATCTTTTCAGTTTCCAACTCTTGCTTCAGCTTTGCACATTCTTCAATGTAATGATTGATGGCCTTTTGCTTTGACATCATCACTGCATTCATCATTGTCAATGCATCTTCTCTTTCAGAATTTGTCTTTTGTAGACCATTCACTGTTCTATTCAACACATCATATGACTCTTTCACATAGTTTAAGTCAAACAATAATTTCTCCTTCATCTTGTCAAGCTCACTATACCTCTCATCTTTCTCTTCACACTACTTGCAAGATTCCAAACACTTTAGACATGGTTTTGTAACCTCAATGACTTTTTCAACTTCGATAATTTTTTCAACTTCAACTACCTTCTCCACTTCAATCACCTTCTTAGCTTCAACCGTCTTTTCAACAACTTTAGCTTCATCCCTTTTGTAATTTGCCTTTTGCTGATTTTTAGCTGCTCGTTTCTCCTTCAGCTTCTCCAGTCTATCTGCAAAATAAAATTGAAAACTTTCAGGAGATAATGAAGTTTTTCCAATATTTATCTGACTTTCCTCTTCATCATCACTGCTATAGGATGATGATTGATCAAAGACTGTTGTCTTTTCTGAACTATCATCTGAAGAAACAGATTCTCCATCTTGACTCTTCTCAACCTTATCAATCATATTCATCCATTCCTTCATCAAATCTGGTTCTTGAATAATCTGAGCAATAAACGCTCCTAACTTTGAATCAGGCGGAACGTATTTGTCCCAGCTAAAACCTTCTGCCACTTTTTCATCATCTTGATCTATTATGCCATAATAAGCTTTCTTCTTTCCATCGTCAATCTGTTTAGCATTTGATGATGATGGTTGTTGTTGATGCGGCTGTTGAGCAACTTGAAGATAAATTGCTTTCTGATAATAATCATTGTTGCCAAACGGATTCTTAGCTCCACTTGCTTCTCGGTTAGTACATTCCTCTTGAAATGTCCTTTTTCCCTGCATCAAAAACAAGTAACCTTAGATTTATCAAAACCTAGGGTAGAAACATTTGCATCACGAAAGTCATCTCTTCCAGTAATCATCTTAAATTTTTCAGCTCTCCTCAAAACACTCGCTAAACACCATTTAATATCCATAAGCTCCATTTCTTCTGCATCGATTTGATCGTAATCCTCTTTTGTCAGCATAGGATTTCCGATCCTTCCTGCAACCAACCCCTCATATGATTCTAACACTGTAGCTAGTAATGCCATGTGATCTTTAGCAACTTCTTCAGAAAAAATTTGACCGTTTGGAAGATTCAATGCAATGTTGCATTGTATCACATAACCATTTCCATTTTTTGAGCTTTGGAACTGATGACTTGAGGTTGAAACATTCGGACTAACACTTGGATATAAAGAAAATCCACTACTACTGTTTGGACTCTGATTGACTGATCCAGATGAGTTTTCTGCACTAAACCTTCGGACTCGCTTCAACATCCTGAACACTTCCTTTATAGTACATCTTGATGTCTTGTTGACCACTCGGATTATTCATTCTTGCAATCTTTTGCTGCTCAAGATCTTGTCCTTCAATTTTTTCAATGAACTGAGAAATTGTCAAACCATCATATTCTCCAGTATTCTTTAATATCATCAAAAATGTACCCCATTCTTTCTGAGTTAAAGCATCAGCCAATTTGTCGACCCATTCTTCTCGTTCTTTATTTATCTCTAACAATGACATTGATCGAACTAAGTGACAATATCTTTCAATCAGTTTCTTGGTATTTTCTCCTGGCAAACTCGTAAACAGGTCAAATTATTTCTTTAATAATGATTTCTTATTCCGGATCATCTTCTCACTTCCCTCAAACTTAACTCGAAGTGCATCCCAAATTGAACGTGAAGTATTATCATGTTGAAGTAAAATGAATATGTCTTCTTTCACAGCTTGTTGTAGCAGACTAATCATCATCTTTTCTGCTTTATACATGTCACGTTCTTTATCCGACAATTCAGAAATTGCTTTGATAACACCCAAATCAGTACGAGGTCTAACATACTTCTTCTCAATGCATTCCCAAGATCTCAAATGATTTGCTTGAACCCAGTTTTCGAACCGATCTTTCCAACCATAATACTCCTCAATGCCCATAAGCTTCGGAGGTTTTTGCAAAGTTCCAGTCTCATTTTTCATGTTCATGCTTTGAGCAATAGCAGCCGGAGTAGTCGGGGCAGTAGCAAATGCGTTATAGAATTCCTCTTCCATGATTCGATAATAAATTTTTCAAATACAGACACTTTCAAACGAAATCAACTTTCACACGATATGACCTTTTCAAACGAAATAACTAATTGGTGCGAAATGACCTGCAAAATGACTTCAAACGAAATGATTCACACGAAAACAAAACTTTCACACGAAATGAATGGTTTCGTGCGAAATCAACTCAAACTCAAACGAAATGATGGTTCCGCACGAAAGAACCGATTTTCACACGAAATAAGAACACTTTGGTACGAAATAGATGTTTTCATACGAAATGGGTTGGTTTCGTATGAAATGATCTGGTTTCGTGCGAAATAGAGTGATTTCATACGAAACAGACGAAATTGAAATGTTTTCGTGCGAAGTGAGCCTGAATATGCTATTCCGTGCGAAATGAAAACCTTATTTCGTGCGAAATGCTGCTGATGTCATCATCTCGGTCGGAATTTTTACAACTTGGGAAAAGCCGATTGCTTTCTTCCGGAGAATCTATGGCAACGTGAGATTTTGTCAAATTGATCAAGTTTTAATCCGATTTTAGGTCCAATTCTTTCAAGGCTTTGTTAAAACACTATTGCGCGTATAATATGTGAAAATTATCCCATTTTAACCGTAAAAACTTGTTAAATTTTGAAAAGAAGGTGTAGAAATCAGAATTTTGAGATGAATCGGTAAGAACTCTTCCTCCTGAGCTCTGATACCACTTGTAGGATCGTTTTCTGACCCAAACGAGTCGTTCAGAAGAGTTTTTGCTCAATACGAGAGGCGGAAACAAACGTATCAAGTTGATTCAGCTTGCAATTCACTTTAAACTGTCTTTTGATTGATATAACAACGTTTTACAACGAGTAGACACTTCGGCAGCAGTTCGGCACTGAAACCGGAAAAAGTTACAAATGAAATCACAAGGCAGGTATTTATAGGAGTGTGGTTTCGCACGGAATGGTTGAAACGAAATCAAGTTCACACGAAATAGTCATTTCGTGTGAAATGACCAAGTCATTTCGTACGAAATACCTATTTCTCATTTCGTGCGAAATCAACCTTTTAACATGTTTTCTCGTTTTACGTGCCCCGATCTTTCTAATCTAGTACAAGACTCGATACAAGACGAAGTCGACAGACGTATGCACCAACATGTTGGAAGTCAAAGAAGCAACTAGTGATGGAACTAGAAGTTTTCGATTGGGTCGTTATAAAAATGTTTAACATTCGTTGAAAAGGAGGTTTTGTTAATTATTGTCTTCTTTCTCGCTCTCAGATATTAAGCAAACAATTATTACTTCAAGGTCGGATCACCAACATTTTTATCTTTTAATAATTCAACTTCTTCTCGGTATTTTGGTTTTTTTTTAATAAATATTTAACAAAAAAAATGGACGGTGTTAGAGGGTTGTAGTTGATTGAGACGAAATTAAAACCATAATGAATAGAAAAGTGAAATTAAACTATTTGTTTTAGTTTACTCTAAAACAAGTTATTAGGGATGAACGGAGTGGGGCGGTAAACTCACTCGGTACCGATCCCCCTCCACTGCCAACCTGTTTACCGCATAAACTTTACCGAAATGGGGGGCGAAATCGGTGAGCCTTCACCGACTCGGTGAAGGGAGGGAAAGGGGAAGAGAGAGGGTGTGTGGTGGGGTCCATTTCTTCTTAACCAATCACACATTTTTCCTTTATTTTTAATAGTTTACCTAAACTTCATTAGGTAAACCACCGCCAACGTTTTTCAGCATTAAATAAACAATTGACATGGCGCTATGTGATTGGGTGAATTGGGAGTTTACCTATTCCATTAGGTAACCACTCCCTTCACCCTAAGGGGTCTTAGGCCTTGTTTGTTTGCATCTGAATGAAATCAATCAGAGAGGTTGGCTCTGATTCGGTCAGAGGTTTTGGTGTTTGGTTCTAGATCTGAATGAGAATTTCAAGTTCTTAACTATTCAGATTTGAGGAGTCGTTGAACCATTCAGAGGAGTGGAGCCTCTTATTCGGTCAAAGGCCCTGCTTCACCAAACAGGGCCTTAGCCTTGAAACAATTGACCCAATAAGCCCTTCTAGTGCCATTATGCGACGTTAAACACAAAAGTCTAATATTTTATGGCTCTAACTTCGATTTTAACCTTTATTACCTTTTGAGTAAACGTCAGTTTACAACACTGTGGTTTGACCTTCATGACACTTTAGACGCCCCTAAGAAAGCTTTAGACACTTACATCCAGGGGCGCAACTTTGTGGGGGATCGGGGGGCACCCGACCCCCCTCCCCTCCCCCGAACTTTTTGCTCAGTAGTGCCAGGTATGTAGTTTTCGTATAGATTTTTTAGGTGTATACGTTTTCGACCCCCGGTCGGAAATCTCAAACTTCGTCACTACTTATACCCTTAATGTTTCCAACTCGCTAAACTTTACAACCCTCTGGCTGTTGATCGTTAGCAGCATGTGTATTTTTGTAATCTCGTCTCTTGATTAAAACTCCTGACGCTTTGCAACCTTCGCCACCTCTATCTTCTCTCATAACCCACAAGTCATCAATCACATATACTCATTCATAATCGTGCTTTAATCAATCATATCAAGTCCCAATCGAATAATCAAACATAAGAACAAGAACCAATGAAATAACTCTCCAAGAACTTTTATTATAACCAAGAAAAATAACTCAAAAAACTTGATTACAATAACTCATAAACCATAACTCGGTTTATCTTCTCTTGACTCTTATCTTAATAATGCCTAACCCTACCTTGGTTTATATAGGCTACCCCTAACTTGGTGACCAAGACATTACCATATAACCCTAACTTGGTGACCAAGACATTACCAAATATAATTATAATGTAATTAGGAAACTTAACCAATTATGACCAACTTGTCAACATTGATCCCTCAAGTTCACCGACTTGTGACTTGAACTCCTTTGTTACCTTTCACATCACCGACTTGTGATGAGTCGGGAATTACCGCCAACAATCACCCCCTTAATTTCCGACTCGAAATAAGTAGGCTCCAACATATCTTCTTTGTCTTGATTCTCATAGAACTCATCTTGATCTCTAGCTGTGTTTTTCGGCTCCTTCCTAGCTCGAACATTCTTGCGACCTTGTACTCGACTAGTCCTTTCTCCAAGACTCGTCCTTTGGTCATAAGAACTCGCACCACCATTGACTCGGCTGCGATCTTGAGCAAACACTAGCTTTCTTGGATCATAGTGCGTTCCCTTAGAATTTAGACTCGTCTTGACTTGCAACATGGGTAGCGGCTTCTTGAAGAAACTCGATTCGCCCTTTGATCTTCTTACCAATCCTCTTGTCGGTCTTGATCCTCCCGGTTGGTTCTTCCTTGCCAGCTCAAACCTCAGTTTAATCCTTGGTTAAACCCAAACCCGGTCAACCCAAAAAATATTATTTGATTAAACCAGCTTGGTTAACCCAAAGACTTTAAACCTTACCCGTTCAAATCTAAAGAAAAAATCAACCTTCTTGCCGATTTAAAACAAACGCAAAACGATTAGTCCTAAACAACTTTTAAAAACCAAACCGTCTATTCACAAATCTGATCGCAAATCCCTCTTCACGAACACAAATAAAAACAAACCTTGAATTCTTTGTCCAACCCAGACAACGTTTATTGGTTAAACCCAAACTTAGTTTAAACCAAAAATAAATAAACCAACTTGTTTATTTTTTAAACGTTGTTTCAAAAAGAAAACACAACAAATTTTTCGGCCTACTTTTTGTTTCTATTTTTTTTTTATCGTAGCTCACAAAGAAAACACATGTTTCACTTTTGCGTTTCCCCCCGTTCTTTATTGTAGCTTCTCACAAAACCTTTTGTAGACTTCTGACTTTCCTTATTTTACTCAAAAACAAACAGATTATTTTTACTTAATTGCAGCGAAGAAGCAAGACACCCTTTGCAACTTGAAACCTGGTAACAACCGAAAAAGGCCTCCTCGCAATTTATCGGTTCTCAAACGATTTCCAACTTAAAACCTGGTAACAATCGAACACTGTTGTGCAATCCCGATCCGAGCAGAACCCGCCTGGTTCCGCTTTCCGACTGTCGACGTTCAGACTACCCGATTGTCGTCGTATGAACAACCTACTCGCTGCCCAACACCATAAAAGTACCACGCCGCTACTCCGACGAACCAGTACCGCCGATCTCGACCTTCTTAATCAGCAACCCGTTAGACTCCTTAGCCGACGATTAAGAACCCGAGTACGCGTTTGATATCGACGATTGAACTTGGCTCTGATACCAATTCAAGTCCCAATCGAATAATCAAACATAAGAACAAGAACCAATGAAATAACTCTCCAAGAACTTTTATTATAACCAAGAAAAATAACTCAAAAAACTTGATTACAATAACTCATAAACCATAACTCGGTTTATCTTCTCTTGACTCTTATCTTAATAATGCCTAACCTTACCTTGGTTTATATAGGCTACCCCTAACTTGGTGACCAAGACATTACCATATAACCCTAACTTGGTGACCAAGACATTACCAAATATAATTATAATGTAATTAGGAAACTTAACCAATTATGACCAACTTGTCAACATTGATCCCTCAAGTTCACCGACTTGTGACTTGAACTCCTTTGTTACCTTTCACATCGCCGACTTGTGATGAGTCGGGAATTACCGCCAACATTATATACCGTGACATTTTCAAAAAGAATAAACAATAACATTTATAAATATAATTTATTTAAGTTTTATTATTTATGTATCAATATTGTTTTATATACTTTTACTTTCACTAATATTTTTTATTATTTTGTTTTTTTAACTTTAAAATTTTAATTATTGTATTATTATAATAATTTTTAAGTATATTTTGTTAACTTTATTTGAACGACAAAAATATAGCCAATTTTGTTTCTTTACCATAAGAAATTGAGCCGATAGTTCGATACCATCTAAACTACATTGGTACTGGTATCATATTTTTATTTTTATCATTATCATTGCGTGGCAGTATAATTGTATAAAGTTGGTTGAAAATTTGTTTTAACCCTAGTAATGAAAGTTTTTGTATCTGTAATCAGTATTTTTTAAAAACTTATTACAAAACGACATATATATATATGTATCTGTTACCTTGCTAGAAGTTGTATCTGTTACCTTGCTATAAGTTGTTTTGGGTGGGACCATGTGACATATACGTTTTTGGGCAACATGAGCTGGTTATGGCGATTGGCAATATACTGGCCGTTGCTCTCATCCCTGCATGCTTCTTGCCAAACTGTATAGGTTAAAATCTTTTTTTTTTTTTTTAATTTAATGTTCTTTTCTAAATTTCTAATAGATCTAATATATACCTTTCTCACCTTATTATTGTTTCATGGTATCATATGTGGTTTTTGTGACCCATCAAATACTTCTACACAAGTTGTGTTTAAGGCTCGAGGGTGTGGGATAAAGCCCCTAGGGGCTTTATCACGTCACGTCTGATCCACGTCAGCCAGGGAGCTTTTTTCATGTTTTCTCTTAACTTGTAGGGTGTGGGATAAACCCCTCTTGTTAAACAAAATTAAAAAAAAAATAATTGGTTGAAAAGAGGTGGGCCCCACCTGCACTCCCCCTTTTCTTCCGTTAAGGCCATGGGGTATGGGGCGGGAGTTTGGGCGTGGGTTGGGGGAAAACGCCCAAGGCACCACCCCGGGTGGGCTTGGGTTGGGGCGTGGCCTTGGGGCTTGGCTTTCAAGCCGGGCGTGGGACGGGGGGACATGCTAGCTGGCTTGCTCTTATTGGCTTGCTCTTTTTGTATTATTTTTTTTTAACAATCTGCCACACCCAACCCAACCCAAGCCCAACCCACGCCCCGCCATACCCCAGGGACACGTAACTAGCGGTGGGGGGGCTCCCATTCCACGTGTCAACAAATGCCCCAACCCAAGCCCAACCCAAGCCCAACCCAAGCCCCACCATACCCCATGGTCTAACACAATGGCGAGAGACCCATGGCGCCCCCTGTTAATTTGCTCGGTATGGGTGGTGGCGCCCCGGGGGCGATATAGGTAGTGAGGTGGCAGGGGTGGCGCCCTCCATACCCTCCGCCCTAATCGTGGCTACTTTTGAATATTGTTGGGAAATGTCTCGTCTAATAGCATGCCTAGAAACGTTTAAATGTGGGCTCACTCCCTTGATCAGTGCATGACAAAACAAAATCAATGACCGATAATCATAAATGGAAATGAATTAAATGATAGACTGGTCCCTCGGTTCACATAACGCCACAAGTGCCTCACAAGACGGCTTGACATTTTGCTCCATTATTTTAACAAAGATTGTTTACAGATTCAACAATTTATACATTTATTTCTTGAATAAAAAAAAAAAAAGAAAAGAAAAATAAAAGGAAGAATGTAAAAGTTCTTTTAGATCATCTGTAGTGGTTCACCCCCTTGAAAGCGTTTTTCGCCATGTAACATCCACGTGAAGTGACATCCATGTGACATCCACGTCAGCATGATCAATTTGTTTCACAAAATGGTGAAGTGATTCACCTCTCTTCATTAATTGCCTAATAATTACTCGATGATTAATTATTTTTTATATAATGTAACAATAATTAAAAACAACAATAATAAATTCATTAAAATTAAAAAAAAAAAACTTCATAAAATATAGAGTTAACTGCTATTTTCGTCCTCATGGTTTGTCCAATTTTGCCAGTTCAAGCCCAATTTCAAATCTATACCATTGTCTTCCTTAACATTCTTGAAACATGTCAATTCCGTCCAAAAACCTAATGTTGAACCAAATAACTGGACAAACCACAAGGACGAAAATCACAGTTACTCGTGTTTTTCTTTTTGGACAGAACTGACATATTTTAAGAATGTTAGGGCGTAAATGATACAAATTTGAAATTTGACCTGAACTGGTATAATTAGACAAACTACATGTACCAAAATGTCACTTAACTCTAGAACATACAAATAATAATAGAATATTTCACTCGTGATCATCATGAAAACCATATTTTTCTTGATGCATGCACGCAACTTCAAAGCTAGGTCAAATTGTGGTCCTAGAATAGTGGGGATGAGTTTTGACAACATTTCAAGATGATCAACCGCTATTTGACGATCCTTTTTTAGTGGAAGGCGTTCTTGTCGATCCTCATCTAGTTTTTACTTATTCTCTAAACGTTGTCTTTCAATGTCGGTTAGCTCTTTTAAGTGAAAATATACGAATGTAATTGGTTATTTGAGTTGGTTATCTATCGGTAAAATTCTAATCCACACCCGGTTTCCCACAAAACCATATATTTAAAAAAGACATAACATTATATTATATTTATATCTATATCTATAAATAATATTAAAATGGAACTCTAAACTTTGACAGAATGTTTTGTGTAGAGATTTTAACCTCCCATCGATGTTAACCATGTAGTCAACACGCTTTCATTTTCACTTTTTTTTGTTAAATCATATTTTCCCCTTGAGCTTCTCGCCTTTTCTCTACACACCTCTTGTCCCACCCTCCCAAAATAGAGCTTAACAAGTTGTTTGTAGTTTGTACTTGTACATTTGAAAAGGTCACTCTTATAATACCAATTGTTTATATCCAAACGTGTTTAGCACCAACCTGTCAACCATATATATTCTTCCCTTCCTTGCTGATGCTAAACCCTAAATCCAAATCCCATTAACCGTACGCTATAAACATCTTCGATCTCATGGCCAATGTTTCTTTGTGTTTTGGTCCAAACCCGTGTGTTAAACCTTTCATATTTGCATGCAAATCAACATCTGCATCGTATGACACAGGCTCAAACTCAGGCTCAGGCTCAAACTCCAGTAATACTAACTTTTACAAACTACTTTCATTGAGTTCAAACAAAGTAGGAACCCAAGAGATCAAAAGAGCTTATAGAACACTTGCTCTCAAGTACCATCCTGATGTTTCACATGATCAAGACACCACCAAAATGTTCATTTTGTTGCAAACTGCTTACAAGACACTTGTTGATCCAGTGTCACGTGAAGAGTACGATTGTGCACTTGGGCGTGGAGAGCTTGGGCATGTTTGCGTTGGTCGTATGTCTAGTGATCGTGGTGGAGAGTGTCGGAGGTGGGAGGGTCAGATCGATGAGCTCAAGAAACGCTCTAGTTTTCGTGCTGAGCGTAAAGAGGGATCATGGGGAAATAGGGTAAGGTATGCTAATAGACCAAATAAAGAATATTGAGAAGCAACTAGTATTATCTTGTCAAACATGTATTTCTTCCTTAATTTGTATTCATTTTTTGATACGATTGTATTATCGTCTTCATGTGTTTATTCCATTGATTTATGAATGAAGTGCATGATTTTTTACTTTAAGATGTCACACCATGAATCGAAACATCCACATGTTTGTTTCGAGTCCTGTTCCTACATCACCCAACAATAACAGATCGACTGTCGGTATGTCCATGCGGCATTAAATTCTACCAGTAGAAAGCCCGACTGAAATACAACAATCAAAGAAATCATTATCGCTTTCATCATTCAATAGGCAAGCAACTTTAGGAATTGATAACGATGCTGGTCGAATAAGATTGGAGCTTGTGGTCCTAACGGCCGGATCCATGGCGGCTGTTTATTAACAATACTAGGAATAAACGTGACCAGATGAGCTAACTGATTCGAACTTATTGTCTTACTGTCCTTGCTGTATGGTTTATTGAAGATTCGGTTGTTTGTGTACGGTTTTGAGAACATCATGAAGCATCCCACATCGTAATAGGGAAAACAGTGTGTTGCTTTATGTAATTAACATTCGCAAGTTTTGTCATCTAAGACCAACGGACGATGTGATTGGGCTTCGAACCACTCAGTGGTTTATGCTCAGGAAAGTCCCCGGGCCCATTACCGCAGAGATGCGGGCCTGGAAACAGGTTATGCTTCGAAGCAAATGAATCATGTTGGGCCAGAAATGGTTCGACGGGCTGAGACCAGTGTGTGGAGCCTTATGGATTCTAGCTCGAAGTTAATTTGGCCGATGTCAGTCATTCACATGGTCCTTTGTGACTAACTGAACGGGGCTTATGATCCGTTGGTCTACTTTTTTGAATGCGCAATGGGCACGCTTTTTGATATGTTTTATTTACACTATATATCTTGTGTCTTGGAATATATCTTCTAACTAGTTACCTATTATTTTGTATCTTTATGGCTACAAATACAGATGAGCTTGGTTAGGCATAGATAAAAAAAATATGTTAATTTGTGACACGCTACGGTCTAAAGTCCTAAAAGCAATTCAAATAAAATGAGACGTCAACTTATTAAGTAGAAAAGGTTGTCAGGTTAAGTTGTCAATTACCAAAAAATAGAAGTTAATGTGTAGCTTACTTAGTTTGAGGGTGTGAAGTGAAAGATATAGAAATCTAAGGGTTAGAGAGTAAAAGTGAGGGATTAGAATTGTATTTTATGAAAGTTGAGAGTAGGTAGAAGTGTAAGGGCAAGATTTGTAATTTTACAAAACATGAGGACTTAAAAGACAAATTTAAAATATAAGGTAGAGTAAACTTTCATTTTGCTCTCTGTGGTTTGGTCGTTTTAACGGTTTTGCCCAAATCCTTTAAAAATAGTCATTTTACTCCCCGATCTATTTCACTCCCTGCCTCAAACGGTATCCATTTTAAACGTTAAAACTATGATGTTTCAGTCTAGGTTTTGGTCTAGTTATGGTCATAAATGTCTATCATGTGTTATGCACGTGACAATTTTCAACGTTTAAAATGGATGTTGTTTGGGGCGGGAGTGAAATCGTAATGGTCTTTATAGATCAGGGAGTAAAATTGCTATTTTTAAAGGATTGGGGCAAAACCGTTAAAACAAAAACTATAGGGAGCAAAATGGAAGTTTCCTCTATAAGGTAATAAGGTAATTAGCCAATAGCCACTATATAAAGTCCATGGCTTTATAGCCTAGTGGCATCTTGTGGGTGTGATAAAGCTTTGGACCAATAGGTCCTGGGTTCTATCCCCCACAAGAGGGTTTTCCCATATTTATTGGGTTTCCTCCTGATTGGTGTATAGGCATTATGCCTAGTGGAGATGGATATGATCGGGTGGTTCCGCTGGTGGCACGATGATACTCCAGTGGTCCGTCAGTGATCCAAATTTGCCGTTCAAAAAAAAAAAATAGCCACTATATAAAGAAAGTTAATTAAATGCAGATAAGACATTGAGGTATACTTTCACGCTCCTTAACTACACGTAGGTGTCACATCACCCACTTAACCCTTTTTCACTTCACCTCATACCAAGGAAATGGTTTAACCCCCATTAACGCCTTTTAAATTAATTAAAATACATATATATATTAGGGCTGACATATCGTGTAAGGTTGTCAGCCCGACCTGTTAAGATGCGAATATGTGATGGAGAGTGTGAGACAGGAGGGTTTAAGGGCTTATCTTACATGTTTTGTTCGGTTTTATATGATTGGAATTGGAATATTGCGAGAGTTTGTATGTTTGCAGATTAAACGCGTGAAATGGGTGAAGTTATGGAGTTTAGAGAGAAAGCGGAACGTGTAAGGTTGATGAGTGCGGCCAACGGAAGCATTCGGGTATGTTTGGGTTGGATAATGACTTGGAATTGAAAGAAGTACGAAGGCTTGAAGTTCAGGGACCTCTCGGTCATTATCAGAAAGTGAAACATAGTGTGGATGTTCGAGTTTTATGGAAGATTAAAGTTGAGGGGCCTTAATGTCATTACTTGGAAGTTTAGTTTAGTGAAAATATAAGAGGCATGTGAAGTAAAGAAGTATAGGGGGTGAAATGTCAATATGGAAAAGTTGATTTGAAAGTTCACAAAAGAAACAGAAACAACAACATGGGGCTTACGGTTTTAGTCAGGGTTTCCGGTCCATATTCCAACTTTCAGGGTGTAAAGTGTAAGTTACAAGTGTGAACACATTAAATACATTTCACTTTTGGTAGGAGTTCTCGTGGGATTCTTGTGGTGGCAAGATATGTCAATAAAAGAGATTGATATTATTAAATCAACATCATCATCATTCAAGAGAAGGGATTACCTACGAAAGATTGGCAGCCAATAACACAATTTTGGAGCATCATTATCACGAAACATGGGCTCCTCCATTCACGATTTTCCTTTGGCAGCAAACAATATTATTGGGGGCTCGCATAATAAAAATAAAACATCATCACCGTATGAATTATTGGAGCAACCTTTATTATTTTGGTGGGCTTTATATTGGACTAAAGATGGGCAGCCCATTATCACGAAATATTGGAGCAACATATTAGGAATTGTTTGGCAGCCGTAGAGGGGGGGGGGGAAGCATTCATCATCGAACTTGATCACTCAACATCAGGATTGTCATCATTCCGCGCAAGATCCGATTCGATCATGCTTTCAATCTCTTACCAAGCTATTGAAGATTGTTCGTGTAACATGAGCGGCTAGTCGTCCTGTGACCGTCTCCGGGACTAGGGTTAATGTTTGAACTTTTGGTTTACTTATTGTTACGACTTTTGGATTAGGATTCGATTAATCATTCGGTTATTTGTTCCTATTGTTTTTGTTTTGATTAAACAGTATTTGATTATCGTAATCATTCTTGTTCATCAATTATTTGGTTTGTTCATCAACAACCGGGATTAAATTCTAGGATGTCATTGTTTTAAACCTTTAATCATTGAATCTGTTAATGTTTATGAAATCTTAAATTGGTGATTAGCTGGATTACTATTCATTTGCATCAATCTTTCGGTTTCGATCGTGGATCATTGCAATCAAATATATTGTCCGTTAATTATTTATCAAAACAAGTTTTCAAATCATGTCTATGTGGTTTCCAATTGGTCGTAATTAAGTAACCTGATTTTCTGCATAACCTGAAAACCCAGAGATTGGTCTTTTCTCTCATTATTGTTTACAACTACAGTTTCACATTTGTTTTCACAATCATTCTCAAACTGCAAAAAGCAATTAGTTTAGGATTAGATGATAATTAAAACAACAAGCTTTCATACTATCCACTGATTCCCCGTGGATTCGACACCCTACTTGCCCTTTACTAGTAAAAGGTGAATAGGACATTTTCACTTATATTTTTGACCGACCTTACGACATCGATCAATATGATAAGACCACGAACCCGAAACAGGTAAACCTGAACACGACACGAAATCTTATCATGTCATATTTTTCAAACACGAACATGAACCTTCCAAACACAATAGTACTTGCTAGTGGGTAACATTTTCTTACATACTTGTTTACTTCTTTATTTAGTTAAGTGATACCCATGGTTTTGGTAGAGACCATTTGACATATGTTCTCATCCCCCCAGCAATCTTGCATGCTTCTTGCCAGCTATACGAGTTTAATTTTTGGTTTTGAACTTTTTAATACCTTTTCTCTCTTTATTTGTTATTAGTTTTTCATGGTATGATTTTTGCTTTTACTCTGTTATTTCAAGTAAAAGTATTTTAAAAATCAACAATTTGTGTGTGCATTTATATAGTTTCTTCAATTAAAAAAAAAAATAACAACAAACTGATCAAGAAGTTAAAATTTAAAAGCTGATATTTCATGCATATACTAATAAAATTATTATATTCTAATTTTGTAGATAACAATATAAAAATGGAATTCCAAACGTTGACAGAATGTTTGTACCCTGATATAATCCTCCATCGATGTTAACCACGGAGTCTTCAGTTTTTTGTTAATTCATTTTTCCCCTTGAGCTTCTCGCCTTTTCTATACACCCTTCTTGTCCTAATCTTCCAATATAAGCCTTAACAAACTATATTATATGCATATATTTACTTGTACTTTTGAATCAGTCAAGTCTTCTATATCCAAACGTGTTTAGCAGCATATATATTTTCTCGACCCCTAATTCTAAACCCTAAACCCTACTTCGGTTCCAAATTGCAAACGCTAAAACTGATATTTGTCTGGTAAAAACACAACTTCAATCCCATGGCCAATGTTTCTTTGTGTTTTGGTCCAAACCCGTGTGTTAAACCTTTCATATTTGCATGCAAATCAACATCTGCATCGTATGACATAGGCTCAAGCTCAGGCTCGGGCTCGGGCTCAAACTCCAGTAATACTAACTTTTACAAACTACTTTCATTGAGTTCAAACAAAGTAGGAACCCAAGAGATCAAAAGAGCTTATAGAACACTTGCTCTCAAGTACCATCCTGATGTTTCACATGATCAAGACACCACCAAAATGTTCATTTTGTTGCAAACTGCTTACAAGACACTTGTTGATCCAGTGTCACGTGAAGAGTACGATTGTGCACTTGGGCGTGGAGAGCTTGGGCATGTTTGCGTTGGTCGTATGTCTAGTGATCGTGGTGGAGAGCGTCAGAGGTGGGAGGGTCAGATCGATGAGCTCAAGAAACGCTCTAGTTTTCGTTCTGAGCGTAAAGAGGGATCATGGGGAAATAGGGTAAGGTATGCTAATAGACAAAATAAAGAATATTGAGAAGCAGCAAGCAACAATTTTGTTGTCAAACATGTCTTTATTCCTTAATTTTTGTTCATTTTTTGATATGATTGTATTGTTGTCTTAATGTATTTGTTCCATTGAGTTATGAATGGAGTGCATGATTTTTTACTTTTAGTTGTCAAACCACAGACTCGAAACATCCACACGTTTGTTTCGGGCCCTAGGTCCTGGCTCACCAACACTCACTGATTGTCAATCTGCGGTCTCTAATTTGCTAGAAAGCCCAACTAAAATCGATCGATGAAATCACCATCGCTTTTTACATTCACAACGCAACTTTAGGAACCGATAACGTTGGTGGTCAAATGAGCCCGGAGCATGTGGTCCAAACAGCCAGGTCCCTGACAACCGTTTATTAATGATGCTTGGCATAAACGTGACCGAATTCATTAATTGGTTCGATCTTGTCGTCACAACTGTGTATGATTTACTAAAGATTCAGTTGTTTGTGTACGGTTTTGGAACATCATGAAATATCCCACATCGTAACAGGGGAAAAAAGTGTGTCGATTTATATAATTAGCATTCGCCTGTTTTTTCATCTAAGACCAACGAACGATGTGATTGGGCTTCGAACCACTTAGTGGTTTATGCTCAGGAAAGTCCCCGGGCCCATTACCGCAGAGATGCGGGCCTGGAAACAGTTTATTCTTCGGAGCAAATGAATCAGGTTGGGCCAGAAATGGTTTGACGGGCTGAGACTAGTGTGGAGCCTTATGGGTTATTGCTCGAAGTTAATTTGGCCGATGTCACAGTCATTCACATGGTCCTTTGTGACTAACTGAACGGGGCTTATGATTCGTTGGTCTATTCTTTTTTTATAAATTTGAAACAAACACACTTTTTAAAAATGGACATACAAAAGTTCTCGCTGCATGACACACTGGTACAAAGTCTACGAGGTTGATGTGGGAGATAGAGACATCTTTATAACCTAACTTTTCTAATGTGATAACTTATATGCTATCTACCTTAAATATTATAGCTTCATCTACTTTTGTTTTGTAATCTTAGGGATTTTTTACTTAAAAGTGTATACGAATAATTACTGAAGATGACCTACCCCAATTTATTGTAGAAATTTTCGGGATCAATGATTGGACATGCAAACTAGAAATACTTTTTCTTGGATAAAGGAACAGATTACTCGATCTATTTCCGCATCGCTCATGATATATATAATAACTCGTACATCCATTTCAAATGCATATCCAGCAGGGTTATGAAAATCCACGAGAAGCGACTGGGCGTATTGTAGGCGCCAATTGCCATTTAACTAATAAACCAGTGGATATTGAGGTTCCGCAAGTGGTACTTCCCGATACTGTATTTGAAGCAGTTGTTCGAATTCCTTATGATACGCAACTGAAACAAGTTCTTGCTAATGGTAAAAAGGGAGGTTTGAATGTGGGGGTTGTTCTTATTTTACCAGAGGGTTTTGAATTAGCCCCTCCCGATCGTATTTCCCTCGAGATAAAAGAAAAGATGGGTAATTTGTCTTTTCAGAGCGATCGCCCCATGTTTTTCAAGTGCAAGAGATGAGACAAAGTGTTAATCGAAAGAATATTCAAATAGACGTGACAGTGAGAATTAAATATTTGTCGATAAAATGGTCAAATAATCAAACTGTTCATTGCGGGTTGGTTACTCGTCAGCACTGGCTTAGCTTACGATGTGTTTGGAAGCCCTCGGCCAAACAAGTATTTCACAGAGAACCGACAAGGAATTCCATTAATCACCAGCCGTTTTGATTCTTTGGAACAACTAGATGAATTTAGTAGATCTTTTTAGGAGGCCTCAATGACCATAGGTCGAACCTATCCAATTTTTACAGTGCGATGGTTGGCTGTTCACGGCCTAGCTGTACCTACCATTTCTTTTTTGGGTCAATATCAGCAATGCAGTTCATACAATGATAAAACCTAATTGATCGGTGCATTTTTAGTACACTTTATTGTATATTTATTATAACAGAAATGCATCAATAAGGTTACAAAATATGTTAGTTTAATCGGTTTTTATATTTTGTGGGTGATGAAAGAAATATATCAAAGTGGTGTTATTATATCAATTTTAATGGGTTAAATCATGTACCATGCTTAAGCGTTATAAATAATAACCAAAATTAGTAGTCTTGAGAATGACTATAAATTTAATGTGCAAAATAAAGAAACAAGACTACATGAATTCGTTGATGTACATGAAGCAATTTATGGATTGATTATTTTTAGGTGGCTTGGAGTTAAATGCTTGAATTAAAAAGAAAAGAAAACAAGAGCATAGCAAATTAAGTGGGCTTTTAAAAGTGCATGACAAAATAGGGCCATTAAGATTACAAGATTTGGAAGCCCAATGTTGGAAGGAAAAAGGAAACGAGGGCAATATTATAAGGGGCAGGAGCCGTCTTTTGGCTACTGTACACGGTTTAAGGCATGATAGGCTAGGTGGCTTTTTTTAAGTGAATGGTTTGTAGGGTTAAACACTTTTCTTAGGTTCATTTATATTTGGATTTGTTTTGACATTGACAACGTCGTATAAACAATTTGATTTGTTGGTTTATTTAAACTGTTTGCATGTGTTTTGAGTTCCTGATTTACAACTTGCTCGGTTGATGACAAAACCTTGTAGCTTGTTGGGTGATATAGAGTAGGTTGACTCACATTAGTAAATAGGGTAATTGAACTGTAAAAGATCTGATGACAAAGACCTGTTTTTTATTACCATTTAAATTAACCGACTTTTCAGCACCATGTCTAAGTGGTGTCTATTTAGTGATTAAACTGAGTTTGGTGTGAACTTAGAATCTGAAACTTGGAGGACTTTACCTTTATCTTATGTGACTTTCCCCAGATGATTGATTTCTAGATTTTCACATTAAACTTTGTTTTTCTGATTCTTATTAACTGGTAAATCTTGACCACTTGTGTTGATTTTGTGAAACGTTTATTATATTTGAATTGTTTGTCGTTTATCAAGCGTATTGGCAACATACTTACATTGTTAATGGGTTGGTAAATTGGTGGTAATTGGTATAATTAAATGGGTTATTAGGTTGTATGATGAATCTTAAAAACTATCCCTAATAATTAATCAAATTCATTAATTTGAAGGCCATGTCTATGTGGTGTTATGAATCTGTAAACGGGATTTTGTGTTAAACTTGCAATCGGGATTCTGGGTGGGAGTTGCTTTTCTTTAATATATAATAATTCTCTAGTTAAACACTAACCACAAATTCCCCGTGGATGCGATACCCTACTTACGTTATCTACGTAGTTTAATTAGGTTTTTGATTGACTCTGACGACAGTCATCACTAATCTGAATTATAGAGCTACGACACAATCAAACCCAAACGAACAAAATGTTGAATTATGCAACTATTTGATCATCAATCCATGTCATAGCATGGAAACACAATAAATCACATGTTACAGTATTAAAACCTCATGTATATGAAATTGCATGTTTACAACGTAAAATCACATGTTCGTATAATAAAACCCCATGTGTATAAAATCGCATGTACAAATTAAAAAATCGCATGTTTCTTTAATCTCCATCATCTGAAACCTCTTGCCAAACATCTTCTTCACTGCCATCATCACTCTCTCCACTACAATCTTCGAACTCATATTCCTCTTCATCAACTTCATCTTCGACTTCATGGACTTCGTGGCTGGGATCTTTGTCAATCTGGACTCCCTTCATCTTCTTTTGTTTTTTACCTTTCCATACCTCGCAAGTTCGAATATCATGACCTTTTGCATTGTATACACTACATGTCCTTGTCCTCTTCCATTTGCAACTAATCATTTGTTCCTTCTTTGATTTAATCATTTTATGTGAGCCACGACCTTTGTTTCTTATACCAGTTAGGACACGGACAGTAGGCAGTGCATCAGTTCCTGGTTGTTGATAACCAATTAACTTTGAGAACCGGTCAAACTTTGGATCAATCGGCTTGGTTATGCGACTCTGGTCCACTTTTTCTTTAATCTCCTTCATTCGATCCCTAACTAGAATGAGTTGATCAAGGTCAGTAATCAAATTACTAACCAGATACTCTCCTGTATACATGATTTCACGAGCAATCTATTTAGCCTTGTATTGCTCATCTGTTCCATCAACCTTTATATCGAACGTGGAGTTTAATTCATTCGGGACCACATCTTTCGTCCATCTCTTCATAACGTATTTGTTTGGTATTTCTTTAACTCCAAAAATCTTGAAAAGAAAATAGATGTGTTTACATAGCAGCCCGTACTGTTCGAAACGCAGACAACTATATTGCGCAGTTACATCTTCTTCAAGTTTCTTGAAACACACCTACGGAAACAAAAAACAAAATCAAAACTTAAAATCGCATGGGTGGGTGAACAAAATCGCATGTGTAAAAAAGGGTTTCTTGAAAAATAATTTAAAGTCGCATGGGAGTTCATCAAAATCTCATGTTGTAAAATATATTTTATATTACCTCTAAAAACCCTTCTCCATGAGCTTTAAAAGGGTTAGTTTTATGCCTTAATTGATGTGATTTATATGTTGCATTTTACACACATCAATCGTCATCATCAACCTGTAACATGTTTAAAATACAATTCAATGCAAAAGCAAAGGCGAGTATACAAGTTTAAGCATAAGTATAAGTATAAGTATAAAAGTTTAAAACAAATCCACATGGCAACTTATTTTATACGAGATCAACCTAACGTGGCATGCAATATTTCTAGCCAACCTCTGTTTACGCAAGGAAGTTTAATTAATTCAACATGACCCAAGTTTAAGGGGGGCGGTGCGTTACTCCTATAGCGCTATACATGTCGAAGGGAGGCTCGTGAGAGCTAATGACTAAAACATATCACATAAGTATAGTCCACGTAAGCATCAAGTATCATAACATAGTATTCATGTATAAGGATTGTTTTGTGCATTGCATAAAGAATAAGTTTAAGTGTAGTTTTAATAGTAAAACATGTTACACCCCAAAAAGTGGTAAACATAAAAAAGGGGTTGCGAGTATACTCACAAAATTTGCATATCCTTTCCGATTATCCAATGTGACGAAGTTGATGAGGTTAGAAGGTTGAATATGTTCGTGTAGGGATTTAGGAAGTTATAACACAAGAATATAGGTATTCGAAAGTAATCATCCTTTAACACCAAGTACTTGTTCTTGACACTATGAAACCTCAAGGGTTAATGTTTTCATGAGTAATATACTCATTAGAATCATAACAAGTCTTATGTCTTGGATGATGTTATTCTAATATCTTGACGAATGAACACAAGTCCATCATCAAGGGTTCGAATAGTATATATATGTATAAATATTATATGTATTATTTAGTCCATTAGTCAAGCATGAGGTAGAAGATAAATCTTCATTTAGGTACCTCTATTGTGTCATAGAATTCATGTAGGAGGTAGGAAGAACAAGCTTCCATTTAGGTACCTCTTATGGTTCACCACTACACTTGATGTAAAAACATACAAGGAGGGTCATGAACTAATATCAATATAAGAATAAGAAACAACTATATACAATGAGAAATCATCAAGTAATGTGGGGATTCTATGATGGACAACCCAAGTTGGTCCATAATCACACCTTCATCAAGCTTGAAGCTTGAACATGACTTGTGGGTTAAAAACCCTAAATAAAACAGAATGTATATGAGGTTTAACCTCTGATTTTGAATGTCTCAACCTTGTTTTTAAGCCTAACTAACCATAGAAGTGGTTATAAGCATAAGGACATAGGATTGAGATTAGTTAGACTCAAGTTGAACAAGTTTAGTAATGATTAGATGAAATCAGAAATGAACAGTGAACTTTGAAGCCTTTTTGCCGGAGTTTCAGGGACTTATTTACTGTGAAAAACCCATGAAATCGAAGCCAAGGTCAATCCAAGCACATAGGAAAAAGAATGGACCAAATCGGACAAGAAATGAAGAAGTTATCCTCATTTTCGTATGAAGGCGACAATATGTCCGAACCTTAGATTCCAGCTGCGATTTGGAGTGATTTTGAGAGTGTTTAAGTGTTGCAAAAGTGGTAGGGAGGCTGATTATAAGTGGTATTTATAGGGGGGAGGATTAGGGTTAAGTTGAGCTGGCATTTATTATAAGTAGTTGGGGTTTAAGCAATAAAAAAAACAATTAAACACTCATACATGTTTGGCCGCATGGGCTGTTAATCAGCCAGTAAACTTTTCTTTTCATTTTTGTTGTGACAATCTAGATATGGTATTATACATATTATATTAAGTTATAGTAAAATACATTAACCTACTATTTAAAATATCATGTAGTAGGTGTTTGAATAATAAAGGAAAGATAATCAAAACATGTTTGGCAGCTTGATCGTTGTTCCTGCCATCCGTTTTCTATTACTTTTTTTATTTATTGTTATATTAAAATACATAATAAAAAAAAACTAGATATTTGTTGAGTGTGATATGTATTTATGAGGTCTAATATGTAAGTAATATGTCACAAGTTTAAAAAGGTATAAGAAACATGTCTTAATTAAACAAAAAGTGTGTATTAACATGGTTGCAAGTATGAATTTATCAAATACAAGTATATGTAATTTAAGCAATGTAATAGAGATCATGTTTAAGTGTTAAAACGAGGATACCATTATGCATCGTGAGAATGAAGTGAGGCATTTGCACACAAGGAACGATTCGGGTTACGTATTTGTGTTGTTTGCAAGTTGACATGCCTTTACATATAGATTGGGCATACGTTTTGAATGTGTTAATAGGTACGGATAAGCAACGTGTATTTCATATAAGATCCATTTTGTTACGATCAAAGTCTCGGATTTAATAATAAAAAAAATTCGAAACGAATTGTTATTACAAGGGGACGAGTTTCTGAAAATAGAATTACGATATAATCTTTCTAAGAACGGAAAGTTGCGAAATGCGAGGCGTTACAGTCTCCCTTCCTTTAGGAAATTTCGTCCCGAAATTTATTCAAGAGGAAGACCTTGGAGAAAAGAGCGTTTTGGTATCGAGGTAAAAAGTGCGTACGTGTGTGAGTTTAAACAGTTTTGAATCAAATCGGAGAGGTATATATAAAATGTGTCGTGTTAAGAAGAAAATCTTAGTACGAGACGGTTTGTATTTAATGAATAGGGAGGTAGTTTGTATGAAAAGGTTAAGAATAGTACTAAATCGAATATTTGTAAAAATTTGCTTTATTGAGAGGGACGAGAAGGTTTGGTACTTTAAATAAAGTGATAACAGTCTTCTAGTACGTTTACACAGGCGTCAAGTTAGGATTCGAACGTTTAAATAGGCTTGAGGTTCGTACAGAAGAAGAGAACAATGGAGGATAATGAGAGTATGGAAGTGAACGAGTGACTCTTAATGAATGCAAGTATAAGAATGGCATAAGTCTTGGATAGACGAAAGTAGCGTGCTAAGAATGAAGTCTCGTCGTGGATAATTGGATATAATGTGTTTGTGAGTTGTTTAAAGTTTTTATTAGGTCAAAGGTCTGCAAAACACTGAATTTCTCATGGCACGTTTTACGGAATTTTGGTAACATGGTGAAAACACTTATATATAGGAAGTACCAGCGGCGTATCCACCATGTTTTGACCACATTACTGTCACACCCCGATTTCCACGTGTATCACCGGTGGGCCCGGTGGGGGATTACCGTGACGTAGTTGGCAACAATATAGTCAAACCACACAATTATATAAATGCACAGCGGAAGCTTAAAGATAAATATATACTTCAACCTCTGGTTGTAATATCAAATGTATTACAGAAGTCGAATGTATCCACAGCGGATCAAAATAATAAAATATTGTTCATTCAGATACGGCATCGAGTTTGCGAGACTATTCGTGATGCTTAGGAAGCTAATACCAGCCAATTTCGTATAGTACCTGCACTTAATCTTTTTGGGGAAAATACGTCAGTTTACACTGGTAAATACATTCAACTGACACATTTGAAAATGTTTATTAAAATTGATTTGAATGCACAAGGCACAAATTCTTTTATAACTTGGGAAAATTATTAAAATCTTGTGAACGTATTACATGTTCTTTTACGCGTTCAGTAGCCCGGATCGTGCCGGGTTAAAGATTAATAGACACACCACATTGCGTAAAACCGTAGTATAGAAACCAACGGCTACGTCTTTTAATTAAATGTCGACAATATATACCGGGTGTACGCCTACACCGGGATGTCGATGGTCGTGGCCATTTCGTAAAATGATGCCAAGGATATCCGGGACAACGGTCATTAACCCCCCAAAGGCTTTTAAGAAACAAAACTGTTTAAATGAGCCGATCATAATATTTAATTAACCACCTAAGCGATGAAAGATATGATGCTCAATCAAGCGGTAAATATTATACCGTATCCCAAGCCCATATAGGGGAAATAAGTTAAAAGTATTTACCTTTGCAAGTATATTCCTTAATTTGATTAAATCACCGATAGCTTTTACTGGGGCTCCTAATCTGGAACGAAGGTTTTAATTAACCTCTTAGAATCCTAACGGGTCTTATATTGGCCGTAGCCTAGACCGGTTGGTTCCGAAATGTGAATACGGTTTAATCGCACAAAAAGGCGAAAACCGAGAACGGAGTGTGACTATGACCCAACAAGTTCAGAGACTCGTTTTATATGGGTTTAAGGTTCACACTCTGGATTTTGGGGTTCAAATTATATAATTTGACCCGTATCGGCTAATTTATGAAAACTAGTTCCATAAGCCGAACCGTGCGCGCAATAGGTGAAACGGTTAACCATGAGAGTCTTACGCTTATTTCCTAAGTCAATATGCCTTAAAGAGGTTGTGGTATCAGTAGGATACATTCCGTGATGCCCGTAACGAGTTTAAGTTAATATTACGCCCCGTAGGGGCTTTTCGGTCATTTTAAAGACTTTTAAAGAGCTTTTCGAGTTCTACAGGGAATTTGAGTTTCCCGAATAGTTTATAAAGTCTAAAATACCTTATTTATTATTTAAAATCAGTAGTAACTGGAATCGGGTCAAAAGACCTTGTAGAACTCAAGTTTTGGCCGAAAAGGGCATATTCGGTATTTACCGAACCGTAGCCATAACCGCAGGTTATGAGCAAGGTAAAAATTATTAAAAATCTTTAAAATTCCAAAAATATTATTTTATAACAGTGGGTAAAAGTTTTGGTGACGAAATCTTGGTTTAGATGGGCGTTATGCTAATTGCGCCGTTTATTACAAAAGTTTACTTTAATTGCGCTATTTAGCATAACTCTCATTCTAGACCTCGGATTGACGTGAAACTTTAAGGACATGCTTATAATTTAGTAAGCAAGGTTATGGTCCGTTCACGTGTCCGAAATACTCGTTTTATTTTTAAAAGGCCGTTACGGTCAACTTTTAGGCGATTAACGGAAATGCGTAAAAGACTCGGACAATTCATGAACCGATCACAGAGGTCTATACCATCATGTAACCTGGTCCTAAGAGAGTCCTAAGGCATATTTATACCTCACTAAAACGGGTCAGAACTGAAGTCAAAGCAAAAGTCAAACTTTTGCGACATTCGGCTCCGAACCGGGTCAATATAGCAAATGGTCGATTCAAATGAGCGTAAACAAGTTTATATACTTAATATCATGTTTTATGAGTGTCAAAACAGATTTCATAGCATATACATTACAGATTATGTATAAAACGGCAAAATAGCTTTCTGTTGACTTTTTAAGTGCACGTTTGACTCGTCATTTGACATAGTTAGAGTGGTGATCAGAGGGAACCCTTTTAGGGGTTTATTACCCACATAAATACCAACTCATAACTACTTTTGATCCGACAATTCACTGGACCATTTGTGAATTATCGCTATGACAACCGTTAGTTACGACGGTTGGGTTTATAAGCTAAATCTATGGAAATACAAGACCATAATGGATGTGAACGACTTACAGAAGTTGTGTCTTGCTTAGGGAGCAGAGAAGAATGCTTGAAAGCTCTTAGAATGATCAGTGAAGTGTGTTTTGAGTGGTGTGATTGTTATGAACACAACATGGCTATTTATAGTGAAAAATGAGCTCCAAGATCATTCCACATTGGTCTATACTGATCATGGATGATGGGCAGGTGTCCCATAGAGCTATGGGTTGAGTAGGGGGCGCCCATGCCTCTTTTATTGGCGTTTTGATCATTCACAAGCTCAAAAGGAAAGAAAATACAAGGTTTCTGCATCTGGGCGTCCAATGCGGCCCGCATGGAGGATCCATGCATGTTTTAATGCGGGCCGCCTGAGATTCAAACTTCAGGCGCGTAAAGGAGGTGGCTCGCGGCCCGCTTTCACTTAACCCGAAACTCAATGCGAGTCGCGAGAGGTTAGATTTTCAAGTTTTTAAAATCTTTTATAATGATGACGAGAATCCGGTAATTAATTACAAAATCTTTCGTAATTATTATCCTGACCTTTCGGGTTTGAAGGGGTAACTTTGCGGTTTGGCCCTCGGTTAATTACAACTAAGGACCTCGTGTTATTTACCCGCGTTGTTAAGTCCCCGGTTAGTTTATTAATTATTCAGAAAGCCTTAACTTTCACTGTTGACGCTTTTAACCCTTCTCATACGAATTCGATCATAACTTTCTCGTTTTAAAACGGAACTTCGCGGAATTTATACAGTATATTCTAGTGAGCGTATAATACTGTTACAAAGCCTCGGGAGCGTTAAAGGGTCACTCAGAGGTATAATTAAACATGTTGACACAGTTAACCCCTGTAGCTTGTAATCTCTCACTTTCTTCCGCGTTTCGCTTCCGTACGATCCATGATTCATTCGTTTGAAGGTACAAGCACCATTTAGGGTTACCATACAATATATTTACCCTTGCTTGACATCTATAACCCTCGAATTTACATACATTCAAGGTTTGTCAAAATTAGTCCTTTATTTAATATCAATGCCACGTGTAATCAAATGACACGTGTTAACACATCATTGGACACAAAAATTCGAGGTGTTACAATTACGTCCGTTTCGTATTCGGTGTCATGTTACATTTCGTGTATTACCATACACAGTAGTACACTCTAGGGTTCTCATGCGCTTATCACTATAATCCCGTGTGCACCCGCGATTATTTTGATCGTCGCATGATCCGCATAGCTTGTACTAGTTGTGTATGAATCAGGGTATGCATAATTTAAAAATAGGAATGTGTACGTATAATGGTATAGTATAAGCAAGTCCATGCTTAAGTATGTATGGGACCCACGTAAGCGAATCACTCGGATTACGCTCGCGTACGGGTACAAATGTATGGATCATGAGTATGAGCATAAGTATAAGTTTAAGTATGAATTTGCACGTAAGTATAGACATAAAACGTACGAGTAGTATGAGTATACGTATAAGCATGAAATGTATGAGTATAAGTATAAGCATGAAACGTATGAGCGTAAGCGTAGGTACGAATAAAATTACGTATATAGTGTATGTTGAAGTATAACGAATTTAAGTATATAAGACGTTTCGAGAAATTTGAGTATGTAAAACGTATGATATAAACGAAGTGTCGTGAGGTATCGACTAAGACGTGTATGATGATATGCATGTATAGTTGTTTAAGCGAAACGTTGGGTTTATCGAATCAAAATAGTTTGAGTTTGATTGGGAAGGTAGGATATGGTTTGTAAATGTAAGAGAATATAAAGTACTTATTAGTTATGCATAACGTATTTTGTAATGAATGAAATGCTACTTTTGTTTAAAAAAAGTTTACGTATGTTGAAGATTGTCGGTCCCCATGAAGTCTTCTTGCCCACGTGTTTTGAAATTGGGATGGCGAATTACGCGGTGTGGAAAAAACGTTTTTCGAAAATACGGGTTCTTTTCAATTGCATCCAAACAAGAAATTTTGAGTTTTGAAGGTTCTTATGAAAACGTTGATCCTTAGAAAAGAAATTTAGCAAAACGAACTTGGTGATCATTGGAAAGAGTTTTAACAAATGATTTGTTGATGTAAAAAAAATTCTTTGGTAAAACGTTTGTATAATACCTATAGGACCTTATAAGTATATGGAAAAGTTGGTTTGAATTCCGTTTGAGAATGAAAGTCTTTAGTATGGTGATATAACGTGAGTGCGTTTTAGTGATTAAGTCGAATATGGAGTTCATGGGCAAGAGATTCACTGGACCGATTAAATTGATAGGTAGCATTTCGTAAGGTTTGGAAATTCATGTAGTAAAACGTTTAAGACATGATTAAGAATCTCGTGTATATCAGTTAAGTGAAAATAGGTTGTAGGATAAGAAGTACGTTTGATAAAACAATGTATTTTGAATTTAATATAGGTAGGTATTTCGATAAATGATAAGTGACTTAGGTATAAAACTTGATCGGATTTGCATAATAGGACATTTTTGAGGTAAAGTCTTGGTAACGATCACCTAGGTAAGGGAATCACCCCTAACTCGTCGGTGAGGTCGTTTTAAGAAAAGAACGAGTGGAGCTAATCGTCAAGGTAAGGAAATCACTCCTATCTCGATGGTATGCCTCCATTTTGGTGTTACAAATAATATAAACAAAATTGAGTGACGTTTTGAAATTATGCATATGTATAAATGTATGAAAAAGATTTAATATGTTGTGTGTGTGTGAGGAGTAAATATCGAAAGTAAATTCGAATTCGAAAGATTGCATCGTATAAAATAAATAGTAGAACACATGTTTGATTAAAATTTGGGATGGTTCCAAAACGGAACTTTGACTAACCAAAGTGGTCGAAAAATCTTTCGAGTTTGAGGAGCATGCTTTGGCCTAATAGGTGAAATACTCTCGCCGACAAGTCGGTTAACGGTATTTACCCTTCCGGTTACTACATATCCCAAATCAATCGAAATTTCGAGACTTGGCGGGATTTATGAAAAAAAATCAAGGAATGGAACTAGTCGACAAGATGCGGGTTTCACCCCTAACTTGGCGATTTCGTATCCTAAGTGTGGTTGGTACTCGTCGGGTCGAAATTTAATTTCAACACTTTGATGAGGGTCCACTAGAATTTGAAACTTGAATTTCTCCATCAAGGTGAGGATTTCACTCCTAACTTGATGGTGAATTTCGTGTAAGAAAAGAAAGTAGAAGGATTGAGAGTCATTCACCAAATTGTGGGTTTCACGCCTATTTTGGTGAAGTCATCTCGTTTGTGTATTATGAGTGGTTTCGATTCTTAGTATAGACGAGTAAAAGACATATGATCAAAATAAAAATAACACGTATAAGCATATAAATCATTTTAAGAAAATAACACGTAAGAGACATTTCAAGTATAACATGTAAAGATATTTCATAAAAGTAGCATGTGAAGCAAGTATGGTCGAATTTTGGTGCTTAACTATAGACTAGGTCAAAGCATGGCAATTTTCCTAATTCCCTATAGTTATGGCTCTGATACCAATCTGTCACACCCCAACCAATGGCGGAAACATCGGGATGAGACGAAGTGTGAAGATTGCAAGAGACTTCATAACGCTATTTGATACAATATTTAATAAACCGATTTCATTTCATAAGTAAATTGTCAACAATACAAGAAATACAAATAACAACAAGTTCGAAGGAAATGCATAACAACATAATCAAAATTGATACAATATATTAAACCTAAACGTCTATATGTGTATCTAGGCATCAACGCTACTTCTTTTCATAGCATCGTTGATGCGTGCGTAGTGTAATATATTTTTGATGAGTATTTAAGCCCCTTTTTACACTTTTAGCCAAGTTTTAAATTTATAAAACACGATATTTACTAACACTAAACACACATATGGGCAAGTGCACCCATCGTGGACGTAGTATAGTGTTGGTAAGATACCGAGGTCGTCCAAGGACACAAGAGCTTTTAATACCGGTTTATCCTCAACGTCTAACCAAATCAAAAAAAGTGAGAAAAATGTTTTAAACTAAGAAAAATAAAAACTAACTAAATGCTGAAAAATAAAATAAAATAAAAACAGATAGACAAGATGAATCACTTGGATCCGACACGTGTGTTAGTATAACCTTTGATTATTTTCGCACTTTTGCACTTGTTTAAGAGATTATCTTAGTTATTGTAGTAGGCCCCTCTTTTGAAGGCGACGTTACCCTCAACCCAGTAGTTTGAGTCAGCAAGGATACAATCCTAAAGGGTCGGATTATTGAAAGATAATGAATTAAGTTATTAATGCAAATTGTGGTAGGCCCCGCTTTCGGTGGTGACGTTACCCTCGGCTAAGTAGTCTGAGTCAGCAGGGATACAGTCCTAAATAGCCGGGTTATAGTATTAATAGTAGTTAACTTATGAGGGGGTCAAAGAGTTTGGATCCCCGCCATCCAATACCTATGGGCATTGAAGGAGATCCTACTAAATTTGACCCAGGTCCCAAGCAGGACCTCTAAACGCTGAACAAGGGCAAGACCCTTACCAAACCGTTCCCTTAACCCCCGACCAGGTAGCCAACATACCTCCATATAGACCGTGGAGATATGAATGGTGAAAATCTTTTATTTTATATAGACAGTAAAATAACGCCAAGACACCACGGACAAACGATAAGAAAAGATCACCTTCAACATAAGTAACTAGTTATTAAAGTCATTAATACAAAACAAAATAAAAAGTGCAAAAGATTAAAAATAAAAAGTATTATACTAAACACTTGTCTTCACCAAGTGATGTAAGAGACTTAGGCAAACATGGCCTTGATTGTCAAGAACTCTTACGATCAATCTTGGATCCCGAGACGACTCACACACTCTACGATGGACAATGGATGATGGTGGTGGATGATGGTGTTATGGTGGTGGTGGGTGGTGGATGAAGTGTGAGAGAGGTGGTGTGCCAAGGGATGAAATGGAATGAAGCCAAGCACCCCTATTTATAGGCTGAATAGAAGGCTGGGCACGGCCCCGTGTCCGCTGGACACGCCCCTGTGCCCGTCTGACATTCTCTCTCTTCATTAATTGTAATTCGCAATTACAATTAATGCGCCTGCTGTACTTTCACCACGCCCCCGTGCCCGCTGGACACGGCCCCGTGGTGGGCAATGGAAGCTTCTACTGGTTTGTCTTTTCTGCTGCTTCCTGGGCACGCCCCTGTGTTCGCTGGACACGGGGCGTGTTCAGTCTCTGTTTTCTCTTCTTTGCCTTGGGAGGTGCCGTTGAGGGTCCGGGCAGTCTACTTTTGTTCCTTTTCTTGTATTTATGCTAGAATTAGTTGTCTTTTTGCTTCTTTTGTGATTTTGAGCTCATTTCATCCTGAAAATACAAAAGGAAGACAAAAACACTCTTTTTCCAACATTAGTACTTAAAAAGGGTTAGTTTTATGCCTTAATTGATGTGATTTATATGTTGCATTTTACACACATCAAATACCCCCACACTTGAACTTTTGCTTGTCCTCAAGCAAAACTCTGTAAATGTGGCTTACACTCCCAAATGGAATAGGTAGAAGAGAAAGTTTTTAGCTTGTCCTAGAGTGTCGGGAATCCAAGGTCTTTGTAAGTTTTATTTTTATTTATTTACAATCCTATTCGTTATGATTTATTTTGAACGTTTCATAAGATAAATTACTTATTTGGGCATAGCATGCCTTATTAAAATTCCATTTATATACAAGTTCACATACCTCACGGGGGATCACTCAACACTCGGCCGAAGGTGTATATTTTTAGTGAATCACTCGAGAGCGGCATGGAACTTACGCCTTCCATAGGCTTGCCAAGCAATCAATCCTCCTCCTTTTTAACTTTTTACCTTTGTAAATATCAAGAGGACTTTTGGGGTGAAGGGTTAGGCTTGGGTTAAAGGTGGGTGGTTGGGTTAGTGGTTAGTAAAAGGGCGAAAATTCGTAAAAAGCGTCGGTTTTCGTAAAATACCTTGTCTTTAGCGACTTTTTATTTTGAAGTATTTCTCCAAACAAGCTTTTATATAGCTTTTGTTTGTTTTTGACTTCATCATTTTCTTTTTCATAAAAAGGCGAGTTTACGAAGAACCGAGCTTGTTACTAAAATAAAGGGTGAAAAATAAAAAATGGTTTTTGGTGGGTAAAAAGGGTTTTGGGGTAATGAAATGAAAGGTTTAGGCTCAAAGGGGCTATCTAGGGGGATTTTGGGTAGGTGATAAAAAAATGAAAAATAATGGTTTTGGAAGAAAAATGGTTAGTCCTAATGCCTCCATCATTTACTTACTTGGGTTTAAGTTGGTAAGGACCGGGAATGTATTGTTGTGGCAAGTTCTAGATTCGTAAGAACCAAGCGGCTATTCACACAAGAAACGAAAAATGAGCATTTAGTCTAAATATGTATATTTTTATGCTCAATAAAGGCTCAAAACTCACTTTTGTGGGAATGGGTTTTTAATGTGATCAAGTATATATAATCGAATTTTTAACTAGGCTTGTTATGCCGTTTCATAATTTTCTTATGTTGGTTCTTTGTTATCACGACGCTATCGGTTGTAAACTTGTAAAAATATAACCTTTTTAGAACTTGTTATTCCCAACTTAAACTAAGACAAGTAAATAAAAAAATGAAAAAGTTTTTGAAAAAATTTGGGGTGTTTAGCAGTTCCAATAGAGTTTTGTGTAAGGCTTGTGTTTAGGATTTGCAAAATTCAAGGTTTTAGCATCCCCCCCACACTTAAATTACACATTGTCCTCAATGTGTCCAAAAATAAGGTTTTTGGTTGATTAGAATGTGTAAAAGTGGTTTAAAAAGCAAAGATTTTTGTTACTGGCAGTCTGGACACGGCCCCGTGTCCATTGGACACGGCCCCGTGGTAAACTGCCAGTACCGAGAACTTACAGAAAATGAACACGGGGGCGTGTTGGCTGAACACGGCCTCGTGTCTGGCAAAAAATTGCAGGTCAGTAACCAAACAGCAGGTCTGGGAGATGAACACGGGGGCGTGTCGGCTGGACACGTCCCCGTGTGGATAGTCTGTGAGCCTGAAAAACAGGTTTTGTCTCCCGGTTTCTCCATTTCGGGGCTGCAAGTGCTAATATTTAGCACTCTAACCCTTGCATTGTACCTGTCTAATCACTCAATACCAAACCAAACAAACATAAACCATCCTAAATTACCAACGTTAATTGTCTCCACGCATAAAGTAAAAATAAAACAAAGATAAAAGAAATAGTTAAGGAAAGTAAATTGTTCAACAAGCGGCACGCAGGCCGTAAATTGTTCGATAGAGAAGGGTACTTAAACCTGTGGGCTCATCACCAACCTGCCCCTTGTTCCTTCAAGCCTCCTACTCCATGTCTTCATCACTACCATCACCTCCACCCCCATGCCTTGCCATGTACTCCCGGATGCTACCGATATCGTCTTGTATATCGTTAATGTTGCGCTCGATAGCTCAAACCCGGTGGTATGTGTTATTGGCGAGATTGTAGGTGTTCCTGGTGCACATGAGGTTTTCCTGCAAAAGATCATGTAAACTTTGAAAGTTAGGAAAACCACCTCCTTGAGAGGAGGATTGACCCGGATCGCCTTGGGGTGGGTACTGAAAATGGGGAGGTGGTGCATGAAGAACTAGAGCCTCCTGCGGGTTCCATGCATAGCCTTGCGTCCTTTGAAAGCTCACCGTCCCGTCTTCCGCGTCATAAAGCAAGTTCATGGCTCGGAAAATGTGGTAATCGACCCGTCCCGACCATGGACTCCTTTTAAAGGACCTTGGGATATTCGTGAAATGCTTGAAAAGATGGTACACCCATCCCCCGAAGAAGATAGGTGTAGGAGCGTGAGCAAGGCGATTTAGGTGCATGTTCCGTAGCAAGAGATAAGGAACATCGAGAGGCTTCTGGTTATGGATACAGTGAAGGACAACCAAATCTTTCAACCCTACAACGCCACTACTGTCGTGACGCTGGTTTAGCGAGTAGGTGAGGAGCCTGTGAATGTAGCGGTAAAGCGGGTCCCTCAGTTTGGTGCTTTTGGTGCTGCTCGGGTTGTAGATTCCTTCACCTATTTGAGCCCATGCGGCTTGGCGTTCAGTTGCATCCAAGTCTCGTAATCCCCCAGTATTCTCTTCATTTCCCGATTCCTCTTCACTATATAGCCCTATGATAGCTCCAAACTGTGCCATGGAGGTTGTGAACGTGGTCCCTCCACATCGGAATGTGACCGCATCATGGTCAAACGGGTCACATCTCGAGTTGAAAATGAAGGTGTTGTAGAACTCCATCGTGCATTGATGCACCGACCGAAGTCGGGTGTTCAATGCGACAGCCAGTGGACCTCTCACAATGTTGTTGAATCGGTCAAGTTGATTCACCATGGTTAGCAAGTCGGTACACGCCCGCCTCGGGTACTCTTCCGGTCTCGTTTGTAGAATCTCGTACCGTGCCCTAGCGTCCAGTTCACTTGCGTTAAACCTCGTGAATTTCGACATCTGAAAGAATACATCAAAAGTTAGTACGAAACAAGGAAAATTGGAGTGAAACTGCAAACAGTGGGCTGGACACGGCCCCGTGTTCAGCGGACACAGCCCCGTGTCCAGGCGTCTATAACCCAAAAATTTCATTTTTCGTCCCGGTTTCGAAAACCTGAAAATTTTTAGCCCAATAGTAGCGGTTTCCCCCGAAAATGAAACCCTAAGTGTCGTTTTTCCCAAAACAAACCGTTTACCCTTTCAATTTCGTGTTTTTCGGTTCAAGAACAAGGGTTTGGGGTTTTAGTTGGAAATCGAACGAATCTATCAACAATACATGTTTATTTACTTCCTACTATACTAATCTAAACTACTACTAACAGATTTCATCAAAAATTTTGAGTTCGATCCGGATGAACATGAAGAACCCTAGATTTTTCCCCAATTTTTGATGTTTTAACTACATGCAAGTAACTAATCTAACTACTAAAGAGGATAGAATCATACCTTGACGTTGTTAAACTCGGTGGTAACGTTGGAAAACTGCAGAAAATCGCCTCAAACCAGAGCGTTTTCGGCTATACGGGGCGTGTGGAATGGTGTAACTGATAGGAAAAGAGGGTTTTATCCCGACAGTTGCCTCGACACGGCCCCGTGTCCAGCGGACACGGCCCCGTGCCGAGCAAAGTTTTTGAAAATTTTTTTTTTTTTTGGAATGTGCTCGTGTGCAGGCCCCCTATTTCCGAAAATGGTTAGAAGACTTACCGGTTTTGAAACGTACACTTACCTGTAATATGTCTGGTATGAGTTTATTCGTTAACCGTTTGAAGTGAGATCTCCTCTTCCTCATCCTCAATGGATCCTCTGTAGAATTTTAGCCGTTGGCCATTGACTTTAAACGGTATCCCATTTCGAGTTTTAATTTCTACTGCACCGTGTGGAAAAACATGGGTGACGGAAAAAGGTCCTGACCACCTAGATTTTAGCTTACCAGGAAATAATCGAAGTCGTGAATTAAACAATAGAACTTGATCTCCTACCCGAAATTCATTAGATTTAATATATTTATCGTGTAAATTTTTCATTCTTTCTTTATAAATTTCGGAGTTAGAATATGCATAATTCCTTAGCTCGTCTAATTCATTTATTTGACAAAATCGATTTTTACCTGCATTTTCTAAATCTAAGTTTACGTTTTTTATTGCCCAATAGGCCTTGTGAGCTATTTCTACTGGCAAGTGACAACTTTTTCCATAGACGAGCTTATATGGGGTTGTGCCTATAGTGGTTTTATAGGCAGTTCGAAAAGCCCATAAAGCGTCGTCTAACTTGTCGGCCCATTCTTTTTTATTTATTCCTACGGTTTTTTCAAGTATTCGTTTTAAACCTCGATTAGTCACTTCGGCTTGCCCATTTGTTTGAGGGTGATATGCTGTTGAGACCCGGTGATAGACCCCATACCTTGTTAATATTTTTTCGAGTTGATGATTGCAAAAATGGGTACCTCTATCACTTATTAAAGCCTTTGGTGTCCCAAAGCGAGAAAACAGTTTTTTCAAGAATTTTACCACTACTCTTCCATCATTTGTTGGAAGAGCCTCGGCCTCCGCCCATTTAGACAAGTAATCGACTGCCACAAGTATATATTTGTTTCCCTTTGAAGGTGGGAATGGTCCCATGAAATCGAGTCCCCACACATCAAAGATTTCACAGACGAGAATGCCATTTTGAGGCATTTCGTTTTTGGAAGAAATATTACCTGATCTCTGGCAGGCATCACATGTCTTTACAAGGTTTTGTGCATCCTTGTAAATGGTTGGCCAGTAAAATCCCGAATCAAATACCTTTCGTGCGGTACTTGCGGCACCATGATGTCCTCCGTATGGACCTTCATGACAATGATGGAGAATTCTTCGTGCTTCATTACCATGGACACACCTTCGGATGAGCTGGTCGGCACACATTTTGAAAAGATAGGGGTCTTCCCAAAAGTAATGCTTTACATCAGCAAAGAATTTCTTTCTTTGATGATGTGGCCATCCTTTGGTGACTATACCGCTAGCTAGGAAATTAGCGTAGTCGGCATACCATGGCTCTTGTCTACTCTCCATCATTTCCAAGGATTCTGTGGGAAATTTCTCGTTGATTTGCTCGTCTCTGGTTGTCTCCAAAGCTGGGTCTTCTAAGCGTGAGAGATGATCTGCAGCGGTGTTTTCTGCTCCTCTTTTGTCCTTGATTTCGATGTCGAATTCTTGGAGGAGTAGAATCCATCTGATCAAACGGGGTTTTGCGTCTTGCTTCTTGAAGAGGTACGTGATGGCTGCATGGTCTGTATAGACTACTGTTTTAGAAAGAACAAGATAAGAACGAAATTTATCAAAAGCAAATACCACTGCTAGTAATTCTTTTTCTGTAGTTGTATAATTTTCTTGTGCATCATTAAGAGTTTTACTAGCATAATAAATTGGGTGGAAATGCTTTTCTTTCCTTTGTCCCAAGACTGCTCCAACAGCAAAGTCACTTGCATCGCACATGATTTCGAAAGGAAATTTCCAATCTGGCGCTATCATGATAGGTGCATTGACTAGCATTTCCTTGAGGGTTAGAAATGCTTGATTGCATTCCTTGTCAAAGATGAAGGGTGCATCTTTTTCAAGTAATTTTGTTAGAGGCCTTGAGATTTTTGAAAAGTCTTTGATAAACCTTCTATAAAATCCGGCATGTCCTAGGAAACTTCTGATTGCTCGTACGGAGGATGGAGGAGGTAATCGAGAAATAGTCTCTATTTTTGCTCGATCAACTTCCATTCCTTCGCTTGAGATTTTGTGACCGAGTACTATTCCCTCTGTTACCATGAAATGGCATTTTTCCCAGTTAAGGGCGAGGTTAGTTTCCTCACATCGGGATGGCATTCGTTCAAGATTATCGAGGCATTGGTCATATGAGTCTCCAAAGATGGAAAAGTCATCCATGAAGACTTCCATTGTCTTTTCGATCATATCATGGAAAATGGCGACCATACAACGTTGGAATGTTGCAGGCGCATTACATAGACCGAATGGCATGCGTCGATATGCGAAAGTTCCGTAGGGACATGTGAAAGTTGTTTTCTCTTGGTCTTCTGGTGCTATCGGTATTTGAAAGTAACCTGAAAAACCATCTAAGAAACAATAAAATTTATGACCGGATAATCTTTCTAACATTTGATCAATGAAGGGTAAAGGAAAGTGGTCTTTCCTTGTTGCTTCATTTAATCGCCTATAATCTATACAAACTCTCCACCCTGTGACGGTTCTCGTTGGTATTAATTCATTTTTCTCATTAGTTATTACCGTCATACCTCCTTTCTTTGGGACTACTTGAACGGGACTTACCCACGGGCTATCGGAGATAGGGTAGATTAGTCCTGCGTCAAGTAGTTTGATGACTTCATTCTTAACCACTTCTTGAACATTGGGGTTCACTCTTCGTTGTGGTTGAATTACCGTTTTGTAGTCATCATTCATTAAAATTTTGTGCGTGCACATGGAAGGGCTTATTCCTTTAATATCTACAAGCTTCCAAGCGATCGCGTTTTTGTGTTTTTTAAGCAGGCTAATTAATTTTTCTTTTTCTATGTTTCTTAATTTAGATGAAATGATTACAGGTAAACTACCATCTTTGCCTAGAAAAGCATATTCCAAACCTTTAGGAAGTTCTTTGAGCTCAATGGGTGGGTCTTTAGAAGACACCTTATTTTGTGGCTCATCTAGATTAAGAACCTTAAAGGTTTGTTCTATGGCTATCTCTTCTTCGACAAAGTGGTCTTCTTCGTTAGTTGTATCGGGTGGTTCAGCTTCATCTTCAATTAGGGGGTCATTATTGCCAAAAGGATACTTCATTGAACGCTCAAGATCTATGCTCCTTTTGAATGCCCCTAATTGAAGAGGTAGATTGTTGAATTTCCGGTTTTTCAAAGCTTTATGAGTTTGCACAAAAGGTTTTCCCAAGACTAGATGTCACACCCCCAAAATCCACGAACGGAGTATCACCGCTTGGGAGCGTGACTGACCAGGATCAAGCCACCAATCATATCGAACATGTAAGTAATATCAAATATAATAAATGTAAACCAATCATTCAATATGATAGGTGTTCAAAACATAATCATAATTTATAAGTATAGCGGAAGCATAAGTACGAAAGCCCAAATGTGTAACATAAGTTCAATAAGTTCAAAACATAATCCATGCTCCACAACGACCTGCTCCTCCTTGTGCAAGCTCCATAAATATCTAACGACCTGCAAGGCATGTAACAGAGGATCAACAAACTAGTTGAGCGAGTTCACAGTTAACAGTTCAGTAATAGTACAGTGTGTTCGTTCGTTATGTCGTGTATCGTATTAGTTTCCATCGCGGCCTCCCAGGCAGGTATGCGAAGGTATTAGGGGATGTTCATCCCGAGTATTCTAGACTAGGTTTATCTGTATCGCGGCCTACCAGGCTGGTGTGCGAAGATTAGTAAGTTCAGTTCGCGGCCTTCCAAAGGCAGGTGTGCGAAGTCAGTCATAATATCGCGGCCAACCCTTGGCAGGTGTGCGAAGATCAGTTCAATAAGTGTTACTAGTCTAGTCGTAGTTCTATCAGCTGCGTAGGTACAATAGTTCATCAAATCACTTCACTACGTTCCAATATAGATAAGTACCAGTAAATAATCAACCCCATTCCCACCCTGGGAACCCCATGCCTTGGCTGTGTGAACTCACCTTGGTTTGCTCGGTATGTTATTGCTTCTGGGGTTAGTTAAATGTATAGGTCCGCTACACACGACCTAGGATGCATTGCACGTGATTCAATGTAAGTGTTACATTCAAGTAGGGTTTACATGTTACTTATGTCTAAACAGTTGTGATCTGTGTGAGGGTTGTGTACAGGATGAGATGATAAGAATTGTTCGCACATATAAGATCATGTAGTACCATTCAATAGCATATAGTCACATATAGTACATGCAGTAAGCTTTAGCTGTTTGTCCTAAACTCAAGTTACACGTCACTTATAAAGTTCAGACAACATTATTCAAGCCGTGTGTTCATCATCATCAAATTCGTTATTGATTATTAGCAGTTTATTATAATCGTTTACTGCATGCATATCTTGAAACCGTATATATATATGTATATATATCATTCAGTATTCGATCATCAGAACAATCACACAACATCAGACAATTACACATCAGACAAGTGTGGGGGGGGGGTCTCCCCTGTTCAAAACTCGGATAACACATGATATATCATACAAACTCGGTCATGAGATCGACATACAAACTCAGACATAGATTCTCATATTAATTCGGACATGGGTGAGCATATTAATCTCAGTCCACCATTAATCTATTAAACTCGGATCCAAGGTGATCCATTAAACTCGGACCCAAGGTGATCCACTAAACTCGGATCAAAGGTGATCCATTAAACTCGGATCAAAGGTGATCCATTAAACTCGGACCCCTTTAATCATTCAATAAACTCGGACATTCAATTATCAATAAACTCGGACATTCAATTATCAATAAACTCGGACATGGGGGATTTATAAACTCGGTCCACTTTTACTTCATAAACTCGGTCCAAACACATTACATAAACTCGGTCCAAACACATTACTCGGACCATTTGACTTTATTAAACTCGGGCCATTATAAATCAAGAAACTCGGATCATGTTAATAAGCATACAAACTCGGTCATGTGTTAATCAATAAGCTCAGACACATGTTTTATAAATAAGCTCAGACATTCAACTATGCGTGCATTCCAAACATTCCACATACTCAACAAGATCAAAGCAGTTACGTTCTGATGTTCATACAATCAACCCTACTTCATACGTTCACAACAGAAATCAATTAAACGATTCACATGCTCATCACATCAAACGGATTGGCATTAGGCAGTCGATCAATCATACAACCATAATCATTTCATAATAAATCAGAATAAACAGGAATCAATCAAAGCTCATAACTATCACATAAAGAATTAGGGTTTTTATGAAACACATAATCAAGATTTGATACAATCAACAATCAATTAACAATGATTACACAATTACCTTGAATGATTCTAGAGAAAGAGGAATCAAGTGTGATGATTATCTTGTGCCAATGATGATGGTGATGATGCTTGCTAGAGGATTAGAGAGTTACAAGTACGTGTTTTGATTTTGAGAGAATGATTAGTGAAAAGGAGATTAGGGTTAAGTATAATTAAGTTTTCACTAATAACTCTTCACACCCTCAATTATTCTATTTTACAAAGGTACACCATCTCAATCAATTTCACAGTTTCACCACCAAGTTCACATATTTGACAAGTCTATCACAATTAACAAACAACCACGCAAAGTCACACAACACACTTCATTGTCTCAAAACATATACAATTTCATAACAACTAACTGTGAAATCAATCAACTAAATAATACAAGAACGTGCAATAAATACGAAATAGAATCTTGGAAATTCGAGTTGTCACATTATCCCCAACTTGAAAGAAATTTCGTCCCGAAATTTGGTACGCACTCACTGAGGAAGCTAGGTAAGTTATATCGTTCACTGGTTTTCCTGGGGTGTCACATCATCCCCCCGTTGATTTGGAATTTCGTCCCGAAATTCAGTAGTAGTAGCTTCAGCCTCAGTAGTGGTTGCATTGGTTTCGAATAACTGGGGGTACTTTTCTGTCATCTGGTCTTCGCGTTCCCAGGTGTACTCTGGGCCACGTCGGGAGTTCCAACGAACTCGAACAAGAGGGATTCTCTTGTGTTTGAGGACCTTAACATCCCGATCCGTGATTTCAACTGGCTCCTCGACGAACTGCAACCGCTCGTCGATAGTAAGTTCCTTAAAAGGAACTGTGAGGGTCTCATCTGACAGGCACTTCTTCAGATTCGACACGTGAAATACATTGTGAACTGCACCGAGTTCAGCTGGTAGGTTCAGTCTGTAGGCTACTGGGCCTATTCTTTCAGTGATTTCGAACGGTCCAACATACCTTGGATTGAGTTTGCCTCGTTTTCCAAAACGAACCACACCCTTCCAGGGTGAGACTTTTAATAAAACCCGGTCCCCGACCTGAAATTCCAAAGGCTTGCTACGCTTGTCTGCGTAGGCTTTCTGACGGTCGCGTGCTGCCGCCATGCGTTGCCGTATCTGTGCAATCTTTTCCGTGGCGTCCACTACAATCTCTGGACCCGTAATCTGACTATCCCCCACCTCTGCCCAACAGAGAGGTGACCGGCATTTACGTCCATACAATGCCTCGAATGGAGCGGCTTGTATGCTGGTGTGATAACTGTTGTTATACGAAAACTCCACCAAAGGAAGATGCTTTTCCCATCCGTTGCCGAAATCGATAACGCATGCCCGAAGCATGTCTTTAAGAGTTTGGATCGTTCGCTCAGACTGTCCATCCGTCTGAGGATGATATGTTGTGCTCATGTCTAATCGTGAGCCGGAAGATTTGTGCATCGCCTGCCATAGTTCTGACGTGAATCGTGCATCCCGATCCGAAATAATGGAGGTGGGCACCCCGTGCCTCGAAACAACTTCTTTAAGATAGATGTCTGCGAGAGTTGAGAACTTATCTGTTTCCTTTATAGCCAGGAAGTGTGCAGACTTGGTGAGTCGATCCACGATCACTCATATAGTATCTTTCCCACGCTGGGATCTGGGTAGGCCTGTAACGAAATCGATGGAAATTTCTTCCCATTTCCACTGTGGTATCCTGGGTTGTTGAAGTAGTCTGAGGGTTTCTGGTACTCTGTCTTGACTCTCGCACAAGCCAATCATTTGTAATGTGGGCCTTCATGCTAGGCCACCAATATGTAGTTCTAATGTCGTGGTACATTTTATCCGACCCTGAATGTACCGAGTAGCGAGACTTGTGTGCTTCATCCATCACAAGTTCGCGTAAACCGCCATAAAGTGGGACCCAAATACGCCTCGTTACATAGTAGGCGCCGTCTTCCTTTTGTTCCATTCGTTGCCTTGAACCACGTAAGGCTTCAGCCTTGACGTTCTCGGGTTTTAGTGCTTCTATCTGAGCAGCTCGTATCTGTGCAGGAAGACTGGACTGAATGGTAAGCTGTAGCGCTCGCACGCGCTTAGGTAGAGTGTCTTTCCGACTGAGGGCGTCAGCCACAACATTGGCCTTGCCTGGATGATACTTGATGGCGCATTCATAGTCGTTCAGAAGTTCAACCCATCTCCGTTGACGCATATTCAAATCCTTTTGCTTAAGAATATGCTCGAGACTCCTGTGATCGGTGTAAATCGTGCACCTGGTACCGTACAGGTAGTGTCGCCATATCTTAAGCACGAAAACAACAGCTCCCAGCTCTAAATCGTGCGTCGTGTAGTTCCGTTCATGAATCTTGAGTTGCCGCGAAGCGTAGGCAATAACCTTATCACGCTGCATCAATACGCAACCAAGCCCCTGTATCGATGCGTCACAATAAACCACGAAGTCATCTGTGCCCTCTGGCAATGAGAGAATAGGTGCGCTGCAAAGCCTATCCTTTAAGTACTGGAAAGCGGTCTCTTGGGAATCTCCCCAACGGTAGGTGACACCTTTCTGTGTCAGCATAGTAAGCGGCTGCGCGATCTTGGAGAAGTCTTTGATAAATCGCCTGTAGTAACCCGCCAAACCCAAGAATTGGCGTATTTCAGTCGGTGTACGCGGTGCAGGCTAGTTTCTGATCGAATCAACCTTGGATGGATCGACATGAATCCCATCCTTGTTTACCACATGGCCTAAGAAGTGGACTTCACGAAGCCAGAAGTCGCATTTTGAAAACTTGGCGTACAGTTGCTCCTTTCGAAGAAGTTCCAAAATAAGACGCAAATGCTGCTCGTGCTCCTCCTGACTCTTGGAGTAAATCAAGATGTCGTCGATGAAAACGATAACGAACTTGTCTAGATAGGGTTTACACACCCTGTTCATAAGATCCATGAAGACTGCAGGCGCGTTCGTAAGCCCAAATGGCATGACAAGAAACTCGTAGTGGCCGTAGCGAGTTCTGAATGCAGTTTTGGAGACGTCCTCATCCCGGACTCTCAGCTGATATAACCAGACCTTAGATCAACCTTGGAGTAGTAACTCGACCTTTGCAACTGGTCGAATAAGTCGTCAATGCGTGGAAGAGGATAACGGTTCTTCACCTTGACCTTGTTCGGTTCACGGTAATCAATTTCACATCCTGAAGGTGCCATCCTTCTTCTTCACCGATAATTGGTATCCAATAGTTTTTGTAGCTCCCCAAGGCGAAGAGATAGGTCGGATAAATCCCTTATCCAAGATTTCTTGTAGCTGCGTCGATAGTTCTTCCGATTCTGGTGGAGCTAAGCGATATGGAGCGAGCTCGATTTGAAATTCATCCTGACGATGAGGCGGTAGACCAGGTAAATCTTTAGGAAACACCTGAGAAAAGTCGCGTACAACTGGATGGTCTTCCAACTTCTTTTCTTTCGCTGATGCGTCAGTAACGAGAGCCAAAATTGCGGTGTGGCCCTTCCGCAAACATTTCTGAGCCTTCAAGAAATAGGTGATGCCAACCACAGCACCACTCTTGTCGCTTTGAACTTCGAGAGGTTCTTGACTAGAACCAGGAATGCGAACAATCTTTTCTTTGCATAAGATTTCTGCTTGCTGTTGCTGCTGTGCTTGAGACCGAACGGTAGCTGAACCCTTGCTGGAATACCCATCCCTTTCCCGCTTGTTGTCACTAGGAGTAGCGGGAGTAGCAGAAGTGGTAGCGGTAGCGGTAGTAATAGCGCTGATATAACTAGGCAGCCTGTTCTGTTCCACTGCCTGATCCGTGAAGCGATGAGCAAGACACTGAATGTCTTGGATATTGTCGAGGTTGGCCGATGTAGCATGGCTCTGAATTTCTGAGGCTGGACCCTTGAGGTACAATTCGATACGCTTGCTTGGAGGGTCCACCATGGTTGGACACAAGGTGGCCAGTTCGTTCGACCGTTTCGTATAAGCATCAATTCCTGACCCTGTCATTTTCAAATGGTAAAGCTCCACTTCCAACTTGTGGACGACATCACGCGTGTGGTATTCCCTTTTAATGCGTTCTTTGAAATCATTCCCAGGGGTGGCGTTAGCAGCTGCCAGCCCTAATATCTGAACTTGCGCGTTCCACCAGGTTAGCGCGATTCCTTCCAACGTAACAGTGGCGTACTTGACCCTGCGAGCCTTAGGGCATTCACACATCTCGAATACCGACTCGAGCTTCTCAAACCAATGGAGTAGTCCCACTACTCCTTTCGTGCCACTGAATGTGCTTGGACGACTGTCCATGAAGTTCTTGAATGTGCAGACAGGTTGCTATGCGTTCCGACCCGTTGCGCGAGAAAGATAGGTCAAGGTTAAGCGTGAGAGTTGGGTCACGAGAGTAGGATCTAACATCCTAGGATAGGTCCGGAATAGTAGGTTATACTTCCTGCTTGTGCGGCTGCAAGTGCCGCAGCAACTTGTTCGTTAATAAGAGCCGTCAACTGGGCTTGAGTCATGTCAACACGTCCAGACATGATCGAACAGTAAAGGTAGCATAAGTATAAATGGTTCGCGAGTAGTGCGATGACAGAAAAGTGTAGGCATATAGGTGTTCTCAAGCAGTAACAAGTAGTGAGCAAAGTAATGTAAGCATACTACGAGCAAAGTTCTATGCAGTTCTAGCAAGCAGGTAATAAACATAAACCCTATTACCTAGGATGTCGAGTCTTGCACGTGGAGCGAAGCGTCGTTGTGGATCGTTGAGAGCACTGTTCTGGTTATAGTCTGGTTTTAATAAAAACGTTTTCCCGTATTAAAACCAAGTTCTCTATAACCAATGGCTCTGATACCAATCTGTCACACCCCCAAAATCCACCTGCGGAGTATCACCGCTTGGGAGCGTGACTGACCAGGATCAAGCCACCAGTCATATCGAACATGTAAGTAATATCAAATATAATAAATGTAAACCAATCATTCAATATGATAGGTGTTCAAAACATAATCATAATTTATAAGTATAGCGGAAGCATAAGTACGAAAGCCCAAATGTGTAACATAAGTTCAATAAGTTCAAAACATAATCCATGCTCCACAACGACCTGCTCCTCCCTGTGCAAGCTCCATAAATATCTAACGACCTGCAAGGCATGTAACAGAGGATCAACAAACTAGTTGAGCGAGTTCACAGTTAACAGTTCAGTAATAGTACAGTGTGAGTAGTAGTATGTTCGTTCGTTATGTCGTGTATCGTATTAGTTTCCATCGCGGCCTCCCAGGCAGGTATGCGAAGGTATTAGGGGATGTTCATCCCGAGTATTCTAGACTAGGTTTATCTGTATCGCGGCCTACCAGGCTGGTGTGCGAAGATTAGTAAGTTCAGTTCGCGGCCTTCCAAAGGCAGGTGTGCGAAGTCAGTCATAATATCGCGGCCAACCCTTGGCAGGTGTGCGAAGATTAGTTCAATAAGTGTTACTAGTCTAGTCGTAGTTCTATCAGCTGCGTAGGTACAATAGTTCATCAAATCACTTCACTACGTTCCAGTATAGATAAGTACCAGTAAATAATCAACCCCATTCCCACCCTGGGAACCCCATGCCTTGGCTGTGTGAACTCACCTTGGTTTGCTCGGTATGTTATTGCTTCTGGGGTTAGTTAAATGTATAGGTCCGCTACACACGACCTAGGATGCATTGCACGTGATTCAATGTAAGTGTTACATTCAAGTAGGGTTTACATGTTACTTATGTCTAAACAGTTGTGATCTGTGTGAGGGTTGTGTACAGGATGAGATGATAAGAATTGTTCGCACATATAAGATCATGTAGTACCATTCAATAGCATATAGTCACATATAGTACATGCAGTAAGCTTTAACTGTTTGTCCTAAACTCAAGTTACACGTCACTTATAAAGTTCAGACAACATTATTCAAGTCGTGTGTTCATCATCATCAAATTCGTTATTGATTATTAGCAGTTTATTATAATCGTTTACTGCATGCATATCATGAAACCGTATATATATATGTATATATATCATTCAGTATTCGATCATCAGAACAATCACACAACATCAGACAATTACACATCAGACAAGTGTGGGGGGGGGTCTCCCCTGTTCAAAACTCGGATAACACATGATATATCATACAAACTCGGTCATGAGATCAACATACAAACTCAGACATAGATTCTCATATTAATTCGGACATGGGTGAGCATATTAATCTCAGTCCACCATTAATCTATTAAACTCGGATCCAAGGTGATCCATTAAACTCGGACCCAAGGTGATCCACTAAACTCGGATCAAAGGTGATCCATTAAACTCGGATCAAAGGTGATCCATTAAACTCGGACCCCTTTAATCATTCAATAAACTCGGACATTCAATTATCAATAAACTCGGACATTCAATTATCAATAAACTCGGACATGGGGGATTTATAAACTCGGTCCACTTTTACTTCATAAACTCGGTCCAAACACATTACATAAACTCGGTCCAAACACATTACTCGGACCATTTGACTTTATTAAACTCGGGCCATTATAAATCAAGAAACTCGGATCATGTTAATAAGCATACAAACTCGGTCATGTGTTAATCAATAAGCTCAGACACATGTTTTATAAATAAACTCAGACATTCAACTATGCGTGCATTCCAAACATTCCACATACTCAACAAGATCAAAGCAGTTACGTTCTGATGTTCATACAATCAACCCTACTTCATACGTTCACAACAGAAATCAATTAAACGATTCACATGCTCATCACATCAAACGGATTGGCATTAGGCAGTCGATCAATCATACAACCATAATCATTTCATAATAAATCAGAATAAACAGGAATCAATCAAAGCTCATAACTATCACATAAAGAATTAGGGTTTTTATGAAACACATAATCAAGATTTGATACAATCAACAATCAATTAACAATGATTACACAATTACCTTGAATGATTCTAGAGAAAGAGGAATCAAGTGTGATGATTATCTTGTGCCAATGATGATGGTGATGATGCTTGCTAGAGGATTAGAGAGTTACAAATACGTGTTTTGATTTTGAGAGAATGATTAGTGAAAAGGAGATTAGGGTTAAGTATAATTAAGTTTTCACTAATAACTCTTCACACCCTCAATTATTCTATTTTACAAAGGTACACCATCTCAATCAATTTCACAGTTTCACCACCAAGTTCACATATTTGACAAGTCTATCACAATTAACAAACAACCACGCAAAGTCACACAACACACTTCATTGTCTCAAAACATATACAATTTCATAACAACTAACTGTGAAATCAATCAACTAAATAATACAAGAACGTGCAATAAATACGAAATAGAATCTTGGAAATTCGAGTTGTCACACTAGAGGAGCGTCATCTAGGATGACGAAGTCGGTTGGGATTACCATTTGATTTGTTTGAACCAAAACATCTTCAACTACACCGATTGATTTCATTACTTTTCGATCGGATAGAAAAATGGGAATTTGAAGTGGAGTAAAATCACTAATACTTAATTTTTCAAAAATGTAGTTAGGCATTATGTTAACACAAAGATCTTTATCAATGGTGATATTACTAATAAAGGAATTTTGAAAGAAACATGGAACCGGTGTAATGTTAATTTCAAAAGGATCTTCTTTTATTAGCGAGGTTTGATCATTAGTTAACTTAACACTCACTATTTCTTTGATTTTAGCACTAGTGTTTAACTCTTTTAAAAACTTAGCATGAGGGGTTACTAAACAATGATTTTCGAAAGTAGGTGACAAGAGATTAATTTCTTCAAAATTAGACTCTTCATGAATTTTAGCGTTATCGACCTCACCTCTTTCGTTGTTTAACTCATGTGTCGGTTTTTCACTTTCTTGTTCTTCCATTTTTACATTTTCAACTATCTCTACGTTATTATCATTTTTTAATTCTTCTCTTGCGCGGGATTCCTCTTCCCTTGCGCGAGATTCTTTCATGTAACGTTCGATAGTTTTAATGTGTTCTAATATCCTATTGGTCACTTCGGTGAGAGAAAAAGAATTTGGATCCTCAAAGCTTGAATCCGGTTGTTCGATCCTTGGCTCCTCATAGTACTCATATGAAGTAGATGGTTCACACCATTGTTCTTCATTGTAAGTATATGATGGATAAGGGTCGAAACTTTGTTCTTCATAGTACTCATATGAGGTGGGTTGTTCATGCCATGGTTCCTCATAATAAGAGTATGAAGGTGGGGGTTTATATCTTGAGTCTTCAAAGTATGAGTATGAAGGCTCGTACCTTGGTTCATCAAAATATGAGTATGAGAGAGGAGGTTCATACCTTTGGTCTTCATAGGATGTGTATGAAGTTGATGGCTCGTACCTGGGCTCCTCATAATGGTTGTATGAATTGGATGGTTGATATGAGTTATTATATTGAACCGAGCGTGCGTTACGACAATTAGTGCAATAATTACCCCTATAATCATCCTCATCATAGGTGTAGTTGTAACCTCTTGAGTATTGATCCATAAGAATCACTCAACAGACCACAACTGAGTCTCGGGACCAGAAAACAAAAATAAGACGGAAACAGAAGCTGGACACGGCCCCGTGTTGAGTGAACACGGCCCCGTGTTCAGGGTCTGTATCTGGGCGTTTTAATTAAAGTTACTGGTCACGTTGAGCACGGGGGCGTGTTCAGCGAGCACGACCCCGTGTTCAGACTCTGTATCTGGGTATCTACTCTAAAAATATGCAGCACGGGGGCGTGTTCAGCGAGCACGGCCCCGTGTTCAGGCTACTGTAAATGCAAACTAAACTAAAATGCAGAAAAATGTGCGCGCGTTTTAAAAAGGTTTTGAAAAACTGATTAGGCCGTCGATTTTAAGCTTTCTTAAAATCCTTGTGTCCCCGGCAGCGGCGCCAAAAACTTGATGCGTGCGTAGTGTAATATATTTTTGATGAGTATTTAAGCCCCTTTTTACACTTTTAGCCAAGTTTTAAATTTATAAAACACGATATTTACTAACACTAAACACACATATGGGCAAGTGCACCCATCGTGGACGTAGTATAGTGTTAGTAAGATACCGAGGTCGTCCAAGGACACAAGAGCTTTTAATACCGGTTTATCCTCAACGTCTAACCAAATCAAAAAAAGTGAGAAAAATGTTTTAAACTAAGAAAAATAAAAACTAACTAAATGCTGAAAAATAAAATAAAATAAAAACAGATAGACAAGATGAATCACTTGGATCCGACACGTGTGTTAGTATAACCTTTGATTATTTTCGCACTTTTGCACTTGTTTAAGAGATTATCTTAGTTATTGTAGTAGGCCCCTCTTTTGAAGGCGACGTTACCCTCAACCCAGTAGTTTGAGTCAGCAAGGATACAATCCTAAAGGGTCGGATTATTGAAAGATAATGAATTAAGTTATTAATGCAAATTATGGTAGGCCCCGCTTTCGGCGGTGACGTTACCCTCGGCTAAGTAGTCTGAGTCAGCAGGGATACAGTCCTAAATAGCCGGGTTATAGTATTAATAGTAGTTAACTTAGGGGGTCAAAGAGTTTGGATCCCCGCCATCCAATACCTATGGGCATTGAAGGAGATCCTACTAAATTTGACCCAGGTCCCAAGCAGGACCTCTAAACGTTGAACAAGGGCAAGACCCTTACCAAACCGTTCCCTTAACCCCCGACCAGGTAGCCAACATACCTCCATATAGACCGTGGAGATATGAATGGTGAAAATCTTTTATTTTATATAGACAGTAAAATAACGCCAAGACACCACGGACAAACGATAAGAAAAGATCACCTTCAACATAAGTAACTAGTTATTAAAGTCATTAATACAAAACCAAATAAAAAGTGCAAAATATTAAAAATAAAAAGTATTATACTAAACACTTGTCTTCACCAAGTGATGTAAGAGACTTAGGCAAACATGGCCTTGATTGTCAAGAACTCTTACGATCAATCTTGGATCCCGAGACGACTCACACACTCTACGATGGACAATGGATGATGGTGGTGGATGATGGTGTTATGGTGGTGGTGGGTGGTGGATGAAGTGTGAGAGAGGTGGTGTGCCAAGGGATGAAATGGAATGAAGCCAAGCACCCCTATTTATAGGCTGAACAGAAGGCTGGGCACGGCCCCGTGTCCGCTGGACACGCCCCCGTGCCCGTCTGACATTCTCTCTCTTCATTAATTGTAATTCGCAATTACAATTAATGCGCCTGCTGTACTTTCACCACGCCCCCGTGCCCGCTGGACACGACCCCGTGGTGGGCAATGGAAGCTTCTACTGGTTTGTCTTTTCTGCTGCTTCCTGGGCACGCCCTCGTGTTCGCTGGACATGGGGCGTGTTCAGTCTCTGTTTTCTCTTCTTTGCCTTGGGAGGTGCCGTTGAGGGTCCGGGCAGTCTACTTTTGTTCCTTTTCTTGTATTTATGCTAGAATTAGTTGTCTTTTTTGCTTCTTTTGTGATTTTGAGCTCATTTCATCCTGAAAATACAAAAGGAAGACAAAAACACTCTTTTTCCAACATTAGTACTTAAAAAGGGTTAGTTTTATGCCTTAATTGATGTGATTTATATGTTGCATTTTACACACATCAATCGTCATCATCAACCTGTAACATGTTTAAAATACAATTCAATGCAAAAGCAAAGGCGAGTATACAAGTTTAAGCATAAGTATAAGTATAAGTATAAAAGTTTAAAACAAATCCACATGGCAACTTATTTTATACGAGATCAACCTAACGTGGCATGCAATATTTCTAGCCAACCTCTGTTTACGCAAGGAAGTTTAATTAATTCAACATGACCCAAGTTTAAGGGGGGCGGTGCGTTACTCCTATAGCGCTATACATGTCGAAGGGAGGCTCGTGAGAGCTAATGACTAAAACATATCACATAAGTATAGTCCACGTAAGCATCAAGTATCATAACATAGTATTCATGTATAAGGATTGTTTTGTGCATTGCATAAAGAATAAGTTTAAGTGTAGTTTTAATAGTAAAACATGTTACACCCCAAAAAGTGGTAAACATAAAAAAGGGGTTGCGAGTATACTCACAAAATTTGCATATCCTTTCCGATTATCCAATGTGACGAAGTTGATGAGGTTAGAAGGTTGAATATGTTCGTGTAGGGATTTAGGAAGTTATAACACAAGAATATAGGTATTCGAAAGTAATCATCCTTTAACACCAAGTACTTGTTCTTGACACTATGAAACCTCAAGGGTTAATGTTTTCATGAGTAATAAACTCATTAGAATCATAACAAGTCTTATGTCTTGGATAATGTTATTCTAATATCTTGACGAATGAACACAAGTCCATCATCAAGGGTTCGAATAGTATATATATGTATAAATATTATATGTATTATTTAGTCCATTAGTCAAGCATGAGGTAGAAGATAAATCTTCATTTAGGTACCTCTATTGTGTCATAGAATTCATGTAGGAGGTAGGAAGAACAAGCTTCCATTTAGGTACCTCTTATGGTTCACCACTACACTTGATGTAAAAACATACAAGGAGGGTCATGAATTAATATCAATATAAGAATAAGAAACAACTATATACAATGAGAAATCATCAAGTAATGTGGGGATTCTATGATGGACAACCCAAGTTGGTCCATAATCACACCTTCATCAAGCTTGAAGCTTGAACATGACTTGTGGGTTAAAAACCCTAAATAAAACAGAATGTATATGAGGTTTAACCTCTGATTTTGAATGTCTCAACCTTGTTTTTAAGCCTAACTAACCATAGAAGTGGTTATAAGCATAAGGACATAGGTTTGAGATGAGTTAGACTCAAGTTGAACAAGTTTAGTAATGATTAGATGAAATCAGAAATGAACAGTGAACTTTGAAGCCTTTTTGCCGGAGTTTCAGGGACTTATTTACTGTGAAAAACCCATGAAATCGAAGCCAAGGTCAATCCAAGCACATAGGAAAAAGAATGGACCAAATCGGACAAGAAATGAAGAAGTTATGCTCATTTTCGTATGAAGGCGACAATCTGTCCGAACCTTAGATTCCAGCTGCGATTTGGAGTGATTTTGAGAGTGTTTAAGTGTTGCAAAAGTGGTAGGGAGGCTGATTATAAGTGGTATTTATAGGGGGAGGATTAGGGTTAAGTTGGGCTGACATTTATTATAAGTAGTTGGGGTTTAAGCAATAAAAAAAAACAATTAAACACTCATACATGTTTGGCCGCATGGGCTGTTAATCAGCCACTAAACTTTTCTTTTCATTTTTGTTGTGACAATCTAGATATGGTATTATACATATTATATTAAGTTATAGTAAAATACATTAACCTACTATTTAAAATATCATGTAGTAGGTGTTTGAATAATAAAGGAAAGATAATCAAAACATGTTTGGCAGCTTGATCGTTGTTCCTGCCATCCGTTTTCTATTACTTTTTTTTATTTATTGTTATATTAAAATACATAATAAAAAAAACTAGATATTTGTTGAGTGTGATATGTATTTATGAGGTCTAATATGTAAGTAATATGTCACAAGTTTAAAAAGGTATAAGAAACATGTCTTAATTAAACAAAAAGTGTGTATTAACATGGTTGCAAGTATGAATTTATCAAATACAAGTATATGTAATTTAAGCAATGTAATAGAGATCATGTTTAAGTGTTAAAACGAGGATACCATTATGCATCGTGAGAATGAAGTGAGGCATTTGCACACAAGGAACGATTCGGGTTACGTATTTGTGTTGTTTGCAAGTTGACATGCCTTTACATATAGATTGGGCATACGTTTTGAATGTGTTAATAGGTACGGATAAGCAACGTGTATTTCATATAAGATCCATTTTGTTACGATCAAAGTCTCGGATTTAATAATAAAAAAATTCGAAACGAAATGTTATTACAAGGGGACGAGTTTCTGAAAATAGAATTACGATATAATCTTTGTAAGAACGGAAAGTTGCGAAATGCGAGGCGTTACATCCAATTTTTACAGAGCGATGGTTGGCTGTTCACGGCCTAGTTGTACCTACCATTTCTTTTTTTGGGTCAATATCAGCAATGCAGTTCATACAATGATAAAACCTAATTGATCGGTGCATTTTTAATACACTTTATTGCATATTTATTATAACAGAAATGCATCAATAAGGTTACAAAATATGTTAGTTTAATCGGTTTTTATATTTTGTGGGTGATGAAAGAAATATATCAAAGTGGTGTTATTATATCAATTTTAATGGGTTAAATCATGTACCATGCTTAAGCATTATAAATAATAACCTAAATTAGTAGTCTTGAGAATGACTATAAATTTAATGTGCAAAATAAAGAAACAAGACTACATGAATTCGTTGATGTACATGAAGCAATTTATGGATTGATTATTTTTAGGTGGCTTGGAGTTAAATGCTTGAATTAAAAAGAAAAGAAAACAAGAGCATAGCAAATTAAATGGGCTTTTAAAAGTGCATGACAAAATAGGGCCATTAAGATTACAAGATTTGGAAGCCCAATGTTGGAAGGAAAAAGGAAACGAGGGCAATATTATAAGAGGCAGGAGCCGTCTTTTGGCTACTGTACAGGGTTTAAGGCATGATAGGCTAGGTGGCTTTCTTTAAGTGAACGGTTTGTAGGGTTGAACGCTTTTCTTAGGTTCATTTATATTTGGATTTGTTTTGACATTGACAACGTCGTATAAACAATTTGTTGGTTTATTTAAACTGTTTGCATGTGTTTTGAGTTCTTGATTTACAACTTGCTCGGTTGATGACAAAACCTTGTAGCTTGTTGGGTGATATATAGTAGGTTGACTCACATTAGTAAATAGGGTAATTGAACTGTAAAAGATCTGATGACAAAGACCTGTTTTTTATTACCATTTAAATTAACCGACTTTTCAGCACCATGTCTATGTGGTGTCTAATTAGTGATTAAACTGAGTTTGGTGTGAACTTAGAATCTGAAACTTGGAGGACTTTACCTTTATCTTATGTGACTTTCCCCGGATGATTGATTTCTAGATTTTCACATTAAACTTTGTTTTTCTGATTCTTATTAACTGGTAAATCTTGACCACTTGTGTTGATTTTGTGAAACGTTTATTATATTTGAATTGTTTGTCGTTTATCAAGCGTATTGGAAACATACTTACATTGTTAATGGGTTGGTAAATTGGTGGGTAATTGGTATAATTAAATGGGTTATTAGGTTGTATGATGAATCTTAAAAACTATCACTAATAATTAATCAAATTCATTAATTTGAAGGCCATGTCTATGTGGTGTTATGAATCTGTAAACGGGATTTTGTGTTAAACTTGCAATCGGGATTCTGGGTGGGAGTTGCTTTTCTTTAATATATAATAATTCTCTAGTTAAACACTAACCACAAATTCCCCGTGGATGCGATACCCTACTTACGTTATCTACGTAGTTTAATTAGGTTTTTGATTGACTCTGACGACAGTCATCACTAATCTGAATTATAGAGCTACGACACAATCAAACCCAAACGAACAAAATGTCGAATTATGCAACTATTTGATCATCAATCCATGTCATAGCATGGAAACACAATAAATCGCATGTTACAGTATTAAAACCTCATGTATATGAAATTGCATGTTTACAACGTAAAATCGCATGTTCGTATAATAAAACCCCATGTGTATAAAATCGCATGTACAAATTAAAAAATCGCATGTTTCTTTAATCTCCATCATCTGAAACCTCTTGCCAAACATCTTCTTCACTGCCATCATCACTCTCTCCACTACAATCTTCGAACTCATATTCCTCTTCATCAACTTCATCTTCGACTTCATGGACTTCGTGGCTGGGATCTTTGTCAATCTGGACTCCCTTCATCTTCTTTTGTTTTTTACCTTTCAATACCTCGCAAGTTGAATATCATGACCTTTTGCATTGCATAAACTACATGTCCTTGTCCTCTTCCATTTGCAACTAATCATTTGTTCCTTCTTTGATTTAATCCTTTTATGTGAGCCACGACCTTTGTTTCTTATACCAGTTAGGAAACGGACAGTAGGCAGTGCATCAGTTCTTGGTTTTTGATAACCAATTAACTTTGAGAACCGGTCAAACTTTGGATCAATCGGCTTGGTTATGCGACTCTGGTCCACTTTTTCTTTAATCTCCTTCATTCGATCCCTAACTAGAACGAGTTGATCAAGGTCAGTAATCAAATTACTAACCAGATACTCTCCTGTATACATGATTTCACGAGCAATCTGTTTAGCCTTGTATTGCTCATCTGTTGCATCAACCTTTATATCAAACGTGGAGTTTAATTCATTCGGGACCACATCTTTTGTCCATCTCTTCATAACGTATTTGTTTGGTATTTCTTTAACTCGAAAAATCTTGAAAAGAAAATAGATGTGTTTACATAGCAGCCCGTACTGTTCGAAACGCAGACAACTATATTGCGCAGTTACATCTTCTTCAAGTTTCTTGAAACACACCTACGGAAACAAAAAACAAAATCAAAACTTAAAATCACATGGGTGGCTGAACAAAATCGCATGTGTAAAAAAGGGTTTCTTGAAAAATAATTTAAAGTCGCATGGGAGTTCATCAAAATCGCATGTTGTAAAATATATTTTATATTACCTCTAAAAACCCTTCTCCATGAGCTTTAAAGTCTTTCAACGATATCCTTAACTGGTCACCCTTGATTTTGGTGTCCATCGGCAGACATTCACTAATAGTACCGTATATCTTTGTCTGCTGATCGAAGAATATAGACCTAGTGTATATCTTAGCAGCATCTGCTTCTAGGGTATTTTTGCTCCAATCATCAGGCTCAGTATATCTTGATGTATGATCATTCTTTCTATGATTGAACCTTTAGACATCCATTGAACCATCAAAATTATTCATAAAGTCTACAATAGTGAGTTGTGAATTCGCCACCTGGCAGAAAAAAATGGTTCTCACTCTCTGATCTTGAAGTTGTTCGCATAAGTCCAGACATTGGCTTGTGTCGGTAAAAAGCCAGAATCTACATGGACTCATCACAAACATATGATCAATCCATTTATTTTTTGTAAGACTTAACTCAATCATTACCAACTTCCACTCTCTCTCGAATACTTCTGGCTCAATGGAATCGGTCCATACAATATTGCACATCTTCCTTTTATAATCCTCATTATTGCACAACGCGTGTCCAACCTACACAACTAAATGATTTTCTTATCAACATGTAACATGTATATAATGTAAAAAAATGGTAATGACACACAATATAGCATAGTCAACATTGTCTGCCACTTTTTTCATTATGTGCCACATGCACAATCTATGTCGGCTGATAGTAAAAACACCCTCGATAGCCTGTTTCATCGCAGGGTCCTGGTCTATCACTACTACCTTTGGCTGACATCCAAATGACTTTACAAATGAACAGAGAAGCCATTTATAAGACTCAATGCTCTCCGATGCCAACAACCTAGCTCCAAGGGTTACATTTCGACAATGGTTGTCTATACCAGTAAACGGTACAAACACCATCTTATACCTACACTCAAAATAAATTAAAAATTATTGCAACAAGGAACATGTTTTAGTAACATGCGATTTTGCTAGTTTAATGTGCGATATATTGAACTCCTAACTTCAGTGATTTACTAACATGCGATTTTGCCCAGTTTAATGTGCGAAGTATTGAACTCCTAACTTCCATAATTTACTAACATGCGATTTTTACAGATTATAAATTCATACAACATGGGAAAAACATTAAAAATAAATTCATGAAACACTTACTTGTTTGTTTTAAAAGTAGCATCAAACGATATTACATCCCCGAACTCTATGAAGTTACGCTTGCATAACCCATCAGCCCAGAACAAACCTGTCAACCGCTTGTCCTCATCAACTGAATATTCAAACGAAAAATCGACTAAATATTCTTTCTTATCGGTCAACCTATTGATCACCATGTCCGCATCATATTCTCCTATATAACTATTTATTCGAGCTCTGAAATTTTTGCAATCATCAACAGTGGCGCCAACTTTCTCAAAACCACCATATCGTTTTCTCACTATATGAAAGGCTTTGACCGTGCCAAGGTTTAGAGTCCCCAATTCCATATCATTTCCTCTTGTACTTCTGACAATTGCCTGTAAGTTGGGAGCATATGAAGATCTTCAGGACATACAAACTTATGATTATGGCCAGCAACAAATTTCTTGACTTTAAATGATGTCCCATCCACCGAACCAAGCATAATTTGCGCTTTGCATCCAGTTCTAATGGTTCCTCTTTTCCTTGTTTTGTAAGGCTTTTTAGCCTTTGAATGAGCATCGTCAATAAACAGTGCCTTGTGTCCCTCTTTCGAGCACACAGAATATTTAGTTTTGATTATACCACCACTGTGGGTTTCACCACCTTTCCGGGCAGAAAAACCAGCTAACTTCGCATATGTTTGGTAAAACACATATGTTTGTTCAATGGAACTAAAATGCATACCAACCACATGTGTAGCTGATGCTTCGACCTCGGGAATATAAACCCTTTCATCTATAAAATTAAATAAAAGGATAAAAAAGTACAATTTATTAAGAACTAGTAATACAACATGTTTTACATATAATGAAAGCTACATGCGATTTGTGGTGTCATTCTATGCGAAAACATCATGTTATCACTTTTATAACATGCGAATTGTTGAACTCATCACATGCGAAGATAACAATTTGATTCCATGTTTTATACATGCGAATTATGATATCATAACATGCGAAACCAACATGTTATACCTTCGATCACATGCGAATTGTTATACTCATGACATGCGAAGTTAAAAACAATTTGATTACATATCAGTTACCTCGCTAATAACATTTAAAAACATTAGAATCAATTACAATCACAAAATCATTACACCAATTATAAAAAAACAACTGAAATCGAACATTTAAACATCTAAATTAACAACTTACTATTGGAACACTCATTTACAACATTCGCATTTACAGAATTAGGATTTCTGACTTCCTCGTTCGTAACTCTCTGATCACCAGCCAATTGAACATGATCACTGACGAATTCAACATCTTCAAAATCAACATCTGTGTTTCTTTCGGTGCTGCTTTGTGGATCCATTACAAACAATAATCGATTAAAACCCTAATCGCACAGAAACGAACGAAAACAACAATGTATATTTTTCAGAATTATGAAAATTTGAAACTGATACGAATCATAATTACTAGGATAGTGGTGTAGTGAACTAATCCAGATTTGGAATTGTCTAATTTGCCCTCTACTGATTGAATGGAAAGTCTGATATACCCTTATGTAAGAAAAATGAATTAGGGACACGTGTAGCGCTGTGGGCATCGCGTACGTAATGTAGAATTAGGGTTTTTGTATTTTACACTTCCTCTATATATATAAATATATATATATACACTTAATTTATTTTGATTTATCGTTAAGGGTAATTTAGTCATTTTACATGGACTTAACTAAGTAAACTAAGGACCATCCACTCAAAGAACTATCCGAATAACAAACGAGTTGTTTTAAAAGTTGGGGACTAAAATTGAAAAAAATCACAAATTACAGCGACTATGGCAATTAATTAAGTTTTAAAAGTTGGGGACTAAAATTTAAAAGTAACCGTTTTGCTAAAAACCTAATGACCAAAACTTCTGTTTCAACCCCTTCTATCAAACGTAGCACCAATCTCACCTTCAATTTCACACACAAAACCCTAGATTTTTCAACAATGGAAACCGAATCAAAACAGGATCAAACCGAAGATCCTCTTCATGATCCACTACTAACAAATCCAAACCCTAACCAAACCTCCGTCACCGAATCACCGGAATCCACCGTATCTTTCGACTCATCTTCCGATCCAAACCCTAAAAAGACCAGAGAGTTACCGAACTTATCTGATTGCCACAGCTGCGGCGTCCGGATCAACCACACAAACCCTAGGGATCGACTGCAACCGCTCGACAGCATGTGGCGCATTGTTCTCTTGTGCAAGAAATGCACTAAGCGAGTGAGTAATTCCGATCTCTGTTCGTACTGTTTTTCATCTGTTGTTGATGAATTAGATTGTGTTAAGTGTAGTGATTGTGACCGTAGTGTGCATAAGGAGTGTGTGGCTAGGTATGGCCCAGGGTTAGGGTTAGGGTTTACGGTTTGTGTTGATTGTTGGATTCCGGAAGCCATTGCGAAGTCGATTAGGGCTAGGAAGAGGAGGATTAGGAAAATGAATAAGGAGTTATGTGAAGGTAGGGTTTGTGTTAGAGAAATGAAAAGGAAAGTTGTTGTTGGATTGAAAGCTAGGGATGTTGCGTTAAAGAAACCTATGGTTAGTAAAAGCGCGGTTGAGTCAGGTAAAAGTGTTTTGAGTGTTGTTGATTGTAGAAATGTTGCGGTGGGTGGGGCGAGTGGTGAGGTGAAGGTTGTGGATGATGTGGAGTTGGCGTTTTTGTTGCACAGAGCGATTAATAGCTCGCCTAGGATATCTAGGTGTACTCGTTTGGTGGGGTCGGTACGAACAGATGATGTGCCTATAGCGTGTTATTCGAGAAGGCGTGACGGTAAGAAGATTGTTTTGAGGGATTCGAGTAGTTTGGATGTACCGTTGATTTGCTATACTAGAAGATACAGAATGGGTTGCTTGAAGAGTTCAGCTTCTTTGAATGCACCGTTGATGTGCTATACTAGAAGGCGTTCTGGCTGTAAAGCTTGTTCACATGATATAGAATGTGAATGCTATATCTGTAAGGCAAGTAATCATGGTTCTACATCATCAGAAGGCTTGAAGGCTTGTAATTCTGGTTCTACTTCAGATAATAGTCTTAGTGACAGCTGTTGTCAAGAAAATGACATAGAAAGAAAGCCTCTTCGCTATCTTTTAAAATACTACAGAGTTGGAAAAGGGAAACCAAGGCCTTCAGTTTTTGCTGAGGATTCGTGCTGTTCTTGTATGGATTTAGCTAATTTGTATCCTGAAGGCATGCCTGATAATAGGAGTTATGGAAATGGCAATGAATGCCTTGAAATTTCGGAGAACTGTGACGATAAAACTGATCGCTTTTTGTTGAAATACAAGAGATCTTTAAGATATGAAGCCAGCATTTAGTTGTAAAGTGGAATAGTTTTCTTCAATGTTACCTTTACAAATTGAATTTTCAGGTATTCTTACTGTAGTTAGTTGTTGATAGTTCATAATGAGGTCTCGTATCATGTATTCATAATTCCGAGGCACAACAATCTGTTATAATGATTTGAACTTCCTTTGTAAGTTTTTACATCTATGTATTCTCTATAAATGTAGTTATTTTTTGTAATGATGTATATGCTGTTGATGTTTGCCTCGCAGTGCATGGTTTGATGCTCGTAAATTACAGGAATTGGTGTAGAAATACAATCTCTTTTATTTAGTATGCTCTCCAATAGTTTTAACTTTTAATATTAAGGAAAACTAGATATAAGGTTCTTTTGTTGTGTGCTTTATGTCTATTTTAGTTATTTATTTACTTATATTGCCTGTTAATCTCCTAGTTCTCTTGTACTCATGTTGGCAAGTATTTAGACACTTATGTCTTATGCATAGTTATCAAAAGCGCTCGCTCCTTCCCGCCTAGGCGATATTTTTGGGCGAGTGATTTTTTTTAATTAAAATCCTATCTTATATATATACACCAAATTATAGTTACAGATATTTATCAATTTTTTTTGGAAAGTTATCTCAATCAAATTTGAATTTTAAAAAGTTAAAGAGAAATCATATCTTCTATAAAAACATATTGTTATATACAACCTGTGCTGTAAACAAACGTTCATTTTTTTTCCGGCAAAACATACAATACTACAATTATTTTTCGACCTTATGAGGATTCTACAGTATATTTTCCAACCTTATGAGGATTCATGATGATTTTGGTTTTGGTTTTATTATAAGGATTATGGTATTCAAATACTTTTGGAATTTGAAGAAAGTGTATTTTTTCAATACATAATATTATTTTTTTATGTTTTTATTTGCTTGCGCTTTTTTTTCCAGGCCCACGCTTTTTTTGCGCTTCTCGCCTAGGCAACAGGCGAGGCCTACACGCCTAGAGTGCGCCTAGCGCATTTGATAACTATGGTCTTATGCTATGAAGTATACAGGATTCCTTGTGGTTTTGTGGATATTCTTTGTGGAATTGCTCTTGGTTTTAAAATGCGTGCATAATGCGTGATGCCCCCGATGCGCTGATGAGAGCGCATCGCAACGGTTGATGCGTTGCGGTTACGTGATGCGAGGATATTGTGCTGATTTCGCATAATGCGCTCGTCGCATTATGCGCTCTGATGCACGCATCATTGTTTGTTATGTTTTTTTTTTTCCCATATTTTATGAAATGGGTTGAGTTTTTTCAATAATTAATATCTTAGTATGCTTGTTTTGAACCAAAAAGCACAACCCTTATCTTCTTATTATGTTACTTGTTCTAGTTTAAGTATGTTTTTATAAGTTGTTATGTATAAATATTTTTTATTATTTTTTTTATAAAGAGCGCATCGCATACGTGATGCGCTCGCAACACGCATCACGCATCGGATTTTTGGACCAAACGCATTGGAGCGCATCACGCAATTTAAAACCAAGGTATTGCTTATTAGTCTCTCAGTTCTTTTGTACCCATGTTGGCATATTTTGAGGATATTTTTCTATATTCTTTAGCATGCTTCCTAACTTTGGTTTTTCTACATTTTTTTTGTGAAAGTAAAAGGTTGATCTTAGTACAAGATGTTAATGAATGGGATATGATTTACAATGCTTGGGGGGTTTTAATCTGGAACCTAACACCACACTACGATTAACGTCGATATGAAAGCTAAAATAACTATTTTTTTCCATTTTCATATTGTTAGAATGGTGTGTCTATTGTGTGATCTTATAATCTTTTCAGTAATTAACGTACAAGTGAATTTATTAATTAAATTCTGTTATGTTATACATTCTCTAGCTACATTTGCATTAAGAGCTAGAAGTTGATTTCTTGCACTTAGCTTTCTGCTGTTCATTGTATAAACGCAAACTTACAAGACTTTGTTGGTGTTTTTATTTAATTTATGTTGGTGATAATTTCTTACATATTAGGATACTAGTTTGGTTGTTCAGTGTATTCGTGTTCATTTTTGAAATTGTTCATAGACAAAGGGAAAGTTCAGGGTAGAGAGTATGCAGGTACACCTGATGATAATAGTGGTTTTAGAGTAGAGGTTTTTCATGAGAAGGTCAAATGTGCAGGAAATTGAAAGGCTTTATCATATATGAGGTCATAAGCATGTATCCAGTTAGTCAAGACATCATCTGCTGAATGTTGAGACTAGTTCTTAGTTAGGGATCACAAAGTAACGATGTGGTGAAAAGTAGAAATTGGTAACTTCATGCTACATATGCCTTGAAGACTTTGACAACTTTTTACTGGTTATTGCAACATATGTTTTCCTTTTTTGAGTTGGCATTAAAGTAAACAACAGTGGGTTCTAGTGATTGATATCTCCTGATGAATTTGAAGTTTTACTTTAGGGGTTTGTTTGGTTGGATATGGTTATACAAGTAGACCATGGCAATGTGCTTTATTGTGCTGTAAGTGTGATTTAGACCATGTGTTATTGGGCGTTATTGTTCAAAAAACGCCCACCCCCACCCCCCCTTGGCGTTATTGGGCGTTATTGTTCAAAAAATACCTCCAGGCGTTTTTCAAATCACGCTTTGTGCAATTTTGAATGGCCAATCACATTTAATCTTCCATTTTTTGGCCAGTAGCTTTTTTTGTTGGGTTTTTTATTTTTATTTAATTCTCTACACCCTTTTAACATAATGCCCACATCTCCACTACACCCAATTTAGAAAAACGCCCAATGATGCCCCTTGCTGACTATACTGCCACATGGCGGAAAACGCCCAAGGGTGGGGGCATTATTAACCCTTACCACTACGCATGGTCTTATAGGGCTTTACTCTAGGATTCTATTTGCTATTTGTTTTTTTTTTCTTTTATTTTTTGGCCTTACTGAAAATCTTGTTGCATCATCATGAATTATTTTTCTACTACAAAACACAGATAGAAAATTATTTGATCTTATAAGTTATAGTCTTGGTTCTAAAAGGTGCTTCGCTCTAGCCTCATGTACGCAAGGCGCCTTATATTCAAAATATACTTATACTTTAGAAATACTTAATATTCAACATTCTACTAGCTGTTGGCGAGTGGGTCAAGGGCAGCATCCTTGCAGGGCACACACTTCTTTAAACAAAGCTTATAATCTCTAGCCTGTTAACACCATTTTTCTGAGTTGACGCATGCTGTTCCACCAAATATGTTTTAACGTTTAAGCGGGCATATCACATATGTTTCTCTGAAGTTATTGATATTATCTGCAAGTTATAATGATGACACTGTGAATGTTCATGGCCTATTCTCAATGGAGTACACACATCTTACAGCTTATTAAACCTGGCACCAGATTCTCCAAACTCATTATTACATTGATGTAACTTGTAAGTGCATTCCTACACAGCCCTCCACCTTCCTAGTGGCTTCTTATGTCTTTTAGTTTGATATTTTGTAATAGAGTAAAATGCCATTTTCGTCCCTAAGGTTTGACTAGTTTTGCAACTTTCGTCCAGAGGTTTGTTTTTCCGCATCTGGATCTAAAAGGTTTGAAATCTTGCCATTTTCATCCAGCTCGTTAACTCCATTCACTTTTCTCTGTTAAGTCAGCGGTATTTTTGTTTTTTTTTGTTAAGTTAAAGGTCAATTCGGTCTTTGTTTTACGTTATCACTTTATGTACAAGCATTTAACATAAAGTGAAAAGACCGAATTGCCCTTTAAGTTAACAAAAAAGACAGAAATACCCTTGACTTAACGGAAAAAAATGGATGGAGTTAACGAGCTGGATGAAAATGGCAAGATTTCAAACCTTTTGGATCCAGATGCGGGAAAACAAACCTTTGGACGAAAATCGCAAAACTAGCCAAACCTCAGGGACGAAAATGGCATTTTACTCTTTGTAAAATAATAAATTTGTTACATGCAACTCTTTCTGCTAACTGTAGCTATTTAAGTACACTAGACGTTGCTTACTGTTATTTACCATCATTATTAAGATTCATTAAGAATACATATTACAGTTAACAATAAACAATCATTTGCTCTTCAACATTTCCCATTTAACAGTTACTCAGTTAGACTAATAAAAATACCTTTTAGGAGACAAAAATGTGACCCTTCTATTCAACTTAGATTTAGGACACATTTTTATGGGAGTGTTGGTTAATATGTACGATATCAGAAATGGATTCTTCTCTCATAACTCATAAGGTCCGTTGATATGATGTGGTTTGCCCTTCGTATAGCTTCCACTCTCTTCATATACTTTAACCATTTCATCACTACTCGTGTCTTGACACTCCAGTTTTTTCACCTTCTTATCCCGGGATTTTGAATCTCATTTAAATATTGAGGATTTCACAGTCCTCGACGCTTTTAATGTTTAATCTTTCTATTTTCACCGTGGAGAATGCACACGTTTGATTTTTGTGTGACAAACATAGATTTATGTCATCTATTCTGTACTGCGGTTCTTTGATGGGGTTCTTTATGTTCTCTATTTTGTTTCTTTCCATGCGGTAATGTAGCTTATAAATGCGGTAAACTATCTGCCTTAGTTTTCAGCTTGCATGATTTTATATAATAGTAATGTTACATCTATTAGATATCCACCAAGGCTGGTGAATTATTGAACTTATATCTGGGCAGTGTTTAGTGTATATTAACAAGTGCAACATAGAATTATACATTATTTACTTTTTTTTTAGTTCTAATCTAGCAAGAAAAAGTAGACATGCATTTTAAGCTTGTTACCATGGATGCAGACATGATTTTTTGCGATGCTTTATTTAGTATCACTATAAGGGCTTGTGGGTTGCACACTATTTTTATCTTTTCGCACGATCTACACAATTATCATTATCGACACATTTGTAGATCCACCACATGCATACTATATATATCCTCTATGAGGGACTCTATCTTACACAAATAAGTTCCTTTTATCATTCTCTGTGATATAGTATCATCTTTCCTTCTTCCGGTTCCATAACCATGGCTGCACAAAATGCTATATGCATTTCGGTTTCCGAGGTCAAAACCGAACAGCATGGTCCAGAGGACGAGTTTGACTACTCACAAAGGGGACAGTGGCTGCGTGCTGCTGTTCTTGGAGCTTCTGACGGTCTAGTTTCCGTAGCATCTCTGATGATGGGTATCGGAGCTGTTAAACATGACGTGAGAGCCATGATTCTTACAGGGTTTGCTGGCTTAGTAGCTGGTGCGTGCAGTATGGCGATTGGTGAGTTTGTTTCAGTCTACTCTCAACGTGACGTTGAGGTAGCTCAGATGAAGAGAGACAATAGAACCGCTGGAAACAACAATGAGGAGATTAGTGAGAAGGAAGCACTACCGAATCCCATTCAGGCTGCTGCAGCATCTGCCATTGCGTTTATATTGGGGGCCATGGTGCCGTTACTTGCTGCTGCATTTATTGTGGACCATACGGTTAGGCTGGGCGTGGTTGTAGCCACAGTGAGCCTTGCGCTTGTGGTTTTTGGGTGGATTGGAGCTCTTTTTGGGAGGACTCCGGTTGTGAAATCTTGTTTCAGGATTCTGGTTGGCGGTTGGATGGCTATGGCCGTTACTTTTGGGTTGACCAAGTGGATAGGGTCTACTGGTCTGTAGTGTCGCATCAGTTTGTATTTTTTATCTTGCTATAACATGCTTGTTGTGGATAAAGCTTTGATTGTGTTCTGATCTGCTCTTAGTGATCTTCAATGATCCTAGGGCCTGTCTTGAATAAATTGGAAACCTTTATCTTATGTCACCTTCAAATACCGAATACCTTTTTACTTCCTTTGTTGCAACGATGTGTACTAGTGTTCTGAGTCGATGTATATATGAACGTATGCGTGTGTGTATAGATTGGCACATTCATTTTAACACCGATACTATGTTGAGAACTGCATAAGCATGTGTACATATTAAACTGAAAAAATGGTTAATTTATCTGTCCCACTCTTTCTTTGACTTTATCTCCTTTCTTCTAACTATTATAAGAAAGTATAGAAATGTGCAAACATGCATACACATGTGCACATAGGCATTTGGACAAAAGATTATAAATACCATATCTTTAAAATTAGATCTTAAAAATATTGAAATATACATGCATTCTTGGTCAATTATAATATATAATACAAGGGTTAAAGTTCTCGTGGTTCTCTAAACATATTATTGGTTATGAGATGAACTCCCGTCTCTGTGTGTGTGTGTATATATGTATGTATATGTATATGGTTTTTCAAGAAAAAAACACCAAGTGGCCTCTTAATCTATGCAGTTATAGCGGTCCAAAATCAAATAGTGGTCAAGGTTTGCTATACGACATATAGGTTATAGCGGTGCTATAGCGGTAATTTCTATATCATGCATAATTCATGTGTGTGTATATATATATATAAATATATATTTGAAAATTATTAATAGTAATATCGAAATTCGATTTAGAAAGTCCAGCCACGAGAGTCTAGACTCCAGCGATTTAGGATTGGAAGTGGAAGTCCGACGATTTCTAGAGTTAGGTTTTATTTTGTTGAACAATGAAGAACCAAGCAACCAGCATCCAATGAAGAAGACTCTAGGCCTCGATTTAGGTTTAATTTTGGGTTTGGGCGTTTATTTTTGGGTTTATTTCAAACAGATGATTAATGTGGGCTTTTGGGCTGAAATATAAAAACTGCTAAAAGCAGTGCTACGACCGCTATACGGGTTTCAGAATAGCGGCCTTTAGCACCGCTAATACTAATAGCGGAACCGCTACAAGGGACCGCTATTTGAACCGCTATGACATCGTATGTCCGCTAAACGCTATAGCACACTATTGACTGCATAGCTGTTAATGTACAGTTTACTGTGTACTAATTAAAAGCCATTCAATATCAATGACTGATGATATTTGATGTAGCTGTTAAAAGGTAGCACTTTCCTGTGATGAAGAATAGTACTTGGTTGATAATAAAAAGGTTACATATGGCCTAGTAACCCATAGTCCCATATGTAGCTTGCTTTTGTGTACATGTTACTTTTTCGTTGCGAATGCCTAAAACATAATGTATGGAACCTGACTTAAACCCGAACCCAGAGTAAATATGTCCCCACAACTTCTTTGTTTACTTGTATCTTTTGATTTCTATATGTCTTTGGTGTCGAGGGTGATACAAACCCGATTCCTATACAGGTAGGTATTAGGGTCAGATTTATTAATGGGTCAAAACAGTTATTGAAAAGGGTAAGTGATGGGTAAATGGGAGCTGAAGGGCCAGTTATTACGGGAGCTGAAGGGCCAGCTGTTACTGCTATTATTGCTTATTTATATCTTTGTTCTAGTTTTTGGGGATTATGTTGATGATTATTATCTAATTGGGTATCTATACCTTTGTTCTTGGAGATTAACCCATCTCGAATCGGGTCTTCTATCTTGTAGTATTTCAATTTACAACAATAAAATCTATCAGTTAGTTCTGTTTGATTTTGGGTTCTATCAGAGGGTCTCTCTGGAACCAGTCTCTCTATCCTTAGGGATAGAGGTAAGGTGTGCCTACATCTCACCCTCCCCAGACCCTACCAATAGCTTTGCTATTTGTGAGATTTACTGGGTACGATTGATTGATTGACCCGTTTATGGAATATGCCTTCTTTCAAACTCATATTTATGTGTTTGGGTGGTGTGGATTCAACATTCTTTGTATTCTTTATATCTCTTTTTCAATCACTTGTGGATTGCACACTTATATCTGTTATACATTGTTTCATTTTTTATTTAACAGATTGTGGCATTCGTGTGGATTCCACAATCTTTAGTTTTTATCATATTCATTAATCCAACTTTAGCTTTTTGGATTGCACACTTTCCCTTTTGTTTTAATATACAGAAGTTTAATTTTGTTTCTAACCGCGAATTGCCTGCAGGTAGATTTGGGCAGCAAACAGCCGAAATAACGTCATCATTGAAAATACGTATGGATTCAATCTGTATATTTAGGTGCTTTATTTAATTACCATTATCAGGGGCTTGTGGTTTGCACACCATCTTTAACTTTAGTCACCACTTAACACAGACTACATATATATATATATATATATATATATATATATATATATATATATATATATCCTCTATGAGGGACTCATATCTTCCACAAGTTAGTTCGTTTTATCATTCTTTGCTTATCATCTTTCTTTCTTTCTTTCACCAATATGGCTGCACAAAATGACGTACGCATTCTGGTTTCTGTGGACAAAACCGAACAGCATGAGCAAGAGGAAGACGTTGACTACTCACAAAGGGGACAGTGGCTGCGTGCAGCCGTTCTTGGAGCCACTGACGGTCTAGTATCTGTAGCATCCCTGATGATGGGTGTTGGAGCTGTTAAACATGATGTGCGAGCCATGATTCTTACCGGGTTTGCTGGCTTAGTTGCTGGAGCATGCAGCATGGCGATTGGTGAGTTTGTTTCGGTATACTCTCAACGAGACGTTGAGGTGGCTCAGATGAAGAGAGACAACAGAACCAACGATGAGGAGATTAGTGAGAAGGAAGCATTACCGAATCCCATTCAGGCGGCTGCAGCATCAGCTCTTGCTTTTATGTTAGGGGCCATCATGCCGTTACTTGTTGCTGCTTTTATAGTGGACCACACGGTTAGGCTTGGTGTGGTTGTAGCCACTGTGAGCTTGGCGCTTGTGGTTTTCGGGTGGATTGGCGCTGTTTTAGGGCGGACTCCAGTGGTGAAGTCTTGTTTGAGGATTCTGGTTGGTGGTTGGATGGCTATGGCTATTACTTTTGGACTGACCAAGTGGATTGGTTCTATTGGACTGTAGTGTTACATTAAACTGTATTCCAGTTCCCTTGGAGTGAACTTAAGTGATCCAAGGGCTTGTCTTAAGTACATCAGAAACATTTATCTAATATCTCTTTAAATCATTTGTGTGTTGCCATATCTATAAGAAATCATGTTAGCATAAAGTAGCAACTATATTATTACCATAATACTTACCTACACATAAGTCTGGCAAAGGATGGGTTGTGTAACAAGTCAAAACGGATTTGGGTCAAACTATGTTCGGGTCAATTACCATGATAGTGACCTACATATAAATCTGGCAACGGATGGGTCGGGTAACAAGTCAAAACGGGTTGGGTCAAACTGGGTTCGGTTCAAAATGGGTTTTGACGATAATGGGCTTGGGTTGAAATGAGTGGTTTATTTAAGAACTATCAAAATGGATTTAATCGCTATATTTTTTAATGTTGGCTTAGCGTTGACAAGTGGAGGTGGTGATAGGTGGCACGTTTCGACTTGTATAAATTGAGTAGACATAGATTGACCCTTTTGTGTAGTTTGACTTGACACAAATGAGTGTGTATGCAAAATATATATCAACCAAATCAACCCATTTCTTGAAAAATGAGTCCTGATTGCCACCCGTATCGAGGAGTTTATGAGAGTATATAGGGTATGTTTATATGAGCGAACATCATCCGGGTTGCGAGTATATATTTATATGAGCCAAGCTGGCTCGTAATCTTCCATTTGAGCTGAAAGTTGACTCATATTCGGCTCCAAAATTTGTACGACCAACTGGCTCTATCCCAATTAGCTCCACTCTCGAGTTATCTATGATCTAACTCCAAGCGAATTACATGCAACGAATTTGTTGAAGGGCCCGGAAGTGATAAAGTATTGAAATATCTTATCATTCTATGTAATAGCATTGCTTATTCTGTTGCCTGAAACAACTGTTTGGAAAGTAGTTAAATATAGTACAGGAGCCTTATCCTTTTACATTTCATTTTCATGTTGTGGGTGGTGTGGATTCCACACTCCATTCTTTTTCATGCATTTCCACAATCCTCTATTATAGTAATTGAAAAGTTTCCAACTTTAGTGTGTAGTGCACACTCCCAATTTAGATAACAATCCTAACATTAGTTCCCCTAATCCATCCATCTTTTCTTTATGCAACAAATGCTATCCTACACATCTCTCCACTTTCCTCGCTATTTGCTATATCCTAACTAGCTTGGCGTTGTGAAAGCGAGTTAAAGAAGATACATGTAGTTAATTATGTGACAATTAAGATATTTCAATTCTTATTACTTTTTGCGAAACCTGGGAAAAAGGGTCAGGTAACGGGTCAAAACATGCCGCATTAAAAAATATCATTTTGGTTACCAAAACGGAACATGTTAAAACTGGTCGTTTTAGGAAAAAAGTAATAAAGTGGGTTCAACCGCGATACTTGTTTTTATCACGGCTAGTGTTGGCTTGTTCTATTTTTGTTCAATCTTCTATATTTTTAAGATGCTATATGTGAGACCACTGTTTATTTTGTTGGCTGAAAGATATAGTTTGGAAAGTAGTTTAATGTGTTAGAGAAGGGGGCATCTTCTTTTACAATACTTCTTTATGTTGTGGGTGGTGTGGGCTGCACACTTCATTTTCAGTTTTATATTGTTTCATTTTTATATTGAAAAGATTGTGGCCGTCGTGTGGATTCCACGATCTTCAATTATTTTGTTGTGATTTTTACTAAAAAAAAAATTGTTATTCTTTTGGTGATATCGGTTAATCCAACTTTAGGCTTAGGCTGTACTCTTTTCTTTTCATAGAATATGCTAAAGTTCTTAAACTTTTACTAGCTGTGTGTTGTTATATGTTTTTGAGCAGGAAGCAGCCAAACCATTTATTGTCTTAGAGTAGGTTTGTATTCGAATTGAAAAACCGTCGAATCATAGCAGAATTCTGATACATAGTTTGCCTCTATATTGTTTAGCGAATAAGCTACTGTTGACAAAATGATTCTGCTTGAAAAGAGCATATTGCAAAGGTTGGCTTGCAGGTGTAAAGCAACACGACTTGTAGACTTCCACTAAATCTTGTCCGTATGCTACGGTTGATGGGCTTTAATCCGGTAGAGATCGTCATTGTGTTAACTACAAACCAAACAAACAGTGAAGAAAAGTAACCAACTAGTAATAAGCAGAAGCTGAGAATAGGGTCATAAGAATAGTACTTTGATGATATTTTTTCTTTAATGCTTGACGGGTCTTGTTACTTTTGTGGGAACTTGCATATTGATTTAAATAGTAAATATGAGAACATGAATCATCGTTAGGTAAAAGATAGCACAATGAATAAACATAATACCATGATGACGAAACAGAAAACGGGGATGGGCAAAACTGTAAATAAACTGATTATATTAATGATTTAATGTCGAGCCGGGGGTCTCACTGGAAGCAGCCTCCTCTATTTCTACGGGGTACGGTTAACGCTGTCTACATCTTACCCTCCTCTGACCCTACCTTAGCTTTGTTATTGGTGGGATTTACTGAGTTTGATGATGATGATGGGTGGTAAGTTCTGTGCCACACTCCCTAATTGACCTAGTATTTTCTTACCAATTTGATGGTATCCTTAATCGAAAATTAGGAAAAGAGAAATGAATGAGCGTTATAATCGTCTTGATTATATAATACTTCTATAATCCTTTAACTCCTGTTAGGTGCATGACATTATGATAAGAAGCTGATCCAAGAATAACCGGACAAAATCAAATGGGCTAGAAAGGGGCCCAAATTTAAAACGGGCATAACTTTTGATCTGTCTGGAGTTGCAACATTTTTTTCTATATTTTACAAACAGATCATAAGTTAACGGATGAAAAGTTATGCATGTTTTAAGTTGGCCCCTTTTCTAGCCCACTTGCTTTTGTCATGCCAATTCTTGGATGTAACTTCAAACGGATCGAAAGTTATGAGTGTTTTAAGTTAGGTCCCTTTCTACCCTAGTTACTTTTGCTTGGTTGGTCCAAATACATGGGGTATCATATCACCAAACCAATACAAATGAAAAATTTGAAATAGGAAAGTGGAAAGAGGAATTAACAGTTTTATATGGTTCATTGATAAAGTAGTGGCTATGGTTATATGGCTCACTGTAAAGTAGTGGCTATGGTGTGTATTTCATGGCTCCTTGAGTGTATAATACTAACCTTTGCAACTTGCATATGTGATGCACATGCCTTTTAGTTTCATATACTAAACATAGTTCCCCTAAGTTGTCATGATTTGCTTTGAATGCTATCTATGGGAGCCATGGGACATATAATAAAAGTTGGCCCTGGTTAAGGATTGTTAACAAGGTAACGGCTTTCAGAAAGCCAAAAGATATGATACCTTTTTTTTTAACTTGGAATCACTATTAGTACCTGTACTTATGCCAAAGGCGGTGGACATATCAGACAACGAGCCAACTCATTTTCATCGAATTGCTTATGGTTTGCTTGTGTGAATTGATCAACTCTCCTTTCGTGTATTGTACTTATCTTTCAACTATTGGTACTTTGGTAATGCAAACTTGCTTTTGTTTCTATATAAAATTATAATGTCCTTTTGATGTTTTCCTCCCCTAATTGTCAAGTGCATGATGGCAAGTCGTGTGGATTCCACAAGCCTTGAATATTTTAAACAATCACTATTTAAACTTTTTTTTGAATGTTTAGTTTTAATATCATTATGATGGACTTGTGGATTGCACCCTATCTTTAACTTTATTATATCCACCAACGTATGACATAAATCATTACTTTCGATATTGTCTTTCCTGCTCTGATCATCATGGCTGCACAAGATTGTGTATGTGTTCTGGTTGCTGAGGACAAATCTGAACAGGAACATGGACAAATGTGTATAGATCGAGGAAGAGTTAAACTATCACTACTTGCAAAGGGGACAGTGGTGCACGTAAGCGCTGCTGGTCTGGGATCCACTGATGGTCATGTTTCAGTATCAATGTATCATATCTGATGATGGGTGTTGGAGCCGTTGGACAAGACGTGAGAGTCATGAATCTTACAGGCTTTAAGATTTGCTGGTCTAGTTTCTGGTGTGTGCAATATGCATGGTAATTGGTGAATTTGCATGCTGGACTGTAGTTTTAGATCACGAAGTATTTTCCCTATTATTTTTTATTTATATTTTTGTGAAATTCATTGTTTGGAAAGTGGTTCAGTGTTTCCATTTTTTACTCATTTTTGTAGCTTAACTCTTGTGAAAGCACACTCCATTTCATTTTAAACCAATCGAACGGTGGCAGTCGTGTTTATCAGCAGACGTGTGGATCCCATAATCTTTAATGGAAGTGATGACACTCTTTCCCTTTTTAATAACAAACATAAGCTCAATGTGTTTCAAGTAGGTCTGGCAATAAAAACCCCAAATGGGTTTTTAGGTTATTTTGGGTCATTTTAAAAATGAGGATAAGTTAGGATGGGTTAAGAAATGATTAAGGATGGGTTAAGAAATAATTAAGGATGGGTCAGGATGGTTATATAATATCTATTTAAAATAATTTGTGGGTCACGATAGGTATTATGCAGGGTAAAAGGGTAACTCAAAAAATAGCATCACACGCAGATTCTTCATCCGAACACTAGTGTTCGTAAACCTTGGCTTCACAAATAATAAAAAATTTCTAAAAAACCAAAAAATTCTAAAAATAAAAAATAAAAAAAATTCTAAAAAATCCAAAAAATAATAAAAAATTCCAAAAAACCAAAAAAATAATAAAAAAACCAAAAAATTCTAAAAAATAATAAAAAATAATAAAAAATCAAAAAAATTCTAAAAAATCAAAAAAATTATAAAAATCCAAAAAATTTATAAAAAATCAAAAAAATATAAAAAATCCAAAAAATTATAAAAATCAAAAAATTATAAAAAATCAAAAAATAATAAAAAATCCAATAAATTCTAAAAAATAAAAAATTCTAAAAAATCAAATAAATTCTAAAAAATCAAAAAAATAATAAAAAATCCAAAAAATTCAAAAAAAAAATCAAAAAAATCAAAAAAATAATAAAAAATACAATAAATTCTAAAAAATAAAAAAAAAATTCTAAAAATCCAAAAAATTCTAAAAAATAAAAAAAAATTCTAAAAAATAAAAAAATTATAAAAAATAAAAAAAAAATTTAAAAAATCAAAAAAATCATAAAAAATCCAAAAAATTCTAAAAAATCATAAAAATTATAAAAAATCCAAAAAATACTTAAAATGAAAAAAATTCAATCTTAACAAAAACCCATTTTTAACCTAAACCCATTCTATAAATTTTTTGGATTTTTATAATTTTTCGGATTTTTTAGAATTTTTTTGATTTTTTTTTATCATGCCCAAATCAATCTTAACAAAAACCCATTTTTAACCTAAACCCATTCTAACCCATTTCTTAATAAACCCATTCTAACCCAAACCCATTCTAACCTATTACCCAAACCTACCCAACCCACCCATTTTGCCACCACTAGTTTGAAGTGAATGCTCAACACCATCTCTAGGAAGATGTCGTCGTCATCATCATCATCATACTTAGTAAATCCTACTAATAGCAAAGCTAAGGTAGGGTCTGAGGAGGGTAAGATGTAGACAGCCTTACCTCTAACTCGTAGGAATAGAGAGGCTATTTCTAGTGAGACCCCCGACTCAACGGTAGTTTTGTATCAAGCCTTAGACATAAGGCACACAACACTCGGCAATTAAGACAAAATTAGTGCATCTACTCCCTTGTCTTTCGGCTATCAATGTCACCACATGATGCATGATTAACCATTCCCGTCTTTTAACATTATTTTCACGAAATTAGTAAAATAATGTTAAAGTGAAAGTGTTATGTGTATATAATGTATATATGTGTGGGCCATCGGGAGCAAAAGTGAAAGTGCACTAATTTCAACGTTATTTTACTAGTTTCGTGAAAATAACATTAAAAGCTGAGGACGGTTAATGATGCATCATGTGGTGGCGTTGATAGCTGAAAGACAAAAGGGTACATACACTAATAGGTCTTTGTCTCGATTGCTGAGTGTTATGTGCCTTATGTCCTAGGTTTGATGCAAAACTACTATCGAGCCGAGAGTCTCACTAGAAGCAGCCTCTCTATTCCTACGGGGTAGAAGTAAGGCTGTCTAATCTTACCCTCCTCAGACCCTACCTTTGCTTTGCTATTGGTGGGATTTACTGAGTATGATGATCATGGAGTAATATAACGTTAAAATTAGTGCACTTTAACTTTTGCCACCGAGCGCCCACACTTCATGAAAATCACTTTGTTATGTTGACTTTGAATTGTCTACTAGTTTCAGCAGCAAGCTAAACTCCCAGGCGCCAACTTATCCAGCACCGAATTGCAGATAATCCAGGCCCGGAAGTGATAAATATTGAAATATCATACAGTTCTATGTAATAGCCTTGCTTATTGTGTCATGTAAAAAATTGTTTGGAAAGTAGTTCAATGTAGCAAAAGGAGCCTTCTACTTTTATATGTTGTGGATTCCACACTCCAGTCTTTTTCATGCATCTTTTACAATCCTCTATTATAGCAACTGTTGAGACTTTCCAACTTTAGTGTGTAGTGCACACTCCTTTCAGTTTAGATAATAAACCTAACATTAGATCCCCTAATCCATCCCAACATTTCTTTATGCAACAAGTGCTATCATACACACACCCCCACCTTCCTTGCTCTTTGCTATATCCCAACAAGCTTGGCATTGTGAAACTTAGTGGATTTTTAAGATGAAACATGTACTTTTGTGACAATTTTCTGAAGACTTTGTAAAAGGCTTTTCTAGTCTTACTACTTTTTACTAAGACAAATGGGTTTTGAGCGTAATGGCTCATGTTGAAATGGAGCATTTTAGAATAAAGTATATCAAAGTGGGTTCAACGCGCTATATTTGTTTTTATCACAACTAGCGTTGGCTCCTATTATATTTTTCGTTCAATATGTTTCTTGGGATGTTTTTGTAAGGCCACTGATTATTTTTGTTGCTAGAAAGTTATTCCATGAAAAGTAGTTCAATACATTAGAGAAGGGACTTCACACCCCATTTTCAGTTTTATATTGTTCCATTTTTATACTCTACAGATAGTGGCCGTCGTGTGGATTCCACAATCTTCATTTTGGTGAATCCAACTTTAGCTTTGGGCACACTTTTCGTTTTATAGAATAGATTCCAAGTGGGTCTACCAGTTAATTACTCCCTACAACGCTAGATTGGTAGCAAAAGGGTTCAAAGAAACACCGGGCATTAATTATCAAGAAACATTTAGTCCTGTTTGAGTTAACTACCATTTTCGTCCCTGTGGTTTGGTGAAAAATGCCACTTCAGTACAAAAAAAATTGCGCCAGTTCCGTCCTCAACATTTTTAAAACGTGCCACTTCAGTCCAAAAAGATAACGCGCCGTTAAAAACGTTGAGGACGGAACTGGCGCAAGGCGTTATCTTTTTGGACTGAAGTGGCACGTTTAAAAAATGTTGAGGATGGAACTGCCGCTTTTTTTTTTTTTTTTACTAAAGTGTCATTTTCCACCAAACCACAGGGATGAAAATGGCAGTTAACTCGTCCTGTTATTACAGCTACTACCATTCGGGTCATATTGTATCTTGCAATTACACATCAGTGGCCCATGCGACAATTGGATGTTCAAAATGTATTTCTTCAAGGTGATTTGAAGGAATCGTCAACCACCAGGGTTTGTTAGGGTTTGTTGATAACGATCGGCCGAACCATGTTTGCCTTCTTCATAAATCTTTATATGGCCTCAGACAGGCTCTGCAGGCATGGTTCAATTGACTTTCTAATGCTTTGCATCAAATCGGCTTTTATGGTCTACAACCGATCCATCCTTATTCATTTTGAAATCTCAAGGCACTCTTATGTATGTTCTTGTTTATGTGGATGACATTATTGTGACCGAGAATAATGTTCATGCAATTAATGGGGTGATAAAATGACTAAGTGACTCCTTCCCTGTTAAAGACTTGGGTGACTTGCATTATTTCTTGGGTATTGCAAATTAGTCCCCTCGCCAATGTCTACTTCACAAAATTTGGTCCTAAGTGACAGGTAGTTGGTGCTCTCCAATATGTTTCATTATCTCGACCAGATATTACCTTAGCTGTAAATAAGGTTTGGCAGTTTATGCATGCTCCAACAGAGAATCATTGTTCGGCTCTGAAACGCATCCTTCGCTATTCTAAAGGGATGTCTCACTATGGTCTTTTTATTTAACATGGTTTGAGCTCTAATATCATGCCTTTACTGATTCATATTGGCATAACAATCTTAAAGCTTACTCAGATGCTGACTGGGCCAGCTGTCCATAGGAACACAAGTCCATAGAGGAATTTGCTATTTATTTAGGATCTAATCTTATCTCTTGGAATGCTTGGAAACAACGCACGGTTTCCCGATCTTAAACAGAATCAGAGTATAAAGCTATACAAAGTTCTTGCTGATACAATTACGATTTAACTTGGCTCGAAGCTCTCTTGAATGAACCCGGTGTAGTCTGTTGGATAATCTTGACATGACGGGTCAAGGGGTACGGGTCATGGGTTACAGGTAAACTGGGTCAGCTGGTTATTTTGTGGTTTATTTATTAATTAAGTATTAAATTAAGTTTGAATAAGTTAGTCAAAGTGAACGTTTGGGTTGTAGTTGGAGTCTCACGATTCTTTAGGAAGTTTCCTATTGAATAGGTGGTAGCATGTTGCAGTAGTTATTTTTCTGTTTTGAAAGAGTCTTAGTGTACGTTGCATGTAAGCCTATATAAGGCTCTATTGAGTTGTTCAATAAAAGAAAGCCAACAGCTTTTTTGTTTTGCTTTTCGGTAGTATAGTTTTGCTTTACAAAATCAGCAATATTTGTTCATTCTTTTTATTGTACGAGAGGTGGTAAAGTGTGTATTTGCAAAGGGTCTGATTGAACATTTGGTATCAGAGCTCTAGGCTCATACCGTGGGATTCGCAAGGTTGAGAAGAAGGTCGGTTTAAGGGTCGACTATCGGAGAAGAGGGGAGAGGCCCTCTAAACTGCAGGGCTGAGAACAAGAAAGAAAAGAAGGTTGGCAGAATTGAAGCAATACTGAAAGCAAGCAATGTTGATCAGGAATTTTGTTATCAGTGGAAAGAAAGAAGCATGTAACGGTGCCGATAGCGGTGGAAGAAACAAATAAGGAGGCTGCAAAGGGCTACCACGAAGTTGTCGAGGGAACTTAAAAATGGAAGGAAGGAAGAATATTAGAGGTTTACTCGCTGACGATGGAGAGATTAAAAAAAGAAAGAAAGTTGTAGCCACGCACCCACGTTAATTAATACAAAAGAAGGAATGTGTTCAAAGCTGTTGGGTTAATCTTGATGGGTTCGGATCGGTTTGGATGAGTACAGGTCAAGAATCGGTTGTGGGTCAGAAGTATGGCATTGCATTTTAAGAGGAAAGATGTTATTCTGAAGGGTTTTGCAGATGCGGACCTTGGTGGTTGTAAAGAATCTTACAAAAGCACCACCGGATATGTCTTTACAGTGGGAGGCACTGTGGTAAGTTGATGTCCAGACTACAGAAAAGTGTTGCCCTTTCAACCACAGAAGCAGAGTGTATGGCAGTTGCTGAAGCAAGCAAAGAGCTTATATGGTTGAAGAATTTTCTCAAAGAGCTTGGCAAGGAACAAGTTGATTGTGCACTGTGACAATCAAAGTGCAATTCATCTTGCAAAGAATCATGTCTTCCATTCGAAGACGAAACACATACAACTGAGATATCACTTCATCATAGAGCAAGTTAGTGAAGGCAATCTGAAGTTGAAGAAGATCAAAGGAAGTGAAAATCCATCTAATATGTTGACTAAGGTTGTCACCCTAAACCCTAAACCCTAAACCCTAAACCCTAAACCCTAAATCCATCTAAACCCTAAACCCTAAACCCTAAACCCTAAACCCTAAACCCTAAACACTAAACCCTAAACCCTAAACCCTAAACCCTAAACCCTCAGGATAATTGATGAGAAGGCCGGGTAACTAGGAATGTGCTAAGATCAAAAGTTCTTTACAGAAATACTGATGCACAGGTGAAGCACAGGTGAAGATTATTCCGTGGCTTCAAGTGGGAGATTGTTGAGTGTGAATCCACTTGATCAAGTTGATGTCAGAAAAGGATAAAAGGATAAGAGGATAAAAAAGGCAGGGGTGATCCAATCTTCACTGTGATCCAGAATTCACGGATCTTGTTTTTGACTTTCTTCTTTCTTTCAATCCTATATATGAGATTGATTTGTATCTGTAATTTCTCGTACCAAGCCAATAAAAACCTCCTAGTTACCGAGAGTGGACGTAGGTCAGATTACGGCCGAACCACTTTAAATCTTTTTGTTCTTGATTGTGAGCTAAGAGTGTGTGTTGACTGTGTTCGTGTGACCCGTTTGATCCTAACACCTCTGGCCTTGGACCTCCAACCACATAACCAACCACCCCACCATCATGTCTAACCTCCAAACACATAACCAACCACCCCCATCGTCCTCACTTAGACACCCAAACTGCACCACCATAACCACCGTCCGCCAAAACCCACCACCAAGCCACCATCGGACATACAAAAGTGGAAAGATGACCGGGGGGGGGGTGAAGAAGATGAGTACTGAGCCCACCTCTTTTATTATATATATAGTTTTAATTGTTTAGGGGTAAAATAGACATTCCACATACACTTAACTGATAAATGTAACTTAGGATAATGATAACGACCACACGAGTGCAAAATTTACAACCATTGGGACCAACTATGTAATTATTAAAGCCTTGGGACCAAGTCCGCAATATCTGCAAACCATAGGGACCAACGAGGCGTTTAACTCTTAAAAATATATAGATAAAAGGCTGGTTTAAACTTGTAAGCCCGCTCGTGTTCAGGCTAGTGCTAGTTTATTAAACCATTACTTTTAACTGACGACATTCATAGGCACAAAATGAGATCTCCTTTTTTATTAATAACCATGAATTATCTTCAGATATATTTGGGCAGCCAAAAAGACAATAGCAGGTTTCATTTTGACTTTTAACTATAAAATCGTTACATAAATATCTATCAAAATTATTTCAGTTCAAAATTTCCTGTGGTCTGCCTTTATGTTGCGTTTTGGATACATCAAAGAACAAAGTCGATAAAACCAAATACAAACTGATTAAGAATGAAAACGAATTGAACAATGATTAAACACAAATCTTCTGTTGATTAACTGTTGCAACAGAAAATTACCAGTATATAACTGTTCTATTCGACATACATATATACATAGGGTTTTGAAAGGGATGCGACGTTTCATAAGACGATTATACCTTATCACATTCGTCGTTTCTTTTGTGCAGCCCTTATCGGACCCATTTGACTTTGCCTATGGCTCATACGATGCTAAACAATCCGCGCTTATGTTTAAACAGTTAACATCCCATAAACAGACTTAAACAATCGACCAAACATAATAATAAGTTTAATGTTGTGCTAATAAAACGAACAAAGGAGGGCTGAAGAATTAATCTTCAATACTTTATGTTTAGAGATATATTAAACAAGTATTGTCGTGTGGATTCCACAATCCTCTAATATGTTAATGTTAATTTCCAACTTAAATGTGGATTCCACGCTCCTTCCTATTTATTAAACATGGAATGGATTCCCCGTAACGATATATATCTTTATTCAAGTGCTATCTAAAACATATCCCTCCATCTTTTTACTATAATTAAATAGAGAAAAGTGGTTTTGATGAATACTTAACTTTATTACACATGAATAAGTACTCTTTACTTCTTTAGCTCGTAGAAATCCTTTAGTCATTGACCATATTAATTTAAGCATTTACTGATTCATTTTTAGTTTTTTTTTGAAAGGCAACCTTTATTAACAAAATGTGAGCCAAAATGTATCCTCTCGATTTTATTGAAAGGCAACCATTCCGACCAACTAATATAATTACAGGAAGATCTATTTTTAGCCCAAACATATCCTCTCGATTTTATTGAATACCAAAACTAATACACAAAAAGAAAATTAGTATATTATTGAATGTCGTAACTAACACACAAGCAACTGATAATTTAACAACTACGGCCAATATCGATATTTAAATTAACACACAAGGATTGACCATATTAACAATTATGGCCAATTGGTATCAGAGCTAAGGTGTGGCTCATACACGAAGGTGAAGATCAAGAAACGGTTAAGAATGAAATGTGAGCCAAAACCAAAATTTTTTGAGTTGTCTTTCAACAAATCGCCTCCACCAGTAGCACCACCATAGTACAACTAAGCCACCACTACCAAGCCGCCGCACGCATCAACACACGCGACTCAAAGTTTTTTACGCACCTCCTTTCACCAACGCGTGACAACACATGGCAGCCCCTCTCATAACTATTTTTCAAGTCTTGGAATACGATTACGCATGTCCCTATGTGGTTTGTTTTTCGATTCAGTAAAGTTTTTCGTTCAAAGTAGGTTTGGGTTCATTGTGACAAACATAGGAGTTTGAAAAAAGATACGAATTCAGGAACGGTGAAAGAATTTACCGGATGTTTTCTATATACCTAAGTTGTAAACCGATGTTCTTAGCTTGGGATACTTGATGTGTGGGAAAACAAACCTGTGTGTGGGAAAACAAACCTCCTAAGGGAGTGTAACCATGGTAAGTAAGAATGGCAAAAGGACAACGTTTTGTGTTGTTTTCTACATACCTAAGTTGTAAACCAATGATCTTAGCTTGGGACAGTTAGATAATGAAGGATGCAAGATTGGAATAGCCAATGGGATATTGAGGCTATATTATAAGAAAGGAAGATTGTTGATGGAGGTTCAAAGAAATTTAAATAGGATGTACAATACTAAGCTTTAGGTGCAGAGAATCCTCACGGCTTTGAAGATGAAAAGAAAGAAAGTCCTAATGTGAAACCAATTATGAAAGTGGAGGAAATTCGGTTTGAAACAATCCTAAAGGTTTTTTTTTTGGAATTCGTGAAAGTATTAGTCATATTTTAGGAACAAATTGTTTTTAGAGCAAGTTTAAATAGTACGTCTTATTATAAGACGATTAGTTTGTTTTATTTTAACTGTACTCTTGTTTGATTTGAATATAAGAAAGGAGTCGTGGGTAGTTCCTCATATCTTTGTGCCTGTTCTTTTTTTGATCCTATTGTTTGACCATCTGAGCCAACATGTTGCGAGTTTCATTGTCATTGAGTGTTTTAGGCATCAAACGCACAATATGTTTTCTTTTGTTTCAAGTTTCATGTGATCATCCTTAACATCCTAGTTTTGTCTTAAACAAGTCATGCGCCATTGTTTGTGCATTTTATTTTGGTGTAATTACTGGTCCAGTATATTTCCGGATGCTTATGAGTTTGTTTTATTATATGATACCTTTACAATTTATAGTTATCACATCATAAAACTATAATAAAGCCAACAGCACATAGAATTATGTTTTATCACGAATAATTTAATTGCTAAGTTGTTTTAATATCGTTTGGATGAAAGTAGTGACGCGTCAATTTCAGAGGCAATCGTCGCAAACTACAATTTTGCAATTGATTTATGTCTATTGTATCTGTAGTGGTGCAATGTATTCAAATCTGATTAGTGAAACTACAATATCTTGTTGCAGAATTAATACATAGTAGACAATGATCAAGAACTGTACTTCATGCATGTCACTTTATGATATACTTTTGGAAATGTTTTGTTTAAATATTATAATTAGTGGTTTGCACACTATCCTTTACTTTATACCACACACTGGCACATTTATCATTAAACTATACATAACACATACATGCATACTCTCTCTATATATATCCTATAGGGAGACTCTTATCTCTGATCACAACTGGTTCTCGTGTTTCTCTTAATCATTCTTTGTGATTCGATTTTGTTTTTCGTTAGTAGGCCATCATGGCAGCACAAAATGATTTATGCCGTCCGACTTCTGAGGACAAATCTGAAGTGGAACATGGACAAGTATCATACAATATGGCAATTGGCGAATTTGTTACTGTAGACTTCAAACCAGATGCTAATGCAGCTCAGATCAAGAGAGATGACAGAGATGCTAACATTCAAGGAAATGGGAAGGAAACATTATTGAATCCTATTTTGAATTTTGAGTTTTTCTTATTTACGTTTCTGCAATGATTTTTGTATTTGTGAAAATGATAAGTTAAACGGAAATAATTAAACTTGACCCGCGACTCCTTATTAAAATTCAAAAAATAATCGACCCATTTGCCTCTGATCCAACCAATAACCTGACCCTATGTGTATGTGTTTGAATTACTTCAATTCCAACACTATGTGTTGGTTTAAAGGTGGCGCGCCAAACCAATGCCACATCAGGATGGGAAATCTTACCACAATTGTAGTAGAGATGTGTATATAAATAAGACAAATGTTATATGGTGCAAGAAATATAAGAAATTATAAGATAAATGTAGGAATTTTGTCACAAAACTTAAAAAAAACTATTTTTTAAGTTGAAGGAAATTTGTCGCAACATTAAAGAATATATTTTTTATTTGTAGGAAATTTGTAGCAAAATGTTAAGAGAAAGTTTTATAATTTTGTAGGAATTTTGTTGCAAAATAAAATAATTATTCATAATTATGGATAATTTTTGTCATTAGTGTTATTAATTTTAAAAGTAAAATATCATAAAATAAAATACAAAAATAGGCATATTTGTGGAAGAATTGTAGGAAAAACATAAAAAAAATGGTTTGTAGGTATTTTGTGGCAACATTTGTGACGATATATATTTGTCAAAAAATTGTGGGAAATTTTGTCATAGTTTTGTAGCTAACGTGATTTTCAACAATTTTATTTTGCACGAAATTTTTTGTAGCAAATCTGTGGGTAAGACCAATTAGCTACAAATTTGCTACAAATTTGACTGTCACAAAGGAGACTGTTTTCTAGTAGTGATAGTGCAAGAAATATAAGAAATTATAAGATAAATGTTATAAGAATAGTTCATGAAATATAAGAAATTAGAATAGATACATCAAACTACTTATGTGTTTAGTTTAGACGTAATATCCCCCCACCGCTAGTGAAACCGTGGTGGACTGAAATGAAGTATTGCACGGAAATCATTATACTAAGCACGCGAAAGACTTTTGGTGAAAATATCCACCACTTGAAGCTTGGTAGGTACAAACTTAGTGTACAATTTCACTAAAGAGACAAGTTCTGGAATGAAGTGGTAGTCTAGAGCAATATACTTTGCTCGCTTATGAGCAACCGGATTCTGACATAAAAGCGTGGGTAGGCATGAAGCTCACACAACAAATGAGTAATCCATACTATTTATGCAACAGTGTTACCAATGGGTCAATATTCTAACTCATAACAGGAACGAGTATGTTCATTGTTTCTTTGCACTCCAAGAAACTAAACTGCATCCTAGAAAGATAGAGTAACCATAGTGGATCGTCTCATCTCAATACAACGAGCAAAGTTAGTATCTATGTAACCAAGTATATAGGTAGTGTGAAGCCTCATAAGAGTGACACCAAAGGCAAGAGTGCCTTTAGTACATAAGTAGGCAAAAGATGGTATTGAGCTTTCAAAAGATGCGGTTGGTTGGTTAAACCCGCATCTTATGAATCATTTGAAAAAAAAAAAAACATCACTCAAAAGATGCGGTTCTAATTTAACCGAATTTGTTGCATGTATGAAAAAAAAATCAGTGCATCTCTTGATATAACAAAATCCATACATCTTTTCCAACCAAATACGATTAAGTTTTTTATCAGTAAGTTTTTTTTTTTTAGAACAAACACTATAAATAATCAAGTTGTATATTTGAGGCTTCAAATATTTGTTAGTTAATTTAAATCTAGAACCCAAATGAGTAAGATACAATAAATTAATACAAGTAATACTTTATGTTATAGGGGAATGTTCAAATGAAAACCACTAGTTATTGTGAAAACTCGAAAACTAATTAAAAAAGCCAAAAAAACATACCAATTTTTTTTTCATACCAATTTTCGCAACTTTATATATATAAAAAAAATTTCAAAATTTTTTTTTGTAGTGCACACTACACATGTGTATAAAAACCTGCGATTTTTATAAAAAAATTGAAAAAAAAAATTTTTAGGCTTTTTTTAGTTAGTTTTCGAGTTTTCACAATAAAAATGGTTTTCATTTGAACCATCCCTTAACTAAATAAATAAATAAGCAAGTATACGAGTGTCTTCTTTAAGATATGTTGAAAAAAATAAGGAACCATTAAATAAATGTTAATGATAATCCAAAAGATAATATCCGTTAAATTTGAACCAAATCGTCACAACTAGGGCTGTAAACGAACCGAACGTTCAGCGAACAGTTCGTGAACCGTTCGGCGGGAAGTTCGTTTATGTTCGTTCAATTAGCTTAACGAACGAACACGAACAAAAAAATTCGTTCGATTAGCTTAGCGAACGAACACGAACACAGGTCTCGTTCGTTCGACTACGTTCGTGAACGTTCGGTAATATGTTCGGTTACGTTCGTTCGTTTTTGTTTGATTATATCAAAAAAATAATAAATAATAAATAATAAACCATTTATCTAAACATATTGGACACTTGAAACCCTATTTGTTTCTTTGTTAGCGAAAATTTGGACATTCTAAAACATTTTTGGGGATAATTATGTGTAAGTTAAATTAAACTTGATTCATCGTTTGGTGTTGTACTAGACTTCTTGTGTTTTGATTTATCATTTGATGGTTGTATTTATCTAGTAACAATGTTTAAGGATAACAATGTTTTTATTTTTTATTTTCAAGTTAAATGTTCGTTTGCGTTCGTTTTTATTTGCTTGTGTTCGTTTGTGTACGAGACCAGTGTTCACGAACTGTTCGTGAACAACTGAATTTCCTTAACGAACGAACACGAACATAAACTTATGTTCGGTATGCGTTCGTGAACAGTTCGCGAACATGTTAATTTCCTTAACGAACGAACACGAACATGGCCTTGTTTGTGTTCGTTCGGTTCGTTTACAGCCCTAGTCACAACCATCACAGACTAGTATTTCGCCGAATTCTAAACGTCATCAAATCGTTTCCTTATCTCTCACCGACATACAAGATGATCCCCAAAGACAAACTTATTGTTAGAGTAAACTGCCATTTTGGTCCCTGAGGTTTGGTTACTTTTGCCACTTTAGTCCAAAACTCAAACCTTTTGCATTTGGGTCCCTATGGTTTCAGTTTTATTGCCATTTTGGTCCAAAAATGAAATCAGGTCATACTTGTCTTATAAAATCCTGCAATTTTGCCATTTTCCTTAGGGGCAAATCAGGTCATAATTGTCTTATAAAATATGGTATTTATTTATAAAAAAGAAATGATCATTTTGCCCCTGCAGAAAATGATAAAATAACAAGATTTTATAAGACAAATATGACCTGATTTCATTTTTGCACCAAAATGGCAATAAAACTGAAACCACAGGGACCCAAATGCAAAAAGTTTGAGTTTTGGACTTAAGTGGCAAAATTAACCAAACCACAAGAACCAAAATGGCAGTTTACTTTTATTGTTAAGATGACATGTGACACTCCTCACTAGAAAGTGGATTTGACAAGTTTATTGTCCAAAAACACAAACTTTCATCATTTTTATATATCTTTTTATTCGATAAACAAGGAAAAGGTGGATATATCTGTATCTATTTTATATATCTTTTTATTTTTCTGTAGTTGAAAAAAAAATTCAGAGGGAGGACGGATATATGTTGAATTTGGACCAAATTACCGGACAAAAATTTCAGTTTACTATAATGCTCGAATGCAGGGGCGGACCTAATGTGTTAGCAGGGATAGCACGGGCTACGACTTAATCCTGTTTTCGTAGTGTAAAAATATCCCTCAACTCCATCTCCGTAGTGTAAAAATATCCATCAACTTCGTCTTCGTTATACAAAGGATACCCTTGATCCCCAAAAAAAATTTTGGGTTACCCCTAAACTTTTAGGCTAATTCTGTCACTGGTCGAATGGATTTAGCTTCATCATGTATTGCTTATTATTGTCGGTGATTTAAGTGTCATCAAGTCATCTTAGGTAATTAAGATTTACATAAGACCAAAAATTCATGGAGTTGGGGTTTCAATGGGAGTAACCTTTAGGTAGTGTTTGGTATGCAGGAATAAGAGTTGGAATGTAATGAACTATTGCGAGGGAATAAAAAAAAGTGTGTTTGGTTCAGAGGCGGACCTTATGTATACCGCGTCGTAGCACGGGATATGGCTCAACTTTTTATCGGTAGTGTAAAAAAAGTTATTTTTCGGTTTTTATATCAAGGATATCACTGAACAACTACGAGGACACCCTAAAAAAGTTTGTAAGCCCAAATCAATTGAAAATAATAAGCCCAAATCTCAATTGTCCAATATGTTAGCCCAAATCAATTGAATATTCTAAATAATAAGCTCAATTGCTCAATGTGTTAGCTCAAAATAATAAAAGATTGTAAATAATTGTCCAATTGCCCTAAAGTTTTAATGCATGGCATGACACAACTACGAGGATACCAATCAATTGAAAATAATAAGACCAAATCCCAATTGCCCATTTCGTCACACTATAAACGATGACGATAAATTTGCAAACTTGAATGGAATAAGTGATTTCTTGCGCGTATTATGGTTGAAACGGGAACACATAGTACTTGTCCTTCAGTTTATCGGGTAGTGAAGCTAGCTTTGCTTTTACCGGTTACAACCACAACCGTTGAAAGATGTTTTTCGAAATTGAAGCTTGTCAAGACGGATTTACGCAATCGAATGGGCCCGGAATTTTTGAACAATGCTATGGTTTGTGCGGTCGAAAAGGATTTTTTAAGTGAAGTAAAAGACGACGATGTGATGGAACGATTTCAAGCTATGAAAAAAAGAAGAGGACAAATCTATTAGGTATTTGTTTTACTTTATTTATTTATTGTCGTTTTTTTAATATTGTAGGATTGCACGATGACATTTTTTTTTGATACCCCTGAGTTAATGTTCTAGTTCCGCCACTGGTTTGGTTGGTCAAGGTAATGGAATCACCCATTACATAAGTCATTCTATACCCTCAAATTCATTTCATCCACTCCCACTGATTTTTTTCCATTCCATTCTCTCTCTCACCCTACATCATCAACACCGCCCATCACCACCACCACCACCTGCCATCATCACCACCCGCCACCAATCTCCGTCGACCACCACTACCGTCCTCTGCCGCCACCTCCGATCACTACCACCACCGCCCTCCGCCACGGCCATCGACTACCATCGCTACCACCCACCATTGCAGACCACTAACGCCACCCTCCACCGACCACCACCACCATCCTCCGTTGCCACCACCCGCTATTGCCGACCACCACCACCATCCTCCGCTGCCACCACCCGCTACTGTCGACCACCAGCATCCACCGTCATCGCCACCACCACCACCAGTTGCCACCGCCGACCACCACCAACCCCGACCATCGCAGCCGCCATCGCTAACAACTGTCACCCATCGACCATCGCCACCCATCGCTGCCACCGCCACTGGCCGCCACCGATCACCGCAACCACCCATCACTTAATTCACTACTAGAAAATCTGAAATTTCTTACACCAGTTTTCCTAGGAAATGCGTCATAAAATTGGCTTTTCTACGCATTTATGACAAACACTTGATGTAGGAAAACAGCTCGTAGGAAACCTGTTTTCAACGCAACTTCCTACGCATTTTCTACGAAACTAGTACATCGCAAATTGCTACGAATCTCCTACAATATATTTAATTATTATCTTTCAGCATTTATTTTTTTGCTACACATTTCCGACCAAAATAAAAAAACAAAAAAAATTAACAAATTTTAATACAACATTATTTGTGACCCACTTCCTACAAAAAGATTAGAAGTGTTGTTACAAATTTCCTAGGAAACTAAGTATTTTTTGTGACCCACTTCCTACAAATAAATTAAAAGTGTTGTTACAAATTTCCCAGGAAACTGAGTATTTTTTGTGACCCACTTCCTACAAATAAATTAGAAGTGTTGTTACAAATTTCCGAGGAAACTGAGTTTTTGTGACCCACTTCCTACAAATAAATTAGAAGTGTTGTTACAAATTTCCGAGGAAACTGAGTATTTTTTGTGACCTATTTTCTACAAATAAATTGGAAGTGTTGTTACAAATTTCCGAGGAAACTGAGTATGTTTTGTGACAAATTTCTGACAAAATAAAGAAAAAAGGTCTCCTATTTTTGACCGTTTTCCGACAAAAGCTATTTATGTTGTGACACATTTCCAACCACTAAATTTATTAAATTCAAAAAACTGCAAAAAAATAAATAATATTTCTGCATATTTCTAGCAAAAAATTTCAGAAATAATCTGCAATACCAAAACCTGTTTTACAAAATTCACCGAAGTTACAATGACATAAATTCAAAAATCATGCGTTACAACGCAAGTTCCAATATGTTTAAACCGTAAGCTAATACAATTTGTTGGGATTGAACCCTAACAGAGGAACAGATAATGTAAAGCCAAAACCGGATCCCATCAGTGGACACTTAATAAGCAGCAGTTTACTCTAATCTCTCCCCTTGACAGTGGTTATCTAACAGCTGATGAATGTTAAGTGCTGCTCAACTACAACAACTGATAAACCAAACTCTGATGATTATCTAACAACTGCTGAAGACAAACTCTGTTGCTCTATCTACTGCTGTATCCTAAGTACTGCTGAAGACTCAAGCACTGCCCTCTCAAAGACTGATCACCTTTGAAGAAAGCACTGAAGACTCAACATCTGTGCTAAGGCTACAACAGTGGAACGTGAAGCAGTAGTTTCCTTATGTTTTGTACTTTAGTGATTATCAGATGTTACATAACAGTAGTTTGTATAGAACAGTATTTATAATTTGTTAGGTCGTTAGATGTCACTATCATGGTGACGTCAGCTAAAGCATATCAGTAGTTTGGTTTGCCTATAAGTATGACAGTACTCTGTACTGTTACACTTGATCGTTTTTGAGTGAGTTTTTCTCCTTAATTCATCCTTTCATCTTGTGCAACCAACTCTGGTGTATCAGGCTGAGGGGGGGTGTTTAGATTGTAAGCCTGCATTGTAATCTTTTACTTTTATGTAAATCTTTTGACTCAATGAAAAGCAATTGTTTATCAATCTACACTTTCCTTTGTTTGTGTTTACAAAGTTTTCTACTTATTTCCGCTGCACTTATTCGTTTTATGCAAACAAACACAATCACAGACAGCCTTAGATCCTAACAATTGGTATCAGAGCCTGGACAGTCAAATTCGATCTTACAATCAATTTGACGTAACAGTTCAGCTCAAAATTCATTGATACTAAGGTTGGTTGTATTCAGTTGGAAAACAGAGTAACGAGTGAATCATGGATAAAATGAATACTCCACTACTCTGAAAATCAACCAAGATGTCATATGACACACAAATCTCACACAACAAGCGTTTTCATACATATGTCACTCATAGTTTTCAGATCTGTAAAATATCTGATAAATTATGGGATCGTTCGATGTTTTCAAAATTGATTTCAATTGTTGTGTTGATTTTTGTAATGTTTAGTCAAAATTTCTCATGTGTTCAAAGGCAGGTTGAGAACCTTCAAAAGGACCAAATCAATTTTGTCCAAAACACATTGAGAAAATAAGGTGTCAAATAAGTCCTAATCATAAGTAATGTGAGATTTGAAATAAAACATGATCAAACATGGTCAGATCTCTCAAAACATTGCTTCAAAACGATTATGGACAAAGTATGTTCAAAATAAAATCTCCTAGTGAGTATTTCTGAACATATGAATAAACAGGGTAAAAAAGGGAAAAGGAAAATGAGCAAATCTCAAAGTGTAGCTATCTCAAAACTTTTGAAATCAAAAGAAAAGAGTATAAGCATAAAACACTCTTGAGATTAAAATCAGATCATCAGTGGTCATTATACAACTATGTGCATTCATAAATACAGGAATTGTTCTAGTAACAATGGCATCTCCAGTGATTGTACTTAAAATGAATTTCAATCAATTGACAAGAAAATGACCCAAACAATGGTCAAAATAACTTGAGAATAATATGATCATGAATTCACTGGAAAACTGTCAGATCCTTTTGATTATTTTCAAAACTTCCTTTAATTTTTGTTAAGGTATTTTTTTCTCTGAAATAAAAACCAGATATATTTTATTCTTTTATGAAATATATTTTGTTCTTTTACTCATTTTTAATAGTAAAAGTTCATCTCTGGTCTGGATGTAATTATCTTGTTTTTATGTGTAATTACTCTCCCTAAAACTGGTCAAAAGGAAATGACATACATACCAAGGTGTCACGGCCCCCGACCCGGTTTGACCCGTTTCAGGAGCCGCGGGATAGAAATCCCGTGATATTTATTTATGTGATTTTAGCAGCGAAATGTTAACATCAGGATCGTTATAAAGCTAAAAACTTTTCCTGATTATTTTATTTCACAACTCGGGATAAAACCCCGATAATTTACAATAATAAGATTTTTCTGATAAATCTTTATTTCAAAACATATTTCTTTATTTTATACTGAGCCACTATCTTAAGCTTGAAATGCTCCCCGACACTTTTCCTGAATTACAGTAGATCACCTGAAACATGTTTGAAAAGGTTTTGTCAGCGGGGAAATACTGAGTGAATCATTCAGTTTACTGAAAACGACACATTTGTTATAATTCACAGTATTAAGATCTTTTACATATGTTTCTGATATCAACCAACTACCCACAGTATTTGTCACTCGACCGGATCTGTGACAGTGGTCATATCACCATTGGCTGCCCCAATGAATGACATATCACTAAATTTTAGGTTCGCCCACCTAAAGTGATAAAAACAGTAGTAATGTGCACAATACCCCACATACTGGCTGTAATTTGGTGATTACATAAACTTAATCACTGTAATTTATAATTCTAAAAATAATTTGGAGTATTGTAAAACAGTTGATAAAGAGAGAATGACTCACATTGCAGATTTAACACGAACAGAATATGATTTAGCCTGGTTAACCTAATTTCAATAATAATGCACACAAAACTGGGTTAGTGATCAATACAGCAGTCACGATAACTCACGAAATCAAATTCTCACAATGAACGACAAAGTGCAATACTTAAACATTCATCGATTTAATGACGAACGACAAAGTATAACCCAATGTGGGCGGCACTTAAACATTCTTTGGATATATTGATCTCGGAAAATGAATCGTAATAGCGATCGAGTAATTACCCTGTTTTGCGGCAGCGATTTGATACCTGTGTGTGTTTAATTATGTTGTAACTGATCTATCTCGACGTACACAGAGCGTATTAACGTCGTTTCAACTTCTAAAAGCTACTGCCAATGTCTGCTATTTATAGTGAATTTTGGGACACTCTTACGGACCGTATGGAATTTCCCCTTACGATCCGTAAGGGGTGCAGTCTATTTATGTAGACTTGCTGGCTACGGACTAGCTTAGCTGATTCACAGAAAAATCGAATTTCATCTGTACAACGAAATTTTAAAGATAATTATCACTAGGGTTTAACCCCCCTTGAGTTTTAGAGGCCCTGATCCTGATTCCGATTATTCTGAAAATTTTAGGGTTAGTACAGAATCACTTGGGTGTCTCAATTAGGGTTTTCTTATTGAGTAATTATCATCCTAATTATAAATTTTAATGAGAGTTGTTACATCCTCCCCACCTTAAGAAAAATCTCGTCCTCGAGATTCATTGAAATAGATGAGGGTATTTTCGCTTCATTTCTGACTCCAGTTTCCAAGTATATTCTGGTCCTCTTTTTGAATTCCATTTGACTTTCACCAGTACTAGTCGCTTGTGTTTGAGAAACTTGATTTTCTTATCTTCTATTTGTAAAGGTTTCTCTATGAATTTCAGCTTTTCATTTACCTCCACATCTTGAAGAGGTACTACCAGGGATTCGTCTGATAGACATTTCTTAAGATTGGATACATGAAATACATCATGTACTCCAGCTAGTTCTTCTGATAGTTGTAAGCGATAAGCAACTGGTCCGATTCGTTGAATCACTGGGAATGGTCCAACATATCTTGGACTCAGTTTTCCTTTCTTACTGAATCGTACGACTCCTTTCCAAGGAGAAACTTTTAAAAGTACTTTATCTCCTATCTGGAATTCTAGTGGCTTGCGGCGATTGTCTGCATAGCTCTTCTGGCGATCTCGAGCCGTCTTTAGTCTTTCCTTGATTTGTGTTATCTTGTCAGTGGTTTCTTGCACGATTTCTGGACCTGATAATTGACTTTCTCCTATTTCTGCCCAACATACTGGAGTTCTGCACTTGCGTCCATACAGTGCTTCGAATGGAGCGGCTTCAATGCTTGAGTGATAACTATTATTATAGGAGAATTCGATTAATGGTAAATGGTTATCCCAATTACCACCAAAGTCAATTACACATGCTCGGAGCATGTCTTCTAGAGTTTGGATCGTCCTTTCACTTTGTCCGTCTGTTTGTGGATGATATGCAGTACTTAAATTGAGTCGGGTTCCCATTGATTCTTGGAAACTTGTCCAGAAACGGGAAGTGAAACGACTATCTCTATCCGATACAATGGAGAGTGGAACTCCATGTAAGGATACTATTTCATCTACGTACAACTTGGCTAACCTTTCCATGTTAAAGGCTTCCTTTATTGGTAGAAAATGAGCGGATTTGGTTAATCAGTCTACGATCACCCAAATGGCATCATTACCTTTTCTGGTTTTGGGTAACTTAGTAACAAAGTCCATTGTTATGAGTTCCCATTTCCATACAGGCATTTCTAACTGTTGTAGCAGACCTGAAGGTTTCTGATGTTCGGCTTTAACTTGTGAACAAGTTAGACACTTAGATACGTATTCGGCTATATCCTTCTTCATTCCTATCCACCAGAAATTCTTTCTTAAATCTTGGTACATCTTATTGTTTCCTGGATGTACAGTATACCTAGATTTATGAGCTTCGTCTAAAATCTTTGACCTTAAATTTCCCTGTTTAGGTACCCAAATTCTGCTTTTGTGGAATTTCCAAATTCCATCATTTCCTTGTTCCAATTCTTTTAGGTAACCTTTCATTCCTTCGGCATCGTCCTTGATTGCCGTTTCCTGAATTTCCTTTAATTGTTCCATTTAATCTACTTGTAGATTTATTCTAAGAGCACGGACTCGCCTTTGCTTCTCATGATACTTACGACTTAAGGCGTCTGCGACTACGTTTGCCTTTCCTTCGTGATATTGAATATCACAGTCGTAATCACTCAGGATTTCCATCCATCTTCTTTGCCTCATGTTTAACTCTTTTTGCCCAAATATATACCTTAAACTCTTATGCTCTGTATAAACAGTAAACTTACTTCCATACAGATAATGTCTCCATATCTTAAGGGCAAAAACTATAGCTCCTAATTCTAAATCATGAGTCGTATAGTTTTCTTCGTGCTTTTTCAATTGTCTGGAAGCATACGCAATTACCTTCTTGCGTTGCATCAACACACATCCGTATCCTAATTTTGACGCATCACAACATACCTCAAAATCTTCTGTTCTTTCTGGTAAGGCTAAGATTGGAGCATTGGTTAATTTCTGCTTTAAGATTCTGAAAGCTTCTTCTTGTTTAGGTCCCCACTCAAACTTAGTGGCTTTACAGGTTAGCTTAGTTAATGGTATAGCTATCTTGGAAAAATCCTTAATAAACCGTCTATAATATCCAGCTAATCCTATACAACTTCTAATTTCCATTGCAGTTTGCGGAACCTTCCAATTGGTAATTGCTTCTATCTTAGCAGGATCTACGTGAATACCTTCGTGATTCACCATGTGTCCTAAAAATTGCACTTCTTGTAGCCAAAATTCACACTTCGAGAATTTAGCGTACAACTTTTCTTTTCTTAACAAAGTTAAGAGTGCATGCAAGTGCTGACAATGTTCGACCTGACTTTTTGAATAAATAAGTATATCGTCTATGAAAACAATTACAAATTTATCCAAATATGGTTTACAGATCCTGTTCATCATGTCCATAAATGCTGCAGGTGCATTAGTTAACCCAAAGGGCATGACTGTAAACTCATAATGTCCATACCTATCTGGTGGTATGGCTATCGGTGTAGTTCCTGGAATTAGATGAATCCTAAATTCTACCTCCCTATCTGGTGGTAACCCAGGTAAATCTTCCAGAAATACATCTGGGTATTCTGAGACTACAGGAATTTCCTTAAGTTCTTTTCCTTTAGTACAAATGATTACTGAAATCATATATACTATTCCTTGTTTCTGTTCATAATTAGCAACTTTCATTACTGATATGAACTTCAGCGGCTTTCGAGGTTTATCTCTTGTAATCATGATTACTTTCCCAGTAGGTGTTTGAATTTTTATAGAGTTTCTATCACAAATGATTTGAGCATGGTTGGCTATTAACCAATCCATTCCTAACACAACATCAAATTCAGCTAATTTCATAGGCAATAGATTTGCAGCAAATTTATGACCTGAGAGTTCTATTTCTACTTTTTGCAAAACCTGATTGATTTTTACTGAATTCCCATCTGCGGTTTCGACTGTAAAAATCTGCCTAACGGTAGTTAAGGGTAACTTAAGAGCTTGACAGAATGAAGTATTTATAAAACTTTGGTTTGCACCAGAGTCAAATAATACTTTTGCATAAACGTTGTGAACTAAAAACGTACCGGCGATGACATCCGGAATGAGCTCTGCTTCTTGAGTGGTTAGCTGGAATGCTCTGGCATTCTTCTTAGTAGCTCATTCGGTCGCTTTGGGTTTGTTGTCTACTGGGTTGGCTAACTTAGGACATTCTGTTTTGAAATGTCCGGCTTCTCCACAATTGTAACAAATTATGGATTTCTTCCTGCAGTTTTCTTCACGATGTCCTATCGTTTTGCAAAAATTGCAAAGTTTGTTACATTTTCCAAAATGATTCTTTTTGCAAATTTTGCAGAATGGCAAAGTTGAGGATTGCCCTGTTCCTCTTTTCTTGAAATTCCTACTATTACCCACTCTAAATCCTTGGGTAATTTTCTGAGCTAGTTCCTTCTTCCTATCTTCATCTCTTGTACGTATCAGTTCATCAGTTAGGGTGTTAGCTAATTCTACTGTATCGTCAATAGTGCGAGGTCTCGCAGCCTTAACGATATTGCGAATTTCGCTAATTAATCCCCAAATATAGCGATAAATGAGTACTGGTTCTGGCGAAGCCAGGTTAGGTACCACTCTAGCATATTCGAAGAATGTCGAAGTATACCACGACAATCCACACCTAACATCCGATGAGTTAGGAACTTATTTGCCATTTGTTTCTTTTCATACCCAGGACAGAATTTTCTTTCTACGAGATTCTTAAATTCTTCCCAAGTCATAGCATAAGCCCTATCTCTTCCTTTAGCTTGTAACACAGTGTTCCACCATTCGAGTGCTCCTTCTTTAAACAGATTTGATGCGTACATGACCTGATCATCTTTGGCACACTTACTTATTGCAATTACTGCTTCGGTTTTCTCTAACCAACGCAGTGATGCAGTTGCCCCTTCATTGCCTGCAAATTCAGTGGGTTTACAAGCAAGGAATTCTTTGAAAGTGCAACCAGGTGTTGCAGCCTTCCGTTTCTTAGGGAGCGGCGTGTGCTGGGATTCATTATCATGATTAACATGATTATGGCCACCGTTTATACTATTACTGAAGTTATCTTCAGTAGTACGTTTACTAGGAATGATATGTTGCGGTTCGATTGGACTTTTTACAGCAGCAACAAATGCTGGAATAGCATTGGCTATCCCTTGAGCAACAATATTTTCAATATCTTGTCTAGTCATATATTGATCCCGTGGATGTTGCTCTGACTGATTAACCTCATTTACTGGTTCATTACCACTATTTGCCATCTGATAATATATAATAATTTTTATTAGTATTTGATAACTAGCAATTTATACATAAACAATCAGATAATTCACAATGCATGTAAAGTCAAAACTTATCGATTTCTTGATTCTATTTTATATTGGTTATAGTATGCATCAATACACACCAATATTTTACGAAGTTTTATTCGGAGTTATGTTACAGACTGATTTCACTATATACTGTTACACAACTATAGTTTTACCATCCTCCTATCCCTCACCATTTGTTGTTCTAAAAACGCATTTCCCTTTCATCATATTTCCAGGCAATCTGTCCCCCTATCTCCCTGATTCTATTCCCTGCATCCATCAACTCTTCACCGAAATGGCGAAGTTCAGCCATATTCTCAGTGCTCATTGGTGGATTAGGTAGGGGTTCTGGATCAAATTGCGGAAGGAAGGAATAAGGGTCGTTGACAATATTTTGAAATTGCCAATCATTCGTCCACCATTCTTCCATTTCTACAGGTTGGAAGTGTACTATTGGTTCTGGGATTGCTGGTGCAAAATTCATAGGGAGTGGATTTTCACTAGGATAGGTAAAAACATTCGTATTGACAGGCTGAATAGTTTCACAGTTTGCCAATAGAAAATCTATTTCATCCTGAAAAGTTATTCCCTGGTTTTGGTTTTGATTGGAGCTCTCTCCGATTTCTATCTGTGTTGATCTAGAACCTTGCCCTACTTCCATTTCTATTTCTTGAGAATATTCCTCAAACTGTATCTCCATTTGCCTAGAATCTTTCTTAACTTCAATTTCCATTTCCGGCTGTTTACCAGTTTCTTTTGCTATTTCTAAAGGATTGTTTATTTTAGGAAGTTTCGGGACTGGCTTTTTCCTACGGATGCGATGTACCCACACGTAATTCTTCTTTTTCTTTCGTTTTGGCTTTGTCAAAGGTGGAGCATGGAATTCTACAGGTTGGTCCACATCAGCAAAGTATCCAGTAAACTCTTGGGAAACTTCTATATTCACCGGGTAAAGATTGAGGTTCTGAAAAGCTTCAGATATCTCGCTCATGCTGTGTAGCATATATGCAAAATGCACAAAAATGCTAAGTTAAAACTTTGGAACAAAGTTTAACAAATAAACATCGAAGTTTTATTGCACACTATTTGTATAAAATAACAGGAAAGAACACACTTAGATTTATTTATTTATTTACTGGGAAATGCTATTACTAGATTTAGGGTATTTAAAGATTTGCATGTTCTGCTACTGTAGCTAGCATATACAAATTTGCCCATTTCTCATCTAGCTTTTCTTCCCAAGGTGATTTATTGATTAATTCCTGGGTTTCCTTTTTAATCCTCTTTTCTCGGATTTGCTCTTTACTTTTCTTAATAATCATACTCCTTTTTCTAGGAGAAAGCGGTTTCTCATATTGTGCTTTTCGCACAAATATTCCTTCTTCAGGGATTGTAGGGAGTTTTGAAAATTTAGTTTTGGATGAACTTCCCTCTTCGTAGACTAACCTATCTAATTTAAGATAGATATCTTGCAACTTTTGCTTACCCATACTGTAACTAACAAATAGTCAGTTTAATAAAACACATAATCACATAATAGTAATCAGGAAAAATTAAGTATCTGTTAAATACTTAATTAGCTTAACTCAGTGGCTCTGATACCACCTTATTTCTGTCCCGCGGCTCCTGAAACGGGTCAAACCGGGTCGGGGGCCGTGACAGAAATAAGGATACCACCTTATTTCTGTCACGGCCCCCGACCCGGTTTGACCCGTTTCAGGAGCCGCGGGACAGAAATCCCGTGATATTTATTTATGTGATTTTAGCAGCGGAATGTTAACATCAGGATCGTTATAAAGCTAAAAACTTTTCCCGATTATTTTATTTCACAACTCGGGATAAAACCCCGATGATTTACAATAATAAGATTTTTCTGATAAATCTTTATTTCAAAACATATTTCTTTATTTTATACTGAGCAACTATCTTAAGCTTGAAATGCTCCCCGGCACTTTTCCTGAATTATAGTAGATCACCTGAAACATGTTTGAAAAAGGTTTTGTAAGCGGGGAAATACTGAGTGAATCATTCAGTTTACTGAAAACGACACATTTGTTATAATTCACAGTATTAAGATCTTTTATATATGTTTCTTATATCAACCAACTACCCACAGTATTTGTCACTCGACCGGATCTGTGACAGTGGTCATATCACCATTGGCTGCCCCAATGAATGACGTATCACTAAATTTTAGGTTCGCCCACCTAAAGTGATAAAAACAGTAGTAATGTGCACAATACCCCACATACTGGCTGTAATTTGGTGATTACATAAACTTAATCACTGTAATTATAATTCTGAAAATAATTTGGAGTATTGTAAAACAGTTGATAAAAAGAGAATGACTCACATTGCAGATTTAACACGAACAGAATATGATTTAGCCTGGTTAACCTAATTTCAATATTAAAGCACACAAAACTGGGTTAGTGATCAATACAGCAGTCACGATAACTCACGAAATCAAATTCTCACAATGAACGACAAAGTGAAATACTTAAACATTCATCGATTTAACGACGAACGACAAAGTATAACCCAATGTGGGCGGCACTTAAACATTCTTTGGATATATTGACCTCGGAAAATGAATCGTAATAGCGATCGAGTAATTACCCTGTTTTGCGGCAGCGATTTGATACCTATGTGTGTTTAATTATGTTGTAATTGATCTATCTCGACGTACACAGAGCGTATTAACGTCGTTTCAACTTCTAAAAGCTACTGCCAATGTCTGCTATTTATAGTGAATTTTGGGACACTCTTACGGACCGTATGGAATTTCCCCTTACGGTCCGTAAGGGGTGCAGTCTATTTATGTAGACTTGCTGGCTACGGGACTAGCTTAGCTGATTCACTCAAAAATCGAATTTCATCTGTACAACGAAATTTTAAAAATAATTATCACTAGGGTTTAACCCCCCTTGAGTTTTAGAGGCCCTGATCCTGATTCCGATTATTCTGAAAATTTTAGGGTTAGTGCAGAATCACTTGGGTGTCTCAATTAGGGTTTTCTTATTGACTAATTATCATCCTAATTATAAATTTTAATGAGAGTTGTTACATCCTCCCCACCTTAAGAAAAATCTCGTCCTCGAGATTCATTGAAATAGATGAGGGTATTTTTGCTTCATTTCTGACTCCAGTTTCCAAGTATATTCTGGTCCTCTTTTTGAATTCCATTTGACTTTCACCAGTACTAGTCGCTTGTGTTTGAGAAACTTGATTTTCTTATCTTCTATTTGTAAAGGTTTCTCTATGAATTTCAGCTTTTCATTTACCTCCACATCTTGAAGAGGTACTACCAGGAATTCGTCTGATAGACATTTCTTAAGATTGGATACATGAAATACATCATGTACTCCAGCTAGTTCTTCTGGTAGTTGTAAGCGATAAGCAACTGGTCCAATTCGTTGAATCACTGGGAATGGTCCAACATATCTTGGACTCAGTTTTCCTTTCTTACTGAATCGTACGACTCCTTTCCAAGGAGAAACTTTTAAAAGTACTTTATCTCCTATCTGGAATTCTAGTGGCTTGCGGCGATTGTCTGCATAGCTCTTCTGGCGATCTCAAGCCGTCTTTAGTCTTTCCTTGATTTGCGTTATCTTGTCAGTGGTTTCTTGCACGATTTCTGGACCTGATAATTGACTTTCTCCTATTTCTGCCCAACATACTGGAGTTCTGCACTTGCGTCCATACAGTGCTTCGAATGGAGCGGCTTCAATGCTTGAGTGACATTGGGACTTGATCTGGGAAGTTGAAACGACGCTCATAAGTTCTGTGTACGTCGAGTTATAGTTAAATCAGTCCACAACACACACTAATTCACGAAGTGCTGCCGCAATCAGGGTAATAACTCGATCGCTATTACGATTCATTGTCCGATCGATCAATATATCCAAAGGATGTTTAAGTGCTGCCCACATTAGGGTTATACTTTGTCGTTCGTCGTTAATTCGATGGATGAGTTCAATTATCGTACTTTGTCGTTCGTCGTTAATTCGATGGATGAGTGTCACAACCCGGAAGGGCTGACGTGTCACAATAACGGTAACATAAGCAAAAGTCATAATTCCATTTATTTATTTGATAAGGATACACCCACACGACCATTAAAATTAAGATTAATATACAAGCGGAGATGTTCATCTTAATTAACTAACATCTTCAGATTTATTCCTAGGCTTTATTCTTCTCTCTTTTCCCCTCCCAAAGTAACCTGTGGACCTGTATATACAAAAAGTTTACGGTATGAGCCGAATGCTCAGTACGGAATTTTAGGCTCAAATAACAATTAATGCTTTATATGAAATCTTATCCGGATAGAACTTTATGCGAAAATGATACGATGCAAGAACAAAATTTTATCATCATATCTTACGGATGTACCCATGAGCAAACTTAAAACGTGACAATACACAGGTAGCTACTCCTGCATAATTTATCACATGAGATGGCGAATTGGCATACCCGTTATCCACCTCCTTATACTTAAATCCTAGGATCGATCCATACGCCTCCTAATAGCCTTATGTACCACACTTGTACTTAAGAGACGCCGTGAACTGATCTCTCCGTCACGGATGGAGCACATGATGTCGATGCCGCAACAACATGCTCGTGGGACACTCCACGAGAAGCGATACTCAGGGTATCAGAGTACAAATGGTCTTATTCACATAACTTATAAAACTTATTTTCATAACAAAACGGAACATATATTGGAACATGCGATAATGAGTATAATGACATAATACTATCGCATGACATGAAAGCTAAATCAAATGATTAGGATAGGAATTTAACGGACTGTCAAATGAATCGATAATCAAAGACGTGAGGAGTTTTTAACAGATATAGTAATTTAGTGGTTTATAACAACTTGAATATGAAACAATAAAGAGTGGGGTAAGGATCCGTACCTTAATAACTCCAAAGTGAAGCTACCTTGTGCTAATATTTTAGATTTATATGGGCAGAGTTTAGACTACTGATTAATCTTTTAACCTAATTTAAATAACATGCACACAAACTAGGTTAGTAACTTAATACAGCATTTACGATAACTCACGAGATCAAATTCTCGCAACGAACGACAAAGGGCGATACTTAAACATCCATCGATTTAACGACGAATGACAAAGTATGATACTTAAACTCATTCATCGAATTAACGACGAACGACAAAGTATAACCCTAATGTGGGCGGCACTTAAACATCCATTGGATATATTGATCAGTCGGAAAATGAATCGTAATAGCGATCGAGTTATTACCCTGATTGTGGCAGCACTTCGTGAATTAGTGTGTGTTGTGGACTGATTTAACTATAACTTGACGTACACAGAACTTATGAGCGTCGTTTCAACTTCCCAGATCAAGTCCCAATGTCCTCTATTTATACTAATTTTTGGGACATGCTTACCTACCTGCTTGACATGCCTACCTACCTGCTTGACATGCCTACCTACCTGCTTGATTGACATGCCTACCTACCTGCTTGACATGCCTACCTACCTGCTTAACATGCCTACCTACCTGCTTGATTGACATGCCTACCTACCTGCTTGATTGACATGCCTACCTACCTGCTTGACATGCCTACCTACCTGCTTGACATGCCTACCTACCTGCTTGATTGACATGCCTACCTACCTGCTTGACATGCCTACCTACCTGATTGACATGCCTACCTACCTACTTGATTGACATGCCTACCTACTTGCTTGATTGACATGCCTACCTACCTGCTTGATTGACATGCCTACCTACCTGCTTGATTGACATGCCTACCTACCTGCTTGATTGACATGCCTACCTACCTGCTTGATTGACATGCCTACCTACTTGCTTGATTGACATGCTTGGGTGTCTTAATTAAGGTTTTCTAGTGGTTTATATTTACTATTATTCTTTTTATTTCTAGAATAATGATTTTAAATTTATGGATATTACAACTATTCCCCCTTAAAAGAAATTTCGTCCTCGAAATTCTTCAAATAAGAATATAACCTATCGCATAAGTAACAGAAACGAAACTTTTATAGCAGAGTTACTAACTTATATAACCAGAATCTCCTAACCACACATGTGTATCTGAAATTCATAACTAAGGTCATGACTATACTTTTCAATTACCTTATATATGTGCCCTAATGGTCCTTTTATAACGTATCTTAATAAATATCTTACCGTACGAAAAGTCAATAGAGACTTACAGATACTTAGAGTGAGATGTAACATACCAATTTTATCATATAAATTATAAAGTTTGGTTAAATTTATTAACCACTAGTAACTAGTAAATAATTTATTTTAATAATTAGTCAACCCAAATAGTTCTAAATACTATCTTATTTGGTTAAGATAATATAATTAATTGGTCTGTATATAGGTGACTTTTCTAAAATAAAATAAAAGTATATAATAGCTTATTTTATTAGACGGGTAGATTATGGATAAGTTAACTATTAGAAATATAAAGTACCTAGACGGACCCAGGAACTGTCTAATAACTAAATTATAAAAATAACATTTCATTTGAACCTACTCCGTTTTAATGAAACTTAGACCCAAATGTAGAAAAAAAATATTCTCGTTCTAATGACATAATTATTATTTTCTAGAACGCCATATTTTAGAAGTTATACACGCCAAATAAATAAAACAGTTGAATTAATTATAATAAGTAAATTAATAAAATAATAATAGCAAATCTAACTTTTCAATTAAGTAAACGTACGTGTTTGATTTTAAATAAAATAATAAAAAAAATTAAAAAGATAAACATACGAAATATAATAATAATATATATAAAATAATAAACTAAAAACTTACACATGTAAGTTAGATAGAATAGGATGGATGACAGAACATTGAAAAGCTGCTTAGCCTCCACGCCAATTTTCTACTATAAATAGAGGGTAGTATTCAGTTTTTTTTTTCATCCCATCTTTCCTTCTTTATCTCTCTAAAAATCGCCAATTTCCCCTCTCTCTCTCTCTAAAATATTGTTTATTATTTATTTAATAAATAATAATAAGATTCTGCCTCGTTTTAAGTGTTTTAACTCCCGATCACCGCTACCCTTTCCGATTGATCTGAGTCCCATAACGCATGTCAAGGCTCTGCCCGACTAAGTTCGTTTGGATTCGGTCTCGGACATCGGGATAAGGTTGAATAAGGGGTACTATACTTAACACGAGTGCATTATATATTTTTATAGTTCAAAAGTTATACCCAAAATTTATACCAAGAGATTTTCTAGTTGAACCCTAAAGTTACACAGTGGGTCCATTCTCTTTTCTCACTGTTTTATTCTCTTTTTATGATTTACCCAAAACTATTATTTATTATTTCTATTTTGTAAACAACTTTCATCAAAAGTCATGCCTATTATTTTATTTACCCAATAGGAACCATAGTTGAAACACCCAAGTAATCCTGCACAACTCCTAAAATTTTCATAGCAATCAGAATCAGGATCAGGGCCCCTAAAACTCAGGGGGGTATTCCCCACTTGACGATTATCCTTATAACTGCTGTCTAAATTGAAATTATTCGTTCCATCGACTCAGCTAGCCTACTCCCACACGCGGCAAACCTATGGTCATTACGTGTCCCTTACGGACCGTAAGGGATAAGGCTTACGGTCCGTAAGCCTGTCAAATTTCGTGTATAAATAGCAGGCATCGGCACTTGCAGTCTGCTGTTCATTCGACGATTAAATTCCGATTATACACCGAGTTATCGTCCAAATACTCTAAAAACACACGCGCGAATCACTAATTAGTATAGCAGGGTGCTGCTACGATACAAGGTATTAACTCGATCGCTATTACGATTCATTTTCCGACCGATCAATATATCCAATGGATGTTTAAGTGCCGCCCACGATAGGGTTATACTTTGTCGTTCGTCGTTAAATCGATGGATGTTTAAGTATCGCACTTTGTCGTTCGTTGTGAGAATTTGATCTCGTGAGTTATCGTAATTGTTGTATTAAGTTACCTACCTAGTTCGTGTGCACTAGGTTACAAGGCTAAATCAATAGGCTAAGCTCTGCTTGTATAAATCTGCAATATATCAAGACTTATCTGTAGACTAAACTTTGGCCGTATGAATCTGCATGATTATGATGTGAGTCATTCTCTTTTTATCAACTGTTTTATAATACTCCAAATTATTTTCAGAATTATAATTACAGTGATTAAGTTTATGTAATCACCAAATTACAGCCAGTATGTGGGGTATTGTGCACATTACTACAGTTTTAATCACATTAGGTGGGCGAACCTAAAATTAAGTGATATACGTCATTCATTGGGGCAGCCAATGGTGATATGACCACAGTCACAGATCCGGTCGAGTGACAAATACTGTGGGTAGTTGGTAGATAATAAACATATGTAAAAACTCTTAATACTGTAAATTATAACAAACGAGTCGTTTTAGTAAACTGAATGATTCACTCAGTATTCCCGCTGACAAAACCTTTTTAAAACGCGTTTCAGGTAATTACAGTAGATTGGAGTAAGGATTGGATCCGGCACTAAAATACTTCAAGAAGTGGCTTATTTTATTAATTAAATCAAATTAAGAAATATTGTTTTTATTAAAAGCTACCTTTGTAACAATGGAATTTATTCCATCTATTTAAGTAAAATCCGGTGTTTCTAAACTCTGATATTTTTTTCCTAACTCACGGTCCTGATGAAAATTCCGCTGCAATGTTTTTCAAAAATAATCGCCGGTACCACTGGACTGCTCGCGGCTTCGGATTCCTGCCAGGATGGGGTCGGGGGTCGTGACAGTAGAAATAAAAAGAATAATAGTAAATATAAACCACTAGAAAACCCTAATTAAGACACCCAAGCATGTCAATCAAGCAAGTAGGTAGGCATGTCAATCAAGCAGGTAGGTAGGCATGTCAATCAAGCAGGTAGGTAGGCATGTCAATCAAGCAGGTAGGTAGGCATGTCAATCAAGCAAGTAGGTAGGCATGTCAATCAAGCAAGTAGGTAGGCATGTCAATCAAGCAAGTAGGTAGGCATGTCAATCAAGCAAGTAGGTAGGCATGTCAAGCAGGTAGGTAGGCATGTCAATCAAGCAGGTAGGTAGGCATGTCAAGCAGGTAGGTAAGCATGTCCCAAAAATTAGTATAAATAGAGGACATTGGGACTTGATCTGGGAAGTTGAAACGACGCTCATAAGTTCTGTGTACGTCGAGTTATAGTTAAATCAGTCCACAACACACACTAATTCACGAAGTGCTGCCACAATCAGGGTAATAACTCGATCGCTATTACGATTCATTTTCCGACTGATCAATATATCCAATGGATGTTTAAGTGCCGCCCACATTAGGGTTATACTTTGTCGTTCGTCGTTAATTCGATGAATGAGTTTAAGTATCGTACTTTGTCATTCGTCGTTAATTCGATGGGTGTTTAAGTATCGCACTTTGTCGTTCGTTGTGAGAATTTGATCTCGTGAGTTATCGTAAATGTTGTATTAAGTTACTAACCTAGTTTGTGTGCATGTTATTTAAATTAGGTTAAAAGATTAATCAGTAGTCTAAACTCTGCCCATATAAATCTAAAATATTAGCACAAGGTAGCTTCACTTTGGAGTTATTAAGGTACGGATCCTTACCCCACTCTTTATTGCTTCATATTGAAATTGTTATAAAACCACTAAATTACTATATCTGTTAAAAACTCCTCACGTCTTTGATTATCGATTCATTTGACAGTCCGTTAAATTCCTATCCTAATCATTTGATTTAGCTTTCATGTCATGCGATAGTATTATGTCGTTATACTCATTATCGCATGTTCCAATATATGTTCCGTTTTGTTATGAAAATATGTTTTATAAGTTATGTGAATAAGACCATTTGTACTCTGATACCCTGAGTATCGCTTCTCGTGGAGTGTCCCACGAGCATGTTGTTGCGGCATCGACATCATGTGCTCCATCCGTGACGGAGAGATCAGTTCACGGCGTCTCTTAAGTACAAGTGTGGTACATAAGGCTATTAGGAGGCGTATGGATCGATCCTAGAATTTAAGTATAAGGAGGTGGATAACGGGTATGCCAATTCGCCATCTCATGTGATAATTATGCAGGAGTAGCTACCTGTGTATTGTCACGTTTTAAGTTTGCTCATGGGTACATCCGTAAGATATGATTATGAAATTATGTTCTTGCATCGTATCATTTTCACATAAAGTTCCATCCGGATAAGATTTCATATAAAGCATTATCTGTTATTTGAGCCTAAAATTCCGTACTGAGCATTCGGCTCATTCCGTAAACTTTTTGTACTGTGGACCTGTATATACAAAAAGTTTACGGAATGAGCCGAATGCTCACCACGGAATTTTAGGCTCAAATAACAAATAATGCTTTATATGAAATCTTATCCGGATAGAACTTTATGCGAAAATGATACGATGCAAGAACAAAATTTCATCATCATATCTTACGGATGTACCCATGAGCAAACTTAAAACGTGACAATACACAGGTAGCTACTCCTGCATAATTATCACATGAGATGGCGAATTGGCATACCCGTTATCCACCTCCTTATACTTAAATCCTAGGATCGATCCATACGCCTCCTAATAGCCTTATGTACCACACTTGTACTTAAGAGACGCCGTGAACTGATCTCTCCGTCACGGATGGAGCACATGATGTTGATGCCACAACAACATGCTCGTGGGACACTCCACGAGAAGCGATACTCAGGGTATCAGAGTACAAATGGTCTTATTCACATAACTTATAAAACTTATTTTCATAACAAAACGGAACATATATTGGAACATGCGATAATGAGTATAACAACATAATACTATCGCATGACATGAAAGTTAAATCAAATGATTAGGATAGGAATCGAACGGACTGTCAAATGAATCGATAATCAAAGACGTGAGGAGTTTTTAACAGATATAGTAATTTAGTGGTTTTATAACAATTTGAATATGAAGCAATAAAGAGTGGTTTAAGGATCCGTACCTTAATAACTCCAAAGTGAAGCTACCTTGTGCTAATATTTTAGATTTATATGGGCAGAGTTTAGACTACTGATTAATCTTTTAACCTAATTTAAATAACATGCACACAAACTAGGTTAGTAACTTAACACAGCATTTACGATAACTCATGAGATCAAATTCTCACAACGAACGACAAAGAATGTTGTGTGCTAATGCTATTTATAGACAAATTCTCACAACGGTCCGTAAGGGGTGCAGTCTATTTCTGGTAGGAGATGTTGCCGGATCAGCAGAAGTCCAGGTAGAAAAATGCAAGTGGTCAGTTAATGATCAAATTCGGAAGTCGATCATATACATGAAATTTAAGGATATCACCGAAGTTGCTGATGCAATCAAAACTTTTGAATTCGAAAGGAAAGAATTCCTATCTCGAACTGGGGATAATAAAGAAGAGAAATAGGGAAGAATCAATTCGTTCCTCTATACCCTAATCTATTCTCGCAATAGAATTTTAGTAACGGTAAATCTTGCTCTTTAATATATGTTCATTTTCTGTTTACGGTCATTTATGCTTTACCTTATGTGAATATATTTTAGCTATGACTAAGCATATCTATGTAGGAAATATCAGTACTAATAGTCACTCTAAGTATCTGTAAGTCTCTATTAACTTTTCGTACGGTAAGATATTTTAATAAGATACGTTATAAAAGGACCATTAGGGCACATATATAAGCTAATTGACAAGTATAGTCATAACCTTAGTTATGAATTTCAGATACACATGTGTGGTTAGGAGATTCTGGTTATATAAGTTAGTAACTCTGCTATAAAAGTTTCGTTTCTGTTACTTATGCAATAGGTTATATTTTTATTTGAAAAATTTCGAGGACGAAATTTCTTTTAAGGGGGTAATAGTTGTAATGCCCATAAATTTAAAATCATTATTTTAGAAATAAAAAGAATAATAGTAATTATAAACCACTAGAAAACCCTAATTAAGACACCCAAGCATGTCAATCAAGCAAGTAGGTAGGCATGTCAATCAAGCAAGTAGGTAGGCATGTCAATCAAGCAGGTAGGTAGGCATGTCAATCAAGCAAGTAGGTAGGCATGTCAAGCAGGTAGGTAGGCATGTCAATCAAGCAAGTAGGTAGGCATGTCAACAAGTAGGTAAGCATGTCAAGCAGGTAGGTAGGCATGTCAATCAAGCAGGTAGGTAAGCATGTCAAGTAGGTAGGTAAGCATGTCCCAAAAATTAGTATAAATAGAGGACATTGGGACTTGATCTGGGAAGTTGAAACGACACTCATAAGTTCTGTGTACGTCGAGTTATAGTTAAATCAGTCCACAACACACACTAATTCACGAAGTGCTGCCGCAATCAGGGTAATAACTCGATCGCTATTACGATTCATTTTCCAATCGATCAATATATCCAATGGATGTTTAAGTGCTGCCCACATTAGGGTTATACTTTGTCGTTCGTCGTTAATTCGATGGATGAGTTTAAGTATCGTACTTTGTCGTTCGTCGTTAATTCGATGGATGAGTTTAAGTATCGTACTTTGTCGTTCGTCGTTAATTCGATGGATGTTTAAGTATCGCACGTTGTCGTTCGTTGTGAGAATTTGATCTCGTGAGTTATCGTAAATGCTGTATTAAGTTACTAACCTAGTTTGTGTGCATGTTATTTAAATTTGGTTAAAAGATTAATCAGTAGTCTAAACTCTGCCCATATAAATCTAAAAGATTAGCACAAGGTAGCTTCACTTTGGAGTTATTAAGGTACGGATCCTTACCCCACTCTTTATTGCTTCATATTCAAATTGTTATAAAACCACTAAATTACTATATCTGTTAAAAACTCCTCACATCTTTGATTATCGATTCATTTGACAGTCCGTTCGATTCCTATCCTAATCATTTGATTTAGCTTTCATGTCATGCGATAGTATTATGTTATACTCATTATCGCATGTTCCAATATATGTTCCGTTTTGTTATGAAAATAAGTTTTATAAGTTATGTAAATAAGACCATTTGTACTCTGATACCCTGAGTATCGCTTCTCGTGGAGTGTCCCACGAGCATGTTGTTGTGGCATCGACATCATGTGCTCCATCCGTGACGGAGAGATCAGTTCACGTCGTCTCTTAAGTACAAGTGTGGTACATAAGGCTATTAGGAGGCGTATGGATCGGTCCTAGGATTTAAGTATAAGGAGGTGGATAACAGGTATGCCAATTCGCCATCTCATGTGATAATTATGCAGGAGTAGCTACCTGTGTATTGTCACATTTTAAGTTGCTCATGGGTACATCCGTAAGATATGATTATGAAATTATATTCTTGCATCGTATCATTTTCGCATAAAGTTCCATCCGGATAAGATTTCATATAAAGCATTATCTATTATTTGAGCCTAAAATTCCGTACTGAGCATTCGGCTCATTCCGTAAATTTTTTTTGTATATACAGGTCCACAGGTTACTTTGGGAGGGGAAAAGAGAGAAGAATAAAGCCTAGGAATAAATCTGAAGATGTTAGTTAATTAAGATGTAACAACTCTCATTAAAATTTATAATTAGGATGATAATTAGTCAATAAGAAAACCCTAATTGAGACATCCAAGTGATTCTGCACTAACCCTAAAATTTTCAGAATAATCGGAATCAGGATCAGGGCCTCTAAAACTCAAGGGGGTTAAACCCTAGTGATAATTATCTTTAAAATTTCGTTGTACAGATGAAATTCGATTTTTGAGTGAATCAGCTAAGCTAGTCCCGTAGCCAGCAAGTCTACATAAATAGACTGCACCCCTTACGGACCGTAAGGGGAAATTCCATACGGTCCGTAAGAGTGTCCCAAAATTCACTATAAATAGCAGACATTGGCAGTAGCTTTTAGAAGTTGAAACGACGTTAATACGCTCTGTGCACGTCGAGATAGATCAGTTACAACATAATTAAACACACACAGGTATCAAATCGCTGCCGCAAAACAGGGTAATTACTCGATCGCTATTACGATTCATTTTCCGAGATCAATATATCCAAAGAATGTTTAAGTGCCGCCCACATTGGGTTATACTTTGTCGTTCGTCGTTAAATCGATGAATGTTTAAGTATTGCACTTTGTCGTTCATTGTGAGAATTTGATTTCGTGAGTTATCGTGACTACTGTATTGATCACTAACCCAGTTTTGTGTGCATTATTATTGAAATTAGGTTAACCAGGCTAAATCATATTCTGTTCGTGTTAAATCTGCAATGTGAGTCATTCTCTTTTTATCAACTGTTTTAAAATACTCCAAATTATTTTCAGAATTATAAATTACAGTGATTAAGTTTATGTAATCACCAAATTACAGCCAGTATGTGGGGTATTGTGTACATTACTACTGTTTTTATCACTTTAGGTGGGCGAACCTAAAATTTAGTGATACGTCATTCATTGGGGCAGCCAATGGTGATATGACCACTGTCACAGATCCGGTCGAGTGACAAATACTGTGGGTAGTTGGTTGATATCAGAAACATATGTAAAAGATCTTAAAACTGTGAATTATAACAAATGTGTCGTTTTCAGTAAACTGAATGATTCACTCAGTATTTCCCCGCTGACAAAACCTTTTTCAAACATGTTTCAGGTGATCTACTGTAATTCAGGAAAAGTGCCGGGGAGCATTTCAAGCTTAAGATAGTGGCTCAGTATAAAATAAAGAAATATGTTTTGAAATAAAGATTTATCAGAAAAATCTTATTATTGTAAATCATCGGGGTTTTATCCCGAGTTGTGAAATAAAATAATCGGGAAAAGTTTTTAGCTTTATAACGATCCTGATGTTAACATTCCGCTGCTAAAATCACATAAATAAATATCACGGGATTTCTGTCCTGCGGCTCCTGAAACGGGTCAAACCGGGTCGGGGGCCGTGACAGAAATAAGGTGGTATCAGAGCCACTGTGTTAAGCTAATTAAGTATTTAACAGATACTTAATTTTTCCTGATTACTATTATGTAATTATGTGTTTTATTAAACTGACTATTTGTTAGTTACAGTATGGGTAAGCAAAAGTTTCAAGATATCTATCTTAAATTAGATAGGTCAGTCTACAAAGAGGGAAGTTCATCCAAAACTAAATTTTCAAAACTCCCTACAATCCCTGAATAAGGAATATTTGTGCGAAAAGCACAATATGAGAAACCGCTTTCTCCTAGAAAAAGGAGTATGATTATTAAGAAAAGTAAAGAGCAAATCCGAGAAAAGAGGATTAAAAAGGAAACCCAGGAATTAATCAATAAATCACCTTGGGAAGACAAGCTAGATGAGAAATGGGCAAATTTGTATATGCTAGCTACAGTAGCAGAACATGCAAATCTTTAAATACCCTAAATCTAGTAATAGCATTTCCCAGTAAATAAATAAATAAATCTAAGTGTGTTCTTTGCTGTTATTTTGTACAAATAGTGTGCAATAAAACTTCGATGTTTATTTGTTAAACTTTGTTCCAAAGTTTTAACTTAGCATTTTTGTGCATTTTGCATATATGCTACACAGCATGAGCGAGATATCTGAAGCTTTTCAGAACCTCAATCTTTACCCGGTGAATATAGAAGTTTCCCAAGAGTTTACTGGATACTTTGCTGATGTGGACCAACCTGTAAAATTCCATGCTCCACCTTTGACAAAGCCAAAACGAAAGAAAAAGAAGAATTACGTGTGGGGACATCGCATCCGTAGGAAAAAGCCAGTCCCAAAACTTCCTAAAATAAACAATCCTTTAGAAATAGCAAAAGAAACCGGTAAACAGCCGGAAATGGAAATGGAAATTGAAGTTAAGAAAGATTCTAGGCAAATGGAGATACAGTTTGAGGAATATTCTCAAGAAATAGAAATGGAAGTAGGGCAAGGTTCTAGACCAACACAGATAGAAATCGGAGAGAGCTCCAATTAAAACCAAAACCAGGGAATAACTTTTCAGGATGAAATAGATTTTCTATTGGCAAACTGTGAAACTATTCAGCCTGTCAATACGAATGTTTTTACCTATCCTAGTGAAAATCCACTCCCTATGAATTTTGCACCAGCAATCCCAGAACCAATAGTACACTTCCAACCTGTAGAAATGGAAGAATGGTGGACGAATGATTAGCAATTTCAAAATATTGTCAACGACCCTTATTCCTTCCTTCCGCAATTTGATCCAGAACCCCTACCTAATCCACCAATGAGCACTGAGAATATGGCTGAACTTCGCCATTTCGGTGAAGAGTTGATGGATGCAGGGAATAGAATCAGGGAGATAGGGGGACAGATTGCCTGGAAATATGATGAAAGGGAAATGCGTTTTTAGAACAACAAATGGTGAGGTATAGGAGGATGGTAAAACTATAGTTATGTAATAGTATATAGTGAAATCAGTCTGTAACATAACTCTGAATAAAACTTTGTAAAATATTGGTGTGTATTGATGCATACTATAACCAATATAAAATAGAATCGAGAAATCGATAAGTTTTGACTTTACATGCATTGTGAATTATCTGATTGTTTGTGTATAAATTGCTAGTTATCAAATACTAATAAAAATTATTATATATTATCAGATGGCAAATAGTGGTAATGAACCAGTAAATGAGGTTAATCAGTCGGAGCAACATCCAGGGGATCAATATATGACTAGACAAGATATTGAAAATATTGTTGCTCAAGGGATAGCCAATGCTATTCCAGCATTTGTTGCTGCTGTAAAAAGTCCGATCGAACCGCAACATATCATTCCTAGTAAACGTAGTACTGAAGATAACTTCAGTAATAGTATAAACGGTGGCCATAATCATGTTAATCATGATAATGAATCCCAGCACACGCCGCTCCCTAAGAAACGGAAGGCTGCAACACCTGGTTGCACTTTCAAAGAATTCCTTGCTTGTAAACCCACTGAATTTGCAGGCATTGAAGGGGCAACTGCATCACTGCGTTGGTTAGAGAAAACCGAAGCAGTAATTGCAATAAGTAAGTGTGCCAAAGATGATCTGGTCATGTACGCATCAAATCTGTTTAAAGAAGGAGCACTCGGATGGTGGAACACTGTGTTACAAGCTAAAGGAAGAGATAGGGCTTATGCTATGACTTGGGAAGAATTTAAGAATCTCGTAGAAAGAAAATTCTGTCCTGAGTATGAAAAGGAACAAATGGCAAATAAGTTCCTAACTCATCGGATGTTAAGTGTGGATTGTCGTGGTTATACTTCGACATTCTTCGAATATGCTAGAGTGGTACCTAACCTGGCTTCGCCAGAACCGGTACTCATTTCTCGCTATATTTGGGGATTAATTAGCGAAATTCGCAATATCGTTAAGGCTGCGAGACCTCGCACTATTGACGATGCAGTAGAATTAGCTAACACCCTAACTGATGAACTGATACGTACAAGAGATGAAGATAGGAAGAAGGAACTAGCTCAGAAAATTACCCAAGGATTTAGAGTGGGTAATAGTAGGAATTTCAAGAAAAGAGGAACAGGGCAATCCTCAACTTTGCCATTCTGCAAAATTTGCAAAAAGAATCATTTTGGAAAATGTAACAAACTTTGCAATTTTTGCAAAACGATAGGACATCGTGAAGAAAACTGCAGGAAGAAATCCATAATTTGTTACCATTGTGGAGAAGCCGGACATTTCAAAACAGAATGTCCTAAGTTAGCCAACCCAGTAGACAACAAACCCAAAGCGACCGAAGGAGGTACTAAGAAGAATGCCAGAGCATTCCAGCTAACCACTCAAGAAGCAGAGCTCATTCCGGATGTCATCGCCGGTACGTTTTTAGTTCACAACGTTTATGCAAAAGTATTATTTGACTCTGGTGCAAACCAAAGTTTTATAAATACTTCATTCTGTCAAGCTCTTAAGATACCCTTAACTACCGTTAGGCAGATTTTTACAGTCGAAACCGCAGATGGGAATTCAGTAAAAATCAATCAGGTTTTGCAAAAAGTAGAAATAGAACTCTCAGGTCATAAATTTGCTGCAAATCTATTGCCTATGAAATTAGCTGAATTTGATGTTGTGTTAGGAATGGATTGGTTAATAGCCAACCATGCTCAAATCATTTGTGATAGAAACTCTATAAAAATTCAAACACCTACTGGGAAAGTAATCATGATTACAGGAGATAAACCTCGAAAGCCGCTGAAGTTCATATCAGTAATGAAAGTTGCTAATTATGAACGGAAACAAGGAATAGTATATATGATTTCAGTAATCATTTGTACTAAAGGAAAAGAACTTAAGGAAATTCATGTAGTCTCAGAATACCCAGATGTGTTTCCAGAAGATTTACCTGGGTTACCACCAGATAGGGAGGTAGAATTTAGGATTCATCTAATTCCAGGAACTACACCGATAGCCAAGGCACCCTATCGATTAGCTCCTACCGAAATGCTAGAATTAAAGAAGCAATTAGATGAATTACTAAGCAAAGGATTTATACAACCTAGTTCATCCCCTTGGGGTGCACCAGTGTTGTTTGTGAAAAAGAAAGATGGATCGATGAGAATGTGTATCGATTATAGAGAGTTGAATAAGGTTACAATTAAGAATCGACACCCATTACCTAGGATTGATGATCTTTTTGATCAATTACAAGGCGCTAAATATTTTTCTAAGATAGACTTGCGCTCCGGATATCATCAATTAAAGGTTCAAGAAGAAGACATACCTAAAACTGCTTTTAGAACTAGGTATGGACATTATGAGTTTACAGTCATGCCCTTTGGGTTAACTAATGCACCTGCAGCATTTATGGACATGATGAACAGGATCTGTAAACCATATTTGGATAAATTTGTAATTGTTTTCATAGACGATATACTTATCTATTCAAAAAGTCAGGTCGAACATTGTCAGCACTTGCATGCACTCTTAACTTTGTTAAGAAAAGAAAAGTTGTACGCTAAATTCTCGAAGTGTGAATTTTGGCTACAAGAAGTGCAATTTTTAGGACACATGGTGAATCACGAAGGTATTCACGTAGATCCTGCTAAGATAGAAGCAATTACCAATTGGAAGGTTCCGCAAACTGCAATGGAAATTAGAAGTTTTATAGGATTAGCTGGATATTATAGACGGTTTATTAAGGATTTTTCCAAGATAGCTATACCATTAACTAAGCTAACCTGTAAAGCCATTAAGTTTGAGTGGGGACCTAAACAAGAAGAAGCTTTCAGAATCTTAAAGCAGAAATTAACCAATGCTCCAATCTTAGCCTTACCAGAAGGAACAGAAGATTTTGAGGTATATTGTGATGCTTCAAAATTAGGATACGGATGTGTGTTGATGCAACGCAAGAAGGTAATTGCGTATGCTTCCAGACAATTGAAAAAGCACGAAGAAAACTATACGACTCATGATTTAGAATTAGGAGCTATAGTTTTTGCCCTTAAGATATGGAGACATTATCTGTATGGAAGTAAGTTTACTGTTTATACAGATCATAAGAGTTTAAGGTATATATTTGGGCAAAAAGAGTTAAACATGAGGCAAAGAAGATGGATGGAAATCCTGAGTGATTACGACTGTGATATTCAATATCACGAAGGAAAGGCACACGTAGTCGCAGACGCCTTAAGTCGTAAGTATCATGAGAAGCAAAGGCGAGTCCGTGCTCTTAGAATAAATCTACAAGTAGATTTAATGAAACAATTAAAGGAAATTCAGGAAACGGCAATCAAGGACGATGCCGAAGGATTGAAAGGTTACCTAAAAGAATTGGAACAAGGAAATGATGGAATTTGGAAATTCCACAAAAGCAGAATTTGGGTACCTAAACAGGGAAATTTAAGGTCAAAGATTTTAGACGAAGCTCATAAATCTAGGTATACTGTACATCCAGGAAACAATAAGATGTACCAAGATTTAAGAAAGAATTTCTGGTGGATAGGAATGAAGAAGGATATAGCCGAATACGTATCTAAGTGTCTAACTTGTTCACAAGTTAAAGCCGAACATCAGAAACCTTCAGGTCTGCTACAACAGTTAGAAATGCCTGTATGGAAATGGGAACTCATAACAATGGACTTTGTTACTAAGTTACCCAAAACCAGAAAAGGTAATGATGCCATTTGGGTGATCGTAGACCGATTAACCAAATCCGCTCATTTTCTACCAATAAAGGAAGCCTTTAACATGGAAAGGTTTGCCAAGTTGTACGTAGATGAAATAGTATCCTTACATGGAGTTCCACTCTCCATTGTATCGGATAGAGATAGTCGTTTCACTTCCCGTTTCTGGACAAGTTTCCAAGAATCAATGGGAACCCGACTCAATTTAAGTACTGCATATCATCCACAAACAGACGGACAAAGTGAAAGGACGATCCAAACTCTAGAAAACATGCTCCGAGCATGTGTAATTGACTTTGGTGGTAATTGGGATAACCATTTACCATTAATCGAATTCTCCTATATTAATAGTTATCACTCAAGCATTGAAGCCGCTCCATTCGAAGCACTGTATGGACGCAAGTGCAGAACTCCAGTATGTTGGGCAGAAATAGGAGAAAGTCAATTATCAGGTCCAGAAATCGTGCAAGAAACCACTGACAAGATAACACAAATCAAGGAAAGACTAAAGACGGCTCGAGATCGCCAGAAGAGCTATGCAGACAATCGCCGCAAGCCACTAGAATTCCAGATAGGAGATAAAGTACTTTTAAAAGTTTCTCCTTGGAAAGGAGTCGTACGATTCAGTAAGAAAGGAAAACTGAGTCCAAGATATGTTGGACCATTCCCAGTGATTTAACGAATCGGACCAGTTGCTTATCGCTTACAACTACCAGAAGAACTAGCTGGAGTACATGATGTATTTCATGTATCCAATCTTAAGAAATGTCTATCAGACGAATCCCTGGTAGTACCTCTTCAAGATGTGGAGGTAAATGAAAAGCTGAAATTCATAGAGAAACCTTTACAAATAGAAGATAAGAAAATCAAGTTTCTCAAACACAAGCGACTAGTACTGGTGAAAGTCAAATGGAATTCAAAAAGAGGACCAGAATATACTTGGGAACTGGAGTCAGAAATGAAGCGAAAATACCCTCATCTATTTCAATGAATCTCGAGGACGAGATTTTTCTTAAGGTGGGGAGGATGTAACAACTCTCATTAAAATTTATAATTAGGATGATAATTAGTCAATAAGAAAACCCTAATTGAGACACCCAAGTGATTCTGCACTAACCCTAAAATTTTCAGAATAATCGGAATCAGGATCAGGGCCTCTAAAACTCAAGGGGGGTTAAACCCTAGTGATAATTATCTTTAAAATTTCGTTGTACAGATGAAATTCGATTTTTGAGTGAATTAGCTAAGCTAGTCCCGTAGCCAGCAAGTCTACATAAATAGACTGCACCCCTTACGGACCGTAAGGGGAAATTCCATACGGTCCGTAAGAGTGTCCCAAAATTCACTATAAATAGCAGACATTGGCAGTAGCTTTTAGAAGTTGAAACGACGTTAATACACTCTGTGTACGTCGAGATAGATCAGTTACAACATAATTAAACACACACAGGTATCAAATCGCTGCCGCAAAACAGGGTAATTAATCGATCGCTATTACGATTCATTTTCCGAGATCAATATATCCAAAGAATGTTTAAGTGCCGCCCACATTGGGTTATACTTTGTCGTTCGTTGTTAAATCGATGAATGTTTAAGTATTGCACTTTGTCGTTCATTGTGAGAATTTGATTTCGTGAGTTATCGTGACTGCTGTATTGATCACTAACCCAGTTTTGTGTGCATTATTATTGAAATTAGGTTAACCAGGCTAAATCATATTCTGTTCGTGTTAAATTTGCAATGTGAGTCATTCTCTTTTTATCAACTGTTTTACAATACTCCAAATTATTTTCAGAATTATAAATTACAGTGATTAAGTTTATGTAATCACCAAATTACAGCCAGTATGTGGGGTATTGTGCACATTACTACTGTTTTTATCACTTTAGGTGGGCGAACCTAAAATTTAGTGATACGTCATTCATTGGGGCAGCCAATGGTGATATGACCACTGTCACAGATCCGGTCGAGTGATAAATACTGTGGGTAGTTGGTTGATACCAGAAACATATGTAAAAGATCTTAATACTGTGAATTATAACAAATGTGTTGTTTTCAGTAAACTGAATGATTCACTCAGTATTTCCCCGCTGACAAAACCTTTTTCAAACATGTTTCAGGTGATCTACTGTAATTCAGGAAAAGTGTCGGGGAGCATTTCAAGCTTAAGATAGTGGCTCAGTATAAAATAAAGAAATATGTTTTGAAATAAAGATTTATCAGAAAAATCTTATTATTGTAAATCATCGGGGTTTTATCCCGAGTTGTGAAATAAAATAATCGGGAAAAGTTTTTAGCTTTATAACGATCCTGATGTTAACATTCCGCTGCTAAAATCACATAAATAAATATCACGGGATTTCTGTCCCGCGGCTCCTGAAACGGGTCAAACCGGGTCGGGGGCCGTGACAGAGCACCTTCTGTCACGACCCCCGACCCCATCCTGGCCGGAATCGGGCGCCGCGAGCAGTCCAGTGGTACCGGTGATTATTTTTGAAAAACATTGCAGCGGAAATTTCATCAGGACCGTGAGTTAGGAAAAATATCAGAGTTTAGAAACACCGGATTTTATTTAAATAGATGGAATAAATTCCATTGTTTCAAAGGTAGCTTTTAATAAAAACAATATTTTCTTAATTTGATTTAATTAATAAAATAAGCCACTTCTTGATGCCTTCGGTGCCGGATCCAATTCTTATTCCAATGTACTGTAATTACCTGAAACGCGTTTTAAAAAGGTTTTGTCAGCGGGAAATACTGAGTGAATCATTCAGTTTACTAAAACGACTCATTTGTTATAATTCACAGTATTAAGATCTTTTACATATGTTTCTGATATCAACCAACTACCCACAGTATTTGTCACTCGACCGGATCTGTGACAGTGGTCATATCACCATTGGCTGCCCCAATGAATGACGTATCACTAAATTTTAGGTTCGCCCACCTAAAGTGATAAAAACAGTAGTAATGTGCACAATACCCCACATACTGGCTGTAATTTGGTGATTACATAAACTTAATCACTGTAATTTATAACTTTGAAAATAACTTTGGAGTATTGTAAAACAGTTGATAAAAAGAGAATGACTCACTTTATAATCATGTAGATTCATACGGCCAAAGTTTAGTCTACAGATAAGCCTTGATATATTGCAGATTTACACAGATTGTAACCTAGTGCATACGAACTAGGTAGGTAACTTAATACAACAATTACGATAACTCACGAGATCAAATTCTCACAACGAACGACAAAGTGCGATACTTAAACATCCATTGATTTAACGACGAACGATAAAGTATAACCCTAATGTGGGTGGCACTTAAACATCCATTGGATATATTGATCGGTCAGAAAATGAATCGTAATAGCGATCGAGTTAATACCCTGTATCGTAGCAGCACTTCCGGAATTGTGTGTGTTTGAAGTAAAACGGTTATAACTTAACGTACATAATGAATTTTGACGTCGTAGGAACAACAGAATGCAAGTGCCAACATCCCCTATTTATATCTGAAAAGTGGCCTCCCCCGCGTGTCGCGACAGGGACCACTAATCCTGTCGCGTGGCGCGACGGGTAACAAAAGTAGGGTAGGGTGGACACGTTTCGGGGTAGCTTTGCTGAGTTGATTGTACGATCAAATTCAATTTCAACAACGAATTTAGAAGATAAATATTGATTAGGGTTTATCCCCCTTGAGTTTTAGGGGCCCTGATCCTGATTCTGTTTATTCTGAAAATTTTAAGGATTGTGCAGGATTACTTGGGTGTCTCAATTAGGGTTTCTTATTGGGTAAATAAAATAATAGGTATGACTTTTGATGAAAGTTGTTTACAAAATGGAATAATAAATAATAGTTTTGGGTAAATCACAAAAAGAGAATAAAACAGTGAGAAAAGAGAATGGACCCACTGTGTAACTTTAGGGTTCAACTAGAAAGCCTCCTGGTATAAATTTTGGGTATAACTTTTGGGCTATTAAAATATATAATGCACTCGTGTTAAGCATAGTACCCCTAAATCAACCTTGTCCCGAAGTCCCGAGATAGAATCCCAACAACTTAGTCGGGCAGAGCCCTGACATATGTTATGAGACTCAGATCAATCGGAAATGGTAGCGGTGATCGGGAGTTACAATACTTAAAACGGGGCATGGCTTTATTGCGAGAAAATTATATATATATATATATATATATATATATATATATATATATATATATATATATAGGCTAGGAGTTGGCCAGAAAGTCCAAATTTCCTAAAAAGTGTAAAAAGTCATAAAACACCATAATGTCAACCATAAAACACACCAAAAACCCACAAATAATATGATGAAGATTACTAAAACATCATGTATGTGGGTTTTGTGTTGTGTTTTAGATGTTAAGGCTCTGATTATGGAATGACAAATATTATTGTGTTTTATGTTGTTTAGCATTTTGTGTTTTATATTCATAGTTATACGATGGTGCGTTTGAAGTTTTTATGGACTATTAGAGTTTGAATATGGTGTTTTAGTAATATTCATTTTATTATTTGTGAGTTTTAGGTGTGTTTTATGCCTGAAATTATTGTGTTTTATGACTTTTTACACTTTTTAGGAAACTTGAACTTTCTAGCCGAACCTCACCCTATATATATATATATATATATATATATATATATATATATATATATATATATATATATGGGAAATGGCGAGTGGGGAGAGAGATCAGAAAGACAAGACTTTGAGCAACTTCTTTTGAATCCTTCTATTCCTATATATAGTGAAAAATGCTAAACTTAGGGAACAAGTATGGCATTCCCATAGGCCACGTATAGTTTCTGCATTAATTACTTTTCATCTAAGAATTACACATGCACACACACGTCTGTTAAAAGAGCTTTTAAAATTTAATTATTATTTTATTTTTTTCCCTAAATATCTCGATCCATGTAGATCAAATTTCAAATCAAATGTTTTATTATTATTTTATATTTCATATGAAATGTTTTGATTATTATTATTTTATTATTTTTTCATTCGTAAGTTTTTATTATTATTATTATTATTATTTATATATTATAATTAATTTAACTGCTTCAGTTATTTGGCACGTATAATTTATAAAATATAACGTTTTATAAAATAATAATTATATCATTAGAACGAGAATGTTTTTGTTTACATTTGGGTCTAAGTTTCATTAAAATAGAGTAGGTTCAAAATACAATTTATTTTTATAATTTAATTATTATATGGTTCCTAGGCCTGTCTAGGAATTTCATATTTCTAATAGTTAACTTACCCGTAGACTACCCGTCTAATAATATAAGTTTTTATATACTTTTATTTTATTAGAAAGGTCACCCATATATAAGCCAATTAATTATATTATTTCAACCAACTATATAAAATAGTGTTTAAACTATTTGGGTTGAATATTTATATTAAAAATAAACTAGTTACTAGTTACTAGTGGTAAATAAATTTAACCAAACCTATAATTCTTATATGATAAAAATGGGAATGTTACATCCTCCCCACCTTGTTTTAAATCTCGTCCTCGAGATTTGGGTTATGATATTTCTTTTAGGCTTGTGTCATATTTTAGTCAATAAAAATAATATTAATATTAATGACACAGAATTTAAAGTATCAAAGTTTGTGAATACAAGTTGTACCATAAGTAGGATTCAATGGTTCAATTCGAGAAATTGATGACAACGAATGGGACGGAATGATAAAATTTTCAAAGTGACTAGGTTCAAGCCAAAAGATATATGGTCAAGAGATATGAATGTGAAGGACTTTTAGAATTATTAAAAATTCTTTGTCAAAAAGAAAGCTTACTTTGATTGGTAACTAAGGAAGAGCATAGCTGTAACACCCCAACCCGGAAGGGCTGACGTGTCACAATAACGGTAACATAAACAAAAGTCATAATTCCATTTATTTATTTGATAAGGATACAACCACACGACTATTAAAATTAGGATTTATATACAAGCGGAGACATTCATCTTAATTAACTAACATCTTCAGATTTATTCCTAGGCTTTATTCTTCTCTCTTTTCCCCTCCCAAAGTAACCTGTGGACCTGTATATACAAAAAGTTTACGGAATGAGCCGAATGCTCAGTACGGAATTTTAGGCTCAAATAACAATTAATGCTTTATATGAAATCTTATCCGGATAGAACTTTATGCGAAAATGATACGATGCAAGAACAAAATTTCATCATCATATCTTACGTATGTACCCATGAGCAAACTTAAAACGTGACAATACACAGGTAGCTACTCCTGCATAATTTATCACATGAGATGGCGAATTGGCATACCCGTTATCCACCTCCTTATACTTAAATCCTAGGATCGATCCATACGCCTCCTAATAGCCTTATGTACCACACTTGTACTTAAGAGACGCCGTGAACTGATCTCTCCATCACGGATGGAGCACATGATGTCGATGCCGCAACAACATGCTCGTGGGACACTCCACGAGAAGCGATACTCACAGAGTACAAATGGTCTTATTCACATAACTTATAAAACTTATTTTCATAACAAAACGGAACATATATTGGAACATGCGATAATGAGTATAACGACATAATACTATCGCATGACATGAAAGCTAAATCAAATGATTAGGATAGGAATTTAACGGACTGTCAAATGAATCGATAATCAAAGACGTGAGGAGTTTTTAACAGATATAGTAATTTAGTGGTTTATAACAACTTGAATATGAAACAATAAAGAGTGGGGTAAGGATCCGTACCTTAATAACTCCAAAGTGAAGCTACCTTGTGTTAATATTTTAGATTTATATGGGCAGAGTTTAGACTACTGATTAATCTTTTAACCTAATTTAAATAACATGCACACAAACTAGGTTAGTAACTTAATACAGCATTTACGATAACTCACGAGATCAAATTCTCGCAACGAACGACAAAGTGCGATACTTAAACATCCATCGATTTAACGACGAACGACAAAGTACGATACTTAAACTCATTCATCGAATTAACGACGAACGACAAAGTATAACCCTAATGTGGGCGGCACTTAAACATCCATTGGATATATTGATCAGTCGGAAAATGAATCGTAATAGCGATCGAGTTATTACCCTGATTGTGGCAGCACTTCGTGAATTAGTGTGTGTTGTGGACTGATTTAACTATAACTTGACGTACACAGAACTTATGAGCGTCGTTTCAACTTCCCAGATCAAGTCCCAATGTCCTCTATTTATACTAATTTTTGGGACATGCTTACCTATCTGCTTGACATGCCTACCTACCTGCTTGACATGCCTACCTACCTGCTTGATTGACATGCCTACCTACCTGCTTGACATGCCTACCTACCTGCTTGACATGCCTACCTACTTGCTTGATTGACATGCCTACCTACTTGCTTGATTGACATGCCTACCTACTTGCTTGATTGACATGCTTACCTACTTGCTTGATTGACATGCCTACCTACCTGCTTGACATGCCTACCTACTTGCTTGATTGACATGCCTACCTACTTGCTTGATTGACATGCCTACCTACTTGCTTGATTGACATGCTTGGGTGTCTTAATTAGGGTTTTCTAGTGGTTTATAATTACTATTATTCTTTTTATTTCTAGAATAATGATTTTAAATTTATGGGCATTACAACTATTACCCCCTTAAAAGAAATTTCGTCCTTGAAATTTTCCAAATAAGAATATAACCTATTGCATAAGTAACAGAAACGAAAATTTCATAGCAGAGTTACTAACTTATATAACCAGAATCTCCTAACCACACATGTGTATCTGAAATTCATAACTAAAGTCATGACTATACTTGTCAATTACCTTATATATGTGCCCTAATGGTAGTACCTCTTCAAGATATAGAGGTAAATGAAAAGCTGAAATTCGTAGAGAAACCCATACAAATAGAAGACCGGAAGATTAAGTTTCTCAAACACAAACGACTAGTGCTAGTGAAAGTCAAATGGGAATCCAGGAGAGGACCAGAGTACACTTGGGAACTGGAATCAGAGATGAAGCGAAAGTACCCTCATCTGTTTCAGTAAATCTCGAGGACGAGATTTTTCTTAAGGTGGGGAGGATGTAACAACTGTCACTAAAATCAATAATTAGGACGATAAGTAGTCAATAAGAAAACCCTAATTGAGACACCCAAGTGATTCTGCACTAACCCTAAAATTTTCAGAATAATCGGAATCAGGATCAGGGCCTCTAAAACTCAAGGGGGGTTAAACCCTAGTGATAATTATCTTTAAAATTTCGTTGTACATATGAAATTCGATTTTTGAGTGAATCAGCTAAGCTAGTCCCGTAGCCAGCAAGTCTACATAAATAGACTGCACCCCTTACGGACCGTGAGGGGAAATTCCATACGGTCCGTAAGAGTGTCCCAAAATTCACTATAAATAACAGTCATTGGCAGTGGCTTTTAGAAGTTGAAACGACGTTAATACGCTCTGTGTACGTCGAGATAGATCAGTTACAACATAATTAAACACACACAGGTATCAAATCGCTGCCGCAAAACAGGGTAATTACTCGATCGCTATTACGATTCATTTTCCGAGATCAATATATCCAAAGAATGTTTAAGTGCCGCCCACATTGGGTTATACTTTGTCGTTCGTCGTTAAATCGATGAATGTTTAAGTATTGCACTTTGTCGTTCATTGTGAGAATTTGATTTCGTGAGTTATCGTGACTGCTGTATTGATCACTAACCCAGTTTTGTGTGCATTATTATTGAAATTAGGTTAACCAGGCTAAATCATATTCTGTTCGTGTTAAATCTGCAATGTGAGTCATTCTCTTTTTATCAACTGTTTTACAATACTCCAAATTATTTTCAGAATTATAAATTACAGTGATTAAGTTTATGTAATCACCAAATTACAGCCAGTATGTGGGGTATTGTGCACATTACTACTTTTTTTATCACTTTAGGTGGGCGAACCTAAAATTTAGTGATACGTCATTCATTGGGGCAGCCAATGGTGATATGACCACTGTCACAGATCCGGTCGAGTGACAAATACTGTGGGTAGTTGGTTGATATCAGAAACATATGTAAAAGATCTTAATACTGTGAATTATAACAAATGTGTCGTTTTCAGTAAACTGAATGATTCACTCAGTATTTCCCCGCTGACAAAACCTTTTTCAAACATGTTTCAGGTGATCTACTGTAATTCAGGAAAAGTGCCGGGGAGCATTTCAAGCTTAAGATAGTGGCTCAGTATAAAATAAAGAAATATGTTTTGAAATAAAGATTTATCAGAAAAATCTTATTATTGTAAATTATCGGGGTTTTATCCCGAGTTGTGAAATAAAATAATCGGGAAAAGTTTTTAGCTTTATAACGATCCTGATGTTAACATTCCGCTGCTCCTGAAACGGGTCAAACCGGGTCGGGGGCCGTGACAGAAATAAGGTAAGCATTATCTGTTATTTGAGCCTAAAATTCCGTACTGAGCATTCGGCTCATTCCGCAAACTTTTTGTATATACAGGTCCACAGGTTACTTTGGGTAGCTGTAACACCCCAACCCGGAAGGGCTGACGTGTCACAATAACGTAACATAAACAAAAGTCATAATTCCATTTATTTATTTGATAAGGATACAACCACACGACCATTAAAATTAAGATTTATATACAAGCGGAGACATTCATCTTAATTTACTAACATCTTCAGATTTATTCCTAGGCTTTATTCTTCTCTCTTTTCCCCTCCCAAAGTAACCTGTGGACCTGTATATACAAAAAGTTTACGGAATGAGCCGAATGCTCAGTACGGAATTTTAGGCTCAAATAACAGATAATGCTTTATATGAAATCTTATCCGGATGGAACTTTATGCGAAAATGATACGATGCAAGAACATAATTTCATAATCATATCTTACGGATGTACCCATGAGCAAACTTAAAACGTGACAATACACGGGTAGCTACTCCTGCATAATTATCACATGAGATGGCGAATTGGCATACCCATTATCCACCTCATTATACTTAAATCCTAGGATCGATCCATACGCCTCCTAATAGCCTTATGTACCACACTTGTACTTAAGAGACGCCGTGAACTGATCTCTCCGTCACGGATGGAGCACATGATGTCGATGCCGCAACAACATGCTCGTGGGACACTCCACGAGAAGCGATACTCAGGGTATCAGAGTACAAATGGTCTTATTCACATAACTTATAAAACTTATTTTCATAACAAAACGGAACATATATTGGAACATGCGATAATGAGTATAACGACATAATACTATCGCATGACATGAAAGCTAAATCAAATGATTAGGATAGGAATTTAACGGACTGTCAAATGAATTGATAATCAAAGACGTGAGGAGTTTTTAACAGATATAGTAATTTAGTGGTTTATAACAACTTGAATATGAAACAATAAAGAGTGGGGTAAGGATCCGTACCTTAATAACTCCAAAGTGAAGCTACCTTGTGCTAATATTTTAGATTTATATGGGCAGAGTTTAGACTACTGATTAATCTTTTAACCTAATTTAAATAACATGCACACAAACTAGGTTAGTAACTTAATACAGCATTTACGATAACTCACGAGATCAAATTCTCACAACGAACGACAAAGTGCGATACTTAAACATCCATCGAATTAACGACGAACGACAAAGTACGATACTTAAACTCATCCATCGAATTAACGACGAACAACAAAGTATAACCCTAATGTGGGCGGCACTTAAACATCCATTGGATATATTGATCAGTCGGAAAATAAATCGTAATAGCGATCGAGTTATTACCCTGATTGTGGCAGCACTTCGTGAATTAGTGTGTGTTGTGGACTGATTTAACTATAACTCGACGTACACAGAACTTATGAGCGTCGTTTCAACTTCCCAGATCAAGTCCCAATGTCCTCTATTTATATTAATTTTTGGGACATGCCTACCTACCTGCTTGACATGCCTACCTACCTGCTTGATTGACATGCCTACCTACCTGCTTGACATGCCTACCTACCTGCTTGACATGCCTACCTACCTGCTTGATTGACATGCCTACCTACCTGCTTGATTGACATGCCTACCTACCTGCTTGACATGCCTACCTACCTGCTTGACATGCCTACCTACCTGCTTGATTGACATGCCTACCTACCTGCTTGACATGCCTACCTACCTGCTTGACATGCCTACCTACTTGCTTGATTGACATGCCTACCTACCTGCTTGATTGACATGCCTACCTACTTGCTTGATTGACATGCCTACCTACCTGCTTGATTGACATGCCTACCTACTTGCTTGATTGACATGCCTACCTACTTGCTTGATTGACATGCTTGGGTGTCTTAATTAGGGTTTTCTAGTGGTTTATATTTACTATTATTCTTTTTATTTCTAGAATAATGATTTTAAATTTATGGGTATTACAACTATTACCCCCTTAAAAGAAATTTCGACCTCGAAATTCTTCAAATAAGAATATAACCTATCGCATAAGTAACAAAAACGAAACTTTTATAGCAGAGTTACTAACTTATATAACCAGAATCTCCTAACCACACATGTGTATCTGAAATTCATAACTAAGGTCATGACTATACTTGTCAATTACCTTATATATGTGCCCTAATGGTCCTTTTATAACGTATCTTAATAAATATCTTACCGTACGAAAAGTTAATAGAGACTTACAGATACTTAGAGTGGCTATTAGTACTGATATTTTCTACATAGATATGCTTAGTCATAGCTAAAATATATTCACATAAGGTAAAGCATAAATGACCGTAAACAGAAACAAATGAACATATATCAAAGAGCAAGATTTACCGTTACTTGACTAAAATTCTATTGCGAGAATAGATTAGGGTATAGAGAACGAATTGATTCTTCTGATTCCCATGTTGCTTCGTGTTCAGAGTGATTTTTCCAAAGGACTTTAACAAACGGAATTACTTTCCTACGCAAAACCCTTTCTTGTCGATCTAAGATGGCTTCTGGTTCCTCTTCGTAGGACAATTCTTCGTGAATTGTAAGTAACGGATAACTAATGACATGGAGTGGATGATAATTATATCCTCTTAAAGAGGATACATGAAAAACGTTATGAACGTGAGAGAGTTGAGGCAGTAAAGCCAGTCGATATGACACTTCTCCAATTCTTTCAAGGATTTCAAACGGAACGATGAAACGGGGACTAAGTTTCCCTTTAATTCCAAATCTACGAACACCACGCCAAGGTGATACCTTTAAGAATACGTGGTCACCAATTTTAAATTCGAGGGGTCGTCTATCTTGATCTGCATAGCTCTTTTGTCTACTCTGAGCTTCTTTTAGTTTTTCTCGGGCTATAGTGACTTTTTCATTTGTAATCTGAACTAATTCTGGCCCTTCAATAATCTTTTCTCCGACTTCATCCCAGCATAATGGTGCGCGACATTTCCGACCGTACAAAAGCTCAAAAGGTGCCATGCCAATACTTGCTTGCCAACTATTGTTGTAAGCGAACTCAACAAGACATAGATATTCATCCCAGTTTCCAGACCACTCAAGTGCGCATGCTCGGAGCATGTCTTCCAAGGTCTGAATCGTACGTTCTGACTGCCCATCTGTTTGTGGATGGAAAGCCGTACTAAACTTTAGTCGTGTCCCCCAAGCTGCCTGAAAACCTTTCCAAAATCGTGAGGTGAAACGTGGGTCTCTATCGGAAACAATGGAAGATGGTGTGCCATGGAGTCGAATAATTTCTTGAAGAAATATTTCGGATAACTTATTAACCGAAAATCCTTGCTGAATTGGTAGAAAATGTGCTGACTTTGATAATCTATCGACAACAACCCATACAACATCATTCTTCTTGAATGTCTTAGGTAAACCAGTAACAAAATCCATTGTGATCTCATCCCACTTCCATATGGGAATATCCAATGGCTGCAACAGACCGCTTGCTCGTTTGTTTTCAATTTTCACTTGTTGGCAAGTGAGGCATTTACTTACGTATCGAGCAACGTCTTCCTTCATGCCATTCCACCAGAAGTTCTGTCTTAAATCTCTATACATCTTGGTAGATCCTGGGTGAATCGAAAATGGTGAGCTGTGAGCTTCGGCTAACAATGACTCACGAAGGGTGGAGTCATCGGGTACACAAAGTCTTTTGCCGCACCAAATCACCCCCTGATGGTCTATACTAAATTCAGATTGCTTACCCACCTCGAGATTTTGCACAATTGCCCAAAGTTCTCCATCTTGCTTTTGTGCATCTTTGATCCGGGATATGAGGTTGGGTTCAATCTGCATTCTAGCTAGATATCCATCAGATTTACTAACCTGAAGCCAAATGTTCATCCTTTCGAGATCCCTCCTAATACGAGGTTGAATTTGTAGGCAAGATATAGTCCCGGAATTCTTTCGGCTTAATGCGTCAGCTACAACATTGGCTTTGCCTGGATGGTATTGAATATTTGCGTCATAATCTTTTAAAAGTTCTAACCACCTTCTTTGCCTCATATTTAGCTCCTTCTGCGTAAATATATATTTGAGGCTCTTGTGGTCGGTAAAGATGTCACAACTTTCACCATACAGATAGTGTCGCCAAATTTTAAGTGCAAAGATGACTGCGGCTAGTTCTAAATCATGTGTAGGATAGTTAACTTCATAAGGCTTCAACTGACGGGAGGCATAAGCGATAACCTTCCCATGTTGCATTAGCACACAGTATTAAGATCTTTTACATATGTTTCTGATATCAACCAACTACCCACAGTATTTGTCACTCGACCGGATCTGTGACAGTGGTCATATCACCATTGGCTGCCCCAATGAATGACGTATCACTAAATTTTAGGTTCGCCCACCTAAAGTGATAAAAAAAGTAGTAATGTGCACAATACCCCACATACTGGCTGTAATTTGGTGATTACATAAACTTAATCACTGTAATTTATAATTCTGAAAATAATTTGGAGTATTGTAAAACAGTTGATAAAAAGAGAATGACTCACATTGCAGATTTAACACGAACAGAATATGATTTAGCCTGGTTAACCTAATTTCAATAATAATGCACACAAAACTGGGTTAGTGATCAATACAGCAGTCACGATAACTCACGAAATCAAATTCTCACAATGAACGACAAAGTGAAATACTTAAACATTCATTGATTTAACGACGAACGACAAAGTATAACCCAATGTGGGCGGCACTTAAACATTCTTTGGATATATTGATCTCGGAAAATGAATCGTAATAGCGATCGAGTAATTACCCTGTTTTGCGGCAGCGATTTGATACCTGTGTGTGTTTAATTATGTTGTAACTGATCTATCTCGACGTACACAGAGCGTATTAACGTCGTTTCAACTTCTAAAAGCTACTGCCAATGTCTGCTATTTATAGTGAATTTTGGGACACTCTTACGGACCGTATGGAATTTCCCCTTACGGTCCGTAAGGGGTGTAGTCTATTTATGTAGACTTGCTGGCTACGGGACTAGCTTAGCTGATTCACTCAAAAATCGAATTTCATCTGTACAACGAAATTTTAAAGATAATTATCACTAGGGTTTAACCCCCCTTGAGTTTTAGAGGCCCTGATCCTGATTCCGATTATTCTGAAAATTTTAGGGTTAGTGCAGAATCACTTGGGTGTCTCAATTAGGGTTTTCTTATTGACTAATTATCATCCTAATTATAAATTTTAATGAGAGTTGTTACATCCTCCCTACCTTAAGAAAAATCTCGTCCTCGAGATTCATTGAAATAGATGAGGGTATTTTCGCTTCATTTCTGACTTCAGTTTCTAAGTATATTCTTGTCCTCTTTTTGAATTCCATTTGAATTTCACCAGTACTAGTCGCTTGTGTTTGAGAAACTTGATTTTCTTATCTTCTATTTGTAAAGGTTTCTCTATGAATTTCAGCTTTTCATTTACCTCCACATCTTGAAGAGGTACTACCAGGGATTCGTCTGATAGACATTTCTTAAGATTGGACACATGAAATACATCATGTACTCCAGCTAGTTCTTCTGGTAGTTGTAAGCGATAAGCAACTGGTCCGATTCGTTGAATCACTGGGAATGGTCCAACATATCTTGGACTCAGTTTTCCTTTCTTACTGAATCGTACGACTCCTTTCCAAGGAGAAACTTTTAAAAGTACTTTATCTCCTATCTGGAATTCTAGTGGCTTGCGGCGATTGTCTGCATAGCTCTTCTGGCGATCTCGAGCCGTCTTTAGTCTTTCCTTGATTTGTGTTATCTTGTCAGTGGTTTCTTGCACGATTTCTGGACCTGATAATTGACTTTCTCCTATTTCTGCCCAACATACTGGAGTTCTGCACTTGCGTCCATACAGTGCTTCGAATGGAGCGGCTTCAATGCTTGAGTGATAACTATTATTATAGGAGAATTCGATTAATGGTAAATGGTTATCCCAATTACCACCAAAGTCAATTACACATGCTCGGAGCATGTCTTCTAGAGTTTGGATCGTCCTTTCACTTTGTCCGTCTGTTTGTGGATGATATGCAGTACTTAAATTGAGTCAGGTTCCCATTGATTCTTGGAAACTTGTCCAGAAACGGGAAGTGAAACGACTATCTCTATCCGATACAATGGAGAGTGGAACTCCATGTAAGGATACTATTTCATCTACGTACAACTTGGCTAACCTTTCCATGTTAAAGGTTTCCTTTATTGGTAGAAAATGAGCGGATTTGGTTAATCGGTCTACGATCACCCAAATGGCATCATTACCTTTTCTGGTTTTGGGTAACTTAGTAACAAAGTCCATTGTTATGAGTTCCCATTTCCATACAGGCATTTCTAACTGTTGTAGCAGACCTGAAGGTTTCTGATGTTCGGCTTTAACTTGTGAACAAGTTAGACACTTAGATACGTATTCGGCTATATCCTTCTTCATTCCTATCCACCAGAAATTCTTTCTTAAATCTTGGTATATCTTATTGTTTCCTGGATGTACAGTATACCTAGATTTATGAGCTTCGTCTAAAATCTTTGACCTTAAATTTCCCTGTTTAGGTACCCAAATTCTGCTTTTGTGGAATTTCCAAATTCCATCATTTCCTTGTTCCAATTCTTTTAGGTAACCTTTCATTCCTTCGGCATCGTCCTTGATTGCCGTTTCCTGAATTTCCTTTAATTGTTCCATTAAATCTACTTGTAGATTTATTCTAAGAGCACGGACTCGCCTTTGCTTCTCATGATACTTACGACTTAAGGCGTCTGCGACTACGTTTGCCTTTCCTTCGTGATATTGAATATCACAGTCGTAATCACTCAGGATTTCCATCCATCTTCTTTGCCTCATGTTTAACTCTTTTTGCCCAAATATATACCTTAAACTCTTATGATCTGTATAAACAGTAAACTTACTTCCATACAGATAATGTCTCCATATCTTAAGGGCAAAAACTATAGCTCCTAATTCTAAATCATGAGTCGTATAGTTTTCTTCGTGCTTTTTCAATTGTCTGGAAGCATACGCAATTACCTTCTTGCGTTGCATCAACACACATCCGTATCCTAATTTTGAAGCATCACAATATACCTCAAAATCTTCTGTTCCTTCTGGTAAGGCTAAGATTGGAGCATTGGTTAATTTCTGCTTTAAGATTCTGAAAGCTTCTTCTTGTTTAGGTCCCCACTCAAACTTAGTGGCTTTACAGGTTAGCTTAGTTAATGGTATAGCTATCTTGGAAAAATCCTTAATAAACCGTCTATAATATCCAGCTAATCCTATAAAACTTCTAATTTCCATCGCAGTTTGCGGAACCTTCCAATTGGTAATTGCTTCTATCTTAGCAGGATCTACGTGAATACCTTCGCGATTCACCATGTGTCCTAAAAATTGCACTTCTTGTAGCCAAAATTCACACTTCGAGAATTTAGCGTACAACTTTTCTTTTCTTAACAAAGTTAAGAGTGCATGCAAGTGCTGACAATGTTCGACCTGACTTTTTGAATAAATAAGTATATCGTCTATGAAAACAATTACAAATTTATTCAAATATGGTTTACAGATCCTGTTCATCATGTCCATAAATGCTGCAGGTGCATTAGTTAACCTAAAGGGCATGACTGTAAACTCATAATGTCCATACCTAGTTCTAAAAGCAGTTTTAGGTATGTCTTCTTCTTGAACCTTTAATTGATGATATCCGGAGCGCAAGTCTATCTTAGAAAAATATTTAGCGCCTTGTAATTGATCAAAAAGATCATCAATCCTAGGTAATGGGTATCGATTCTTAATTGTAACCTTATTCAACTCTCTATAATCGATACACATTCTCATCGATCTACCTTTCTTTTTCACAAACAACACTGGTGCACCCCAAGGGGATGAACTAGGTTGTATAAATCCTTTGCTTAGTAATTCATCTAATTGCTTCTTTAATTCTAGCATTTCGGTAGGAGCTAATCGATAGGGTGCCTTGGCTATCGGTGTAGTTCCTGGAACTAGATGAATCCTAAATTCTACCTCCCTATCTGGTGGTAACCCAGGTAAATCTTCCGGAAATACATCTGGGTATTCTGAGACTACAGGAATTTCCTTAAGTTCTTTTCCTTTAGTACAAATGATTACTGAAATCATATATACTATTCCTTGTTTCCGTTCATAATTAGCAACTTCATTACTGATATGAACTTCAGCGGCTTTCGAGGTTTATCTCCTGTAATCATGATTACTTTCCCAGTAGGTGTTTGAATTTTTATAGAGTTTCTATCACAAATGATTTGAGCATGTTGGCTATTAACCAATCCATTCCTAACACAACATCAAATTCAGCTAATTTCATAGGCAATAGATTTGCAGCAAATTTATGACCTGAGAGTTCTATTTCTAATTTTTTCAAAACCTGATTGATTTTTACTGAATTCCCATCTGCGGTTTCGACTGTAAAAATCTGCCTAACGGTAGTTAAGGATAACTTAAGAGCTTGACAGAATGAAGTATTTATAAAACTTTGGTTTGCACCAGAGTCAAATAATACTTTTGCATAAACATTGTGAACTAAAAACGTACCGGCGATGACATCCGGAATGAGCTCTGCTTCTTGAGTGGTTAGCTGGAATACTCTGGCATTCTTCTTAGTAGCTCCTTCGGTCGCTTTGGGTTTGTTGTCTACTGGGTTGGCTAACTTAGGACATTCTGTTTTGAAATGTCCGGCTTCTCCACAATTGTAACAAATTATGGATTTCTTCCTGCAGTTTTCTACACGATGTCCTATCGTTCTGCAAAAATTGCAAAGTTTGTTACATTTTCCAAAATGATTCTTTTTGCAAATTTTGCAGAATGGCAAAGTTGAGGATTGCCCTGTTCCTCTTTTCTTGAAATTCCTACTATTACCCACTCTAAATCCTTGGGTAATTTTCTGAGCTAGTTCCTTCTTCCTATCTTCATCTCTTGTACGTATCAGTTCATCAGTTAGGGTGTTAGCTAATTCTACTGCATCGTCAATAGTGCGAGGTCTCGCAGCCTTAACGATATTGCGAATTTCGCTAATTAATCCCCAAATATAGCGAGAAATGAGTACCGGTTCTGGCGAAGCCAGGTTAGGTACCACTCTAGCATATTCGAAGAATGTCGAAGTATAACCACGACAATCCACACTTAACATCCGATGAGTTAGGAACTTATTTGCCCTTTGTTCCTTTTCATACTCAGGACATAATTTTCTTTCTACGAGATTCTTAAATTCTTCCCAAGTCATAGCATAAGCCCTATCTCTTCCTTTAGCTTGTAACACAGTGTTCCACCATTCGAGTGCTCCTTCTTTAAACAGATTTGATGCGTACATGACCTGATCATCTTTGGCACACTTACTTATTGCAATTACTGCTTCGGTTTTCTCTAACCAACGTAGTGATGCAGTTGCCCCTTCATTGCCTGCAAATTCAGTGGGTTTACAAGCAAGGAATTCTTTGAAAGTGCAACCAGGTGTTGCAGCCTTCCGTTTCTTAGGGAGCGGCGTGTGCTGGGATTCATTATCATGATTAACATGATTATGGCCACCGTTTATACTATTACTGAAGTTATCTTCAGTAGTACGTTTACTAGGAATGATATGTTGTGGTTCGATTGGACTTTTTACAGCAGCAACAAATGCTGGAATAGCATTGGCTATCCCTTGAGCAACAATATTTTCAATATCTTGTCTAGTCATATATTGATCCCCTGGATGTTGCTCCGACTGATTAACCTCATTTACTGGTTCATTACCACTATTTGCCATCTGATAATATATAATAATTTTTATTAGTATTTGATAACTAGCAATTTATACACAAACAATCAGATAATTCACAATGCATGTAAAGTCAAAACTTATCGATTTCTTGATTCTATTTTATATTGGTTATAGTATGCATCAATACACACCAATATTTTACAAAGTTTTATTCGGAGTTATGTTACAGACTGATTTCACTATACACTATTACACAACTATAGTTTTACCATCCTCCTATCCCTCACCATTTGTTGTTCTAAAAACGCATTTCCCTTTCATCATATTTCCAGGCAATCTGTCCCCCTATCTCCCTGATTCTATTCTCTGCATCCATCAACTCTTCACCGAAATGGCGAAGTTCAGCCATATTCTCAGTGCTCATTGGTGGATTAGGTAGGGGTTCTGGATCAAATTGCTGAAGGAAGGAATAAGGGTCGTTGACAATATTTTGAAATTGCCAATCATTCGTCCACCATTCTTCCATTTCTACAGGTTGGAAGTGTACTATTGGTTCTGGGATTGCTGGTGCAAAATTCATAGGGAGTGGATTTTCACTAGGATAGGTAAAAACATTCGTATTGACAGGCAGAATAGTTTCACAGTTTGCCAATAGAAAATCTATTTCATCCTGAAAAGTTATTCCCTGGTTTTGGTTTTGATTGGAGCTCTCTCCGATTTCTATCTGTGTTGGTCTAGAACCTTGCCCTACTTCCATTTCTATTTCTTGAGAATATTCCTCAAACTGTATCTCCATTTGCCTAGAATCTTTCTTAACTTCAATTTCCATTTCCGGCTGTTTACCAGTTTCTTTTGCTATTTCTAAAGGATTGTTTATTTTAGGAAGTTTCGGGACTGGCTTTTTCCTACGGATGCGATGTCCCCACACGTAATTCTTCTTTTTCTTTCGTTTTGGCTTTGTCAAAGGTGGAGCATGGAATTCTACAGGTTGGTCCACATCAGCAAAGTATCCAGTAAACTCTTGGGAAACTTCTATATTCACCGGGTAAAGATTGAGGTTCTGAAAAGCTTCAGATATCTCGCTCATGCTGTGTAGCATATATGCAAAATGCACAAAAATGCTAAGTTAAAACTTTGGAACAAAGTTTAACAAATAAACATCGAAGTTTTATTGCACACTATTTGTACAAAATAACAGGAAAGAACACACTTAGATTTATTTATTTATTTACTGGGAAATGCTATTACTAGATTTAGGGTATTTAAAGATTTGCATGTTCTGCTAATGTAGCTAGCATATACAAATTTCCCATTTCTCATCTAGCTTGTCTTCCCAAGGTGATTTATTGATTAATTCCTGGGTTTCCTTTTTAATCCTCTTTTCTCGGATTTGCTCTTTACTTTTCTTAATAATCATACTCCTTTTTCTAGGAGAAAGCGGTTTCTCATATTGTGCTTTTCGCACAAATATTCCTTCTTCAGGGATTGTAGGGAGTTTTGAAAATTTAGTTTTGGATGAACTTCCCTCTTCGTAGACTGACCTATCTAATTTAAGATAGATATCTTGCAACTTTTGCTTACCCATACTGTAACTAACAAATAGTCAGTTTAATAAAACACATAATCACATAATAGTAATTAGGAAAAATTAAGTATCTGTTAAATACTTAATTAGCTTAACTCAGTGGCTCTGATACCACCTTATTTCTGTCACGGCCCCCGACCCGGTTTGACCCGTTTCAGGAGCCGCGGGACAGAAATCCCGTGATATTTATTTATGTGATTTTAGCAGCGGAATGTTAACATCAGGATCGTTATAAAGCTAAAAAATTTTCCCGATTATTTTATTTCACAACTCGGGATAAAACCCCGATAATTTACAATAATAAGATTTTTCTGATAAATCTTTATTTCAAAACATATTTCTTTATTTTATACTGAGCCACTATCTTAAGCTTGAAATGCTCCCCGGCACTTTTCCTGAATTACAGTAGATCACCTGAAACATGTTTGAAAAAGGTTTTGTCAGCGGGGAAATACTGAGTGAATCATTCAGTTTACTGAAAACGACACATTTGTTATAATTCACAGTATTAAGATCTTTTACATATGTTTCTGATATCAACCAACTACCCACAGTATTTGTCACTCGACCGGATCTGTGACAGTGGTCATATCACCATTGGCTGCCCCAATGAATGACGTATCACTAAATTTTAGGTTCGCCCACCTAAAGTGATAAAAACAGTAGTAATGTGCACAATACCCCACATACTGGCTGTAATTTGGTGATTACATAAACTTAATCACTGTAATTTATAATTCTGAAAATAATTTGGAGTATTGTAAAATAGTTGATAAAAAGAGAATGACTCACATTGCAGATTTAACACGAACAGAATATGATTTAGCCTGGTTAACCTAATTTCAATAATAATGCACACAAAACTGGGTTAGTGATCAATACAGCAGTCACGATAACTCACGAAATCAAATTCTCACAATGAACGACAAAGTGAAATACTTAAACATTCATCGATTTAACGACGAACGACAAAGTATAACCCAATGTAGGCGGCACTTAAACATTCTTTGGATATATTGATCTCGGAAAATGAATCGTAATAGCGATCGAGTAATTACCCTGTTTTGCGGCAACGATTTGATACCTGTGTGTGTTTAATTATGTTGTAACTGATCTATCTCGACGTACACAGAGCGTATTAACGTCGTTTCAACTTCTAAAAGCTACTGCCAATGTCTGCTATTTATAGTGAATTTTGGGACACTCTTACGGACCGTATGGAATTTCCCCTTACGGTCCGTAAGGGGTGAAGTCTATTTATGTAGACTTGCTGGCTACGGGACTAGCTTAGCTGATTCACTCAAAAATCGAATTTCATCTGTACAACGAAATTTTAAAGATAATTATCACTAGGGTTTAACCCCCCTTGAGTTTTAGAGGCCCTGATCCTGATTCCGATTATTCTGAAAATTTTAGGGTTAGTGCAGAATCACTTGGGTGTTTCAATTAGGGTTTTCTTATTGACTAATTATCATCCTAATTATAAATTTTAATGAGAGTTGTTACACAAGGTCATGTTAAGCTCAAGTTAGGTTTTCACTGATCATAAATTGATTGCAAATTGACTTAGACTACTGAGATACTCATGCTCTAATTCCAGTAATTAGACATAAAATGAGCAGCTCTAGTAGAAATGCCTTCGTTATCTGGGATGCTGAACCATTGTCTAAATAATAGACATTTGGCAAAACCTTGAACAAAACTCCCTGTAGATAACTGCTGGTGATTTAGCCTTGATAATTTACATCTAAAATGTATTTTGTCAAGAATAGCATTTCTGGTACTAAACAGATGATAGATTCCTACATCTGAACAAACAGATGCTAAAATTATCAGTCAGTGGTCAAAACACTGCTGCACAACCAGGTGTCACACATATTGTCCTTATCCACTGTTGTATCTAAAATGTTGTTGTGCTTTAACATCTGCTCTCTAAAGTCTGTCCACCGCTAAAGTGTCAACCTCTGCTCTTCCAAAACACTGATGTTTAAAATCATTATTTCATCCACTGATACATCCACTATTTCATTTTATTACCGTTGTAACTACTGATACTTGATCCATCAGTAGTTGTTAAAACAACTGTCTTCCATCATTTAACATCTCATCAGATGTTTGACACGTGGTCAGTTTTTAGCCGTCAGATCATTATAACCGCTCACACACATCAGCATTCACCTTTTTCTAAATAAAACTCTGCCCTAACACCAAAACAGGGTTTTACTGTCGAATTGAATTCCAAAAGTTCTTTTCTCATAACAGTTTCCCTCTCATAACTCCAAAAATCTTTTTCGATCTTCTTCATCAAAAATGACGAAACCAAAATCGAAAACAAAATCAAAACCATCATCTTCCTCCAAAACAGCAGAAGCCACTCAAATGGCCGCTGAAACACCGGAGATCCGCTACAAAGCTCCACACAATTATGTAGGTATACTCACAAAACCTACCGATAACCACACCTTCGACTCCATCCTTGACATCCTTTCTGCATCAAAGTACAAAACTTTGATAACAGCAGACGCTCCTATTTACCTTGACACCCAGAGAGAGTTCTGGAAAAATGCCACCCTTGAAAAATAAGGAGATATCATCGCTGCCATCAACTCCTCGATACAGGGTAAGAAGGTAAAAATCTCACCAAAATCCATCTCTGAAACCTTTAAACTCGATGATTTAAATGGAAAAACCTATTTTACAAAAGACGAGTTAGTAAAGGATTTCATGAATAGGGGCTATGCAGAACAACCAAACAGGGACACCCTACAAAAGGGTTACTTCCCTTTTGCACCCAGATTTTTATTCCACACACTGCTCATGTGTGTTTCAAATAAAACAACGTCCTTCAATGAGATACCAACAAAAATCCAATGCCTGGGGTATGCAATTTTGAACAATGAAAATTATAACTACTCCCAGGAAATATTTGATGATTTGGTAAAGAACGTTGATAATAAGGCATTTCTGCTCTTTCCGAGGTTTCTAAGTTACTATTTTGAACAAAAATTTGTCGGGAAAGAGGCAGAAGTGCCCAAACAAGGTGTCTCATTCAAAATAAACTGTTTAACAATAGAAACTTTTTCAAGAATGATGGCACCAATAAAATTAAAAACAAAAGAGGCAGAGCAGATTTTAGAAACTGCCACTGACCCTCAAGAAACCACTGCTGAGCCCACTGCTCCAGGTGATCAGAGTAGCACACCCACTGCTCTGAAACCCACACCTGCCACCACCAAAAAGACCAAAAGAAAACCATCCAGAAAACCCACCAAACCCAAAACAAAGGCAACTCTGGAAGATGAGATCCCAGAGCAACTGCCAGTGACAGCACAAAAGTCACCAGAAACCACTGCTGCTACTTCCTCACAGCAGTTGGTAGAAAGATCTCAACCCCAGCCTCAAACTCCTCTTGCATCCTCACAAAAGGATCAAGTTGTAAGCACAGGGACACCACATTATGAAGCTCTGTATCCACTCGGATCCATCTTCCACAGTCCTGATCCCAAGGACATGTCTCTTTCAACACCCATACCCTCACCAATAATATTGCCACAGTCAATAATACCCCTGTTGCATGCAGTTGATATGGCACAGACAAAAACCAGTTCCTCTCTATCACCCATTTCTGAGAGTATACCTCCACAAGTGACTGGGTCTGATGCACTTACCTCTGCTATCCCAGCAACAGCTGAGGAGGTTACACCCCCTGAGTTACAAGTAACTCTCGGTGGTAGTTCAAGTGGAGCAGCAACTACAACTGATGGATCAACAGATCTTCAGTTGGACAGTTGTTACATAACTAAGACTCCCTTGAAGGCAATTTCTTCCATGGCAACATCGGTAACCACCAGTGAGTTATCTTTAACTGCTGGTAACATCAAAGGATTATCGAGTGCCGAAGAAAGAAGTCCCCAGTACCAAGAAAAAGGGGCATCAATGGATGACTTTTGGGCTACAGCTCCTAAGTCACACATTGATACAACCACCACTGGTGGGGATTCAGATGATCCTATTAATTCAGGTGATGATTCAAAATACAATGAATTGACGGCCAGAGTTGAAAATCTAGAATCTTCTGTTGCCGAAATAAAAGATATGGTGCAGTAGCTGTTAGAAGCTCAAAAAGCCCAATCAACTGTTCCTCCTGCTCAAGCACCTGCTCCAAAGCATTTGCTGCAAATGAGCTTTGGAATATCTTCCAGCCCATGCTTGAACAACAGCAACAAATGGCTGCTAAAAAGCATGCCAATCAAGTACAAATGCTGACCAACATGGTGGAATCTCGGTTCAAAGACACTCAAGCAGACATCAAGGCTATAAAGGCCAGCATACAACAGAATGCTCAAAGTGAGAAAGGTCCATCTACCATTTTCTTCATGGATACACCCCTGGCAGATAATGCCAAAAAGGGGGAGAAAACCAAGCTGAAAAAGAAAGGTATAGAAGATGGGATATACTTTGAACCAGAAAAACCCAAAACCTCAAAAACTTCAACAGCTGATCCAACAGCAGTTACAAAAACTGCTGTCAGTAGCCAAACAGCTGCCATCTCATCAATACACACACCTCCAACACACACAACTACTGTTTCAACACACACCACCACAACTACTGCTCCACCACCATCATCATCTGTGTCTATAACACAAAAACCACCAATATCATCATCTACAATCATATCATCACCACTGCCTCCTGCCATAAAGCAGAAGACAGCAGATGTTACAACATCTGTTGTAATGACAACAGTGGTTGAAACACCAGTTGTTTCAACTACTGTCAGTCAGTCACAGTCACAAACCACTGATCCACCCAATACATCACCAGCCTCCCCTCCATTAAAAAGGAGAAGGGTTTTCATTCCTGATGATGAGTCACCACCACCATCACATCCTCCATCCCCTGCTCAAAAGCAGAAGACATCTGCTGACACATCAGCAGTTGTAATGACAACAGCAGTTGAGACACCAGTTGTTTCAACAGTTGTTTCAACAGTTGTTAGTCAACCATCCACCACTGCTCTATCCTTTCCTATATCTCAACCTAAGCTCTTTAGCAGAAAAAGAAAGCCAATCACTGCCAATGAAGGGATACATGATCCAAATGCCGCACAGTATCCACTGGAACTTGAAGCCATTAAAAATGAGATGAGGCAATTTTATACAGAAGAAGATCCCTCAAAAAGAAAATTCTCTTCACTCATAGGCTACATAACACCAGAAGATATTAATGAAAAAGAAAAGTTAAGCGAAGAAGGCATTACTAATAGACTGAAGTTCTACCTTGCAAAGGTTAAGCAGATGGAAGAATTTGCACAAAAGATAGAAAAGGAAAAGGCTGATCAAAAGAAGAAGTTAAGAGAACAACTTCTAGCCTTCATCATGAAAGAAAAATTCTATCCTGCTGAAGAACAACAGTTTAAGGAATGGCCATTAGTAGCTTTAAAGCATGAGGCTGAAAGGATCCAAAGAATCAAGAATGATCCTTCAAAGAAGAAAAATGCTCCAAACTGGAGTAAATACAAAAGGCTCATTGCTGACCTCACTGCTGAATATAAAGGAAAGAAAAAGGAGCTAGTGGATGCTAAGGTGGACACTGCTGAAGCCATATCAAAATGGTCTAGGCAGCAAACTGATGAAGCCTATGAGAGGCTGAAGAAAAGGAAGAAGAGAGAACAAATGGTGAAGCTGGAACAACAAATTGAAAGCCTCAAAACAATGCTAAAATCAGCAGACAACCTTACTCTGGTGACAAACCAAGAAGAAGGTAAACAGCTGTCTGACAAGGAGGTCAAAGAAAAGGAAGCAGAGTATCTCAAAGACACCATCATGAAAATGGGTCTAAAAGAAGATAGCTCTGCAAGAATTCAAAACCTTTTTAAGAAGGTATTAAACACTCATGCATCCCCAAACACTGCAACAGGCATGATAGACAATGAAAACAAGAGCTTACTGGACAAGAAACTGCAGAAGACATAGCTGCAGCAAACAAAGTCATAGAAGAAGCTTTCAAAAGAATGTCTGAGAGTTTGCATGTGTTTTCAAGGCCATCATCCCTCAACTCATCTGATAATAAATCTCTCCCAAGAAACCCATTGGATTCAAAAATACTAAAGTGGAAGTCTGATCAAAAGACCCACGTATTGACTTTGCTCAGATCCAATGGTGAGGTGAAGCATATATCAAGGAAAGAAGCACTAGGCCTTAGTGTTCAAGATTTGCAGGATCTCCTTGAGCTTTCACTGTGCAGGGATGTAGATGACCAGAGTGCCAAAGAATTTGAAGCTGAATTTAAGGAACAAGCTAGGGCACTCTTGATGAGTAATAAAGGTCCTGAATAAGGAATGGTTTTGGCATTATCTGTTCCAGGGGGAGATTGTTGGGATTGAACCCTAACAGAGGAACAGATAATGTAAAGCCAAAACCGGATCCCAACAGTGGACACTTAATAAGCAGCAGTTTACTCTAATCTCTCCCCTTGACAGTGGTTATCTAACAGCTGATGAATGTTAAGTGCTGCTCAACTACAACAACTGATAAACCAAACTCTGATGATTATCTAACAACTGCTGAAGACAAACTCTGTTGCTCTATCTACTGCTGTATCCTAAGTACTGCTGAAGACTCAAGCACTGCCCTCTCAAAGACTGATCACCTTTGAAGAAAGCACTGAAGACTCAACATCTGTGCTAAGGCTACAACAGTGGAACGTGAAGCAGTAGTTTCCTTATGTTTTGTACTTTAGTGATTATCAGATGTTACATAACAGTAGTTTGTATAGAACAATATTTATAATTTGTTAGGTCGTTAGATGTCACTATCATGGTGACGTCAGCTGAAGTATATCAGTAGTTTGGTTTGCCTATAAGTATGACAGTACTCTGTACTGTTACACTTAATCGTTTTGAGTGAGTTTTTCTCCTCAATTCATCCTTTCATCTTGTGCAACCAACTCTGGTGTATCAGGCTGAGAGGGAGTTTAGATTGTAAGCCTGCACTGTAATCTTTTGCTTTTATGTAAATCTTTTAACTCAATGAAAAGAAATTGTTTATCAATCTACACTTTCCTTTGTTTGTGTTTACAAAGTTTGCTACTTATTTCCGCTGCACTTATTCGTTTTATGCAAACAAACACAATCACAGACAGCCTTAGAGCCTAACACAATTCAACGTAATTCCAAAAAGATATAAAAAACTACAACTAATTAGAGGGAGGACGTCAATTCTTCATAAACTCTTGAAGTTGTTTTTGAAGTTCTTCCCTTGCTTTCCTTTCGTCATCAAGACGAGTTGCAAGTAGATTCCTTTATTCTTCAAGACGAGATACAATTACATTCCTTTCTTCTTCAACCCTAGCTTCAAGATCAACCATTCGGGTTCGCATAACTTGAGCCTAAAAAGTTGTTAAAATATATATAGTTATAGTTAGTAAATATATTATATAAAGAAATGTTTTGAGGCAAAAGATAAAGTGTTTATTAGTTTAATTTCCAAAGATAATAATGCATGCATACATTCTATATACATACATACTAGGGTATTCACGGTTTGGTAAAACCGTGAACCAAACTGTTAGATCTTGCAAAACACAACCATCCCAATGGGTCGTCTGCTTAGTGAGATCTTAGTATGTGAAAGTTGAACTATCAAATGGTTGGGTCGGCTTAGTGACAAGAACCAACATTTTTAACATTTAGTAATGCCAAATGGTAATAAAGATACCTCTTCTTGAGACGTTGGTACTCTGCTTGCGATGGTGCAGACCCGGCAAAAGAAGATGTCCCGGTCACCAAGTAATTTAGATCCGAAGATCCTATCCCGCATACACGACGCGTGCGACCTTCTCCAATCACACGTGCCCACACCACAGGGTCATCTGGATACTCACTGAAGTTCGGCCCGTAAACATTTTCCATCGCACTCAAATAATCCCCCTACAATTTATCAAAACAACGTGATTGTAACTGCAATAGATACGGAAATTATATAAAAATAATACGATCATTTACATATTTTCCCCTACTAAGATCATTTATTACATACGGGAATATATGTAAAACTCCCAAAATAATAAGAGTTAACTATAACAGCAAAATAATACTCAAATAATAAAGATAACTTACATATACTTTTTCGGCTCGTTTCGTACAAAACTTCAATTCCTCCAAGTTATATATGTCAATCTCCCCGTCCCATAAATTTTTGTTTGCATTCTTTAGTGAGGTGGGTTTCCAGAAATATTTGTTTAAAATTGGGTTCCTTATTCATTTTCCTTTTCTACATAAAATAGAGTGCAGTTAATGTTAAATGTTGAAGTAAAACCAATTACTTAAGATTACAAGTATGATTAGCTTACCATTCGGGCACAACGCTCAGCATATCCCATTGATCCACCCGTGTGTCGCGATGACTTCCCACTCGTATCAGCGCTTCTGCGGTTTCTTGACCCACTCTTGGACTTGTTAATCCAACCAGTTGTGTTCCAACACTATAAAGAGTGTGTATGTATATGTGTGTATCATATGTTAAAGGCAATAATGATAAGAAAAAAAAGGTACTAACTCGTTTACCCTACACAATTCACGCCATACTTCAAGAGACATTGAATGAGGCAGATAATCACGAATTATGTCAAATTGTATATAATTTTTTGGATCCATATCTGGTCGAACGACTGATGCCATCCTTGTGGAGGTTATTCTCAAATGCCTCATTATGTCACTATAACGTGTCTTTAGCACGTTAATAAACCCTTCATGTATGAGTTGCTCGCTTGCCGGATCCCACCTCCAACGGGTCTACAAAAATAAAAAAAGATGTCACTTAAGTCGTTCATACACTCTTATTAATACTTATTAATACAAGTGGTCTCCTGCTTATGGGCTTTGATTGAGTAATACAAGTGGTCTCCTGGTGACTGTGAACAAAAGGTCATTTGGCATTAATGTAAATAAGATCTAATGCTTGTCCAATTAATATAATGTTCATAAAAAGATACCTAAATTGTATGCAGTACTAGTGTTTAACTCCCGCGTTGCGGGTGCGGGGTTCGTAAAACCATATTAAGTAGTAAGCAAACGACAAACAAAACCGAGAAAAATTGTAAAGCAAAAAACGCTAATTTATATCGTCACGTGACGTAAAATGCAGGCAAAAACAAATGCGAACTTATACCATGTACTGCCATAAAATGTAGATAAACTCAGATTTGTAGCAAAAGCTTTTATTCAAAGACCCAAAAAATAAACAAAACCTTCATATTAAAAAATAATGTATACAAACCTAAAGGAAATAAGTATATAAACCATACTATAAAACAAAAACAAATAATGACAAAGACCATACTATCCATTCAATCGTTTCACTATTGCTGTCTGATGAAAAAATAAGTTGGAAACTACAACAATGGCACCATTGTAAATATATCTTAAATGAAGGGTTTTTGAATTACTGTAGACAAGAAATACTCTAATTGTATTATATAATAATGTTCCAGTTTTTCATAAATCATGTTAACGTAACTGTATCTGTTTTTTCATAAATCATGTTTGAAAAGCAATGTTCGCAAATCGCGATTGTTTGAAAACAATTGGCCTACGTGAGAACTTTTTTCTTTACAATATACTAGTCTTTCATGAAACTAAACCTGCCAAAAACTAGAGTATGTGTGAACAATTTGTCTCACAGCGGGATTATACTGGTCTTTTAAGAAACTATACTGGTCTTTCAAGAAACTATATTGGTCTTTCAATATACTAAACCTGCCAGAAACTAAACCACATAATTAATTTACTTCAGATTATAATTAATTTACCTGCCAGCAATTTACTCTATAAATTATCCTAAACCACATAATTAATTTACTTCATATTATACCAGTTAAAGGTTGAGTGGACCATCCTGAGTTACTCGCATCCATATTATACAAAGCCTCATTGGCTTGACTCAAAATGGTATAATATGCCTGGGCTGTTTGATTTGGCTCTTGATGCGGCATGCTATCCATTACCATTTGATTGTATTCGGTATATTCACCAAGATCGTCATTAGTGTCTTGACCCGCATGTTGAGACGGTACGGGGTTTGAACATTGACCCACATCTTGTGTACTAACTGACTCACCGTGAGCATACCATACCTTATAGTTATCCATGAATCCCTTTTTGAAAAGATCACCAACAACCTCAAATCTCTTCTTGAATCGACGATTTTGGCATTTGCCACATGGACATCTTATTTTAGAAACCTCGACCCCTTCTATTAGTTCTCTTTGAATGTTAGGTGCGTTAGCATATGCATAATCCAAGAAAAAGTTGACATGACATTGGAATGTCGGATCGAAGAGACCCTCACTAGTGGTCCTCTTCATGTACATCCAGTTTCTATCACATGACATATTTGTCAATCTATACCTAAATTAATGTTATTAGTATTAATAAATAACAACAATAATAATAATAGTAATAGTAATGGAATCAATAAATAGGTAGAGGATCCTGTAAAAAGTGCTCAAATTGTGAGAAGTGTGAGAAGTGTATTATAACACTATATATAATACTATATAACACCATATAAACACCGTATAACAATATGTAATATCATATAATACCATATAACACTATGTAACACTATATATCATTATATAACAAATATAACACTATAGGTTGTCTGATAGCATGTCTATGATAGATGTATAGTGTTATATTTGTTATATAATGTTATATAGTGTTACATAGTGTTATATGGTATTATATGGTGGTACATATTGTTATACGGTGTTTATATGGTGTTATATAGAATTATATATAGTGTTATAATACACTTCTCACACTTTAGGCCCTTTTTACACTATCCTTACCCTAAATAAATAGCCTAACATATCTAAGATACACTTATATACAATAAATAACCTACTGTGTTTTTTTTGGTGACCAGGTTCAGTGTCTATGTGCAGATTCAAGGGGACTGGGTTGGGTTTTATAAATATCGATTGTAAAATGCTGATGTTTGGTGACGTTATGCTGGGTTTGGGCTGTGATCTGGTTTCGTGGTTGATGGCCATGTTTTGGGTTGTTGGTCTCCGCTTTTGGCATCCGCTCCTGTATGCTTGTCGAACTGCTCAAACACAGGCTTACTTAAACGGTTTTCTCATGGGGCTTGGGGTTTATTTTAGAAGGTTGGGCCCTGGCTGCAAGAGGGTTAGGAAGGCCCACCAGCTGCCTAGGATGAGCTTCTGGATCTGTCTATTGAAGGCCCATCTTTGGGTGTATTACATTATGTCCGGGCTGGTTAACAAGCCCACTGTTTTCTGCCTTGGTATTCAGCCAACATAACTACTTGGGCTTATCTTGTTAATATGAGTGATGGCCTAAATAGCTACTTATTGGGTCCGAGTTCCGTGAGGTTGTTAATATGAGTGATGGCCTAAATTGCTACACTTGTTGGTGTAGCAATTGCAAGTGAAGGGGCATACAAAAGATTATGAACTAAAGAAGGAATTAAGATATAGGAACTAAAGAAACAAAGAGCTGAGGAATAAGGTCTAGTATTGAAGTCTGTAAAACTCAAGACTTGCTTAGCTACTAACCCAATGAGTTTTTAATTACATATTTAACTTCTTCTACGGACGAAATTTCCATAGGATTTCTGATAAGTCAATAAGCATGTGAACGCTAGATGCAAGTTATTTTCCAATCCCTTTGTTAATAATATATGTCATTACAATATTATCATTTTAAAATGACTGGAGGCTTACCCACATTTTTTTTCTACTTTTACATGACTTCTATAACAATGAAGACCTTTTGAATTTAGAAATTGTAACACATTTTTCTATTGATGATATCACTATGAGGACTACATGTGTCTTTTACATATTTGACAAACAGACAATTGTAGCAGTTATGAAATTGGTTATTATTTAGCCTTATACTTGTTTACTTGATGCTTAATTCGAAAAGAATACTTAATAATTAAAAAAGGCTGGATACATTGGTGCATTGTTGTTCTGTATGAGTATTAATATGTTTAAAAAACGGCTGGATACCCGTTCCAACCCGAACCCGTTCCGACCCGAACCAAAACAAACCCTGAAGACCACAATAACTACCCACAACACTTTGATCATTAACGATCCCAATCCCATTACAGATAACACTCTATGTATAAAAAACAGTTCTTCACAACACTTAGAAATTGTAACAAACACTGTTGTATCAATGCATAAACTAGTAACTAATGCTTCACATTTCAAAATATCAAATTAGGGTTCAAACATAGAACTAAACAACAAAAGTTCAATAAATAAAATCAAATCAGAAATACAAACCTTGTGCTTCAAATGCAATATTAGAACGAGCCCCTGCAGATTCTTGGATACGAGACCGCCGATGCGACTAGCGGTGAGCAAACGAGCGGCGTGCTCCGACCGGTGAACAAAAGTTCGAACTTGCTGAAAGGATGAGAGGTGTAGGGTTTATGTGGGTTAGTGTAATGTAGAGAAGATGAAGAGGTGGGAACTGATCGTGTAATGTAGAGAAGAGGAAGAGGTGGGAATTGATAATTGAGTTTTGAAAAGTTTTTAAGTGGTATAGTAAAATGGTAAATTAAAAAAATTTTAAGTGATATTCCTGACTAGGTTATGACTAAGTTAGGGGTGTGAACTTCTGACACGATCTGAAAACACAACACGAACCTAAGACGAAATTTGCGGGTTTGGGTTTAGCCTAAACGGGTTCGGGTCAGGTTCGGGTCAACCAGGTCGGGTTGGCGGGTTGACCCGTTTAACCCATTTCTATAATATTTTTTAACAATATATTTTATGTTATAAATTAAATTTGGTGTGTATTTTATGTTATACTTATAACTTAAAAATAGAAATTAACATAAGATTTTATGATTTTAATGTAATTTTATTATCTAATTTGTGTTTTTTTTCTTGTAGATGTTAGTTTTAATATATAATTTGCTGAAAAATAAAAAAAATCAGGTTGAACGGGTTGGGTTCCGGTTAGCCTGCGAATATTCGGGTCACGTTCGGGTTCCCCACACATCGGGTTGAACCAAGTACCAAACGGTCATCCCCACACATAGGTAGGTACATACGTTTAATAAAATAAGAATTATTATATGGGTTGTTTTCTACATATTTGTGACAAATACTATAAAATCATCATAAATGTGTCACAACTTGTGACGGATTTCCGACAGAATATAAATTTTGTCATAAATGCGTAGGAAATACCTACCAGCTTCCTACAGATTTCTAACGAAAAAATTTTACGAAAAAATTAGTGGTATTCTATAGTACTAATAATGCCTTCTTTTAAAATATATAAGTATTCATATAACTTAGCCTTTTTTAACGATATATAACTTTTAATACATTGAAACATAGATAAAAATACGACGTTAGTTCGGCACAGTTTTTAGCGATTTTTGGTACCAGTATTGTCATATGATATTTTGGTGTTACTAATTAACATATTCCGGTTTTTGGCGATTTTTACCAGGAGGATACCTGTATTTTAATGTAATATTCGGTATACCGTGCCGTGTACCGTACCAAATCGATACCGAACCGAAAGTATCAATACTGAAAACGCCAAAAAGTGGGTACCGGTTCGGTACCCACTAAAAAATTGTTACGAAAAAATCGTGGTACCGGTACCAAGTACCAAACGCTCATCCCCACACATGGGTAGGTACATACGTTTAATAAAATAAGAATTATTATATGGGTTGTTTTCTACATATTTGTGACAAATACTATAAAATCGTCAGAAATGTGTCACAACTTGTGACGGATTTCCGACAGAATATAAATTTTGTCATAAATGCGTAGGAAATAGCTACCAGCTTCCTAAAAATTTCTGACGAAAAATTTTTACATTTCGTCTTTCTAAAGTCCAACATCGTTTTCTTCAATTAATCTTTGGTACAACTTTATTGTACATGATATGCTTTTGTTTTACAAAGTTATACAACTTTAGTGGCAATTTGTATAAGTACATATATATTTAGTGGTTTATATACACTGTGATACATACTCATATACATACACACAAACATATACGCACAATACACCCACACACATCCATACGTATATCATTATCCACCATCCACCATCCACCACCCACCACCGTCCATCACCACTACCACCGTCCACCACCCACCACCACCACCGTCCACCATCCACCACCCACCACCGTCCATCATCACCACCACCACCGGCCACCACCCATCAACGTCCACCACCCACCACTGTCCTCCAACACCCACCACCGTCCACTACCACCATTCATCACCACCACCGTCCACCACCCACCATCACCATCGTCCACCACCCATCAACGTCCACCACCCACCACTGTCCTCCAACACCCACCACCGCCCACCACCCACCATCGTCCATCTCCGCCACCACCGTCCACCACCCACCACCACCGTCTACCACCATCACTGACCACCACCACCCACCACCACCGTCTGTACACCACCACCAGTTTATTATAGAAGCCTGTAGAAGTTAAACAACAAACAGTCTTCTTCTTATAGACTGCATACATTTGGTCCACCTCTTCTGCTACAGATGTCTGTAGATGTGGTGCGCAGACTGCAGACATTTTGCCTCTTAAAAAACAAACAACACCTAAGTCTACCAAATCATGCCTAATCCACTACTCCCAAGTCAATTTCGGCCTTCATATATATAAATACACATACATACATACATACATACATACATACATACATACATACATACATACATACATACATACATACATACATACATACATACATACATACATACATACATACATACATACATACATACATACATACATACATACATACATACATACATACATACATACATACATACATACATACATACATACATACATACATACATACATACATACATACATACATACATACATACATACATACATACATACATACATACATACATACATACCCACATACACATATAGATACAAACATGCATATACGTACACATACATGCATACATACATACATACATACCCACATACACATATAGATACAAACATGCATATACGTACACATACATACATACATACATACCCACATACACAAATACATATATACATACATACTCACATTATACTCATATCCATTTGTCCACATAGTTACGTATATTTAATATTTAAAATAAAAATAAATATATAGGTTGTTTCTTACACATTTGTGACAAATCCTTAAATGTCGTAAGAAATGTGTCACAACGTGCAATGGATTTAAGCATTTTGTCATAAATACGTAGGAAATTGTATTCATACATGGATTGTTTCCTACGCCTTTGTGACAATTATATTTAAAAATAAGCATTTTGTCATAAATGTATAGAAATATGTTTATTTTATAATTATTATATACTAGTTTTATTATTATTTAACCTTTTGTAGATTATTTGTGACAGATCTGTGACGTAACTGTCAATTAATTAGGATTTTCTTATTTTTTGTCAGAAACTTGTCACAAGTTGTGACGGAATTCCGACGGATGGCTTAAGTTATAAATATTTCGTCATAAATGTGTAGGAAACGATATTATTTTCCCTTATTTTTTTTTGCTTATATAAATATTTATTCGGTAAAAAATAATAATTAACCTTTTGTAGATTATTTCCTACAGATTTGTGACGCAACTGTCAATTAATTAGGGTTTTCTTATTTTTCGTCATAAATGTGTAGGAAACGATATCATTTTCCCTTATTTTTTGTTTTGTATGTTATTTCCGATAGATTTATTACGTAAATGTCAATTAATTAGAGTTTTCTTATTTTTCGTCATGGATGCATCGAAAATTTGTAACAAAATCTTGAATTTTTTTTTTTTTTTGTAGGAAATTCGTCATAAAAGTGTAGTAATTTGTGACGAAAAAAATTGTGTAGGAAATTTCTGTAGGAAATTGTCCCTTTTTCTAGTAGTGATTAATTCATTCATCTTTTCTTACCTACCAAACAACACAAGGTAATGATTTATTTCTTTCATGTATGATAATCAAACAAGACTATGGTATGTAATGATCTATTTCATTCATTTGTCCATTCCACTACCTCGTCCATTTCATTTCCTCATCTATTCTATTACGCCATACCAAACACACCCTTATATTCCTTGGGATATGGGTATGGTTTATCCCATCATGGGTGCAACCATTCGTTCACGACAACCAATGCATTGTTTCCTGAATCATTGTGCCATTTCAACCAAACAAGGTTAAGGTTCTCTACATATGAAAAGGCTATCTTTGTCCATTTCTGAGTTAAAAAAAAAAAAAAAAAAAAAAAAAAAAAAAAAAAAAAAAAACCTTAACAAAAACACAAAACGTGTTCTAGATTATTTATAAATTATTCCAAATTTCGAGTACCCCATCCGAAAGTGATCACATGATATAGCGAGAGAGAAATAGTCTTCAAGTCAAATGAATATCCTAATGATTAATTTTGCCTAAGATGCTTTTCAATAAATTTTTCCAGGAATCAATGAAAATCAATTTTTGTACGAATTTATGGATTAAAAAAGAAAAGAAAAGACGTTTAATGCACCCCTCACATGAATAAAAGGGAAGAAGGGAAATAAGTTGTGCTTGATCACGTTAATGATTCACTCTTGCACATTTTGAGTGACTAACAACACCGTTAAAGTACCTTTATATATACCTTAAAGGAGGCCTTAATTGTCTATCACAAGCAACCTTCCTTATATCAATTCTCCAATCTAATATTCTCAATTGTTATCTCACCTTCATGGCAACACAAAATGTCTTAAATCTTCAAATTCCCGAAAACAAATCTGTTGACGAAGGTTTTGACTACTCACGAAGGGGACAGTGGCTTCGTGCAGCTGTCCTAGGAGCCACCGATGGTTTAGTGTCGGTTGCATCCCTGATGATGGGTGTTGGAGCCGTGAAACATGAGGTTAAAACCATGATTCTCACAGGTTTTGCTGGTCTTGTCGCAGGAGCGTGTAGCATGGCGATTGGAGAATTTGTGTCGGTATCCTCTCAGCTTGACATAGAGGTTTCTCACATGAAACGAGCCGCATCAACCAACAAAGAAAGTAAGAGTGAACAGCTGCCAAACCCCGTGCAGGCGGCTGCAGCATCAGCACTTGCATTTATATTTGGGGCGATAGTGCCTTTACTTGCTGCTTCTTTCATAGTGAACCATAAGGTAAGGCTGGCTGTGGTGGTGGCTGCAGTCACAATTGCACTAGCGGTTTTCGGTTGGATTGGAGCGCGTTTAGGGGGGACTCCTGTGGTGAAGTCTTGTGCTAGAGTTCTAGTGGGAGGGTGGATGGCTATGGCTATTACCTTTGGGCTGACCAAGGGGGTCAGCTCTAGCACACTTTGACTTTAGATATGATTGTTGTTTTTCTCATCTTCTTGGTTTATGACTGAAGTCTTCCTTTTGAATTATGGTGTTATGAACATTAAATTTGAGTGTTTTTTAAAAAAATAATTCAATACTTATTATTTACTTAGAATCTAAGATGTGTGAATATGATTGCACACACCTTTTGTGAACAATTTCTAAAGGAAAAATCACACAATTCCAATAAAAGATTCGAGGTAGTTGTGATCGGAGAGAAAGAACCAAATGCGAGTCGAACGTACTCAAGCCATAAAAAATTTGGGCACCTTAGATGTGAGGTTCCAAACTCAACATATTTTTTTTACAATCGAGCCGCACATGTTTCCAAGTGATTATAGAAGTCGTAACCTTTATGATGACGAAAATGTGTCACGATACACATCTATGAAATAAAACGCGCAATCTAAAAACGATATATGATTGTTTCATCAAATATGGATTTCTTTTTTTTTTTTTTTTTTTTCTAAAAAGGATACAGTAAAGAAACTTTATAAGCTGTAAGTTTACTTTTAAGACGCAACAGAAATAAATTAAATAATGATTACCTCATTGGGTACATTGTTCAACTGAATAGATGATAACTATAAACAAGAAAAGTAATATGAGAGGAAATTATAGAAAACAAACAAGGTATGATCCAGTGATAACAAAAATGAGTCGTTACTTATGTAGGATGCAAAAGTGAAATTACTATTTTAAATTATACAAGATATTAGTGAAACTTTCAATTGTAACAAATTGTATACAAATAGTAGCAATGCAATCAGTTGTCCCTAAATGGTGAAAACCTCATAAATAAGGCATGCAGCACATTTATAAAAAAAGAAGGCAATCTTAAATAAAAAATCTTAAGTACGTAATTGTATGCTTTAACCAAAAATAGTTATTGTTCAAAATATAGTTATACATTTAAAATCATGTTAATTACAACATTTTCATCTAATTTTGATCAGATTAGTTAAGATTAATATATCAGTTGGTGATCCATTGATCCATTGAATCTAGACTCCTAAGTAAGTGTTTGCCAACCAATCGTGTCAACCATCTTTTGAAGCGGATTTTGTCACGTCTATGATGACAATATATGGGTCGCATTTTGCGACCCATTGTGTGTGCTACAGTTTAAGTGATTGATAGAGTATAATTAAATTGTTTCTACAAATTCTGATACTGATAGGTGTCTAAACTAGAGTAAATCATATTATATGCATCATCATCATACTCAGTAAATCTCATCAATAGCAAAGCTAAGGTAGGGTCTGATGTGGTTAAGATGTAGACAACCTTACCTCTACCCCGTAGGAATAGAGAGGCTGCTTCCAGTGAGACCCCCGGCTCGATAGTAGTTTTGCATCAAGTCTTGGACATAAGGCACATGACACTTAGCAATCGGGACAAAGGCCGATTAGTGCATGTAACCCCTTGTCTTTCGGCTATCAACTCCACCACATGATGCATGATTAACCGTCCACCGCTTTTAACATTATTTTCATGAAATTAGTTAAAATAACATTAAAATTAGTAAATCATATTATATGCACGGTTTATAATCCACTTAATTGTGACCAAATTGGTGTACTTATGTTATTTTGTATTTGATGTACTGAAATTTGTATTTATCACATGTCTAGTTGTATTGACATCCACAAGTTAGACACTTAACAAACCTCACTACTGCATTTTGGGAAACATGTCAGAAGATGATTCCCTTTGCATTCTTTGAGCTATGATATACGGAAAACTTATAGTCCTTAGCAACAACGGATAGCTTACAAGACACGGTGACAATCTTTTCTTCCATTCGAATGACCCATGGTATGAGGAGACCAACTCGTGTTGACTAGCGAAACATAGTGTGAACTAACTATGTGACCGTAACCAGGGGCGAATCTATGTGTATCCCAGTGGATGCACGCCTACACGGGCTACCCCTCAACTTTCTCAGCAAAGTGCAATATACCTTTGAATGTACGATAAAAAAAATCTCCGTTTTATAATGTACCGGTAAAAAAAAATTGTGGTACCCAAAATTTTTCTTCTAGATCCGCAGGTACGGATGCATGAAGACTTGAGGAGGGGCACATGAAGTGTAAAATTGTCCATTATTTTTTCTGTAAAATAACACTAGGCACCCTCCAATTTTTATAGCAGGACCCAAGCCCTTTGTAATGAGGCCACATGCCCTTGATACATAAATATGTTAATTTTCTTGCTAGCATGGGTTAAACAACTTAAACATAAAAATATATGGATTTGATATACTATTATAACTTAAATGGAATTGACAGGGTTAGATTAGATTTTAGATTTATAAATCTGTCTAACGTAACTAAATAACTTTGATACATGCTTTGTGAAGTACGGATTGCCCGGGATGGGGGGTGCCTCACCGCCATGTAACACCCCAAAAATATAAATTTTTATATTATGATCAAATGTCGGTTATGGTCAAGATAGAATAACTATGAATAAATAACCTAGTTAATCATAAGTCTTGACATAATACGAAAAACTTGGTTAGAATACTCTTTATAAAAGTTGAACAAGTGAGGGGACTAAACTTGACAAAATTGAAAATGGTTTTATTTAATTAAAACAAAACACCAAAACACACACTTTAGTGTGTGTTCTGGTCGAGGTTTTCCACAGGAGGATAAGGGGTTCTTGAGCTCAAACCCTAATCAACACAATTTCATCAAATTGAAGGGGCAAATCAAGTCCAAATCGAAATCTAAGCTCGAATTAGTGATCACCTCCATGAAGGGATCATAAGGTATGCCAAATTTCATTATTTAGTTCCATCTTGAATTCTTGATGAACTTATGAAATCGAAATTCGAGCTTAAATGATTGATGTTTAGGTGAAACTAGGATGAATCCATGTCTAGGAACAAACCCTAGTCGAAAAATTGATGAATTAAGATTGAAAAATAGGAATTTGATAACCACCCATATATGTGTAAGTGGGTTTTTATATCATTGTGATAAACACGTGATTTAGTATGTTAAATTGCAAGAAAATTGATGTTATGATCCAAGATAGTGATATTGTTCATGAATACTAGACCAAGGGTTTGATTGTTGTGAATAAAACTTGGTTAAAAATTAATTAGGAGCTAAATTGATGAAAGTATGAAAATCATGCCCACAAGGTGTTTGACAAATTGCCTAAGTGAAAACATAAAGCTATAGAAGTATGATAAAATTTAAAAAGAATCATATGCAATGATTCTTGACAAAATTTAATGATACGGATACTTTAAAGTGGCAATTTAATAATTAGCCACGTTGTTCACTATAGGCGACTCGAGCGAGAAGGCGGGCGATAAAGTCGGGAGCGATACGCGGCATAAAGGGAAGATCTAAGGTACGCGACTTGTCATCCCGTTACATTTATGTAGACAAGCTTAGTTAAAATATGTGTAATATTGATATAGCGAAAATGGTTGCGTTGGTATGTCATTAAGGTGATGGAATTCACTCGACAACTAAACGGGTCAAAATAAATAGTTAAAATATGTGTAATGTTGATATAGCGAAAATGATTGTGTTTAGTATGTCATTGAAGTGATGGAATTCACTCGACAACCAAGGGGGTCAAATAAATAGTTAAAATAATAACGATCAAAACAAAGACACCATTTGGTAAAAGTTATAACGGGTCGAACAATTTAAGAATATTGCTTTTTAAGTAATAAAAACTCATGGCGCGAACCGGAATAGGTTCAAGGGGCATGATGGTATTAATATACCATCATACGATGATAAATGGTTATGTCTACTAACGGGTCAAATGGTGTGTTAATACCATCTGACAGTTATAACTGACGACTACTTGTTGAGTTTTCTGTTCACAGGAAATAACATATGTTTGCGATGTTTTAACTAGAAAATTTAAAGCAAAAAGTATGTAAACGGGTCGATGCTATTGCCCGAGCCAGGTACGCAAATTTAGAATTTTAGTAGAAGTGAGATTTTGGTCAAATACTAGCGAAAGTCCTTCGTCGTAACATGAAGGACTAAAAATTGACCAAAAAGCCCTTGATGGGTGAATTGGGTGAACGAACCATATGGGTTATTTAGGAACTTGTATGGTGATTATGGAATATAGGTAGATACTTTAGATAGGGGATTGCGAAGTGTGAAAAGAAAAGAGGTAGTTTTAGACTAAATTGCTTAAATCCCCTAAACGGGTCAAAACGGATCTATGCGCATAGCTTGCGTACTAGTTGCGTAATTCATAAGAATTATGAACCCGAGCTAAAGTATTTGTGTTAAACGCATTGGAGCATGTATTTTGATTAGTTAGAAACAAGTTAGTGGTTTTAAACTTAAACGGGTCAAAAGTTTTTAGTAAAATAATTTCAAGCCGAGGGTTTGAAATTCTATATTTTGTGAAGTTAGATATCAGGTTTAAACTCCATAAGATGGAGAATCCAAATACGGTCGTGTAGGAAAAAGAATCACCTAAAACGGACTTGTAGATAAAAAGTTATGGTCATTTGAAGTTGAGTTTTGTAAAAAAATTGGAGCTGGGCAAATATGCAGGTCCAGGGAGTGGACCTGCCGGAAAAACGTCTCCCCCGCGGCACGCGACGGGGCGTAGTGGATCTGGCGCGACACGCGAGGCCGCTCGCGGCCCGTGAAGGATCTAAATGAGTCTCTCGCGTGGCGCGAGAGACCTAGTTCCGGAATTTTATTTTTGTTTTCAATTGTTTGATATGTTGGAACTTGAATATACTTGTTTATATGTTGTCAAAACTAATATTTAAGATGGTTTTGACCTTAGGTGTGAAGTTGGTGTTACTCCGAATGGCGATCAAGCAAGATTTCAAGAACCGAACGCGACACTTTTGAAGCTTACGGCGTTAATAATTTTTGTTCTAACTGAATATGGACATGTAACTCTTGATGCCACATTATGTATGTTTTAAACTTGTTGGGATGTTAATCATGTATGAACACTCAACAAAACAAAGTTTTTGTAAATCCGTATATTTTCATTTATAAATACGCGTATTTTAACATAAAATTTTATTTATATGAGACGGGTGTTACACACCATATCCTCCAAGGTCCGGATAGTTTTGTTGAACATAAGAATTGCTCGGGGAAATGAATTGCTGATAACCACGGTCTCCTCCGTATCCATCAGGATAGTGTTGTTGCACGTAAGAATATTCACACCCGTATCCATAATCCGGATACCCTTGTTACAGCGAATAACATGGTTCATCAGCATGGTATGAGTCATCGACAGGAAATGTTTCATCAACAGGGGGATGTGTGTTCAAATCTAGAAACGATATGTTTTGTTTTCCTTGTACACTAGACACAACCTCCTCTTGCTCTTTACAATCGAGAACGCCAGTCTTTTCTAAAAAACGATATCATCATTGGTAAATAATTAATTAAAACAAGTAATTAAAACAGTTAAGCTAATAACTATTACCGGAACGTTTTCGGGCACCCATGACTGGCCAGAATACGGCCCAAAGACATAACTGCCGTCCCAGTATGATGACATTTCAGCACCTTACAAGTGATTAAAAGAAGAAAGCACAGAAGAAGCACAGAAGTGGAGGGGTGTAAGGCAAAACGATGGATGAAGAATTCTTTGCATGTCATTGTTTATTTCCAATATGTATACCTCGTATAGCCCTAGGCGCCCCATATTACTTTAAGTCACATGCCTGGAAGATAGTCAAATCAGTCCTCAAGACGCCCCGTCTAGGCCTAGACGAAGCGTCTTCCTCTATCGTATTGCTCCTTCGTCTAGACCTAGATGCCCCGTCTGATGTGATTGATTTGACCTTGTACGAGGTTCAATGTCTGATCGGAGACAAAAACCCTAGACTCCCCGTCTAGGCCTAGACGAGGCGTCTTAAAGACCTTGGACGCCCCGTCTAGGTCTATACAAGGCGTCTTAAAGGGTGTAATTACAACCATTGGAAGCAACTCTGTAATTATTGAAAAAAATATATATGAAGATCTTATCTTCTTCCTACTACTTCTTGGGTTTATGTTACTCGCCATGTCTGTTTTGATGAGACATATTTTCCCTTTGCGGGTACCTCTTCAGTGTTTCCTTATGATATACTAGTCCTAACAACTAAGAAACTTAACATAAATTAGTGATAAGGATCACACGAGTGCAAAAATTACAACCATTTGAACTAACTCTATAATTATTGAAGCCTTAAGACTAACAATACAATATCTGCAAACTACAGGGACCAACCAAACATTTAACTCTAAATTTATTTTTAGTTATTAATTAATTTAAAAGCCTAGCATGTTTTATTAAACAAGCTCAAATACAAAAGATAAGGATTAGATTAAGTTAAAAATTTGACAATACGACGTAGTTTTAGATTTATTATTTTATATAATTATTTGTTGTATTTCAAAAGAGTTATTTAGTAGCATTATTTTTTTAGGGAAAAGATCAAATAGGAAGTTTAGTTTGGGTAGGAAGGAAGGATCAGAAGCAATAAGAGGAGGACATGGACAAAGTTGAAAAACATAAAGAGGGGCATTTTAGTCAAAACTCATCATCTTCAAAAAAACCCAGCATCTGCAATTTATTTCTATTCCCTGTATACTTAAATCCACCATTTTCAAAACTATAAACTACCATGTCACCACCCCCATCACCACCTACGATCGCCACCATCTTGCCGGAAACTAGATCTGAAACCACTACCACCTTCAACCACCTGTTAGGTTTTTCAGATCTGAAACCACCATTCCACCATCCACCACCGCCGCTCCACCGCCCACCGCAACAAGTTTTCCCATTGTGTGTCAGAGTTCTTTCTCCATCCACCGCCGCTAATCGGAGTTCTTTTGTAAGTTGTGTTATTTTTTATTTTCATTGCGTTTTAGGTTATCAAACCTCAATTGTGTTTTTCACCTCATTATATTTTAGTTAGAATTCTTTTCATTTTTGTTCTTCTGAATGTTAAAGCAGAGGCATGACCATGCTAAAATAGAAGCATGATCATGTTGGAACAAAGGCATGACCACGTTAAAACCCATTGTGTTTTAGAACCTGCAGTGCAAAAACATAGTCATGCTAATACAGAGGCATGATCATGTTGGAACTAAGGCATACCATGTTAAAACTACATTGCTTTTTAGAACCTATGTTAAAACTTCATTGCTTTTTAGAACATACAGTGCAAAATATTGATTTTGGGTTTCATTGACAACCTGGAGTGTGAAGAACATGATCTTATGCTAAAATAGATGCATGGTCATGTTGGAACAAAAGTATGACCATGTTAAAACATAAACATGGCCATGTTAAACTCTATTGTTTTTTAGAACCTCATGTGCAAAATATTGATTTTGGGTGTCATTGCGTTTTACAAGCAAAGAACATGATCATGCTAAAATAGAAGCATGGTCATGTTGGAACAAAAGCATGACCATATTAAAACATAAACATGGCCATGTTAAACCTCCATTGCTTTTAGAACCTCATGTGCAAAATATTGATTTTGGGTGTCATTGCGTTTTACAAGCAAAGAACATGATCATGCTAAAATAGAAGCATGGTCATGTTGGAACAAAAGCATGACCATGTTAAAGCATAATGCTAGGAAACTTTTATGTAAGTATTGAAGAAAAATATGATCAATCTGATCATATGCTGAAGATACAGTTAAGAAAGATCAATAAAAAGGTGCCTACATGATAACAGGACAAGAAGAAAAGATAGACACATCTTCAACTAATATCAGGAAGTGATCAAGATAAAGAAGGTGATCAGAAAAGACATTTCTGATAAGTCTGATGATAAATCTAGTATTTATCATCAGAATCTGGTAACTCTGATCATCAGAATTTCTGATGAACCAACTTGTCTTGAAGACAAGGCCCTGACACAAGTTGGAAAGTAGCAAGTTGACATCAGTGGATTCAATGAATATGCCAAAAAGCTACTATGTGCAGAGCAAGTGCATGAATAAACAAACGTTTATTCATGATCTAGACTCTCTATAAATAGAGATGTCAACCCCGAAGGTTAAATGAGTTGAGCTAAGCATTTAATACACACACCACAAACTCCATTGCCCTTCACACAGAATTCTTTAAGCACTCATTTGTAACAGTCAATAACTTTGTTCCAAAGTGATCAATATACTTGAAAATTTTGTAAGTTGTTATTTCTTGAAAGTTTGATTTCTAGTTTCGCATAGTATTTTCCTACTTGTTGAAATCTATTTGCCATACTTAGTCTTTGAGCATCTTATCTGGGATCAACACATAAACATAGTCATGTTAAAACTCCATTGCTTTTTAGAACCTCCTGTGCAAGATATTGATTTTGGGTGTCATCGCGTTTTACAACATAGAGTGCAAAGAACATGGTCATGCTAAAATAGAAGTATGGTCATGTTGGAACAAAAGCATGACCATGTTAAAACATAAACATGGTCATATTAAAACTCCATTACTTTTTAGAACCTACACTGCAAAATATTGATTTTGGGTGTTATTGCGAATAGAACTGGAGTGTAAAAAAAAATCAAAGAACATGATCATGTTAAAATGGAAGAATGATCATGTTGGAATAACAAGGAACATAATCATGTTAAAATGGAAACATGATCATGTTGGAATAAAGACATGACCATGTTAAAACCCATTGTGTTTTAGAACCTGGGGTGAAATAACACAGATCATGCTAAAACATAAGCATAATCGTGTTGGAAGAGAGGCATGACCATGTTAAAACGAAGGCATAGCCATGTTAAAATAGAAACATGACCATGTTAAAACAAAGGCATAGCCATGTTAAAAGAGAAACATGACCATGTGAAACCCATTGCGTTTTAGTAGAATTTGAGTGCAAAGAACATGATTATGCTAAAACATAAACATAAAGATGATCATGTTAGAATAGAGGCATGACCATGTTAAAACATAAACACGACCATATGAAACTCAATTGCGTTTTAGAACCTGGGTTATAGTGTGTTGTTCTATGCATTGCGTTTTACGCATGTAGGTTTTCGATTTTTTTTCGAAAGTATAGCAATAGTGTGCTCGTTTTAAAGATAAAACGCTCGTTTTTATGGTGCAATTTTTATTAAAAAAAATATTGTTGTCTGAAAAAAGTTATTAACGTTTTAAAAACGATGGAGAATTTGAGAAGAAATAAACTATTGACTTTGATGGACTAGAATACCCTCAAACTAACTGACGCGTCTCTTTTTTTGTTCAATTTCACACATTTAATCTTAGTCATTGATTACTTAATAGATGGTTAAGATTACTTCCTACTCTTCCTACTCAAATAAACTTTTTAGTATATCTTCACCCTACTTTTTTATTATTATTATTATTATTATTATTATTATTATTATTATTATTTATTATTATTATTATTATTATTATTATTATTATTATTATGACAATTCACGTGTTTTTATTAGTTTTTTTGCAGTTAATTTCGGTTTTGTTACCTTATGGGTAGATTTCAAAAAATAAAATTGCTAGAGAGTAAGATATATTGTACTTTTAAGATGTATTCTAATGAGAATGATGAACTTTTATTATTTATTTGAAAGTTACTTTGATTTTATCGTTTTAGTATACGACCTGACTCGACTCGACCCAACCAAAAAAGACTGATTTTTGTTAATACATAACGATATATAAACGACCTTTAAAAATTTTCGTCTCCCATGAAAAACAATTCTGGGTTAGTCAATGCTGATGCGGATTGCATGACAGGTAGAGAGGGAGAAGGGAATTAGGTTTGACTCGATACCATGTAAACTTTGCAAAACTTGCCGTCAATTGTGGTAGGGAATTCTTTTTAATATGAACATGGTTACAATATACGTACATGGAATAGCTGTATTTGCATCATGAAACTATTATTATTTAGGTTTAACGGTATGTATAAGAATCACAAACTCGATGATTGTTTGATTTGATCTACCAGTGAAGCACATTCTACTTCATCTTATTCTTGTTTGTTTATTAATTTGTTTGATTTGATTGATTAGACCTCACATTCACCCTTCTCCAAGGGCGTAGGATAGTGGGGGCGGGAGGGTACAGCCGACCCTCGAACTTTTCGCTCAGTAGTGGAGAGTATGTAGTTTTCGTACAGAAATTTTTTGGTATATACTCCCCCCCCCCCCGCGCCCCTGTTTTATAGAAATTTTTGGGTGTGTACGTTTTCGACCCCCCGTCAGAAATCTCAAGCTACTACGTCCGTCTCTACCATTTGATGATTCAAGAGTGATGTTCATGACTTCATGGTGTTTATTGATAGTGATGCGATGGTAGAGTTACAACTTACGATTGCTGGTATGAACCATTTCGATGGCATGTAAATAAACAAGAAAGTGTTTGCCGGATGCAAATGTTTTAAACTAGTGAGTAAAATCCACGCATTTCGTGGGATATTAAAATTTGTAAGGCTCGGTTTAGACGACTAGAAAATAAAAAAAAAGTTTATTTACAATGGTTTTATTATATAAAAGTTGTATGATGTAATGTAACCCAGAGTCATGTTTTACATCGATCTGAAATCACAAAAACGAATATTAATAATGGTTTCAATAACAGCGATACCGGCACCTACGTTGTTCAGTAAGTATCGGCTTTAACGAACCGATATTTCAAATACAACTCTGTTTTCAATAAAAGTTTATATCGATATGTAAAGAAAAAAATAAATCAAACGTAACCGTGTATTTAGTCTTTATAAAAAATTACCAAACAAAAGTAGGGGCGCACCTTTCAAGGGGTAAGGGGGTGCACCCGCCCCGCCAATGTTTTGGTTAGTATTGTAATTTTTTTATTTTTAGTCCGAAATTTTTAAAATTTTATAGGTCCATCCCGCCAATTATTTTGCCTAAAAATTCTCTGCCCCTACCAAGTTTATTATCCAAAAAATTTATACATGTTTTCGTATTGAGTTCAAAAAAACGTGATGTTGGGATTGAACCCTACCAGAGGAACAGATAATGAAAGCCAAAACCGGATCACAACAGTGGACTCATAATAAACAGCTGCTTACACTTGGTTTTCCCCTTGACAGTGGTATTCTAACAGCTGATGGATCTTAAGTACTGCTCACTATAACAACTGATGAACCAAACACTGATAAGATTCTAAAGACTGCTGAAGACAAACACTATTGCTCTATCTACTGCTGTTTCATAAGTACTGCTGAAGACACAAGCACTGCCCATCAAAGACTGATCACCTTTGAAGAAAGCACTGAAGCTCAACATCAGTGCTCAGGCTACAACAATGGAACAGTTGTTATCTCTTGTTTTGTATTGTACTTATAATCAGATGTTACACATCAGTAGTTTGTTTAGAACAGTGTTTATAGGTTGTTAGTTTGTTAGATGTCACTATCATGGTGACGTCAGCTGAGATGCTTCAGTGGTTTGGTTTGCCTATAAATGGAGCAGTACCCTGTACTGTTACATTTGATTGACTGAGTGGTTTCTTCTCCTCCAGTCTAATCCTTTCATCTTGTGCAACCAACCTTGGGGTATTAGGCTGAGGGGGAGCTTAGTTATGTAAGCATGCTTGTAATCTTTTGATTTTCATTGTAATCATTCGACTCAAAGTAAAGCAAGTGTTTATCATACTATTCTCTTCTTTGATTGTGTTTACAAATTTTGCATCCATTTCTGCTGTACTTTACATCATTTCATATACTCTGAATGTTCAATTCTTACAAACAAGCATAATCATGACAGCCTCTGATCCTAACAATTGGTATCAGAGCTTGGACAGTCAAATTCGATCTAACAATCAATTTGACATAACAGTTCAGCTCAAGAATTTATTGATACTAAGGTTGATTGCATTCTGTTGAAAAACAGAGCAAGAGAAATCATGTTCAAAATGATGAATCTGATACTCTGTAAAACAACCAAGATGTCATAAGATTCACAAATTTCAAAATAACAAGTGTTTTCATGCTCAAATCACTCATAGTTTTCAGATCTGACAACATGTCTGACAACTATGTATGACTATCTTCATTCAAAAGTGATTTCAACTGTTGTTATGAAATTTGTGATGATTTCATCATATTTCATACTAAAGTATGTACCTCAGATTAGTGAAACCTATGTTCATATAAACATTAGTGTTCTGCTAATATAGAAAAAGGGAAATAAAGTTTTAGTCAAAATTTCTTATGTGCTAAATGGCAGGTTGAGAATCCTCAAAAGGACCAAATCAACTTTGTCAAAACACATGAAGAAAATCTGGGGTCAAAACAGTCCAAATCATATGTAATGTGAGAAATTGGTAATAAAACATGTACAAATGTGGCCAGATCTCTCAAAACATTGCTGAAAGTGATTTTGGATTGAGGATTCTTTCATAAAAAACCTCCCAGTAATTAATTTATTACTTATGAATGGGAAGGGTAAAAAGGGAAGAAGAAAATGAACAAATCTCAAAAGTGTGCTTATCTCAAAGCTTTTGAAACTAAAAGAAAAAGAGTATAAGCATAAAACACTTATGAGGTCAAAGTTGGGTAAACAGTGGTCATCATGCAACTGTGTGTTTTCATCAAATACAGGAATCGTTCAGGTAACAATGGCATCTCCAGTGATTGACCTTAAAAGAAGAATCTACAATCAATTGTCAAGAAAATGACCCTAAACAATGGTTTAAATAACTTGAGAATGATATGATCATGTTCTTACTTGAAAAGCTGTCGGATCCTTTTGATGTTATTTTCAAAACATCCTTTAACTATTTCTTAAGGTGTTTTTCTCAAATAAAACCAGATATATTACTTCATTTTCTTTGAATAATATATTTTGGACTTTTACTCATTTTTGATAGTAAAATGTTCATCTCTGGTCAGGATGTAATTTCCTTATTTTTGTGTGAAATTACTATTCCTAAAACTAATCAAAAGGAAATGGTACACATGTCAAGGTCATGTCAAGCTCAAGTTAGTTTATCACTAATCAAAAATTGATTGTAAAATGATTTTGAAATACTAAGTACTCATGTTCTAATTCAAATAATTAGACATAAAATGAGTAGCCTTAGTAGAAAAGTCTTCATCTCTGGGATGCTAAACCACTGTCAGGGATACTGAACATGTGGCAAAACCTTGAACAAAGATTTCTGAGATAACTGCTGGCAATTTAAACTTGATAATCTACATCTAAAATGTATTTTGTTAAGCATAGCATTCCTGAAGCTAAACAGATGTTGGACATGATATTGTGTTCACACAAGACAAAATCAATTCCTACATCTGAACAAGCAGATGCTAATACTATTTGTCAAAAGTTAAACCATTGCTGCACTAACAGTTGTTGTACAAATGGTCCTCATTTTTCTACCACTGTTCTCCCTTAAATGCTGTCGTGCCTCAACATCTGCTCTCTAATATCTGTCCACTGCTGAAAGTCAACCCATGTTCTCATTTTCTTTGATAAGCACTGATGTTCAAAATCAGTGTTGTATCCACTGATATGCTATCCACTGATGCAGTAAAAGCATCCACTGATGGTAAAAATCACCCACTGCTTCATTTATTACCGTTGTAACCACTGATATTTGTTTTCATCAGTGGTCCTCCATAACAACTGTCCTCCACTATTTACTCTTTCATCAGGGGTTGGCACATGGTCAGTTTTTAGTCGTCAGATCATTATAACCGCTGCCACATCAGTATTCAATTTTTCCCTAAAATAAAACCCTGATTAAACCCAAACAGGGGCTCACACTGTCGAATTGAATTCCAAAAATTCTCTTCTCAAAGAAGTTTCCCACTCTTCTTCACAAAAACTTTCTTCGATCTTCTTTATCAAAAATAACGAAATCAAAATCGAAACCAAAATCAAAATCATCTTCCTCATCTGCTCCTAAAGGCGCCACTCAAATGGCTGTTGAACTGAGCGAAATACCATTCAAAGCCCCTCACAACTACTTGGCTATTCTCACAAAACCCTCGTCCAACAACACCTTCGACGCCATCATCAACACCTTATCTGCATCAAAGTACAAAACTTTGATAACCGCAGATGCTCCCATCTATCTTCAAACCTAGAGAGAGTTCTGGAAAAATGCCACCCTTGAAAAACAAGGAGACATCATCACAGCCATCAACTCCTCGATACGGGGTAAGAAGATTCAAATCTCTCCACAATCTATTTCTGAAGTCTTCAAACTCGATAACTTGAAAGGTAAAACCTCATTTTCTAAAACCGAGTTGAAAAAGGATTTCAAGAACAGGGGTTATGCAGAGCAACCAAAAAGGGATACCTTACAAAAGGGTTATTTCCCTTCTGCACCCAGATTTTTATTTCACACACTGTTAATGTGTGTTTCTAATAAAACAACGTCTTTTAATGAAATACCAACAAAAATTCAATGCCTGGGGTATGCAATTTTAAACAATGAAAACTTTAATTACTCCCAGGAAATATTTGATGATTTGGTAAAAAACGTTGATAATAAGGCATTTCTGCTCTTTCCAAGATTTTTAAGCTACTATTTTGAACAAAAATTTGTAGAGATAGATACAGACTTGCCCAAACAAGGTGCTTCTTTTAAAATAAACTGTTTAACACCTGAAACATTCTCTAGAATGTTGGCACCAATAAAAACAAAAGCAGAGGTGCCTGAGCAGAATTTAGCAGATGAAACTGCTCCTCAGGTATCGGCTGCTGAGCCCACTGCTCCAGGTGATCAAAGCAGCACACCCACTGCTTTGAAACCCACACCTGCCACCACAAAAAGAACCAAAAAGAAAACATCCAGAAAGCTCACCAAACCCAAAACAAAGGCACCTCTGGAAGATGAGATCCCAGAGTCAATGCCAGTGACAACACAAAAGTCACCAATAACCACTGCTGCTACTTCCTCACAGCAGATGGAAGAAAGATCTCAACCTTTGCCTCAAACTCCTCCTGCATCCTCACAAAAGTATCAGGTTGTAAACACAGGGACCCCACAATATGAAGCTCTGGATCCACTCGGATCCATCTTCCACAGTCCTGATCCCAAGGACATGTCTCTTTCAACTCCTTTACCCTCACCCCACATAATACCACCATCCACTATACCCTTGTTGCATGTAGCTGATGTTACTCAGACACAAACCAGTTCCTCTCAATTACCTATCACTGAGAGTACACTTCCACATGTGACTGGGTCTGATGTTGACATCTCTGCTATCCCAGCAACAACTGAGGAGGTTACACTGCAGGAGTTACAAGTAACTCCTATCAGTAGTTCAAGCGGAGCAGCAACTACAAATGTTGGATCAACAGATCTGCATTTGGGCAGTTGTTTCATTAGTAAGACTCCCTTGAAGGCAATTTCTATAATAACACCTATGATAACCACCAGTGAGTATGTATTGCCCTCTGGTACCCTCAAAAGGTTATCTAGTGTTGAAGAAAGAAGTCCCCAGTACCAAGAACAAGGGGCATCAATGAATGACTTCTGGGATTCAGTTCCAAAGTCACACATTGGTACAACCACTGCTGGTGGGGATTCAGATGATCCTGTTAATTCAGGTGATGATTCAAAATATAAGGAATTGACGGCCAGGGTTGAAAACCTGGAAACCTCAGTTGCTGAAATAAAGGATATGGTGCAGCAGCTGTTAAAAGCTCAGAAAGCCCAATCCACTGCTCCTCCAGCTCAAGCATCTGCTCAACAAGCACCTGCTGCAAATGAGTTATGGAACATGTTCCAACCACTGCTGGAAAGACAAAAGCAAATGGCAGATCAGCAGCATGCTATACATGTTCAAAAGCTGACAAATATGGTGGAATCAAGGTTCAAAGATACCCAGGAAGATATCAAAGCTATCAAAGCTCACATTCAAAGTGCCTCTGGAAAAGTTCCCTCCACTGTTCTCTTCATGAATGAACCCTTCTCAGATAATGCCAAAAAGGGGGAGAAGATCAAGTGGAAGAAAAAGGGAATTGATGATGGTATATATGTTGAGCCAGAAAATAGCCAAACTAAAACTGCAGTATCAACACACACCACATCACCACACACCACCACAACTACTGCTCCACCACCATCTGTGTCTACAGCACCAAAACCATCATCACCATCAAAATCTGCCACCCCATCATCACCTCCTGCCAAAAAGCAGAGGACAACAGATGTTACAACATCTGTTGTAATGGCAACAGTGGTTGAAACACCAGTTGTTTCAACTGCTGTTAGTCAACCACTCATCACCACTCAAACCCCTGCCATCACAACCCCTGCTCAAAAGCAGAAGACATCTGTTGATACATCAGTAGTTGTAATGACAACAGCGGTTGAGACACCAGTTGTTTCAACAACTGTTAGTCAATCATCCACCACTGCTCTCACCTTTCCTACATCACAACCAAAGCTCTTCAACAGAAAAAGAAAGCCAATCTCTGCCGATGAGGGCATACATGATCCTAATGCTGCAAAATATCCACTGGAACTTGAAGCTATCAAAAATGAGATGAGGCAATTCTGTACAAAAGAAGATCCTTCAAAAAGAAGATTCTCCTCACTCATAGACTACATGGCACCAGAGGATATGGATGATTATCTCAAGATCAAGGCAATGCAAGCTAAAATAAGAGCTAAAGTTGAAAGTGAAAGTGAAGGTTTAAGTGACGAAGGCATTGCTAAAAGACTGGAGTTCTTCCTCTCAAAAGTGAAGCAGATGGAAGAGTTTGCAAAAGAACTGAACAAAGAAAAGGCTGATCAATGAAATAAATTAAGAAAAGAATACCAGCCTATATCATGAAAGAAAAATTCTACCCTGCTGAAGCAAACCAGTTTGAAGAATGGCCAATAGTTGCTTTAAAGCATGAGGCAGAAAGGATTGAAAAAATAAAGAATGATCCTAAAAAGAAAAAGAATGCTCCAAATTGGAGCAAATACAAAAAGCTCATTGCTGACCTAACTGCTGAGTACAAAAAGAAGAAAAAGGAGTTGGTGGATGCAAAAATGGATACTGCTGAAGCCATATCAAAATGGTCAAAGCAGCAAACTGATGAAGCCTATGAAAGGCTGAAGAAAAGGAAGATAACTGTTTCAGGCACTTCAAAGAAACGTGAACAAATGATGAAGCTTGAACAGCAGATTGAAAACCTCAGAACACTGTTCAAATCAGCAGATAATCCTACTCTTGTGATAAACCAAGAAGAAGGAAAACAACTGTCTGAAGAAGAGGTCAAAGAAAAGGAAGCTGAGTACTTCAATGATGCCATCATGAAAATGGGTCTAAAAGAAGAGAACTCAACAAAGCTTCAGAACCTTTTTAAGAAGATATTAACCAAGCCTGCATCACCAAACACTTTGACAGGCATGACAGACTTTAAAAGGCAGGAGCTGATCGAAAAGGAGACTGCAGAAGACATAGCTACAGCTAACAATGTCATTGAGATGGCCTTCAAAAGAATGTCTGAAAGTCTGCAAGTTTTCACAAGGCCAACATCTCCAAACTCATCTTCAAATAAATCTCTCCCAAGAAACCCATTAGGATTAAAAATACTAAAGTGGATGTCTAATCAAAAGACCCACGTATTGACCTTGGTCAGATCCAATGGCGAAATGAAGTATATATCAAGGAAAGAAGCACTAGGCCTTAGTGTTGAAGATTTGCAGGATCTCCTTGAACTTACATTGTGTAGGATGAATATGACCTGAGTTCCAAGAATTTTGAAGAAAAATTTAAAGAATAAGCTAAGGAACTTCTGATGAGGAATAAAGGTCCAGAATAATGAAGGGTTTTGGCATTATCTGTTCCAGGGGGAGATTGTTGGGATTGAACCCTATCAGAGGAACAGATAATGAAAGCCAAAACCGGATCACAATAGTGGACTCATAATAAACAGCTGCTTACACTTGGTTTTCCCCTTGACAGTGGTATTTTAATAGCTGATGGATCTTAAGTACTGCTCACTATAACAACTGATGAACCAAACACTGATAAGATTCTAAAGACTGCTGAAGACAAACACTATTGCTCTATCTACTGCTGTTTCATAAATAATTCTGAAGACACAAGCACTGCCCATTCAAAGACTGATCACCTTTGAAGAAAGCACTGAAGCTCAACATCAGTGCTCAGGCTACAACAGTGGAACAATTGTTATCTCTTGTTTTGTATTGTACTTATAATCAGATGTTACACATCAGTAGTTTGTTTAGAACAGTGTTTATAGGTTGTTAGTTTGTTAGATGTCACTATCATGGTGACGTCAGCTGAGATGCTTCAGTGGTTTGGTTTGCCTATAAATGGAGCAGTACCCTGTACTGTTACATTTGATTGACTGAGTGGTTTCTTCTCATCCAGTCTAATCCTTTCATCTTGTGCAACCAACCTTGGGGTATTAGGCTAAGGGGGAGCTTAGTTATGTAAGCATGCTTGTAATCTTTTGATTTTCATTGTAATCATTCGACTCAAAGTAAAGCAAGTGTTTATCATACTATTCTCTTCTTTGATTGTGTTTACAAAGTTTGTATCCATTTCCACTGCACTTTACATCATTTCATATACTCTGAATGTTCAACTCTTACAAACAAGCACAATCATGACAGCCTCCGATCCTAACACGTGAAGAACAGGGCTATTAGTAATTTTTTATAATTGTTTTTAAACTTGAAGTGACTTTAAATAAAGTTTGAAACTAATTTTTATATAAATGAAACTTAAGGGTTCATTTATGTCTTAATTGAAAGATGTTTAAACAAAAAATGAATAATACATGAGGAAAGAGGTGCCTCATCTGTGTTGTTCAGCTTCACCAAAAGAAAAAAAAAGTTATATGTTCTTAGGGGAGTTCTTGAAGCCTTTAAATCTTCAATCCTTTAAACATATTTTCGCATCGTTATAAATATTTTGGTCTTTTGTTTGTTAAACAATATTTAGTTTAGTTTATGTGTAATAGCGGGTCCTTTGAATGAACGAAGATTTTTTAGTTTTATTTGGAGTTATTATTGTTTGATTCGACCCAAATCTAATAGCCTAGTCGAATATCTAAGCTGATTCATAGCGATAAGAAAAAAATAATTGGGTCTTTAAACAAAAGAAATAAGAGAAAAATAAATTTATTTCGTTAAAGGGGTATCTTTTATAGTATATAGGCAAAAATGGAACTAAAAAAACAAAAAAAAAGTCAAGTCTTTTAACACATCTAATCAATAACTAGCAAAAAGTATTGTCACTTTAGCGCCACGTATGCATAAGGATAATAACTAAACCACTCAATAACTACGTGTAGTGGATTAACTCACTGACGGATCCATGAACTTTTTCTAGTGGGTTACTTTTGGTAGATTCTCTTTAATTCTCACTAATTTTTTTCTTTTTTTTTTCAAACCGAGTGGGTTCCCGGAAACCCACAAAAAAGACCTAGATCCGAACTTGGAATAACTACAAAATAAATTAAAGAAAAAAAAGGAAAAACATAATTGGTTGAAGCACCTCTTGGCCCCACTCCTTTGCCTTTGGTGCTCGCCATTTCAACGGCGGAAGCGCCGTTGGCGCCCCATCCATCTCGCCCGTAATGGATTAACTAACTTGATAATGGTGAAATGGAGCCAATTGGCAGCCCTACCCCCCCCCCCTCTCCTTTGCCTTTGGCGCTCGCCATTCCAACGGCGGAAGCGCCGTTGGCGCCCCATTCATCTCGCCCGTAATGGATTAACTAACTTGATAATGGTAAAATGGAGCCAATTGCCCCCCCCCCCTCTACTACCTCCACAACGTACATTGAATGGCAAGTGATGGTTGAGAAGATAGAATTGGGCCAGAAAAATAGAATTGGGCCAGAAAATAAAGAAATAGAAATTAGACTTCTTTGTTTGGGCTTACTGGTTATGGGCTATGCTGATTAGCAGTTAAAATTGGGGCCTATGTCTGAAATCTTATCTTACTATACTAATAAACGAAAATCTAACTACTGGGTGTCAGCCCAGTGGCCACCACACCCCGCAAACACCGTGGGGACTTAGGTTCGACTCCGGTCGTTAGCGTATTATAAATCGCACCTGATGTCCACTCGGCTGGGGGAATCACCGCCAGGCAGCTATGTGGTGTGCTAGCCTGTGGAGTTGGAATACTCCGGTGGTTAATGGTACCACGCAACTACCATTTTTTTTTAAATGAAAATCTTTTTGTACACGTGTCACTCTCTGGTGCTTCCTCCCTTTTAATAATAGTATTACATATTAATTTTATACACAAAATATAATATAATATTAATTAATATAGTTAGAGATAAACGTCTAAATTCAAATTTAAATAATAATTATCAATAACAAATATAAATGTATCAAATAATATAATAAGTATAATATTATTTAATATAGTTAGAGATCAAACATATAATTTCAAATTTAATTAATAGTAAATTACTTTTTGAGTCCCTATGTTTTAGTGGTTTTAACCACTTGAATGCAAAATCAAAAAGTTTAACATTTTGAGTCTCTAACTGCTCATTCACACTCTCTGTAAAAAATTCAAAAAACCTTTTGTAAGGTTGAGTTCTCTAAGTTCTCACAACTTGTAGAAGTTTTCATTTTACCCTAACCATATATATTTGTTAAAATAAAATATATTATTTGGATATAAACTATAATTACTAATAAAGTATCAAATCACATGTACAAGTAACGAAAATATAACTGTTCTTTATTTTTACTAATTTATCTAAATAAGTCATTTCATTAATAAGGATTATATACAAGTTTATAATTTACATTTTTCATCACTCAGCCCGTGTAATACACGGGGTTGTAAGCTAGTTGAATTAAAAGCAAAATAATAATGTGCTATGTTTTTTTAAACAAATGAAATACGGGCTTATCATTTACATGTGGGACAGCACTTTGAAAGAATTAGAGTAAATTACAATTTGAGACCCTATGGCTAACACCTAATGGTAAGTTAAAGTCCTTATTTGGTACAATTGAACAATCAAGTTCTTGTAGTTGTTGATTTGGATCAATCACATCCCTGTTAACAGAATTCATTGGTTAACTGTTAGTTGACCAATAAAAGAGTAAATTATAAGTTTTGTCCTTTATGTTTACGTTAAATTGCAGGCACTGTCCTTTTGACCAAAAGCTTACAGGCGTTGTCCTTAACCTTTCAAAATCTTGCATGGTTTGTCCTTTAAGCCAAACCTGGTTAGAAATATCATTTAAAACTTGTCATGTGCAATGCACATGAGGGTAAAATGGTAATTTCCCTCTCAACCATTTCCATTCCCCCATTTATAACCCTCATCCCTCTTTCTTCTCAACATTGATGATCTGTAAAATGGCTATGACGATTGATGATAATGTTGTTGTTGTTGTTGTTGTTGCTCTTATTGTAGTCCCAATCCACATAATCTGCCAAACTGAATCAGAAATTCACATCAAACATAAACTCTAGATCACGGCGGTGAAGAGGAAGTAGAGGTTGCCAGAGCGGAGGAGATAGGAGGCGTGGGTGGAGTTTCCGGTGGAGAGATCAGATTTGAGGATGATGGGCATGCCAAGGCCCCAGGAGAAGTGGCGGGCGGTGTTGGTGGCGTCGGAGCACCAGAACTCGATGTGGTGGAAGTTTTTGACGGTGAATTTGTTCGACATGGGGTTGGTACGGATGAAGTTTTTGAAGCCTACTAGCTTGAAGGCGGAGGTGGGGTGGTCAGATTGGTCTCCGGCGACGGTGACAACGTAGCTTCTGTTCCCATTTTTTTGTTGGTTTGGGTCTTCTTTACAGTTTAATATCATTATATTGTGCTTCTTTTCTATATTTTGTTTACAGCTTGTTATGTTATACTATGTTATTATCTTTATTTTATTTATACTTTTGTCACTTTGTTATGTGATTTTACCATTTGTTTATAACATATACTAGGTTATAACTCCGTGTATTACACGGACTGAATAAATGAATTTTATATACCAAATAATAAAACATTATCTTTTTAAAAGCCTCATTTATTGCACGGGTTGAAGAAATGTAATCTATACATATAATAAAAGAAACCATGTTAGGGACACATGACGTTCTATGAGTCAGTCTTAATTATTTTTTCTAAATATTTATTATGGAAAATCAATTATTGATAATATTGTAGGATCGCGTTCGGCCCTGTTAGAGTCGATCAGAGAAGTTTCTATCCAAATCAAGAGGCGGAAACTAATGATTTGGTGCAATTCTAGCTAGATTCACTTTAAACTTGTTGTTGTATTGATATTGAACACAATTACAAGGTCTGACAGCACTTCGGCAGCATACCGAAACAAAAACACCTTCAACTATGTGTATTCAGTTCGCTCATACGTCCCTATTTATAGACAAGTGATGTGTGTAAAATGCAACATATAAATTACATCAAATAAGGCATAAAACTAACCCTTTTTAAGTACTAATGTTGGAAAAAGAGTGTTTTTGTCTTCCTTTTGTATTTTCAGGATGAAATGAGCTCAAATTCACAAAAGAAGCAAAAAGACAGCTAATTCTAACATAAATACAAGAAAATGAGTAAAAGTAGACTGCCCGAACCCCCAACGGCATCCTCCAAAGCAAAGAAGAGAAAACAGAAGCCTGAACACGCCCCGTGCTCAGCCAGCACGGGGTCGTGCCCAAGAAGCAGCAGAAAAGACAAACCTGTAGAAGCTTCTATTGCCCACCACGGGGCCGTGTCCAGTGAGCACGGGGGCGTGGCGAAAGTACAGCAGGCGCATTAATTGTAATTGCGAATTACAATTAATGAAGAGAGAGAGTGTCAGACGGGCACGGGGGCGTGTCCAGCGGACACGGGGCCGTGCCCAGCCTTCTGTTCAGCCTATAAATAGGAGTGCTTGGCTTCATTCCAAATCATCCCTTGGCACAGCACCTCTCTCACACTTCATCCACCACCCACCACCACCATAACACCATCATCCACCACCATCATCCATTGTCCATCGTAGAGTGTGTGAGTCGTCTCGGGATCCAAGATTGATCGTAAGAGTTCTTGACAATCAAGGCCATGTTTGCCTAAGTCTCTTACATCACTTGGTGAAGACAAGTGTTTAGTATAATACTTTTTATTTTTAATCTTTTGCACTTTTTATTTGGTTTTATATTAATGACTTTAATAACTAGTTGCTTATGTTGAAGGTGATCTTTCCTTATCGTTTGTCCGTGGTGTCTTGGCGTTATTTTACTGTCTATATAAAATAAAAGATTTTCACCATTCATATCTCCACGGTCTATATGGAGGTATGTTGGCTACCTGGTCAGGGGTTAAGGGAACGGTTTGGTAAGGGTCTTGCCCTTGTTCAGCGTTTAGAGGTCCTGCAAAGGACCTGGGTCAATTTTAGTAGGATCTCCTTCAATGCTCATAGGTATTGAATGGCGGGGATCCAAACTCTTTGACCCCCTCATAAGTTAACTACTATTAATACTATAACCCGGCTAGTTAGGACTGTATCCCTGCTGACTCAGACTACTTAGCCGAGGGTAACGTCACTGCCAAAAGCGGGGCCTACCATAATTTGCATTAATAACTTAATTCATTATCTTCCAATAATCCAACCCTTTAGGATTGTATCCTTGCTGACTCAAACTACTGGGTTGAGGGTAACGTCGCCTTCAAAAGAGGGGCCTACTACAATAACTAAGATAATCTCTTAAACAAGTGCAAAAGTGCGAAAATAATCAAAGGTTATACTAATACACGAGTCGGATCCAAGTGATTCATCTTGTCTATCTGTTTTTATTTTATTTTTATTTTTCAGCATTTAGTTAGTTTTTATTTCCTTAGTTTAAAAACATTTTTCTAACTTTTTGATTTGATTAGACGTTGAGGATAAACCGGTACTAAAAGCTCTTGTGTCCTTGGACGACCTCGGTATCTTACCAACACTATACTACGTCCACGATGGGTGCACTTGCCCATATGTGTGTTTAGTGTTAGTGAATATCGTGTTTTATAAATTTAAAACTTGGCTAAAGGTGTAAAAAAGGGCTTAATTATACATTAAAAATATATTACACTACACACGCATCAAGTTTTCGGCGCCGTTGCCGGGGACACAAGGATTTTAAGAAAGTTAGGAATCAACGGCCTAATCATATTTTTATTTTTCTTTTTAATTTTTTTTAGGATTTTCTTAGTTTTTCAGCTTCTGCAGAGCTCAGCACGGGCCGTGCCTGATCGGACACGGGCCGTGCCCAGCATCGTTACTGGCAGTTTTTGGTTTTCCAAGTTACAGAAGGCTGACCACGGGGCCGTGTCGGTGCAACACGGGGCCGTGTCCAACTTCCAGTAACTGGGATCTGGAAAACAATCACTGTAACTCCGACCACGGGCCGTGTTCGCTGAACACGGGGCCGTGGTGAACCTTCTGACCAGCATTCTTTTCTGTTTTTATTGCAGGACTTGGAACCCGACGCCAATCTTACATAGTGTATGAGCTCCAGTTCTAATAAGGACATAAAAGAACCTCTAGAAGAACCCGAACGCTTTCTCAGAAAAAGATTAAAAGCTAGAAACCAAGAGAAGGTTTCGGGTGATCCACCTCCAATGGCGGACCAACGTACCCTCATGGATTATCTACGACCCACCGTAGGTAACCTAGGCGCCGCTATCAATGCTCCGAATCTTGAAGCTAATAACTTCGAACTTCGGCCGCATTTGATACAAATGCTCCAAAACTCCGCAACCTTCCATGGGCTTGCGGACGAGGATCCCCATCTGCATATTACTAATTTCTTAGAAATATGTGATACCTTTCGGATCAACGGAGCATCAAATGACGCCATCCGCCTCCGAATGTTTCCTTTCTCACTAAAAGACCGAGCGAAAGCTTGGCTCAACGCCCTCCCAGCTGGATCGGTAAACACCTGGGATGAACTAGCCCAAAAATTTCTATATAAGTATTTCCCTCCCGCTAAAACGGCTAAATTAATGACTGAAATTAATACATATTCACAAGAGGACGGGGAATCCTTATATGAAACTTGGGAAAGGTTCAAGGAGTTATTACGCAAGTGTCCACATCACGGCCTTGCGATATGGCAACAAGTATCCACTTTCTATAATGGATTGTTGCCACACACAAGGCAGACACTTGATTCTAGCTCCGGGGGACTTCTAGGTAATCGACGCCCGCATGAAATATATAACCAAATTGAGGAAATTGCTCAAACCAATTTTCAATGGCACACCCCCCGAGGCAATAAATCTATTGCCCCGGGCGCCCATAAGGTCGATGAAAACACTTCTTTACAAGCCCAAATCGAGGCCCTTTCTTCAAAAATAAAAAAATTGGAAATGACAAAAACAGTCTCGGTTATGGCTTGTGAAGGGTGTGGTGGGTCACATGAAAATTGGAGTTGTATGAAAGAAACAGACGATCAACAAGAATTGGTAAGCTACATTGATAATAGACCTAGGCCGTCGGGTCCTCCAACGGGAACTTACAACCAAGGATGGCGAAACCACCCAAACCTTGGTTGGAGAGAACCCGGCAATAGTAGTAACCAACAAACCCAACGAACAAACTTTCAACAACCAAGAAATGAGTCACAAAATTTCACTCAACAACAAAGTGGACGAGAAAGGCTTGAAGATACGGTATCTCGCCTCATCTCCGACACTGAAAAGAAAAACTCGGAAAGATTTCTACAATTAGAATCAAATTTTAGAAATCAACAAGCTAGTATTCAAAACATAGAAAAACAATTAAATCAAATAGCTCAAAATTTTGCCGAGAGAGCGCAAGGCGCATTACCTAGCAATACCGAAACAAACCCAAAAGCTCAAGTTCACCTCATCACGCTACGAAACCGCACCGTAGGGCCTGCAGAAGCGCCGCCGCCAACAGAAGAAACGGTACCCACACATCTGCAGGAAAAGAACTCCCCTCCATCACCAGAGCCTACCAAAGCTCCTCGAGTTCCGTACCCCGGTAGGTTAATTCGTCAAAAGACCAATGAGCAATTCGCGAAGTTCGAAAGTCTATTAAAGCAATTGCATGTCAATATTCCTTTTATTGAGGTCCTAACCCAAATGCCCAAATACTCTAAGTTCATGAGGGACTTCCTCACTCATAAAAAGAAAATTGAAAATTTGCAATTAGTCAATTTAGGCGAAGAATGCTCTGCCCTCGTACTCAATAAACTTCCCCAAAAGAAAATCGATCCCAGAAGCTTCACGATTCCCTGCTCAATAGGGGAGTCCCCCGTTCGTAATGCCCTAGCCGACCTTGGGGCTAGCATTAACCTCATGCCCTCATCAATGTTTAAAAGACTCGGTCTGGGAACCACGAGTCCTACAAAAATGAGCATACAACTCGCTGATCGATCCGTCAAATTTCCACAAGGTGTCATCGAAAATGTCTTGGTAAAGGTAAGCAGATTCGTCTATCCAGCCGACTTTGTCATACTCGATATGGAGGAAGACACCGAGGTCCCTCTCATACTAGGGAGACCTTTTCTTGCCACCGCACAGGCGGTGGTAGATATGAATGACGGAACACTCACCTTGAGGTATGGGGATGATGAAATAAAATTCGGAGTTGGGAAGAGAATAGAGGACGACGACACGGTTAACTACATGAAGGTTATTGATTCGAGCTTGGATGCTGCTCTCCGACGGTGTAACATGGGACGCCAAGCATCCCACTCAGAAAACATATAACCTCACATTGGGTCTAGCCAAAGACCCTTATAAACGTGGCGCACCACGGAGGCATTCCGCGGAACTATCCTTAGTTTAGTTTAATCCTTTAGTTTTAATTTGCACAAATAAAACACACTCGTGATGGTAATGGATGAAAAAGGGAATGAGAAAAATGACCCCATGCACGAAGAACGGAGCAACCCGACACAAATCTCCATTACAGAAGGCTCAACACGGGCCATGCTCAACTAACACGGCCCCGTGCTGAGCCACCCGCAGGAAAACACCCAGTTCAGGTAACTGGACACGGGCCGTGTTCACCAGACACGCCCCCGTGTCCAGGCTTCTGTCTCATTTCTTTAATTTCTGTTACTGGCACCTGAACACGGGGCCGTGTCCGGTCCCCACGGGGCCGTGTCCAGACTGCCAGTAACATAAATCTTTGCTTTTTAACACCACATTACACATCCAATCAACCTAAAAATTTATTTTTGGGACACATTGAGGACAATGTGTAATTTAAGTGTGGGGGGGAAGCTAACACTTTGAAATTTTGCTAGTCCTAAGAACAAGCCTTACACATTCATTTTTTTTACTTGTCTAAAGTTTAAGTTAGGAATCCCAAGATTAATAAGGTTATATTCTTATAAAATTTACAACCGAGAGCGTCGTGATGACAAGAACCAACATAAGAAAATTATGAAACGGCATAACAAGTCTAGTTAAAATTTGATTATATATACTTGATCACATTAAAAACCCATTCCCACAAAAGTGAGCTTTGAGCCTTTATTGAGCATACAAATTTACATCTTTAGACTAAATGCTCATCTTTCGTTTCTTATGTGAATAGCCGCTTGGTTCTTACAATTCTAGAACTTGCCACGACGATTCATTCCCGATCCTTACCAACTTAAACCCAAGTAAGTAAATGATGGAGGCATTAGGACTAACCATTTTTCTTTCTACACCATTATTTTTCATTTTTTTACCACCTACCCAAAAATCCCCCTAGTTAACCCCTTTGAGCCTAAACCTTTCGTTTCTTTACCCTGAACCCTTTTCACCCACCAAAAACCCTTTTTATTTTTCACCCTTTATTTTAGTAACAAGCTCGGTTTTTCGTAAGCTCGTTCTTTTATGTGACTGAAAAAAATAATAAATAAATAAATATGATGATGATGAAGTTAAAAACAAACAAGGTATGCAAACAAAAGCTTGTTTGGAGAAATACTTCAAAATAAAAAGTCACTAAAAACAAAGTGTGTTACGAAAACCGACGCTTTTTATGCTTTTCGCCCTTTCACTAACCACTAACCCAACCACCCACCTTTAGTCCAAGCCAAACCCTTCACCCTAAAAGTCCTCTTGATATTTACAAAGGTATAAAGTTAAAAAGGAGGAGGATTGATTGCTTGGCAAGCCTATGGAAGGCATAAGTTCCATGCCGCTCTCGAGTGATTCACAAAAAATACACCTTCGGCCGAGTGTTGAGTGATTTCTCCCGTGAGGTATGTGAACTTGTATATAAATGGAATTTTAAAAAAGACATGTTATGGCCAAATAAGTAATTTATCCTATGAAACGTTCTAAATAAATCATAACGAATAGGATTGTAAATAAATAAAAATAAAACCCAAAAAGATCTTGGATCCCCGACACTCTATGACAAGCCAAAAACCTTCTATTCTACCCATTCCATTTGGGAGTGTAAGCCACATTTAAAGAGTTTTGCTTGAGGACAAGCAAAAGTTCAAGTGTGGGGGTATTTGATGTGTGTAAAATGCAACATATAAATTACATCAAATAAGGCATAAAACTAACCCTTTTTAAGTACTAATGTTGGAAAAAGAGTGTTTTTGTCTTCCTTTTGTATTTTCAGGATGAAATGAGCTCAAATTCACAAAAGAAGCAAAAAGACAGCTAATTCTAACATAGATACAAGAAAAGGAGTAAAGTAGACTGCCCGAACCCCCAACGGCATCCTCCAAAGCAAAGAAGAGAAAACAGAAGCCTGAACACGCCCCGTGCTCAGCCAGCACGGGGCCGTGCCCAAGAAGCAACAGAAAAGACAAACCTGTAGAAGCTTCTATTGCCCACCACGGGGCCGTGTCCAGTGAGCACGGGGGCGTGGCGAAAGTACAGCAGGCGCATTAATTGTAATTGCGAATTACAATTAATGAAGAGAGAGAGTGTCAGACGGGCACGGGGGCGTGTCCAGCGGACACGGGGCCGTGCCCAGCCTTCTGTTCAGCCTATAAATAGGAGTGCTTGGCTTCATTCCAAATCATCCCTTGGCACACCACCTCTCTCACAATTCATCCACCACCCACCACCACCACCATAACACCATCATCCACCACCATCATCCATTGTCAATCGTAGAGTGTGTGAGTCGTCTCGGGATCCAAGATTGACCGTAAGAGTTCTTGACAATCAAGGCCATGTTTGCCTAAGTCTCTTACATCACTTGGTGAAGACAAGTGTTTAGTATAAAACTTTTTATTTTTAATCTTTTGCACTTTTAATTTGGTTTTGTATTAATGACTTTAATAACTAGTTGCTTATGTTGAAGGTGATCTTTCCTTATCGTTTGTCCGTGGTGTCTTAGCGTTATTTTACTGTCTATATAAAATAAAAGATTTTCACCATTCATATCTCCACGGTCTATATGGAGGTATGTTGGCTACCTGGTCGGGGGTTAAGGGAACGGTTTGGTAAGGGTCTTGCCCTTGTTCAGCGTTTAGAGGTCCTGCAAGGGACCTGGGTCAATTTTAGTAGGATCTCCTTCAATGCCCATAGGTATTGGATGGCGGGGATCCAAACTCTTTGACCCCCTCATAAGTTAACTACTATTAATACTATAACCCGGCTATTTAGGACTGTATCCCTGCTGACTCAGACTACTTAGCTGAGGGTAACGTCACTTCCAAAAGCGGGGCCTACCATAATTTGCATTAATAACTTAATTCATTATCTTCCAATAATCCAACCCTTTAGGATTGTATCCTTGCTGACTCAAACTACTGGGTTGAGGGTAACGTCGCCTTCAAAAGAGGGGCCTACTACAATAACTAAGATAATCTCTTAAACAAGTGCAAAAGTGCGAAAATAATCAAAGGTTATACTAATACACGAGTCGGATCCAAGTGATTCATCTTGTCTATCTGTTTTATTTTATTTTTATTTTTCAGCATTTAGTTAGTTTTTATTTCCTTAGTTTAAAAACATTTTTCTAACTTTTTGATTTGATTAGACGTTGAGGATAAACCGGTACTAAAAGCTCTTGTGTCCTTGGACGACCTCGGTATCTTACCAACACTATACCACGTCCCCGATGGGTGCACTTGCCCATATGTGTGTTTAGTGTTAGTGAATATCGTGTTCTATAAATTTAAAACTTGGCTAAAGGTGTAAAAAAGGGCTTAATTATACATTAAAAATGTATTACACTACACACGCATCAACAAGCATGGTCCGCTTATATGTACATGTACATATAAGCGGATCTACAACAATGCCGAATAAGCGGACCTATATCCTAACCTAAGAGCAAACCTGATCGATTATGACATAAAAGCGGACCTAGTAATGTTTACATAAGCGAACCTATTCCAAACTAACTTTTCTAGGTTTCCGTGCCATATCCGATCTCTTCATCTCTAAGACTCGATGTAAGACGTAGTCGACAGACGTAAGTGCATCAACAAACTCCCCCTCGGATGTTGACGGAGTCTTCATAGAGTCTTCGCACAAGTCAAACTACAATCTTCATCAGTCGTCAATCTTCCTCTGAAATATCTGTCATTCCAAGAATCCTCGTTCTCTATCTTCATCAATAACCTTTTCTCTTTCAACTGTTTACACGGTGTCTTCAGACTCCCCCTCTCAAACAGCTGGGATCGTGGTCTGGAATTCACATCTTCATTCTTCAACTCAAGATTTATTAACATGCTCCCATCAAGTTCTAGATCGATACATGGTTCCATTCTCTCTCAGGATCAATATCTGGCTCAAGTCCTGCACAATCTCTACCCAACCATAAGTTTCTTCAAAGATTAAAACTTTCCAACAATTCAGAAACTATGTTGATATGCTTATGATAATGATTTTGCGCTCTTTTCAAACAAATTTACCATTTTCGCATACACTCTCCCAAACCAGTTCTTCAAGTTTAGCACTTTGAATTTTGGAAATCAGCATCTCAACACCAGTTGTCGAAACTCTTTTTGACTTTTTCAAAATTTATGCTAAAACACACCAAAAATCTTTTTGAGTTTTCTGAATGAAAGTAGAAAAGCAGAAAACAACTATTTACAGACAATATTTTTGTGAGTTTGTGCAAGAGGATCATATCAGTTATGAAACAGATCACAAACACCGTTAAGCTTGATTACATATTAAGTTCTAAACAATTTACCTAGATTATCAGTATGTTTGTCCACTTAAATTTTCACACAGACTTCAATTGATTCGAGATACGATATTAATGTTTTAAAGACTTAAAACTTAATTATGTATCACTCCACTTGAATATACTCCTGTATCCAGATCCCAAATATTCAGTCTTACAGGTGAGTATACCACAGATGATATCTGTAAAGGGGTAGATGCGAAACCGTGAGAGCTCAGGTCAGAACTTCCGTTCAGCAGAGAGATGACGGCTCGACTTTTGGTGGGTCCCCTTTAGAGGATCTTTTATTACAACAGCAAAGATTATCAATTTTATTGTTTAATCAGATTGCTGAGGGCGAGCTTATGTTTCAAAGCTTTTAGCAGAAAGTATTATTCGGGGACTAGGTCAGTATTTCCATACAACAGAAGTCCCGGAATAATACCCCAGACATCACTGAGTATAAAGACCTAGTATCTCAGAATATGGGACATTTCAAACAAGATTTCGGGGGTTACCCATATATTCAAGAATAGTTACCCACGAATTAAGCAAGTTCGAATTTAGGTTTATATCTCATTTCAATTTACTAAATGTGCGAAAATCTACTGACACATCCGCAGTAAGATTGTTTATCACATTTTGACTTTACAATTCTTTAGCGTGCTGAGATAGTTCACTGATGTACTATCATTTCATCTTTTTCGTAACAAAACTCATTTTTCAGTTTTATCATGTTTTTGTGTTTTTCAAATTTTCTGATGTTTTTGGATTTTCTAAAATTTCTTACTCCCCCTAAAATTCAAATACATCTAGTAAAAATTGAAAACAAACTGTACATAACATGACAACTGATATCGAAACTCTTCAATTCTCCATCCGTTTGGCTTAAACAATCAGAACTCCCCCTCACAACAAACTATTTTCCCATAATGATTTCAAAACACTCAAGTTTGTTTTAATCAGAATGGGTTTTCCGGAAAATAAGTTTAGTTGTTTTTACCTTTTGTAAAATTGGGGTTCAAATCATCATATTGTTTTACCAATCTTATGAATGATAGTTAACTCAAGTTCAAATTAATGACCTTGATTTAACCACTTGTACGATCAACTAGTTCTCATTCTGAACCACTTATAACATCCACAAACATACATCCACTTGTAGATTTAGCAATTAAGCTTTTCAAACCTGTTTTTCAACCAATTACCATCTTTTGGTTGAATTTTCAAGGTGCCGATTCCTACTCCTCGCTTACAAACCTGGGAGTTCCGGCAAGTCCTGCAAAACTTCAAACACAGATTTAGAAGGATGCCGATTCATGATCCACGATACCAACTTGGGATCTCCGGCAAGTCAGGTTTTTATTCTTTGAAAAATATATCCACCCAAGCCTGACCTTCCTTGGGTGTAACAACATCTTCTTTATCTTTACTTTCAACAGACTTGTAAACACGTCCTTTGGAAGTATAAAAATCTTCGATGCTTTTGCCTTACCATTGACCATTTTTCCAAAGATACGTTTTACATTTCCGTTGAAAGTTTTTTCAACATCAAATTTCTTCTTGTCAGAATAAAATTGATTTGATATTTCAACTTTTCCGATTTTGGATTTGTAATTTTTAGCATTCAGTGGCGAAAAATTTACATCGTCCACTATCGGAATTTTCTTTTCAACCTTTTTCTCAACACGTGGCTCCTCTGATTTTATGGAATCAGATTCATCACCAGAACTATTACCTGAACCTTTTACAACCCATTTTTGATTTGGCACATTATCTTTCCTTTTTGAAGCACTCTTTGAACATTCTCCTTTCTCAAAAGTTGAATTTTCAAAGCCAGTGAACTTCCGGGTTGACAGTTCAGTCTTTTCAACAACTTTTTCTTTCATTTTCCCAGAGACCTCATGTTTTGGCTTGAATGTCTTCGGATAATCCTTTGCCACATGACTAGCAATTTTGCATCGAAAACAGGTTCTCTTTTCAATTTTCTTTGGAACTTCATTCTTCTTTAGTTCTTCTTGCTTCTTGGCAAGGAATTCCTGATTTGTCTGTCTTCTGAATGATTGTTCTTTTTCAGCTTCTGACATTTTCCCTGAAACAAACATAGTTTTTGGTTTATACATTTTTTCATTTTTATAGTTTTTCGGTGGGACAAAACCAAGACCTTTCTTTTTGAAATTACGATTATGGTTTGGTTTCTGTCGGAAACTATAACCACAATTGTAACCCATTTTCTTGTTGATTCTTTGTTGATCTCTTGAAGTGTATTGTTTAGGTTTTCCATTAAGATTAAAATCTTTTATTTCAGAAATATTAATTTCTGTTATTTTGAAAATCTTTTGAATCATTTCAAGTCTGACACTTCTTATTGGAAAACTCTCATCAGAATATAATTTGTCAGAACCTTTCAAAGTATATGCCACTTTGACCGATTCATCATTCAAATTAGATTTTGAAAGTAAAAACTCTTTATCATAAACCCGTTTATCCTTTTTGTTTGTCGGCTTTGACATATTTGACCCAGACTTTGACTCGGGTTTGGACTCCGGTTTTGACTCCTCATTGTCATCTTTGTCTAACACCTGATCTACCACACTTTTTATCAACTTTGACTCATGATCAGTGTCGGATGACGTATACATGACATCGATATTTTCTGGCAAGTTATCCGACGGCCCAGACTCCCATTTCAAATTGATTGCTTTATTGACTCTTTCAGAATTTGGATTTCGAGGTGAATATCCATTTTCGACCGGGGGCAGACATCTATTGTAGACCACACTTGATTTCTTACCAGAATTCTTCAACTTTTCTTCATCTTTTGTCACGGATTTTTCTTCTTCAGATATCTTCACTTCTTTAAACGTCTTCAAATCTTTCACAACTGGATAAATCATGTCAACAACAAAAGTAGAACATGAGTAACTATCTAATAACTTCTTAACTTTCTCAGTTTCTATCTTTTGTGTTGCCAGCTCCAACTCGAGATCAGCACATTTCTTAATATGAAAGTTCGCATCATCAAGCTGCCTAAGATATGCTACTTTCAATGTGTTCATCGCCACAACTTGTTCACCACTTGAATCTATATACTTGTTGATTTCTCTGTTCATCGTATCGTACGATTCTTTCAATTTGTGAATATTGTGCAACAACTCATTGTTCTGCTTGATCAGTGAATCACAGTTCATGCACTTTTCTGGGACTATGACTGGTTCAGTGTCAATTTTCACTTCAAATTCAGGAACCTCATTGACTGTCCTGTTATGTTGTAAGAATTCAGCTCTTCTCCTTTTCTCAGCTTTAGCTTCAGCTTTTAATCGCTCTTCCTCTTCTTCCTCTTCTTTGTTCTTCCTTCGTCTTTCTTCAGCAGCTTCCATAACTTTTCTGCACCTTTCTGCACATTTCAAATCATAAGCATTAGCAAGGAAAGCATGAGAAATGTTTTTGGACATCTCTTTGGCCATGAGATCTTGATCCGGACAAAAATCATCCCAATTAAAACCTTCAGCCAACTTCTCATCATCTTGTTCAGCCAAACACACTTTGCTGTCTTTCGGAAGATACTTTTCCCAGGTAAAATTATCATATTTTCCCTGACTAACCACAGATGCCCTTTTATCAACCACATCTTTCCCATGAACTGTTTGTGCCTGTTGCTGTGCTGGTGGTGTGATTTGATGATAGATGGCCTTCTTGTGATAGTCGTTGTTTCCGAAAGGATTCTGGGCTCCGGTAGCTTCACGGTTTTTGCACTCCCTCTTGAAATGCCCCTTTTCCCTGCAACGAAAACATGTAATTTTAGATTTATCAAAACCTAAAGCTGAAACGTTTGCATCACGAAAATCATCACGGCCTGTAATTTGTTTAAACTTTTCAGCACGTCTCATCACACTCGCCATACACCATTTGATATCCATCAATTCCATTTCCTCAGCATCAATTTGATCGTAATCCTCTTTCGTGAGCATTGGATTTCCGATCTTTCGTGCAACAAAGCAACTATAAGACTCTAAAATCATCCCTAACAAAGACATTTGATTTTTTGCAATATCTTCAGTGTAGTCTTGATCATTTTCAAGGCTTAACACAATGTTACACTGAAGTTTTCTACCATTCTTTGTTACAGAGATATTAGGATCGTATGATGAAAATCTTGTGCTGTTTGATTCTTGAGATGCCTTCTTCTCAGGAGAATCTTTAACACTGTAAGCAGTTTCGATCTTTGGAGAATACTTTGGAGAATCAGTAGCACCACTCTTGTAGTACAAACTGATATCCTGTTCTCCATCATAGTTCTTCATCCTAGCGATCTTCCTCTGCTCCATCTCCTGAGCTTCCAGATGCTTGATAAAATCTCCCAAGGTCATAGCTTTGTAATCTTTTCTGTTAGATCTAAGCATCATCAGAAATGTTCCCCATGTTTCGTGTGGAAGCGCATCTGCAAGTTTTTCAACTAATTCATCAGTATCTTTCTTAATACCAAGTTTTGTCATATTTCTCACCAAGTTACAATATCTATCAATAATCTGCTTGGTGTTTTCAGATTTTAAACCACGAAACAAATCGAATTCTTTCTTCATGAGAGATTTTTTATTCTTAAGCATATCATCACTTCCAATAAACTTTGCTTCCAACTCTGTCCAAATCGAATATGCAGTTCCATCATGTTGAAGCAAGATCAGAATGTCTTCTTTTATTGCTTGCTGAAGCAGACTCACCATAAGTTTCTCATCACGGTATTTCTTTTTGTCATTTGTACTCATTTCTCGTATTGTTTGCTGTACCCCATTTTTAACTGGTCTAACATATGGCTCTTCAGTGTGTTCCCACGCATCTAGATGATAAGCTTCGACCCAATTTCCAAAACGTTCAGACCACACATTATAATCATCAATATCCATGAGTTTCGGCGGTTTCTGAGACGTCCCGGTTTCGTTTTCAATCAAAGCATTCTGAGTAATCGAGGTCGGGGTTGCAAAAGCGTTATAGAATTCGTTGTCCATTGTTCAAATGTTACAAAGTTTCACAATTTTCAAATTTAGGCAAACTGTTCACAAAAGCGAGTCTGACACAAGAGCGAGACAACAATTGTTCCAAAAGCGAACCAACACTTGTCACAAAAGCGGACCAATCAAATTGTCACAAAAGCGGACCAATCAAATTGTCACAAAAGCGGACCAGAAGATTGAACCAACTATTGGATCAATAAGCGAACCAGAATCTGATCTTTTCGAGCGAATCTGTACGTATAAGCGAACCAGATTAATGATTTTGGAGCGAACCAGTCAACAATTGACACTAAAAGCGAACCAGTGTTCTTGCTGACGTCATCTTTTGCGCAAATCCGTATTAGCGAACCTCTAAAAATCATGGTTTCTACGTCGATTTTAGATCTGCAAACTTCAAGGATTTATTAGTTCATGATTCCGAGTGCACAGTGTGATTTTGAGCTTGTTTTACCGTGAAAATTTTTGAAAAAGTGAAGAAAGTGTAGAAAATCAGAAGAAATGCAGCTAAAATGGCAAGAACTCCTCCTCCTGAGCTCTGATACCACTTGTAGGATCGCGTTCGGCCCTGTTTGAGTCGATCAGAGAAGTTTCTATCCAAATCAAGAGGCGGAAACTAATGATTTGGTGCAATTCTAGCTAGATTCACTTTAAACTTGCTGTTGTATTGATATTTAACATAATTACAAGGTCTGACAGCACTTCGGCAGCATACCGGAACAAAAACACCTTCAACTATGTGTATTCAGTTCGCTCATACGTCCCTATTTATAGACAAGCATGGTCCGCTTATATGTACATGTACATATAAGCGGATCTACAACAATGCCGAATAAGCGGACCTATATCCTAACCTAAGAGCGAACCTGATCGACTATGACATAAAAGCGGACCTAGTAATGTTTACATAAGCGAACCTATTCCAAACTAACTTTTCTAGGTTTCCGTGCCATATCCGATCTCTTCATCTCTAAGACTCGATGTAAGACGTAGTCGACAGACGTAAGTGCATCAACAAATATTAAATTTAAAATTTGTAGAAGAGATTTTAATGATAAAGACAAAGATAACTAATAATAATATATTAATTATTATAATCATATATTAATTATTAAAATAAAAAAAATATATTAGTGTTTTAAATATTTATACAGATAAAGATTTTATTTAATTGGTAATTTTAATTGTTTTTATATTTTGATGATAAAGATAAGGATAAGTGATAATCACATATTAAAATAAAAATATTTATTTTAATCAACTGTTTCGTTAAAAGGATTTATTCAATATATGTAGAACATATATATTTTTTATACATGGTATATTTAGAATCATATTTCTAATAAAGGATCTCATTATCCCGTTTTACACTCTAATGAAATAATAATATTAAATCATAATATCCAGCTCATCTCTTGTATATTTAATATTTTTTACTAAAATATTTCTTTTCTTTTTTTCTGCTGATTATCCAACATCAGGTAATACGTAAGTTTCTAACCTAATCTAAATAAAAAAAACAAAAAAAAAATGTTATAAACCATGTAATACATAACTCTCTAATCTAATAAAAAATAAAGTGAGATGTTACAATAAGTAAATAGTATCTCAAAGTTCCTTTTGTTAGAAAACACATCTTGATGATTAAATGTTTTAACAAATTACATTATTCGTGTAAGACATGTGTTTATTCAAATCGTGCAATACACGAGTTTTTAAAAGATGTAAATATTTTATTGCTTAGTTTATAAAATTATATTTATTCAACCCGTGTAATACACGGGGTTCTAACCTAGTTTTATATATTAAATAATAAAATAAGTTATATCTATAAGAACCATATGTATTGTACGAGTTGAATAAATGTAATATTATATACCATATAATAATAAAATTATATCTTTAAAACCATTGTATTACACGGGTTGAATAAATGTAACATTGTTTACCAAATAATAAAAAAAGTTATATTTTTAAAAAACCCCCGTGTATTACATGGGTTGAATAAATATGATTTTATATACCAAATAATAAAAAATATATATTTAAAAAACTAACGGATTTTTTTTATATTTAAAGTAGGATAAGATTGAATATTGATAATAAAAATTTGTATTAGATTAGATTTTAGATTTGATTAAATATTATTAATAATAAGAATTTGTATTAATTTAGATTAAATATTATTATTTTTAGTATTATTAATAATTTTAATCAATTAAATTAAATGAGAGAATGACAAGTGTCCCAAAACAGGTTTCTTTTATTATATAGTATAGATGTGATATGTTATTGTTTGTTACAGATTACTAACAATGACGAAAGGATCCAAATGCTCCAGTAAGTCCGCTGCAAAAACTGTAGCAACGATCGTTACATCTCTGTTGTACCAGTGAAAACAACCGTGAGTTTCAAAGGAGCGAAAGGAGGCGGTGGAGGAGAAGGAAGCTATCAGACCAAATCACGAGTCAGTTACGGCGACAAGCAGCGTGGCTGCTACAGAAGAGCCACGACTAAGGAGAAGGCATCGGCTGGAGAGTTTCAGTGGAAAAATGAAACCACTGGAACAAAGAGCGAGTACAAGCAAAGCTCAACTGTTCGAGTTGGTGACAAAAGTGGCTACACTGAGTGATTTGGTCTTATTTTTCCAATGGAATAATGTTGTTGTTGTTGCTCTTATTGTTCCAATTAACATGCTATGACGATTGATGATTATTGATGATAATGTTGTTGCTGCTCTTAGTGTTGTCCCAATTAACATAGCCATGTTACAGATCTTCAAGAAGAAAGAAAAGTGAGGGTTATAAATGGGGGAATATAAATGGTTGAGAGGGAAATTACTATTTTACCCTCATGTGCATTGCACATGACAACTTTTAACTGAGATTTCTAACCAAGTTCGGCCTAAAGGACAAAACGTGCAAAATTTTGAAAGGTTAAGGACACTGCCTGTAAACTTTTGGCCAAAAGGACAACGCCTGCAATTTGATGTAAGCGTAAAGGACAAAACTTGTAATTTACTCCCAATAAAATGTCTATAATGCCCTCATATTATTATATTTAACCTTAAAAGAAATTAAAAAAGAGTTAAATGTCTGGTTGGTCCCTATGGTTTGCAGATATTGCAGACTTGGTCCCAGTACTTCAATAATTACATAATTGGTCCCAGTGGTTGCAATTTTCGCACGCGGGTGATCCTTATAACTAACCCATGTTAAGTTTTCCAGTTAAGTGTATGTGAAATGACTAGATTGCCTCTGAACAGTAAAAAAAATATAAAGATGGCGCACCCTCATCTTCATCTTCTTCTTCTTCTTCTTCTTCTTCTTCTTTTCTCTATCGCTCTAAAACCCACCACCACCGCCTCATCTTATTCCTCTCCCTATCTCTCTATCTAACACTCCAAGCTAGTACCTCAACAAAATTGTTCATCTTTAATAGAGAGATTCCATATCGAAACAACATCCGAATCGAATTACAAACGATACAAAGTACTGAACAACCCGACTCTTCAAATTTGAATCAATAGTCTTAAACAAGAACGTTTGACCGTCCCAAATTCCAAAAGACATAGAACTATTAGAAGCTGATGGACCTTTGACTTTAAGATTCAACATATTTGTAAAGTTCAAGGCGTGGTAGTTTTTAGGGTGGAGAATAGAGGTGTCGACTTCGAAGGTTTCTCCAGCGATGGTGATGGTGGCCATGCGGCTGCCAATGGTGGTGTGACGCTCGAAGATGTGGATGGTGGTGGTGGCTGTTGGGGAGTATTGGCGGAGGAAGTGGGCGATGTCGGATCCGATGATGCAGATATCGGTGGTGGAAGATGAGGGGAGTGTGAGAGAGAGGAGGGTCAGGGTTAGGAAAGTTGTGGTGAACATGGTGTGGTTGTTAATTAAATGGTGGGGTGGGTTGAATGACAGTGGAGTCAGCGGATTGAAGGTGGAGGTGGGTTAAAGGTGATAGCGTAGGTGGTGGTGGGTTGAAGGTGACGGATTGAAAGTGGAGGTGGTGGTGGGTTGAAGGTGGAGGTGATTATGGTGGGTTTTAGAGAGAGGGAGAAGAAGAAGATAAGAGTGGGCCATCTGTATATTTTTTATCCTTCAGAGGCGATCTAGTTATTTCACACACACTTAACTGGAAATCTTAACATGGGTTAGTGATAAGCATCACTCGAGTGCGAAAAGTGCAACCACTAAGATCAACTCTGTAATTATTGAAGCACTGGGACCAAGCCTCAAATTTTAGCTTGATTTAAAATTCGAGCGCGAGTTGGGTTTGGCTCGGCTCGTTTACAACCTTATTCATAAGAAATGATCTGTCTCTTAAATTACCAGCACATTTTGGACGCATTGGTTGTGGAGCATATGAAACTCCACAGTTAAGCGTGGTTGGGTCGGAGTAGTACCAGGATGGTACCCTTTTGAGAAATATTCATCGGTGCAATAAAAAATAATTCTGTGAGTACCTAGATGGTAATCCATCAAAGGTAAAACGAATAATATTAGTGGTACGAAAGATCGGATGTTACAATTAATGTGAGTATTGGTGAGGTGAACCAACCCTAGGAAGGAAAGCAGGGTTTGGCATGGAGCTTAATTGTTGTATGTGTGAGAATCACAATATGTGATGATTGGTTGATTTAATCTATTAATGAAACACATTCTACTACATCTTATTCTTGTTTGTTTATCAATTCGTTTGATTGACACGACCTCACATTCACCCGTCTCTACTGTTTGATGATTCAAATGGTGTTTATCAATCCTAGATCTGATTCGGTACGATTAAGGTTTTTACATTAATATGTCCATAGGTAGAGGGTTAGCTGTTTTGAATTTGTGGGTAAGTTGTGTTTCTTTATGCCGGTGTTTCACTCAAGATTGAAGATGAAAATCGAACACTTACACTTCAGCTAAAGAGCACATATACGTGTGACTTGACATATACCCCAAAAGAAAGTAAATCGCGTACAACTATAAAGGATATGAATTGGTTTCAAAACTTTTGTTCATATATACCTCTGTAAATTTGTTTTTATGTAAGTATTTAATTTTTTTTATTTGTTTAATGTGTGAAACTAATAATTTGATAAACTCCCGTGTCACTTGTAAATATTTCCCTATTAAATCTCAAATCGTTTCCATTAAACAAATATATATTTGGTACGTATTGTCACACCTTATGGCTTGTTTTTAATAATTTCAGAATATCTACTCTTTAAAGGCAGTTAGCACACTTGAAAGCGATAAGATCATTTGTCCTTCAAATATATAGTTTACAATATATAGAGAGGAAATTAGGATACTACAATACAGTGAATTTAAAATGTTTATTAGCCGAAGTGTTCCCCACTTCTAAATTATGAGATTCTTGGTATATAATCACGTTTTGATATAAATATATTATAAGCTATGTGTATTAATAAAGTGATAAATTGGTTTATTTAACTAAATGGAAATTAAAGCATGGGTTAAAAGGCTCATGCGGATAATGGAAAACAACAAAGCAATCATGTGTTATGAATACACCCATCACGTGTATCTCACGTTCCAATAATTCCGTTTGTTAATTCTGTTACATTTGTATTATAGTAGGTAAATTAGTTATAAAGGATACAAGTTTACCAGTAGTTGGATGGTAACAATAGCGTATTTTTTACTCGGGTTTATGCGTAGCAAAAGAGTATTTCAGTTAACTAATACTAAAGAGTACACGAGATCAGTGGCGGATCCAAAAAAAATTTCCTAGGGGTGCGAATTTTTTTAAAAGATTTTAGGCCCCTAACTATATAAAAAAATCGGTTCATAGCGGGTCAGATCAGGTCGGTTCAAGTAAAACAAGTAAACATAAAGAAACAAAGTTTTAGAGCGGGTCGGATCAGATCAGATGAGGTCGGATTGGGTCAATTTCCATTTTCAAACAATCAAACCATATTTCTTAACTTCCTAGCACATTAACAAACAAAGTTTCAATTAAAATAGTAAACAACATAAAAACCCCATTATAAGTAAGTAAAGTAACAACAAAAATCCTTCAAAGTTCAAGCTCTCTCTACTTCTATTTTCCTAATTATTAAAGAAAACAACAAAAAAAACTTATCTAAAACATAGTTTGGTCTTTAATTAGAAGAATCCGACGAAAAAAAGTGGTTCAACTATTTTCCTCTTGAGAAATCGTGTTATAACTTAACTACTCATGATTCTTATCGCTTCATAAGTTCATAAAACAACACTAAACACTTAAACAAAAGAAACAATCATGTTTAACCAATACCATAGTCCATAATTTTCAAACATTTAAGCCCTATTTTTAAATGTTGATTAGTAATCATTTTCCGACCAAAAAGCTCGTCCGGTCGTGAGCCGCTGTAGACTGTAGTCGTTGGGCGTTTTTTTAGCGAGATTTGGAATTCGAATAGGTCATTGGTGGGTTGGTTTGGGTTATTTTATTTAATTTAAAATTTTTGGGCTTGGGTAGTTGGGTTAATGAATTATATTGTAGATTGGGTTAAGTAAAGTAAATTAGTGGTTAAAGAATAGTTATATAAATTGTGCTATATACTTTATATATTCATAATAATCAGTGTTTATTTTTTATATAAATTCATAATATTTTCTTCTAAGGAGGGCGGTTGAAAAAATTAAAGGGGTCCGGTTGGGATTTTCGACGAAAATTAGCACTAAAAACTTTTTTTTTCAAGGGGTGCGGCCGCCCACCCACCATTGTGTGTAGGTCGGCATTGCACGATATACGGCGGGAAATAAAGACATTTCAAGAGTGTGCACAATTTGGTTTGGTTCAGTTATTAGCCTCAACCGAAATTGAAACCGAAGTCATCAATTAATCTATTTTATTAACTAATCAGTTTTTGGTTAATTAGTTCAATTTATTCAGTTAGATTGTTAGCTTTTGGTTCGATTTTGTTAATTTCGGTTAATAATCAAACCGAACTTTGGTTAAAAATTTTCCAATTAAATACATGATATAGATATATAAATACATGTAATGAAGGTATAGAAGCTTGAAAAATATGAATGATTCGGTTCAGTTAATTCTGTTTTTTCAAGGAAACACAAAAAACTAATAAACGATTTTTTGTTAATTTGGTTATTGGTTTATTTTGGTTCAATTTCGCCTTCTTTCGGATTGGTTTTGGTTAATGATTTGATTATTGCTCACCCTTAGACTTTATGAATCACTTAACATATCAAGTTTTTAATTAAAAACTACAGCAATATTATACTCAAATTAAAGAGAATAAAATACTCGTTTCTACGTTGTATTTTTTATTAAAAAAATCTATATTGACGTGTGAAAAAGTAATAGGCGTTTAAAAATCATGGGTATAGTTGATTTAAAATAAAAAGGGCAAAAGAGAATTTTATTTTTTTTTTCTTAAGCGGTGAATTTCTTTTATTCTATGTTGTCTATGTGACTTGAATATAATATCTCCTCCTTTCAAGATATTTAAAGGTTTTCCATTTACCAATAGACCACAACCCTATTAATAAATATATAAGAACTAAAATGTAATTAAGATAAAGGATTAAAATGTATTAGCGTTTGAAAAACTAATTTATTTTAGAGTTGTATGTATTAAATTAAAAAAAAAACTCTAAAATCTATCTATACTTTCTATAAAAGGAGAAATTCCAATGACATAAGAAAAGCTGATGTGTCAGCAAGAGAGCATGTCCAACAAGGCTTTTCTTATGTCATTGTTACATCATAAAGCCTAATATTAAAAGCCTTAAAATTCAAAGTTGGCCCACATTCATATTCCAAACGTCTGCTGAGGAAAGGTCTGCCCATATAAAGCCTAATATAAAATAACATTTAAACTTTTGTTTAAACATCTGCTCTCAACATTTTATAATCAAACATCAGTTCCCAATAAACATCTGTCGAGATTCAAAATTCTGGCTCCACATTCAAAATTCAAAATTCAAACCATATATTCTAATCCTATAAATAAGGGTTAATAATTTGGCTCCACATTCAAATCTCTCCCGATCACATCTGTGATCGTATCTCTCTCTCTCTCAAATGCATCTTTCTCGTGATTCAGCCGCTAATCTCCGATTACACTTCTTTGTTCGAATGTTTGTTGATTATGTTTACATGTTATCGTTCCAGTATCATTGTTCCAACATCGTCGTTTCAATGAAGCTTCCCATCACACATCAACCTTTCAATATCGATGTTGCAGTATCATTGTTGCAACATCGTGAAAAGTTGCATGTGCTATTTTCTTTGATGGCAGAGTTGCATTGTTCGATTTTCGTTAAATCGAAAGTCAGGTTTTCTTGCGTCAGGAAGATTTTCTCCTTTTATAGAAAGTATAGATTCGTGCAATATCGTGAAAAGTCAGATGTGCTACAACAGTTGAGAAGAGACCTTTGCATTTTAGGTTTGTTTCTTATTTTGATTAACTGTTGATGATATTGAGAGTTTTTATTTACACTGACATTTTAGAATATGTTAAGATGCATCTTTATATTATTAAAATGAATACTACATAGAAAAATACAAATTTAATGAAATATTTGTAAAGTATTACACGCTAGACTTAACACTTGCTATGATTTCGTAGACTCTGGCCTTTCTCCATGTGATTTCATGCTCTCTTTTGAATTTCAGGTCAGTTAGCATGTTGCAGATTTTCTGATCCTGTTTTAGAAGTTGTGTCAGAAACTCTTCTGCATTCTTCTGGAACTCTGATGGAGGAGAGTGGAGGACTTCATCGAGCAATGCTATGTTGTTCCAGGTTTTGTTGTAATTGGTGTCATTTATTATGTCGACTTTCCTGTTTAGTTCTTCGTCTGTTCTTTGTTCTTTGAGTGACCACATGGAGAATTGTGTTTTAACATCGCTGGTGTCTGACCAGTGGTAGAAGCTGAAGTTTGCCATGTAGAATTTTTGTTGGTTTTCTGATTTGGAACAATTTTTGCCAGAAAGTGATTTGTAGGTCAATTTGTTGATGTTTTGAATCAAAAGTAATCATTGGTCTTTTATAGAGTTTAAAAACGCGTCTACATGGTAAACCAAGAGGTTAATTGTAATTGTGATAATGTGCTTTTGTTCTTTGAACTTCGAAATTTTGTCCCTTGGGTTTCTTGTTATTTAATTTTACAGTTTTCCCATAAAAGTTGGGGTTTGAAAAGATTTTTGCATTAAAAGATTGTTGTGTTGAAATGTACATTAATATGTTTATATTAAATGTACACGTTTTCATAATACCAAATTTAAGTATATAAACTCATAGTTACTTCACCTGTTTTTCATGATGTTTTCCTACGAAGATATCATACTTTCAGGAAAGTCGAGTAATGTAGTTTATTCAAATGGTGTCATTCACAAATGCAAAAACAGATGATTTAAAGGAGTGTTTTGTCAGGCAAATCGAGGAACATGTGTATGAAGATAGGGCTACTCTTCAAGAGTTGAAGAGATGTTTTGATGGATTGCAAGTTGGCCTGTTCACTAGAGAGCAGGTTTCCAGAGATCTTATGCGGATGCCTTCAACCTCCATTCGTGAGCTTTGTGTTGTCAGTAATATAGAGTGCGGTGATAGAGACGTGGAGTTCATGGCGATGTTGAAGGACATACATCGAGATGTTCAGCAATCGATGAAGTTGAAGCTAAAGTTTCTTAATTCTTGTTGTTATTATTAGATTTGAACTTTAATGTTGTTCAGTATGTGATGTAATTATTGGAGATTTAGTTTTAATGTCATGAATAAATGAATAAATTTTAATTTTATGAATCTATGTTGTGTTTTGTTTTTACTTATTTAGTGTTTGAGTAAGATTTAGATTATGTTGATGTTGAATTGTGTCTGAACATCTGTTTGGTAAGTCAACAGAGGTTTAATAGTGTCAAGTGTTGGTTTGATGGTGAACAGATTATGTTGATGTTGAATTGTGTTTGAACATCTGTATGGTAAGTCAACAGAGGTTTAATAGTATCAAGGGTTGGTTTGATGGTGAACAGATGAGTGGAAAGATAAAACAAATGTTTAGAATTTGATCATTGATAGCAGTTTTTTGAAGAATCTGTGCTCCTGCAAATTACAGAGAGTCAATACTTGGAGTTGTAAAAGGTCTGTTGTAGTTAAAGTTTGGCAAAAGAGAACATCTGCTGATGATGAAACAACTGTGTATTCTAACGACTGTTGATACTAACAGTGGTTGGGCTAATGATGAATAAGTATTATTATATAACGTCTGCTATAAGTATTATTATATAATTTTGTTTATCAATAATAATTTTTTGGAAGAATTTATGGTATATTTAGGTGTTATAAAATATGTGTTGTAGCTAAAGTCTGACAAAAGAGAGCATTTGCTGATGAATAAATGTCTGAAGATGCAAAGGTCTGCTATGGGTCAACAGATGTTAACGAACAACATATGATATTCAATCTTAAAATTCTTAACAGAGGATTTGATACTAACAGTGTTGGGCTAATGATGAATAAGTATTATTATATAATGTCTGCTATAAGTATTATTATATAATTTTGTTTATAAATAACAGTTTTTTGGAAAAATTTACGGTATATTTAGGTGTTATAAAATGTGTGTTGTAGCTAAAGTCTGACAAAAGAGAGCATTTGCTGGTGAATAAATGTCTGAAGATGCAAAGGTCTGTTATGGGTCAACAGATGTTAACGAAGAACCGATAATATTCAATCTTAAAATTCTTAATAGAGGATTTGATACTAACAGTGGTTGGGCTAATGATGAATAAGTATTATTATATAACGTCTGTTATAAGTATTATTATATAATTTTGTTTATCGACAACAGTTTTTTGGAAGAATTTACGGTATATTTTTGTGTTATAAAAGGTGTGTTGTAGCTAAAGTCTGACAAAAGAGAGCATCTGCTGATGAATAAATGTATGAAGATGCAAAGGTCTGCTATGGGTTAATAGATGTTAACGAACAACAGATGATATTCAACCTTAAAATGCTTAACAGAGGATTCGATACTAACAGTGGTTAGGCTAATGATGAATAAGTATTATTATATAACGTCTGCTATAAGTATTATTATATAATTTTGTTTATCAACAACAGTTTTTTGGAAGAATTTACGGTATATTATTGTGTTATAAAAGGTGTGTTGTAGCTAAAGTCTGACAAAAGAGAGCATCTGCTGATGAATAAATGTCTGAAGATGCATAGGTCTGCTATGGGTCAACAGATGTTAACGAACAACAGATGATATTCAATCTTAAAATGCTTAACAAAGGATTTGATACTAACAGTGGTTGGGCTAATAACAGATGGTAGACTTACGACTGTTGAGTTACACCGATTGAAAAAAAACTGTTTTTGAAACTTCTGCTTGCCTAAAAATACATCCACTATTAAAGGTTACCGTCTGTTGTCATAATTTATGTTTATCCTAATGACTGTTGATTTACTAAACTGCTGACTGTCATCCATTATGACAACAGAGGTTCTGACGTGGACAGATGTTAGCTAAAAATAAAACAACTGCTGAAAGTTATCATCTGTTCTCATAACTTCTGTTTATCTAATTACTGTTTGACTCACACTGTTCCCAACGACCAACAGAGGTTTCCAAACAACTGTCATCAGTTGTCGCAAGAGAGATTCTGACGTGGACAGATCTTAGCCATCAAATATTTGTAACTACTGCCACGTCAGCATTCCCTTCTTCTCTCTATATAAAAGCTGTTTCATCCCTAAATCAAGGTTCTACCACTGCAGTCTCGAATTCAAAATTCTCAAAAACAGTTTCCAACATATTAAAAACCCTCCAACTTAAACCCTGTTTCATCCCTAAATCACCTTCTTTTTCGATCATGTCTCTGAACATCAAAAACCCTCACAACTACCTCCCCATCTTCGAGAAAACCAGCAAAAATACCAGCTATCACTCAATAATTGACCTTTTAACGTCATCGAAATACAAATCAATTCTTACTGCTGATGCACCGGTTCATACAGAAACACTCCGACAATTTTGGTTTAATGCTGAAATAGAGGCTAAAGATAATAATCCAGTTGCCATCACATCTAAGGTCGGGGAAAGTATGGTACGAATTTCTCCCTTTACAATTTCCACTACATTTGCATTGGACGACTTGGGAGGTAAGAACAACTTTGAAAAACTTGAACTTCATACAGAGTTCATTGAAAGAGGGTATGATGCACAATTAAAGGAAGTTACTATCTACAAACCAAACTTCCCTCCGCCATCACCGTGACTTCAAGAGAGCCTGGGATGATGACACGTGGCCAGACGGTTATAACCGTCTGGTGATGCACAATGGAGCCTTCTAGAAGAAGCACAGATGTAATCCTGTATGACTCCTTACTGTATGGCATCGGTGAAGTAAATAATATCCAAGTCCGGATATTATTTATGCGGGAGTGCTTATCAGGATTTTCATCCTTATTTGTTATGGAGGTTGGCGCAAGGATTCGTTAGTTTCCTTTTGGCGCGCAGGTGTTGCTTGTTGTTTTTCTTCTGAGTTCTCTTTGTAGGACCAGTGCGCGGCCGCACAAGGTCTAAAGAGGGTTAGAAGGATGAGGTTGTGGTATGGTCCCAAGTACTCGAAGCGAGGTTTTTGGGACCTTACCCCTTCAAGTCCCCCCCCCCCAGTCTAGTGTTGCTCTTATGCAAATAAGTGGAGCACTGGTCTATGAGAGAGATGTGTTTTTGCTGTAGAGTTTTTGGTGCGGAAGTGGAGAATCTTTTTTGGTAGAAGATACTCTTGCTCATTATTCTGATTTTGAAAATCTTGACTTTGGGTAGGTGGAAAGGTGTAGTAATGACTGTTAACGTGTGACAGGTTGTCATTGTCAGTTGTACGTTACTGACCGTGTTTCCTACGTGCGCGTGAAATCGCGTTTGTTGTTCTTTCCTACTCGCCCCTGACGTTTGGATAAATGTGCCATCCCCGAAAAAAGTGATGTTGCAGTTATCTAGGTTATTTTTGGCGGTGAGTATATAAGTGTTTTCAATTGCCTATTTTCGTTAATCATTACTTTCTTGAAAGCCCTTTTCTTTCTTCGTCCCCCTTATCAGTTTGTAGAAAGAATTTGCAATTTCTCTTTCTTATGTCAACCGGAGATCATCACGAAGACTCTACTGAAGAAATGGCTGCCGAACTTCCACCATTGAAGTGGTCCAGTGCAACTTTTGATGGTTTGATTCGGAATTTTAAATTTCCGGAAAGTTAGGGTGCTCGATACCCTGATGAGGGTCAGACGGCGGCGGATGCTCCGGCCGCGTACATAACCTTATTTGGGGACTTCTTTTCTGCAGGCAATCCGATTGCCTGCAACGAAATTTTTTCTTGAAATTCTCAATTATTACAAGTTTCACATCTCCCAGATGCACCCTATTGGTATGGTTAGGGTTCGTCACTTCGAATTTGCGTGTCGTATAATGCACATTGAACCGACTGTTCCTCGATTTCGAGTGTTTCATCAAATGCATTGTTCTAAGGGGTTCTATTCCTTTATGCAAAGGGCATCTGTGAAGAAGATTTTGTTTCAACCCCCAAAGTCGTTTCATGAATGGAAACAAAAGTTTTTCTTTATTAAAGTGGAGGTTATCCCGATGAGGATGACGTTTAAGGGGAAAGAGAATGTCCCAACTGAGACTTTTCAGACTCCCACTGATGAAAATTGGTACCAGGATTTGAAAGATGTTCTGTCTATTGCTTTGCCGGAGAAAGCCCTTGTAGGTGCTAGCATGAGCCTGAACTGGCAGATGAATCGGGAAGAGAAGCCGGTGTATATGGAGGGCGACAAAAGTAAGATTTGGGGATTTGCCCTGTTTGCTTCTCTTTCTTGTTGCTTTTGCTTTTTTTTTTTTTTTTTGAATTTTGCCTTTGCTTCTCTTCCTTTGCAGTTGTTTCTTTGTATGTCGTTGCATTTGAGAGAGAAGGTGGGAAGATGACTACTATTCCCAAGAAGCCTGATGAGGACCTTTGGTATCACCTGTCACGACCCCCGACCCCATCCTGGCCAGAATCGGAAGCCGCGAATAGCCACGTGGTACCGGTGATTATTTTGAAAAATATTGCAGCGGAAATTTCATCAGGACCGTGAGTTAGGGAAAATATCAGAGTTTAGAAAACACCGGATTTTTTTTTATTTATTAAATAGATGGAATAATTTCATATTTTACAAAGGTAGCTTTTAATAAAAACAATATTTCTTAATTTGATTTAATAGTAAAATAAGCCACTTCTTGAAGTCCTTCAGTGCCGGATCCAATCCTTACTCCATTCTACTGTAATTACCTGAAACGCGTTTTAAAAAGGTTTTGTCAGCGGGAAATACTGAGTGAATCATTCATTTACTTAAAACGACGCATTTGTTATAATTTACAGTATTAAGAGAGATTACAATGTTTTTGATATCAAACCAACTACCCACAGTATTTGTCACTCGACTCGCTTCGGTGACTGTGGTCATATCCCCGATTGGCTGCCCCAATGGTGACGGGTATCACTAATTAGGTTTGCCCACCTAAAGTGATAAAAACTATAGTACTGTGCACAATACCCCACATACCGGTTGTAATTTGGTGATTACATAAACTTAATCACTGTAATTATAACTCTGAAAATAATTTGGAGTATTGTAAAACAGTTTGATAAAAAGAGAATGACTCACTGTATAAGCATGCAGTATTGATCTAACAAACTTCTTAATTCTACTCCTTCTGATAATTAAGCATATACTTTATTATTTTGGATCTTCTGATGATTAAGCATCCATTTTGATTATAAGCGTATAGTTGGGAGTATTCTGATGGTTAAACATATAGTTTAACAGAATGGAATACGTATTTGTGTAAAACCATATCAAACCTAACGATTATCACGAGATTCGAACCTTAACGAATTTCACAAAGTATAGTCTTATTCAGACAGTACTTTGGTATCCATTTAATGAACTCACAAAGTATAACACTTTGGATTCCGTTTACCGAAATTCACAAAGTACAACACTCTGGCATCCGTTTAATGAACTCACAAAGTATAGCACTTTGGTATTCGTTAGTTGGTTCCTGAATCGATCGGACAGAATATCGCATCAGTGATTATTGGTTAGAATACCAACGTATAGTAGGGGTGTTCAAAAAAAACCGAATCCGAAATATCCGAAAACCCGTATCCGAAATATCCGAATTCGGATTCGGATAGTGATTTTGAGAATTTTCGGATAATCGGATTATCCGAAAATATCCGAAAATTTAATTTTTATTTTTTTCGGATATCCGAATATCCGAAAATATCCGAAGTATCCGGAAAATATCCGAAGTATCCGAAAAATATCCGAAATATCCGAAAAATATCCGAAGTATCCGAAAAATATCCGAAATATCCGAAAAAATATCCGAAATATCCAAAATTTATATTCGGATATCCGAAACTATCCGAAAAATCTGGTTCCAAATATTAAAAAATAATAAAAAAATAAAAATTAAATAAAAAATTGGATATTCGGATATCCGATTAGATATCCGAACCCGAATCCGAAATTTCGGATATCCGAAATTTCGGATTCGGGTTCGGATGTCAATATTTCACTATCCGAAATTTCGGATATCCGATTTTCGGATATCCGAAAACCGGATTATCCGATCTTGAACACCCCTAACGTATAGAGAGAAGAAGAAAAGAAATGAGCAATGAAAAATGAAATCCTAGGTTTCTATTTATAGCAAGCAAGCAAGCACCTCAACAAATCTTCTGATCGATGTGGGATACAATTGACATGCCTACCTACCTGCTTGACATGCTAGCTAGCTTGCTTATATTAATTCAGCTGCTTCACTCGTTTTTCTCGTATAACTTTTAAAATATGACGTTTTATAAAACGACGAATATGTCGTTAGAACGAGCATATTTTTATCTATGTTTTAACCTAAGTTTCATTAAACGTTCTCATACGTCCCCATATATATCTATTTTTAATAAATCTTACTTAGCTTAATTAATCTTGTTAGCTTAATTAATATTGATTAACTGATTAATTAATCATACTTAACTTAATTAACAATTAATTAATCTACTCAGCTAACTTAACTGCTAAGTTTATTTAACTTATTAAGTTTACTTAGCTTTTAAGTATTCTAGCAGCTCCCTGCTTACGAGTTCTAATTTCTAGATACAAGGGAACTCGTATTAGTGTATTAACTCAATTCAACTTTAACGATAATCACGAGATCAAACCCTCACAACGAATGACAAAGTGCAATCACTTAAACATCCATCGGATTCACAACGAATGACAGAGTATTCTCCAAGTTCGGGTGGTACTCAAACATCCCGTCGGAATCACGACTAATGACAAAGGATAGTACTTAAACATCCTGTCGAATAGTTTCAATCGATCGGATAGAGTATCGTACCAGTGATTAGAGTTATTACTCTAATAACGGGCAGAGTTTCGGGATTTAGAATATAATACCCGAGCTATTGCTATAATAGAAGCTGAAGGAAAGAAAAGAATTGAACCGTTTGAAACGTAGCTGTGATCGAGTTATTACACTGTTATCGCGGCAGCGTTTCGTGTGGTGTGTGTTTTGAACGAGAAATTGAATAACTCAGTGTAGGAAACGAATTTGAACGTCGTTCAATTGCAGAAATCTCAGTCCCACACCCTTCTATTTATAGCTGGAAAATGGTCTCCCCCGCGTGTCGCGACAGGAAGACCTGTCTCCTTCGCGTGGCGCGACGAAACACCTTTCACCGTAGGGTTGCCACGTTCATGGGTAGGCTAGCTGAGTCGACAGAATTGATAAATTCGAATTAGACAGCAAGATATGTGGATAATCGTCGAGTAGGGAATATCCCCCCTGAGTTTTTGGGGCCCTGATTAGGGATGGCAAAAATACCCGAGCCCGATGGGTATACCCGAAACCCGACACAAATGGGACGGGTATACCCGATACCCGACGGGTCTTGGGCCGGGTATGGGTTTAGTTTTAAAAATTTTCGCGGGTATGGGTCGGGTATGGGATTAGGTGATACCCGACCCGATTACCCGAAACCACATACCCGTTTACCCGAACTATATACCCGATCATATACCCGATTTTTTTAATTTAATTTTTATTTTCCATTAACACTTGTCTATTGTTGATTTATTTTAGTATGATCATAATGTAAAAAAATAAATTTTCTTTTATTATATGCATTTGATAATAGTATTATATTTTGTATGTTGTGAAGTATATATGTGTAAGTGTATAAGTATAATAAAGTTATTATTAATTTATGATTAAACTTATATGTATGTAATGTATATTTTTAATTTATAATAGTTGTTGTATAAATACAATTATATAATAATTATAATAGTAAAAAAATGTATTTAGAAATCCTAACGTATATATTTTAACAAACTAATGGGTATACCCGGTACCCGCGGGTATACCCAATACCCGATGGGTAATTACCCGACAAATACCCGATGGGTATTGGGTCGGGTATGGGACATGATTTTATAACCGGGTATGGGTATGGGATTACCAATACCCGACCCGAACCCGACCCATTGCCATCCCTAGCCCTGATCCTGATTCTGATTGTTCTGAAAATTTTAGGGATTGTGCAGGATTACTGGGTTTCTCAATTAGGGTTTCCTTACTGGAGAATTAATATAATAAGTATTAATTTTAGTGAGAGTTGTTACATCCTCCCCACCTTGTTTTAAATCTCGTCCTCGAGATTTGGACTATGAAATCTTCTTGGGTTTACATCAAAACAATATATAATGGTGTCTCGGATGGAATCAAAAGATCAATACCATAGGGTAGTTGGAATTCAATGGTTTTAGAGTTTTAGTTTCAGGAATCGATGTTAACCAAAGGAGATGAAATAATATCATTAACAAGTTTGACTAAGTTTCATGAATCAAAAGATATTGGATAGGCGTGAAATTTGAAATAAAATGACTTGTAGAAACAATAGGATTTAATGTCAGAAAAGAACTTATTTTGATCCATTGAGGGGGATTCTGAATTGATAAATCTCTATTTTGTGAATGAAAAAAAAATGATTTATCAATAATCAACCCGAAAATCAATATCGTTTACTTAAATGGTAAGGATACACTGGACAATAGAATTTAGTGTATCGTGGTCTGAGTACATAACTGTATCAGGACTATTAACTGTTTTTGCGCGTTTGAATAAGTCAATCCTTGTGCTTTTCAGTAGGTGAGCTGTCTAACTTGGGCATAGGCCCTGAAAAGAAAAGACGTGCGCCCGCTGTTACTGCAACGCCAAAAAAGAGTGACGTGGAGAAAACTCAATCTTCTAAGGCCAAAAATGTGGGAGGAGAGAAGAAAGGTACGCGCCATTCCTCTGACTCATGGTGTGATTATGTGGTGGTATCTGACACATTGGAGGGTCTTACGCCTGCAGTTGTGAGGAAACCGAAGTCGGAACCTAAATATGCTGCTGATATCCCTCCGTCAAATCCTGAGGACCCTATTGACTTAGAGTCAAGTCCTGAGCATTTGTTGAGGAAGAAAGTAGGAAAAAGAAAACAAACTGGTGTTAAGGCTGAAGGTCAGCCTGCGAAGAAGGTTCAGAAGAAGAAAATCACTAGGAGAGGCAATCTTGATGCCTTTATTGCGAAGCCTGTTCTTGGTATGTTCTTCTCCTTGTTTATTTTTATGCGCATTGAATTCTTGTAATATATATTTTTGTTCTTACAGAAAAGCCAAGTGCTCCTGTTTACGAGGAGCCATCATCTGTGGTTAATGAAGAGCTTCCGCCTTCTTCTCCTCACGCCCCTGTTAACGAGCAGTTAAAGGGTACTGAGGGTGCTGATACTGAGGCGGAGAAGACTGCTGGGTTGGAGAACCCTGAGGCTGAAAAACCTGCTGACGTTGTTGTGGATGCGGGAAAAATTACCAGCCCGGAGGCTGTGGACGTTGGTGCTGGTTATCCACAAACTCCTGAATTTGTTGCTCAAGACTCGGAGAAAGGGAAATCTACTCAAGAGATCCCTGTAAGAACTTCTCCTTCCATGGCTTCTGGTTTTATGCCTGAGAATATTGAGAAGGTCTCTGCTGAGGACCGAGGTTATTTTTCTGATGTTGATAAAAATTCCCCTATCCGCCCAGATGAAACTCTGGGGGATTATTATTATAGAACTTATTCGGAGAAGAACGCCTCTTAAATTCACGTACCTGTTTGGAATCTGAAGAAAGGTGACACCTTTTCAGATTGGCACGTATGCCGAGACTGGTTACAGGGGACCTTCCCTCCTGGGGAGATTAAGTTTCAGGACGGACGCCTTCATGATCAGACCTATCACGCCTATCTTGAAGAAGTCGCTACTTATACATCTACTACGCACCGCATAATGCGCGAGTGGCATAACATGCATAAGGAGTGGGCTGCTTTTAAGGCATCCAAGAAGAAGGCTGCTGAGGATGAGGCCCGAGCTGCCCAGTTGAGGGCTAAATTAGAAGTTGATCAGGCCAAATTTATTAATGATCGAAAAACTGAGGAATGTTCGGTTGCGGGGTGGAAGAGAAAAGCGGAAGCTGAAGCTGCCCTTCTTTCCAAGGAGCGCAAAAATTGGAAAGAAATTTGCGAGAAAGATAATGCTGAGAAGATGGGTCCCTGCAATGTTATCAACAACCTTAAGGCTGAAGTTGAAAAGTTGAAAAGTTGAAAAAACAAGATGCGGAGATCGAAAAATTGAAGAAGGAAAAAGCTGATGCTGAAGCCGCGCGGGATGAAGCGCGTTCTCATAGGGAAAGAAGTGAACAATGAGAGGTACATACCTGCGCTACTCTTGCTCTTAGGGATAAGGTGATAGAAGAACTTATTGCTTTACTATCTGAGCAGGAACAACTTAAGGCAGAAGTTGAGTCTGCTAAGAAAGATTTGGAGCTTGCGCGGACTGAGAAGGCTGAAACTTCCCGTCGCCTTGCCGAAACCGAAGAAAAGTTAGAAACTTCTGAAACTGCGCGGGCAACGGCGGAAAGTGAGCTTGAGCCGCTGAAAAGTGATATGTTATGGTTGAAAGAGCGTGGAATTGCAAGTGTAAGTTTCTTCTTTCTTTTGTAATTCCCAGAGATGTCTTGCGTGTCTTCTTACTTTTCTTTTCTTTTTTGTGTAGGTTGCTGAATCAGTCCTTAACTCTGAAGAACTAGACAAAACCGTGGCGCACTTGTTGGTTGCTGCGCGAAATGATGGCTATGCCCAAGGGTACGCGGAATGTTCCCACCATGTGGTTAATGCTTTGAAGGTTGACTGGGATACTAGCAAGTCTGCTACCCATGGTGTTAATACAGATGTCGCCCTTGCTGCTGCGAAGACGGAATTTAACAATTTACAGCTCCCGGTTATGGATCTTATCAATGTTGCATTGCAGTCTGAGGACCATGTGGCGCAATTGAAAGAAATCTTCCCAGACAGAGAAGAAGATGAAGATGAGGACCTAGCTTAGGTTTTTTTTGTTTTTTTTCTTTGTGGTTGTATGAACAATTAACTTGTAGGTTTTGGGATGTAGATCCCTTCTTTGTTAATGCGTTGTTGCGCAAGTAACTTTGTTTAATACACTGACGTGTACATTTACAGTTTTTTGTTAAGGCGTGTGGTGCGCCAGTAACTAGTATGAAATGTGTTTTAGCTTACAATATTTTGCATGAGTACAATTGCTTTGATTAGGTAAGTCAAATAAAGGTGGTATAAAGCTCATGTGTGAATGTAAGGTCTTGCGCGATGTGTGTGTTCGCTGACCGCTCATGAGACTTGTGTTATATTTACCATAATGTTTTTGCGCTAACCAAAAGGAATTGCATGCACTTTGTAATAAACACAGAGATAATAGAAACTTTGTTTTGATTCATGATAGGGCACAGAGGCCGTGGTACAAAGTCGTCTATTTAGGATAACTACATGAAACTTAACTTACTCATACTATAGTCCTCGCCATGGATTGGTAAGCTACGGAACTTGACCAACATGTGAGGAGACTATTGTATGTTGCTTAGTTCTTCGCCTTTTTACTCGGGCCCTCCTCGCCGCGAGTAATTTGCTTTATATCCTTCCACACATTCTTCAACAAGTGGGTGAGTTCACCACTTTTGAGCGCTTTTTCAATTTCAGTGCGGAGAGAGATACAGTTGTTGGTAGTGTGGCCACTATCTTTGTGATAGTCACAGTATTGATTCGGGTCTTGGCCCCTCTTATTCTTCATTAGCGGAGGGGTCTTCAATTGGTAGTCTTTCGTGCTCAGCACCTCCGCCAGGGTTTTAGTCAGAGGGGTCCACTGCTTCTCTCTGTTTTCCTGTTTTGCCTCTCTTTGCGTAGTGAGCTTGTTTATAGTAGCTCGCGCGTCTTCAGATGAGTAGTTTCCAGAATTCGAGTCGCGCCAATTCTTTTTAAACTTTTTTCCGCTGCGTGCGCTCATATCTGTTGGGCGACTGTGCGGTGGTGGTGGCCTATTAGTGCTGAGATTTTTCTCTATCCGGGCATACACTTTGGTTGTCGCCATCAACTTCTCCCAGCTCTGTGGTAGCCCTTCCGTTCCGGACAAAACCTTGATCATGTCGTCACAGCAGACGGCACACTTAAACTGTGCTCTGATCGGGTGCTCATGAACATCTCCTATCTCAAACACTTCTTGTTGTAGCGAGTGATAAAATCTTCTAAGCTCCCGTCATCGCGTCGCCAAATATTCATGACGTCTGCAGTATCTCGGATAGACCTTCTTTGTTGGCTGAAATGCACCAGGAATCTTTCTCGCAGGTCTACCCATGATGTTATCTTCCCAACAGGTAGGTTATCGAACCATAGTTGCGCGGCACCTGTGAGGGTCTAGATGAACAGATGACACCACATTGGTAGGGTCCATCCTCCTACCAGACCTGCACTTGTGAAGACCCGGAGATGGTCATCCGGATCTGTCATACCATTGAACTTGCCGACATTAGATGGGAGTTTTGCTTTCTCCAAGGGAGCCAAAGTGATCTCGCTGAAGAACTTGGAATTTTCTGCCACCTCTGCCGGGCGGTAGATTAAATTGTAATCGTGTTCTGCTTCAGGATTATAAATCGCGCGAGGTTTACAACTTTTGTAATTCGGTTGCAACCGATTGAACACACTTGTACTGTCCCCTTCGTGGTATGTTCTGTCGTACTCATTGGTGTGGGTGTCCCGCCGCGGGCCCAACCTGGAGTAAACCGACTGCCTTCAGTGAGAATGAGATTCATCGTGATACTCTCTTCGTCGATTTTCGGAGTGAGTATGTTCATATCTTGCTGGAGATCTAGAGTAAACTTCTATGTCTTCTACCTAAACTCGTGATGGTTCTTCACGATGGGAAACATGAGGCACCGATGGTGCTCGAGTGCGAGATAAAGGTCTTTGTGACTGAGTGGGAGGAGCAGTTTGTGCACAGAGCTGTGCATATACAACATTTATTGCTCCTTGGGATCTGACATACCAGGAGATGGGGGTTTCTCCTGGAGGTAGAATTGCGCTTATTGGAATTTCAGGCTGCATTCCTGGAGTGACCAGATCGTTCGGATGATTTTTAGTGTACTGAACTTCATTATCCTCCGAAGCCTCTTCCACAATCCCTTCAACTTGGGTATTGTGAGCGAAATTTGGCCGAGGGCCGGATTGATGGTTCGTCGGAGTTTCTTCCATTTGAAAAACGGAGATGAAAAAGTGAATCAAAACGAAAAGAGATGAATGAAACCGAGAAATCGGTGGGCGCCAATGAAGAAACACTGGTTTAATTGACCGGAATCAACTGAACCAGGGGGTTTAAATCTGCATAGGTTTAATCTTCTCGTCCGATTCGTGGGTGAGTGATCTTCTTCTTCTCACAATAACTGCAAAACAACCACCGTTAGACTCGCCACGGGGAGAATGGGGGTTCTCTCCGTGACCACCCTTCGGCGTGAGAATAAGTACAGGGTTTATGAAGAAGAAGAAGAAGTGAAAGTGAAGTGAATGTAACTTGAAAATTATACCTGAATTATTCTTCTATTTATAGCCGAAGTTTGGGCGGGAAAACCTGTTGGTGAAATATTGACGAAAAGTGCTTTTTCCGTAAGCGGTTATTTTCCCTCCGTTAATCACTAACGATTTGAGTATGCACACGGATCGCAATTTTGATCAACGGTTTGGGTTTTGCCACGTGGAAAGTGGGCAAGTGAAGATCTCTCTTCAATTTCGTGCCATCATCGTGACTTTAAGAGAGCCTGGGATGATGCCATGTGGCTATTCGGTTATAACCGACTGGTGGTGCACGATGGAGCCTTCTAGAAGAATATAGTTGTAATCCTGTGTGACTCTTTATGGTGTGGTATTAGAGAAGTTATTTTTATCCAAGTTTGGATTTTATTTATGCGGAAGTGTTTAGCTAGGATTTTTATCATGCCTGTTATGGAGATAAGCGCAAGGATTTGTTAGTTTCCTTTTGGCGCGCAGGTGTTGCTCATTGTTTTCCTTCTAAGTTCTCTTTGTTGGACCAGTGCGCCGCCGCGCAAGGTCTAAAGAGGGTTAGAAGGATGAGGTTGCGGTATGGTCCCAAGTACTTGAAGCAAGGTTTTTGGGACCTTACCCCTTCAGGGGGGAGGGATATTGCACGGTCCTCCCAACCGCTGGAGTGATCTCACTCCACAAGCTAGCTTAGCTCCATAGTTGCCTGGCGGTTACTACCCAACCGGAAGCGAAAGCCTGGAGGGTCTGTGATGAAACAGTGGTTAACTAGGGGAGGTTAATTCACTGGTCTTGTCAAGTAGGGTTAATCCCTTCTTTCCGAGGATCGGTGGCTTGACCGTCAACTGGGCTGTCTCCTGCACAAGGAAAATACACCGTGACTCATAACAAGGAGGAAGAGTGGGGGGTGCTCCTTGTTACCACTCTCCGGCGTGAGAATCAGTAATTTTCTTGAGAAGCAAAGTGTCTGATAGTAGTAGTTGTGAGGGAGTTGAGAAGCGATACCTCAAACCTGGTTTGGGATGGGTATTTATAGCCGACGAGTGAAGGAGGGTGGTTGAGTTGACAGACTGACGACGCGTCGCCCTTATGCAGGTGTGTCAGGCATGTTGGCTGTGGAGGTGAAGCCACGTCCCATTGTGGTGTCAGTCTGTTGCTTACGTATGGGCTGACAGGCGACTGTCATTGGTGCCACTTGCACTGCAGTGTCAGTCCCACTTGCCTTGTGGGCAGGATGCGGTGCCGCGCCGCATCGCTGCCTGTGGTAACCACTGTTGTTTCCGCGTTCCCACTCTGGCAAAGACTATGGGATGCGGTGCTAGGCCGCATCGCCGCTTAAGTTGACTGCTGCTGTTGTCCAGATTCCTTGTCATGACGAAAGTGTTCATAGGATACGGTGCTAGGCTGCATCGTTATGCGTACACCCGTTTTCATACATAAGGTAAGGAGATATTCATAGGATGCAGTGCCAGGCCGCATCGCTTATGCCTATCTTTATTTTCCCATCACTTGACAGATTGGATTCGACAGTTGTGTTCGCGCGTGCCCGCACGGACACAGATAAGTTCTTGCTGGTGGGGGTTTTTGATAAGGGTAATGGTCACCCGCGGTCGTGCTGACGCGAGATCTGGGACCATACCCCTTCAAGTCCCCCAGTCTAGTGTTGCTCCCTCATGCAAGTTGCATGCGGGAGGAGTACTGGACTATGGTGTCTAAAAGGTAGTTCGTAGTTTGGAGAAGATTCTAGGCCATGTAGATGGCTCCTGCTTCTAGAAAATCAAGCTGGGGATCCGGTAGAGTCATGTGACGTTGATGTGTGTAAAATGCAACATATAAATTACATCAAATGAGGCATAAAACTAACCCCTTTTAAGTACTAATGTTGGAAAAAGTGTGTTTTTGTCTTCCTTTTGTATTTTCAGGATTAAATGAGCTCAAATTAACAAAAGAAGCAAAAAGACAGCTAGCATAAATACAAGAAAAGGAACAAAATTGGATTGCCCGACCCCTCAACAGCATCCTCCCAAACAAAATAGAGAAGGCAGAAGACTGAACACGCCCCGTGCTCAGCGAGCACGGGGCCGTGCCCAAGAAGCAGCAGAAAAGACAAACCTGTAGAAGCTTCTATTGCTGGCCACGGGGCCATGCCCAGTGAACACGGGGGAGTGGCGAAAGTACTGCAGGCGCATTAATTGTAATTGCGAATTACAATTAATGAGGAGAGATAGTGTCAGACAGGCACGGGGCCGGGCCCAGCGGACGCGGGGCCGTGCCCAGGCTTCTGTTCAGCCTATAAATAGGAGTGCTTGGCTTCATTGCAACTCATCCCTTGGCACACCACCTCTCTCACACTTCATCCACCACCCACCACCATCACAACACCATCATCCACCACCATCATCCATTGTCCATCATAGAGTGTGTAAGTCGTCTCGGGATCCAAGATTGATCGTAAGAGTTCTTGACAATCAAGGCCATGTTTGCCTAAGTCTCTTACATCACTTGGTGAAGATAAGTGTTTAGTATAATACTTTTTATTTTTAATCGTTTGCACTTTTTATTTGGTTTTGTATTAATGACTTTAATAACTAGTTGCTTATGTTGAAGGTGATTCTTCCTTATCGTCTGTCCATGGTGACTTGGCATTATTTTACTGTCTATATAAAATAAAAGATTTTCACCATTCATATCTCCACGGTCTATATGGAGGTATGTTGGCTACCTGGTCGGGGGTTAAGGGAACGGTTTGGTAAGGGTCTTGCCCTTGTTCAGTGTTTAGAGGTCCTGCAAGGGACCTGGGTCAAATTTAGTAGGACCTCCTTCAATACCCAAAGGTATTGGATGGCGAGGGTCCAAACTCTTTGATCCCCTCATAAGTTAACTACTATTAATACTATAACCCATCTATTTAGGACTGTATCCCTGCTGACTCAGACTACTTAGTCGAGGGTAACATCACCTCCAAAAGAGGGGCCTACCATAATTTGCATTAATAACTTAATTAATTATCTTTCAATAATCCGACCCTTTAGGATTGTATCCTTGCTGACTCAAACTACTGGGTTGAGGGTAACGTCGCCTTCAAAAGAGGGGCCTACTACAATAACTAAGATAATCTCTTAAACAAGTGCAAAAGTGCGTAAATAATCAAAGGTTATACTAATACACGAGTCGGATCCAAGTGATTCATCTTGTCTATCTGTTTTTATTTTTATTTTATTTTTCAGCATTTAGTTAGTTTTATTTTCTTAGTTTAAAAATCTTTTTCTTATTTTTTGATTTGATTAGACGTTGAGGATAAACCGGTACTAAAATCTCTTGTGTCCTTGGACGACCTCGGTATCTTACCAACACTATACTACGTCCACGATGGGTGCACTTGCCCATATGTGTGTTTAGTGTTAGTAAATATCGTGTTTTATAAATTTAAAACTTGGCTAAAAAGGGTAAAAAGGGCTTAAAATATACATCAAAATTATAACACACTTCACGCACATCAAGTTTTTGGCGCCGCTGCCGGGGACACAAGGATTTTAAGAAAGTTAGGAATCAACGGCCTAATCATTTTTTTTCTTTTCTTTTTAATTTTTTAGGATTTTCTTAGTTTTTCAGCTTCTGCAGAGCTCAGCACGGGCCGTGCCTGGTCGGACCCGGGCCGTGCCCAGCAGTGTTACTGGCAGTTTTTAGTTTTCCGAGTTACAGAAGGCTGACCACGGGGCCTTGTCGGTGCAACACGGGGCCATGTCCAACTCTCCAGTAACAGGGATCCGGAAAACAATCACTGTAACTCCGACCACGGGCCGTGTTCACTGAGCACGGGGCCGTGGTGAACCTTCTGACCAACATTCTTTTCTGTTTTTGTTGCAGGACTTGGAACCAGACGCTATCTCTACGTAGTGTATGAGCTCCAGTTCTAATAAAGACATAAAAGAACCTCTAGAAGAACCCGAACGCTTTCTCAGAAAAAGACTGAAAGCTAAAAGCCAAGAGAAGGTTTCGGGGAACCCACTTCCAATGGCGGACCAACGTACCCTCATGGATTATCTACGGCCCACCGTAGGTAATCTCGGCGCCGCTATCAATGCACCAAATGTTGAAGCCAATAACTTCGAACTTCGACCGCATTTGATACAGATGCTTCAGAACTCCGCAACCTTCCATGGGCTTGCGGACGAGGATCCCCATCTACATATTACTAATTTCTTTGAAATATGTGATACCTTTCAGATCAATGGAGCATCAAATGACGCCATCCGCCTCTGAATGTTTCCTTTTTCACTAAAAGACCGAGCAAAAGCTTGGCTTAACGCCCTCCCAGCTGGATCGGTAAACACCTGGGATGAACTAGCCCAAAAATTTCTATATAAGTATTTCCCTCCCGCTAAAACGGCTAAATTAATGACTGAGATTAATACATATTCACAAAAGGACGGGGAATCCTTATATGAAATTTGGGAAAGGTTCAAGGAGCTATTGCGAAAGTGTCCACATCACGGCCTTGCGATATGGCAACAAGTGTCCACTTTCTATAATGGGCTGTTGCCACACACAAGGCAAACACTGGACTCTAGCTCCGGGGGACTTTTAGGTAATCGCCACCCGCGTGAAATATATAATCAAATTGAGGAAATTGCTCAAACCAATTTTCAGTGGCACACTCCCCGAGGCAATAAATCCATTGCCCCGGGCGCCCATAAGGTTGATGAAAGCACTTCTTTACAAGCCCAAATCGAGGCCCTTTCTTCGAAAATAAAAAATTGGAAATGACAAAAACGGTCTCGGTTATGGCTTGTGAAGGGTGTGGTGGGCCACATGAAAATTGGAGTTGTATGAAAGAAACAGACGATCAACAAGAATCGGTAAACTACATTGATAATAGACCTAGGCCGTCGGGTCCCCCAACGGGCACCTACAACCAAGGATGGCGAAATCACCCTAACCTTGGTTAGAGAGAACCCGGCAATAGTAGTAACCAAAAAAACCAACGAACGAACTTTCAACAACCTAGAAATGAGTCACAAAATTTCCCTCAACAACAAGGTGGACGAGAAAGGCTTGAAGATACTATATCTCGCCTCATCTCCGACACTGAAAAGAAAAACTCGGAGAGGTTTCTACAATTAGAATAAAATTTTAGAAATCAACAAGCTAGTATTCAAAACATCGAAAAACAAATAAGTCAACTAGCACAAAATTTCTCCGAGAGACCACAAGGCGCGTTACCAAGCAATACCAAAACAAACCCAAAAGCGCAAGTTCATCTCATAACATTACGGAACCGCACCGTTGGTCCTACGGAAGGCCCGCCGCCGCCTACCGAGGAGACCATAACGCCGCCCCTACAAGAGAAGGGTTCCCCTCCCTCACCAGAGCCTACCAAGGCTCCTCGAGTTCCGTACCCTGGTAGGTTAATCCGTCAAAAGACCAATGAGCAATTCGCAAAATTCGAAAGTCTACTAAAACAATTGCATGTCAACATTCCTTTCATTGATGTCCTAACCCAAATGCCTAAATACTCTAAGTTCATGAGGGACATCCTCACTCATAAAAGGAAAATTGAAACATTGCAATTAGTTAACTTAGGCGAAGAATGCTCTTCCCTCGTACTCAACAAACTCCCCCAAAAGAAAATCGATCCCGGAAGCTTCACAATTCCTTGCTCGATCGGGGACTCCCCCGTTCGTAATGCACTAGCCGACCTTGGGGCTAGCATTAACCTCATGCCCTCATCAATGTTCAAAAGACTCGGCCTAGGAAAAACGAGTCCTACAAAAATGAGCATACAACTTGCTGATCGATCCATCAAATTCCCGCAAGGTGTCGTTGAAAATCTCCTAGTGAAAGTCGACAAATTCGTCTACCCGGCCGACTTTGTCATACTTGATATGGAAGAGGACACCGAAGTCCCCCTCATACTAGGGAGACCATTTCTCGCCACCGCACAAGCAGTGGTAGACATGAATGACGGAACACTCACTTTAAAATATGGGGATGATGAAGTAAAGTTCGGGGTTGGGAAGAGAATAGAGGACGATGATCCGGTCAATTACATGAAGGTTATTGATTCGAGTTTGGATGATGCTCTCCGACGGTGCAACATGGGATGCAAAACATCCCGCTCAGAAAACATATAACCTTGCCTTGGGTCTAGCCAAGGACCCTTATAAACGTGGCGCACCACGGAGGCAATCCGCGGAACTATCCTTAGTTTAAGTTTAATCTTTTAGTTTTTATTTGCAGGAATAAAACACACTCATGGTGGTCAAGGATGACAAGGGAAACGAGAAACATGGCCCCATGCACAAAAACAAGGCCATCCGACAACAATTTCTCTATTACAGTAAGCTCAGTACGGGCCGTGCCCAGCCAACACGGCCCCATGCTGAACACCCTGCAGACAAATGCCCAGTTCAGGTAACTGGACACGGGTCGTGCTCATTGAACACGCCCCCGTGTCCAGGCTTCTGTTTTCTTTACCTTAATTATTGTTACTGGCACCTGAACACGGGGTCGTGCCCGGTCCCCACGGGGCCGTGTCCAGACTGCCAGTAACATAAATTTTTGCTTTTAACAGCATTTTGCACATTCAATCAACCTAAAAATTTATTTTTGGGACACATTGAGGACAATGTGTAATTTAAGTGTGGGAGGGATGCTAAAACCTTGAATTTTGCAAGTCCTAATAACAAGCCTTACACAAAACTCTATTGGAACCGCTAATCACCCCAAATTTTTTCAAAAATTTTCATTTTTTTTTACTTGTCTAAAGTTTAAGTTGGGAATTTTAAGATTAACAAGGTTATATTTTTACAAGTTTACAACCGATAGCGTCGTGATAAAAAGAACCAACATAAGAAAATTATGAAACGGCATGACAAGCTTAGTTAAAATTCGATTATATATACTTGATCACATAAAAACTCATTCCCACAAAAGTGAGTTTTGAGCCTTTATTGAGCATACAAATATACATCTTTACGCTAAATGCTCATTTTTCGTTTCTTGTGTGAATAGCCGCTTGGTTCTTACGACTCTAGAACTTGCCACGACAATTCATTCCTGGTCCTTACCAACTTAAACCCAAGTAAGTAAATGATGGAGGCATTAGGACTAACCCTTTTTTCTTTCAACACCATTATTTTTATTTTTCTTTTCACCTACCCAAAAACTCCCCCTAATTAGCCCCTTTGAGCCTAAACCTTTTCGTTTCTTAACCCCAAAACTCTTCTTACCCACCAATTTTATTTTTACCTTTTATTTTAGTAACAAGCTCGGTTTTCATGTGACTAAAAAAAATTATTATTTACAATGAAGTTAGAAATAAACAAACAAATCTCTTCAAACAAAGGCTTGTTTGAATAAATACTTCGTTAAAAAATAAAAAGTCACAAAAACAAAATGTTTTACGAAAACCGACGCTTTTTACGACTTTCCCCTTTTCTACTAACCACTAACCCAACTACCCACCTTTAGCCCAAGCCTAACCCTTCACCCAAAAAGTCCTTTTGATATTTACAAAGGTATAAAGTTAAAAAAGGAGGAGGATTGATTGCTTGGCAAGCTTATGGTAAGAATAAGTTCCATGCCGCTCTCGAGTGATTCACTAAAAATACACCTTCGGCCGAGTGTGAGTGATTTCTCCCGTGAGGTATGTGAACTTGTATATAAATGGAATTTTAGAAAGGTATGTTATGCCTTAATAAATAATTTACCTTATGAAAAGTATTTAATAAATCATGACGAATAAGATTGTAAATAAATAAAGATAAAACCCAATAAAGATCTTCGATTCCCGACACTCTATGACAAGCCAAAACCTTCTCTTCTACCCATTCCATTTGGGAGTGTAAGCCACATATTAAAGAGTTTTGCTTGAGGACAAGCAAAAGTTCAAGTGTGGGGATATTTAATGTGTGTAAAATGCAACATATAAATTACATCAAATGAGGCATAAAACTAACCCTTTTTAAGTACTAAAGTTGGAAAAAGTGTGTTTTTGTCTTCCTTTTGTATTTTCAGGATTAAATGAGCTCAAATTAACAAAAGAAGCAAAAAGACAGCTAAATCTAGCATAAATACAAGAAAAAGAACAAAAGTGGATTGCCCGACCCCTCAACAGCATCCTCCCAAGAAAAATAGAGAAGGCAGAAGACTGAACACGCCCCGTGCTCAACGAGCACGGGGCCGTGCCCAAGAAGCAGCAGAAAAGACAAACCTGTAGAAGCTTCTATTGCTGGCCACGGGGCCGTGCCCAGTGAACACGGGGGCGTGGCGAAAGTACTGCAGGCGCATTAATTGTAATTGCGAATTACAATTAATGAGGAGAGATAGTGTCAGACAGGCATGGGGCCGTGCCCAGCGGACACGGGGCTGTACCCAGGCTTCTATTCAGCCTATAAATAGGAGTTCTTGGCTTCATTGCAACTCATCCCTTGGCACACCACCTCTCTCACACTTCATCCACCACCCACCACCATCACAACACCAACATCCACCACCATCATCCATTGCCCATCATCCATTGTCCATCATAGAGTGTGTGAGTCGTCTCGGGATCCAAGATTGATTGTAAGAGTTCTTGACAATCAAGGCCATGTTTGCCTAAGTCTCTTACATCACTTGGTGAAGACAAGTGTTTAGTATAATACTTTTTATTTTTAATCTTTTGCACTTTTTATTTGGTTTTGTATTAATGACTTTAATAACTAGTTGCTTATGTTGAAGGTGATTCTTCCTTATCATTTGTCCGTGGTGTCTTGGCATTATTTTACTTTCTATATAAAATAAAAGATTTTCACCATTCATATCTCCACGGTCTATATGGAGGTATGTTGGCTACCTGGTCGGGGGTTAAGGGAACGGTTTGGTAAGGGTCTTGCCCTTGTTCAGCGTTTAGAGGTCCTGCATGGGACCTGGGTCAAATTTAGTAGGACCTCCTTCAATACCCAAAGGTATTGGATGGCGGGGGTCCAACCTCTTTTATCCCCTCATAAGTTAACTACTATTAATATTATAACCCGGCTATTTAGGACTGTATCCCTGCTGACTCAGACTACTTAGTCGAGGGTAACGTCACATCCAAAAGAGGGGCCTACCATAATTTGCATTAATAACTTAATTAATTATCTTTCAATAATCCGACCCTTTAGGATTGTATCCTTGCTGACTCAAACTACTGGGTTGAGGGTAACGTCGCCTTCAAAAGAGGGGCCTACTACAATAACTAAGATAATCTCTTAAACAAGTGCAAAAGTGCGAAAATAATCAAAGGTTATACTAATACACGAGTCGGATCCAAGTGATTCATCTTGTCTATCTGTTTTTATTTTTATTTTATTTTTCAGCATTTAGTTAGTTTTATTTTCTTAGTTTAAAAATCTTTTTCTATTTTTTTGATTTGATTCGACGTTGAGGATAAACCGGTACTAAAAGCTCTTGTGTCCTTGGACGACCTCGGTATCTTACCAATACTATATTACGTCCACGATGGGTGCACTTGCCCATATGTGTGTTTAGTGTTAGTAAATATCGTGTTTTATAAATTTAAAACTTGGCTAAAAAGTGTAAAAAGGGCTTAAAATATACATCAAAATTTTAACACACTTCACGCACATCAGACGTCTCTTCCGTACCAGTGAGCAATCCTCGTCTGATGCTAAATTCTCAGCCTAGGTTTTGATTTGGTAGTATGGTCTACCTTTTTCTGATGTCATCAGGGTTGGGTGCCACCTGTTGGTGTGTCGAACCAACCTCTGAGATCGTGACTGCAGATGTCGACAGGGTTTCGAACCAACCTTGGGACGGTGACGGAAGATGTCTGTAACTGCAACTCTAGTTGTAAGCTCTGCGGTAGCTGATGCAATGTTGTAAGTGCTTTGCTCAAGCTCTATGTTCAGCAACTGGACATGCAATGATGATCCCTACTTTGTGGGGTATTCATGTTCTTCCAGTTAGCTCTCAAGTAACTGCACGTCCTTTACGGTTATCTCGTTCCTTTGCATTGCTGGCCATGTTTGGTCGAACAATGTGGGGTACTTGCGTCATTGTTGGCCGTGTTTGGTCGAACAATGTGAATCTGGATAATGGTCAAATAAACATGGTCATAGGCATGGTTGTGCCTACCATTGTTTATTCTATCCAGCTCATAAGTGAGCAAACAAAGTCATAAGCAGACTTGTTACCACTGTTTCTTGGCTTGTTGCTCAAGGAGATCACCTTAGATACTTTGGAATCTGGGTGAAACTCATCCGCATCCGTTTTGTAGCCACTTTCCTTCATGCTTCGTTGGAAAGCAGTTCCGTTTTCCTGGAAGTAGCTTTGCTCAACCGCATGATGGCTTAGTTGTGGCTCTTCCGTAGCTACCGTTCGCATAGTTGCGTTCCGCCGTAGCTACTCATGAGTGTCTGCGGTTTGTAGCAGAAGACTTGCTTTAAAAGAGGAATTCTCTTTGATGTGGCTCTTGAAGGATCAGGATTCAGGGTTGCTGATGTGCGGTCGCTCATCATACTTATCCTTTTCCCTAACGAGAAGTTGTTTGCCTACCCTCTGTGGTTGTGAACCGGACACGATGGATTTGAAGCTTGAAGGACTTCAAGGTGATGCGGTTTTGTTGGTCCTGAGAAGCGGTTTTCTCAGTCCAAAGAACAACGCTGGTTCTGAGTATCTGACACACCTGTACGGGCTCGTGTGTGTCATCTCCGCATATTCCACGTGTGCTCGTGGGTATAAGTGGATATTGATTTATCCCCTTTACTTAGTGTAAATATATTTTTTCTATTTTTTGAGGGGATGTAAAAAAACGACATGCGGTATGGGTTATGTTGCGGTAAACCAGAGAAACCGCATACCGCTTTATTTCTTATACTATTGTCGCTTTTTTTTGTTGCGTACGTGGCGGAACGCACGTGTGAGTTGGTGGAAGTTGGTGGGATTTGCCTGGCATCTGCTGAATCGAAAAGACGTTTGCACTGCCCGAGGTAATAACTGCACTGTAGCAGGAGTGTAAAAGTCTCTTTTGTCAGGCGCGTGGGCGGCCACTCGCGCGTGGTAACCGTCAGCGGAACCGTCGCTGTACACGTGTCACTGCATGGTTCGTTCCTTTTACCCACGATGTTTCGGTAACTACTCCGCATTAATTGTGATGGGTATATAAGGGGAAACAGTTTGGAGTTTTCCCCTCACTTGTTCAAAATTTCAAAAAATCCCGGTGAGAGAAAGAGAAACTCCTTCGTCTTCTCCGTTCATTTGTTTGATTTTCAGGTGAGGTTTGTGAGTTTTGCTGAACTCTTTCTACATTTTATTTCTTCTTCATTACGATGGCTGAACCATCTAATCCCCATATTGCTGAGGGTGAAAACCCAGACCCTTCGTCGCCGGCGGCGGTGGAGGAGGAGGAAGGTGGTGCACCGGGTGGTGGTTTGCCGGTGTTGAAATGGCCGAAATCCACTTTCGATCATCTGATGCTTGAGGTTCAGATGCCTCATGAATATGGGGCTGTCTACCCACAAGAGGGTGACACTGGTGCCGATGCTCCGGCCGGTTACGTCACCATGTGGGCAGATTTCTTCGGTGACTGTAACCTCCGGTTACCGTTGACTGTGTTTGTCGCCGATGTACTGGAATGGTATAAACTCCATATTTCTCAACTGAGTCCGTTTGGCATGATCTGGATTCGGAATTTTGAATATACCTTTCGTGCTCTCGGTATAGAGCCCAGTGTCGGGGATTTCCGACGATTCTACCAACTGACGGTGTCATTGGGGTTCTTTTCTTTCCGTCAACGGGACGATAGTCCCAAGTTGATGACCCCTCCCAAGGGTATTACAAAGTGGAAGACAAAGTTCTTCTACATCAAGGCTACCGCGGTCACTGCCAGGTTAACCTTTCGGAATGTGACTGATACTATCATAACGGAGATTATTGTTGTCCCTAGCATTAAGACGGTGGACTGGTTCCCAAGGTTGCGGACGATTGAGTGGCAGAGACTGAGCAACACGCAGTTGTGGGTGTTGCGGATGATGCTGGGGAGGGCAAGCAGGAAGGCGAGGCCCGTTGTGCTGGAGAAAAGTGGTGGTAAGTTCCTTCCTTCTTGTGTGGTTCCTGACTTCCTTATCTTTTGTATTGAATTCTTTGTAAATTTACTATCAGAGGATGCTGCCCTTTGGAGAATATTCGATCCGGAGTTTGACGGCAAGGTGGAGGTGCTTGCATGTGCAGAAGGTGAAGAAGGTTTTAACCTGACCATTCGCAACAACTTCTGCATTCCTGATCGAGATGAGATGCAGGCACCACTGCCGCAAGGCAAAGGTATAGTAGATAATTTTTATTCTTGCTTTGTAAAGAAAATGGCCCCGCTGATCTGCTCATTTGATGGTTTACATGTAGGTGATCTTGGGGCCCTGGGAGATTCTGACACGAAGGGTGTTCCCAAAAAACAGGTAGAGAAAACCATGCGGTTTCGTCAGAGGAAAAAACATGAGCCTGCTGTTGTTCCTCCTTTGGTGCCGCAGGTGGCAGGTATCTCTCGTACTAGTTTCCGCAGATACACCGATTACGTGGTAGTGTCTGACACCCTTGAGGGTTTGGGTGTTCCAGGTGGTGGTGCGGGTGCAGGCGGTTCCTCTGCGGGTTCTAAACCTGCTGGTGAGAAGAAGAGGAAAGTACATGAGAAGGCTGTTGGTGCTGGTGAGAAGAAAGGTCCGAGGCTGCAAACGAAATGGACAACTGTTGTCTCGCAGCCGAAGCCTGCGGTTATGGCTGGTAAGTGAATCATAACCCTACAAGTGTTTGTCACTGTAACTTGTAATTGATAATTATTTTTGCTTTGTTCGCAGAACCGCAAGATGGAGGTTTCTCCTTGTTTGATGCTCCTCTTTCCCCACGCATGACGCGGCTGCGGATGCGGGGGTTGACAAAGAGTTTACAATAAACCCTTCTGTCAAAGTGGTTACTAAGCCTTCTGTGCAAGCAGAGGATGTTGGGGAGAAGACCGCGGATCAAATTTTTGATACGGTGGACTCTCATGATAATCTGATCCCTCCGTGGGATAATTTGAACCTGAAGTTTACTGATGCTGAGAAGCAAAAATCTCCTGCCGCCGAGAAGGCTTCCGGTTCTGCCTCTAGGGGTACGGGTTTTGAAGGTCCCTCCATTCAGCCTGGGGAGTCTGAATTGGAGTTCTACTACCGTACCTATACGGAAGACCGGAGTGTGACCTACCATCATCCCCCTTGGAGCGTTATGAAAGGGGATGATATTTCAAATGATCCCTCCGCTTGCAAGGAGATTTTGGGTGGTTTGGGCACCCCGTTTGAGGTTTTTCGGGCCCGCGGTTTGCCCCGTGACAATCGGGTCAACCAACTCTCCTCCCTGCTTGTTGGGAGTTCCATAATGGCGAATGCCATTATGGAAAACTACAAGGTGCTGGGACGCAAGGAGGAGGAAAATGCTCGCTTGCGGGCTGAGGCTGAAGCGTTGGTGAAAGCTGCTCGGGAGGGTGCGGAGCAGCTTGAAAGGGAGAAGTATGCTTTTGAGCAGTATAAGCAGACTGAGGAGTGGGCTGCAACTGCCGGCCTTAAACAGGTTCGTACTCTTGCAAAGTTGCTTTCTGATGAGCGCAAGAGTTGGAAAGAATCACTTTCTAATGAGCGCAAGAGTTGGAAAGAATCTTGGGCAAAACAGAATGAAAAGTTGTTTCGTGTTCGTCAGGAGCCCAATAATCTCAAAGCAGCGAATGCTGCTTTGATGAAGGAGAAGACCGCAGCTGAGGCGGTTGCCAAAGAGGCCAAGGGGGCGGAGGCCTACGCTGCCAAGGCTCTTGAAGAGGCAAATGCTGACCGCAACCATTTGAACAAGGTTGCTGAAGATCTCAAGGTATGGGTTGCGTTTACACTTGAATTTGTATATTTGTTTCACAGGTATGATTGATTATCTTTGTATACTTGTGTTTTCTTTGTTGTTGAAAGGCTGAAGTGTAAGACCCAACTTGAAATACTAGATTAATGATATAAGACTTTGCATTTGATACCAAATTTTAGAGTTTTCAAAAGGTTTTTAAGATTTTAAACCATAACTAGCATAACGTTAACGTATTATTCCTACTAGACAATATTCGAGACAAAAACTACAAGTGTTTACATAGTCTTAAAACAAAAATATCAAGTGCGGAAGCGTTGATTTGTGTGTGTTCGGTTCGACTTGATTGCTTGATCATCATCCTACTACTTGCAATACCTGGAAACTGAAAGTTTTAGACAAACATTAGTATTATGATCCTTGAAATTTAACATGATCGAAACTAGGTTTACAATCATGTTCGAGAATCAAAATTTAAAAGAATATTTAACATTTAAGACTGGGCTCTAACGTAACTTACGGTAGCACCGTAAGTTACGGTGGCCGCTGGAAAATTGTAGTCTGCCGTAAGGCAGTAGAAATGCTCCGTAACAATTTACTGGCTACCGTAAAACGGTAGCCACCGTAATTTACTGTAGCTGCTGTACATACTTTCTTATTTTTGCAGTTTTGCTGATTCATTTCCTGCATCAATGTGTTTTACTTTCGCACAAGATTATTAATTGACTAAAGCTAATTACCCATACCCGGATTTTACCAATGATAACGCTTGACTACCCTCACGAGGGATTGCCTACGGAATAGTCTACAAGCTTGTTTCCAAGGCTTCGAGCTTGCCCTTTTATGCTACTTGTCATGCTTACAATTTCTGAACTTTAACTCCTATACTAGTTAAGTTTCTCAACTAGTTTAGCGTGTCCGCTACACGGCTCACGCTTGGTTTATAACCATTCATCAAATAATGGTCGCTCACATCAAGTTTACTCTTAAACTTGTTTTGACCCGTTTTTACTTGTTTAAGACGCAAAGTCACTTTTGTGACATATTGGTCTATCTTGTTTACCATGTTTCAAAATGACGACATAAAACTAATAAATGATCTTAATGTAATGAAACGGTAATTTCGTACCTTTAGAGCACGCCTTTCCCACGTGTATACCCTCCGGCTTGTCCGCTTGACGATCCGGACTCTTTGCCTAGAAAATCCAATTTACAACTTGTTTAGAACTCTTTTCATGACAATTAACGCATTATTATGAACCATGATCAAATCTGCGTTTTCATCCTCTTTAATCATTTAAATCCTCACTTAGGCATTTCAACAAACACCTAGCGGGTTAGACTTTTATATAAACCAAACCAAATTCATAACTTCAATTTATCACCTAATTTAGCTTCAATTAGACAATTCTACATATGTCTTTAACATCAATATTTCTGAAATTACTTCCCAAATTCGGATTGTGCTAGAACAAGGATCATAATCCAAGTAAGCTCATTAATCCTTACCATGTAAATCACAATCCCTACAAATATGATGCAAGGTTTTCACAAGAATTCACCTATGGTTTAACTCTAGACATCATATTACTTTAGTATTCATTCATGCATGACATATTTAGGTTCAAATTCAGTTTTTCACCATTAACCTAGAATTCATGGTGAATCAAAACTTCAAAATTTTACATACCTTATGGTCCTTTTAACGAGGTGATCACTAATTTATGTTCAAGACTTGATTTAGGACAGATTTGAGGCTTCAATTTGTGAGTTTTGTGTGAAGCTAGGGCTTGGAGAAAATCCCTGGTCGCCCCCTTTCTTCTTGATCGACCAGACACACCAAATGGTGTGTTTGGTATGTTTTGTTTACTATTTCAGCATTCAACTTTCAATTTTTGACTAGTTTAGTCCCTCCACTTATCATCTAGCATTAAGTTTTAGTGTTTTAACCTTAGTGTAAGTTATCTCAAGACTTGTAATTAACTAGGTTAGAATTCCTAGTTGGTTAATTCTTGTTTATTTATACTTTATAAAATTAAAATATAAAGGTTTATATTTTCGAGGTGTTACAAGTCCACCCCCCCCCCCCCCCTTAAAAGGGTTTCGTCCCCGAAACCGAATTACGTACCAAATAAAGTAGGGTAAAGTCGTTACATCTCCTCTTCGGATTCCCATGTGGTATCCGCACCCTTCTTGTGTTCCCATTTGACCTTTACTTGATTGACCTCTTTATTCCTTAAGGTTTTTACCTTACGATCCAAAATCGCAATGGGCTTTACCACATAGTGTAATCTGTCATCCACCTCGATGTCATCGTAGTGGATATAAGTTGTCTCATCCGCTAGACATTTTCGAATATGTGACACATGAAATGTGCTATGAATTCCGCTTAGTTCCTCCGGTAGTTCAAGGCGGTAAGCTACCTTTCCTACCCGTTCAATAATCGTAAACGGTCCGATAAATCTTTGGCTCAATTTCCCTTTCTTTCTAAACCGAATAACTCCTTTCCATGGGGACACTTTGAGCATGACTTTGTCACCAACTTGAAATTCAATTGGCCTTCTCCGTTTATCCGTGTACGACTTTTGTCGGTCTTGAGCTGTTTTTAAGTGAGTTCGGACCATGTCAATTTTCTCATTCGTAGTTCGGATCCTATCCGTAGGTGCTAGTCCACGTGGACCCACTTCTCCCCAACATACCAGGGTTCGACACTTTCTTCCATATAACAATTCATACGGGGCCATTCTAATGCTCGCGTGATAGCTGTTGTTATATGAAAATTCGACTAAGGGTATCTGGACATCCCAACTACCCCCGAAGTCGATAATGCAAGCACGCAAGATATCTTCTAACGTTTGTATTGTTCTTTCACTTTGCCCATCCGTTTGAGGATGGTACGCAGTGCTAAGGAATAGCTTAGTTCCCATTTGCTCTTGGAACTTAGTCCAAAAGTCTGAAGTAAACCGGGTATCTCTGTCAGACACAATGGATATCGGTACTCCGTGGCGTGCCACGATTTCATTTGTATACACCTATGACATCTTTTCAGATGTATAAGTCTCACGAATCGGGATGAAGTGAGCACTTTTAGTCCATCTATCTACAACTACCCATATAGCATCAAAACCACGGCTTGTTTTGGGCAGTTTGGTTAATAGGTCCATTGTAATTTGTTCCCATTTCCAAACCGGGATTTCTAACGGTTGGAGTTTACCGTATGGCTTTTGGTGCTCCGCCTTGACTTGTAGACACGTTAAACATTTTTCCACATACTTCACAACATCTCTTTTCATTCCGGGCCACCAATAGTTTTGTTTTAAGTCGTTATACATCTTGGTCGCTCCCGGATGAATGGAATAACGAGATTTGTGAGCTTCATCAAGTAGAAGCTTTTTAACTCTACACGTGTTAGGAACCCAAATTCTATTGAAACGTGTCTTCAAACCATGGCTGCCTACCTCGAGATCTTTAACTTGGCCAATAATCCTTTCCTTTTTCCAGTTTTCTGTCTTTACTGCTTCATCTTGTGCTCCTCGGATTTGTTCTAGCAAACCCGAAGTCACGGTGAGCTGCAACGATTGTACCCGTATTGGGCTATAATCTGCCTTTCTGCTCAACGCATCAGCCACTACATTGGCTTTCCCGGGATGGTAATGTATTTCACAGTCGAAATCTTTGACGGTTTCCAACCACCGCCTTTGTCTCATGTTTACTTCCTTCTGATCGAACAAATATTTCAAACTTTTATGGTCGGTAAAGATTGTACATTTTACCCCATATAAGTAATGTCTCCATATTTTTAAAGCAAACACTACTGCCGCCAATTCCAAGTCGTGAGTTGGGTATTTCTTTTCATGAATCTTCAATTGCCTCGAGGCATAGGCGATGACCTTGCCTCGTTGCATTAAAACACATCCAAGTCCTGAATGCGAAGCATCCGAGTAAACCACCATGTCAACCCCTTCCGGTAATGTTAACACCGGAGCGTGAGTCAACTTTTCTTTGAGTGTTTGGAAGGCTTCCTCTTGCTTGATGCCCCATACAAACTTCTCTTCCTTGCGAGTTAATTTGGTCAATGGTAAAGCAATTCTGGAGAAATCTTGTATGAATCTCCGATAATATCCCGCGAGCCCTAAAAAGCTTCTGATCTCTGAGGGATTTCTTGGGGGGTTCCAATTTGACACAGCTTCTACTTTTGACGGATCCACGAGTACACCATTGGCACTAATGATATGCCCAAGAAACTGCACCTCACGTAACCAGAAGGCGCACTTTGAGAATTTTGCATATAGCCTTTCTCGTCTGAGTGTCTCTAACACTTCTTGCAAATGATGTACATGCTCAGCTTCATTCTTCGAATACACCAAAATGTCATCGATAAATACAATGACCGACTTATCCAGCATAGGTTTGCAAACCCGGTTCATGAGATCCATGAAAGCCGCGGGTGCATTGTTCAACCCAAAGGGCATTACAAGGAACTCATAATGCTCGTACCATGTACGAAAGGCCGTCTTCGGTACGTCCTCCTCCTTAACCTTCAATTGGTGATAATCAGATCTGAGATCAATTTTGGAGAACCAACTTGCTCCTTGTAGTTGGTCAAACAAATCATCAATTCTTGGGAGTGGGTATCGATTCTTCACCGTGAGTTTGTTTAACTCTCGGTAATCGATACACATGCGCATACTGCCGTCCTTCTTTTTCACGAACAGGACTGGCACGCCCCACGGAGACACACTTGGTCGGATAAACCCTTTGTCAAGCAACTCTTGGATTTGAGACATCAATTCTTGTAGTTCTGACGGCGCGAGTCGATATGGCACCTTCGCCACGGGTTTGGCACCCGGAATCAATTCGATCCCGAATTCCACTTCCCGTTCTGGTGGTATTCCCGGTAGTTCTTCCGCGAACACATCCTCATAATCCCGTACCACCGGCACTTCTAAAATTTTAAGGAGCTCTTTCTCTGGTTCATGTGCGTACCATGAAGGCCTTGCATCCGTGCTTCATAAGTTTGTGGGCTTCTAATATCCAGCACACCGCTGGATTACCCCCTTTTTCACCGTATATTGTAACGTGTTTTCCGCTAGGAGACGTTAGTTTTATTTCCTTCCGGAAACAAACTACTTTTGCGTGGAATCGGGACAACCAATCCATCCCTACAATAACTTGGAATTCTCCCATTGACATCGGGATCAAATCTATTGTGTATTCTTCGTCATCAATGTTCAGTTTACAGTTTTCACATACGTCACAAACAATAAAGCTCTTGTTATTACCTATCTCTACTTCTAAAGGCATAGGTAATTTTTTTAGAACAAATGAAGGATGCCGAATAAATCCATATGAAATAAAGGATTTATTCGCACCCGTATCAAATAACACACGTGCGGGAATCGAGTTTATAGTAAATATACCTGAGACCACATCAGGTTCGACTTTTGCTTCTGCGGCGGTCAATTGGAAAGATCTTGCTTTTGCTTTAGGGGTTTCACTTTTCGAGTCTTGCCCCTCCTTCTTTCCAACCAGTTCTGGGCATTCTGATCTTTTGTGACCCGGTCGGTAACAATTGTAACAAACAGTCACTTTCTCCGGACATGATATAGCCATATGTCCCGTTTTTCGGCATATGGGACAAGGCTTATCCTTGAAACGGGATTCGCCTTTGTGACCCTTCCCGCAAATTTTACAACTTGGCGTCCCACCTTTTGTATCCGATTTCTTCACGGTTTCATTTGTTCGTGCTTTCTTGGTAGGGCTTGGATTTACCTCTTGTGCCCTCCGTTCACCCCGTTCGATGCTCTTTTTCAGTTCGATCTCCCTTTCCCGAGCAGCATTAATGATCTCGGTAAGGGTCTCATATTTTGAAGGGGTTATGAACTCTCTATATTCTGCACTCAACATGTTATGGTAGTAATATATCTTCTGTTCTTCATTCGTCACTGATTCATCACAGAACTTCATCCTATCCATAAACATCCCCGTGATCTTGTCTATGGACTCACCCTTATGCCTGAGTTGCATGAACTCTTCCTTGATTCTATTAATGGCCGCTTTGGGACTATGATGTTTAAGAAATAGCGCCTTAAACTCCTCCCATGTCATGGCCTTAGCCGCTTCACTTCCAATCTCTTTCTTTTTGCTATCCCACCAGTCTTTCGCTTGACCCCTTAATTGACCCGTACCATAGGCTACGTAGTCATTTTCATCACAATGAGTTCTCTCGAATACTCCTTCGATATCACTTAGCCATCGTTGGCACACTATCGGATCAACCTCCCCATTATATATGGGTGGTTTACATGCCATGAATTCCTTGTATGAACAAGGCTTTCGTCCTCCGAGCTTTTCCTTTGCTAGATTTGCATCATCTTCCAATTTCTTGATTCTCTCATCAACTATTGACAAAACTGTGTTTTGAATTTTATCGATAAAGCCCGACAAACTGTTTTCGATCACCTTTCCAACCTCTTCGGCAATCACTTCCCTCATTTGTTCGGTGACTCTTGGCACCGCATCATCATTACCTCCATCCGTCATCTTTATTACTGAAATTTTTACATAGATTGTTAAACATTCCATTTATAACACATGCTTTACTTGTTTTGATTCAATCAAGTTCATAACTTGATTCAACCGTTCTTGTTTCATGCATTTCTTGTGTTTGAGTGAGCCTACACACTCTTTTTCATGCATATTTGTTCATGATTTATTTCTATATTCTCTAAATTTACTTAAACGATTAACTCTTACCGGATGCTTGATCAAGCTTGAACCGAACACTTATTGACAACCTTGAGCTCTGATTACCAACTTGTAAGACCCAACTTGAAATACTAGATTAATGATATAGGACTTTGCATTTGATACCAAATTTTAGAGTTTTCAAAAGGTTTTCAAGATTTTAAACCATAACTAGCATAACATTAACGTATTATTCCTACTAGACAATATTCGAGACAAAAACTACAAGTGTTTACATAGTCTTAAAACAAAAAGATCAAGTGCGGAAGCGTTGATTTGTGTGTGTTCGGTTTGACTTGATTGCTTGATCATCATCCTACTAGTTGCAATACTTGGAAACTGAAAGTTTTAGACAAACATTAGTATTATGATCCTTCAAATTTAACATGATAGAAACTAGGTTTGCAATCATGTTCGAGAATCAAAATTTAAAAGAATATTTAACATTTAAGACTGGGCTCTACCGTAAGTTACGGTGGCCGCTGGAAAATTGTAGTCTGCCGTAAGGCAGTAGAAATGCACCATAACAATTTACTGGCTAACGTAAATTACGGTAGCCACCGTAATTTACGGTAGCTGCTGTACATACTTTCTTATTTTTGCAGTTTTGCTGATTCATTTCCTGCATCAATGTGTTTTACTTTCGAACAAGATTATTAATTGACTAAAGCTAATTACCCATACCCGGATTTTACCAATGATAACGCTTGACTACCCTCACGAGGGATTGCCTACGGAATAGTCTACAAGCTTGTTTCCAAGGCTTCGAGCTTGCCCTTTTATGCTACTTGTCATGCTTACAATTTCTGAACTTTAACTCCTATACTAGGAGTTAAGTTTCTCAACTAGTTTAGCGTGTCCGCTACACGGCTCACGCTTGGTTTATAACCATTCATCAAATAATGGTCGCTCGCATCAAGTTTACTCTTAAATGTGTTTTGACCCGTTTTTACTTGTTTAAGACGCAAAGTCACTTTCGTGGCATATTGGTCTATCTTGTTTACCATGTTTCAAAATGACGACATAAAACTAATAAATGATCTTAATGTAACGAAACGGTAATTTCGTACCTTTAGAGCACGCCTTTCCCACGTGTATCCCCTCCGGCTTGTCCGCTTGACGATCTGGACTCTTTGCCTAGAAAATCCAATTTACAACTTGTTTAGAACTCTTTTCATGACAATTAACGCATTATTATGAACCATGATCAAATCTGCGTTTTCATCCTCTTTAATCATTTAAATCCTCACTTAGGCATTTCAACAAACACCTAGCGGGTTAGACTTTTATATAAACCAAACCAAATTCATAACTTCAGCTTATCACCTAATTTAGCTTCAATTAGACAATTCTACATATGTCTTTAACATCAACATTTCTGAAATTACTTCCCAAATTCGGATTGTGCTAGAACAAGGATCATAATCCTAGTATTTATCAAGCTTCTTCAAGCTCATTAATCCTTACCATGTAAATCACAATCCCTACAAATATGATGCAAGGTTTTCACAAAAATTCACCTAGGGTTTAACTCTAGACATCATATTACTTTAGTATTCATTCATGCATGACATATTTAGGTTCAATTTCAGTTTTTCACCATTAACCTAGAATTCATGGTGAATCAAAACTTCAAAATTTTACATAACTTATGGTCCTTTCAATGAGGTGATCACTAATTTATGTTCGAGACTTGATTTAGGACAGATTTGAGGCTTCAATTTGTGAGTTTTGTGTGAAGCTAGGGCTTGGAGAAAATCCTTGGTCGTCCCATTCCTTCTTGATCGACCAGACACACCAAATGGTGTGTTTGGTATGTTTTGTTTACTATTTCAGCATTTAACTTTCAATTTTTGACTAGTTTAGTCCCTTCACTTATCATCTAGTATTAAGTTTTAGTGTTTTAACCTTAGTGTAAGTTATCTCAAGACTTGTAATTAACTAGGTTAGAATTCCTAGTTGGTTAATTCTTGTTTATTTATTCTTTATAAATTAAAATATAAAGGTTTATATTTTCGGGGTGTTACATGAAGTGCAGAACCGGGTGACCGTTATTGAGGAGGTCACTGCCCGCGCGGCTGAAGCTGAAGCGCGGGCAAGGGAGGCTGCTGAGGCTAGAGATAGCCTAACTTCCTCCTTGGATCAGCTGAAGGCAGATCGTGATTGGATGCGTTATCATGGTATTGGGAATGTAAGTATCCGTTGCCTTTGCTATCTTTAGGTTTGCCTTTGCGAAACTTATTACTTGTGTTTTGCAGATTGTTGGAACCATCCTTGACGCACCTGAGAACGCAGCTGCTGTAGAGGAGCTTAAACAGCGCGCGCAGGAGGCTGGTTTTAAGGCTGGTTACAACCGATGCATTAGCCATATGAACCTCTTATCCCAAGGCAAATTTACCGATGAAAGGTCTGGGTTCCATGGCGTAGATACTGAAGCGCGGTATGCTGCAGCCATTGATGCGCACAACAACCTGTCCATTTCCGCCATTAATGATATTGATAACTGTTTGGAGGCGGAGGATTATGTGGACCGCTTGCGGTTGTTGTATGGTGATCCTGAAGAGGAAGAGGAGGAAGAGACCGTGAGCAGTGGCAAGGGTGATGCGGGTACCAGTGGTACAAAGAAGGATTAGGTTGGCCTGCGTGCCCTTTTTGGTTTCCTCCTTGATGTAAATGTTAGAAAACTTTATGTAAATCTCTTGTGCACTGCGTAGGTGTAGAAATTTTTTGAATACAAAGTTTAATCGTTTTGTTCAATTTGTACAAGTGTTTTTTACTACTTGCATGTTTGAACTTGTATGAGTTAATGTTATTGTGAATAGCATTAAGTCTGAATTTGCCTTTTGCATATCTAGGTGATATGCAAGTATGTGTGGCTCGAAGTGTGTAAAATTTTTTTTTACTTTCTTTGTGTGAGCGCGTATATGGATGACTCTGTTGGCTGTAGAGCGCAGTTGAGTATACTCTGTACCTTTGTCGTATGAGTATTAGTCAATTCCTGTTTTTATCCCGTTAGGGTTTAGGAATTGTGTAGGTTTTGAAAAAACCGTAAATGTGTATCCAGCTGGATAGACATTTAATGTTTTGCCTTTGCTGTCCTATTAAAATATTTGTGTGTGGTCACCACTTTGTGTGGGTATCGCGAATGAAGATTTTGCCAATCTGTTTTTGCAGATACCGGAAAGTGGAACACACATTTGTAATAGAAGGAAATAAACAATATTGCATTGAATCGTTCATTTATTTATTTGCAAATGGCCTGCGGCCCGATAGGTTACATGGAAAATGTAAAAACATGGCTTACATGTAACAACGTCGAAGCTGTTGTGCATTCCATGTGTGTGCGATAGGTTCGTCTTCTATTGTTTGTAGTTTATACGCGCCTTTGCCCATGACCTCTTGGATGAGGTAGGGTCCTTCCCATTTGGGGCAAGTTTCCCTGGGCGTTCTGCGTTAGATGCTTCATTATCGTGAAGGATGTAGTCTCCGGGTTGAAGGTACAAATGCGAACGCGTGCATTGTAGTACTTTTCAAGTTTGGTTTTGTACTTGGCCTCCGTTGATTGCTGCGTTTTCACGCCTTTCCTCTAGGAGGTCCAAGTTAACCCTGCGTTCAACACCATTGTCTATCTTGTTGATAGCCAATATTCAGGGTGAACGGAGACCTACTTCAGCGGGGATCACCGCCTCAGAGCCATAGACCAGGCTGAAGGGTGTCTCGCCATTACTTGTCTTTGGGCTGGTCCTGTGAGCCCATAAGATACTAGGGAGTTCATCGACCCAACCGTGTCTGGCTGTTCCCAACCGTGCCTTGATACCTTCGACTAAACTTTTATTGATACTCTATACTTGGCTATTCCCTTACGGATGCGCTACTGAGGAGAATATGTGTTCAATGTTTAGTTCCTGTAGCCATTTTTGAAAGTCGTCGGCAGCGAAGTTGGTGCCGTTGTCAGTGACGATGCACATTGGTAGACCGAAACGGCAGATGATATGTTCCCAGACAAATTTCCTTGTTATCATAAGGTTGGTTGAGGCAAGCGGTTTTGCCTCTATCCATTTTGTGAAGTAATCAACAGCCACTATGATAAACTTCACCGCACCTGGTGCGTCTGGAAATGGTCCCACCACATCGATTGTCCATTTTTGGAATGGCCATGTGGTGGTGACGGGGATCAGGTTGTTCTTGGGGCGCAAGGTTTTAGGAGCATGTCCTTGGCAATTGAAACACTTGCGTAAGACTTTGACCGCGTCCAGGTGCATGTCAGGCCAGTAGTACCCGACATTCATGATTTTGGCCACCACCATGTGTGGGCCCGCATGTATGCCACATGTTCCATCGTGTATCTCTTTGATTAGATACGTGGCATCTTGGGGGTCGACGCACCGTAGGAGTGGCCCTAGGTATGATTTGCGGTATAAAATACGTCTCCCATTTGATAATGATACGCTTTGTATTGCAACTTGCGTGCCTCTGCCTTGCTTTCGGGAATAACACCTGATTGTAAGTATGCAATGATTGGTGTTATCTAGGATATTGTACCGTACTGGATGACGTTGACTTGGCACAGGGGTACTAAAGGGTTCTGCAGAATCTCAATGCGTATCTCCTTTGCCAAGTGTTAGAAACTGGTGGATGCGAGTTTTGAAAGTGCATCCGCAGGTTTGTTTTCACTCCTGTTGATATGGCGGATACTAAAGGAAGTGAACTTTGCCTTTAGTTGTAGGGCTTGTTCAAGATAAAGGATCATGATATCCCCTTTTGCGGCATAGTCGCCGCGTACTTGCCCTGCAACGAGTAGTGAGTCGACGTGTGCTTCCAAATGTTGGACGCCGAGTTTAACTGCCAGACGCAGCCCTGCCAGTAGAGCCTCATATTCTGCCTCGTTATTTGTGCTTTTGAAATCGAGGCGGATTGCGTAGGTAAGTTCTTGGCCATCGGGGCTGACGAGTCGCAGACCCGCACCTGCACCATCCTCGTTGGATGCACCATCGGTAAATAGTGCCCAAGTATCTGTTGTGGATGGTGGTGGTGTGGGGTTTTGTTCTTCTTCTCCTGGATGCGATTCGCCGGTACTTTGGCAACAAAATCAGCTAGAACTTGGCCTTTGATTGCGGGACGCGGTTTGTAGGTCAATGTGTGCGCGCCTAGTTCAATGGCCCATTTTGCTAATCTCCCAGAGATGTCGGGTTTGGAGAGGATCGGCTTGATCCTGTAATTGGTTAATACGGTGATGACTGATTTGCAAAGTAATGTCGTAACCGTCTTGATGCGTGTACCAGTGCGAGTACCAATTTCTCCATAATAGAGTACCTTGTCTCTGGGTCGTTGAGCATTTTGCTGATGTAGTAGATGGGTGTCTGAACTCCCTCCCGCTCCACAATGAGTACCGCACCTACTGCATTGTCTGCGGCAGATAGGTATAAGATAAGTGGTTCTTTCTTGTGTGGCACGGTTAAGGTTGGGAGTTGGATCAGACACTCTTTCATCTTCCAGAAAGCATTTTCAGCCTCTGCGGTCCACTGGAACTGTTCCTTTTTTAAGCAGTTCCGCAGAGTTTCGATGAAGGGGTAAGATTTAGCTGCATGATTGGCTAAGAATCTGTTCAGTGCGGCTAGCCTGCCAGCTAGTCGTTGCATTTCTTTCATCATAGAAGGCGATGGCATGCGCTCGATCGCCTGAACTTTTTCCGGGTTCACCTTGAATCCATCTTTAGTTACGATGAATCCAAGGAATTTCCCTTCTTCCATTCCAAACGAGCATTTCCCTGGATTGAGCGTCATGTTGACGCTACGCAGAGTCTGGAATGTTCTTTCAATATCGGTGAGCATGGTATCCTCTTCCATGCTCATGACGACCAGGTCGTCCATATAGATTTCGACACTTTTGCTGATTTGATCACCAAAAGTGTCGTTCATCAACTTTTAATAGGTTGCGCCCGCGTTGCGCAACCCAAACGGCATTTTTGTATAACAGTAATTCCCGGTAGGTGTGCAGAATGCCGCTTTATCTTCGTCCTCGATTGCCATTTGTACTTGGTGATAGCCTTTGTAGCAATCGGGGAAGCACTTCCATCGAAACGGGGCGAGGTTATCGACCTTTTCGTCGATTTCAGGAAGTGCGTAACAGTCTTTGGGGCAGGCTTTGTTGAGATCTTTATAATCGACGCACATGTGCCAGCCCCCGTTTGGTTTTTCTACCATGACTGGGTTGGATAACCAAGTCTGGTATTTGACTTCCCGCAGGATGCCTGCGGAGAGCAGTTCTTTGACCTACTCATGCATCGCCTCGTTTTTTGCAGACCCAAGGTGGCGTTGGCCTTGGATCACTGGCTTGATACCTGGTAAGGTATTCAAGAAATGTTGCCCGACTTCGCGTGGCACCCCTATCATATCTGCGGGTGTCGATGCGAAAATATCTTGATTCCTGAAGAGGAGCTGCTTCAGGCGCCCTCTAATGTTGTTGGACAAGGCGTGACGTTTGGCATATGCCTGCTCTAACCGAGATCTTTGGGGATGATTCCGTACTACAGTTCGGTGGAGGAACTTTAGGGCACCTTGGGGTAATGCACCTGGTGCCGTAGCTAACCGAGTAGCTCTAGAAGCATGTGTACAAGCTCGTAATGAGGGACGCGATCTTGCTACTGAGGGAATGAAATTATCCGGACTTCGATTAGAGCAGACCGACCTAGAGAGGAACGTGCCCACGAGGGCACCACCAGATGTTGTAGATGAACCTACTAAAGACGAAATTTAGTATATCATAGCTGACCACACCATGGGCTAGCCCCTACACCCACTGCATGAGTGGAATATTACTTAGTCAAGTAGAAAGGAACAAGGTCTTACGACACGGTCACTATATCTTTTCATTTTCTTTATCTCTCCTCTATGGAAAGAAAAAGGGGATGATACGTGGCGTGGTATACCTAATAGTTTAGTCAACGAGACGTACGTAAGTCGACATAGCTCCATGTATATGTTCTTTTGAGCTAGAACCAATCAATAGAATGACGTGAAATCTAGGGTAGGGCGACGAACATGGCGAAAGAGGAATGTCTATCCAAAGCCCTTCTCTTCTTCACTCAAAGGGGCAATGCACCAGCCAGCCAGTGTGGTGGCGAACACGCTGTGCTGTAAGCTAAGCAGTTACCTTGTAGATGGATGAGAGATAGAAAGTGTGCCGTGCTTGATTCATAAGATTCTATAGTAGACCCAGTATATTATTTCACTTAGCCTGCCCCTCCCATGACTTTTCGGACCAACTAACCTGGATCTGTCCTCGAAGGTCTCTCTGCATTTTGGAAGCAGTGCATGCAGAAAAATCGAGCGATGGATCTTAGAAGCATTCCACTTTTTCGGCACGACTCTTTCTATTTCCGCGCTGACATTTGAGTTGTCTCTCTTCTTTCTTTCAATCGACACACTCGACGCAGATAACTCCATCTTGGTCGGACGCAGCTCGTCCGTGGTCATAACTTCTCTGCGGGCGTATATTATCGCAACCCCCGTCTCGGTTGGGAAAGCGATGGCAGAGTGGGGGACGGATGTAATCATGTTGAAATCGCCCTTGGACTCCCTCCCAAGAAGTACGTCGTATTTGGAGGTGTGGGGTAAAACCATGAAGTTTACCTCCTCTATTCGTGTGTGCCTTCCGTTGGTGAGGCGCACGGGGAAAGTGATTTGGCCCAGGGGGAATAAGGTTTCCCTCGCGAATCCGGCCAAAAGGTAATCTACCGGCTGCAACCGATCTTTGTCTTCTTGATCAAACTGGTTGAAGCATTGCTCATATATGATGTCAGATGTACTGCCCGGGTCGATGAATAATCGCTCCGTGCAGTAGTGAGCCAGGTAGCCCGTGATAACGACGGCGCGCCTGTCGCGCGGGCTGCCTCGGACTTTTGGAAAGACGACTTGTTCGTCTTTCCAGTCATTGTCCGGTCTTCTTGCCGCCTTGCGCGGCTTTCCACGTCCTCCGTTGATCATGTAGGTTGAAGCCACATGCATGGTCCTTTTACCCGCGGAGGTGCCCTCGTTGTGGGGGGTGATGCGCTTGGTTTGTTTTTGCGCGGCTGGCAACAAATGTTGCAGCTTCCCCTCTTTCAGGGCTCGCTCAATCTCCAGTCGGAGACTGATGCAGCTGTTTGTTGTGTGGCCCGAGTCCTTGTGATACTCACAGTAAAGTGTGAGATCCTGATTCTTCTTGGACTTCATTGGTTGGGCTGGTCGCAAGAATTGCGTGTCCGTGAGGAGGACGTTGCTTGGCGACTGGTTAATCTCGGTCCAGTTACGGTCCCGAGATTCCTTCTTTAATGCCCGGTTTTCGTGTTGGGCATTGATTGTTGCCCTTGCGTCGGGCCGGTAACTACGCGGGACGTAAGGCTTGGAATCGCTACCACGATTCCTAGTGTCCTGGTTGCGCTTGTTGTTGCACCTGGTGTCTTGGCGGGAGGACTGGCCTTCCGCTTGGGGCTGTGCTTTTGTAACGTGTGGCTTGAGGGACCGTTGAGTCTGGGTGTACGTCTTGACCGCGGCCATGACGTCGTCCCATTTCTTTGGCAAGCCTTCCTTGCCCGAGATGGTCATAACCATTTCTTCGTCCTTGACGACTCGAATAAAATGGTTGCGTGCCATTTGGTCTGCAACACCGCCTATCTCCAGGCACTCTTTGTTGTAACAGATGACAAACGACTCGAGAGATTCGTTGTCTCCGCGCCAGATGTTCATGATGTCCATAGAATCACGTTTGTGACGTCGCTGCTGGCTGAAATGTGCGAGGAACTTTGCTTGCAAGTCCTCAAATGAAGCCAGTGATCCCACTGGCAAAGAAACGAACCAAGCCCTCGAGAGACCAGTGGGGGAAAAATGACACCAAGTGGCCTCGTCCCACCTGCCCTTGCACCCGGCGCCGGTAAAAATATTCATGTGGTCGTCCGGGTCGGACGAACCATTGTATTTCCCGATCATTAGTGGGAATTTAGCCGTGGTGACATCGGCGTGGGCAATCTCCCGGACGAACTTGGAGTTTTCGGCCGCAGATTTTGGCCTGTAGGGTTGGCTTTGGTGGACTGCCGCCTAGTTTCGCCATGAGGGCCTAGGCGGCTCTGTATAGGGCCCCTGCGGCGGGACCCGTATGTGGAATCGTCCTCACCAAGCGTGCGGACGTCGCAGTAAGAGGAACCGCGGTCTTCGTGCCTACTGTGAGAGGCTAGGTGTGTGGGGATCCTGCTGTCGTATTGCAAGATACGACCCGCAGGTGTATATGGTGCGGGTGTGGGACCGCCTGGGGTTTGCGCATCAGCGCAAGCTTTATTGTATGCTGCTGCCAGCATAGTTTGTTGTTGTAAATACCAGGCATGAAGGTCCATGCCTGGGGGTATCACAGAAGCATACTGTGAAAAATCTGGTGTGAATGCGTGGGGAGTGCCCCCTACTGCAGATGTGCCTACGTGGCCAATATTTTGAGCCGGGGGAGCGGTCCCCGTAGGCCCTGGGTTTGCGGGGTTTAGACTTTCCTCGGTAGCATTGTTTGGACGATCAGACATGATCTCAAGAAAGGAAGAGATGCGTAAAAAGTGCTAAGAGTAGCGGTGGGCGCCAATGATGAAACAGTGGTTAACCAGGGGAGGTTAATTCACTGGTCTCGTCAAGTAGGGTTAATCCCTTCTTTCCGAGGATCGGTGGCTTGACTGTCAGCTGGGCTGTCTCCTGCACAAGGAAAATACACCGTGACTCGTAACAAGGAGGAAGGGGTGGGGGGTGCTCCTTGTTACCACTCTCCGGCATGAGAATCAGTAATTTGCTTGAGAAGCAAAGTGTGTGATAGTAGTAGTTGTGAGGGAGTTGAGAAGCGATACCTCAGACCTTGTTTGGGATGGGTATTTATAGCCGAGGAGTGAAGGAGGGTGGTTGAGTTGACAGACTGACTTTGCGCCGCCCTTATGCAGTTGTGTCAGGCTTGTCGGTTGTGGAGGTCAAGCCACGTCCCACTGCGGTGTCAGTCTGTTGCTTACGTATGGGCTGACAGGCGACTGTCATTGGTGCCACTTGCACTGCAGTGTCAGTCCCACTTGCCTTGTGGGCAGGATGCGGTGCCGCGCCGCATCGCTGCCTGTGGTAACCGTTGTTGTTTCCGCGTTCCCACTCTGGAAAAGACTGTGGGATGCGGTGCTAGGCCGCATCGCCACTTATGTTGACTGCTGCTGTTGTCCAGATTCCTTGTCATGACGAAAGTGTTCATAGGATGCGGTGCTAGGCCGCATCGCTATGCGTACACCCGTTTTCATACACAAGGTAAGGAGATATTAATAGGATGCGGTGCCAGGCCGCATCGCTTATGCCTATCTTTATTTTCCCATCATTTGACAGATTGGATTCGACAGTTGTGTTCGCGTGTGCCCGCATGGACACAGATAAGTTCTTACTGGTGGGGGTTTTTGATAAGGGTAATGGTCACTCGCGGTCGTGCTGACGCGAGATCTGGGACCATACCCCTTCAGTCTGCCTGCCAGGATTCGAACATGGGTCCTCTGGGAAGAGGTCGGTGAGGCTGGCCACTGGGACACCCCAAGTGGTTATGTGTTATGTATGTTATTGGAGCAGTTACGTAACGGTATGCTTATTGTTAATATTCAGTTTAATGTAAACGTATTTTTGGGCTTCTTTTGACGCGATTAATTTTATTTGTTTACCGTTCATTTCCGATGTTTGCTATGATAGTGTTTAGTTGTTTCTTTTGTGTTTTATCATGCGATAGCATACTTGCATGTGGTTAAAAGCTGATGGATTTTGTGTATTGAATGTTCGTTTGTCGGTGTCGACGACTGTTTATACTTTTCGCTTAGCTATGAGACATTTGTTGTTAGTTGTTTTTGTGTTAATGTGTATTCTGTCTGTGGGGATGAATAATTAGGTGTCCGAACTGTTTTCCCTTTATGTATGGGTATGTGATGTCATGCTTCTGAGATTGTTGTTGAATGGTTCTATATTGAAAAGTGTCTAGTTGGTAAAGGTGGCTTTTCAGCCGCCTCACATTGTTTGTTGTAGAAAGTTTGAGGTTTTGGTTATTTCGTGGGTGAGGATGACTATGTTATTGTACCAAATTGTTGACATTATGTTTAGAGGTACAACAAATATTGTTGTACTCGCTTACAGAGTGGTAATGCGATGATGATCCAAAATAAATTTACTTTTCCGTGGATCTTTGGGGGATATTGAATTTTTATTATGACGATATGTTGAGACGTGCAACATATGTAATCTATAAAATGTGTTATTTCTACCTACATTTGTATTTTTAGATAGGTGATGATGCAGGTTATGTGAAACTGTGTTGCAATTAATTTTTTCAAGAAACATCTTTGTGTTTGTTATGGTCACATGGGTTTTCTTTGCAACATAACTTTCCACAGTTAAACACATGTTTGTGCCCCATATTTTGATATGGTGCCTTTTAAGTTTTAACCCTCAGTTGACAAATTTGATTTTGGTGAAAATCGCACATAAAAAATTGCTACAAAGCTTAGTTTTCTTGTCGGATTTTGTTATTTTTGCTAGAAGATTTGAAAATCAACCCCCTTTCGGATGCAATTTGTGTATAGAAAAATCATGTTAAAGAAATCAGTTTCAATATCCCGCCGCAACGCGCGGGTTAGCGTCAACTCGTTTACTTACATTTCATAACTATTCCTACATGACTCCCAACATTCATACAACGAACTTCATTTATATACTAAGAAGTATTGCAGCGGAATATAAATGGAAATAAACTTTGCACACAATCAAACAGGAGAATTGCTTTTAACACACATTTTCACAAAGAACCGAATGATTAAATTTTTTTCAACTACGATTACAATGCATGCATGTAACAAACTCCCCCTCAGCCTGAGCTCACAGTGAATGTTCGTACAGGAAGAAAATTGGTGAAGAGCTAATAGAACAGTACAGGGTACTGTTTTATTTATAAGCACGCCCAAACCACTGAAGCATCTTGGCTGACGTCACCATGAAAGTGACATCTAACCTCCTAACAAACTCTAACAACTGATCTAATAAAACACTGCTATGCAATCTACTGTTTACAATACATTACATAATGAAAACTAAGACTACTGCTTTATCCTTCCACTGTTGTGACTCCAGCAGTACTTGAAACCTTCAGCAGTGTTTGACCCATAGTAGTAGATTGATCAACAGGGCTTAAGTCTTCATTAGCCTTTAACTTGGACAGTAGTTGTAATCAGCAGATGTTGTAAAGGATCAATGGATGGAGGTCATTAGATGTTGAAACCACTTTCAAGGGGAGAGACTTGTATACATAACTTCTGCTTATTTTGGATCCACTGCTCTGATCCAGTTTTGGCTTTAATTATCTATTCCTCGGATAGGGTTCAATCCCAACACATAACTATTCCTACATGACTCCCAACATTCATAACTAAGAAGTGAGTTTCGGAATTCACTTACCTTAAGCGTCCGTATCCATATTCGTTTCCTTGCCTCCTCTTGACTCGTTAGCCTTCTGTGTTTGAGTCCATCTCGACATGACTCCTATCCTTTCATGTTTCCACATTCGTAGTATGGTTAGTACACACGCTCAGTCATACATTCGTTAATTTCTTTTCATTCATACATAACTTGACTTTCATAAACCAACTACCGCATACATAAGACATAGGTTTATAGTCACTTTGTTTCACATTCACGCAACTTAATGATCATCATATACAACATATAGATGATCTAAGACACATCACATGATTTATCTATTCTCACAAATGTGTCCAAAAGCTTAAGCATGGTATTCATTTGTTGTTGACTTTCAAAAGTCAACTGTCTAGCGTACACACTTTCAACATATGAACATGTATTCATTTTAATATAGTTGATCATACTAATGATACCATATGCACTTCATACCCATGTCGTAGGTCACACACAACGTAATCAATTCCTTCCATATTAGTCATCTCATAATTCTACCATTAATAACATCATTCAAGATTAACTAATTTAACATTACCCATGGTTCTAACATTATCCTTGCTAGTAAATCCTCATGCCATACAATGACACCATTTTCGCCTTTTGATCCCAACTACTCAATCAACTAAGCGCATAAAATGTATCATATCTTCAAGCATATAGTATAATCTCATAATGCACGCTTCTACCACATCATACTAACAAATCAAAATTCCACATGAACTCTATCTAAAACACACTTCTCATGTTAGTTTGCTAATAAATACGTCATTATCACTTTTTTATACATACCTATCCACGACTTGTATATAATTTCATATATTATTGTCATTTAGACATTTTATCAAACACTTGGTGTGCGTACTACTATCTAAGCACTTCTCATGTACAACTCATTCATGCTTTCATTCCTACTTCTTGCATTCATTTATCAACACAACTAAGCATCAAATAAATTTCATACTATACTTCAACCTAACTAACAAGAATTCACCACATACAACATAATCAATCGAATTTTCACATGACATGGACATGGGTGATTCACCCATGTTACCATCTTCACCATCAACGGTGGGTTTCACCTTCATTCATCAAGTTACTTAAAATCATTCATAATCCAGGTCCTATCTGGTGATTCCAACACATCTTCATACTTAATCTCATACAATTTCAAGTCTTGACCATAAACCCACTTCATATATAATCACAAAGTCACAAATTACAATTTACCACATGTTTATTAGGTTGAGAGGATATGGAATCCTCATTCATGCAAAGCTTCGTTGTTAAATTTTGAACTTGATTTGAAAGAATTGTGATGGATTGAATGAGATGAAGTTCTTGCTCTTCCTCTTAATATATACGACATATACACACAAATATTCTAGTGTTTGGTTTTCTTTTTATAAAAACTTTCATTTAACTTGCTATATTTAGTCCCTCATGATTGCCATCTAAATTCATTGATCACAAACCTTGTATTTTACTATAAGACTTATAGTTTTAACTAAGTTAAATAACTTCGTTATCACTTTTCATTCCATAACTCATGAAACCATACTAGTGAGTCAAACATTTGGGTTTTGGGCGTTACACATTTCGTTCTTTTAGTAACATAAATATAATATAACGTTTTTAAAATTTTGGAATATACCGTTACGCCATGCTTATTTTTATCTACGACTCGATAAAAAATTAATAAAAGAGTCAAATATATATATATTTTTGTTCTTTACCGTGATGATTGACTCAATACCATCCAAACAACGTCGATGGCGCTGCGATATTCGTCCTCGTGTATTCTTCACGCGATAATATAAAATGCCTGAAAAATAAAGTTGTATTCGCAATAGAGTATTGTTTTAGTGGGAGAGGATCAAATAGGAAGTTTATTTTGGCTAGGAAGGATAACAAGTAATAGGATTATGACATGTGGCAAAATTTAAAATAAAGAGAAATGGTATTTTAGTCAATTTTATCCAGTCTTCTCCCTTCTTCTTTCTGTAACTTCAAAACCCACCATTTTCAAAACCCACCTTCTTCAACCTTTGCTTCACTTTCTATTTCAATAATCACTATATTATAGTGCGATTTTCATTACCAATCAATGATTCAAACACCCAATCAACGTGTTCTTAAACTTTTTTGAAGAAACCCAGTTTAATTTCATACAATATCTCATTTTTTTCCCGCGATTTTGAAGCGAATCACTCGATTCGTTCCATTCGATCGCTGATATGTGTTTCTAGCATTCAAATTTCGTCAATCGTTGAAGAAATCTGAAAAAATCAGCTTCGATCTATGTAGGAAAATTTTTAATTTCATTTTCACGATCTGGGTTTTTGAATTGAGTCATTGCATTTTATAAAGGAATGAAAAAAAAGTTTTTTATTTTTGTATTTTCAGTCCATTGCGTTTTAGAAATAACACATTTTATTGTGTTTTAGTCCATTGCGTTTTAGGTAAAACACATTTTATGTGTTTTTAGTCCATTGCGTTTAAAAAAACATTTTCTTTTGTGTTTTTATCTATTGTGTTTTAGGAAAACACATTTTTATGTGTTTTTTGATCCAATGCGTTTTAGAAAAACACATTTTGAAGTGTTTTTAGTCCATTGCGTTTTAGGTAAAACACATTTTATATGTTTTCAGTTCATTGCGTTTTAGAAAACACTTTCTTTTGTGTTTTTAGAACATTGTGTTTTAGAAAAAAATTACATTTCTTTGTGTTTTCTAGCCATTGCGTTTCAGAAATAAGACATTTCTTTTTGTTTTTTGTCCATTGCGTTTTAGAAAAAAAAAAAGTCATTTTTTACGTTTTTTGTCCATTGTGTTTTACGCAACTGGGTATTCGAATTTTTTTCCGAGAATATAGAAATAGTATACTCGTTTTAAAGATAAAAAATGCTCGTTTTTTTGGTGCATTTTTTATAAAAAAATAATGTCGTATGAAAGAGTTATTAATGTTTAAAAATGGGGGGAATTGGAGGAGAGAAAAACTATTGCATTGGATTGACTTGAATACTCCTAGACAAACCCGTGCGCCTCCTTTTTTTCTTCAATTTCACTAATTTAATCTTAGCCATTGATTGATAAATAGATGGTCAAGATTACTTCCTAGTCTTCCTACCAAAATAAACTTCCTATTATATCCTGACCTTTGTTTTAGTATCGTAAGCTATAACGAGTTATGGTACGGTAACATTATCATGATGAACCAAACTAGTATCGACCAAACAACATCCATAACAGTATTTATTTTTATGTTTTCCAGTCGATATAAAAGATATCTACTCAATCTCTATTCATGATGTAGGGGAGAGTTCATTGGGGAACACTAAAAGAGTGGGGAACGGATGAACACTCTTAAAAATTATACTTAACGTGTTAAAAAGAAAATTTCTAAATTTTTTTCGGCGCTTTTTCTTATAAATACAAGTAGAAACATTTTTGATAAAAAAATCAAAAACTAAAAATATAAAAAAATGTTTAAAAAACAGTTATATCTTATAGAATTAACTTAACATGTTAAAAATCAATTTTTAAAAAAATAATTCAGCGCTTTTCTTTATAAAAAGAAAGAGAAACTAGTCGAATAAAAAAGATAATTTTTCTAAAAAACATTTTTTAGCTTTTTTTAATTGTTTTTTTTTAATATTTTTAGTTTTTGATTTTTTTTATTAAAAATGCTTCTACAAGTATATATAAGGAGAAACAGCAAAAAAGATGTTTAAAAAAAATAATTTTTAACATGTCAAGTTAAATTTTTAAGAGTGTTCTTCGATTCCCCGGTATTCAACCTCACACTCATGGTCTATATGTTATTTTATAAACATCCATCCATAAAGAAATTTATAAAGGGGTAGATTTAAGTCTTCTAGTTGATTTGTTGGAGTCGTAATAATTAACAAGTACCCGTTGAAGCAAGGAACCGGCCATAGCTCACACCAACCCCTTCTTCAAGAAATTGCAAGGAAGACGACTGATCCATTTGGATGCATGCGTGGCAGTGGGTATTAATTATTTCGTTGATTATATCACACCCCTCTTTCATCATACAAAATTCACATTAATTATTCACTAAATTCTGTACTAATTCAATTTGCAAAAAAAACAGTATTTAATTATCCGTAGACTTTCTTCCTACTTTTCCCCCCTGGGGTTTGTTGAGCTAGATTTAATGTTGATTTTATGTCCGGAGGGTTTTGAAAGGTGAGTTTTGGGCCTGATTTGGTTCATGTCTACCAACTGTTTGTAAAAAGTCCTCAAAGAAGTTTGGTTATAAACTCACAAGACTTCAAAAGGGTTTCAAGATTTTGGTGTCTTTGTTTCAGGTATGGTTGGATTTGTCTCTGATCTTGCAATTCTTACTCGTATTTTGGTCATTATTGTTATTGGGTCTGATTTGGTTCATGTCTTCCAAGTGTTTGTAGAAAGTCCTCAAAGAAATTTGGTTATAAACACACAAGACTTCAAAAGGGTTTCAAGATTTTCTTGTTTTTGTTTGAGGTATGGTTGGATTTGTCTCTGATCTTGCAGTTTTTACTCGTATTTTGGTCATTATTGTTGGAAATTTCTACCCAAGATGAAGTTTTTGATGAGATTTTATGTCATGTTTGGGGATTTTTTAGGGTTTAATTTGTGAAAAAATTGAGAAAGAAAAACCCAAATCCCCAGAACCCCTTTTGTGATTTATGTTTTTATTGAGTTTGTGGGTTTCATTTTGATGAATTTTGTGTTAGCGTTGACATTTTTTTTCTGATTTTTGATATGGATTTTCAGATCTTGGTGCTGTTTTGATGGAGTTTTAGCTGATCATCACCAGGTTGCTTTTTCTTCCTTAGTTTTTATTTTCAAGATTTCTTTAATTACTTTCATCTTTATAAAACCAAATGAACAAAATTTTTCAAGATTCACACATATTAGAGCAGATAAACTCATATGACAATGTGTTTGGAATTTATAAGATAAGTTTTATTACTATTATTAATTTTTTTATGATTTTTAAGATATGTTAAAGTGATAAAAATCAAGACTTTAGCCTGTTGAAACATGACTACATAGTTTCTTAGGATTCTCACTGATTAGTTCCATAAATTGAGCTAACTTTAGATTGAAATTGGAAAAAAGTCAATCTCTGATAAAGGTATGCAACTTAGACTCCTTTAACACCATGTGAGGCTGTCTTTTCCGCTTATCGCTTTCCTTTTCTCCACCTTTTCTTTATCCCACTCACTACAGTCTGATTCACAATCTTTTGAACATTTTTGCAGCAAGATTCAAATGTCAAATGTCAAATTTCATGTCACATCCATAGAATAGTCACCTTCTGTTTCGTACTTTCGTTTCTCGTTTCCAAATGTCGTTCCGTAGTATAGTGAGGGATGTAAGGGATGGGTTCGGGAGCTTATCGAGGCGGAGTTTCGATGTGCGGCTCACCGGCCTTCATAGTCGAGGAAAATCTCAGGGGTCGGTTAATGATTTAAATTACAATCATGCCCCTCTTGTGGTTCAAACCAGTCGTTGGGCTAATTTGCCTCCCGAGCTCCTTTGTGATGTGATTAAGAGGTTGGAAGAAAGTGAAAGCACGTGGCCTGAACGGAAACACGTTGTTGCTTGTGCTGCGGTTTGTAAATCGTGGAGGAGTATGTGTAAAGAAATTGTTGGCACTCCGGAAACGTGCGGGAAGCTTACTTTCCCGGTTTCGTTAAAGCAGGTTTTTTTTTTTAAATAAGTTATCATCTCTTCCTGTTTATACACTTGGATTATTTTTAATTTAGCTTCTAATGGTCATTATTATGTTTTCAGCCCGGTCCCCGTGACACTACTATTCAATGTTACATCAAGAGGGATAAGTCAAACTTGACTTATCATCTTTTCTTGTGTCTTAACCCTGGTGAGCATTCATACATTTGTATCTATTTTCTTGAAATTTGATAAACGGTTTTATGTGTTATATATCAGTGGCGAAGCTTGAGATTTCCGATCGGGGGGTTGAAAACGTATATACCAAAAATTTCTATAAAACCAGGGGGTCAAAAACGTATATACCCAAAAATTTCTATACGAAAATTACATACTCTCCACTAACGAGCGAAAAGTTCAGGGGGTCGGCCGCCCCCACAAAGCTACGCCATTGTTATATATGATCACGAAAATTATATTAATAAGATGATAATTTTAGTAAAGTGATATAAGAAGTTTTGTACATTTGAAAATGCTTTTAAGGTCTTTAGACGTGTTTTCTTTTTTTACCTAACTTTTTAGCTTGACCAGTTATAGTTAAAGCGTAATTCAAATTGATGGATTTACAGGTAAATGGGTAAAAATTATATGCGTGAATTTCTGACACCACACAGTTTAACGCGAAATCTGCGGGTTTGGATATAGTATAAACTTTTTTTCAGGTCAACACTGTGAACACATTAAGTTGACATGTTTGACGCATTTAGTTTTTAGTTTTCTTTAAATGTGTTTTATATCATTAACTAATTGGTTGAGTACTTAATGCCAAAATATAAGGCTAAACATATATTGACCTAAGATACTATAATTAAAATGGAACTTTTAATATACATTTCTACTTTTAATTGCAAAATCAAAATATTAATGTGCAAAAAAAGTTAAATAATTCGGGTTAAACGGGTCACGTGTGCTCGTGTTCACATGTCCGACATGATTTTTATGTTCATTTCAGGTTGGACCCGCAAATATGATATGTTTATCTTGAATCTATGACCTGTTATGTTAGTGTGATGATGCTGCATATACATACGTTCAAGTTCTTATGCTTAAATTTCATGTTGCAGCGGCTTTGCTAGTTGAGAACGGGAAGTTCCTGCTCTCCGCTAAAAGAACTCGGAGAACTACTTGCACCGAGTATGTTATATCCATGGATGCTGATCACATTTCAAGATCAAGTGGTACTTACGTCGGCAAACTTAGGTATCCAACATTACATATAAACAAACGCAAGTCTCCTCTTTAATGGATTATTTTTAACTTTTTGGCATCTTCTTCCAGATCGAATTTTCTCGGAACAAAGTTCATAATATACGACACACAGCCTCCGCACTCGGGACCCCTTATACCGGCACCAGGTCGATCAAGTCGTAGATTCTATTCCAAGAAAGTCTCACCAAAGGTGCCCAACGGAAGTTACAACATTGCCCATATAACGTACGAGCTTAACGTGCTTGGTACACGTGGCCCACGTAAGATGCATTGCATCATGCACTCGATTCCGACGTCAGCACTCGAGCCAGGCGGCTTTGTTCCCGGTCAGCCGGAGCTCGTTCTTCCTCATCTGTCTTCGCTTGAAGACTCTTTTCGCAGTATTTCGTTCTCGAAGTCGCTCGACCGCTCCACCGAGTTCAGCAGCTCGAGGTTTTCCGAAATCGTGGGCGCCGCCATATCAAAAGACGTGCCGGAGAGTGAAAAGTCGAAAATGCCATTAGTTTTGAAGAACAAGGCGCCTAGGTGGCATGAACAGCTTCAGTGTTGGTGTTTGAATTTTAGGGGACGTGTGACGATTGCCTCCGTGAAGAACTTCCAGCTGATTGCCGCCCAACAGCCACCAGCAGCAGCAGCGGCAGCACCACCGTCATCTGCGGGAACTTCTCAGCCGACTCAAGTGGAGCCGGATAAAGTTATCTTGCAGTTTGGAAAAGTGGGGAAAGATATGTTCACAATGGATTATCGGTACCCGTTATCTGCGTTTCAAGCTTTTGCTATCTGTTTAAGCAGCTTTGACACCAAATTAGCTTGTGAATAGAAGGAAATAAATAACAGTCAAAGCTAAAAAAAAAAAAAACCAAAATTTACGTTACTTTGCTAGCAGAAAAAGGAAATTGTTGTTGCTGTTGTTATGTTTTGAAGTGAAAAAACTTGATTATAAACTCGAAACGTTTTCCAATGTTGATGATAGCGACCCACGATGATCATCTTTACAATGTGTATTGCTTACGCGACTTTTACAATTGAGTCGTACAAGTTGCTTTGGAGGTGTTTTGTGTTGAAACGAGTCGCCTGCTATGCTATGTATACTGGAGTCTATGATTGATGAAATCCATCGACCCTCGTGGACCTTTCGAGTAAACACGTGTTTCTTGAAGCTTACATAAGCTTCTTTGCTGCAAGTCTTGGGTCCTCAAGAATGACATTGAAACTTTTGGAATCCCCAACATAGATCTTGGCTCTGCCACCTAAGCGTCGTCATGATATTTCTTGATGTCATCATGGAACTTCTCCAACTCAGGTGACCATATTTGGTAATGGGTCTTTTTGACAACCTCTTCGGCATCGGGTCCTTGACTGCACGCCTTGTAACCGCCAAATAAAGAGGTTCTTGTTGTACCCGTTATTAAGTTGCATGGTTGATAGGTCTTTACACCGCTCTTAAATCCCCTTTCGGTGATTGTTGTGCAAGTTTACCACCCGTTTGGATTCATAGTGTACTGGCGAGCGGTATTGAGAGAGCTCATATCATATCATACCTTATCCATAGGGGACGCAGATTAGTGAATCGTGCATTCGCAGTATACTCTAATATGTGCTCGAACATTCTTAACTCGTGTATGCATGCAACAAATGATGGACTTAATTCACATTCTCGCGCAATCTAGGTTTTGCTTAAGCTCATAACTTTTTCCAAACCAGTTTGTCAACTTACTCGTCGAGTATTCAGCTACTCTTTTTACGGTTTTCAAGTTCTTAAAAGAAATTCTATTAACCACGCCTCTGTGTGTAAGACCACACGGAGTGGTGGGCGTTGTGATGATGTGGAAGTCTCTTCACGCCGGGAACACCGTCCCGTGGGTTTAGGGATGGCAATCAAACCCGAACCTGATGGGTAAACCCGAAACCCGACACATCTGGGACGGGTTTGGGGTCGGATAATCGGGTTTGGGACGGGTTTGGGACTAGTTTTTATTTTTTTCGCGGGTTTGGGATTTGGTGATATACCCGTTTACCTGATAAAGTAAACCCGTTTACTCGATTGTATACCCGATATAATTTCTTTTATATTTTTAAATATGAAAATATATAATACATCCTTTTTTCTATACATATAGGTATTTTATCCTGTAAACATTATAGTTATTTAATATATTTCTTGAGTGATAATACTAAATGTAATTGAGTAGTAGTTATCTGATGGGTTTTGGGTCGGGTATAAATGGGTAAACTTTTTAAAATTAATGGGTTACCCAAAACCCGCGGGTATACCCGATACCCGATGGGTATTTACCCGCTAGAAACCTGACGAGTTTGGGACAAGCTTATCTAATCGGGTTTGGGGTTGGGATTACCTAAACCCGTCCCAAACCCGACCCATTGTCATCCCTAAGTGGGTTAGCGTGAAGGTGGCGTGGTGGTGAGAGCGGGTGATTGGTTCTTGCTTATTTATTTATTTATTTTTTAATAGAGACGCCACTTTCATGCCTCTCCCACTCCGTGCTTTTTTTACCACGTCCCCTTGCAGACGTGGCTATCACGTGACGCTTAATGCCTGCTCTTCATGCCCTCTACTGCGTAATGGCTTTGGTGTCGCTATATTTTCGGTTAGCTCTAAGCCTCTAATCAAGCCTTTTTTTCTTATTCAAAAAAAGTTAGTAATTCTCTATAACTGATTTACCGAATAACAAAAGGTATAAAAAAATGGATCAAAATCAATATTCTCAATAGATATTAAACTATTAATCATTTTAATACAAAATAAAGAATTTTTAAGCATAAAATACAATCTTTCTATACTAATAAACAAAAATCCTTTTTGTACACGTGTCATTCTCTGATAATTTCTCACCCTTATTTTTTTTATTTATCTCTTTTATTAAATAATAATATTAAATATCAATTTAACTAAATCTATTTATCTCTTTTGTTTAATTGATTTCTTTTTTAACTCTAAAGTTTCAATCTTTGACAATTTAAGTGTAAAGTTTCAATCTTTGGTATTTTAACCCCTTTGATTAATTTGATTTTTCACTTCTAATTCAAAAGTTTTCATTTTTTGCAATTTAACCCCTTTAATTCTTTTTACTTTCAATCCAAAACTTTTCATCTTTTGCAATTTAATCTCAACATTTTTTTTACTTTCAACTTTAGTCTTCTTATATACTTTTCACCTTTCATAAGTTCTCCGTTTAACGTGTCGTTCTAAATTTCCGACTTAACACGCCGCAACGTGCGTGTGGGATTCAACGTTTTTTCATCTATTTTTTCCTGTTTGACATTTCCGTCGAAGCGCGTCTATTTTTCCCAATGTTTAAAAACTGGTTTTTAGATCAAACCGGATTAGGCTAAAAAATGGTTCAACCGGTTGAACCAGGTTGTACTGAGCGGTTCAACCGGGTTGACTAGCTAATTCTATAATTTCATAAATTACAACATCAATTCAAAAGTTAATCCAAAAATGAATGATTACGTATTTAAAGAGAATACAAAAGTAAATCCATAATAAAAAAATAATCCAAAAGATAATTGAAAATCATTCAATTTTCCAACAAGCTCTTTTAAATGAAAGTGTACGATATGTTTAAGCCATTTAAGTGTTGAATACATCAACTATTTTCGTTTCATACAATATTAAATAAGAACTTTTAGTTACGAATAATAATAATATATAAAAATCACATAAGATAAGTAACATATATATTGAAAATAAGTATCAACCCAAACTAAAATAACCCTGTGTCGGTATCGGTATTACGTTTCAAACCAGTATACCGGATTTTATCGCATGTACAACCTTATGCCGTTTCACTTATTTACCAGCGTGTTTCGTATCGAATTTACATCTGGAAACGGTAATACCGGTATAACCGGCCAGTATTTACCGGTTTTTAAAACATTGAATTTTTCCCCATTTGATAGGTCTGTCGCAACGTGCGAGTCAGAGATCGACTTAGTTATTTTTTTCTCGGTTTTACACACAAGCTCGTGGTCATGTGAGAAACATTTGCCTTTCATCTAACATGATATATAACTATTGAATCTCCCGCCGCATTGCGGCGGGTGGTAAATCTAGTTCAAGAATAAAGTCCAATGGAAAAGAATTCTTAGTGTTTATTACGGTTTTCATAAAACATTAAAATCGATCAAGTCGTTCAAAAATTTTATATCGGTACAATTCCGTATTGAAGGTGTACGACTCGGTTTACTATTTGGAACTTGCAACCGGCCTTGTAGACCAAACCCATCATTTAACGTCTATTATTTATTTTTATTTTAGGAATATAAAATTACTAGGTTAGAACCCCGTGTATTACACGGGTTGAATAAATGTAAATTTAAAATTTTAAATAATAAAAAGTTATATCTTTATGAACCTCGTATATTGTACGGGTTAGATAAATGTAATTTTATGTATCAAATAATAAAAAAGTTATATCTTTAAAAACCATGTGTATTGTACGGGTTAAATAAATGTAATTTTGTATACTAAATACTAAAAACGTCGTATCTCTAAAAACCATGTGTATTACACAAATTAAATAAATGTAATTTTGTATACTAAATACTAAAAACGTCGTATCTTTAAAAAAACCCGTGTATAATCGGGTTGAATAAATCTACCAAATAATAAAAAAAATTACATCCTTAGAAACCTCGTATGTTACACGTGTTAAATAGATCTAAAAAAGGTTATATCTTTAAAAACCATGTGTATTACACATATTAAATAAATGTAATTTTATATATTAAAAAAATTATATCCTTAAAAACCCTGTGTATTACACGTGTTGAATAAATCAAATTTTACATAGCAAATGATAAAAAGTTATATCTTTAAAAACTGCGTGTATTACACACTAAAAAAGAGTTATATCTTTAAAAATCATGTGTATTACACATATTAAATAAATGTCATTTGTATTATTAAATACTAAAAACGTCGTATCTTTAAAAATCCCGTGACTGGTTATATAATAAATGTAATTTTGTATATTAAATACTAAAAACGTCGTATCTTTAAAAAACCCGTGTATAGTTCGGGTTGAAAAATCTACCAAATAATAAAAAAAAAATTATAGAGTAAACTTTTGTTTTGCTCCCTGTGGTTTGGTCATTTTAACGATTTTGCCCCAAACCTTTAAAAATAGCCATTTTCTCCAATAGTTTGCTATGGTTTTTCCATTTTGTTCTATGCGGGGAGCAAAATGGAAAAACAGACAATTTGGATGGAGTTAGAGGCGGAGAGCAAAATGGAAAAACCATAGCAAACTATTGGAGGAAAATGACTATTTTTAAAAGTTTTGGGCAAAACCGTTAAAGTGACCAAACCACAGGGAGCAAAACGAAAGTTTACTCAAAATTATATCTTAAAAACCTCGTGTATTACACGTGTTGAATAAATCTAATTTTACATAGAAAATAAAGTTATATCTTTAAAAACTTCGTGTATTACACGGGTTATATAAATGTAACTTTGTATAGTAAATAATAAAAAAGTTATATTTTTCAAAACCCTGCATTTTATACGAGTTGAATAAATATAATTTTGTATACCAAATAATAAAAAAAGTTATATTTTTAATGTTGAATAAATATAATTTTGTATACCAAATAATAAAAAAAAGTTATATTTTTAATAAATTAGGATAACATTTAATATTAATTTATTATTTATATATTTAATATAAGATAAGTAGGAAAGAGAGGTATTTGTTTTAAAAATATATTAAATTAACAATTTAGATTTGAGGATAATATTTTATTAAAGGATGATAAGATTTAATATTAATTTATTATTTATTTAGTTAATATAAGATAAGTATAAATTTGAGGATACCTTCAATGAATGACATGTGTCCAAAACTTAGATTCTTTTATTATAGTAGTTAGATAGATGTATACGATATATATATATATATTCATAATAGTTTAATAAATATTTATGTATTTAAAAAGTAAATAAAAAAGCTCCGTCTAAAACCACTAAACCATCAAAACCAAGCCAAAATACACCAACCAATCGAGCCAGATTAGTTAGTATTTTTCCAAAACCATATTTAACGGTCCGTTCCAAATTATTTGGCAAATCGACCGAAAAAGAAAATATACACCCTAAAACGTTTATTGTTTCATTGAATGTGTTGGGTGGTATCAATAATGTTGAAAGCTACTTGAAATAAACCGTCACATCTTTTATACAACTCTATTTTATAATATTATTAATTATTTAAAAACTTATATATGCAAGTAGACAAGATTAATATTAAATTAAATTAAAATATAATAACATGCTTAAGACAATGAAACAGGGATGAAATCTCTAGAAGACCGTGCTGCTTTAATGTTTTTAAGAGAATTTATCAATTAAAATTATCGTTAATTTCATAAAGTCAGAATACTTAAAACTCATCTTACAGCTTTACTTGTGGATTATCCATAGATACAAGAGGTTTAAGATCTCTTGTTCAAGCTGGTGCCACTCTTTATTTAATATGTTTATACGTCAATGTTTGTTTAAAGCTTCGCTGTTGTGTGTTTTTAGGGAAATTGGATTTTAGTAATCTCACGTAAAGATTTTTATGGTTGATCAATGTTAACTCACTTTTGAATATTGTCACTCGCAGTCTCACTTTTTAAATATTTTTTTTCTTACAAAAACTTAACTCGTTTTTTTTTTCTAAATTTCAAACTTGTCACACCCCAACCGATGGCGGAAACATCAGGGCGCGACACTGAGCGAAACAGATTGTTCAAGAGAAATTCCATAACAACTACATTACCGGATAGTTAACATTATGTCTCATACCATAACCCATCAAGCAAAATAAGTTATTACAGACAGCGATATCTCAAAAACAAAAGACATGTTCCGACAACTCAGATTTAAATAAATAAAATAAATTGTCTTTGTTTGTTTCTAGACTCCATCCTACTTGATTCCACAAAAGTAGGTAAAACAAAGAGTCCTAGCATATAGCATCCTAAACACCTGTCACATACGTTAAAATAAAGGTCAATACACATAGTGTAAAGGTGAGCATACAAGTTTAATAGATATAATAGAGTTCGAAATCGTTTATGAATAACCAGCATGTAACATGTATAAAGTGAAGGCAAGTAGGTTATCGACAGAGAAATATGCACAGACGTGACTGCGAGTTGTAGAATGCGCAACACATATCCCCACTGGGACACGTGAAGTAAAGCCCTTAACAACCCCTGTCCACGACAGGTGCTGAGTCCAAACTATAGTACTATCGTTGCTAAGGTGTCAGGCAACAATCACTGTGTTAACATAACATACAAGCATTCATCGAATAACACGTAGCATGCAATAACGGTCAGCGTATAAATAGTGTTTGCGTTGTGTGTCGATTGTGATTTAGAATAAGTAACGTATGTAACACCCAAAAGTGCGTAAAGCAAAAAGGGATCGAGTATACTCACAGATTGTGCTTAACAAGTAAACACTATCTTGGATTGAAGGGAGCGCTAGAAGAGATTAGCCTGAACAGTTAACGATAGCATAAACGATAAGAGGCGCGTAAAACGGTGCAAAGTGATAAGTGTCGGATGGTAATCCGATTGGATGGCAATCCGATCGGATGGCCAGTCGATCGGATGGCCAGTCGATCGGATGTCAATCCGTTTGGATGGCCATTCGATTGGATTGACACCTCGTTTGGTGAGGATGTGTTTGTGTATGACGGTTTGCCTTTTGAAGTTTTCGTTGTAGCATTTTGAAAACAGAGAAGTATCTCTACCCTTCAGGTGGGTCGATCGAACGGCGGTTCGATTGGGTGACGATCCGTTCGGCGAGGTAATTCTCAGAGAACAAGTTCACAGCATTGTTGTCACTCGATCGGATGGTCTACCGATCGAGTGGCAATCCGTTGGAACTGGCTTTGCATTGAATCATGTTGAAAATTGCTTAAGTGTTGGAGTCCCAAACATCACATGGTTAGATGGTCGCTCGATCGGATGACAACCCGTTCGTTGTTCAGATCCTCAAAAGTTGAAACAAAAGTTTAAGTATGGGACCAAGGTGCAAGCCGATCGGATGGCTGTCCGATCGGATGGCAATCCGATCGGACGGCAATCCGTCCCAACGGCCTGATCGTCTTGTCACTTGATTGTTTTGATAGTTTGCAGTTTTGATCGAGACGGTGCGATAACGTGCTAAGCAACAGAAACCTCGTCAAGACTCCAGTGATCCGATCGAATAGAAATCACCCTAGTCCGAGCAGTCAACGGTTCGAGACGGCGGTTCATGCTTAACTCGGAATCGGTTGTCTCTTTGCTAGAAATCAGATCTTGAACCAACACATCACTAAGAAGGAGTAGAAGATCAGAACAAGCTCCGATTCTATCAGATTTGAGTGCATTGAGTGTAAAAGAGTTGAAAGAAAGTTAGAAAACCATCTTTCAGTCCTTTTCACCATGAATATGTTCAGATCTATGCAAGATCTTTGTTTATTCATGTGGAAATCGTCTAGATCTAAGTTGTTCTTGGTGGATTGAAGCCAAAATATGAAGTTCATAAGAACTCCATGATGACATCACCCTAGAACACCTCAAATCCATTGATTTCATGGTTAAAAGTTAAGATTCAAAAGAGAGAATGATGAAGAAGTGTGTGTAGATCATAGAAGTACAATATTTAGGTTGGAAACTTACAAGAATCGCGAAAAATCGAGAGAAATAGGGCTTGAGTGCGACTGGGTCGAGTGAGGAGCTGTCACATGTGACAAGTGAGGGTATTTATAGGGTTTCCCAAAAAGGAAAGTGCCTAAGTCGAGTGGGTCACTGATCGGATGACTGTCCGATCGGATGGCAACCCGATCGGATGGCAACCCGATCGGATGGCAATCCGATCGGTTGGCCATCCGATCGAGCGGTCACTCGATCGTGTGGCTCCGACGATTGAGTTTCGGCGTTGTGTTTCGTGCGTTGGGTTTTGCGATGCGATAGAATTATCCATTAGCTACACAACTAATCCCAACTACTATATCTAACATACAATCACCATAAATAACTTGCGTTTAGTGTTTGCGATTCGATTGCGATAGAGTTGCGATTGCGTTCCGATTAATCACCACAACATAAACATAAATAATCATGCACAAGTAACACATAAGTAGCACACACACGTAAAACAATAGCCAGAACGCATAATTCGGGTTGCGAATGCGATTGCGATGCCATAAGCGATAAAGCGATAAAACACGCGATAAATATCGATTAAACCTCGATTATTAATAAGTACTCCACATAATACAACTAATGCGATGAAATAAATAGATTATCTACAAGTCAAAGAAGTTGAAACAATAGTTGAGCAAGGAGTGACAGATCGCAATTACCAATCTTTTTTACTTTGACTTCAGTCTTAACTTTGACTTTGACTTTCGAAACACGGGGTGTTACAAAACTAATGTTTTATGGTTTTTGATCAGAACGAGGATATGAGTCGATTGATGTAAAATTTACATCAAAACAGTGCTCCATATAGCTTGATTTTTGTTAATTAGAAGTTTAAACACCGTTTTCGTCGTTTAGAGCACCGTTTCGAGGTAAATTTTGCATCATCCTTTTGATCAAAAGCCCTAAAACATCAGTTTGAAATTTGAAAAAAAAAGCCTTAATGGATTTAAGTTTTTTTAAAGGAGGTGTAGTGAGAATTTTTTTTTTAAAAGGTAGGACTGCCAGTGACAATATTGAAAAGTGGATCTAATATTAAACAACCATCTCTGAGGGAGATTATTAAAATCCAATTTCCCTTGTTTTTATTTGTTTTTATTTGTTTTTCCTTGTATTGTGCAGCTTTCTGCTATTGTTTTCTTCCGATTCTAATAAAAAGGTTAATTTTATAAATAATCATCATATTTATTATTTTTATTAAAAAATTGTTAACATGGTTTTAATATATTGAACTTGATTAAATTGTTTAAAATGCACATGTGTTTATTTATTTTTATTAAAAATTGTTAACCTGGTTTTAATATATTGAACTTGATTAAATTGTTTAAAATGCACATGTATAAAAAATGAGTGATAAAAGTCGATTGCTGTCATAATTATATTATTACTCTTATTACTATATAACATTTAGGGTAGTTAACACAACCCCTTATCTAAAATTAAATTACCAAAATGCCACTTTTTTATTTCAGTTTCTTCTTCACCACCAAAATACCACTTTTGATCTCAAATTCTCAATCTTTTTCACCTAAAAATCAGATGGATGGTTTTTTTTCTTTAGTTTTTTTTTTATTATCTTATAGTGATAATTTTTAGTTTTTTTTTTGTTATGGTTTATATTTTTAGTCTCTCGGATTTCTATGTTTCGGTTTCGGCACCACAAGTTTTGGTTTTTATTGTCTTTAAGTTAAAGTTCTATCGCTATTAATTTGAGTTTGTCAACGTTTTACGCTAGCTTATGGCATAAGTTCGCGTTGGTCTTTGCCTGTACGTTTTCGAACCCTGATCGAAAATCTCAAGCTTTGCCACGGGTCACAGACGGTATAAATTCGCATTTTCATTTTACAAATTTCTTGATTTTAATCGTTGTTTGCTTACCACCTGGCATGGTTTAATCCACCTAAGCCCCCATAACACGGGGGCAGGGTTAACACTAGTATAATAACATTTTGAGTAGCTTGTTGGCTACAGTAGTCAAAGAAACACTCATTTTCAAGATATTTACATAATTTCCACTCTAATTTTCATCACATTTTTTGAGAGAGAATTATATATATATATATATATATATATATATATATATATATATATATATATCTTCTCTTTTAGTGTGAATTTTTTACCCTTATGTTTGTATGTTTTATTTTTGGACCTACAGATTTTGTCCTTTTTATTTGGATCTATAATTAAAGTTTTCTTTATAAATTCGTGTTTATATACACTTTATGTCAGCTTGTAGTATAAGCTTGCGTTTCATTTTACCTACGTTTTACGTCACGTGAAGATATAATTTCGTTTCTTTTGTATTACGATTTCTTCGGTTTTGATTGCCGTATACTTACTACTTAGCATGATTTTACGACCCTGCCCCGCAACGCGGGTGTTAAACACTAGTTATTAAACATGTAGAGGTTATGTAGATTTTTTTTAATGTAAATGCCATCCAGATTCTTTTTATGTGTAACACTAACTTTTTAATGTTTCACAAATAAGTATAGATTAAATTACTATTTTGGCTTATGTTGGTTTTGCCAGTTTAACCCTTTCAGCTCTAAAAAGAATATTTTAACATATTAGACCCTGATGTTGCATTTTATAATGGTTTTGTCCCCTAATACTAACTTTGTTACTCTTTTGCATTTAAGTGTAAGGTTAATTAGGTAATTATGTACCTTAGGGGGTGTTTTTGATAATTACAAAGTTCTTTTGATATTTAAGGGATTATTAATGCAATTACTCAAGTATTTTTTTTTTATTTTGTTATTTTCACGATTATTATTTAACATAATATGTTTTAAATATACAAATAAATATGTATTTTCATTAACCGTTTGTTTTTATAGATATCGTTTTAAAAAATAATTTGTTTTTTAATATTTTGTTTAAACCGTCTATCGTTTTAAAATTGTTCATTTTTAAACCGTCTGGTTTTCTTAAAACCGTTTTTTTAAAGTCATTTGTCTTTTAAAGTTTTTTTAAACACTTCATTTCATACCATTCTTTTTAAATCATTTGTTTTTTGAACATTTTGAAAAAACTCACTTTTTTAAGTCATTCGTTTTTTTAATTAATTTTACAAAACGACGTGTATAAAAACAAAAGAAATGTAATATTTGAAAAAAGATGAAACATTCTAATAAAAAGTTTGCAAAGATCATTCATTTTTCAAACTTTTTTAGAGTAGTTTATTTCTTTTTCAAATCTTCCATTTCTTTTGACCGTTTGTTTATTCAAAATTCGTTATTTTTTTAACCTTTCGTTTATTAAATTCGTGTTTTTTTAAACCTTACACTTGTTAACTTATTTTTTTAAGGTTTTGCTTTTTTATAAATGTCCTTTTTTAATCTCCGTTTTTAAACCACTCGTTTGTTTAAAATCGATCGTTTTTAAATTCCTTCAATTTTTGAAATCGTTCATCTTCTTAAGTTCATTTTTCCTAACGACTTTATGTAAACTGAATACAAAGTTTCAAAAATGAATGGTTTCAATAATAGTTCTAAAAGAAACGGTTGAAAAAGAAACATATTTAAAAATCAACAACTTAAAAAAACGTATTGTTTAAAAAATTTTAAAAATGATTTTAAAAAGAACGTTGTTAAAGGAATTGTTTAAAAAAAAACTTTAAAAGAGGAACAACTTTAAAAAGAAGAATTTTAATAAACAAACGGTTTAAAACGATATACGGTTAAAAAATGGTTAAAAACAAATGATTTTAAAAAAGACGATTAAAAACAAACGCTTAATGAAAATACATATTTGTTCGTATATATAAAACATATTTTATTAAATAATAATCGTGAAAATAACAAAATAATAAAAAAAAACTTGATTAACTGCATTAATAATTTCTTAAATATTAAAAGAACTTTGTAAATATCAAAAACAAACCCTAAGGTATATAATAACCTAATTACCCTTACACTTAACTACAAAAAAGTAACAAAGTTAGTGTTAGGGGCCAAAACTATTATAAAATGCAACCTCGAGGTCTGATATGTTAAAATATTCCTTTTTGAGCTGAAAGGGTTAAATTAGCTAAACCATAGGGGTTAAAACAGTAATTGACTCATAAGTATATATGTATCTCGTACATGTGTTCCAATCCATTGTTGATAATCTTCATGTGCTTCATATGCAAACATTTTGACTATCCTTAGTCTTTGATCTACAATCTTGATTAAAGTTCTATAATCTTCTAAATAGTTTTGAGTTTATAAAGGTCACTTAGTTCACAAACGAGTAGATTTTGAGTTTCACCAAGTTAAAATATGGTTAACTGCCTTTTGAATAGCTTCAGAACAACAACAAATCTGACTTTACCTTTCTAAAATATTTGTTAAGATCTGAGTTTGATGTTTGCAAACAAATATTGATTATCACAATAAAATTCACAAATAGAGAGACATTATCATGAACTGTTTTTCTATTGATTAAAAAAGATTCAAAAGTTTTACAATAACGATTCTACAATCTCCCCTCAACCGATCACTCACTAGAATTTTTCGTACAAAAGAGAAAGTGTGATGTGATGAAATAGATCACTTACAGGTGTGATCTATTTATACCAAGTACTAAAGTTCTGTTCGTGATATGCTGACATCACCTTGATAGTGACATCTAACATTCCTAATAGAAAAGATTCCACATATGTTACAAACATCTGTGCAAATCCCATCATTTGATCTAGGCTAAATCTAAACACTGATAAGATAAGTACTATTACATTGAGAAACCACTGTCTAAGCTATCCTCTGTTGCAGTTGTCTAATCATCTGTTTGGCCAAACATATGATTGGTATTCTTCATCAGACATTTGGCTTGATTAGGGCTTGGGTCTTCAACAGACTTTAGCTTCAACAGATGTTGTATTCTCTTGAATAGCGGTTCCAAGTCTTGATCAGATGTTTGTTGTAGTCTTGAACAAATGTTCTGAATAGGTGTTCAAGATTCACTATCTTTGGGGAGAGAATTGCTTCGTCAACTATTTATTTCTTAACCCTTGATTCATGTTTTGGCTCTTGAATATCATCTATTTTTTTGTAGGTCCAACAATTTCCCCTAGAACAAATGATGCCAAAAAAGATGTTTATTTGATCAACTTTTATTCTCTCATCAACTGTTCTCTTATTTGACCTTTGAATTGTAATTCAAAGTCAAGAGAAACAGTGTCTTCCGGGTCTCTTTCCATTGGTAGACTTATCAGGTCTTGAAGATCTTCAATTTTTAGGCCTGAGGCACTTTTCATTGTGATCTTTTCCACCTCCCCACTAGCCCTGAGCAAAGTCAGTTCATATGTGTCTTTGTTTGACTTCCATTTAAGAATTTTTTGACTAGGAGGATTTGCCGGGACCAGAGTTATTGCAGATGAGTTTGGAGAGACTGGTCTTACCATTATTGAGTCAGCTAGATCTTCTTTCCTGGTGTCCTTCTTCAATTTATATTTTCTTTTGAGAAATTCCCTTGCAGCTGATGCAATGTTTCTTGCTGATGGGAACTCAGAAGGCTTAACCAAGGTTTTGATGGGAAAATCTAACTACTCATACTCTGGCTTTTTAGGCAATGAGGGATCCTTTTCTCTTCGGGTTTCCAACTGTTTATAGATTTCAAGGGTTGTTGGCTCATTCCATTTAGCCATTGTTTTCATGGTGCCTCTTTTCGTAACTGCATGTTCTTCCTTCATTCTCCTCATCTTCAGAGCCCTTTTGTCATTTGGCTTTTTGCCATCTTTTCGACTTGGGGTTGAAGGGGTAATGTTTGGAAAAAGCTTTAACTTTTCTATCCATACTATTTCATCTAGCAGGGATTCAGTTGGCCATCCATTGAACTATTCCTTATCAATATCATATGGTTTTGTTGCCATGATGTGATTAAGGTAACCTTCTCTGAGCAGTTTTTTGAGATATCCATCAGTAACAGATCATGGGATAGGTTTCTGCAGATCATGTGTTGGCATAGCCTTTCAAACCTTCTACCTTTTTATATTTTTCTGATAGAATTTGCATGATTTGCTTATCATCCTTCCCTTGATTTCTTTCAAGAACCATCCTTTTGGCATGCCTTTTCTTCAATTACAAGTATTCTTCAATGCTTCTCTTTACCTCTCAATAATAATATAAAGATCAACACTTCTCTTTTCACTACTCAAGGTAACTATCACCTTTACAAATTCTCTGTAAATCCCTATAAGGATCACCTCCCTCAAAAAGCATAAGTATTTTGGTATAGGTATAGGTATTACAATGAGCTTCACAAACAACTGTTCTCTTACTAATGTACGAGTTAAGGGATATGTTTAAGAGTTAAGGGATTACTTATACAATAACTTAAAAATCCAAGTTTAAAATACAAGATGGTGGGTTAAATGCACGATAAATACTTGCTTAAATTGTGTCAAAGGCAACTACTAAGATGCTCAAGGGGCATCCATGGTCGATGGTGGACCTCATGACAAAACTTGCCATTTTCACAATTTTGGCTATTTTTTGAGTTTTTGAGCCATTTTCCAGCCAACTGATTGATACTTGGCATTTTAGAAAACATCAAAGTTGACCGCCTTTTTGGAAGTAATTTCAAACCTTATGGGTGAAGATTTATGCGAAACTTTGTATCAAAGTGTATATGTTGAGTTATCAAGACTCCAAAACTTGTTGAAAACCATCTTCTTATAGAATATTCTTCCAACTTCTATTTTGTAAATATATATATATATATATATATATTTATAAGCATGAATTAATTTTGATTAATCAAAGTGTTTGATTCATGTAGAAAAGTTTAATTTTTAAAACCTTTTAAATTTTGGATTTTTTTTGGTAAAGGAGGGCGACACCTCTGGTAAATTTTATTAATAACAAAAAAAATATTTACACCTAAAGGGGTTTAGGTTCCCGGGATATGCTACCCGAAGAACTCACCACCCCTATCGACGAGGGACCTAACAAAATGGGCCTTAAAACTCGGCCCCTCGCCCCTTCTATACAAAAACCAAACACAACCTGCAAAACAAAACCAAAAGCAAAACAATTCACAAGTATAATCCCTATACAAGCAATCTATAATAAAAAGACAAAACACAAAAAATTAAAACATCATTCTTCTCCCAGCAGCCTTCCAGTCTTCAGCCCTCCCACCAGCAGCTTCCACACCCTCATACTTCACATTAGCAACTTCCTATCATCTCCTATTCACCATACCCCATCTCCCATTATTATGATCATATCTGCTAATAATCAGAACAAATAGCCCAACCCCAAAAACCAGATCACTAAACATGAGTGCCAACTACCAAATATACCCCAAGCTCAACAACATCATCCCCAACCTTTAGAGCACCCACCACACCAGCCCTTTCCTCCAGGATCTATAAAGAACCACTTCCCAAAATTACCAAAATACCCCTTTAGCATCAACATCCAAAACCACCAAAAATCCCTCCCCATAATCGAACCATTTACCATATCAGTAAGCAAAATCAACATCAGCACAAGAAAACCAATAAAAGAGTACTTTTGCAGCAGAATTTTGGATTCTTTGCAATACTCATCATCCAATCCTTTATAAACCTAAATATATATAAAACTTTGATACCAATCCTTTATAGATAAGAGATCATGTACAAGAGAGGAATTTCATATGAAGTATCGGAGAGAATCAAACCACACATTTGTTTTTTCTCAATTTATGGAGGGAAGGGTATGATGATCTGTTCTCTTTTTAACTAGTTTTCTCCTTGATTTTCAAACGACTATAACTTTTCATACGTTAGTATTTAAAAAAAAAATTACCCCATATTAACGAGCATTTCATTTTCTTTAACTCGGGCAGCCTATTGCTATAGTGTTATTAAAAATAATTTACATGACTTTGAATATCCATTACGTGATTACGTGATTTTGAATACCCGGTACATGACTATGTGATTTTTGAATACCCGTTACGTGATTACACATTCAACATAAATCATTACGCATTCAATGTAAATTCATTACGTGATTACACATTCAATATGATTTGTTATAACTAATGTTAACACAATTATGCTTATTACGTGATTACGCATTCAATAATAAGAACTTGATTGTTTATGCTTAATTACGTGGTTAAATCTCTAATACACGACATTATGCTGTTATTATAGGTTGGTTTGGCTATATTTTGTATATAATTTATCCTTAATACTTGATTATATATAAAATATTAGGTATTCTACATGAAATATTATGTATTACATGTTTTGTTTTACGTAATTACGCAATCATTCAGTAGGGTCTCACATAAATACTATAATGAAATCACGTAATCACGAAATGAGTATTTAAAATCATGTAGTCACGTAATAATATATAGTCAACTATTGTTACGTAATCACTTACTGAGGTTTCACATAAGATACTATAATAAAATCAAGTAATCACATAATGGGTATTCAAAATCACGTAGTCACTTATTGGGTATTCAAAATCATGTAATCACGTAATGGGTATTCAAAATCCTATGAATTTTTTAAGAAAAATTTATCACTAGGCTGCTCAAATTTAAGATAATGAAATGCTCGTTAATATAGTGTAACTTTTATAAAAAAAATATTAACGTATGAAAAAGTCATGGCCGTTTGAAAATCAAGGGAGTAAATTACAAGTTTTGTCCTTTATGTTTACATCATTTTACAGGCGGTGTCCTTTAGCTCAAAACTTTGCTAGTTTTGTGCTATGTTTCAAAATCTTGCACATTTTAACCTTTAGGTTAAACCCAGTTAGATTTTTTGGTTGAATGTGGTCATGTGCCTTGCACATGAGGGCATTCTTGTCATTTCACCTTCTCAGAGGCTATTTTGTAAAGCAACTTATATCAAGGGAGTATCGTGTAAAATGTTTAAATAAAAAGAACTCTGCATACTCTCTCTCTTTCTCTAAGCTCCCTCTCTCTCTCCTCTCCACAAACTCGCCGGAATTTCTCAACTCATCGGAATTTCTCAACTCGCCGGAGATTCTATTACCATCTAGATTCAATACTCTCTCAAAGCTCCCTCTCTCTCTCTCTCTCTTCCCTCTCCCTCTCCTCTCCACAAACTCGCCGGAATTTTTCAACTCGCTGGAGATTCAATTATTGTCTAGATTTAGCGTAGATAACACCTGCATCAAACCGATTTGTTTCGGAATTGTTCCGAAAATCATGTCAATCATTTCATCGAGAAGGTGAAATGACAAGAACGCCCTCATGTGCAAGACACATGACCATACTTAACCAAAAAAAAGTTAACTGGGTTTGGCCTAAATGTTAAAACATGCAAGATTTTGAAACATACAACGCAAAACTTTAAAGGACAATAACTGTAAAATGGTGTAAACATAAAAGACAAAACTTGTAGTTTACTCAAATCAAGGGGAAGTGCATGTATGAGTCAACAATATTGGATTTTCCTATGTTACTTTTCCCCACTTGTTTCCCTTGTTTTTAGTTATATGAATAATATATTTAGGGACCACTTAATCTCAACCATTGATCTTACAAATCAAGGGCCAAACTTGTCTCTTACACTTCGTAGATTTTTTCCTGTTATACAATAACCTTTCTCATCCTTTATAAACCTAAATATATATAAAACTGTGATATAAATTCTCATCCTTTATAAACCTAAATATATATAAAACTGTGATATAAATTCATATAAGTTACTTTTATGAGATTTATAAAAATATCATCATTTTTAAGTGATAAAGCACAACTCAAACACTGTTATCTTATGTAAATTTTATGCTACTGAATGCGTAAGTACGTTGTTGACTTTAAAATTTGAATTTTGTCTTCATTAATTTTCCTCTACAGACTACAATTGGCGTCACGGTCGATTCGTCCATAGATCATGGTTATTCTGTTATCAGATTCATTAACGCATGACTTTAAAAATAAAAGTCTCACGCTTACCTGTTTTTATCAACTAATTTTCGTTGCTCAGGTTTGAATCCGAAGCTTCACCAAAGAGGGTTTGCCTCTTACCATTGGGCTATAACTGTAACACCCCGAAAACGGGTTTGGTAATCAAATCACGTTAATACTAAAAGACGGGTAAAGTACCGTTAGTGGTAAAATTTACCCGGTGTGTATTAGGATTTTTAGATAAATAAATCTAATGTTAAATAAAAAGGAGTGAAAGAATGTCAATGAGAAAATAAAGTTACGAGAGGCCCGAATTAACGGGACTTAAAATAACTCGGGTTATAAGTCCCTCGAGACCCACCAATTAACTAGGAATATCAACCTAGTTAAATATATGCCTTAAAACAATGAAGAAAACTTGGGTAATAACCCTTTTTACAAAGTTACAAACTAAAGGGGTCAAAAGAGGAAGATTGAAACTTGATTTTTATTAAAATCAAAACACTACACACACTATGGCGACCAGGAGCAAGGAGAAAGGGGTTTCAAACCCTAGCTCAACAATAACTTCAAATTAGAGGATCAAACGAAGGCCAAACTCAGATTTGAATACACATAAACGATCACCAAGTCAAGGGGATCAAAAGGTATGTCGAATTTTTGACATTCATGAAGTTGTGAAAAGTCGATTGACTTTACAAGATGCGATTTAGGTATGAATCGTAGAAGTTATGACTAGGTTAGAGATGTATACTTGCTTAGGAGTAAAACCCTAAGTGAAAATTCTATATATATTGCTATGATTTGAATACTTAGATGAATTACCACACTTAAGTGGGTTTTAATGTAATGATGAAATTGATGATATAACTAAGTTTAGAATCATCATGCATGATAATGTTAAGAAGGTGTTTGAGTAAATCATGAATTCGGGTACATGATCATAAATGACTTGAAATGGGTTTTGAATGTTAAGATGAAATTTGGTAGAACTTGATTATAGTAGGTGTTGGGACAAATGCTAGTGATATGATGAAACGGGTTTCACTCGTATATGAGGAACCCTTAGTTCTTGCAAAAATAAGTGAATAAACTAGTCAAAATAATCGATTAAACTAGTTAAAGTGTTGGAAATATAATAAAATTTGGTTGGAACTTTGGTTAAAACGGTGGCCAAGAGATAACGGCTACCGGATAATTGAGAAATGCCTAAAATAGTTGACAAACTTGAATGTGCATTTTATATACTAATAGGCGTTTGACCTTTTTAAAGTCAAACCGACCATTAATAAGATCGAATAATAATTCTGATAGAAAATACGTAAGATGGAATAGTCATGATTGACAATGACTAAACTAACCATCTTACGAAATATGATGATAGTTTGACGCCTAACAAGCTAGGTGGAAGCTTGTGGATGAAGCGGGTCAAACGGAGTAAGTACAGAAAGAAAAGCGTGGCATGGATGCAAGGTAAGTGAAACTTACATCCCTTTTGTAGAATATTGGTTTATTCTATAAGTACATATACGATAAAAATAATATGGGAAATATCGATGTCCGACGAAATTGATGCGGGTCGGACTAATATAAATAATAAAAACCATGTTTTGCTACATATATAATTGTTTGGTCATATAGGCCAAACGGGTCGAATGGTGATGATAACACCACTTAACAATATCGACTAATGTGGTTGCCAAGTCTTATGTTAACAGGAACGATTATCAATTCGGATAATTGCGTCACCATGGAATATGTGAAAAATTAAAGCGAGGTATAAATCGGGTCTAATTGTTGACCCGGGCCAGGTACGTATATATGGACTTGTAGTTAAAAGTGCAATGATTGGTCAAATATTTAGTGAAAGTCCTTCATCGCAAAATGAAGGACTAAACTAACCAAAAAGCCCTCGATGGGTCAACCGGGCAAACGACTCTTATAGGTTGTTTAGAAACTTGTATTAAGACTATGTAACCCTTAGATGTGTATAAAAAGTGTACGCATAAACTTTCAAGGGTTAAATGCCCTAAAACGCGTCTTGCCGCAAAAGGACATATCCGAGGGACAGAACTAGGAATAAATAGTCTATCTCATTAAATCCACCACAATCATAGTTGTGGTGGAAGACTAATTAATATGGATGGTTGGAATTATGATGTATACAAGGAATGAGCGTAATTTAAGTTTAAAAAGTGCATAAATACCCTTAACGGGTCAAAATAGAAGAATAAGCGAAAACGGGTTAAGAATATGTATAAACCCGTGATTTGAACCTTATACCATAGGATATAATTATAATAATATGTTTACAAAAAGAAACAAAGGCGACAAACAAGTTTGTTAGATGAAATCTCGAACAGGTCAAGAAGTGTCGTAATTGAATTTCAAGCCGAGAGCTTGAAATCTAAAATATTTGAAGTTAGATGTTGGATTTTTACTCCATAAGATGGAGAATTAAATTACGAACACGTAGGAAAAAGAATCGCGTAAATCGGATCAATAAATAATAAGTTATGGTCGTTTATGTAAAAACGGGTATTGCTGGAAATGCAGGTCCCAGATCCAGACCTGTTGAAAAATGGTCTCCCCCGCGTCACACGAGGGAGCAAGGTGGTGCCGGCGCGTGGCGCGACAACCCCCTGTTTCGGCGAAAAATTTGTATTTTAATCAGTTTCGCTTCCCGGACTTGTTTAGACACGTTTTAAACTGCGTATGACTAATTCAATTCATGTTTTATGAATTGTAGGTATAATTTACAGTACTGGAGGACGATCAAGCTCAACGAAGAACCGAACACGATCAAGATACAGGCTTCCGCACATAGTTTCGTCGTCTTTGTAGATGACGAATTCATACATCATATGTTGTATTGTTTATTTTGAGAAAACTTTTAATTTAACCGTATTTTCAACACATTTGTAATCATAATAATAAGTTTATTTTCGTAATCTATACGTAAACCTTTAGAATAATATCAAGGGCGTTACAATAACCCATGTGATGAAAAAGAAAATGAAAGAAAATGTAGGATTTTGTATTAAACCCACGTGCAAAATCTCGCATGAGAGTTCACTAAAAATTGCACACATAGTTTTGATAGAGTGAAAGAACATGTCAGGGGAGGCTCTAAGGCGTCCAGCAGGGGCACAAAATTTTCTGGAGCACAAAAAATTTAAAAATTCTCAGTTAGAATGATTGTTTATTGCTATAACTTCAATGGTTGTTTAAAAAAAATAATAATTTACATTATTTATTTTTTAGGGCCTAAGGGTGAGGGGCATATTTTTTCTGGCTCGGCCGGGGCACCTGAATCCTCAGGACCACCTCTGGAACATGCAGAAAAGTGTTTGCTTTTGCTTTCGTCTCAATGAGGTTTGATCTTGAAACAACTATAAACAATTAAATTAAAAAATCAAGATTCGAATAGTCAAGAAAGGGAAGCACATAACATGAATTATATAAGTTTTAACCACTTCTATCACACTAAATAAGATGGTATTTTTATATAAACTTATCAACCATATTTTAACACTTGTTAGACCATTTGTTGTGGGCTGAGCCACCCCCCAACCTCCCCCCTCACTGTCGTTAACCCACTCATGCCTTGCCTTTGGCACTTGAGACGCGATCTCAACGCCCAAAAATTGCTAATGCTAACATTTACCGACAACACCCAGTTTTAGTGTTAAAGATCATACACATTATACTACGTCAAACAGTTGAGACTAAACTCATAATTTTTAATAAAATATAAAAAATAAACCATAATTTATAATTTCATAATTTAAAACAATCAAGTATAGCATAACTTGTGGGTTTGGTGCACAACTTTTGAATTTTGGTTCGAAATCATTTTTAAACCCAACGAACGTGTAGAACAATATATATTATACACTTTAAATTAAAATACACACATAAATAATTATTTTATTTATCTGAGAATGAGTTTAAAACCTTTTGTTGGGTTTCAAATATTTTTCCAGTTGGTTTAAGCAAAAATATCCCACCCTCTTTAATTCTCTCTCAATACCAAAATTAGGGTTTCAATTTTCATTTTTCTTCAATTGGAAACTGCATCTTCCAAATTAGGTACCTTTTTCTCTTCAATTTCACTTTAATCTGTTTACTTCTTGTTTTAATTCACTTAATTTTGATCTTGTGTTATGTCCTGCAAATTTTGTAGCTTATGATCGATTTTAGGGTTTTTTTTTGGTAATTTTGTTCAATTTTTAAGTTGAATTGACTGTTAAGTAGTTGAATTACAGGTTTATCGGTTACAGTTTCATATATTTCTGTTTGAGTTTGATTTGGAGATGATTTGAGTTGGATTTTGTTAGTTAGGGTTTTCGTATAATCGAATCGGAAAGCGGGTATGTCGTTTGGGGGTTTTCGACGATCGGTTATGAGTATCGGGAATGATCGGAGCATTAATCAAGTGCATTCAATGGATGTTAATGCTGATTCGAGTTCAGAAATGCATTGTGAACTCGGGTCGTTTGAACACCAGGTTTTCAGGCGGTTTCGTGCGCTTTCGGGTTCGTCTGCTGATGAAGTTTTGTCTCTGAATTGGGTTTTTAAGTTGTTGGATGCTTTTATCGCGTGTCAGGAGGATTTTAAGGTTGTTATGTTGGAAAACGGGGCAGATCTTTCGAACCCGCCGTTGGATAGGTTTGCGACGGAGTTTTTTGATATGATTGTTAAGGCGCTTGATATTTGTAATGCTGTTCGTGATGGGGTGGAAAGGATTCGAGCTTGGTGTAAGCATTTGGAGATTGTTGAAACTGCGTTTGATTCAAAATCGAGAAATGTAATCGGTGAAGGGCAGTTTAGGAGGGCGAAGAAAAGCTTGACCGATTTAACTATGCTAATGCTTGATGATAATAAAGAATCGTCATGTTTTTTTGCGTATGGAAACCGATCTTTCGGGTGCCCGAATAAAGGAAAAGACAATCAACAAAAGGCAGGACACTCGAGGTCTCTTTCGTGGAGTGTACCCAACTCATGGTCTGCAAGCAAGCAGCTTCAGTTGATAGCTAACGGGTTGATCCCGCCTAGAGGACATGAAGTTTCCGCTGCTAACGGGCTAGCTAACGCCGTTTACACAATGGGTTTTGTTCTTATGTTTGTTTTATGGGCTCTGGCGTCTGCAATCCCGTGTCAAGATCGAAGCTTTCAAGTTCATTTCTCTGTGCCGAGACAATTCTCATGGGGCACCCCGCTAAATTCACTTCATACTCGGATTATGGATGAATCCAAGAAACGTGAACGGAAGAACGGTGTTGGGCTGCTAAAGGAGATTCAGCAAATGGAAAAGTCGATTAATTTGGTGACGGATTTGGTTGACTCGGTGAACCAGTTTCCGTTGACTGAAGAACAGAAGGAAGAGGTGCGAACGGCTGTTCAAGAAGTGTCTCAAGTATGTAATGTGTTTAAGAACGGGTTGGACCCGTTGGAGCGTCAGCTGAGAGAAGTGTTTCGCAAGATCATGTCGTGTAGGACCGCCGGGCTTGAAGTTATGAGCAGGGCATAATCAAAGTGTAAGAAATTTGTTTTTGTTGTTAGGTTGTGTTGAAGGGGAGTAAAGGTTCATATCATGGATAATAATGGATTTTGTGCAGGTGATATGTGTAGTTTGAGATTATCTGTTATGTGCTTATCATATCTTTATTCTTGTTTCTTATTTCTTATGTGTTCATTAATTGTGTCTTATCTCTCTCATTATTATTTCTTCTGTTTGTATTAGTTTTAGTTGGTTATGATTATTTTGTTTTTGTTATATTCATGGCCCTGTCACCTTGACTCAATCCCGGACTGGATTTTGTAACCATGAAAGACTATACCGTAGAGTAGGCTGAGGGACATTCGATATAGATTAGTTTTAAGTACAGGATTGTGAGATCCATGTAAAACACACAAGTGATTCTGTGATTCTTTACTTGCAACTGTTTTTGTATTAAACGGGTCTGTGCCGCCTGCGTGTGTTTCTCTTTCTCTCTCTTAGGTAGAAGTGCACAAAAAGAACCCAGGTTGGGTACGTATTATCCTGATCCGAAACCGTTTTGACTTTTGGTTGAAACCTATGTAGTTAATATCCGGATATATCAGTGAAATATTGGTTACCGGTCCCCTGCCGAGATAACGGTGCAAAATATCGGTCTGAATATGCGTATCGATAATATTGGTGATATTGACCGATATTTGATCGATTTTCGACTGATATTTGACCAATATATCACCGATTTTCCCGATATTAGTACCTTTCTTCTCATTTCAAAAGGTTATTGTTAAATGTTAGTGTTTTAAGTCTTAGTCAGTTCCTACTTGCTACAATTGTTAGTGTTTTGCAAGTTGCAAAAGTTTAATTTGTTAATGGTAGGAGAGTATACTGAATTATTAGTGTTAAATTGCAATATATATATATAAATTTATCATGATATTAAAATTACCGACATTCCACCGCGATAACCGATATCTCAAATATCGGTCCTTGACCGATATCCGATATTTTACCGCATTAACTACTTAGGTTGAAACCGAACCGAAAAGTAGGGTTGAGATCAGTTTGGGAACTCCAGTACTGAAACCAGTTAAAACTGAATCTAACCGGTTTCAAACGGAATCGATCCTTTCCCCCCTTTTAAACCGCTTTCAAACCGAACAGGTTTGAGCCAAGACCTGATGTCAACCAGGTTTGGCCGAACGCGAACAAGTCTGGGCCAGAAGCCAATTTGTGCACCTCTACTCTCATAGATAAATCATAAATAGTAGTTGATTTGTATGAAATGGTTGACTTGTTAAACATAAATAGTCTAGACTCTAGATCTACTGACCAAGCACCACGTTGGGTTGACTCTCAGACCTGAGTCCAGTCCATCAATAATATTAAAAAAAGACCCCAGCCCACTTGATCCATATTTTACACATTTAAACCCTTTACAAAAGACACTAAAGATTAAATGTTGTTGAAACACGTTGACTTCAAAACATGCTCCTTGAACTTAATAACTCTTCGACGAAGCGGGTCAATATCAAAGTATAAAACAAGTTGAGATATGCATAAAGTTGTCTTGCGATACATACCATGGTTGTACGTAGTTCGAGTTCTTTGTGTTCCATCGTATGCTGACCTCCACACCACATTCATTCATTCACCTTTTTTTGTGATTTTCAACAAATACGAGGGTGTAATAATGAATTGGGGGGTAGCCAAACTGAAAACCACCAGTTTTCTGAGATTATTCGAGCTTTACTCATTCAGGAATGTCTACCTTAAAACTTTTGGAGTGATGCTTATGCAACAACTTTCCTTACTAACTGATGATGAGGGTAAGTCGAAACCCACTTCCCCTCCCATAATAACGGAAAGAGACAGATACCTAGCAAACACAACATCAGACAAGGAGGAGACATCTCCTTGTCAGCAGAGCAATAAGTAAAGCCAACAAGGTTTAACTTCTATATAAATGAATAAGGAAGAGACATCTTCCTCTCGGACAAGACAACGGCTGCCAAAACACGAAGATCGAGGCAAACCTTTGACTCAAAAGGTTTAGGACAAAAGGTTAAAGACAAAGCTAGTTAATACGACACAAGGAGACAACCTTAGAAGAGTCGCTTTCAGTAGGAAGAAGGTCAAAATTTTCCCGAAGTAGTATGAAAGAGAAGAATAGAGCTCTGAGGAAAACGAAAGGACCCTGCCACACTTACCTTCATGGAAAAGTCACGGGTCCGCCTAAGAACGAGGAAAGGTCTTTGCCTGCCTATAAATACAAAGCCATACAGAAGCTCAAGGGCACTCCGGATGCAAGACTTTCTCTCAGATTTGTACCTCACACGCTATCTTACTCCTCCTTTGTAACTGAGGTTACCTCTCCTTTGTAATTTTGTATTACTTCTCCTATTGTAACACATATTTCCCCATTGTACTCATACCACTTAACTGGACTCCTCTAAGGTTAAGTATTGTATTATATCAATAAAGCAAACATTATTACCCCTGCATTATCTTTGTAGCAACACTAACTAATTTACTTCCTTGACTCTTGATCATTTCTCTTAGTATGAGACTTTTATACGATCTCAATCTCTCTTTTATGCACCTTTGAGTGTCTTTGTTATCCATTCACTAGGGAAATTTGATTCGATAATCTTTCACCCACATCTATTGTAACAACCCGCACTTTCGTGCTTGTTACTCTCGTTACACTCGTTACGCCTAGCACCGGAGATTCAGATCATAATGTAACTATATCGCTTACAACGCTACTTCGCATATATTCGCATACTTTCAACACGCTATATCGCACATCGCACATCGCAACGCATACACTAACGCAAAAGATGACATCGTGTGAGCGCTTAAACTACTCCCCTTGCTCGTCATGATGCACCGCAAACGCTGACGCTAACGATGACATCGCGTGAGTACTTAAGCTGCTCCCCTCGCTCGTCGTGGTGCGACACAAACGCAACGCAAACTCGAAACGCAGTTACTTATGCTATGACCTGTTATATATAATAATAATAATATCTGAGTCTTAAACATGTCTAAACGCGCATTCGCTGGCACGCGCAACTCAATTTATCGCACTGAAACGCAACCTAACACGACGCTACCTATCTCGCTTAAACGCTTAAAGTACTCACAATGCTTAACGCAACAAAACATGTCTAACGAAACGCAAGTTGGAAAACTAACAAATGAATTCGGGCTGTCCGAATGGACATCCGATCGAATGGACTTCCGTCCGGATGACCATCCGCTCGGATGGCCATCTGATCGGATGACCATTCGACCGGAAGCCATCCGATCCATTCGACCGCCTTAACTTTCACTCTTGCCTATAAAAAGGGCCATTGTGTCTCATTTCAACACTTTCGTTCTCTCATCCGATCGCTCGCTCCGAAGGCACTTCCAGTCACTTTTCACCACGATTCAAGGCTATTTCGTAAGTATTTCTCCCTAAATCTTGTACAATCATCATCACCACACACTTCTCCATCATCCTCTCCATGAAAACCAGTGATTTTCTTCTTGAAGTAGGGGTGTTCATGAGCCGATCCGATCCGATCGAAGGTCTGCTCATGCTCGGATTGAATTACAACCGATCCGATCCGAGCGGATCGAATTTGCAAAACCGAGCGCAAAAGTGATGCTCATGCTCGGATTGAATTTGAATCGATCGGCTCGGTTTCGCTCGGTTTTGCTCGGTTTTTATCAAATCCTAAAAAAACCGAGCAGATCGTTTTTGCTCGGTTTCGCTCGATTGAATTATAAGGCTTCGTTCAACAAAAACAAATTCTAACTTAATTAAAACATGTCCAACACTTTACTAACAAAAGTAATACATAACTCAAATCATGATTCTAAAAATGTTCTTAACAATATCAAGAAGCACAAAATAAAGTGCGAATACAAATTGTCATTTAGTTCAAAAGCCATAAACTTCTTCTTAAAACTTGATCATCTTGATCCACAAAATTCAACTTCAAACCAACATATAACTTATAAACACAAGCATTAAACACAACCATTAATTTTTTGGGCTGAATATTTTTTGGGCTTTCAATTTTTTTTGGGTTATAATCTATAAAATCTATAATATATATATATATATATATATATATATATATATATATATATATTATTAATAAAAATAATATATTATTATTAATAAAAATAATTCAAGCGAAACCGAGCGATCGACGAGCGAGCGGAGCTTTGCTCATGCTTGGATTGAATTTGAATCGAACCGATCCGAGCGGCTCATTTACAAACTGAGCGGGAATCGAACGAGCATTTTTCGAGCACTTTTCGAGCGATCGTCGAGCGATCTTCGATCGTCGAGCAGTTTGAACAGCCCTATCTTGAAGTCGTCTGATTTGGACATCTAGAGGGTGGTTTTCACTCGGTTTCTTATGCAAACTGTAGTGTGACGTCACCTCATCAAGAATAGTTCAGATCTAAATGATTTCCAAACATTTTAACATGAATCTCAACAGGAACTCAACATTTTTCAACTATTTTCAACTTTTCCTCAACATTCTACCCAAAATCGATGGAATCTGGACTCGAACTAACTTTCGACTCATTCCTTAGGCTAGAGCCGGCTTGAAACAGGATTTCCACCGGAGAGATGACCGGCTGACGGGTCAGATATGAAACCCCGTCGAGGAAAGTGAACCTGATCGAATGGGATGATTCCCATCCGATCGAGTTAGCTGAACCTTGGTGTGTTTCCGTCGTTTGACACACCATCACGTCGTCCCCGTTAAAATTCGAAAACTTTTACTTAGAAATTTTACGAAGTTTACAAAACAACAGGTTCCACTCGAATGATCATCTGATCGGATGACCATCCAATCGAATGACCATTCGACCAGGTGAACTGACCTTTATACTATTCCTTGTTCAAAACGATTTAGTCAAACTTCAAACTACCAAACTTTCGATCGAATAGCCATCCGATCGAATGGCCATCCGTCCGGATGACCATCCGACCGGATGACTTGTTATTATACTACAACGAAAACTTCAAAAGTTTCAAAACAATTTACAAACACTACACACCTCATTCGAGTGGCCATCCGTTCAAATGGTCATCCGCTCGGATGACCATCCGATCGAATGGGTATTCGTCCGATCGACTCACCATTCGACACTTATCTCACCCGACACTCTGTTTACACGCTGTTCAACGCTTACGCTACTGTTCTATGCTCAGGCTAACTCTAACGCGCTCCCAACCAATCCAATCAAGTTCATCTTCTTAACCCGAAATGGCTGAGGAGAGCCCCCTTTTTTTGAGAAAGGATGTTTCCTCAACATTCTACCCAAAATCGATGGAATCTGGACTCGAACTAACTTTCGACTCATTCCTTAGGCTAGAGCCGGCTTGAAACAGGATTTCCATCGGAGAGATGACCGGCTAACGGGTCAGATATGAAACCCCGTCGAGGAAAGTGAACCTGATCGAATGGGATGATTCCCATCCGATCGAGTTAGCTGAACCTTGGTGTGTTTCCGTCGTTTGACACACCATCACGTCGTCCCCGTTAAAATTCGAAAACTTTTACTTAGAAATTTTACGAAGTTTACAAAACAACAGGTTCCCACTCGAATGATCATCTGATCGGATGACCATCCAATCGAATGACCATTCGACCAGGTGAACTGACCTTTATACTATTCCTTGTTCAAAACGATTTAGCCAAACTTCAAACTACCAAACTTTCGATCGAATAGCCATCCGATCGAATGGCCATCCGACCGGATGACTTGTTATTATACTACAACGAAAACTTCAAAAGTTTCAAAACAATTTACAAACACTACACACCTCATTCGAGTGGCCATCCGTTCAAATGGTCATCCGCTCGGATGACCATCCGATCGAATGGGTATTCGTCCGATCGACTCACCATTCGACACTTATCTCACCCGACACTCTGTTTACACGCTGTTCAACGCTTACGCTACTGTTCTATGCTCAGGCTAACTCTAACGCGCTCCCAACCAATCCAATCAAGTTCATCTTCTTAACCCGAAATGGCTGAGGAGAGCCCCCTTTTTTTGAGAAAGGATGTTTCCTCAACATTCTACCCAAAATCGATGGAATCTGGACTCGAACTAACTTTCGACTCATTCCTTAGGCTAGAGCCGGCTTGAAAGAGGATTTCCACCGGAGAGATGACCGGCTAACGGGTCAGATATGAAACCCCGTCGAGGAAAGTGAACCTGATCGAATGGGATGATTCCCATCCGATCGAGTTAGCTGAACCTTGGTGTGTTTCCGTCGTTTGACACACCATCACGTCGTCTCCGTTAAAATTCGAAAACTTTTACTTAGAAATTTTACGAAGTTTACAAAACAACAGGTTCCCACTCGAATGATCATCTGATCGGATGACCATCCAATCGAATGACCATTCGATCAGGTGAACTGACCTTTATACTATTCCTTGTTCAAAACATTTTAGTCAAACTTCAAACTACCAAACTTTCGATCGAATAGCCATCCGATCGAATGGCCATCCGTCCGGATGACCATCCGATCGGATGACTTGTTATTATACTACAACGAAAACTTCAAAAGTTTCAAAACAATTTACAAACACTACACACCTCATTCGAGTGGCCATCCGTTCGAATGGTCATCCGCTCGGATGACCATCTGATCGAATGGGTATTCGTCCGATCGACTCACCATTCGACACTTATCTCACCCGACACTCTGTTTACACGCTGTTCAACGCTTACGCTACTGTTCTATGCTCAGGCTAACTCTAACGCGCTCCCAACCAATCCAATCAAGTTGTGTTTACTTGTTAAACACCTACTGTGAGTATACTTGACCCCCTTTTAAACGCTTTAAACACACTTTGGGGTGTAACATACGTTCCCATCGAAAAAGCACTTATCAAAACGCAGTCTATACTCTAAACTATTATCACATGCGAATTACTGACGTACATATTTACACGTGATGCTTGATACATATGTGCTAGGACTCTTACTCGTGACGTCCCACCTTAGCTAGTATGGTACTATAGTTGGACTCACACCCGACGGGGTCTAGTTAAGGAAATCACGCCCTTTTTGGGATCCCCATCGCAGTCATCGAGTGACTTAGCTGGTAGTATTTATCTTGTAGTGTGTATGTTGTGTATCTCGTTTTTGTATATGGAAATTCACAACACTTTTATCTACTTTATACTATTACAAACCTATATACTCGCCAATACTTTTGTATTGCCATTATTTTAACGTATATTGCAGGTTAATCGCAAACTATCTCGAAACAAGCTAGGAAGTCTAGAAACTCACAATAAATCTAGGTTGTCGGATTTGTATTGTTTGAGAGAAAACATGAAATCTGTATGACTGTTTGCTGATATATTTTTATTAGTATGGGATAATGAACGCATTAAATATTGTCACTAAATAGTTGTTATGGATTCTCTTGAGCAATCTGATTCGCCTAGTGTCGCGCCCCGATGATTCCATCATTGGTTGGGGTGTGACATCTATTTCCTTAATTTTCTTAGGATATTTCCCTCGCGATCAAGGAGATACATGTTATGATCCTTATAGTCTTCGCACCTACATTTCTCGTCATGCTGTCTTTCATAAAACTATTTTCTCTATATCCTCACCGGCGTCTATTTCTGACTCTTCTCCTACCACTTCCATACACTAATATCTATTGTTCCACCTTTTATAACATCCACTTCTACAACTCAAACCTCATGCCCACCACCACCACCATCTCCTCCTCCACCTTCATGTCCTTCCCATCCTATTGCCATTCGTTCTCTTGACCATACTAGTCCACCAAAAAGGTTCATAATCATGTTTTATCAATTCCTGTTTCCAAGCCCCCTACTTTTTTTAAGCATATTGTTTGTAGGTTTGGTGGGATGTCATGCGTACATCGATTGCAACTCTACACTATAACCATACTTGGTGTTGGTGGTGATGTGTTTAAGGGCGTATACAAGATCAAGAGACACCCTGATAGTTTCATTAGTTGGTATAAAGCCTCAATTATTTCCATGGGGTTTCAACAAACTAAGGGTATTAATTACATTAAATGTTCAATCCGGTTGTCACACTAACCACTATCAGGTTGGTTCTATTTGATTCCTTTTCTCAAGAATGGAGTATTCTATAATCTGACATCAATAATGCCTCTGATTCACCCACATCATATACACTTTTTGTAGTAGGTTGTTTACAGTCTTAAGCAAACATCTAAAGCTTGGTTTTCCAATCTATGTACCGTTCTTATTACATTTGGCTTTACTTAGTGTTTTTATAATACATCCTTGTTCGTGTATTATCAAGATTAGGTTAATATGACATCATCATTACTTGAAGTTCCTCAAATTTTTTGGTTAATATGATTGGGTGCTTACACTCTTAGTTTGCGCTTAAATACTTGGTCAAATTGAGCTATTTTTTCTTGGGATCAAGGATGCATTATAAAATGATATTCTTCATCTTTTGAAACAATGCTATATATAAAACAAGTCACAACGTACATGCCTTAGTCAATGTCGACCTTATTCCATTCCTAGATTCTCTAGTCAAAAACTTTCTAGGTATTCAAGAGTACCTTTAGAGGATCCATTGTTATATCACACTACAGTTGGGGATTTATGTTGGGAAACATGATCATTTGCAGCGGAAAGTTTAGATTGCTTCGAATCAATAGTCATGATTCCGGTTGAGGAAGTGTGCAGAAAATATCGAATAAACAATGTTGTGCAGTATATGGAAGAATTGAGTGGACAATTCTGTTTGAAAGAAATGTCTTGATACCGGAAAACGTTGACGGTAAACAAGTGCAGGAACCGTTCGCGTAAGTAAATAAAATAAACAAATTTTTCTTATACGAGTACAATTCAGAAATGAAGAAAACAAACAACAAATACAATTACAACTGAAATAAACCAAATTACAAGAAGGAGTAGAAACAGAGTGGCTGAGGCACGTGTCTACAAGCTTCCCTTAGAACAAATTCCGAGTCTCCCAGGAGTACTCGTTTTGTTTCCTAGGGTACAACAGCCGAAGCAGCGTACTGCCGGAGATGGCCTACAACCGGAAGGCTACCTTGAAGAGAGCAGGATGAAGATCAATAAGCTGTAGAGAACTGTTTGCATATGCTGTTGTATTGCTGGTATTCGAAGTATCTCTTCTGCAGTGACCAAGAGCTGTATATATACAGCTCCAGATTCGAAACCGTCAAAAAGGAATTAAAGGAGAGGTTTAAATTTCATTAAACGTCTTTAATGCAATTTAATACGCCATTTAATTCTCAGTCAAAGACCATTAACTCGTCAGTTTCGAAGTTAAACTGTAACTGCACTGTCATTCAATGCGGGAATCTTCTGCGCGCGCGCGCAAGACACACTAGTGCGCGCGTAGGTCTGCACGCTCATGCGCGCTGCGTCCATCTAGCTCACTGCCATGCGCGCGTGCGCCACATCACCCGTGAGCCTATACGAGCACGCCACACAGTCGCGCTGTATTGGCTCACTCTGGTGCGCCGCGCACGTCACATTAGTCCGGAAGTGCAAAGTGCGCCATCAAAGCGCCACATTGCGCCTCATCACCCACGCCGCGCGCGCGAGCGTGTGCGAGTGCGAGTGCGAGTTAGGGTGCTCCGCACCCTTCGCAAGGACACTTAGTGTGTGCTTCCATGAAACAATAAGGATGGAGAGTTCCCACTTAAATACCCATTTAAGTTCCATCTCTCCTCCGATGTGGGACAAGGTGCTACTTTCCCTTTTGTTTCAGCATTCAATGTTTCAAACACCCAACTTTGAGCATCGATATTTCATTCATCTTAGCTCCGTTTTGGACGTGGTTTAGTTCGTTGCGAAACTCTTCCAACATAGAACACAAACCCACAAATAAACATATAAAACCCGCTCATTTTATTATATTTATTTCTAGTCCAAAATAGGAAAAGATCATTTTCCTATATTTATGAAAAATGTTATTTTCACCTATTTTTCCAACAATCCCCCGCATGAAAAATGCCATTTTCATCAAATTTCCAACAATCCCCCACATGTATGGAAATGGATCTTTTCCTTACACTTTTTAACGATAAACTTCGACAGTTAGGTATTGCAAGATAGGTAGGTTGTTGCCTTTGAACCTTCTTTTGTGAAGCATACTTAGCTTACTAGCGGTTTGTAGACGCGATGTCCTTGAACATACCCCCATTTGTGTAAACGACAATACACTTCACACAATACTCTCCCTGGTTTGGCCAACTCCTTATTGTCGTATCCTATTGTGGTCCTGGAACACTAGCCTTGTTCTGCGAGAGCTCTAGGATTTGCGCACCCCACAAATCCATTTGAAGCGACCCGACTTCTCTCTAACATATGTGATTCCCATGAATCATTAAAAGCATCATGGTTATTTGATTTCCCGAAATCGTTAACCTTTATATGCTTAGCCTCACTTCAATGTCACTGATTGGAATGGACTAGGAAGTATATATAACTCCCTTTTATTTAGTTCGGGGTACTCCCCCACAGTGACTCCGTTTTGATAATATGATTAAGTTGTCCTATTGAACTTAGATCTTGGGATCTCCAGTCAACTAAGTTAGGTTTCCCTCATATTCCCATTTATCACGGGCTTTAGTCCCATTCCTCTTGACGACGTTTCTACTAACTCTCTGCTTAAGCCTTTTGTAAACGGGTCTGTAATGTTATCCTTTGATCTCACATAATCAATTGTGATAACACCCGTTGAGAGTAGTTGTCGTACCGTGTTATGTCTACGTCGCATATGCCTTGATCTGCCATTGTACATCAAGCTTTGAGCTCTACCAATCGCTGATTGGCTATCACAATGTACACATATGGCTGGCAAAGGCTTTGGCCATCTTGGAATATATTCCACGAATTGACGTAGCCATTCCGCCTCCTCGCCTGACTTATCCAAGGCGATAAATTCGGATTCCATTGTGGATCTTGCTATGACCATTTGCTTAGAAGACTTCCAAGCAATAGCAGCTCCTCCAAGTGTAAACACGTAACCACTTGTTGATTTGGGATCTTTATTATCCGATATCCAGTTTGCATCAGTGTATCCTTCGATCACTGCTGGTTGTCGGGTATAATGCAGCCCATAATCTCTTGTGTATCTTATGTATCTAAGGACCCTCGTGATAGCTTTCCAATGATCCGCGCACGGATTGCTTGTGTATCTACTTAGCCTACTCACCGCGTAAGCCAAGTCGAGTCTAGTACATGTCATTAGATACATTAGACTGCCAATAATTCTTGAATACTCTAACTGAGCAACTCCATCTCCTTTATTTTTCTTGAGATGTTGGAAGGTATCAACTGGAGTTCGAGCTACACTCGTATCTCCCGAGTTGAATTTTTCAAGAATTTTATCCACATAGTGAGATTGACTTAACACAAGACCATCTTGGGTTCTTATGATCTTTACTCCAAGAATCACATATGCTAAACCCATGTCTTTCATGTCAAATCTCGCTTTCAACATGCTTTTAGTAGCTTTGATAATTTTATCATTACTCCCAATGATAAGCATATCGTCTACATAAAGGTATAAAATCACATAACCTTCATTTGTGTCTTTGAAATAAACACATTTGTCGCACTCATTTATTTTGAAACCATTGTCAATCATGACATGATCAAACTTTTGGTGCCATTGTTTTGGTGCTTGCTTCAAGCCATACAAAGACTTGACGAGTTTACATACTTTACCCTCTTGACCTGGGGCGGAGAAACCTTCAGGTTGCTCCATGTAAATCTCTTCTTCTAAATCACCATTTAGAAATGCGATTTTAACGTCTATTTGGTGAATTTCCAAATTTCTTAAAGCTGCTATAGCAAGAACCAATCTAATCGAGGTTATGCGCGTCACAGGTGAGTAGGTATCAAAGTAATCTAGACCTTCCTTTTGTCTAAATCCTTTAATCACAAACCTAGCCTTGTATTTATCAATACTTCCATCAGTTTTCATCTTCCTTTTGAATATCCAACGATATCCAAGTGGTTTGCAACCAGGTGGAAGATCTACTAACTCCCAAGTATGATTTTGCAATATAGAATCAATTTCATTCCTTGTTGCTTCTTTCCATTGAGGTCCTTCTAAAGAGGTAACCGCTTCGCGATATGTATTGGGCTCGCCCTCAACCATATAGCTAACGAAGTCTGGACCGAAGGATTTTTCAACCCTTGGCCTTTTACTTCGCCTACGATCACTTTCTTCAACCTCAGGTCGTTCATGTGTCTTATCATGAACTACCTCATCAACTGGTGTAGATGAACTTTCACCTACTTCAAAATTAGGTGTTGATGACGTTGCATGTGTTTGTCTTCTCAAAGGAAACACATTTTCAAAGTAAGACACAACGGTAGGATTCACCTCCATGATAGTGTTTACGTGTACATCAGGATTCTTGGACTCATGTACAAGAAAGCGATCTGCACTACTTTGATGTGCATACCCAGTAAATATGCAATCAACAGTTTTGGGTCCTATCCTAAGAGCCTTAGGAGGTGGTACAATCACCTTTGCTAGGCACCCCCATACTTTCAAGTATTTGTATGAAGGCTTCTTCCTTTTCCATAACTCATATGGAGTTTCGTCTCTCTTTTTGAGTGGTATCTTGTTCAAAAGATAATTAGCCGAGAGAATGGCTTCCCCCCCACATTTCCTGGCTCACCCCAGAACTTATCAACATGGCGTTCATCATTTCTTTCAATGTACGGTTCTTTCGTTCCGCCACGCCATTTGATTGTGGAGAATAAGGAGGTGTACACTCATGTACAATGCCACTTTTTGCGCATAAATCGGCAAAAGGTGCAACATATTCGCCTCCTCGGTAGCTTCGCAAAGCTTATCTTCTTTTGAAGTTGATTCTCAACTTCATTTTTATACAAGATAAATTTACTTATTGCTTCATCTTTACTTTTTAGTAAATATACATAGTAATATTTAGTACTATCATCAATAAACGTGATGAAGTACTTATTTCCACCTCTTGTGGGTACCGCTTTTAAATCACAAATATCAGTGTGAATTAAATCAAGGGGTTCGGTTATTCGTTCAACTGATTTTGATGATGATCTTGTAAGTTTGGATTCTACGCAAGTTTCACATTTATAATGTGAATCAATATGGAATGTTGGTATACAATTTAAATTGATTAAACGGCGTATTGAATTAAAATTTGCGTGACCTAATCTACCATGCCATTTATTCGAATAAAAAAACTCAAGCATATAAGTAGAAGTAGTAGCAATTTTATTCATGTTCTTTTTGACTGCCATTACATTCAATTTGAACATATCATTTTGGGCATAGCCCTTACCAACATACATTCCTCGTTTAGTAAGTACAAATTGATCGCTCTAAAAAACTAAACGAAATCCAAACTTATTAAGCAACCATCCCAAGACTAGGCTCTTGCGCAAGTCTGGGACATATAACACATTGCTTAAAGTGAGCTCCTTCCCTGAAGTCCACTTCAAAATCACTGTTCCTTCACCCTTGATGTCCGCGGTGGCTGCATTTCCCATGTACAGCTTCTCATCTCCCGCAAGCTCCTTGAAGGTGGTAAAGAGGCTCCTGTCTGGGCACACATGACAGGTCGCTCCCGTATTAACCCACCATCCTTTTGGAGTGTTGGTAACAGCATTGACCTCATCCAACATTACGGTTTTGTCGGAAATCATTGCCACCAAAGGCATTCCGACTTTATCCACCATGTGCGCACGCTCACGCTTTGGTTTCTTGCATTGGTTAGCTCGATGCCCCGGCTCGTCACAGTTGTAACAAGTCCCTTGGAACGTCTGAGGTTTCTTTTTCACAACCCCTTTCTTCGGTCCAAGTTTGCTAGCCTTTGCTTTCTGTTTGTCCTTTTTCCCCTTGCCCTTCGCGCCCTTAGAGGATTGCCCATGCTCAACCAGATTTGCGCTAGCACTAGTCTGCGCAAGGCTGCCTTTTTGGGCAATTCTATTGTCCTCTTCAATCCAAAGACGAACAATAAGGTCCTCTATAGTCATCTCCTTTCGTTTGTGTTTAAGATAATTCTTAAAATCAACCCAACTAGGAGGTAACTTTTCAATCATCGCTGCCACTTGGAATGTCTCGCTAAGTGTCATGCCTTCCGCGAAGATGTCATGTAGTATAATTTGGAATTCTTGGACTTGATTCATAACTGTGTTAGAATTAACCATTTTGAAATCCAAGAAATGGGCTACCACAAATTTCTTTGTGCCAGCATCCTCTGTTTTGTACTTCTTGTCCAAGGCATCCCATAAATCTTTGGAAGTCTTGACATTGTAGTACACATTATAAAATGCATCCGAAAGCCCGTTTAACACATAGCCTCGACAAATGAAATCCGAGTGCTTCCAAGCCTCTACCGCGCTCAGAGCCTGAGCGTTGGTCTCCCCTTCCGCAGGTTGGGGAGCGGTTTCCGTTAAGAACCTCGCAAGGTTCATGGTGGTCAGGTAGAAGAACATCTTCTGCTGCCACCTCTTAAAGTGTAGACCCGAGAACTTCTCGGGTCGTTCAGCGTGATTAGCCACTGTGGACGCTCCCATAGTGGTGGCGTTCAGGGGGGGTTTCCGTCACAACATTGGTATTGTTGTTAACGTTGACATTTTCGTTCGACATGCTGAAAAATTAAAATTTAAAGTTTTAGTCAAAAAAAATCTGTTTTTCACAAATAAACAGAAGGAAACTACTAAATTTTAATTTTTACCGCAAATTTACTGTTTAGGCTTCTAAGTCCAACTTTGAAGACCAAAAAACAGAAAATTTTTAATAATTAGAACTTACTGATTGGCTTCTAAGTCCAACTTTGAAGACCAAGTCAGAAAGTTTTAGCAAATTTATAGGACAAATTTTGAAGGTAACCAGAATGTTTTCAACCAAAGTCGCTCCTTTGAAGATGAAAACAAAAAAAAATCTGTTTTTAAAACACAATCTGAGTGAAACAAAACTGGTTTGAATCACAGAACAGAAAGGTTTTGTTACACGAACGGTGTTTTAAAAATTTGTTTTAAGATTGTAGGAACCATTCACTTAAATAAATAAAATAAACAAATTTTTATTATACGATTACAATTCAGAAATGAAGAAAACAAACAACAAATACAATTACAACTAAAATAAACCAAATTACAAGAAGGAGTAGAAACAGAGTGGCTGAGTTAGGGTGCTCCGCACCCTTCGCGAGGACACCTAGTGTGTGCTTCCATGAAACAATAAGGATGGAGAGTTCCCACTTAAATACCCATTTAAGTTCCATCTCTCCTCCGATATGGGACAAGGTGCTACTTTCCCTTTTGTTTCAGCATTCAATGTTTCGAACACCCAACTTTGAGCATCGATATCTCATTCATCTTAGCTCCGTTTTGGACGTGGTTTAGTTCGTTGCGAAGCTCTTCCAACATAGAACACAAACCCACAAATAAACATATAAAACCCGCTCATTTTATTATATTTATTTCTAGTCCAAAATAGGAAAAGATCATTTTCCTATATTTGTGAAAAATGCTATTTTCACCTATTTTTCCAACAACAAGTATATATATGTCATGTTTTTGGCAGTTCATTTTGCGGGAATAACTACTTCGGCGGTTATTTGAAATTACCCGCTTATCAAACCAACATCCATAAGTTATCATACTAAACCGAATACGTAATATCTAATACTTATACATAAGCATAATTAAGTTTAATATTGTTCTAACATAATCCCCCTTAAACTTGATTATTCTCTGTAGCATACATTAAGACGCTGTAATTTGCTTCGTGAACAGCTTTCCGGGCTTCATTGAAGTTGAACCGGCGACGTTTCTTGTGCAGGTTCTAGGTTCCTTCCCAATTATTTCCGGCATAGAGAGCATAATGCTCTGTTGCAGCCTCCCCCGGTGCCGTGTCTGCACTCCTTCTTCTTTCTTGGTCATCGCTGGCGTTTGACGAGCTTTCACCTTCCTTTATCATCTCTTTATCGTACACCCTCTCTTGAATAGATTTGAACATGTAATAATATATCAAGACATCCAAATACATAGCGTAAACGATTCTCATAAAATCTCTGCCTTGATATTCGAAACCCAAATCTTTAGCGATTGCCGGCCATCAGTTGTCATTAATGACACTTCTATAGCCTCCGTCTCTTTCTACCATTACATACAAACCCTGCAGATCAATCCTCCTTTCATCAGAATGGGCCTTGAAGATATTCCCATCTTCTTGTTTAAAAACCAACCCACCATTTCTTCGAATTTCTTTTCAAGATCATATTTGTACTTGAACACGAAATCTCGATCATCGATCATATCCAGCAATGCTTTGCAATCTCCGAAGTCATGAAACTCTAGTGCTCGTATTATCATCTGACTCCAATCATTTTCATCATCATTTGAAACATTTAGTGATTCAAAGTATGAATTTAAATAATTTTCTTTGAATTCTTCATTCACCGAACACAATTCTATCATCCTCTGTTTTTCACTTAAACCCAATTCATCTTCTTTAGTTAACCCATTCTCATCATTCACTGTGTTTATCACCGGAGATGAAAACATTGGGAAAATCTTACACGTGTCACCGGACTTTCTAACCGTAAAGCCTTGAAGTGTTAATTGATCAAGGCTTAGAACGTTCCGGTCCAATTCCGGTGAGTAAAATACGCTTTGTATTCTCCATGTATCGTTCCCAGATTTCATTTCAACAGCCCCCACCCCTCGTATGAACAAAAAATTGTTCTCTCCCGATCTTGTTTCAACACCAATCATGTGTTTTATTCGTTTGAAAACATTTAAGTTTCCCGCGAAATGATGATTAAACGTTGGACTTGCGTACCAGATGTCTCCCCATTGTCCACCCTCAGTCCCGGTGACAATCATCTCGTTCTGGCAGTGAACATCATCATCCTGTCTTCTGATTCCGGTGTTGATTGCCTGCTTGATCAGTTGAGTCGCTTCATCGTTTTCTTTTGCCTTGCACATGTAGATTTGGTGGCCCGGTTGATGGCAGTAGTAGCAAAGCCTCACACGAGGGATCCGTCTTTCTTTCTCGTTCTTCTCATCAACACAGTGTTGACATGGCATGGTGGTTGAATTCGGTTTGATTTCTGCACGCTTCCCAGTAGTGGCTCTGGTACCACTATGTTGGGAAACATGATAATTTGCAGCGGAAAGTTTAGATTGTTTCAAATCAATAGTCATGATTTCGGTTGAGGAAGTGTGCCGAAAATATCGAATAAACAATGTTGTGCAGTATATGGAAGAATTGAGCGGACAATTCTGTTTGAAAGAAATGTCTTGATACCGGAAAACGTTGCCGGTAAACAAGTATATATATGTCATGTTTTTGGCGGTTCATTTGGCGGGAATAACTGCTCCGGCAGTTATTTGAAATTACCCACTTATCAAACCAACATCCATACGTTATCATACTAAACCGAATACATATATCTAATACTTATACATAAGCATAATTAAGTTTAATATTGTTCTAATAATTTATAGTATATTATTTTAACTCCTCTAGACGAATACTTTCCCAATATTCGAGAGTGCCTACTGACCATCATTGGATTTGTAATATTGATACACATATTTAGTGTCCAATCTGCAGGTGTTTCACCAACATATGAAAAACCCTGACATTAACTTGCATTCTATACTAGATATGATTCTTACTTAAGAGTCTCAAAGTTTGTTATGTGTATACTATTGTTCAGAGCGTAGATATTCTGACTAAATGGTTGTCTTCAACACGTACACTCTCTGCGAATACCTACTATGAGGAGGCATCTATGTAGCGTGGAAACGGGTACGGGACTGGGTTACGGGGAACGGCAAAACATAAAAATCCTAGATAAGGGTACGGCAAAGGTACGACAAAATAAAATATAAAAAAATAAAAATATATTACACAAAGTCTAAAATCATAAATCATCATTTGTCAAATATCTCTTCAAGAGACAAACTTGCATTCACCCAAAGCACTTTCAACTGACTAATTTTGAACATACTTATTTTAACATATCATAATAAACCATCACATGATAATTCAATCGTCGTTCGAAAATACGTCGCCGGTCAATCAAAGTGGAAATCTCGTTCAAGTTTACGTCGCATGTCCATAACACATCTGAACTTCAAAGTTTGGTGAAAGTTTAGACTCTAAATAAAATAGGATACGTCCCCGAAACGTCGAACTGCCGTCCTCACAATCCCGGAAACGTCTCGTTGCCGTCCCCAATTCCCGGAAATGTTTGGGGGACGTCCCCATGCCGTCCCCGTCCCCTAACCGTCCCCAAAACGGGTACTCAATGATCCTAGCCGTCCCCGTGGTTTATAGGGAGGTATATAATTAGAGCAATAAATGGGTTGCATTCTGTCGATATGTAGTTGTTACATTCTTTTGTAGCATCTCTAGGTGCCTTACTAGTTATTATAAGAGATTTTTAATACAATTTATCTTTCCAAATATATAGAACTTATGGTGAAATTTAAAAACCTTAGAAATGTAAAATTACATAGTAAATATAGAAATTATGGTGAAATTTAAAGACCTTAAAAATGAAAATTATATAGTATACTTAGAACTTATGGTGAAATTTAAAAACCTTAAAAATGTAAAATTATATAGTAAATATAGAAATTATGGTGAAATTTAAAGACCTTAAAAATGTAAAATTATATAGTATACTTAGTTTGTTAAGGAATAGATCAGCAAAACAAACTTATAGTCCAAGACTATCCGCATCAGTGAAAGGCTATCCTTTCTACAAACAGCCTAATCAGCATGTCACATCAGCTTTTTACTTATTCTTCCCACAAACACTTTTTACCCACAACAATAACATATATATCATTCCCACAAACAACCTTATTATAATTATTTTATTAAATTTAAACTAAATAAAAAAAGAAAGGACCCACCATTCCCCCATTCTTCACCATTCTTCCCCAAGAATCCTTAAGAATGAACACCCTCCATGTCATCCTCTACAACACCCACTAATCCATCCCTCTCACAAATGCCCTCCACATAGGCCAAGAATCACCTACAAACATTCTTGATGTGGATAGTCTAATAACAAATTGTCTAACGTTGTTCAAACACATTAAAGTCCAAGTCTAATAACAAACTGTCTAACGTTGTTCAAACACAGTTAAATAACTAATTTTCATTAAAAAAATTAAATTAAACACACATATATAAACCGAAATAAGATGATATCTATATCTATAAAATTCAAAAGTTAGAAACAAAAGCCAAAAACGAATGGGGCTTGGGTTGGGGGCATGAGTTGACACGTGGAGTTGGAGCCCCCCACCGGTGAGTGACGTGTCCGTCAGGTATGGCGGGGCTTGGGTTGGGGGGTGGCTTGGCAGTTTATTAAAAAAAAGCGAATAGGACATAGCCAACAAAGCGAATAGGAGCCCGCCACATAGGATCGCTAGCCCGCCCCACGCCCGGCTTCAAACTCCCGCCCCTTGGGCCACGCCCCAACCCAAGTCCCCAAAGTAGTGGCTTGGGCGTTTTCAGCCAACCCACGCCCCAACCCAAGACCCATACCCCATAGTCTAAATAAGTAAAAAAAAAAAAAAAAACTTGTCCCATTTTGTAAACATTATCCTATATATTAAAAAACCAACGTTATGAACAGTATAAACAGTACTTTCCACCCTTAAAACTTTGCCACGTTACCAGATCACCATCATCGTCCCTTTTTCCCCAAAATCAAAACCCTAAATCCCTTCACCTGATCACCACCAACTTGCTTCTTCACGTCTACTTCAGAATCTAGAGAGAGACGGGAGCAACTCCCTCCGCCACCACGGCGGACACTTCGTCATCCGGTCACCCTGAGGATGCGGTGTGTAGGTCGACAGAGAGAGAGCTGGGAGAAGCGGTGCCGTCCCTGGTGGCGGAGCCACGGCGGCAGCCACATGCATATCGGCATCTGGTTCTCTCTTCCGCGCTCTCTCCCATCGTTGCCGCCTCCTTCCAAAGGTCTTCTCTTCCGGTCTCTCTCTCTCATCACCTACTCTGTTTGGCAGAGGCTGTTACCGACCACTCGCCTTCCCCGGTCATTGACGTTGTAGGGTGATGATGGTCACAGAACGGTAGAAGGGTGTCTTGATTATATCATGTTGTGGGCAAGGGTATTTTCATCATTTGCGACTCCTTAGAAGGCCACATGACATGTGCTCTGGTTGCCACCCACCGCTCCTGGTTGGTGGACAGTGGCGATGGTTTTGAGTGTGTATATCATTCAAGTTTTTTTACCTCTTTGTCGTTAATTTTCTTACGGGTTTTGGTTTCTTGGCTGTGATCTTTTTGTGAGCCTAACGTATCGATGTTATACTATCTATTTAGGGCTTTTGGTTTCTTGGCTGTGATCTATATGTGAGCCTACTGAACCGATGTTTTATAGCAGTTTTGTGATCTAACTACAGTATTTTGCTACAGTTTTGTTGGTTGGCTGTGGTAATGGGTTCTATCACTAGGCTATGATGACCTCAAAAGTTTTTCCAAGTTGATGATGGCATGGCAAGGATGGCGGATGGTAGGGTTTGACCTGCAACCCACCTTGCAGCCACAATTTCTGGTAGATCTGAGCCACATCGTTTTGCTGTACTTTGCGAGTCTTAGCTGTTTTAATGCTTTTTTTTTTAAATAGCAGTAGAGTGATGGGATCATGAACACAATTTATGTGGAAGCAGTCCAGATCTAAGGTGTCGGTTCCCACAGCACAAGCAATATGATAATTGGAACTTTCCAGGTTTGGATCGATCTTATTTCGGATGAATGACTGTTGAGGATTAGTTGGTAATGAGGTCTAATTATTTGAAGCTTATTACGTAGATTAATAAGTAATAAATAATGTTTGAGTCGTTCGGTTTAAGGGTATGCAATTGATTAAATAAGGCTAATAGGATCGGGTTTAAAAAACAGTACCCTTATCAATTTTATCACATTATCAAATGCACACAGATAGTAATCATTGTTTTTAGAAACTGGGATAAACTGTTTTGTGGGGTGTTTAGTATTTTGCTTATCGGAACTGCTTATCAAATTAATTGTGTTTGAACTTTGAAATTTGTTATCTTGAATGAGCAGTTACATTTTGCTTATTTCATAATGTGAGACTGTAGTATCTAGATCGTGAGATTTTATTTTCCTTTTGTTAATTAGATAGTAGTCAGGATTTAACTAATTTCCCTTTTATTTTAAGTGGGTCATAGAGGATAGTAACAGGAAGGCTGACATTGATTTGTATGAATTGGATTAGAGATGAGCAAATGGTAGCAAATACCGTTCCGATCCCGAAAATACCGTACCGATTTTTTTTCGGTAGTGGAATCGGTATCCACTTTTTGGCTTTTTCGGTATCGGGACGGGTGTGGTACGGTACTGATATAATACCAAATTTTACCTTCAAAATACCGATACCGTACCGACATATTTCGGTATCGGTATCCAGTTTTCATGATATTCGGGATCGGGATTTTTGGGATCGGGACGGTATCGGTATTTGCTCATCCCTAAATTGAATGCTTCGTATCAACGCCAAACACAGGTCAAGCGATGGTTTTTAAATTTGTTTTTCTCATTTAGAGTTTTAGAACTGAAACATTCATAAAAAAGTCAACTTAAATGTATCATTACTCACTTGATAGCTTTATATGAATGTATACGTAAAGCGTTTTACTCGCACATTCAAGTTCGCTTATTTAAATTTTGTTTTCTCATATAGAGTTTTTAAAGAGAAAGATCTATTAAAAAGAATCAGTTTAAATGTATCACTAATCACTTTCATAGTTTGAAATTTCAATTGTTGTTGCTAGAAAGATCTATTAAAAACAATCAACTTAAATGTATCATTAATCACTTTCATAGTTTGAAATTCCAATTGTTGTTGCTAGATACTACCAGACCCAGTCGCTCGCAAAATCGGTGAACCAGTGAATTTTTGCTTGACGTTGAAGGCTGATATAAAAAATATCTTATAGTTTTTTAACAGTTAGAAGCTATTTTGTAAGGATTAGTTTGATAAATTTTTTAATGTACTTTGGATCAAATGAAGTATAACCGGCGCCTTTGGATATCCTAAGACAGCTAAATTGTTCCCCGAGACCTTTTGGCCAACGATGTTTACGGTAACACCCCCTGCTACTTCTCATTATATTCCTTTATTTATTGAAGCGATAATGTTCTGTTGGTTGTTCACTCGGTTCAGGTTTCGGGTTTCCGTTCACTCGAGCCTCGGGTCAGCGATTTCGGTTCAGTCCTCATCAAGACGACGTGGTGTGTTGGCTCGGTTCATTTTTGGACCCTATCTTGGTTCGGTTCAGGTTAGAAGCTGATGTGGGTTACGTTTATTCAAGTTAACAAATTCGAGTATCTTTCTAATCAAGTTCACGTTACGGTTCAACTTCATTTCGGTCAACTTAGGTGAGCTCAGCTTTGGTTCGGTTCGACAAGTCAACATCAGTCAGCATTGATTCGGGTCAGCTTAGGTCTCAGCTCAAGTGCGGGTCTCGGTGCTGCTCGGTTCAACCCGGTTCGAATCGGTATAACGCGTATGTTAATTTCACTATTTTGTATTTTCTATTGTTTTAAATCGCGGAACCAAAACTTTAAGTGAGTTGCGGACATAATAAAAGTGTATATATACATATTTATGTTCTTTGGTCATTGGTTATTGAGTTTTAATCATATAAATCGACAACATGCCTTGTCAGAATTGTCCAAAAACAGAGGAAACTTTTTCCGTTAACAGGCGAAACTTGCAGCCAAGCGAATGTTGCTAAACATGGCTCCATGTAAGTTCTCTTGATCTTAATTTATGGGTTTGTTACAAAAATTTATCAGTTTGCGTATGCCACTGATGGAGTTATCTATATGGGTTTGTTACAAAAACTTATAACAAACACTTTTTTCAAAACTTGTCCTAACTCTAACCTCTACTTTGAGGACATAAAAATACACAGAAACCATCACATCTCTTGATGAGGGCTTTATAAAAATAAGTGGAATGTTGTATATAGTTTGTTTTATGTTCATCAATGTCTTTTTTTTGTAATATGATCTTAGCAAATTCAATATGTATGTACTACTTTTGTGAAACGTAGCAACTTTAGAAATCTTTGGGAGTTTTTTTATGGATAGAGTATCTCCAACAAGAAAAAAAAACCCGCTTTGAAACTAAAGTTGCCATTTCTTCTATTGGTTATTAGGATCAATGTCCATTCATAGTAACAAAACCTAGAAATGAAGCATGATAAATATTTTAGCACAAAGATTAAACCTAGAAACCAAACATGTGACGCAAGAAATCCAAAAGAAAAAAACTTTTTAATGCTTTATAATCATATATGCTAACCACAATGTAAATCGCGCAACGCGCGTCGGTCAATGACCCTAGTTTCTTTAAATATTAATCCACTTTAGGTATTGAGTATCCGCGTTGTGTAGGTTTAATCTACACGAAGTCTTAGTCATGACTACTTTCATACGCATAATATACACGCAGTTTCCTCTTGGTTTCCTCTCTCTCTCTCTCTCTCTCTCTCTCTCTCTCTCTCTCTCTCTCTCTCTCTCTCTCTCTCTCTCTCTCCAGTGATACATATAAGGGGTGTAAATAATGGAAAACAAAAGGAAGATCCAAGAAACAAATGAATATTGTCTGATAATGGAATCAACCAAAGAACAAGAAATGCTAGAAGCAGCTGCTGTCCATTTGATTCTACTCAAAAACCCTAATCTAAATCTTCAACAATATTCTACTTGCAACAATGCATATGTTTCTGATGAGGGTGTTTTCAAGAAGAAACAAGATTATAGAGTCAAAGGTGTTGTGAATCACACAAAGAATAATAAAGATGCAAGTTCAGTGACTTCTTGTACCTCTTCATCATCTGGTGTATCGATAAAATCTGTGATATCGATGGAACGGACCGCGGTTGGAAGGCATCATCGGAATCGATTGAGGTCCATAGTTGATATTTATAGCGTTACTAGGCCACTTTGATCTTCACTAATAAGTTTGCAAATGCTATCATCATTCATCACACACACACATATATATATATATATTTATATATATATTTGTTTTGGTGTTTTTAAGTTTGATGGTAAATTGGAGCATGTTTTATATTGGCTGAAACTATTGGCACACCATGGTGTGGTTGCCTATCTGCACACTTAGGGTTTACCTACGCTACGTATAAACCTATATACAACGTAGGTACATAACCAATCAACCTACTACCATGTCAAATCTCTCTGACAACAAATAGACAACATGATGTGTCAATATGCACACCCTTTATTTTTTGAATGGCTGGACACTAAAATACACCAAGAAATTTGGAAACATTGAAACTGAAAATCGTTCACGTTTATGTTGTACGTGGATTGTTAAGAAAAAGTAACTAACATACGCTTGAGAATGTAATATGTATGTGGATTGTTAAGAAAAAGTAACTAACATACGCTTGAGAATGTAATATATTTGGACCCCTCAGTCAAAAAAGTTAGAAAGTTCAAGTTCCACCATGTTAGTTATTATATACTATCAATTTGTAACAATTGTAGCCATTAGTCTATTGTAACTTTTGTTTTGTTTGTGTTTATGGCATAGAAAGCTTGTACTTTGGGCTTTGATGTAGTGATATTCCTTTTTGTCTTATTAAAGTTAAATTAAAATACTATAAATAAGTAACAACTTTTAGCTTTGGTTGGTTGTATCATAAGCTTTGGGTGATTTAAAAAAAAAAAACTTGATTTTTTACTCATAACCCAAAGGTTTTTACCTTTTATGATTTTAACTTCACATAATTTGTTTTTTTTTTTATTTTAACCTAAAAATTTTCATTATTTGCAATTTAACATCAACTTTTTACTTTCAACTTTTGTCCCCTATATTTTCCATCTTTCAGAAATATTTCTTTTACGTTTTGTTCTAAATTTTTTGAGTTAGTACGGCGCAACGTACGTGTGTGGTTCAACATTTTTATGTTTAATTCAAAAAATTGCGAGTTAACATGGCGCAACGTACATGTATGGTTCAACGTTTATATGTCTATTTTTCATGTTTGATAGGTCCGTCGCAACACGCAGGTCCTAGGTCAAGTCAGTGTTGGTGGTCGTTGGTGGTGATATGACATTGGTACTATTTGGCATGGTTTTACGCCCCGCCGCAACGCAGGGTGCTTAATTCTAGTTAAATTTATAATAGAAGAGGCGTCGGAGTTTGTGATTTAACATAGTGTAATTCGAGTTTGTAGCAAAAAATATGAAAATTTCATATATCTCATACGAAATTTGTTTCGATTATAGATTAGGATCAAATACGAAGGCTCCTTATTTGTAAGAAGGGTACAAAGCCTTTTAAAAAAGACCCACTACACAAAAAAAAAAAAAAAAAAAAAAAAAACCTAAACACCCATCACCACCCAAAAGGGGGAGGGGGGTTAGGTTTTTTGGGGGGTTTTTTTAGTAATGTATAGTTTCTTTTTCTTTTTTTTTTTTTTTTTTTTTTTTTTTTTTTTTACGAGGGGTGGGGGTTTAGGTTTTTGGGTGGTGGTGGGTGTTTAGGTTTTGGGTGGTGGTGTAGTGGGTTTAGATTTTAGGTTATTGGACACTTGTCACTTTATAAATTCTTCTTACACTACTTACAAATAGGAGTATTTGTAGAATAACTTAACCCCTTCGATTATTAATCGAATTATGTTATGGAATTCTGCTATGATTTTTACCACGGATATAACTATGCAATTTTGGTAAGGATATACGAACCGAACGAACACGAACAAGGCCATGGAACAAGGCCATGTTCGTGTTCGTTCGTTAAGGAAATTAACATGTTCGCGAACTATTCACGAATGCACACCGAACATAAGTTTATGTTCATGTTCGTTCGTTAAGGAAATTCAGTTTTTCACGAACAGTTTGTGAACACTGGTCTCGAACACAAACGAACGCAAACAAATAAAAAAGAACTCAAATGAACATTTAACTTGAAAATAAAAAAAATAAAAATATTATTATCCTTAGATATTGGATATAAGTAGTTAAATACAACCATCAAATCATAAATCAAAACACAAGAAGTCTAATACACCACTAAACGATGAATCAGCTTTAACTAACTTAGAGATAATTATCCCCAAAAATGCCTTAGCATGTCCAAATTTTAGCTAACTTAGAAAAAAATAGGGTTTCAAGTTTTCAATATGTTTAGATAAAAGATTTATTATTTATTATTTTTTATTATAATCAAAAGAACACAGACGAACATAATCGAACATATTACCGAACGTTCACGAACGCAGTCGAACGAACGAGACCTATGTTCGTGTTTGTTTGCTAAGCTAACCGAACGAATTTTTTTTGTTCGTGTTCGTTCTTTAAGCTAATCGAACGAACATAAACGAACTTCCCACCGAACGGTTCACGAACTGTTTGCTGAACGTTCGATTCGTTTACAGCCCTAACTATGGGTTTTTTGTCACACCCCAACCGATGGCGGAATCATCGGGGCGCGGCACTGAGCGAAACAGATTGTTCAGAAGTTCCCACAACAACTATCATACAATTCAGTTATATAACACGTCCCATACCGTGTCCCAAATAATAACAAGTTATCATAGAAATCAACCAAACAATATGGGAACTGTTCCGACAACTCAAATTCTTAATTATTACAGACCGAAAGTAAATATCGTTTTAAGACTTCTAGACGGCTATCCGTAAATCTTACTGACTACAGGTGCCAGTGCAAGATCTACAGATAATTATGGCCCTGGAACAGATACGTGGACACTGTCCTAAGGTCACAGGCTCCTAGAAGCTTATTATTGCCTCGCTTCCCTAGCACGCTAGTAGCTTAAACACCTGTCACATACGTTAAAATAACAGTCAATACATATAATGTAAAGGTGAGTACACAAGTTTGATATAGCATATAGAGTTCGAACAGTTTACGCATAACCAAGCACGTACACAAGGGCAAACGATGCATGTAAATTATCAACATGGGACCATCGATACCAACGACTTCGAGTTGACTGTCCGAGACAGTTCGCAATACATGATTACCACCGTAATCCATGCAAGTAATTGTCCTTAGCAACCCCCGTGTGAACGGGTGCTGAGTCCAAACTATAGTACTATGTTGCTAAAGCAGGTAGATAGCACTCCACGTGTAAACATAATAAACAGCAATCATTTAGTCAAGTAGCACATGCAAATAGGTTAGCGTTCAAATAGTTTGTGTTGATTGTGATTTTGATAGTTTGCGTATGTAACACCCAAAAGTGCTGAAAGCAAAAAGGGATCGAGTATACTCACAGTGGTTGGTTGTGGATTGAAGGGAGCACTGAGAATGGGTTAGCCTGAATAGTTTGATAACACAACGATGAGTAACGCGGAAAAGTAAACAATGTACTTGGATCGAGTAGGCCATTCGATCGGACAGCAGTTCGATCGAGTGGGCTGTTCGATTGGTTTGAAAGTCCGTTCGAACATCCATTCGATCGGCTGGCTGGCTCGATCGGCTGGTTTCTTCAAGTGGATTGTTTCTTCCTTTGATGTGAAGGATGTGTTTGTGTATGATGGTTTGTACTACCTTTCAGGTTGGCCGATCGAACAGCTGTTCGATCGGTTAGCCCAACCGATCGGTTAGCATTGCGGACTTGGCAAGATGTCACTCGAGCGGTTAGCATGTTCGATCGGGTGACATTCCAATGTTTCAAAAAGTCTAAGTGTTTTGAAGTATAGTATCTCATGATTCGAGCAGTAATGATTACAATCGAGTGGCGTAGTCGATCGAACAGTACCTCGTCAATACTACACTTTGTGTGTTGGTGGGTCTAAGTGCTAGTCGATCGGTTAGCCTAGCCGATCGGCTGGCATAGTCGTTCGGTTGGGCTGTTCGATCGAACAGCCTAGCCGTTCGGCCAGCTTCTCGATTCAGTTAACCCATCACTTAACACTTGGTTGTTCCCGTTATTTGTTGATGTTTTAGAGATATTTTGACTACGAGTTGAACCACAAAACTGAAGTCCCCATTTAGCCTACTGACTCGAGCAGGAATCACCCAAACTCGGTCAGAGACGGTTTGGAACCCAAGTCTAACGTTTAACCCGGAATCGGTATATCTCTCGGTAGAACCCGAATCTTGAACCATGTGTTTGTTTAGATGGTTTATAAATCGGTTCGAGCTTCGTTTTCACCGGTTTGAGTGTAAAAGAGTTGAAAGATAGATGAAAACCCATCTTCCAATCCTTTCCCACCGTGAAATGTTAAGATCTTTGGAAGATTTTAGGTTATTTATGTGGAAATCGGTAAGATCTAGCTTATTCATGGTTGAATGAAGTCAAGAACATGAAGTTCTTGATGAACACCAAGAACACCATGATGACATCACTCAAGAACACCTAGATCTTGGTGATTTCATGGATGAAATTCAGATTTTGAAAGATAGAAAGATGGAGAATCGATTAATGAACAAAAACGTACAAGGATTAGAGTGAAATACTTACCGGTTTGAGAGAAATCTGAGATTTAGTGAGAAGAAGAGGCTGGTCGGTCAGAGCTTTTCCAAAAGTGGAAAGGTTGACAAAGACAGCCCTATTTATAGGCTTCCAAAAGAGGAAAGGGGTCAGCTAATCGAACAGCATCCCTGATCGAGCAGCTGTCCGATCGAACGGCCTGTTCGATCGGCTAGCCTGTTCGATCAGGTTGCCCTGTTCGATCGGCTAGCCTGTTCGATCAGGTTGCCCTGTTCGAACGGCTTGCCTAGTTTTGAGTGTTTCGCGACGATTTTTGATATTTCGAGTTCGATGAACGATGATTTGAGAATGATAGAATTCCTAATCAAATTACTTTTAGTTCCAACTACTATATCTAACATACAAGCATCCTTACACCACGATTTGGATTCGATTTCGATTGAGTTTGATTCACCTTTGAGTCTTGATTGATTTGATTGATTCACCGCACACTTTAACATCAAAGTAAACATGCACAAGTAACACATAAGGCACACACACACGTATAAAAAGTACTAAAAATTCCCACACTTGACTTTGATGATTGATTCGATTAGCTTGATTATTGATTGACTAGCTTTATTGCGTTGTTACTTCCTATCATTCACAGTCGGTCGTTGATTCACAGTTCGATTATCGGCCGGTTAGTTTGATTATACAACACTTACTCCAAATAATACGAAAATCAAAATGAAACTAAAATGAAATTAATCTTTATTTCCAATAACAGTCAACACTTGACTTTGACTTTGACTTTGGAAAACACGGGGTGTTACAGTCTCCCCTCCTTTAGGGAATTTCGTCCCGAAATTAGGCCGAGAACCGTACATCGCCGTGTGATTTTACCTATTTGATGCTTCAGATCTATCTGAACAACTGCGGGTACTTGGCCTTCATGTCACTTTCGAGTTCCCAAGTGAACTCCGCGCCTCGTTTGCCTTCCCATCGTACCTTCACAATAGGAATGCGAGAGCGTCTGAGTTGCTTGGTCTGTCGGTCCATGATTTCGACAGGCTTTTCCACGAAGTGTAGAGTCTTATTGACCTGAAGATCGTCGAGTGGTATTATTGCGTCGTGGTCAGCTACGCATTTTCGAAGGTTTGAAATATGGAAAGTCGGGTGGACATTGCTGAGTTCTTCCGGTAATTCGAGTTTGTAGACAACTTTACCGATCCTTTCCAGAATCTTAAAAGGTCCAACAAATCGAGGCGCAAGTTTCCCTCTTTTGCCGAATCGGACTACTCCCTTCCAAGGTGATACCTTTAGGAGCACGTAGTCGCCAACTGCAAATTCGCGGGGCCTGCGTCGTTTATCGGCGTACATCTTTTGTCTATCCCGGGCCTTTACCAAATTTTCCCTTATCTGGTGGATCTTGTCAGTCGTTTCTTGCAGAATCTCGGGCCCAGTCAATTGTGAATGACCGACCTCGTGCCATACAATAGGCGAGCGACATCTCCTACCATACAAGGCTTCGAAAGGTGCCATTTCGATGCTGGAGTGATAGCTATTATTGTACGAAAATTCGACTAACGGTAGGTGTTTGCTCCAACTACCACCAAAATCGATAACACACGCACGGAGCATGTCTTCAATAGTACGAATTGTTCTTTCCGTCTGCCCGTCGGTTTGCGGGTGGAATGCGGTACTCAAATTCAGCGTCGTACCAAGAGCCGCTTGAAAAGTTTCCCACAATCTCGATGTAAACCGAGCATCGCGATCAGAAATGATGTCTCGAGGCGTACCATGATTCTTAATGATCTCGTCGGTGTAGATTTGGGCTAGTTTGGCCACCTTGTAGTCTTCCCGTATTGGCAGAAAGTGGGCTGATTTGGTTAGACGGTCGACTATAACCCAAATACTGTCGTGGCCTGATGGCGTGGTCGGAAGCTTAGTTATGAAATCCATAGCTATGCTTTCCCACTTCCATACGGGTATCGGCGGTTGTTCGAGTAAGCCTGAAGGTCTTTGGTGTTCAGCCTTGACTCTTGCACAAGTTAAACAGCTACCAACATATAGAGCAATATCCCTTTTCATCCCAGGCCACCAGTACTTGTAGCGAAGATCCTGGTACATTTTGTCCGCACCGGGATGAATGGAATATCGGGATTTGTGGGCTTCGTTCATGATGATCTTTCGCAAATCTGTCCTCCTCGGAACCCAGATTCGGTCCAGATAATAGAATATCCCGTTGGCTTTACTCACGAGCTGAGTTCCATCGTGATAGATTCGTTCCTTCTTCAACGTACGCTCGTTAAAGCAAGCGTGTTGTGCTTCGCGGATGAGGGCTTCGAGGTTATACTGAGCCTGGATGTTTCGAACACCAATCACGTAATTCTTCCTGCTGAGGGCGTCTGCAACTACATTCGCCTTGCCTGGGTGATAACGGATCTCACAGTCGTAATCGTTGAGAAGTTCTATCCATCGGCGTTGACGCATATTGAGTTCTCTCTGGTTAAAGATATGTTGCAGGCTCTTGTGATCGGTGAAGATCGTACACTTTGTACCATACAGGTAGTGTCGCCAAATCTTTAAGGCAAAGACAACTGCGCCTAGCTCGAGGTCATGGGTTGTATAGTTCTTCTCGTGGATTTTGAGCTGTCGAGATGCGTAAGCTATAACCTTGTCTCGTTGCATGAGAACACAGCCAAGTCCAAGGTTTGAAGCATCACAATAGACAACGAAGTCATCGCTTCCGTCCGGCAGTGTAAGAACTGGTGCATGGCACAGCATGTGTTTGAGGGTTTGGAAAGCAGTCTCCTGCGCGGTTCCCCACACAAAAGGCTTGTCTTTATGAGTAAGGGAGGTAAGCGGTACAGCAATCTTTGAGAATCCTTCGATGAATCGCCGGTAGTAACCTGCTAATCCGAGGAAAGAGCGTACTTCCGACGGATTCTTTGGCGTAACCCATCCCTTGACTGCCTCAATCTTTGCAGGATCAACGTGTATACCCCGACTATTCACAATATGACCCAGAAATTGAACCTCCTCCAACCAGAACTCACACTTGGAGAATTTGGCGTAGAGTTGGTTTCCCTGAAGCAACTCGAGAACCAATCGCAAATGCTGCGCATGTTCGGCCCTCGATCTGGAATAGATCAGGACATCGTCGATAAATACAATGACAAAACGGTCTAAGAACGGTTTACACACTCGATTCATCAGATCCATAAAGACCGCGGGTGCGTTGGTCAAACCAAAAGGCATGACAACAAATTCGTAGTGGCCGTATCGGGTTCGAAAAGCGGTTTTGGGTATGTCTTCCTCTTGAATCCGCAACTGATGGTAGCCTGAACGTAGATCAATCTTGGAGAAACACTGAGCGCCTTGTAGTTGGTCAAACAGATCATCGATTCTTGGTAAAGGGTATCGGTTCTTGATGGTCAGCTTGTTCAATTCCCGGTAATCGATGCACATTCGGAACGACCCGTCCTTCTTTTTGACGAAAAGGACTGGTGCGCCCCATGGAGAAGTGCTCGGGCGAATGAAGCCTTTTTCAAGTAACTCTTGGAGTTGGTTTGAGAGTTCTCGCATCTCAGATGGAGCGAGTCGATACGGAGATTTAGCCACTGGGTTGGCTCCTGGAATAAGGTCGATTCGAAAGTCGATATCACGACTTGGAGGTAATCCAGGAAGATCATCAGGGAACACCTGAGGAAATTCTCGGACAACAGGAACATCCTTGACTTCAACTTTCTTTTTCTTGACCGTCTCTGTTACAACAATGTTGGCCAAGAAGGCTCGATATTCCTTGCGGAGATATTTGCGAGCTTGAAGACAGGACATGAGCTTGAGATCTTTTGCAGTAGTTTCACCGTACACACATAGAATATCACCACTAGCTAACACAAATCGAATCATCTTATCGGCACACACAACTTCAGCATGGTTTTCACGAAGAAGGTCCATGCCTACTATGACATCGAAACTTCCGAGTTGCATTGGAATGAGATTAATCGGGAATATGTGATTGTTGAGCTCGAGGGTACAATCACGGAGCACAGAATTGACAGCAATGGTTCTTCCGGTAGCGACTTCTACCTCGAATGACGACGAAAGATAAGAGCGCTTACGTCTAAGAAGCTTCTCAAATTCAAATGACACAAAGCAGTTATCGGCTCCAGTATCAAACAAACATGATGCATATATACCATTCACAAGGAACGTACCATTGACCACGTTGTTATCAGCTTGAGCCTGGCGTGCATTGATGTTGAAAGTTCTGGCGTGAGCGGCTTGTTGTTGAGGCTGTTGTTGTTGTTGCTGGGGTTGTTGGGCTTCTTGTTTCACCACCCTGTTCGGGCACCGGTTCGCGAAGTGGTTAGGGTCACCACATGCAAAGCAGGTCCGAACATTGTTTGCCGGGGCCTGTGCAGCTTGAGGAGCTTGAGGAGCTGGGAGTAGAGCCTGGTTAACAGCGGCTTGAGCTTGAGCTTGACGGGGACCATAGCGGCAACTCGCAGTGAAATGCCCGTAAACGTTACAGTGGGCACAGAATCGGCAGGCCACACCCACCGGGTGATGATAAGAACATGTAGCACAGAGTGGGTGGGGGCCGGTGTACGCACGCTTCGCCGGCGGCGCATTGATCACTGGCGCAGTGCGCTGTGGTTGCTGCTGTTGTGGCGGTACTGACTGAAGAGGAGCAGCATTGGTTGCGGCAGCGCAACTTTTGTTCTTCTTTCTTCTTCTCGAAGACTTGGAGGCTTGGGCAGTGGTGTTATCGGTTGATGCTGCGGTGACTTGATGCAGAGACTTGGTTTGTTTATCCCAGAAACCAGCCTTCACCCGCTTGTCATTAATCTCAGCGGCGAGCAGGTAGGTTTCCTCAATCGTTGCGGGCTTGGAGGCGTGAACAAAATCTGCGACACAATCCGGAAGAGCACGGATGTATTTCTTGATGGTCATGTCAGAAGTCTTGACCTGGTCGGGACATATGATACTCAATTGCTTGAAACGGGCGGTGAGACCAGCATTGTCTCCCTCCTTTTGCTTGATACCCCAGAACTCATCCTCCAACTTTTGGCGTTCGTGGGGAGGACAGAACTCATCCATCATGATCGCTTTCAATTCCTTCCACGTCAGCTCGTATGCAGCGTCGTTCCCGCGCTTGTTCCTTTCTGCGGTCCACCAGTCCAAAGCTCGCGACTGGAAGACACCGGTAGCATTGAGAGTACGGAGGTGATCTGGGCATCCGCTTTGACGAAGGGTGACTTCTACCGAGTCAAACCAATGAAACAGAGCCGTGGGGCCATCTTCACCGGTAAACTCTTTTGGCCCACATGCCTTGAATTGTTTGAAGCTAAAAGTAGCTTTGTTGGGATCTTTGGGCGTGAGGGTTCGGGATTCCTCAGATGACTTGCTTGCGTTCTCGAACACATCACTGACGGCTTTCGCCAGGGTCTTAGAGATGATAGCAGCCAGACGTCGATCTCTTTTCTCCTGGCGGGTAAGACGCGAGCGTGATCTAGGTTGTCCAGATGACGACATGGTCTGCAATAGACATCGTCACAGGCTCAACATAACGAATTCGAATCTCACACGTTCTTAGATCTCTAAAGCTTAGAATCACGTCGCATCTCTCGTCACGTAACACATATAATCACATAAGCACATAGTCATAGAGGCACATAAGCACAGAAGCAATTAGGGCACATAAGCAATTAAGCAAGTAGAGCACGTAAGCAACTAAGCAAATAGAGCACTTAATTTCCTAAACACGTACGAAATTTTATCACAGAGGTTGTCAGAAAACAGAAACCTATAACCACAAGTCGAGTGTTGTTCGTTTTGCGTATCGGATAGCATCGCATTGTATCGTCTAACTTAGTCGTATAGCGTAGCATAGCATACTGGTTTCGTTTAGATCACATCATCAGGGATTTGAATCGAGATAGGATAGCAACAAAAGTCACACAGATTGATAACAAATGGAGTAACCAACAAATCTTAAAACACGTAAACAGGTAAATCATATAAAATCAACAAAACAACACTCAAAATCGGAAAATGGATTGTCTGCAGCTACTAGACTTCGACTAACCATGGCAATTTAACTATTCACAGTTGACTTGTTGTCACTTTCGACTCTAGGGGACATGTTCCTGCCTCGATTCTTGGGCATTATGCATGCGCATTCTAGGTCATACTCGTGAGTTCAGGTCGTTGGAGTCCGTCAATTGCCTTGGCGAGATAAAATAAAGTTGGAATAACTGCCAAGGTTAGGGTTTCACCCCTAGCTTAGCAATTTCTTCCTTGTTTTAAGAAAATTTAGAGGAAGTTTTCATCAAATTATAGGTTTCAGCCCCGAATTTGGTATAACTTTCCCCCGTTTTGTTGATAGAAATTAGCACAAAGTATTTGACAAAAATTTGTAATTTAGGCAGGAATTTGCGGGTTTCACTCCTAATCCCGTCCAAATTACAAAATTTGGCTCGGAGTTCGGATGTAATGATAGAATAGAATGAAACAACATAAAATGAACACATAAACTTGGTCTCTTGGTTCCTAACTATAGTCTAGGTCTCTAAGACAGCGATCCGGACTAGATCGTGTCTAACCTAATTCCCTATAGTTATGGCTCTGATACCAATCTGTCACACCCCAACCGATGGCGGAATCATCGGGGCGCGGCACTGAGCGAAACAGATTGTTCAGAAGTTCCCACAACAACTATCATACAATTCAGTTATATAACACGTCCCATACCGTGTCCCAAATAATAACAAGTTATCATAGAAATCAACCAAACAATATGGGAACTGTTCCGACAACTCAAATTCTTAATTATTACAGACCGAAAGTAAATATCGTTTTAAGACTTCTAGACGGCTATCCGTAAATCTTACTGACTACAGGTGCTAGTGCAAGATCTACAGATAATTATGGCCCTGGAACAGATACGTGGACACTGTCCTAAGGTCACAGGCTCCTAGAAGCTTATTATTGCCTCGCTTCCCTAGCACGCTAGTAGCTTAAACACCTGTCACATACGTTAAAATAACAGTCAATACATATAATGTAAAGGTGAGTACACAAGTTTGATATAGCATATAGAGTTCGAACAGTTTACGCATAACCAAGCACGTACACAAGGGCAAACGATGCATGTAAATTATCAACATGGGACCATCGATACCAACGACTTCGAGTTGACTGTCCGAGACAGTTCGCAATACATGATTACCACCGTAATCCATGCAAGTAATTGTCCTTAGCAACCCCCGTGTGAACGGGTGCTGAGTCCAAACTATAGTACTATGTTGCTAAAGCAGGTAGATAGCACTCCACGTGTAAACATAATAAACAGCAATCATTTAGTCAAGTAGCACATGCAAATAGGTTAGCGTTCAAATAGTTTGTGTTGATTGTGATTTTGATAGTTTGCGTATGTAACACCCAAAAGTGCTGAAAGCAAAAAGGGATCGAGTATACTCACAGTGGTTGGTTGTGGATTGAAGGGAGCACTGAGAATGGGTTAGCCTGAATAGTTCGATAACACAACGATGAGTAACGCGGAAAAGTAAACAATGTACTTGGATCGAGTAGGCCATTCGATCGGACAGCAGTTCGATCGAGTGGGCTGTTCGATTGGTTTGAAAGTCCGTTCGAACATCCATTCGATCGGCTGGCTGGCTCGATCGGCTGGTTTCTTCAAGTGGATTGTTTCTTCCTTTGATGTGAAGGATGTGTTTGTGTATGATGGTTTGTACTACCTTTCAGGTTGGCCGATCGAACAGCTGTTCGATCGGTTAGCCCAACCGATCGGTTAGCATTGCGGACTTGGCAAGATGTCACTCGAGCGGTTAGCATGTTCGATCGGGTGACATTCCAATGTTTCAAAAAGTCTAAGTGTTTTGAAGTATAGTATCTCATGATTCGAGCAGTAATGATTACAATCGAGTGGCGTAGTCGATCGAACAGTACCTCGTCAATACTACACTTTGTGTGTTGGTGGGTCTAAGTGCTAGTCGATCGGTTAGCCTAGCCGATCGGCTGGCATAGTCGTTCGGTTGGGCTGTTCGATCGAACAGCCTAGCCGTTCGGCCAGCTTCTCGATTCAGTTAACCCATCACTTAACACTTGGTTGTTCCCGTTATTTGTTGATGTTTTAGAGATATTTTGACTACGAGTTGAACCACAAAACTGAAGTCCCCATTTAGCCTACTGACTCGAGCAGGAATCACCCAAACTCGGTCAGAGACGGTTTGGAACCCAAGTCTAACGTTTAACCCGGAATCGGTATATCTCTCGGTAGAACCCGAATCTTGAACCATGTGTTTGTTTAGATGGTTTATAAATCGGTTCGAGCTTCGTTTTCACCGGTTTGAGTGTAAAAGAGTTGAAAGATAGATGAAAACCCATCTTCCAATCCTTTCCCACCGTGAAATGTTAAGATCTTTGGAAGATTTTAGGTTATTTATGTGGAAATCGGTTAGATCTAGCTTATTCATGGTTGAATGAAGTCAAGAACATGAAGTTCTTGATGAACACCAAGAACACCATGATGACATCACTCAAGAACACCTAGATCTTGGTGATTTCATGGATGAAATTCAGATTTTGAAAGATAGAAAGATGGAGAATCGATTAATGAACAAAAACGTACAAGGATTAGAGTGAAATACTTACCGGTTTGAGAGAAATCTGAGATTTAGTGAGAAGAAGAGGCTGGTCGGTCAGAGCTTTTCCAAAAGTGGAAAGGTTGACAAAGACAGCCCTATTTATAGGCTTCCAAAAGAGGAAAGGGGTCAGCTGATCGAACAGCATCCCTGATCGAGCAGCTGTCCGATCGAACGGCCTGTTCGATCGGCTAGCCTGTTCGATCAGGTTGCCCTGTTCGATCGGCTAGCCTGTTCGATCAGGTTGCCCTGTTCGAACGGCTTGCCTAGTTTTGAGTGTTTCGCGACGATTTTTGATATTTCGAGTTCGATGAACGATGATTTGAGAATGATAGAATTCCTAATCAAATTACTTTTAGTTCCAACTACTATATCTAACATACAAGCATCCTTACACCACGATTTGGATTCGATTTCGATTGAGTTTGATTCACCTTTGAGTCTTGATTGATTTGATTGATTCACCGCACACTTTAACATCAAAGTAAACATGCACAAGTAACACATAAGGCACACACACACGTATAAAAAGTACTAAAAATTCCCACACTTGACTTTGATGATTGATTCGATTAGCTTGATTATTGATTGACTAGCTTTATTGCGTTGTTACTTCCTATCATTCACAGTCGGTCGTTGATTCACAGTTCGATTATCGGCCGGTTAGTTTGATTATACAACACTTACTCCAAATAATACGAAAATCAAAATGAAACTAAAATGAAATTAATCTTTATTTCCAATAACAGTCAACACTTGACTTTGACTTTGACTTTGGAAAACACGGGGTGTTACATTTTTGCTACAGATTTAACTGCAAAAAGAGGTATTTGGTAAGCACCACATACAATAGTCTTGAGTTAATTTTATTTGTTGCACTATCCTATTCTTAAATGTAGACTATGTAGTTTCCAGTGACCAGTCCCCTCTACTTGTGGCTTAGTGGTAAGAAGCTTGAGTTTTCCACTAGGAAATATTTAAGGTCTATGGTTTGTGACTGTTTCTTGCATAGATAACTTTTTATGGTAAATTAAGCGGCGGTGGTGAGCCAATGAAGAAGGAGAAACAACCAAAAGAGGATAAACGACAATGCTAAGATAGAGAATAAAAGGTGGCTTGCGGAGGCTAGGTGACCGACTGAGTGGTTTATATAGGCGATCGATTAGGTGGTTTGAAGAGGCAGCCGATAGTGGGGGGGGGGGGACATGGAATATAACATAAAGGCTAATAGGTTAAACCTCAACAAGTTTTATAAAATCTTTACAATGTTTTTATAAAATATATACAAAAAAAATCAACATTTCAATAGCGCATAAAAATGCAAAGCTTATAAACAATAAGTTTAACTGTTTAACACATGCCATAATACTTGAATTGAATCATGATATAAATGAACTTTAGGTACTCACATTATGTGTGTATATATATTGAATGGCTAAATCTTGCTCCCGTATATATTACTTCTAAAATTCTCCCTTTTTGCTTCTTGTGAGGCTCGAATCTCAGGGTTGGAAAATACCAACCCCTATACCACCACAACACAAGGGATGGAGCTATATATATATATGAAATACATTATGTTTATGCTTGACATACTATATGTTAAAACGAAGTTTAAATGCATACTTAAAGTAATTGCTTAGTGTTTGACCTTTTGGGATCATATGTCAATAGCAAGTTTGTCATGTATTGCATCTTTAACATATATATCCAATATGTGTCTTTGACATACATTACCTTACATATATAAAAGGAAGTTGAGGGAATAGTGCCAGGCAAACCTTACATATATAAAAGGAACTTGAGGGAATAGTGCCAGGCAGTTTGCCTGGCACTCTCCTATTGGACCAAATCAATTTTTAATTTGATTTTATTCCCAGCTTAAAATTACGGTTTCGGCCTTTATTTAAAATTATGTTTTCGCCTCTAATTCAAAATAAAATTATATTTTTGCTCTGGCTCAAAATTTACGCTTTTGCCCTCAGTTCAAAAACTCATTTCTAATTCTACTCCCAGTTTAAATTTACGGTTTAGCCCTCCGCCTAAAATTACGCTTTTGCCCCCCGTAAAAATAAAAATATGTTTTTGCCCCTAGCTCGAAATTACGATTTTGCCCCCAACTCAAAATTACGATTTTGCCCACAGTTCAAAATAAAATTATGTTTCCCCCATAGCTCAAAATTATGATTTTGCACTCATTCAAAATATTTTTACGATTTTTCCCTCTGTTCAAAATTATGATTTTGCTCCCATTTCAAAAATTACGATTTCTCCCCCAGTTAAAAATTATGATCTTGCCATCGTTTTAATTTTTTTTTTTTTGCAAAACTATAGTACTGTTTTATTTTGCTTGGTTCACTCAATGTAACTTTTATTGTGTCAAGCAGTTGTCTAACACTCGCTCATTGGTCCTGACAAATTGGTATTTTACCCCCAGCTCAAAATTACAGACCTGTTATTGTTTTAATTTTTTTAGCAAAACTATGGTAGTGTTTTCGTTTAATTGGTTGTCTCGATGTATTTTTTTTAATCGTGTTATAAGTAGTATGTACAAGTAACCTAAATACATGCATACATGTTATGAAACTAAGAAATATTTGATTTAACGCCCTAAAACGCGAGCGGGCATAGGTGTAATTTTGATTCGTCCAGGCATGCCTGGTACATGCTCATTTGTCCAGAAAAAAATACAATTTTACTCCCAGTTTAAAATTATAGTATTTCCATCGTTTTAGTTTTTTTAGTAAAAGTATGGTAGTGTTTTTGTTTTAATTGGTTGACTCGATGTAATTTTTTTTATATCGTGTTATGAGTAGTATGTACAAGTAACTGAAACACAGACATACATGTTATAAGAGAGAAATATTCGGCTTATTGCCCCGCAACGCGCGCGGGGCAAAAACTAGTATCCAAGAAGAACCTACTCACACACGTACACACAACCATCAATTGTAAGGTTGGGAATTGTGGGGATAATTGCAGTCAACAACTTATCCGTTTTCATCAGTCAAAATTTAAGAACTTGGAAAATTTTGTTGAATATGTCCTCAAGAATTTATTAGATTTCGATAAACCTCCAAATTTACTTAACTTCGTGTGGGAAGGGGCAAGGATGATATGACAATAAAACGAAACATGAATCACAATAAACCCTGAGAACCTTGAGAGTTGTTGGAATCAACATGATCCCAAAACCGATCATGGTTATTGAGACGTTGAATAGGACACCCAACATGGATTTGTAATCGAGAAAACAAATGAAGCAGTTGTTTAGTCAAATATGAGTTAATTTAGGGTTTCAAGACCGAATTTTAAAAGAATTAATCGGCATGTATGGTGTAGCTAGCGGAGAAGATCGAATGTGGGGTTAGGACTTGACCTAACGTGAAAAGGGGTTGGCATTTGATTACTTTTATCCGTTGGGTTTTATTTGTTATAGTAGTAAAAGTAAAATAGTTATTGAATAGAAATGTTGACATCAGTTGGTGGAAAGGAATAAATCTAAGTAGCACTGGAACGGGTACGGGATCGGGGTACGGGGACGATACGGGAACGAGGAACGGCAAAACTTAAAATTCTAAGATACGGGTACGACAATAAAAAATATAAAATAATAAAAATACATTAAACAAATTCCAAAAATACTACATCTTCCACAGGTAATTAATTATCAATAATCAAATCATTTTCAAATTCCGGTTCATCTAGTGAGAGATCGGCAATCGATAGAGAATTAGAGATGATGAGACTTGAGAGTCTAGAGATTAGAGAAACCGAATATGATAGGTCTATTTATTTAATGGCCGGTTGTTGAATTTGAAAGGGTAAAAACCCTAAAAATAAATGGAAACGGGCTGGATACTTTTACCAGATACGTCCCCGACATTGGAAACGTTTAGGAAACGTCTCCGACGAGTACCCATGGTGTTTCCGTCCCCGACAAGTACCCGAGACGGGTACGGCCACATAAATGGAGTCCCCGTGCTACATAGGAATAAATTTGTGACAAACATTAAACTTCAAGAATAATTAATGTAATTTAATAATACGGAGGATGAATTTTAATGTCACTAGTGAACTCTCACTTATAGAACTATTGTTAGGGTCGGGGTGTAATCAGGACAAGTTTTTCTATTATAAAAGACGATAAGTGCTCCCAGTAAGACCTCTAGAGCTTAACAAATCTCTTTTTTAACACATACAATATACTATAAAATGTTGTTAGGAAAATCAAAGCAACAATTATATAAAAAAATTACTAATAATGGTAATAGGTTTGTGAGTAAGCTATAATAACAGCATATAAAAATCAAACAACATATATGCAAAAAAATACGCGTTGACACTCATGAAAACACCTTTACAGTGCCCTAAAAATGTCTAAGCCAAGACAAAGTTAATCATAAAAGGAAAATTCCCTATTTCGTTGAGACTCTATGGTTCAAGTATAAGATATTTAATTATTTTTAGTTTAAGTATAAGATATTTAGTTTTGTTGTCTATAGTTTTATCATATTCTGCTCGTTTAAAACACACCTATCTTATTCAAAATAAATAGACTGATAGGCTAAAAAGAATAAATAAATATAAACATTACAAAAACGTGGATAACGTATGCATTTAATATCCATTTTTAGGCCTGTAAACGAACCGAACATTCATACACTGTTCATGAACTTCTTCGGCGGGAAGTTCGTTTATGTTCGTTTATATAATAAACGAACGAACACAAACATACAAATTTGTTCTTTTAATTAAATGAACGAACATGAACACACCTTGTGTTCGTTCATTTATGTTTATGAACGTTCGTTTAAATTTTAGTAAATATATAAATAGTTAGATTTATATAAATATTAGGTTTTCTAACTACTTATATTAATATGACTAATTAGTATATTTATGAACTCAGGGCCGGCTCTAGCCCTATTTAAATGAAGCGGTGGCTTAGGGCCACCACTTTTCTTATGGTCCCTCATTTCGTCTCGTTTTGCATATTATATATATTAGGAATTCTCTTGATATATTTTTATTTGGGTTTACACATACTGTGGCAGCTATATATTTCATGGTTTTCGTATGTTAATTATACATATACGATCTATTATGTTAAAATTTAGTTGCATTTCAACCTTGAGAGACGAAAACTGCAAACACTTTTGTGTATATAAATTAATACTCGAAGTCAATTCTTTCTCTAATGAAAAGGCCTCAGGTTTTTAATTCGCTTTGGGCATCCGTAATGGTTGAGCCGACCCTGTATGAACTCTAATTTAGATGCGTTTTCGGATGAATTGTAATATATTAGACTTGTTTGTTCAATCATTTTAATTTATGTTTGTTTATGTTTATTCAAATACGTTCAGTTAATTTTTGTTGTTTATGTTCGTTTGTGTTCGTGAACTGTTCGTTTAGCCTTTAAACGAACGAACATGAATGAACACGAACATGCTCGATTTCTTAATAAACAAAGACAAACAAAAAATTGTGTGTGCAATTATATATTCGTGTTCGGTTAAAGTTAAATGAACGAACATAAACATGCATATGTTTGTGTTCGTTCGGTTGTAATAAGACACCTTCACCATATTTATATTTACACTCCCCATTTACCCACCGGGTAAAATTTTCAAACCCCCTCGGTCAATATCCAGACCCGACAACCCGGATAAAAACTAGCCGCCTTAAAAATTTAAACAAATTTAAATTTCAACCATTGTGAACCGATACACGTAACCCCATGGGTCCCACAACCATTAAACCATAGGTCGGTTGACGTGTACTCCATATATAAAACCAAAAAAACCATTAGTTAACTCACCGTTAAATTTAATCTCCACCAATCCAAAAATATAAAAATATCTCCTTCAATGGAAAACCCAAACCCTACGGAACAGTTATTCACCTCGCCGGAGGTGCAGGCGGCGTTGCATCTCATTCAACTCAGCGGCGGCGAATCGGACGGTCACGGATTCAGTTACACCTCCGGAGAGGTTTTAACGGCGTCGTTTAAGAGACGAAGAAGAAATAGAGAAAGTGTTTCTGTTTGCGATCGTGATGAAAGCCAGGGGAGTTGTACCTCCGATGTGACGTCAGGGCGGAGGAACGGCGGCGTACGGAGGTTTGTGGCGGAGGACGACGGTGATGATGTGGCTGGAAGGAAGAAGAAGAAGAAGTTTCGGTCGATTGTTGAGATTTATAAGATAAGTTGGCCGTTTTAGGATTTAAGTTGTAAGATATACAGTGTATAGAGATGGTTATCGGAAGGTGTTATGTAAATATTTTTTTGTTGAAGTGGATTTTGGTGATGAAGATGATGATCATAGTGTGTTTGAATATGATAGCGTGGGAAACAAGCTGATATTCGTTTTTATTACAAAATATAAAAAAGAAAACTATTTACCAAGTTTAGATGCATAAAAGTTGTATCACATGTCTGTTTTATGTTTTATATCGAACGAAAAATCATACACATTAATAAAGATGCTAGTACGGGTACTGATGTGATCTCGTATTAGTATTATTTTAGTACATTGGCTTAGGGCTGTAAACGAACCGAACGAACACGAACAACTAACAAGGCCATGTTCGTGTTCGTTCGTTAAGGAAATTAATATGTTCGTGAACTGTTCACGAACACATACCGAACATAAGTTTATGTTCGTGTTCGTTCGTTAAGGAAATTTAGTTGTTCACGAACAGTTCGTGAACACTGGTCTCGAACACAAACGAACGCAAGCGAACACAAAAGAACGCAAACGAACATTTAACTTGAAAATAAAAAAATAAAAATATTGTTATCCTTAAACATTGGATATAAATAGTTAAATACAACCATCAAATGGTAAATCAAAACACAGGAAGTCTAATACACCACCAAACGATGAATCAACTTTAACTAGCTTAGACATAATTATCCCAAAAAATGTCTTAGCATGTCCAAATTTTAGCCAACTTAGAAAAAAAATAGGGTTTCAAGTTTTCAATATGTTTAGATAAAAGATTTATTATATATTATTAACTAATATAATCAAGCAAACATTGACGAACGTAACCGAACATATTACCGAACGTTCACGAACCCAGTCGAACGAACGAGATCTATGTTCGTGTTCGTTCGCTAAGTTAACCGAACGAAATTTTTTGTTCATGTTCGTTCGTAAAGCTAATCGAACGAACATAAACGAACTTCCCGCCGAACGGTTCACGAACTGTTCACTGAACGTTCGGTTCGTTTACAGCCCTACATTGGCTATACTTGGTATGAGTACTTGTACTGGTATAAAAAATGCTTAAACGCAAAATGAGTAAAACAAGAAAAAGAACATCGTACCAATTATTATGGCTTACAAAACTGATTCGGTACCATGGTACAATACAAGGTAAAATAGCAAAGCTAACTGGTCAAAATAAAAAACAGTAATAATAACTAACGGTAACTAGCACATGTACCAATGTAGTTCTATTGATATCGGTTTGGTTCGGTAACTTTTTAAATATAACTTTGTTTATAATAAATTTTAGACAAAATTGTAAAACTCAACCTTTATGTTTCATCTAAACTACAAACTATACATTTTGAAATCGATCAAAATCAACCTTTATATTTATATTTTGATAAAGGGGCAAGATTTAATACTAACATTGTTATATTTCTTTGTTAAGTCGATCACATGCAATTTGCATGATAGGGTATTAATTTCTTTTCCGTGTCTTTTTAATTAATAAATTTATTAAAATAATAACCCACCAATAACCATCAAGTATATGTTTTCCTTTGATCAATAGCTCCACCATAAATGATTACAACCAACGTCCATACCTTCAACAACCACCAAAAGATTCATCAACTTGTAAATACGTTATATCATCTACTATAACAAATAATGCATGATTGGAAAGGTATTCTTTGTACTCTAATACACTCATCGGCGATCAAAATTCAGGCAACCACATCCTCGACATAATATGAACACCCAAGATTTCATGTCTCAGGGCCGAGGGCCATCTCCGTTGGAAATCAGGCTCTTGATCGAACACACAAACACGGCAATTAAGGAACTCGTTTGACTCTTATATATTTATCAATGAAGCACACACATTACAATAGCCTTAACCATCTATGTATACTAAATGAATTCTAACCATAACCAAACTCAAACTCTATTTATATAAATAAACTACCTAACTAGATAAACCTATCTAATTTAAACTAACAATTATCCCCAAAATAATTCACCAAGAATTATCTATAACCCTTTCTATCTTTATCTCCCAATTGAAGATTAACGTCTTCCTTTACCCCTTAATCTTGAATTGGAACCGTTTCTTCACATCCATATTGTTATTGACAACTCCAATCCCTTGACCAAGTTTGACATCCCTCTTCGCAGATCACCAGAACCACACCTTTCTTGACCCCCGATCAAAGGAAAAAAAAACAAGCTCCCTGCTTCTACCGTTTTCTTCTTTCCTTGCTGAACACGACAAGATTCAAAGCCTCTCGCTTTGACAAATCTTCTTCTGTCCGTCAACCCGCAAATTCCGATCAGATACTTCTGCGGATAAAAACAACCTACACTGGTTTTTCCATTCTTATCCTTGGCTGGAAGAACAAGATCTTGATATTAATTGGATTGAAAATTGCTAATCCTATGAAGTTTACCACCACTGAAACGAAATGAACTAAACTGATCACATGTCACTACCGTCATCCCAACGGTACTTCCCGATGACACTTGTTGACCCGAACAATTGTTCACTTTAGTTTTAACCGTTTGAACCCTTCTTTGATCATAGTTTTACTACCCAGTCAAACTCTTCCTTGATATGCCCCCGCTAATATCAACCACTAACAAAGACAACAACCACTTGTTGATTCGTCCTTCGATCGTCAAACGAATCCCTAAGCCCCTTGCTCTTTCGTTTCTTCCAAGACTCGCCCATTGGTTTTCTTGCAAAAAAAAAAAAAAAAAAAAAAAAAAACCGAACTCCTCACTGCGTTTTTTCCCTTGGCGAGAATCTCCAATACATTAAAACACGAACACACCTGGGCAGAATCTGCCGCACAGTCGCTGGTTTGCCATTAAACCGTTGCGAATCGGCTATTCATTTTCTGACGTTGAAACAATCCACCATAAAAACAAACTTCAGCCTACTAGCCTAGTGTTGGTTTAATTTGATTCAAACTTTCTTAGACCACCCGTAGTGGTTTAGAAAAATAATGCCCCCATCATGGGGCATTATCCGACACGTGTCATCCCAGTCAGCATGGGGCGTTATTGCAAAAGTGGCGTAGTGGGAATAATGCCTGATAATGCCCCTTCCAATCATTAAACAAAAAAAAAACAAACTATTTTCTCATTGGTGGGTCAAACCCAGTCAAACCTTCCTTCTTCCAATTTAGGCGTTTTAATTATAATGCCCAAGCAATTTTTTTTCAAAAATAATGCCCCATAATGCCCTATGTAACGGGGGAGTGAGCGTTTTTTTTTTGAAAATAATGCCTCTAATGCTCCACTACACATGGTCTTGTACAAACTCACGTGGGTTTCATCTATCTCCATGTTTGACTAATGATTAATAATTATATTATACTCTAGAGTAATTTTGATCCGTAAAAGTGAACCTCACGGTCTACGGTCTGCTCTCACACTTTCTACCTTCAAATTCCATGCCCACTCTCTTTCAATTCCACACGATCACATCGTCAAAAAACGTAAAAGGAAATAAAAAAATCCTTTTCTTTAGAATCACGAACCCAAGACCAAACAAAGAATATTTTGAACTCCTCCCGGTCACCGTAACCTCTAATCGCTGATCACCAAACTTCTTACCGTTTTACCGCTTGCAGCCCCGTGAGGGTCGGCTCCTCTTCTCAGACTTTCAAAACCACCAAGCTCTAGTACCAACTGTTGGAAATCAGGCTCTTGATCGAACACACAAACACGACAATGAACGAACTCGTTCGACTCTTTTATATATTTATCAACTAGGTTAGAACCCCGTATATTACACGTGTTGAATAAATGTAATTTTATATACCAAATAATAAAAAATATATATTTAAAAATCTCGTTTATTACACGGGTTGAATAAAGACAATTTTATATACCAAATAATAAAACAATATATATTTAAAAATCTCGTTTATTACATTGGTTGAATAAATGTAATTTTATATATTAAATAATAAAAAAAAGTTATATCTTTAAGAACCCCGTGTATTGTACGGGTTGAGTAAATTTAATTTTATATATTAAATAATAAAAAACGTTACATTTTTAAGAATCTAATGTTTTATACGAGTTGAGCACATGTATTTATATACCAAACAATAAAAAGTTATATCTTTATAAACCCTACGTATTATATGGATTGAATAAATCTAATTTTATATATTACATAATAAAAAAAAGTTATATTTTTAAAACCTCGTGTATTACACGAGTTGCATAAATGTAATTTTGTATAGTAAAAAATAAAAATGTTATATCTTTAAAAAAACATCGTTTATTACACGTGTTGAATGAATCTAATAAAAATTAATATCTTAAAAAAACTAACAGATATAAGCGATATACGATGGATTTGGTGATTGCGGTGATGGTTCTTATAAATGTCACGTAAACATAGTGATTATTGTATTTGAGTTGAGAATTGAACACGAAAATAAAAGTATAGAACTAATAAACCCCTTTTAAACATTTTTTAAAATAGGTTCTACTTTTAACTACTTTAGTTTAATAAAATAAATAAATCATTTACATTAATTTCAGGATAAATAATTTTGAAATCTGATAAATATTTTAAAATATTATGTTATCTCCTATATGAATTGTTTAAATTTATATTAAATTTAATTGTATAATTATCTTTTAATTGATATAGATGGCTTTAGTGAATGACATATGTCCTTCTATTGATTTCTTTTATTATATAGTACTAGTATTAAAACCCGTGTGCAAACACGGGTGGTTTTTAGAAAACATCGGGTTTTCCTTCCTATAATATTGTTCTGTGTGGCCAAACATCTGTCTAAGGTCAACATCTGTTTGACTTTTGGTCAACAGTTGGATGGAAACCCATATTAGTTTGAACAGTGTTTTGAAGAGGAAAACAGTGCTAAAATATGAGAAGACAGTGGATCTAGTTAAACATCTGTTTAGACTTAAACAGATGTTGGGGCTTAAACAAATGTTTGGCCTTCTATATCAGATGTTTGGACTTAAACAGATGTTTGACCTTAAACAGATGTTTGGCCATAAACAGATGTTTAGCCTTAAAAAAATGTTTGACCTTAAACAGATGTTTGGCCATAAACAAATGTTTGGCCTTAAACAGATGGCAAGATAAGCATGATCCTCAATACAACAACCTGATTTGCAAACCAAATCACAATCTCTGAATCAATTTTTTTTAAAAACTAGAATCAGTTTCTAAAATCTCAAAACAGTTTCTAAAAACCCGAATCAGCAACTTAAATTGAAATCAATTTTAATATGACAAAGATAATCGCAAACTTTGAAACCTCCAAACATTTAATCAAAACTCATGAAATCAAACTGAAAATATGTCAAAGTTTCATCAAAATAATCCGAAACTCAACCAAATCAGTTCTAAATCATCAAAACTTGATCGAAATGAACAATAGAGAAATCATTACGAGGAGTTGAAACAATATATCCTTTTTCTAAAGGGGGGCTCTAAGTTGTTGGACCCATACCACTTGTTGGGAAATCTGAGATAAGTTAAAGGGGGCTCTGAGTTGTTGGGCCCATCATCAGGCCAGAGTATTGTAGGCCGGAAGAATTCTTGGATGGAGTAAATACATCTGTATTTTCAGCCTTAGGCATCATCTCATTTGTTGGATTTGAGTTGGTATAAGCAGACTATGTACCGTGTTTATATCCTCTGAACTTGTCTACCGTGCGAAGAAGCTCAAGCATATTGCGACTGCCATGATAAACAAAAACATTTTATACCATAAATTATAACACCGATATTTTAAGAGCAACAAAGAAGTACACACCTTGTCTGTGAACTTAAATCTGGAGCAGGAAAGCCAGCTGACTTATCAGATGAATCACTGTTTCTAAAAGTTGTCACATCTGACGCTGAGTGTCTTTGATTGCTGCTCAAGACATCCTATAAAAAAATAACACAAGAACAATATTATTGAGTTTTTGAACACGGATAAGTTAGAGCATATGCTTAGGAAACAATTTTATATGTTTATTACCTTCTTAAACTCTGTGCCATTATCCGAAGCATCGTTAACAAACTCAAACTCACCAACTTCTTTGTGAGACTGCTGAATACCAGTTAGAGTGTTATTCTGCCATGGAGTTAGATTTTTCCCGCTTTCCATTAGACCGGAAGGCTGGTTATCATTGGGTACTTCTGGGCTCTGAAAGCTCAAATCGCTCCACTCTTCCTGCACCCCTGTATCAGTACTCGAGGTTTCTTCTAGCGCAGTTGTTGGCTCTGAGTTGTTGGGCCCATACCACTTGTTGAGAAATCTGAGATAAGTCAAAATAATTTAAAGGGGGGCTCTGAGTTGTTGGGCCCATCATCAGGCCAGAGTATTATAGGCCCGAAGAATTTCTGGATGGAGTAAATACATCTGTATTTTCAGCCTTTGACATCATCTCATTTGTTGGATCTGAGTTGGTATAAGCAGACTGTGTACCGTATTTATATCCTCTGAACTTGTCTACCGTGTCAAGAAGCTCAAGCATATTGCGACTGCCATGATAAACAAAAACATTTTATACCATAAATTATAACACCGAAATTTTAAGAGCAGGAAAGAAGTACACACCTTGTCTGTGAACTTAAATCTGGAGCAGGAAAACCAGCCGACTTATCAGATGAATCACTGCTTCTAAAAGTTGTCACATCTGATGCTGAGTGTCTCTGATTGCCGCTCAAGACATCCTATAAAAAAATAACACAAGAACAATGTTATTGAGTTTTTGAGCACGGATAAGTTAGAGCATATGCTTAGAAAACAATTTTATATGTTTATTACCTTCATAAACTCTATGCCATTATTCGAAGCAACGTTAACAAACTCAAAATTACACTCAACTTATTTATGTATTGATTTCATTTATCGAATCAAACGTAGTCAAGCCTTACAAACTTAGAGGTGCTAAAAATTGGGCCCTTTAAATATAAGGGTCTCACATTCAACTTATTTATCTTACGATTGCGTTCCAACTACAATAAAGATGGTTATTGAAGTAATGAAATAAAATACCTTAGCTTGCAGTCTTGCCAACGCAACTGATTCAATTCTCCCTGAACAAACAACAACAATTCAATTAAACTCAAAGGATCGTTACACTGGTACAATAAATAATGCAACTGATTCAATTCATCAATATCGTAACCAATGTTTCTGATGCACTTGATGTCGTCACAATATAACTCGTAGTTGTTTTAGGTCTTGTCGGTTTCCTCTTCATCTTATACTCATTCTACTTCTGATCTCACATTCGCGGACAAGGGTATAACTGGCGCGCTATGCGGAGCGCCGCCTATCTCTTGAAGTTCATTGATAATTTAACCAACATATACGTACGGTTCAATCGAAAAAGACTTAAAGGTCGTACCGGAGAAAAGGCTGCAGAACTGCACTTTCCACTCTATACCATGTATTGATTTCATTTATCGAATCAAACGTAGTTAGAAGTGCTAAAAATTGGGCCCTTTAAATATAAGGGTCTCACGTTCAACTTATTTATTTTACGACGGCGTTCCAACTACAATAAAGATGGTTATTGAAGTAATGAAATAACATACCTTAGCTTGCAGTCCTGCCAACGCAACTGATTCAATCCTCCCTGAACAAACAACAACAATTCAATTAAACTCAAAGGATCGTTACACTAGTACAATAAATAATGCAACTGATTCAATTCGTCAGTATCGTAACTGATGTTTCTGATGCACTTGATGTCGTCACAATATAACTCGTAGCTGTTTTGGGTCTTATCGGTTTCCTCTACATCTTATACTCGTTCTACTTCCAATCTCACATTCGCGGTCAAGGGTATAACTGGCGCGCTATGTGGAGCGCCGCCTATCTCTTGAAGTTCATTGATAATTTAACCAACATATACGTACGGTTCAATCGAAAAAGACTTAAAGGTCGTACCGGAGAAAAGGCTACAGAACTGCACTTTCCACTCTATACCATGTATTTTAAAGGCTGCAGAACTGCACTTTCCACTCTATACCATGCAGGCTGCAGAACTGCACTTTCCGGAGAAAAGTTCATTGATATTTTAAAGGTCGTACCCTCCATTTTAATGAAACCTCTGATGAAGGAATGTATTTTAAAGTGATGGCAGAGGTTGACTTTTGAATGTGGAGCACAACTTTGAAATTTGAGGGAGGGTCAGAGCTTTGCCCTTTTGTATATGTGGGCAGACCTTTGAAAAGCTTATTGTGGGTCAGAGTTTTGAATCTTAAAGTGTTTTAATATTAAGCTTTATGATGCAATAATGACAAAAGAAAAGCATTGTTGGATAGCCTCTATGGCTGCCACATCAGCTTTTCTTATGTCATTGGGATTTCTCCTTTTATAGAAAATATAGATAGATAGATGAAGCACATATTACAATAGCCTTAACCATCTATTTATACTAAACTAATTCTAATCATAACCAAACTCAAACTCTATTTATATAAATAAACTACCCAACTATGCTACGCCCATGCATCCAACTGCATCAGTGGGTTCTCTACAAAGTTTTGAGTTCTTTAAAGATCGCATTTTTATCCAATTCCCATCTTGTTTCTCATCAAATGATTCGGTTTTTTAGCTCCACGATTGTTGAAATATATGCATATTATATTTTTGCTTTACACTTTTATTAAACACTTGTTATTAAAAGGATACTTACATTATGTTTGTTATCTTGTGACATGTATATTGCACCTGGATACATGGGAAATATTAATACTAAGGACCAGGCTGCACAGTAAAGACTGGGCGACTGGGTTGCGTCTATATTGGGCTTGTGCTGCTGGATGGGCTTCGCTGCTAGATGGGCTTCAAGAATGCGCATATTAGGTCTTGTGTACTTGCTGTATATAAAGGAAGTATGTCTGATCAAATGAAATCAGAATGCACGTTCATACAAAATATCTCTTTCTCATTGTTGTGAGAGAATAGATCACCATGTTGATGATCTCTTGGTGAGTTTGTCTGAGAGTTTTGTTGAGTATGTAGGTTTGGTTTACGGATCGTTCGATTACGTTTACGATGATATCTAATCTTAGGATTGATGTGCGTAATCCATCAGAAATAGGTAGAAACACAAGATTTCACAATTTTCTAAGTTTTCTGTTAACTTCACAGTCACGGTACAAATTTGATAACACTTGCGCCTCACAGTTTGTCACACGCACTCCTAACACTCAGCCCGAACATATATTTATACATGATTACGTTCGTACGGACCAAGGTTGCGTTCGTACAAACGTACTCCTTCGTGCAGACCAGCCAGCTCATTCGTGCGGATGAGCTACATCCGTGCGTATGTGAGATGACTTTACCAATAAATCTAACGGTGTTACTGTTAAAGTTGACCCGTGTATCAAAAGGTTGGTTTCGGCTAATTTCAAAGTAAAAGGTATAGTCTGCAGTTTAGGTGAATTATAAAGGTTGATTTGTGCATTTTGTCTAAAATTAATATTGGAATCCTAAAAAATACATAATTGCCTACTAAGATTGAGTTATTGAAGAAATATCAAATTCAATGATAAATAAATTTCATTGAAACTAAAAGCTCGTAGTAATTGAGCTTCAATGGGCTTGAGCCCAATTTTGAGTCTAAAAATAAGCTTTTTAATATACGAGTTTGAGTTCAATTCGAGCTCTTGTGCGAATCAAAACGAGCATGTTGTTTATATAGTTTTATTTAATTTATTTAATACGTTTTATTTAATAATAATAACTAAGTTCAATTGAAACTAAAAATTTAAAATTAAACTAGCAAAAAGACCCGCGCGCGTTGGGGCGCGAGTACATTGCAATCGCCGAATAGATTAGTTCAAGCATTACGTGATGCGTTAACCATATGAAATGTACGTTTCGACGTATCTGATTGAAGTCGATGTAACCTATATAAGAATCGTGATTGGGTCAAAACATAAAGTAAATAAAATATATTACCGTATAATGATAACATATTATATTGTGAAAGGAAACTGAATCACATGACCATTCTAGGTGATACACCACCCCTAATCATATCAAGATCACATTAAAAAGTTAGTTGTTGTAATTGTACATGAGTAGAATGAAATATAGCTAACAATGCATACAAAGAAAGATAATAAACCTACCATAACTGGCAATCTCGGATGCTAAGCCAAGATACGGAATATCCCTATCTTCTAATGTCACACCCCGATCTCCACGTGTCACCGGTGGGCCCGGTGTGGGGTATGGTGACGTAGTTGGCATCGTCATAGACAAACAACACAACATAATAATGCACAGCGGAAGCAGAAATAGATTCATTTCAACTTTAAATAAAATGTAATATTAAATATCACGAATAGTTGAAACGGATCCACAGGCGGATCAAATAAAATAAGATAATTGTTCAACAGCTTATTGTCGTCCGAGCTTGCGAGACTATTGTGGACGCTCTAGGAAACAGCCAGCCTAGTACGTATAGTACCTGCACTTAACCTTTTGGGAAAATACGTCAGTTTACACTGGTAAATACAAATTAACTGACTCATTTTGAAAATGATTGAAAATTGATTTAAATGCTCATGGCATAAATATTTTTATTAACTTGGGATAATTATGCAATATAAACTTGTGAACGAATTACATGCTACTCGTACGTTCGGTAGCCCGGGATCTTGTCCGGGTTAAAGATTAATTGACACACCACATTAAAGAGTTATACACGACGGGTGTACGCCTACACCCCGTGCTCTGGTCGTGGCCATCTCGTAAGATAATGCCAAGGATATCCGGGACACGGTCAATAACCCCCCAAAGGCTTAAAGTAAAACAAGACTGTTTAAACGAGCCGAACAAACTATTCCAATTGCATACCCAAGGGTGCAAGATTTGTGCGCTCGATCAAGCGGTATTCTATATACCGTACCCCAAGCCCGTATAGGGAAAATAAGTTAAAAAGTATTTACCTGAGTAAGTATGAATCACAATTGGTAAGTGTAGATAGCTTTTACTGGGCCTCCTATTCTGGAACAAAGGTTTATAATAACCTATTAGATTTCTAACAGGTCTTTATTTAAGCTTTAGCTTAGACCGGTTAGTTTTAAGGACGATACGGTTCAAGCGCACGATTAAGCGAAAGACCGGATAGAATGTGGTTTAGACCCGACAAGTTTGAATACTTGTATAATATGGGTATACTAAATACATTCTGGATTTTGAGATAAAAATGATAACGTTTGACCCGTTTCGGTCAATTTATGCAAACTAGTTACATAAACCGAACCGAACGCTAAAAGGGCGTTACGGGTATCCAAAAGAGTCATATGCAAGTCCCCTGAGATAATATGCTTTAAATATGATATAATATCAGCAAGTTATGTTCTATATTGCCCCGAATGAATTTAAACTCAATTTATGCCTTATAAGGGCATTTTGGTCATTTAAAAGATTATAAAAGAGTCAAATTGGAAATCTGAGTTACAGGTCTGATTTATACAGTAAATATACTTAGTTTGACATATTATAACAGTAGGGTATGACCCGTATACAAAACTTATCATTTAAAATCAAACTATGCACCGAAGGGGTATTTTAGTAATTTCACAAGGGCTAAAAATGCCAAAACTGGAAATCTGAGTTCAAAATCTTATACTTACTGTTATTTTATAAAAATACACTAAATACATCAGTAGGTATGAATCTTATATGTTTAATATGAGTATAACGCTTACTATGCGCTAGAAACGCTTAAAAATGCGATTTAGAGCCGTTTCCGGGTTTTCAAAAGAAAGCTGAGATTTTTATATTTCCAGAATGCTCAAAATAATTTATTTAACAAATAAAATCAGTAGAAAAAGGTTTGGGGTCAAAAGGATTTATAAAACTCATTTTATGGCTTAAAAGGTCAAAACCGACATTAACCAAATCGACTTAGTGATCTATGATACGATCAGCCAAAAATTAAATAAAAATCTTCAAAAATCCCAAAATATTATATAACATCAGTGGGTAAAAATTTTTATATCCAAAAGTGGCCTTAAATAGGTTATACGCTAAATGCGCCGTTTATTTAACATAAAGATATAGTTTTACGATATCGGCCATAACTCAAAATCTGGACCACCAACTGATCTCAAGTTTTCGGTGCAAGTTTATAAATCAGTAATAAAGATTTCTAATCTTTCACTTTTCCAAAAATCACGTTTTATATCAAAAAGGGCAAAATAGTCAACTTTAAGCATAAATCGGAAACATGCATATGAATCGGTTAAGCATAGACTCAAGTAGTAAAAATTCCAGAGAGTTAAACTTAAATAAAAATGGTCAAAAATAAACTCTAATACAGATCTCAAACATGCATGCACGGATCCGAATCGAGAGTCAACGAAAAAGTCGTTTTATAAGACTTTCGGTTCCGATCCGAGTTTATACTAAAGATTGTCGAGTTGATTATGATAAAACACATTCTTACATTTATTATAAGGTTATTTTGATGATCAAACTAATTTCATGTCATCTACATTACCATTTACGCTATATTTCGCAAAAACGATTTCTGTTGACTTTTTAAGAACAACTTTGACTCGACAAATAGCATGCTTAGAGTGGGAATCAGAGAATACCCTTTTGAGGGTTTGTTTCCCACATAAATACCAACTTATAAGTGGTTTCAATTTGAGAAATGACAGAGCCAAATTCGTTTAATCGAAAAGTCAAACTATATGAACAACGGTTTGACTTTTAACTAATAATCTATGCTAGAACGGATTAGAGGATGATATGAATGCTTACAAAGGTCCTAATGAAGCTTAGGAATCCCTATGAGGCTGCCTTGATGATCAGAAAGTCCCTGGAGAAGCCTTGTGAATTCTTGAAGTTGTGAGTGTTCTTGTTACTAACACAAGTCCCTCAAAAGTATATTTTTGCATATCCAATGTCTATGACACGTGTCAATGCATTATTGGACGTAATTTTTTGAGGTGTTACATCCTCACCCCCTTAAAAGAAATCTCGACCTCGAGATTTACTGAAACAAATGAGGGTATTTTTCCTTCATCGTGGATTCCACTTCCCATGTGTATTCGGGACCTCTACGGGCATCCCACTTGACCTTAACAATAGGTATGTACTTTCTTCGGAGCTTCTTAACCTGTCGATCCTCAATCGACAACGGTTTTTCCACAAACTTCAAACTCTCATCTATGTGTATATCTATATGCGGTATAACCAGTGATTCGTCAGCGAAACACTTCTTCAAATTACAGATGTGGAACACATTATGTATAGCGCTAAGTTCTTCGGGCAAATTTAACTTATAAGCGACTGACCCGACACGTTCGACAATCTCGAAAGGTCCTATATATCTCGGGCTTAGCTTGCCTTTCTTACCAAATCGCATCACCCCTTTCCAGGGCGATACTTTAAGCAACACCTTATCACCTACATCAAAGTGAAAATCTTTGCGCTTAGGATCCGCATAACTTTTCTGCCTATCCCTAGCAGCTTTCAGACGATCGCGAATCTGAACGATCTTGTCCGTCGTCTCAAAAACGATATCAGGTCCTGACAGTTGGACATCTCCAACTTCGGCCCAACAGATGGGCGATCTACACTTTCTACCATATAAGGCTTCAAAAGGCGCAGCTTTTATGCTGGAATGGTAGCTATTGTTGTAGGAGAATTCAATTAGTGGTAGGTTCTTATCCCAACTACCACCCAAGTCGATCGCACATGCACGAAGCATGTCTTCCAAAGTTTGAATAGTACGCTCACTCTGACCATCAGTCTGAGGATGATAAGCTGTACTAAAATTCAAACGAGTGCCCAACGATTGTTGGAAACTCTTCCAAAAATGCGACGTATATCTAGTATCTCTATCAGAGATAATAGATACAGGTATACCATGTAGCGCTACAATCTTATCAACGTATAATTGAGCTAACATATCGGAGCTATACGTCTCCTTGATGGGTAGAAAATGAGCTGACTTGGTCAGTCTATCTACTATGACCCATATGGTATCATTTCCTTTTCTTGTCTTTGGCAACTTGGTGATGAAATCCATTGTCACCATTTCCCATTTCCATTTGGGAATTTCAGGTTGTTGAAGCAAACCTGACGGCTTCTGATGTTCAGCCTTGACTTGAGCACAAGTCAAACATTTAGCTACATGCTCTGCTACGGATTTCAAACCAATCCACCAGTAGTTTGCTTTTAGATCCTGGTACATCTTATCAGCTCCAGGATGAACGGAATATTTAGAGCTGTGGGCTTCCTGGAGGATAACATCCCGAAGTCCTCCATAAACTGGAACCCATATTCGTCCGTTTAGTCTTAGCATTCCATCTTTGTCGTAGGATAACTGCTCCTCAGTTACTCCTAATTTTTCTCCAGGATAGTTAGCTTCCAACACAGCTTCCTTCTGTGCAGCTAACACCCTTTCGTTTAAATTATTTTTTATTTCAATGCGCTTGGCATTGATTCTGATCGGGTTCACCCTTTCTTTTCTGCTTAAGGCGTCGGCAACCACATTTGCCTTGCCTGGATGGTATCTTATCTCGCAGTCGTAATCGTTTAAAGTTTCCATCCATCTCCTTTGCCGCATGTTCAATTCCTTCTGATTGAACAAGTGTTGAAGACTCTTGTGATCCGAATAAATTATGCACTTGGTTCCATACAAGTAATGTCTCCATAGCTTCAATGCAAATACAACCGCACCCAATTCCAAATCATGGGTGGTGTAGTTCTTTTCGTGCACCTTTAATTGTTGAGAAGCGTAGGCAATGACTTTGCCTCTCTGCATGAGTACACAGCCCATACCAGTATGTGACGCATCACAGTACACCACAAATTCTTCTATACCATCGGGCAATGTCAACACTGGCGCATTGCTTAACTTTTTCTTCAAAATGTCGAAGGATTCCTGCTGCTTAGGGCCCCAATCGAACTTAATATTCTTACGAGTCAACGAAGTTAGGGGCGCAGCAATTCTTGAAAAGTTCTCGATGAATCGCCTATAGTATCCTGCCAATCCAAGGAAACTGCGAATCTCGGTGGGAGTCTTCGGCTCCTGCCAGTTCATGACTGCTTCTACTTTAGCGGGATCTACTTGGATACCACGCTCACTTACCACATGTCCAAGGAATTGGACTTCTCGAAGCCAAAATTCACACTTCGAAAATTTGGCATAAAGTTTCTCCTGATGCAGAAGTTTGAGAATACAACGAAGGTGTTTCTCATGGTCAGCTTGGCTCTTCGAGTAGATAAGGATGTCGTCAATAAAGACGATAACGAATTTATCTAAATAAGGCTTGCAGACACGATTCATGAGATCCATGAATGCGGCTGGCGCGTTAGTGAGCCCAAAAGGCATCACTAGGAACTCGTAATGTCCATAACGAGTCCTAAACGCTGTCTTGTGTACATCTTCATCCTTGACCTTCAACTGGTGATAACCTGACCTTAGGTCGATCTTTGAGAAATAGCTTGCTCCTTGCAACTGATCGAACAGATCGTGATCCTTGGTAAAGGATATCTATTCTTGATAGTGACCTTATTAAGCTCACGGTAATCGATGCACAGACGCATCGATCCATCCTTCTTTTTAACGAACAAGATTGGCGCTCCCCAAGGAGACGAGCTAGGTCTAATAAAACCCTTAGCTAACAGATCATCCAATTGCGTCCTCAACTCCTTCATCTCCGTTGGTGCCAACCTATATGGTGCTCTTGCTACTAGCGCTGCACCTGGAATGATGTCTATTCGAAATTCCACTTGCCTATCCGGTGGAAAACCGGGTAGTTCTTCAGGGAATACTTCGGGGTATTCTGAGATAACAGGGATGTCTTCAATCTTCGGCTTTGGCTCATCAATAGTGACTTGTGCCATATAAATGACACATCCCTTCTGCAGGCATCTGGATGCCTTGAGCATAGACACTTGCTCCGGAAATCCATGCTGGGTATCTCCATGGATAGTAAGTGACTCACCAGACGGAGTCTTCACTACCACTTGCTTTCTATTGCACACAATCTGGGCTTGGTTATGCGATAACCAATCCATGCCTATCACTATATCGAATCCAGCTAGCTTAAAGGGAAGCAAGGATAACGGGAAAGAATGATTCCTAATGGATATAACACATCCATCTAGGACGGCCGAGGCGGTTTCTATAGTTCCGTCGGCTAATTCCACCTCATACTTCACACTTAAGGTTTTAACAGGTAGGTTTAATAACTTACAGAACTTATTATCTACAAATAACCTATCTGCTCCGGAATCAAATAGGACTCTAGCAAAAACATCATTTACAAGAAAAGTACCTGTAATGACGTTGTCGTCCTGAACTGCTTCCTTCGCGTCCATTTTGAAGACTCTCGCATTGGTCTTCTTTCCATCATCAGCTTTCTTAGCATTCTTTGGGCAATTTGGCCGGATGTGCCCTTTCTCGTTGCAACCATAACAAGTTGCATCCTTTAGCCTCTTGCAATCTAATGCCTTATGATCCGGGGACTTACAAATCCCACATAATTTCTGCTGAGATTGGGATCTAGACTCCTGCCTGCATCTCCCAAAATGATGCTTCCTACAAACCTTGCACCTAGGTTTCTCACCCGACTGATGATCTCCTTTCTTGAATCCCGACCCTTTCCTGTGGTCGTTGTTCCCTCGGTGTCGTTTCTCCGATCTTCGTGAGGTGTCATCCTCACGTTTCCTCTTGTTTTCCTCCGAGCTCTTAAGGGCTCTCAATCTGACTACATCTTGGGTGAGTGAGAGAGATAGATCAGCTACTGATCTGAACGTCGTAGGCCTTGATGCCTTAACGCTCGCCTTGATCTCTGGTGCCAAACCCCCAATAAAACGGGCGATCCTTCTTGGCTCAGGGGTTACCAAATATGGCACTAATCGAGATAAGGTATTGAAGGTGGTGAGATATGCCTGACAGTCGAGGTTCTTCATCACTAGGGATACGAAATCTGACTCAATCCTTTCGACCTCATGTTGCGGGCAGAAATTTTCTTTGATCAGAGCTACAAACTGATCCCATGTCATACCGTACAGTGTGGCCTTACCGGCAGCTTGTAGAAGCGATTTCCACCATGCTAGAGCATCTCCTTTAAATGACTGGGACACGTACTTTACTACGTCCCGATCAGCACACCCGCTGATATCAACAACCGTATCCATCTAATCTAACCACGTCATGCAGTCGACTGCTCCTTTCTCCCCAGTAAAGTCTCTGGGTTTGCATGAGACGAAATATTTATACGTACAGGACTTGCTGTGCGTTTCATGCTTCTGCTTGATCTCCTGTTTCGGGATACTGCTGTGGTTGGAGGAGTGATTATCCTCATCATTCTTCTTTGGCTCATCTTTCTTTGATACATCATTCTTAGAGGGCGGCTTGCTATGAGCCTCTGAATGATTCTTGGATTTGGAACGTTGTACGGTTCGGGTCCTACTTCGAGTCCCCCTCGATTCCCTGAATTGCCTATCCATGGCCTTTGCAACTGCATTTTCTACCAGTGCTTGTAGTTCCGCACCAGTTACATGAATCTTGGTGTTATCAGGGTGTTCCTCAGAACGACTGTTTGTTTCTTCCGATTTTGCCATGTAGCTTTAAGAGCTACAATAAAATAAGGACAAGGTCTATTTAGAAACCTAACAGTATTATCGTTCTTTGACGATTTATTAACCATGGTAATAATAGCCATAATAGTTAATTTATTTTAATTTCATTCAGCACTTTTATTAGCAACTATATCATAGAATGAAATATATATATTGGCACAATAGGCCGAGTCACTTCGGACAACTTCTAAATTTTAAATTTAGAATTTTATAGGATTAGAATTGTATAATTAAACAAATAATCCTTTGCTTGGCAGGGAGTTATAAACCACAACTGCCTTTTTGTTTTATATGACATAGTCATATCCCGTAGGCATCATGTCATAATCAGACATGTATACAGATACAATCTGTAGATAATTTATTAAAAGGATGGCTTGTGTGATTTTACAGATCACGCTTAGCCAAGAATGTTAACATGTTCACAGATGTTAACAGAGATTTGAATCTTTTTAACCAAGTTTTACCATATTGGCCAGGCCTTTTTAATAAGACATCCAAGCTAGGTTTTACCTTTTTAAGATTCTTATTAGAATGGTAAATCAAAATAACATTTTTATATTTTTCATTTATTTGCATATTATGTTCATGCATATAGATAAAATGAAATACTTAAATTAACCATTTTAAATAAAGTAAACTAGTACAACTTTGCCCTAAACGGGACTTTTAACTCAAATAACATGCCCACGCAGGGGCTAAACCAAATAACATAACAAACAACAAAACAAACAAAACAAACCCATGAATGGGTTAAACAGAAACAACATACCCACGCAGGGGTAGAACAAGAGAAATATACCCACGCAGGGGTAGAGTACAAGAATAAATGTCCTCGCAGGGACATGAGTAAATAAGCTAACAAACAAAGGATTTAATAATCCTTCTTACCCTTACCCTTGATCAAGTCAACCATCTTCTTAAACATTCCGCGGTTGTGTCGGCGATCTTCCCGCATTTCATGTCGCAATTCACGTCGCACGTCGTTTATCCCTTGCAGGATTTCTTGGACTTGCGGTGGCGACATCATCGGCGCCGGCGGCGGTGGCTGATACTGCGGTGGCTGAGGAGGCTGCGGCTGCTGGTAGCCATGCGGTGGGTATCCAAAAGTTGATTGTCCCGTAGCCCAGGGACCTCCAAAAGCACTCTCCTGATTGAGAGGGTTGTAGCCTGAAGCTATCCAGTAGGGATCCCCTGTATAGTCATATCCTGGGGGAAAAGTCGGCTCGAAAGGGTTGAACTGTGCTGCGCTAGCATACGCAGGGATTGGCTCTCCAAAGTTCTGCGGTGGCAGTGGCGCAATAGGCGCAGAAGTAACCTCTGAGACGGGATGCTGAGATTCTCCCATCTCTGACTCCTCGTGAAGCGGCGAGTAGCGACTGCTACCTGAATGTCGAGGGGTGCCAATGTGTATCCCTCCTCGTGTAGACATAGGGGCGTTCCTTCCCCTTCGCCTCTGAGGCGGAGGAGGCAAAACCGGAGGTGGTGGCGGCGGCGGAGTAACCACGTCGCGCCAGAATCCCTCAGAAGGAACCTGCTGCTGCTGAGGCGGCTGCTGATGCTGCTGCTGCTGAGAGTGGTGCTGCGAGTGCACGGGAGAGCTGTGGTAGGACTGGTGCATGGGAGAGTTATGGTAGCTAGGGGTATACACCCAGTCGTGCTGCTTAAACCTCTCCTCGTAGCTATCAACACCATTGTAAGGTGATCCCCTGAACGGTGACCCATCAGATATCTCAATGGGGTGGTTAGGTGTGCCGGACGGTGGCATGGAAGGATCGGTGTCCTCATCGACCTCCATCTCATTACCACCAGAGAAGTGGTCTTCAGGTCCAAGTGGGTTATGACCCACTGGTTCTTCCAAGTAGGCATCAGGGTTGTACAGGCCCTGATAGACGGGTGCTGGGTAGTCATAAGGTGACTGGGGCAGAGGAATGAAGGATCCATGGGAGTTGTGGGGCTCATTTTCAGAATGAGGCCCAAAAGAGTGTGGTAGGGAAGGTGAGGTACTCAGTGAGTGCCTGGCGGGTTCAGCGAACGATCTCCAAAGATCTCGGGCATCAGTGTTATGGGATGCTGATGGGGCTCGCCTATGCGAAGGCCCTGCCTCATGGTCATGAGAGGTGGCGAATGCTCCTCGTCCCCTTCCTCGTACACGTGGCGGCATCTTGAACCTGTCAAAAATCAAACAAGTGGCACAACAAAATATATATAAGACACAGTTAGAAAATAAAAATATAAAAGGAATTTGAACATTTCCTAAGTTCTTTGTCTAGACTCGAAAATCGAGGAATGTGCAATTGTGTAACTGAGATTAAACACAGAAGACTAGTGTTTAATTCCCTCAGCGTTGGCTCTGATACCAACCTGTCACACCCCGATCTCCACGTGTCACCGGTGGGCCCGGTGTGGGGTATGGTGACGTAGTTGGCATCGTCATAGACAAACAACACAACATAATAATGCACAGCGGAAGCAGAAATAGATTCATTTCAACTTTAAATAAAATGTAATATTAAATATCACGAATAGTTGAAACGGATCCACAGGCGGATCAAATAAAATAAGATAATTGTTCAACAGCTTATTGTCGTCCGAGCTTGCGAGACTATTGTGGACGCTCTAGGAAACAACCAGCCTAGTACGTATAGCACCTGCACTTAACCTTTTGGGAAAATACGTCAGTTTACACTGGTAAATACAAATTAACTGACTCATTTTGAAAATGATTGAAAATTGATTTAAATGCTCATGGCATAAATATTTTTATTAACTTGGGATAATTATGCAATATAAACTTGTGAACGAATTACATGCTACTCGTACGTTCGGTAGCCCGGGATCTTGTCCGGGTTAAAGATTAATTGACACACCACATTAAAGAGTTATACACGACGGGTGTACGCCTACACCCCGTGCTCTGGTCGTGGCCATCTCGTAAGATAATGCCAAGGATATCCGGGACACGGTCAATAACCCCCCAAAGGCTTAAAGTAAAACAAGACTGTTTAAACGAGCCGAACAAACTATTCCAATTGCATACCCAAGGGTGCAAGATTTGTGCGCTCGATCAAGCGGTATTCTATATACCGTACCCCAAGCCCGTATAGGGAAAATAAGTTAAAAAGTATTTACCTGAGTAAGTATGAATCACAACTGGTAAGTGTAGATAGCTTTTACTGGGCCTCCTATTCTGGAACAAAGGTTTATAATAACCTATTAGATTTCTAACGGGTCTTTATTTAAGCTTTAGCTTAGACCGGTTAGTTTTAAGGACGATACGGTTCAAGCGCACGATTAAGCGAAAGACCGGATAGAATGTGGTTTAGACCCGACAAGTTTGAATACTTGTATAATATGGGTATACTAAATACATTCTGGATTTTGAGATAAAAATGATAACGTTTGACCCGTTTCGGTCAATTTATGCAAACTAGTTACATAAACCGAACCGAACGCTAAAAGGGCGTTACGGGTATCCAAAAGAGTCATATGCAAGTCCCCTGAGATAATATGCTTTAAATATGATATAATATCAGCAAGTTATGTTCTATATTGCCCCGAATGAATTTAAACTCAATTTATGCCTTATAAGGGCATTTTGGTCATTTAAAAGATTATAAAAGAGTCAAATTGGAAATCTGAGTTACAGGTCTGATTTATACAGTAAATATACTTAGTTTGACATATTATAACAGTAGGGTATGACCCGTATACAAAACTTATCATTTAAAATCAAACTATGCACCGAAGGGGTATTTTAGTAATTTCACAAGGGCTAAAAATGCTAAAACTGGAAATCTGAATTCAAAATCTTATACTTACTGTTATTTTATAAAAATACACTAAATACATCAGTAGGTATGAATCTTATATGTTTAATATGAGTATAACGCTTACTATGCGCTAGAAACGCTTAAAAATGCGATTTAGAGCCGTTTCCGGGTTTTCAAAAGAAAGCTGAGATTTTTATATTTCCAGAATGCTCAAAATAATTTATTTAACAAATAAAATCAGTAGAAAAAGGTTTGGGGTCAAAAGGATTTATAAAACTCATTTTATGGCTTAAAAGGTCAAAACCGGCATTAACCAAATCGACTTAGCGATCTATGATACGATCAGCCAAAAATTAAATAAAAATCTTCAAAAATCCCAAAATATTATATAACATCAGTGGGTAAAAAGTTTTATATCCAAAAGTGGCCTTAAATAGGTTATACGCTAAATGCGCCGTTTATTTAACATAAAGATATAGTTTTACGATATCGGCCATAACTCAAAATCTGGACCACCAACTGATCTCAAGTTTTCGGTGCAAGTTTATAAATCAGTAATAAAGATTTCTACTCTTTCACTTTTCCAAAAATCACGTTTTATATCAAAAAGGGCAAAATAGTCAACTTTAAGCATAAATCGGAAACATGCATATGAATCGGTTAAGCATAGACTCAAGTAGTAAAAATTCCAGAGAGTTAAACTTAAATAAAAATGGTCAAAAATAAACTCTAATACAGATCTCAAACATGCATGCACGGATCCGAATCGAGAGTCAACGAAAAAGTCGTTTTATAAGACTTTCGGTTCCGATCCGAGTTTATACTAAAGATTGTCGAGTTGATTATGATAAAACACATTCTTACATTTATTATAAGGTTATTTTGATGATCAAACTGATTGCATGTCATCTACATTACCATTTACGCTATATTTCGCAAAAACGATTTCTGTTGACTTTTTAAGAACAACTTTGACTCGACAAATAGCATGCTTAGAGTGGGAATCAGAGAATACCCTTTTGAGGGTTTGTTTCCCACATAAATACCAACTTATAAGTGGTTTCAATTTGAGAAATGACAGAGCCAAATTCGTTTAATCGAAAAGTCAAACTATATGAACAACGGTTTGACTTTTAACTAATAATCTATGCTAGAACGGATTAGAGGATGATATGAATGCTTACAAAGGTCCTAATGAAGCTTAGGAATCCCTATGAGGCTGCCTTGATGATCAGAAAGTCCCTGGAGAAGCCTTGTGAATTCTTGAAGTTGTGAGTGTTCTTGTTACTAACACAAGTCCCTCAAAAGTATATTTTTGCATATCCAATGTCTATGACACGTGTCAATGCATTATTGGACGTAATTTTTCGAGGTGTTACATCTAACAATGAGAATAAATCTACCACGGCTGCATGCTCAACGACTGCCAAGTGAAACCAAAGTATTCGCCAACAAACAAAAAAACCTCAACTTAGCCCAAACCTACACAAAGGCATTCAATTTAGCTATATGAAGTATTGTAAAGTGTGTTAGAGAACATTTAAGAGTAACGGGTGTTATAGCACTTGCATTTTGCCACCTATAGCCGGTGACAATAGTTCATGTGATTAAAAACTAAAGAGATTAAACCAACAAATGCAAATGCCATGTGCAAGCATGGAATTTCTTCACATTTATATCAAATCATAAAATTATGGACAATCATCGGATAATAAGATTTTATACATACCTTCTAGCATCTATAAGGATGTTACATATGGAAGAAGGTTTTGGAACACGTATAAAGATGTTTGTATTAAGTCTCCTATTCCCCTCAGCTTGTTGCATCCATTCTTTTAGTGACCTTACACGTGAGTTTTGCTTCTATTCAAGATTTGCAAACTAAGTCACATTATAGATGATGTAATTTAGTTTGACAATTACCTCACATATCTTTAAGGGAGTGCTATCGTGGAATCCCTTCACTGGTTGGTTTCTGTCACAAGAAATAGTAAATTAGTTTGACAATTAGCTCACATATCGAGTGGTATCATGGAATCCCTTCACTGGTTGGTTCCTGTCCCAAAAAAATATGATATGTTTGCTCAACACATTTTGATCTCAGTTTTACACACGTTAAAAAAATTAATAAATTTACGCTACTATTAAAGAGCATAGTATATATTTATAAATGGTAGAATTTTTGTCCAAATTAAAAAAAAAATTGTGTAAAGCAAGCTGCAATGACAAAATCATATTTATACTTGATCCATCTCAAACAAAGCTGGACAAATCAAAGAATACCTTCTAGGCTTCTATATGGCTTGTCTTAAAAAAAGTTCCAGGCGCTCCGAGGCGTTTGGTCCCAAAAGCTGAAGCGTGACGCTTTATTTACAACCAAAACCTGCTTATCTCCCTTCTATTATACATATAAACCTATTTATCAAGTTAAACATTCATAAACCTCCTAAATCCCACCTACTCTAATTTTGTGACAACTGGCACAAGACCGGTAACTCCCGTACACTTTAATTACTATTTAATGATTACAATTATGTGCATAAATGTCAACATTGACTGATTAGATGCTAAACAAGTGAATTCATGCACGTTGTATACTATAAAATATTGCTTTATGCATAAACGAGAGCGTTGCGTCAGAAACACTAGTAAACTCACCGGTAAGACACTGTGTCAGCAGAACTGCAGAAAGCAGTGAGATGTTGGAATTAGGGCCTAGGTGTAGGTCCAACGACAAGACTACATTAAAACCCGAGAGTACATACAAGGGTTAATATATACACATTACGGAAGCAAAAAATAAGCACTAAAAAGCACCCGAAACGCACTTTAAGTGCAGAAATTTACATAATTCAGCTATAATCAGCATTTTGGCACTGGAATATTATGCCAAAATGTCGTTTTATTATCCAGAATATTTCCCTAGGTGTTGGGAATTGAAAGGATACAAAAAGGGTACATAAAAGACACTAAAAAGTGTAATTCAGCACTTTAACGAAACGGTGTCTAACCGAACAACCGGACTTTATTCGGAACATAAAAATACCGTCATTGACATTGTTTTTCTTTTTCTGAGCCAGTTAGGGTCCCCGAATAACCTAACACCCGCCACAAGACACTACACTCTAGTAACTAACTTAAGGGTCCTACTTAACTAACTAATACTTAACCTATTTAGTTAGAATCCAACCCCAAACACCCCCCCCCCAATGTAACCGATCGGGCACCACCATAGGAGACACACATGGTCCTTGATGGATTATTTTAATCACCTTGCCTATTATCTTGACAACACAATATCCTTTGGTTAACTAGGGAAGTTTTGTCTATAAGAACAAGCACAAGTCCATCATAACTTACACAACACTTGAACAAAAAAGTCAACTCTCCCTCTCTCTCTAGATATCTCGGCCGAACACCAAGCCCCACTCACCACCATTTTTCGATTTCAATCTTCCCATTCCAAGCATATACAAGTGTGAAGGATCACACGTAAGGAAGCTCGGTGCACTCGGATTGCCAAGGACCTCTCTACGGCGCTTTTAACCACCCGTTTTTCGACTAGTTTCTTCCCTAGCCTCGAGCTAGTAGTAAGTGACTCTAAACGCCTCCTTGATCTATTCTAAAGTGGTTAATAACAATTTTGTCGGTCGAAAACCATGAACATATAAGATCATAAACTAAAAGTCTACTAGAAGAATGAACAAGATGTTTAATAGATGAATAATTGTGTAAAACTTGTGAGACTTGTTTTATTATGATTATTTAGTGTTGTTTTATGCTAGTAGTAGCTCAGATCGTCATCTAACCCGGCTAAGTCTTGTTCATGTAACATGACCTAGAGTATGTTAAAGTGTGAGAGTGGTTAGATGAAGAACACTACTACATGGTAACATGAACTTGTGTAAAAACAATTTTTCTTATGAAATGGATTTCTAAACTAGTAGATCTAAGGATCTACAAGTGGTATTTTCGAAGAACCAAGTGTCAAATGAAATCATGTTTTTAGAGCCGGATCTTTCCTAAACAAAGGTGATTTTGTGAACACACGAGTGTGTAGACACTTGTGTAACAAGAAGTTTTGACAAAGAATTATTTTTGTAATTTTTAACAAGAAGTTGTGGAAATGTATTTTCTTTAAAAACGAGATTCTCAAGAAACCGAGTGGATTTATAAAAAGATCTACTAAAAACATGGGGAAAGTTGCTACATATTTTAGATAAACCACAAGTTCATGTGTTTTGCGATTTATATCTATTTTGACTATTTTGATGATGAAACTTTGTTGATTGATGTTGGGAAAATTATTGATTAAATTTTGAAAAGAAAATGATACGCTAGAAAGCGTGGCCACCTCCATTTACAGAGGAAACTCTGGCGAAATTTTTCCAGAAATATAACACTTGGAAATACTTCTACGACAAGTGTTAAGAATATATTTTTAACTTGCTTTTCCAAATAAATTTCGCCATGATTTTTGTTACAAACTTTCCAAGTGTCGGAGGTGGGTTTTCGTAAACGAAACTTGTTAAATATATATTTAGAATATATATATTTCATAGTAAAACGCTTGTGTAAATTTATGATAAGTATGTATATTTTTGAGAGAAATATATATATATATATATATTATATGATCACCAACTTTTGTGCTAAGTGTATATAGTGTGTGCTAGTGTATTAAGACTTAAAAATACACCAAACACTCATGAGGAGTATAAACATAAAAATACACTTACAATATACAAGATACATAATTCGGGTGCAAAGTGCAAAACACGAGATACTTATATTAATTTGTGAGAAAATAATATAAGTAAGATACTTAGTTAAAAATATAAAATATTTTTAACACAACAATACGAATACAAAAGAGAGTAACTGTACTTGTGCGACGCAAGTCTAGTGACTAACGTTAAGAAAACGCGTATAGGTCACGACGCTAATTAAGCAAATCCGGTGAAGTTTACGACGCACAGGAACACAAAGTTGTGAGTTCATGCTCCCCCTTTTCTCTTAACTGTTTTCAGTTTTATAACTTCGGGGGTGAAATACATGTTACAAATATTTTTATGCTTAACAAATGGTATGATAACCAGAAGCACACTTGGTGAGAACGAGTACCAAGTGTGATGTGATATAAGAAAATCAGAAGCACACTTGGTGAGAATGAGTACGAAGTGTGATGAGACATAAGAATACAAGAAACGCACTTGGTGAGAACGAGAACCAAGTATGATGCGTTATGAGGAATGATACGAGAAATCGTGTCACGAATAGGGTACCATAAGCACCATTAATCAACAATATACCTAGACCGCAGAACAAAAGGTTAGATCTAACGGGTGTTGGGCAGCCACACTCTTGGTGAGAACGAGTACCAAGTAGTGCTTTTGTGTCTCAGAATATGCCAAATAGAAAAATGCCTAAGGTTTGGTGACTTCCTATGTCGTGTCACATGTTAATGGCTTTGCAACCCATTAACAATCCTAAAACTTACAAAAATATTTTGTATACATAAAGATTCATACCATACTAAAACTTGAATTAAAACTTGAGTACGTGGGGTACTCAAGAAGACGGGAATTATACTTGAGTACGTGGGGTACTCAAGAGAAACGTGAATTATACATAAGTACGTGGTGTACACCTGAATACTTGATTTATATATGAAAACTTGATTTTTATACATGACACAAACTATGTTTTCATATAAAGTATACAAACGTGAGATACAAAAACTGCATGAATTCACACCAACATTATGTTGACGTTTTTCCAAAACTCACATGTATTTCAGGTAACTGGGGTGGATGTGCGCGTGGTCTTACTCATGCTTGTGGAAGTCGCTTTGATTATCGTTAAATAAAGTTGTAACTCTTAAGACAATATGTTATCTCGTGTTGTAAACACTTGACTTATGTTTTCAGTAATGTAATGTTTGAAGTTATTTTGAGCATGTAGTATGTTTTCCTTTCGTATGCAATGAGAACCTTTCATGATCACACCTCGTGCTTCCGCCGCAGAAAGGGATATGACAAATTTTGATCAATTTTGAACCAGAATCACATAAGGCACAATTTTTGCCCCTGGTGTATTTCCCTTTGCACCTTTTAAACCAAGCAACATGGTTGCACCAAATTTTATTGACAACTAAATGCTCTAACTTATTATAAGGTGAATAAGTTAAAGGTAGATCCAAGTATAATGTGGACCTCCAATGAACAATGGAATCATACATCCTACAATAATGATCCTAACCGACCAGCATCACCACTCGGCTCGATCACAAACACGACTTTCGATTATAACCGAATCATCACCAAACCTAAACTATACTAATCTATATAATTGAGTAAAGAGTAAATTACAAAACTCGTCCTTTATGTTGACACCATATTACAAAGTATGTCCTTTATCTTCAAAAAGTACAAAAAACGTATTCGATATTTGCAAACCCTTGCACATTATGTCCTTTAACCCTAACTCAGTTAATTTTCATGGTTAAATTTAATCAAATGGACCCCACATTAGGGTATTTTGGTAATTTTACCCTAAATACTAAAATAAATGATCAACAAAAATAATAAAAAAATATTTTAGAAAAAATTATACATACACACATAAACACCCCTACTTCTCTCTTTCTAACTACCCTACCACCACCATTTACCCCAGTGGCGACCACCACCTACCCAACCACCCACCTGCCACCACATAGCCAACAACACACAGTAACAGATGCCGGAGGAAAACCCTATCTGCATCACACACTACCAGACTCCACTAGTGTTACAACCCAATCGCAAAACCCACCACTGTCGAGCCCAATCTACTGCCGGACACACCCAATCGCAGAACCAATGGCGGCGCTCGTACGGACCTCCGTCCCTACCACCACCGGCGATTACCGGACACACCCAATCGCAAACTCCATGGGGGCGCTCATACGAACCTCCATCCCCACCACCATTGATTTTTTGTTAAGTTGAAGAAATAAGCATTGGATCTGATTTTCTGTTATGATGAAGAAATGGGCTAAAAAATACATAATTTTTTATTGTTTTAACACACAATTTAACCCCCAATATCTATGACATTATTCACAGAAAATGTAATTTCTTTGAATTCATGATAAAATGTTTCACAGATAGGAGACCCAATTTTGAAATCTTTGAATTTGACTCTTTGTGTGTGGATGTGTGTTAGGGAAGATAGGTTTGTTGCTAAAGTTTTTGGTGGAATAGGGTTTAATGTTGGTGGGTTGTCATATGTATATATGAACGAGGAACAGGGGTTTTAATAAAAGGGTAATAAAAGGGGAATGTAAAAGACAATAATGCCCTCACATGGGTCTCATGTGACTAGATTAAATTGTAAAAATAAACTGAGTTAAGGTTAAAGGACATAACGTGTAAGGGTTTGCAAACATCGAGTACGTTTTTTGTACTTTTTAAAGATAAAGGGCATAGTTTGCAATCTGGTGTCAACATAAAGGACGAGTTTTGTAATTTACTCTTAGGTAAACTTGAAGACAATTCCAATTACAATTTCCAAATCACATCATAATCACTACAATTCCTCACGAATGATACCTAAAAACAGAACTAATATGACACGAATGATTGAATGAAGCAATTCAGAAGCACAAACACACCTTCTCATTCATGGAATTACACTTGGAGTTGACGAAGGCATCAGCGTCAAACTTATCGGACTTGAAGATATTGAGATTTTCTTCGAGCTTAGGGCCGGTTTCCTTGGAGCTACTCTTTGCTCTCTGTTTCCTTTGTATATATAATCTATAATTAGTGTGCATGAGCAAACGTTTGTAATACATAGAAATAAAGCCGTGATCATAGCTAGTAATACAAATCAAGTAACGAAAATCACAAAGCACGACATCGTTGTATCATGTATGTGATCGAGAATTGACCTGTTATTTTAGGTTTTTGAACAATGATAGCAAGATAAAGCCGTGAAAAACAAAGATTGATGGATGAAATAGTTGCAAAAATTAAGAAGAGGAGTAGTGAAGATAATAGTACAATAACAGCAGGAGGCAGAGATGGCACCAAGAAAACCTACTTGTAACGCCGCCACCGATTACACTCGTAGCAATTGACGATACACCTTCCGCATCTCGTTTGGTAAAGCAATCAGCGGAGATCAGACGGTGAAGTAAGCGGTGGTCTCTTTCTCCCACATCCTCTCATTCAGCTACCATCGCAACCACACGACACTGGTCTTTCTACTCGGTTGTCTTCTCCCATTTGCATTCCAAAATAGAGAAAAGAGTTTGTGTAAAATGCTGAAAAAAGAGTACTATTTGGGAGAATACACCGACATATGTAGACAAAAACGGAGAAGTGGGTCGGTGCTGAAGCCGCCGACTTTCTCTTTTAAGAGTAAGTAGAATGTTGGTAAAAAAAATATATATTATGTTGTATATAAAAGTTCTAATTAAAATATAGAAATTTCGTTCTTTGTTTATACTTCTAACTTTTGTTCTTTCTCTTGGTGCATCCAAGTTGTAAAAAAACAAAATACAAGAAGACAAAAACTAAGTTCAACTAAAATAAGAAATTTAAAAATAAAATGTTGGAGAGAAATCGAATAAAGATTGTAAAGTAAAATTAAAATTAAATATCAAGTTCAATAAAGAACATACGATCAGTTCATTGTAAACAAATAAAACCTAAATCCAAAAACAACAAACCAAAAATTGTTTTCCAAACGACCAAAAATAAAACCTAAATCCAAAATCAACAAACCAAAAAATGTTTTCCAAACGATCAAAATGTTAATGTTATAAATTTCTCTTTTTTTTCCTTTCCAAAATAAGTTTATTTTATTAAACATATAAGGTCATCCAATAAAATTAGGAGAGAGACAAGCAAGTTTTAGAAAAAAACACTATTTTGATTAAAAAAATGTGAACGGCCAAGACAATTAATCCCGAGAACTCTCGCGGCCCCTACTGTACCAAACGGGGTACTCCGAGAGTAACCCGAGTCCACCACCAATTTCGGGGAAAACCCGGTAACCCACTCGTCCGTAGGCACTATTTTGATAAACTGTTTTCAACTACACCAAATAAAATTAGGAGAGACGAGCAAATTTTAGATATAAACACTATTTTGATAAATAGTTTTTCAACTACACCATTTTGATAAATATTTTTTCCACCTACACTCATTTAGAAAAAAAAAAAAAAAAACTCCTAAATATCACTCACAAAACTCGTGTCATATATCAAGGTTTTGGTGCTGTTCGATAAATGATTCCGGTGAAGTAGTTTGAAACGAGAAGTGTTCATTGGGTTGTGTTCACGGCATGGTCGGATTTATGTTCTCTTCAACTTGTTAATCAGTAAACACAAGCCAATAAAGACTTCTCATTTGAAACTACTTCACCGGAATCATTTATCAAACAACACCAAAACCTTAATTAAAACACTTATCGAACAACACCAAAACCTTAATTAAAACACTAATCTCATTTTAAATACAATATTTCTCTACAATTTGTTAAATAAGTTGAAAAAAGTAACATGTTCCTTGGTAAATCAAGAAATATAAAAAATAATTTGTACCAACAGAGAGATCGAATCTGATCCATTTTTTAATGGGTCACACTTGGAAACTGATGAAGTCAATCTAGTCTTAGCAGGTTGGGTTGGGTCATAGTTGCAAACCATCAAATCCACACTGCTTGTAAGTGAGCGCTTGCTTCCTTGGGCTTATCGCTATTGCACAATCTATGGATACCTGCAATGCAAACATCATACACATATTTTAGACCTAGGTTGACCGGATCGATGCATTCGGATTTCGGGTGACACTATATATTTTTGGACGACAATCCCTATAAATGATCGCCTGGGCACCTATAATCGGTAAGCCGAAAAATCATAATTTTTGTTTAGAGGTTCATCCCATTTCAATTTCTGTTCTTTTCAAAGTCTATAGATTCGTAATTCAGCCACATACCTCATTAACCAATTATAAATTTACATCGAGATAGTTGGTAAACGGCCAACAAGCTGCGCCGCTACCCCTTTTTGAATAGCAAAACTAAATTTGAGAATCCATTAGAACTTAAATTTGAAGGTCCCTTGAAGAGGAAGGGGGAAATCACTCTCAATCATTAAATTGAACACCAACTTTGTTTTGTTTACAAACTAGTAATAAAGCCCGCGAGCGTTGCGGCGCGGGTTCATCGCAAACATTGAATGAATTAATCCAAGCGTTATGTGATGTGTTAACCATATGAAAACGCGCATTTTGACGTATTAGACTGAACTCAATGCAACATATATAAGCATTGTGATTTGATCAAACTGTAAAGTAAGTTAAATTTATACCATATAGTCATAATGTATTATATATGACCCGGCTTATACATAGAAAACGTAACGGGTATAAAGGAAAAACTGACCACGTATAATCAAAAGGGATAATTACAGGTTTTTTTGAAGAAAAAAAAACCTTTCAATAAAATTACATAGACTGACTCCGCTTTAAATAAAATTTATAACGAAACGTAGTACTTGATAAGCAACTTGCAATGGTATATTAAGAGTGTAGAAAACACAATATTGTGATATTAAAAAAAAACAAAACGACTAAAAAGCTGATGGTGAATTCATAATTTTTGAAACGGGGGCAAAATCATATTCTTTTAACTAAGGGCAAAATCGTAATTTTTAGCTTGGGGCAAAATCAAAAAAATTTTTTTGAATTCGGGGCAAAGATATATAGTAATTTTTAGCTGGGGGTAAGTGTAAAATTTTTTTTTGGAGTTGGGGCAAAGATGTAATTTGGAACTGATGGGGCAAAAGCGTATTTTTATTTTTAGCTGAGGGCAAAAGCATAACTTCGAGCTGATGGCAAAGTCGTAATTTTAAAGCGGGGATAAAATCGTAAATGAAGTGGGCCAATAGGGGGAGTGCCAGACAGCTGCCTGGCACTGTGCCCTTTACCGCCATGCCGGCCAATAAAGAGCCGGAACTGTTCCCGGCTTACGTAAGCAGCTTGAAATTGTATGTATAGGGAATTCACACTATTTGCCTTTGCACTTCTGAGTAATTCTACCCTAGTCCGTATGTTCCTGCCACCTGTGGTTTACTCACAAGTCGCGACTAGTACTCGAAGGCTGGCATCTACCTCTGCAGCTCGGCTCTAACCTCCGTTCCACGCTACAGTATCTGATTTTGGTTTATCACCTTTAATATTTGATTAGGATATTATTTTATAAATGATATTTATATCGGTTTTTTTTATTAAAAATAGTTAACAATACTCAAAACGAAAGTCGTTATCAACCAATGAAAACTAGCTATGAACAATTACAAGATGTGGTTTTTTTTTTCTTTCAACTAACATTGTACTTCTAATATTTATAAACTTATTTGGTTACCCGACACTCCAAAAAAATCCGTAAGTCGAGTGAAAAAATAGTGACACCGATGAAAAAAATTTCCTAGATCTACCACTGCGAACGCCATGCTTTTAGCATGTTTTGATGGCGAACGCCATGCATTTAGCATGTTTTGATGCAAATGAAGTTTTTTTTTGAACGGCAAACTACTTTTTCTTCATCACCAAAAAAAAAAGTGTATACAATTTATTTATCACCAAAAATGTATACAATGCTTGATGGGAATGAAGTGTCATACACAAGTTACATTCAGTTATTTGATTAGCAGATGGGTAATTATAGTTTAACGTAACTAGATCACATGTGAATAGCCAATGATCTCTAGATCAAGTGGTGGAAGGTTTGCATTTCTTTTGAGAGATGCAAGTTCAACTTCCACTTGGTGCAGAGAGCGGCATTGGTGGCCAATGATAGGAGACCTAGGGAAACCTGGGTTCGATCCTTAAGCCAAACGGGTTTTACCGGTAATTTCACCGCCGTGCCTACGGGCGGGTGGATTACCAGGTTTTCCCCGGAATTGGTGGTGGACTTGGGTTACTCTCGGAGTACTCCGTTTGGTCCAGTGGGTGCCCCGAGAGTGCTAAGGTTTGATTCTGTTGGCCGTTCAAATAAAAAAAAAGATCACATGTGAATAGGAATAATAAAATAAGGGTCCTAATAATCCCACATGGTAAAATCTAATTCTAACATGGTGTATACGGGCGGTATAAGGTTATACGGCCCGTATAGAATAAAATGAACCGACAAAGGCAATAAGATTTTAGTGTGGTCGTATATCTATTATACGATGCTTTTATACGAATAAAATGAACCGACAAAGGCATATTATTTTGATATATCGAATTATGTTACGAGTTTGTAGTTAAACGTACTAATAATGTTTAATAAGTTTCCACTTTGTAAAACGATAAATATGTGATATGATTATGATAAACACTACGACAACAATTATTAAACAAACAACTTTACATCTAAACATAAGATTAATATTTACAATGTTTTACATCTAAAACAAACTAAAAGATAAATTTTTACAATGTTTCAAACATAAAATACTAAAAAAAAATACAATAAGCAGCTACGACGATGGTGGTGGTGGTGCAGCGCCAGCTCGTGGAGGTAGGGGCGCGCCAGAATGTATAGCCATAATCGCCTCGACCATCCACTATACACCCCCCCCCCCCCGACAGTAGCTAAATCTACCCGTACGGCAGCTACATCCGACTCGACCTGAGCGAGTCTCTCCTCTACCCCCGGTGGAGTCGTCACACGAGGTCTCACGCTCCGTCGATCTTATGGGCGATCACCGTGTACATCCTACGCAACTACCTGCGATCTATCGACGGCAGCATCAACCGCCCCCTGTACCCCGTGTCCCCCGGCCTCGCCTCCTCCTTCCCCCTCTCCCTCGCCTCCCTCCCCCCGGCTCCCTCACCCCCGTGACCCTCATCCTCACCATACGACCAAACCACCCCGTGACCCCCGACCCAAACCCATCGCCCACGTTGTGGCCCTCCCAACCGATGAATCTGGAGTGATACGGTCATAGCCTTCGCCACCTGCGGGGACAAGACGTGAGGGCAATGCTTCGCCAGATGGGTGACGAAGCCCCCACAGCTGATGTGGGTAGAGATACGCTTAAAAGCGTACTAGGTGAAGTATGCAGCCAACTTGTACGCCAAGTTGCCCCCCCCCCCGCGCCGGTAAGTAAGTAGTGCAATTAGAATAGGTCACTTTGGGTGACCCACTCCCTGCTATCATGACAACCGGCGATACATCGATGTAGGTATCGGTGTAACGGGTCGTAAAGGCGACTCGCCCGCGCCTTCGGGGATCGCGAACTCTCCAGACCCAACAGTGTGCCACCAAGTCCACAGCACGTCAGTAGACGTGCTGATGGGCGCATCCAAAAATGCATGGGACTCTGAGTACTCTTGTGAGTACAGACCCAAGGCAACAGCGAACTCGGGAAGTGTCATCCGGCGACCCTTCCCGCAAAGGGTAAAAGATATCGTGTGTGTCGTCAAAAAATGCTCTAAACCCCCCACCCCGGGTGTCCGTAGATGTAAAAGTACATAAAAACTCTAGAGTAATCTCCACGTGGGCCCGCTCTGCGGCGGCATCAAATAAACGGTCCCACGGGGAGTTAGCTGGCATGAACTCCCGGACCAGACCGATTGATCCAATCTCAGTCAAAAACTCAATATCAATGGTCCGGGGCTTATCCAGCTCCATCTTCCGTAATCTGCCCAAAAACCTGTAGGCAGCCGTATCTCAGGGGATGTTGCGAACAAACTTCGCCACCTCAGTAAAATCGAGTAAAATCTCATCCTCCTCTTGTCCACGTCCCTGACCCTGACCCTGACGTCTACGGGCTGCAGCACCTGATGACTCAGCCATATCGTCTGTAAAAATAACAATCACAACTCAGAAATCATTATACGATTAGCGTTCACGTATTATAGGATTACTGGTCTTGTATACGAACGTATTATACATCTCATATACGATCCGTACACATCAAGTATAGGTTTCGTATATGCACGTATTATACATCTCGTACACGATCCGTAAACATGAAGTATACGTATCATACGTTCAAGTATTATACGCACGTATACGCTACGTACACCTCAGATATACGTTTCTTATACGCACGTATTATACGTCCCATATATGCTAAAAATATAACAACCAAGGAAGAAAATATAAGGATATACGGTCGTATACATTGTGTACGATCGTATATAGCTTGAGTATTCAAGAAGTATACGGTCGATCGTATCTAGCTTGAAAATTCAAGATGTATATGATCGTATATAATGTATACGATCGTATATAGTTTGAACATTCAAAGGTCATACAATCATATACAATGTATACGGTTGTATACTCATGATTATTCAGTTGTATATTTCAGTTTCAATTTTTTTTTCAAATTCAATTATACAATCTTAATCGTTACGCCTATGTACCTATTCGATTTACTATACAAGACCATAATCTAACATGTTACGGAATCTGAAAATATACTATACGAAAACGTACCGTAATAGAAGAACGAGAAGAAAACGTCACAAACGCCGAAGAACGCTATCCAAGAACGATCCGAGAGAAAACCGATAGAACTTTTAGAGAATGATGAGGTCGTATGGTGGATATGAGGTCGTATAACATATTATACGATCTTTTGTACCTGTATATAGGCCGTAAACTGGTATACGACCCGTATACAACTTATATTATTTTTTTATTTGTTTGTATACATCCTATACGATCGCTGTTTTCGTCTTGTATACGAGTCGTATACTCTTATACGGCCCGTATACTATTGAGTATTTTAATTTTTCTTAAATTACAATATGCGGAAGTGATGAAGACACAATCATTATGTGTTAACCTTCATCAATACTATTTTTGTTTTAAACACTTTTTCAACTTCCATTTCAAGAAGTTGCCAAAACATTAATATAACGTGTATATTCATCATTACAAATTGTCAAAACATGAAATAACATTTTAAATTCATAGGCAACCTAAATCCACGAATTCCTTCGTCTTGTATTTATCAACGATCTTATTATATTGGTTAATACGTTCCTGGTAAAAGTAATACCAAATCTCTGCTGGCGTATTCCGTGTCGGTTGTCGCCAGTATCCTGACAGGGTTGGCATTGGATGTTCCCCTTATAATGTGACGTGAATAAAATGGTTCTCCTTGTTAACATGTACAAGCGCGACCGTTTGATGAGGAATACCGTCTTCGGCTGTGTTGAACATGGGAAAAAACGAAGCACAACCTATGTCGCTTAATAAAAGAAAAATGACATTCCACCGGTTCGTTATCAGCAACCCCGTGAAAGGCATTTGTAGCAACTTATCACCAGGTGCTACGCCTATAGAACCAATCTAATGAGTTTCGAACCTCATGAAACTGAATTTAATTTATTGTATTCCATAGGTCGTATTACCGGTTGCACTCACCTATAAGCTCCCGCCGTATTGACAGCCACTCCATCTCATGAAGCGATAAGCCGACCACTATAGATCGAAACCCACAATAACCATCACCCTGCACATTTTGTATGTGATTAAGGTATGGATAGAAGCAAGGTGGAATGGACGGTTTGAAATGCATGAACATATTAAGTTGTACGGCAGGCAGCAAAGGGCTCTTCCATTGATTTTGCCACCTTCTATTTCGTTTTCGAATTCCTAGCGCCTTTCCCAATCTCGTCAATGAACCAAGATGTTTCACTACAATAAATTTGTGACTCGACAAACGAGCTGTGCCTTATAGGTTCGTTGTAAAACTCTTGTGTGCCAATAGGAGGTGAATCACCATACGCGTCTGCCGATGAAAAAAAACTGTGTCTTGAAGGCTTCGTAAACGAATCAACCTTCCTTTGTTGCTGAGCTTCAAAAGGGCATGTTGACCCTCTACCCTGTTTGTTGTACGTTGGCCGAAGTTCAAATATTGGTCGCTCCAGAACGAAACAAACAGGTCTCTATATGGTTTTAACCAGTTTGAATACAAATAATCCATAATTTCTAAATCAAAGTCAAGTGCAGTTAAGACAAGTCAAATAAGTACGATTAATAAACAAAAATAATATAAAACTTACCGTTGCTTGGCAATTTTGATCGTATTCGCTCGTACCAGAAGTTGTAGTCAGCATCGGTCGTTGAGTTAATCAGCCTGCCCCACTTGTAAATAAACTTTTCCCAGCTTTCTTCGGTTTTAAAGCTTGGATTGCAATATTTGGCAATGTTTTGCTGTATGTACTACCTACACAATGAATGTCTAGCCTTGGGAAACACGGTTACACATGGTTCATTAGGGCGCGATCTCTATCCGTTACTATTACACGGGGTTCCGTAACACTGTCTAATGAGTCTTTCAACCTTTGTAGAACCCACGTGAAGTTTTCCTGTTTCTCGTTGTTTATGAACGCATGAGCAATGCAAAACGACATCAACGTGGATGTAACACCGATAATCTAAACTAGGGCATTTTGTACCGATTCGTCTTGTAGGTGGAGTCTATAAGCAACACATGCGGGAAGGCGCGCCACAACATGTTCGAGTCCGGGTGGATGAAGAAAACATCCTTGACCCGTTCGCCGTTTTCAGATGTTCTATGGTTAAAAACAAACCCAACCTTCTCCAACTGGTCGAAAAGTATCTGCATTGAAGTCTCGCCGACTTGTTCCATTCGACCCAATTTGGCCCGAGCATTGTATATGGTGTTTCTTGTTGAGACATTATGGGGGTTCTGTTCTTTAATGGTAGCAAGAATGTCTCGTGGTTTTATGTTCTGATGCGTAAGTTGCTCCACCGTCCTCTCTTCCGCTCTCTTCCGCTGGAGTCAGCCTCATTAGGGACGGATGACCCTCTATATACAAAAAGGGTTCGCGGTTACGTTTAGCTACGTCAACCCTTAGATCCCAATAACGTAAGCTCTTTCTATATGTCCCGGTCAGTTGGAACTCGCAACCGGTTTTCTTGGTCCCGCTACATCTGACCCTGGCTGTTGAGTTGTGCTGGCTGGCACAATCGCACGTAAGCCAAATTTTTAACGACTGACCGCTTGGGGGTTTCTCGTAGATGGTGCGTTTAGTGACGATGGTGTAGCCATTTTCGCGCCCGACTTCTCTACACCACTCCACCAATTCATCCATGCTAGCGAATTTCTAACGAAAACACTTATATGTATGATTAATGATTAACTCTAATGAATAGGATGCTATGTAATATAGTTTTTGGATGATCTAAGATTTTAATAAAAACAACATCGTAAAAACTGTAAAATATTTAACGTACAACAAATAAACATATAATTAAATGTTATACCTGATTGTTTTGAAACTCACTAGGTTCCTGGTCAGCCTTTGGACCCTCAGAAGGTCCACCACTTATGGGAGGAGAATGAAAACTACCGGTTGGCGGTCCACCACTAACAGGAGAGGATTCAAAACTAAAGGGGTGATGCGATGGATAATAACCAGCATAATTAGGCTGAAAGGCATCCAAACTCCAAGTATCCTGACCTGCAACAAACGCAAGATTGAGATCGAATGGAGCATTCAGATCAAACACACCCGGATTGTTATCATAACTCCCCTGATTCGACTCGTTAGTCGAGTCGAGTCAAATCCTAGAACGTCACGCCAAAACGACATTGATAGCGTAAATAATTTGAATACAGAGAGATATAGAAGAAACGAATAGAAGTTGAATGAAAATGAATAAAATTAGAGTCGTTTATATAGATGTTTTTACGGAATATTACATCGTTTCAAACGATTAACACGCGAGTCGAGGAATCTAATGTCGAATCAAAAAACTCGCACGAATATCGAGGAATCTAACGTCTAATCACATAACTTGCACGAGAATCGAGGAATGTAACATCGAATCAGAGAATCTTACGTCTACTCGCACGTGAATCGAGGAATAATACGTCGCGTCAAATAGTAAAAAAAACAATAATTTTATTGTGATTGGACGTTAGATTCCTCGATATTCGTGCGAGTTATTTGATTAGACGTTAGATTCCTTGATATTCGTCCGAGTTATTTGATTCGACATTAGATTCCTCGATTCGCGTGTTAATTGTTTGAAACGATGTAATATTCCGTAAAAACCTCTATATAAACGACTCTAATTTTATTCATTTTCATTCAACTTCTATTCGTTTCTTCTATATCTCTCTGTATTCAAATTATTTACGCTATCAATGTCGTTTTGGCGTGACGTTTTAGGTATTGACTCGGCTAACGAGTCGAATCAGGGGAGTTATGATAACAATCAAGATGACAATCCGGGTGTGTTTGATCTGAATGCTCCGTTCGATCTCAATCTTGCGTCTGATGCAGGTCAGGATACTTGGAGTTAGGATGCCTTTCAGCCTAATTATGCTGGTTATTATCCATCGCATCACCCCGTTAGTTTTGAATCGCCTCCTGTTAGTGGTGGACCGCCGACCGGTAGTTTTCATTCTCCTCCCAGAAGTGGTGGACCGTCCGAGGGTCCAAATGCTGACCAGGAACCTAGTGAGTTACAAAACAATCAGGTATGACATTTAATTCTACGTTTATTTGTTGTACGTTAAATATTTTACTGTTTTCACGTTTGATGTTGTTTTTATTAAAATCTTAGATCATCCAAAAACTATAATACATAGCATCCTATTCATTAGAGTTAATCATTAATTCATACATATAAGTGTTTTCGTTAGAAGTAGAGAAGTCGGACGCGAAAATGGCTACGCCATCATCACCAAACGCACCATCTACGAGAAACTCCCAAGCGGTCAGCCGTTAAAAATTTGGCTTACGTGCGATTGTGCCGGCCAGCACAACTCAAAAGCCACGGTCAGACGTAGCGGGACCAGGAAAACCGGTTGCGAGTTCCAACTGATCGGGACATACAAAAAGAGGTTACGTTATTGGGATCTAAGGGTTGACGTAGCTAAACATAACCACGAACCCTTTCTGTATCCAGAGGGTCTTCCGTCCCTAATGAGGCTGACTCCAGCGGAAGAGAGGACGATGGAGCAACTTACGCATCAGAAGATAAAATCACGAGACATTCTTGTTGCTGTCAAAGAACATAACCCTCATAATGTCTCAACAAGAAACGCCATATACAACGCTCGGGCCAAATTGGGTCGAATGGAACAAGTCGGCGAGACTACAATGCAGATACTTTTCGACCGGTTGGAAAAGGTTGGGTTTGTTTTTTACCATAGAACATCTGAAAACGGCAAACGGGTCAAGGATGTTTTCTTCATCCACCCGGACTCGAACATGTTGTGGCATGCCTTCCTGCATGTGTTGCTTATAGACTCCACCTACAAGACGAATCGTTACAAAATGCCGCTAGTTCAGATTATCGGTGTTACATCCACGTTGATGTCGTTTTGCATTGCTCATGTGTTCATAAACAACGAGAAACAGGAAAACTTCACGTGGGTTCTACAGAGGTTGAAAGACTCATTAAAAAGTGTTATGGAACCCCGTGTAATAGTAACGGATAGAGATCGCACCTTAATGAAAGCATGTGCAACCGTGTTTCCCAAGGCTAGACATTCACTGTGTAGGTGGCACATACAGCAAAACATTGCCAAATATTGCAAGCCAAACTTTAAAACCGAGGAATGCTGGGAAAAGTTTATTTACAAGTGGGGCAGGCTGATTAACTCAACGGCCGATGCTGACTACAACTACTGGTACGAGCGAATACGATCAAAATTGCCAAGCAAAATAAGCAACGGTAAGTTTTATATTATTTTTGTGTATTAATCGTACTTATTTGACTTTCTTAACTGCACTTGACTTTGATTCAGAAATTATGGATTATTTGTATTCAAACTGGTTAAAACCATATATAGACCGGTTTGTTTCGTTCTGGAGCGACCAATATCTGAACTTCGGTCAACGTACAACGAACAGGGTTGAGGGTTAACATGCCCTTTTGAAGCTCAGCAACAAACAGTGTTGTAAAAGTCGCTAGGCGGTCCCTAGTCGGCCGACTGGGGAGTTGGGAGTAATCGGAGTACTCGGAGAGTACTCGGGGAGTACATGGACATGTAGGGCTGTAAACGAACCGAACGTTCAGCGAACAGTTCGTGAACCGTTCGGCGGGAAGTTCGTTTATGTTCGTTCGATTAATAAACGAACGAACATGAACAAGAAATTTCGTTCGATTAGTTATATGAACGAACATGAACAGAGGTCTCGTTCGTTCGATTGTGTTCGTGAACGTTCGGTAAGGTGTTCGTGAATGTGTTCATGAACATTCGTTGATTTGCGTTCGTTTATGTTCGTATTTTTGTGTTTTTAATTGAAGATCTTTATACTTTCTTATATTTTATTTGTACTTTTTATATTATTAATCTTTTATTTATTTTATTTCCCTAACAATTAAACTAGGAAACCCACTTTCACCTTGTTTATGCATCATTTCACTTTCATTTCTTGTTATTTACATCCACGAATACGATCGACCTCCGTTCCACAATAAGGGATTCAAGTTCGAGTGCTACTCTCTGGGCCATCTATCTTTATCCTTCGTCGCGTTCGCCAAATTTATTCGTGTTCGTTTGTGTTCGTGAACCGTTCGCGAACATGCTCATTTTCTTAATGAACGAACACGAACATAAAATCTCGTTCGGTAAGTGTTCATGAACCGTTCGTGAACACATTTGTTTCCTTACGAACGAACACGAACAAGGCCTTGTTCGTGTTCGTTCGGTTCGTTTACAGCCCTATGGACATGGTAACTATAAAGAAAATTATTTGTTATATATTGTTATATATTATACATATGTTAAAATAAGCATAATTCATGTCAACTGAGTATAATTTAAAATGAAACATGTTTAAAGTTCAAATATTCTGAATGCAAGTCCGACTAGTCTGAGTACAAGGTCGAGTAGTCCGAGTACAAGGCCGAGTAGGCCGATGTTGACCGATTTTGACCGATTTTGACTAATTAAAAGTCAACAAACCACGTTGACCGCCTAGACCGACTAGACCGACTCTTTCCGACTAGGTCCGACTAGGCGCCGACTAGGCCAACTAGGCGCCGAGTTTGACCGAGGCCGACTAATTGAGTCCGCCTAGGAGGAAGTCGCCTCGGAGGGGTTCCGAGGACTGAGTACTCGCCGAGTACTCGACCTTGGAATCCGACTTTTACAACACTGGCAACAAAGGAAGGTTGATTCGTTTACGGAGCCTTCAAGACACAGTTTTTTTTCATCGGCAGACGTGTATGGTGATTCACCCCTATTGGCACACAAGAGTCACACAACGAACCTACAAGGCACAACTCGTTTGTCGAGTCACAAAGTTATTGTGGTGAAACACCTTGGTTCATCGACGAGATTGCGAAAGGAGCTAGGAATTCGAAAACGAAAAGGAATGTGGCAAAATTGGAAGAGACACTAAAATTACCTTTGATGCCTGCCGTATAACTTAATATGTTCATGCACTTCAAACCGTTCATTCCACCTTGCTTCTATCCATACCTCAGTCACATACAAAATGTGCAGGGTGATGGTAATTGTGGGTTTCATTCTATAGCGGTCGGCTTATCGCTTCATGAGATGGAGTGGCCGTCAATACGGCGGGAGCTTATAGGTGAGTGCAGCCGGTACTACGAATTATGGAATACAATAAATGAAATTCAGTTTCATGAAGTTCAAAACTCATTAGATTAGGTCGGTATAGGCGTAGCACCTGGTGACAAGTGGCTACAAATTCCTTTCACGGGGTTGCTGATAGCGAACCGATGGAATGTCATTTTTCTCTTATTAAGCGACAGAGGTTGTGCTTCGTTTTTTCCCATGTTCAAAACAGCCGAAGATAGTATTTCTCATCAAATGGTCGCGCTTGTACATGTTAACAAGAACCATTTTATTCACGTCAGATTAGAAGGGGAACATCCAATGCCAACCCCGTCATGATAGTGGCGACAACCGACACAGAATACGCCAGCAAAGAGTTAGTATAAATTTTACCAGGAACGTTTTAACCAATATAATAAGATCGTTGATAAATACAAGACGAAGGAATTCGTGGATTTAGGTTGCCTATGAATTTAAAATGATGAACATACACGTTATATTAATGTTTTGGCAACTTGTTGAAATGGAACTTGAAAAAATGTTTAAAACGAAAATAGTATTGATGAAGGTTAACACATACCGACTGTGTCTTTGTCACTTCCGCATATAGTAATTTAAGAAAAATAAAAAATACTCAATAGTATACGGGCCGTATAAGAGTATACGACTCGTATACAAGACGAAAACTACGACCGTATATGATGTATACGAACGAATTAAAAATAATATAAGTTGTATACGGGTCGTATACCAGTTTACGACCCGTATACAGGTACAAAAGATCGTATAATATGTTATACGACCTCATATCCACCATACGACCTCAACATTCTCTAAAACTTCTATCGGTTTTCTCTCGGATCGTTCTTGGATAGCGTTCTTCGGCGTTTGTGACGTTTTCTTCTCGTTCTTCTATAACGATACGTTTTCATATAGTATACTTTCAGATTCCGTAACATGTTAGATTATGGTCTTGTATAGTAAATCGAATAGCGTACAAAGGCGTAACGATTAAGATTGTATGATTGAATTTGGAAAAAAAATTGACACTGAAATATACAACTGAATAATCATGAGTATACGATCGTATACATTGTATACGATCTTATAACCTTTGAATGTTCAAACTATATACGATCGTATACATTATATACGATCGTATAACGTTTGAATGTACAAACTATATACGATTGTATGTATACATTATATACGGTAGTATACATCTTGAATTTTCAAGCTAGATACGATCGTATACATTGTATACGATCGTATACTTCTTAAATACTCAAGCTATATACGATCGTACATAATGTATATGACCGTATATCCTTATATTTTATTCCTTGGTTGTTATATTTTTAGCGTATACGGGACGTATAATATGTGCGTATAGGAAACATATATCTGAGGTGTACGTAGTGTATACGTGCGTATAATACTTGCGCGTACGATACGTATACTTCATGTTTACGGATCGTGTACGAGATGTATAATACGTGTGTATACGAAACCTATACTTGATGTGTACGGATCGTATATGAGATGTATAATACGTTCGTATACAAGAATAGCAATCGTATAATACGTGAACGCTAATCGTATAATGATTTATGAGTTTTGATTGTTATTTTTATAGACGATATAGCTGAGTCATTAGGTGCTGCGGCACATAAACATCAGGGTCAGGGTCAGGGTCGGGGACTCGGACAGGAGGAGGATGAGGTTTTGCCCGATTTTATTGAGGTGGCGCAGTTTGTTCGCGACATCCCCCGAGGTACGGCTGCCTACAGATTTTTGGGCAGATTACGGGAGATGGAGCTGAATGCGCCCCGGACCATTGATATTGAGTTTTTGACCGAGATTGGATCGATCGGTCGGGTCCGAGAGTTCATGCCAGCCAACTCCCCGTGGGACCGTTTATTTGATGCCGCCGAAGAACGGGCCCACAGGGAGATTACTTTAGAGTTTTTATATACCTTTTCATTTACGGACACCCGGGGTGGGGGTTAGAGCATTTTTTGACGACACACGCGATATCTTTTACCCTTTGCGGGAAGAGTTATCGGATGACACTTACCGAGTTCGCTGTTGCCTTGGGTCTGTACTCACAGGAGTACTCAGAGTCCCAGGCATTTTTGGATGTGCCCATCAGTACCTCCATTGACGTGTTGTGGACTTGGTGGCGCACTATTGGGTCCAGAGAGTTCGTGATCCCCAAAGGCGCGGGCGAGTCGCTTTTATGACCCGTTACAACGATACCTAAATTGGTGTATCGCCCTGCCGATCGCCGGTCGTAATGATTGCAAGGAGTGGGTCGCCCAAAGTGACATTTTCTACTTGCACGACTTACTTATCGGGGGGGGGGCAACTTTGCGTACAAGTTGGCCGCATACTTCTCCGAGTACGCTTTTAAGCGTCCCTCTACCTACATCAATTGTGGGGGCTTCGTCACCCGTCTGGCAAAGCATTACCCTCGCGTCTTGTCCCCGCATGTGGCAAAGACTAGGACCGTATCACTCCAGCTTCATCGGGTTGGGAGGGCCACAACGTGCGCGATGGGTTTGGCTCGCGAGGTTGGGGGACACGGGGTGGTTTGGTCGTATGGTTAGGATGAGGGTCACGGGGGTAAGGGAGGCGGGGGATAGGGAGCCGGGGGGAGGGGGCGAGGGAGAGGGAGAGGGATGCGGAATCGTTATATTTATTAATTTTTACCAACGAATTGGTATTAGTTAAATGATACCATGACAAAGATGCCATCTAAAATTTAATTTTGGTAGTCCTTTGTTGACTAAACCAAACGTTCTTTTGGTTCTTGTAAATGGTATGACAAAAGATGCCTTCCATGTGCTAATAGTTTGTAATCATCAAATTTGATTACAAAACTTGTCATAGAGCCTGGACTAAAACAAGTAATGTTTATGGGTATCATTTTTTGTCTAAAGCCATTATTCTTTTTGGTTGTCATATGTTGACTAGACCAAATGTTTACAAGACTTGTAGTATCTTGTTTACTAAAGCAAACGATTTTAGAATCGTTTGTTTTGAATTGTGGAATCAATCCTTTGAATATAGAATTCATGATATTGAATTTACAAAATTCATTCATTTGTAGTTACTACCATTTTTGATTGAGTAAATCATTTTTAATTTCGATGATAGTTAATCGATTCTTGTTTGCATATGTTTATAAAAAAAACAGATGTTTCTAAAAATGTTTAAGGAGAGATTAACATAAATATTTCGAAGTAATTTAACAGTTAGAATAGAATATACCTTTCCTCCTTATCCGGCTAAGTAAATCTTTAAGTTGATTTTTCCAAGTGACCAACCCAACCAATTCTTCCCTACGGGCTTCTGCCTAAACGGTACTCTTATGTCTCCAGGGCTCCAGGTTTTGCAAAGTTTTAAAGATGAACATAATGCATAAAAAGGAAACTGATATTTTTATTCATAACTGTCTTCCCTAAGGAATAACTTCTTGATATTTACATAATACTCCCCTTTAGCAAGGAGACTACTCACTTACACACATATTTGTTACAAATGAAAAGTTGGAAAGGAAATGATACGAGAGATAAGGGATGCCTAAACTTAAAGAATTCAACTTCTTTATATAGTAGAAGTGAATTTTACAAAAGACCATTATAGCCCTTAATCAATCGTCATGGATGACGTTTATTTAATCGACAAACCCATGTGTTTGGTCTAGTTCTCGAGTGTCTTCATTTGAAGAATAGCTGCCTTTTTCAGCAGAGGTTTTGTTTTCTTCCGAAGAAGATGCTTTACAATATTCGCGCTGATGGTTTTCAAATGTGCGTTGTAACTTTTGGCAAAGCTGTTCTTTAGTGGCGGGGCCTGCTTCTATCTTATTGAAAATAATGCATTGCTCCATCCTTTCTAGAACTTCTTTTTCATGTAGGGGTAATAGAGTTCCACTATAGCTAGTAATTATACAGTTGGTGCTGCAATAATTTACTTTATTAAAGCTTCCTTGCTTTAATTTTTTTGTAGGTTATTTAGGATTTGTATAAATCCTTTTGTCCTAATATCTAGCCATTTTTCATAGTCTTCATAGTCTTCTTGTATAACCCTTGAAGGGTTGACTATTCTTGTTTTGGCAATACCAATTTCTAAATGATGGTAACTTGGAAAGGTTTTTCCTTGATACCAGTCAGGGAGTGTAGAACAACACTTGATGAAGATATTTGCATCTCTTGCAGCGGCAATTTTTTTTCGAAAATTTTTTATAGCTTTCTTCACTCCTTCGGATAAATTACTTATTTCAAGTAAATTAGGAGAAGGGTAACTGAACTTTGCTAATCCAGCAGAAAATGCTAGAGAAACTAGTTCTAGTCTTGCACCTGGACAAAAGATAATAAGACTTTTAGTAGCCTTATCTTCTGTGTAAATATATTCTAACTCGAAATCGTTTTGGCTTAGGGCTCTAGCCTTTGACCAAATTGTTCTGAGTTCGTCTAAAGATATAATATCTTTTTCTTCTTTCTCCTCTTTTATTGTTGGTTTCGAGAAAGTGTTACTGAATTCAATGACCCTTTCTTTTTTCTTGGGCTTCAAAGGTTCAGAAAAAATGGTTACCTTTAAATGTATTTTTTTTTTCCCGAAGTTTGCTGAATATCGGGTGGCTTTTGGTTGGGCTTGTAATAATGACCCCAAGTTTTTGAAGGGATAGTCAGTTTTGTCAACATAACTTTTGACTATAGATCAGTCTTCATAAATTCCTCTGTGTTCCCCATAAAAGATAACATAAAATCTTTATTTAAGATTTTCTGGTGTCTGAGTGACTTGAGAGTAACTTGGTCTGAGAGAAACCTTTTTAGTTTTTGGCAAACTGTCAGCCATCAACGGATTTGATGTGCCTTTACCAGAGCCGTTTGCTTCTGGGCTAGATGAAGATTTTAGTACTTCATTTACTCTATTTTTGCTTTTTTCCAAAGCAACATGAGTAAACGGACTTGATTTTTCTTTACCCTTCGTCGTTTGAGAGGGAATAGGTTTAGATTGTTTCCTCGCGGATTCCTACTCTGAATTAGCACTTGGTTCTAGACTTTCGTCATAGAGAGCTATTTGATCTTGAATAGCTTTTAATTTTATCAAAAAAAAAATTTCTTTGAGGTGCAAAACCTTTAAATTCTCCATATCTTTTTTAAGAATAAATCTTTCTTTTGTGAAAGTGATAGGTGATTCTTTGTTTGAAGGATGTGTGCTCCTTAAATAGGCATGGAAAGCATTTGAAGCATGTATTTTTTATTTTATGTTTTTTGAAAATCTCGTGTCAAGCAATCAGCCAGCACGTTTTTGGCCCCCTCAAGATGTTCAATGTCGAAAGAATATCTTGAAAACCACATCTGCCATCTGACAAGACAACCTTGTTTGTTATCTCCAGAAAATTTTGTTTTCAGAAAATAAGTAAAATTTTTATTATCTATCATGACTAGAAATTTTACAGAAGTAAGATAAATAGAAAATTTAGAAATGGCGTTTTTTACCGCAAGTAGTTTTTTTTTATTACTGTGGTAATTTCTTTCGGCTTGTTTAAAGCTCCCAGAAGTATACTTACATATTTCTTCCTTTTCGGTTGTTCTGGCCTTCAAAACTCCTCCCCAATAATCGTGAGAAGCGTCTGTTTCAATGATTAAAAATTCATTTTCCTTTGGAAGATAAAGTTTTCGAAAACTGGTTAAGTTTTTCTTTATCTTTTTGATATAGTTTGTATCGGATTGTTTCCATTCCCATATGTAATCCTTTTTTAATTTTACCTGTAAAGGTTTCCTAAGTTCTGCGAGTTTAGGAATATAACTCTCAGCATAGGTTAACCTACCTAAAAATCTTTGAAGATGTTTTTTATCTTCTAAAGTATCTGGGAATTTGTGTAAATTTTCCAGTATATGTTTTTGTGGACAATGAGTCCCTTGATCTATTTTGAGACCTAAAAAGTTTATCTTTGTTTTAAAAAGATTAGCTTTCTTTTTTGATAAAATAATTCCATATTTTTCAATTGTTTTTTAAAACTGATAAAATATGAAAATAGTGTTTATCTTCAGAGTTTGAGAAAACTATAATATCGTCGACATAGACGGTACAGTAATTTTCTAAACCTCTTAAAGCATTTTGCATATGTTTTTGAAATATGCTCGGTGTTTGTTTTAATCCAAAAGGAACTACCTTCCATTGATAATGACCATCTGGACATGTGAATGCGGTTAATAACTGAGATTCTTCATCTAACAGTATCTGCCAGAAACCATTTTTGCAGTCGAAACTAGAAAAATAGGTTTTTCCTCTCAAAAGAGTTAATAATTCCTGCATACAAGGAAGATTATGGCTGTCACCTTTAGTAACTGCATTAATTGCTTTGTAATTTACAACCATGTGCTTTTTTCCTCTTCTTTTTTTAGCTTCATTTTCAACTAAGAATGCTGGAGACATGTGAGGTGATTTACTTGGAATAATTAAATTTTATATCAAGTAATTCCTTAATCTATTTATTAAATTCTTCTCTGTCCTATGGACAATATTTCATAGGTTTTACCCTAATAACAGTTTTAGGATTTGTTAGTTCTATTGATGCTTTCATCCATTTTTTGGACTTTTCAGGATCAACAGGATTTTCTAAACAAACCTTTTCAAGTAGTTCTTCAATTTTTTGAAACTTTTGTATTTCAAGTAAAAATATTCTTTCCGGTTTTATAACCTCTTGAACAATATTAGTTCCAGGAATCTGTTTTATCTTTGAATCTTTTTTCATGGATTCAAGAAAATTTGGTTTTTCGATTTGAAAAGCTTTTGTAACTTTTTTAATCAAAATCATTTCTTGATTAAGATAAAAGGATACTCTGTTTAACCATTGAGTCAAAGGTTCATAAAGTTGACAGAAATTATTTTCAAGAAGTAAATCCATACCTGAGTCTTGTTGATAGATAGTAGGAATGGTAAATGGTTATTCAGAAAAATAAATTATAAGATTTCTACAAACCTTATCCAATTTAATGACTTCTTTGTTAGCAATAATTGCCTTAATATCTTTGGGAGTGTTTTCCCATAGATCATCAGGAATTACATGTTTGCTTGCTAAACAAAGACTTGCCCATGTATCTACATAACAATGTAGAGCAATTGTTTTATATCCTTTGAAAAATATTTTTCCTTTGATATAAATTGAATTTGGATTAGTTATATTTGAATATGCTAATTCAAAACAATGAGTTTGTTTATGATTCTCATCCCCCCAACTAAAAGAGTGGTTAGAATTCTTTATTCCATCCGACGATGGGAATTTTCATTAAGTAGGCATCAATCCAAGAATGGAATTCACCTGTGCCTAATTTATATAAATTTGTTTCATAAAGACAAGTAAAGTCGTCAGTTGTGCTTTAGCAAGATTTTGTCTTGCTTTTTCTACAACAGTTAAAACAAAGACTTCATCAAAGGAACAACTTGGAATAAAGATTTGCATGGTGAGGATCTTTTTGATCAAATAATAAATGCAATATACATGATGTTTTTAGGTCTTGACTTCATGACAGATAAAGACCGAGAAAATCAAAAGTTGCTAGAAAAAGCAAGACAAAATCTTGCTAAAGCACGACTTTGTGATACATGTCATTTAGACGACTTTACTTGTCTTTATGAAACAAATTTATATAAATTAGGCACAGGTGAATTCCATTCTTGGATTGATGCCTACTTAATGAAAATTCCCATCGTCAGAGATAAGGTAAAAGAACGATTGAATAAAGAATTCTAACCACTCTTTTAGTTGGGGGGATGAGAATCATAAATAAACTCATTGTTTTGAATTAGCATATTCAAATATAACTAATCCAAATTCAATTTATATCAAAGGAAAAAGCTTTTTCAAAGGATATAAAACAATTGCTCTACATTGTTATGTAGATACATGGGTAAGTCTTTGTTTAGCAAGCAAGCATGTAATTCCTGATGATCTATGGGAAAACACTCCCAAAGATATTAAGGCAATTATTGCTAACAAAGAAGTCATTAAATTAGACCAGGTTTGTAGAAATCTTATAATCTATTTTTCTAGAGAACCATTTACCATTCCTACTATCTATAAAAGAATGATTTTGATTAAAAAAATTACAAAAGCTTTTCAAATCGGAAAACAAGATTTTCTTGAATCCATGAAAAAAGATTCAAAGATAAAACAGATTCCTGGAACTAATATTGTTCAAGAGGTTATAAAACCGGAAAGAATATTTTTACTTGAAATACAAAAGTTTCAAAAAATTGAAGAACTACTTGAAAAGATTTGTTCAGAAAATCCTATAGATCCTGAAAAGTCCAAAAAATGGATGATAACATCAATAGAACTAACAGATCCTAAAACTGTTATTAGGGTAAAACCTATGAAATACAGTCCACAGGACAAAGAAGAATTTAATAAACAGATTAAGGAATTCCTTGATTTAAAATTAATTATTCCAAGTAAATCACCTCACATGTCTCCAGCATTCTTAGTTGAAAATGAAGCTGAAAAAAGAAGAGGAAAAAAGCACATGTTTGTAAATTACAAAGCAATTAATGCAGCTACTAAAGGCGACAACCATAATCTTCCTTGTATGCAGGAATTATTAACTCTTTTGAGAGGAAAAACCTATTTTTCTAGTTTCGACTGCAAAAATGGTTTCTGTCAGGTACTGTTAGATGAAGAATCTTAGTTATTAACCGCATTCACATGTCCAGATGGTCATTATCAATGGAAGGTAGTTCCTTTTGGATTAAAACAAGCACCGAGCATATTTCAAAGACATATGCAAAATGCTTTAAGAGGTTTAGAAAATTACTGTACCGTCTATGTCGACGATATTATAGTTTTCTCAAACTCTGAAAATAAACACTATTTTCATGTTTTATCAGTTTTAAAAACAATGAAAAATATGGAATTATTTTATCAAAAAAGAAAGCTAATCTTTTTTTAAAAAAAAAAGATAAACTTTTTAGGTCTCGAAATAGATCAAGGGACTCATTGTCCACAAAAACATATATTGAAAAATTCCCAGATACTTTAGAAGATAAAAAATATCTTCAAAGATTTTTAGGAAACCTTTACAGGTAAAATTAAAAAAGGATTACATATGGGAATGGAAACAATCCGATACAGACTATATCAAAAAGATAAAGAAAAACTTAACCAGTTTTCCAAAACTTTATCTTCCAAAAGGATTACATATGTAAGTATACTTCTGGGAGCTTTAAACAAGCCGAAAGAAATTACCACAGTAATGAAAAAGAATTACTTGCGGTAAAAAACACTATTTCTAAATTTTCTATTTATCTTACTCCTGTAAAATTTCTAGTCAGGACAGATAATAAAAATTTTATTTATTTTCTGAAAACAAAAATTTCTGGAGATAACAAACAAGGCCGTCTTGTCAGATGGCAGATCTGGTTTTCAAGATATTCTTTCAACAGTGAGCATCTTAAGGGGGCCAAAAACGTGCTGGCTAATTGCTTGACACGAGATTTTCAAAAAACATATAATAAAAAATACATGCGTCAAATGCTTTCCATGCCTATTTAAGGAGCACACATCCTTCAAACAAAGAATCACCTATCACTTTTACAAAAGCAAGATTTATTGTTAAAAAATATAAGGAGAATTTAAAGGTTTTACGCCTAAAAGAAAAAAATTCTTTTAATAGAATTAAAAGCTATTCAAGATCAAATAGCTCTCTATGACGAAAGTCTAGAACCAACTGCTAATTCAGAGCAGGAATCCGCAAGGAAACAATCTGAATCTACTCCCTCTCAAACGGCGAAGGATAAAGAAAAATCAAGTCCGTTTACTCCTGTTGCTTTGGAAAAAAGCAAAAATAGAGTAAATGAAGTACTAAAATCTTCATCTAGCCTAGAAGCAAACGACTCTGGTAAAGGCACATCAACTCCGTTGATGGCTGACAGTTTGCCAAAAACTGAAAAGGTCTCTCTCAGACCAAGTTACTCTCAAGTCACTCAGACACCAGAAAATCTTAAATAAAGATTTTATGTTATCTTTGATGGCGAACACAGAGGAATTTATGAAGACTAGTCTATAGTCAAAAGTTATGTTAACAAAACTGACTATCTCTTCAAAAAAATTGGGTCATTATTACAAGCCCAACAAGAAGCCACCCGATATTCAGCAAACTTCGGGAAAAAAGAAATACCTTTAAAGGTAACCATTTTTTCTGAACCTTTGAAGCCTAAGAAAAAAGAAAGGGTCGTTGAATTCAGGAACACTTTCTCAAAACCAAAAATAAAGAAGAGAAAGAAGAAAAAGATATTATATATTTAGACGAATTCAGAACAATTTGGTCAAAGGCTAGAGCCCTAAGCCAAAACGATTTCGAGTTCGAACATATTTACACGGAAGATAAGGCTACTAAAAGTCTTATTATCTTTTGTCTAGGTGCAAGCCCAGAACTAGTTCTCTAGCATTTTTTGCTGGATTAGCAAAGTTCATTTACCCTTCTCCTAATTTACTTGAAATAAGTAATTTATCCGAAGGAGTGAAGAAAGCTATCAAAAATTTTCGAAAGAAAATTGCCGCTGCAAGAGATGCAAATATCTTCATCAAGTGTAGTTCTACACTCCCTGACTGGTATCAAGGAAAAACCTTTCCAAGTTACCATCATTTAGAAATTGGTATTGCCAAAACAAGAACAATCAACCCTTCAAGGGTTATAAAAGAAGACTATGAAAAATGGCTAGATATTAGGACAAAAGGATTTATACAAATCCTAAATAACCTACAAAAAATTAAAGCAGTAAGATTTAATAAAGTAAATTATTGCAGCACCAACTGCATAATTACTAGCTATAGTGGAACTCTGTTACCACTACATGAAAAAAAAGTTCTAGAAAGGATGGAGCAATGCATTATTTTCAATAAGATAGAAGTAGGCCCCGCCACTAAAGAACAGCTTTGCCAAAAGTTACAACGCACATTTGAAAACCATCAGTGCGAATATTGTAAAGCATCTTCTTCTGAAGAAAACAAAACCTCTGCTGAAAAAGGCAGCTATTCTTCAGATGAAGACACTCGAGAACTGGACCCAACATACGTGTTTGTCGATTAAATAAACCTCATCCATGACGGTTGATTAAGGGCTATACTGGTCTTTTGTAAAATTCACTTCTACTATATAAAGAAGTTGAATTCTTTAAGTTTAGGCATCCCTTATCTCTCGTATCATTTCCTTTCTAACTTTTCATTTGTAACAAATATGTGTGTAAGTGAGTAGTCTCCTTGCTAAAGGAGAGTATTATGTAAATATCAAGAAGTTCTTCCTTAGGGAAGAACAGTTATGAATAAAAATATCAGTTTCCTTTTTATCCATTATGTTCATCTTTAAAATTTTGCAAAACCTGGAGCCCTGGAGCCATAAGAGTACCGTTTAGGCAGAAGGCCGTAGGGAAGAATTGGTTGGGTTGGTCACTTGGAAAAATCAACTTAAAGATTTACTTAGGCGGATAAGGAGGAAAGGTATATTCTATTCTAACTGTTAAATTACTTCGAAATATTTATGTTAATCTCTCCTTAAGCATTTTTATAAACATCTGTTTTTTATAAACATATACAAACAACAATCGATTAACTATTATCGAAATTAAATGATTTACTCAATCAAAAATGGTCGTAACTACAAATGAATGAATTTCGTAAATTCAATATCATGAATTCTATATTCAAAGGATTGATTCTACAATTCAAAACAAACGATTCTAAAATCGTTTGCTTTAGTAAACAGGATACTACAAGTCTTGTAAACATTTGGTCTAGTCAATATATGACAACCAAAAAGAATAATGGCTTTAGACAAAAAATGATACCCATAAACATTACTTGTTTTAGTCTAGGCTCTACGATAAGTTTTGTAATCAAATTTGATGATTACAAACTACTAGCACATGGAAGGCATCTTTTGTCATACCATTTAGTAGAACGAAAAGAACGTTTGGTTTAGTCAACAAAGGACTACCAAAATTAAATTTTAGATGGCATCTTTGTCATGGTATCATTTAACTAACACCAATTCGTTGGAAAAAATTAATTTGGTCGTATGGTGAGGATGAGGGTCACGGGGATGAGGGAGGCGGGGGAGAGGGAGCCGGGGGGGGGGGGGGGGGACGGATAGGGAGGCGAGGCCGGGGGACACGAAGTACAGGGGGCGGGCGATGATGCCGTCGATATATCACAGGTAGCTGCGTAGGATGTACACGGTGATCGCCCGTACGATCGACGGAGCGTGAGACCTCGTGTGACGCCTCCACTGGGGGTGGAGGAGAGACTCGCTCAGTCGAGTCGGATGTAGCTGCCATACGGGTAGATTTAGCTACTGTCAGGGGGGATGTACAGTGGATGGTCGAGGCGATTATGACTATACATTCTGGTGCGCCCTACCTCCACGAGCTGGCGTTGCACCACCACCACAACCACCATCGCCATAGCTGCTTATTGTATTTTTTATTTTTTTTATTTTACGTTTGAAACATTGTAAAAATTTATCTTTTTGTTTGTTTTTGATGTAAAACATTGTAAATATTAATCTTATGTTTAGATGTAAAGTTGTTTGTTTAATAATTGTTGTCGTAGTGTTTATCATAATCATATCACATATTTATCGTTTTACAAAGTGGAAACTTATTAAACATTATTAGTACGTTTAACTACAAACTCGTAACATAATCCGATATATCTAAATAATATGCAAACACTATTTAAAGAATTACTAAACTTATTAAACGGTTTTCCGATTGCACCAAAAATTAACTATTCTATACGGGTTTCCGATTGCATCAAAAATTAACTTTTCTGTACGGGCTATACGGGTCGTATAACCTTATACGACCCGTATACAGATTTTAAAACTAAAAAACCATATCAAACCTGTGAAACAAAATTATGCAGACCATATAACATTATATTGCTCGTATACAACCCTATACAGCTCGTATAAAGCTATACGGCCCGTATACATGTAAAACTAGGGCTGTAAACGAACCGAACGTTCAGCGAACAGTTCGTGAACCGTTCGGCGAGAAGTTCGTTTATGTTCGTTCGTTTAATAAACGAACGAACATGAACAAGAAATTTCGTTCGATTAGTTAAATGAACGAACATGAACAGAGGTCGCGTTCGTTCGATTGCGTTCGTGAACGTTCGGTAAGGTGTTCGTGAACGTGTTCGTGAACATGTTCATGAACATTCGTTGATTTGCGTTTGTTTATGTTCGTATGTTTGTGTTTTAGTTGAAGATCTTTGTATTTTTTTATATTTTATTTGTACTTTTTATATTATTAAACTTTTATTTATTTTATTACCCTAACAATTAAACTAGGAAACTCACTTTCACCTTGTTTATGCATCATTTCCCTTTCATTTCTCATTATTTACATTGGCGAATACGATCGACCTCCGTTCCACAATAAGGGATGCAAGTTCGAGTGCTAGTCTCTGGGCCATCTATCTTTATCCTTCGTCGCGTTCGCCAAATTTATCTGTGTTTGTTTGTGTTCGTGAACCGTTCGCGAACACACTCATTTCCTTAATGAACGAACACGAACATAAAATCTCGTTCGGTAAGTGTTCATGAACCGTTCGTGAACACATTTATTTCCTTAACGAACGAACACGAACAAGACCTTGTTCGTGTTCGTTCGGTTCGTTTACAGCCCTATGTAAAACAAACAACACATTCCCCCACATTAAATTCTGTGCATTAACATTCTATAAGAGCCCGTTTAACATTATACCCGGCCTAGGGATGTGAAAATAAGATTATAGGGGTGTGTAAATAAAACAACCTAAAATAATCTAAAAAAACATATGATTGATCGGAAAGGAGTTAAGAACACAGGCACCCACTACCAATGATTGGGGAGACAATCTTACAGTCATGTGGTTGTGACACGGCAGCCACCACCACAAGAAAAGTAACCCATTACGCATATATCATAAAACAATATTCAACACATTTATTTAAATAATACATACGGAGTATATGGTTAGCTAAACGTAACTCTGTACGCTAAACAACATAAAGATGAAAGGAATCATTTAAAGGCAAATAAATGCATATAAATTGGGAAAAAAGTGGTCTACCATAAGTGTATAAAATCAGAGAGAATGTTATATTATATAAAAAGAGGGTTCTAAATTAACTTTATTAAAACACCTATGAGATTGTAACCTTTTGTATGTCTAGTACCTTCCACAAATTAAATTTAAAGTATTCTTTAACATTTAAAGAAACACATAAGACAGCATCTTTATATCTTTCAGCATAACTAATTAATTCAAGGAAAAATTACAGTTTTCGTCCTTTATGTTTGTATCAGATTACAATAGATGACCTTTAACTTCAATAATTACAGTCACAGTCCTTTATTTGGAAAACCCATTACACTCTAGGTCCTTTAATACAAACCAGGTTAAAAATTTCAGTTAAATATATCATTTGCTTTTCATATGAGGGTATGTTAGTAATTTTACCTATTATATTAATTAACAATTAACAATTTATACTAGACATCCTCTTTCACTCTCTCTACACTCATCCATATCCCCTGTAACCTAAAGTTTCACCGCAACCCCAACCACCACTCCAGCGCCACTGCCACGATGACCACCTAAACGCCTTACCAGTCACCACCACCACTCCGGCCACCACCTAAACGCCTCACCACCACCACTTCGACCAACAGCATTGAAACCCCCAACCATTGTAGACCTCGACCGTTGATTCCTGTATCCGAGATCAGATTCAACCATTGATTCTCATGGAGAATAAACTATTTTCGTTGATTGTTGCAGATTCAGCCCAGATCTACCACTCAGGTTCGAATCGCATCTCCACCAACCCAAAGGGGTGCCGATTGGGTTGACCAAGCAGGAGGATCAGATATGAGAAATTGGTGAGTGGTTTTCAATTAAATGTTACCAGATTTGGTTGGTGCCAATTCACGCCAATTCACCATGACCACCACCTAGGTTTAGAGGACATGAACTATTTTGACTTGGAAATTTGGTGGGTGTTTTATACTTAAAGTTTGTTTTTTTAATTGGGTATTATACTTGAGAAATGCATATGTTGCATTTAGAAGGGTACATGGACTGTTTTGGGAAGTAAATTATGATTTTTGGATAGGTAAATGGGAAATTTTGCATTTTTTGTTAACTGTATGGGAAATGGGATCCTTTAATTTAGCCTTTTTAAATGATTTTAAAGGTGTTTAACTGTCGGGGTGGCGCTGCCGCCGTGGCTCTGCCACAAGGGTGGTGGTGGCCGGCATTTTCTAGAGAGAGGGAGAGATATGAGAGAGAAGAAAGAGTAAGGGGACTTGGTTTGGGTTGTGTGTGGTTGTAAAGATGAAAGAAATAAAAAGATATTTTGTACTGTATATAGTAGTAAAATTGCTAACATACCCTTATGTGAATGGCACATATCATACTTAACTGAAATTTTTAACCTGGTTTGTGTTAAAGGACCTAGAGTGTAATGGGTTTTCCAAATAAAGGACTGTGACTGTAATTATTGAAGTTAAAGGTCATCCATTGTAATCTGATATAAACATAAAGGACGAAAACTGTAATTTACCCTTAATTCAATTTCTTTTTTTCTTTTTTTCTTTTTTTCTTTTTTACAAAGTAGGTTCTTGAAAATCTAGAATCAATTTGACGGCGTACGTTAATCATTTAACCAGCGTACGTTAGCAAAAGGGGTAAGAGATACGCCTTCCGACAAAAAGCAAAGCATGATAACAACCTAAACAAGAGTCCAAAAGCACTAACCTGCACGGCGGGTGAAGTTAACCCAAGGATACGAATCTTAGCCCGTACATCACCCAAGATCCGAAGCTCAACCCGATCATTAATCGCAGCATCTTTCAACAACTCATCAGCATCCGCCTGCATCAAATTCACCCGATCCACCAACACCGTCGTCTGCACCAGCCGTACGCTATGTGACGGCTGGTAAAACCCCGGGACCACACCCCTACCTAACGGAATCCCGCGGTACATGATAGTAAACGTGGACTCGTCGTACTTGATCCCTACCTAAATAAGGAATGAAAAAAATATAACGTGGTCAATGTGATTTATTGATTGTATAATAATTACACTTTACCACAAAATTAACATACTCTTAAATATTTCACTTCACACCACCATGGTCTCGTCCCATGCGGGACCATAATATTTCACTTCACAGCACCATGGTCCCGTCCCATGCGGGACCATAATTACGGTTTGTATTTCATACAAGCGTAGCGTATTTATATTAGAGATATCAAAGTAAAAAAAGTATTTTAAATATTATACGAATATTTACTTTACTTAATATTATACTATACCTTGTTGTCGTTCTTTGCGGTAAATATCATGCGAATAGCGAGCGAGAGCGAGGCGCCGGGGGCGGAATTGACAGCGGCGAAGGGCGGAGTAGTGGCGGAGAAAGGGGTAGGTGTGGCGGCGAGGTTGATGTACTGGATGCCGACTTGTTGGAGAGTGAAGTGAGGTTTTCTGGGTTTAACGGCGAGGAAGATGACGAGGACGAGGGCGAGGGCGAGGAGAGCGAGGAAGGAGAAGAGGAGTAAGAGGCAGCAGCAGCAGCCTTTGAGAGAGGCGGAGGAGGAGCCAGTGGTGGCGGAGTATGGATAGTAGTGGTGGTTGTTGTGGTGGTTTGGGTTGTTGGTTGTGGTAATGGTGGTACCAGAGGTCATAGTTTTGGTTAACGGCGGTGGTGGTTTGCTGTTAAGTATCTGTGGAAGAAGTAACGCCGGCCGGAACCTACTTCCTCCGTCTCCACTGTGCTGACCGACGGTGTTTGTGGTGGTGGAGGAGAGAGACGGAGTGGAGTTAGTTGGGGGATTTTTTTGTGTCTAGAGTTGTAATGTATTATTGTGTGGAATTTCTAAGTTTTATTCGTTATTAGTTTTCCTATAATAGTATTAAAGTAGTGAAATTTTTTTGATTGGTGTGATTGGAAATATTGTTAATATTGCTTATAGTGTTATAAAACCTAACTAGTTATTTTCATCCCGTGCGTTGCGGCTGAACTCAATAACTACAAAAGGCGTGTCAGCAACGGCAAACAGATATTGAATATCAAAACATAAATAAAATGACGTGGTAAGGTTAGTCACTCAGTCATAAAAAACGATTTTAAATAGCCTAATATATAATAATAGGGCCCACACGTCCTACACATTGGAAATTCGGTTGTTTTCAGTTCAGTTATTACGTTGCTAACACGTTAAAATATTGATGAGCTCGGTACCGGTAACGGCAGCGAAAGTACCGATCCGGAAAATCATCGAAATTAGGTACCGGCACCGAAAATGCTCGGTACAATACGGTATGGTATTTGAAGGTAAAAAATCAATAAATAAAGGTATGGTGCTAGACCGGTGTCGAACCAAAAGTAACGATTCTGAAAACGCCAAATGGTGGGTACCAAATTGGTACCGAAAATGATTTGGCATAGTAAATTTGGTACCGATACGATATCGGTTCGTTTACAGGATTTGATACGATTTGCTCATCAATATTCTAAATATCCAAGTTAATTTTACATGCTACAATTCATTCATTACAGAAAAAGACAAAAAAGAAAGCAAAATAAGTTGTTGTGTATATAAAAACTCATTTAAACGAAATACAGTTTACTTACTGTGTGTATGAAAAGTAATCTAAACGGTGCAATTACTTGCATTGTTGCGTTGCTACAGGATTTGATGAGCTCGTTACCAACCGTTACCGGAATCCCCAAAAGTGGGTACCAGTACCGAAATACCTAGTATGGTACGGTTCGGTACTGGTCGGTACAAGTACGGCACCGGTATTTGAGGGTAAAAACCGGTAAATACCTGTGCAGAACCGATACCGAAAATACACCGGTTTAGTAAATTTGAGACCGGTACCGATACCCGATACCATTTTAAATAATTCTAAAACTACTGTTCATTCAACTTCTTTTTTATTATATATAAATTATATCAATATAAATTATGGTGTCGGTATTGATTTTATTTGGTGGGTATTTGTTTGATTCGATAACCTATAACGGTATAATACTGGTATTTGATATAGTTTACGCTGCTAAATATTACTTTATTTTAAATACACAAAAAGTTTGAAAAAAAAAGTTAAAATTAACTTTGTATATAGAATTTTTACAAAGTTAACGAAAAAGTTATTAGAGAAAAACTCAAACTAGACAATAAACAACCACCCGATCATATTCATCTGCACTATGTGTCTACACATTAATTCAGAAGGAAATTCAATAAATCTGGAAAAAGGCTCTTGTGGGAATCGAACTCGGGTCCTTATGGTTTCTAAGCCGTAGCATCACTAGACTATAATGTCATAGACAAGCAATAAACAAATATTTAAAAAAAACCTATATATTATTGTTGGTATTGTATATATAGATAAATCTCTTTTGAAAATATATTTGTATTTATATAGAACATCTATTTTTCTTTGGATTTTTAACGTAAAGCATTTTATTAGTATCCTTTTACGAACACACGTATAAAACATTTATGTGTTCTGATTTGGGTTTCATATTTTGTTTACTAATTAATTTACATGAGCATCAGAACTAGAGTTGGTGTTTCGTTTTGGGGTGCAGACAAACCGATAAAATCTGGGGTGTTCAAAACCGAATATCCAAAATTTTCAGATAGCTGGTTTCGCTAGCGAATGCGTATCTGAAGTTTTAGATAATGAATCAGATATTCGAATATCCATTTTTTATTTTATTTTTTATTTATTTGAAACCGGATATTTCGGATATCCACATATAAGTTTTCGGATATCCGAATATATTTTCGGATAATTCGGATATTGTCAGATATTCGAAATATATTTCAGATACACGAAATTGTTTTTTTATAAATATTAGAATATTTCGGATATCCGAAATTTTTTATATCACTATCTGAATCCGAAATAATCGGATATCCGAGTTTTTCGATAGTTCGGATTCAAATATCGGATAGTTTTGAACACCAACCATCAACTTAAATATATCATATATATAAGTACCACACAACGTTAATGAACACTACTAACTATGTGATTTTTAAATACACATTTGCTTTAATATGTCGATGTTAGGGTTCTCTTGAATTGGGCATGTATGTGTTTTAAGTTTTGCATTAAGTTTTTCGATGAACAGATTAGGGGATAAGGCTAACTAAAGTTATTCTTTTCATATTTATAAGGGGGTCTAGGCGCCTAGATAAGCCACAACGGGTAAACCAACACACTGCCATTGGTGGTGCAGGTATGGGCGGGGCGGCGGGCATGGGTTGGGTTAGCTTCTTGCCGATGGGTTAATGTATTTTTGTTGATTTTTTTATTAGTAAAGGAAGGGTGGTGAAGGTGAGATGATGGAGGTTGTTGAAGAAGATGATTGTTTGGGTTTTTATTTTTAAAAAATTATGTTTTTATTTTTTTAGTATTCTATAATTTAATGTTTTATATTTTTATAAAATAGAGATTAATTCATTTGTAAAAACTTAATTTTAAACTTTATAAAAAATTAGAAATGCATAAATTTTAATTTTTAGGAAATTATTAATTTTTATTTTTAAGATTGTATTAATTTATGTGTTAATTTATCGTAATATTAAAATAGGAACAAATAAAGAGGGTCACCGGATTAAGTGACACCACTACATAGGGTAGGAGAGGGTAATGAATGGTCTAAGTGACGTGACGAGTAGACTAGTGTAAGGTTGGAGAACTCGCTAGTCGCTAGTGTAAACAACAATAATATGAACGCGGAAAAGAACTTGAAAACCAAGTAAAGCGACAAAACGTGGAGAAAAGTATTATTAACCCAAACCAAAATGATTTCCCCCAGAAACCTTTTGATCTTACAACTTGTAAGATCAAGAATGAACAAGTGTTCAATATAATCAACTGATAACACGATCAGCTGATGAACATACACAGAAATAGCAGAATCACGTAGGATTCGAACAAGGAGAAAACTCAGACTCTTCGAGAGAGAACCAGATGAACAAAACAGAAGAATAATAACTCTCTCTAACAACAAACCCTAACTATCACTTATATATCAGCCCATAAACACTTACACTTAGACCCCTTGCAATGTAACACAAAGAACCTTGAATATCAAGCAGAGATGATCGCAGCCCTTATTCTTTTTGCACATTTACATTTAAGCCCCTCCTGCACATTGCAAGTTACACTGAAGCCCTTCAAATATAATATCTGCACACAAACAGCCTTAAACAACCCATTAGTAATAATTAACAAATATTTCTCAACATATGAATTAATATTATTATCCCATTTTAACATCCCCATCATTCATATGTGAGAACCAATTGACCAACATTCATATGTGAGAACCAATTGACCAACTTCAATTTTGTACATATCAGCTCATGTTGTGCAGTACTACTCAAACTAAACAATAAACAACCACCCGATCATATTCATCTGCACTATGTGTCTACACATTAATTCAGGAGAAAATTAAATAATTCTGGAAAAAGCCTCTTGTGGGAATCGAACCCAGGTCCTTATGGTTTCTAAGCCTTAGCGTCACTAGACTATAATGTCATAGACAAACAATAAACAATTTTTTTAAAAAAAATCTCTATATCATTGTTGGTATTGTATATATAGATAAATCTTTTTGAAAATATATTTATATTTATATAGAACTTATATTTTTCTTTGGATTTTGAACATAAAGCATTTTATTAGTTTCCTTTTACGAACACACGTATAAAACATTTATGTGTTCTGATTTGGGTTTCATATTTTGTTCACTAATTAATTTACACGAGCATCAGAACTAGAATAGGTGTTTCATTTTGGGTGCACACAAACCAATCAAAACTAGGGTGTTCAAAACCGAATATCCGAAATTTTCAGATAGCTAGTTTTGCTAGCGAATGCGTATCCGAAATTTTAGATAATGAATCGGATATTTGAATATCCATTTTTTTATTTATTTGAAACCGGATATTTCGGATATCCACGTATAAATTTTTGGATATCCGAATATATTTTCAGATAATTCGGATATTGTCAGATATATGAAATATATTTCGGATTGAATTTTTTTTTATAAATATTAGAATATTTCGGATATCCGAAATTTTTTAAAATCACTATCTGAATCCGAAATAACCGGATATCCGAGTTTTCCGGTAGTTCGGATTCAAATATCGGATAGTTTTGAACACCAACCATCAATTAAAGTATTTCACATATATAAGTACCACACAACGTTAATGAACACTACTAAACATATGTGAATTTTAAATACACATTTGCTTTAATATGTCGATGTTAGGGTTCTCCTGAACCGGGCATGTATGTGTTTTAAGTTTTGCATTAAGTTTTCGATGAACGGATTAGGGGATAAGGCTAACTAAAGTTATTCTTTTCATATTTATATGGGGTCGAGGCGCCTGGATAAGCCACAACGGGTAAACCAACACACTGCCACCGGCGGTGCAGGTACGGGCGGGGCAGGGCGGGGCGGGGCGGCGGGCATGGGTTAGGTTTGCTTCTTGCCGATGGGTTAAGGTATTTCTGTTGATTTTTTTTTATTAGTAAAGGAAGGGTGGTGAAGGTGAGATGATGGAGGTTGTTGAAGAAGATGATTGTTTGGGTTTTTATTTTTAAAAAAATATGTTTTTATTTTTTTTTAAATATTCTATAATTTAATGTTTTATATTTTTATAAAACAGAAATTAATTCATTTTTAAAAACTTAATTTTTAACTTTATAAAAAATTTAGAAATGCATAAATTTTAATATTTAGGAAATTATTAATTTTTATTTTTAAGAATGTATTAATTTATGTGTTAATTTATCGTAAAATTAAAATAGGAACAAATAAAGAGGGTCACCGGATTAAGTGACGCCACTACATAGGCTAGGAGAGGGTAATGAATGGTCTAAGTGACGTGACGAGTAGACTAGTGCAAGGTTGGAGAACTCGCTAGTAGCTAGCGTAAACAACAATAATATGAACGCGGAAAAGAACAAGAACACCAAGTAGAGTGACAAAACGTGGAGAAAAGTATTATTAACCCAAATCAAAACGATTTCCCCCAATAAACCTTTTGATCTTACAACTTGTAAGATCAAGAATCAACAAGTGTTCAATATAATCAACTGATAACACGATCAGCTGATGAACATACACAGAAATAGCAGAATCACGCAGGATTCGAACAAGGAGAAAACTCAAACTCTTCGAGAGAGAACCAGATGAACAAAACAGAAGAATAACAACTCTCTCTTACAACAAACTCTAACTCTCACTTATATATCAGCCCATAAACACTTACACTTAGACCCCCTGCAATGTAACACAAGGAACCTTGAATATCAAGTAGAGATGATTGCACCCCTTATTTTTTGCACATTTACATTTAAGCCCCTCCTGCACATTGCAAGTTACGCTGAAGCCCTTCAAATATAATATCTGCACACAAACAGCCTTAAAAAACCCAGTAGTAATAATTAACAAATATTTCGCAACATATGAATTAATATTATTATCTCATTTTAACATCCCCCCATCATTCATTTGTGAGAACCAATTGACCAACTTCAATTTTGTACATATCAGCTCATGTTCTGTAGTACTTAAACCCTTCGTAAAAATATCAGCTAATTGATTCTCAGAATCAGTTTTATCAGGTTCAATAATACCTGCAACAACTTTTTCTCTCAAAAAGTGTAAGTCAATCTCAAAATGCTTGGTACGTTCGTGAAACACATTATTCTCAGCTATGGAAATAGCAGATTGACTATCACAAAATACCTTTATAGGTAATTCACAAACAACTTTTAACTCTTTTAAAATATTTACAATCCACAATAGTTCACAACTAGAAGAACACATTGCCCTTATTCTGCTTCGACAATTGACATGGACACAACGTGTAACATTCCCATTTTTATCATATAAGAATTATAGGTTAATTAACCACTAGTAACTAGTAACTAGTTTATTTTTAATATAATTATTCGACCCAAATAGTTTTAAAAACTATTTTATATATAGTTGGTTGGAATGTTATAATAATTAATTGGCTTGTATATGAGTGACCTTTCTATTAAAATAAAAGTATATAAAAACTTATATTAGACGGGTAGGCTACGGTTAAGTTGACTGTAAGAAATATGAAGTTCCTAGACGGGCCTAGTAACCGTTTAATAACTAAATTATAAAAATACAATATATTTGAACCTACTCTGTTTTAATGAAACTTGGTTCAAAATGTAGATACCAATATTCTCGTTCTAATAACATATTTATTGTTTTATAAAACGTCATATTTTAAAAGTTATACGAGCCAAATAAGTGAAGCAACTAAATTAATTATAATATATAAATAAATAAATAAAACAACAAAACCTTTGAACCTAAATCAAAAGTGACGTATGTACATATAGTGTACAACTCAAAACATAAAATTAATGCTTAATGTGTACGTGGAGGCTTACTGACATATGAAAGTTTACTATATATAGGAGTTGCCTTTCATGATAACATTTGTTCATTCTTTTCTTCTTCTACTCTAGATCTCGCCAGCTTTCCCATCACTTTCTCTAAATTCATTTTTTCTGTCTTTAATATTATATCAATAATAATAATAAAGCCCCGCTTCGTTTTAAGTGTTTCAACTCCCGATCACCGCTACCCTTTCCGATTTGTAACAACTCTCACCAAAACTATTAATTATTATTTTACTTTGTCCAAAAGGAAACCCTAATTGAGACTCCCAAGTAATCCTGCATAAACCCTAAAAATTTCAGAACAATCAGAATCAGGATCAGGGCCCCTAAAACTCAAGGGGGGATATTCCCTATTGACGATTATCCACATAATTTGCTGTCAAAATCGAATTTTGACATTCCGTCAACTCAGCTAAGCTAGTTAGGGACGTGGCTACCCTATGGTAGAGTGAGACCCGTCGCGTCACACGACGCCCCCTATGTGACCCCTCGCGTCACGCGAAGGTCCCAAATTTTCAGTATAAATAGAGGGCATTGGCACTTAGATTTCTGCGTTCGTTCGACGTTAAAATTCGCTCTACACTTCAAGATATCGTCTGATTACTACAAAACACACACTAGCACGAAACGCTGTCGCAAAACAGGGTATTAACTCGATCGCTGCTACGATTCAATGTCCGATCGATTGAAACTATCCGATGAATGTTTAAGTGCTGCTTAAACCCCGGTTATACTTTGTCATTCGTCGTGATTCCGACAGGATGTTTGAGTGTCGCCCGAACTCGGGCTATACTCTGTCATTCGTTGCGAATCCGCTGGATGTTTAAGTATCGCACTTTGTCATTCGTTGTGAGATTTTAATCTCGTGAGCTTATCGTAAAAGTTGTATTCAGTTACTTACCTAGTTTCATGTACATTATTAGGTTATCAAGCTTATTAGTAGGCTAAACTCTACCCCATACACTTACAATCAAAGTAGATGCTAATTCTCAGAAGAATTTGAATAAGAAAGCTTGTTAAATCAGTACTGCATGCTTATAATGTGAGTCATTCTCTTTTTATCAATCATATTTTACAATACTACATATTTTCAAAAGTTATAATTACAGGGATTAAGTTGTGGTTATCTTAAATCACTGGCTAGTGGGGTATTGTGCACATTACTAATTTCTCACGGGTTAGGCTAATAAATCCTCACCGTGATAAACGTCACTACTTGGGGAGGGACCCAATAGTGATATGACCATCGTCAGCAAGTGACAAAGTGCCAGATAAAAATAAGATAAAAGCCATCGTAATCGCTCTTATATTGTAATTTATAACTAAGGGTCATTTTATAAAAACCTGAATGAACTCACTCAGTATTTCCTACTGACAAAACCTTTTTAAAACACGTTTCAGGTAATTACAGTAGATTGGAGTAAGAGTTGGATACGACATCAACAAGACTTACAGAAGTGGCTCATTTTATCAATTAAATTAAATTAAGAATTTTCATTTCATGTAATCGGGTATATCCCATATTAAAGCTACCTTTGTAAAACATGGGTTTATCCCATCTATTTAATAAATAAAATACGGTGTTTCTAAACTCTGATATTTTTCCTAACTCACGGTCCTGATGAAATTTCCGCTGCATTGTTTTCAAATATAACCACCGGTACCACTTGGCTGCTCGCGGCGCCCGATTCCGCTCCTAGGGTGGGGTCGGGGGCTGTGACAGAAGGTGGTATCAGAGCCACTGATTTAAGCCTATAGGTGTTGTGCTAATAATACCTAAGCATATATAAAAGAGTTAGGAGATTGCTATTAACTGGTAGCACACATGGTAGCATTTAGACTTGAACTTAAGAAAATATGCCTTAGTATCAGCTTCGAGATAAGCTAAATACTTGTGTAAATAAAGTGTGATGGGTTTTGGTATGCCATGAGAATGATAACTAGAACGTTGCAAGTATAATAAATAAGCAATAACATTTGACCACTGTTATTTCTTATTTATTAGTACTACTTTGTTCTAGAATATGATCTGTCACGTGAAGACTAATTTGCTTAGTCCTTGTTGAAAGTGATAATGCACATTCCAAATCATGATTTATGAAAAATACTATTTATGGGAATACAAATTTCTTCTCTGGCAAGACTGGGTACGGTGTAGCAGACTCTCCAGTTTGTCCGGATATACTGAGGTTACCTCTCCGGCTAGAACCGGGTAAGCAGGTATATAATATGTCAAACAAGTGACAAAATTTCCCTAAATAGTATCATGATCTGATATCTAACTTATTTTTTAGAAATATGAATATGTTAAATACATTAACCTTATGAAGGGTATGTATATTACAGCATGTGAAATATATGATTATATAGATATGTATATCTATAAGGAAATCCAAAAAAACTATAAGGATTGACAATTTGGAATAAAGCACAAGCATATGTGTCAATAATAAATCTATATTCCTTTATCAAGAATCCCTTACATATATCGATATCAAACATTATTTCGTTTGATCATCTACCTCGTAACTCGAGCGACAATAATAACAATGGAAACCCATTAAGTTGGGACACCATCAAAAGTATAAGAATTTCCAATGCGTTACCATAAACTATTAACGCAAGTAAGAAACATGTAAAGTTGTGCTAGTGCACAAGAAAACACATGAAACTTAAAATTTTACGTCCACAGACGTCGAAATATATCACACACGACTTTCAAGGCAAGACCTTTGGAAAATATAATTGGCATGACGACTCCAATACGAATCCTGTCAGTGGAAGAACTACTAAGCAAAAGCAGCACGTGGCCATGTGATCCTACAAATGACATGAATTTTGCTGAGGTATGATAGAACAAGATTTTTCACAACCATCGGTGCACAGTCTAATCAGAGTTATAATTATTATCACTGAAAAAGGAGTCACATACCTTTGCAACTCCCTCTATTTCATTTTATTCGACATTCCATGATAACGTCACTTAACAAACGGTTATCACACGAAATTCCAGATAAAGTTCTTATATTTCTTTCGTTGAAATCCTGACTTCTGCATATAATGAGTTGACTTTCGCGTTTCTACTTTCCTTAATGGTCATCATACCATGAGGATTTCTTTCATAGTAGCAAATATTGATCTATTTCATTTCTTGGTAAATCCACACGTTACACATGCAATGTTTGTTGTGCATGTGGTTCATTTGAGTTATGAAGACCATAGGAGGGCTTCATTCCAATCTGTTGTTTTATCAAAAGTTCAAATCTCATTTTGCTATACTTGATCTTTGCATTGTAAACCGCGTTTTTGCAAAACGATAATTCTTTGATATTGAATTGATGAATTTCCTGAAAAACTCGATTTTCTTTTGAATGGTATACATGGTTTTTGTTGTGACCATGTCAGAACTTTCTTATCAATATATGAACTCGTTGTGTTTAAACCAAGTTCAATTGCTTGAACTTGCTCGCATTACGTATTCCATTTAAGATCCCATATGATGGATTGAGGCTATCATATTCAAAATAGTACCAACAAGCACTTCATTTGCTTTAAACCATAACATGCTTGCTTGGCCTTCGACTTCATTATTTCTTTGATCACGATCACCTTGTGGTGACGTTTTCACAAGTTTGAAGCTTGCGCTAATCTCGTTGCTCACACCATGCTCGGATTTAATTATTAAATTATTTATTGTGTATTGATATTAAATCCGCTTGTTCGATCTATGTATTATCAGTCTTAATGCAATTGTGTGTTAAGATAATGGTACCCCAGTTCGTGTTAAATATTCCGGTGTACCTCTTAACGATTCTTTCACCATCGAGCGAACATTTCGTGATATTCATTGCCTTTCCTTTTCGCTCAAAAATACTGTTTATTCGTTCCATTTTCAGTTGTAGATCCTATAAAAATTATTTGAAACAAATATTCAGATTTACTTTGTGAACCCTTCCCTTAATTTCAAAACACGGTGATACTTGTTTGATCACTTCTATTATTGCCTTGTTTTAATCACTACGACACCTTGTGGTGTTGGTATGAACTTGCAACTTGTGCTAAATTATTATCAGTCGTTTCATGCGGAACTATTTATGCTTTTCGTTTGCACACATTATATACGGATTTAATTATTTATTTGTACTGAATCCGCTTTGTTGGTTTATCCTATAAAAGCAATCTTAACACAATCATGTGCTAAGATAATGATACACAAATTCATATCATATTTCAATGTATCTCTTAATAATTCTTACATCATCAATCGAGCGTTTCGTAATCTTTATTGCTTTATCATCTTTGATCGAAAAACATTATTCAATTGTTTCATTTTCCATCAAAAATCCTCCTAGATTTGTTTGGAACAAATATTCGGACTTACTTCATTTTGATTTCAAGCATGGTGAACTCATTCAGTCACCGCTACTATTATTTCGACTACTACGACACCTATGACATCACAATAAATTTTTAGCTTGAGCTAATCTCATTTTCACACCTGATGTACGAATTTATTTATTTATTTTCTGTTGGTTCATTATCTTAAACAATCTTAATACAATTATGTGTTAAGATAAGAGTACACAAATTCATATCATATTCCGGTGTACCTCTAAAAGTTTCTTTCATCATTGATCGAAAATTCTATAACTTTCATTTGGTCTTACCATCATCAATTGAAAATCTTATTCGAAATGAATATCCAAAATTTTACTTCAAAAAGCTTCCAGTTGATTACAAAAACGGTGAAATTGTTCGGTCACCGCAATTATTGAATCATTTCAATCATTACAACACCTTGCGATGTCAGTATAAACTTGTAGCTTGGACTAATCATAAGCGTACGAATCGTTCAAAACAATGTATTTCTTTCGCTTGAAAGTGGTCTTAATACAACTATGTGTTAAGACAATATACACTAAACTCTGTTGTATATTGGTGTATCCTTATAATTTCAACTCATTGATTTTTCTTATATCATAATTCGATAGTTGACAAATTATTTTCGTATTTCTATTTCATTCAAGCTTATGATTCCGAGTCGTCCTCAGTTAACAATCAAAGTAAGTTTCCTTTGACAATCACTTCTATTGTTTCTAAAGTCATTTACAACTTGTAAATATTCACATCCATTAATCATATATCTTTTGACCTGAACCTAGTCACCTTGGAAATTATATCGTTTCACCCCATTCGTTTGACATTGATTTCTTGAACTAATTCAGTTGAATCATTGAGTCCTATTTATTGTACAACTCATATTCACAAAATTTAATATTTTGATTCTATATCATTTATCTTAATATTTGTTTTTATTGACTATGAAGTGACATAACTCTAAAAGAGATATCATAGCCCAAATCTCGAGGACGAGATTTAAAACAAGGTGAGGAGGATGTAACATTCCCATTTTTATCATATAAGAATTATAGGTTAATTAACCACTAGTAACTAGTTTATTTTTAATATAATTATTCGACCCAAATAGTTTTAAAAACTATTTTATATATAGTTGGTTGGAATGTTATAATAATTAATTGGCTTGTATATGGTGACCTTTCTATTAAAATAAAAGTATATAAAAACTTATATTAGACGGGTAGGCTACGGTTAAGTTGACTGTAAGAAATATGAAGTTCCTAGACGGGCCTAGGAACCGTTTAATAACTAAATTATAAAAATACAATATATCTGAACCTACTCTATTTTAATGAAACTTGGTTCAAAATGTAGATACCAATATTCTCGTTCTAATAACATATTTATTGTTTTATAAAACGTCATATTTTAGAAGTTATACGAGCCAAATAAGTGAAGCAACTAAATTAATTATAATAAATAAATAAATAAATAAATAAAACAACAAAATCTTTGCACCTAAATCAAAAGTGACGTATGTACATATAGTGTACAACTCAAAACATAAAATTAATGCTCAATGTGTACGTGGAGTCTTACTGACATATGAAAGTTTACTATATATAGGAGTTGCCTTTCATTATAACATTTGTTCATTCTTTTCTTCTTCTGCTCTAGATCTCGCCAGCTTTCCCATCACTTTCTCTAAATTCATTTTTTTTCTTTCTTTAATATTACACCAATAATAATAATAAAGCCCCGCTTCGTTTTAAGTGTTTTAACTCCCGATCACCGCTACCCTTTCCGATTTGTAACAACTCTCACCAAAACTATTAATTATTATTTTACTTTGTCCAAAAGGAAACTCTAATTGAGACTCCCAAGTAATCCTGCATAAACCCTAAAAATTTCAGAACAATCAGAATCAGGATCAGGGCCCCTAAAACTCGGGGGGGGGGGGGGGGTATTCCCTATTGACGATTATCCACATAATTTGCTGTCAAAATCGAATTTTGACATTCCGTCAACTCAGCTAAGCTAGTTAGGGACGTGGCTACCCTATGGTAGAGTGAGACCCCTCGCGTCACGCGACGCCCCCTATGTGACCCCTCGCGTCACGCGAAGGTCCCAAATTTTCAGTATAAATAGAGGGCATTGGCACTTAGATTTCTGCATTCGTTCGATGTTAAAATTCGCTCTACACTTCAAGATATCGTCTGATTACTACAAAACACACACTAGCACGAAACGCTGCCGCAAAACAGGGTATTAACTCGATCGCTGCTACGATTCAATGTCCGATCGATTGAAACTATCCGATGAATGTTTAAGTGCTGCTCAAACCCGGGTTATACTTTGTCATTCGTCGTGATTCCGACAGGATGTTTGAGTGTCGCCCGAACTCGGGCTATACTCTGTCATTCGTTGCGAATCCGCTGGATGTTTAAGTATCGCACTTTGTCATTCGTTGTGAGATTTTAATCTCGTGAGCTTATCGTAAAAGTTGTATTCAGTTACTTACCTAGTTTCATGTACATTATTAGGTTATCAGGCTTATTAGTAGGCTAAACTCTACCCCATACACTTACAATCAAAGTAGATGCTAATTCTCAGAAGAATTTGAATAAGAAAGCTTGTTAAATCAATACTGCATGCTTATAATGTGAGTCATTCTCTTTTTATCAATCATATTTTACAATACTCCATATTTTCAAAAGTTATAATTACAGGGATTAAGTCGTGGTTATCTTAAATCATTGGCTAGTGGGGTATTGTGCACATTACTAATTTCTCACGGGTTAGGCTAATAAATCCTCACCGTGATAAACGTCACTACTTGGGGAGGGACCCAATAGTGATATGACCATCGTCAGCAAGTGACAAAGTGCCAGATAAAAATAAGATAAAAGCCATCGTAATCGCTCTTATGCTGTAATTTATAACTAAGGGCCATTTTATAAAAACCTGAATGAACTCACTCAGTATTTCCTGCTGACAAAACCTTTTTAGAACACGTTTCAGGTAATTACAGTAGATTGGAGTAAGAGCTGGATACGACATCAACAAGACTTACAGAAGTGGCTCATTTTATCAATTAAATTAAATTAAGAATTTTCATTTCATGTAATCGGGTATATCCCATATTAAAGCTACCTTGGTAAAACATGGGTTTATCCCATCTATTTAATAAATAAAATCCGGTGTTTCTAAACTCTGATATTTTTCCTAACTCACGGTCCTGATGAAATTTCCGCTGCAATGTTTTCAAATATAACCACCGGTACCACTTGGCTGCTCGCGGCGCCCGATTCCGCTCCTAGGGTGGGGTCGGGGGCCGTGACACAACGCTTTGTTTTTTACTTTTCCAAGAGATTAGCGAATCTCCTAAAAAATAAAAAAAAAACGGTCACACACTTTTTTGTGACTAAGCATTTTGCCCAATCTGAGTCAACATAACATTCCAACTTAAAGTTTTTACCTTTCCTAAAACACAGACCTTTACCAGGTGACAACTTAAGATATCTCAAAAGCCTTAATGCAATCTACAAGTGAGACTCTAAGGGAGCACACATAAACTGGCTCAAATATTGAACAACATAACTGATATCAGGTCTAGTGAGAGACAAGTAAATTAATTTACCTATCAATTTTTTATATCCAGTAATATTCTTTAGCTTTTCTTGACTCTGACTCGTTTTAAGTGTAACAACATGACTTTGTTCTATGGACGTATTAACAGGCTTACAACCTAAATAGCCAAACTCATTCAACAATTCCAAACAATACTTTCCCTGATTTAAACAAATTTCAGACTTATTATAAAGAATTTCTATTCCTAGAAAATATCTTAACAAGTCTAAATCTTTGATTTAAAAATTTTCACTTGACATTTCTTTTATTTTACCTATTTCAGTCTCATTATTTCATGTTACGTCATCAACATAGACAAGTAAAACAATAAACACAGAATTTTGAGACAAAATAAACATTGAATGATCACATACACTTTGCACAAAACCCATACCAATCAACATATTCGTCAATTTTTCATTCCATTTCCTAGAGGCTTGTTTCAACCCATAAAGAGATTTAACAAGTTTACAAACTTTTGTTTCATTCTCAGAGTAATAGCCTTGTGGCAAAGACATATACACATCTTTAGTAATAGACCTATAAAGAAATGCATTGTTAATATCTAATGGAAACAAACTCCAACCATTTTCAACAGCTAGACTTATGACAGTTCTTACTGTCACCATTTTAACTATTGGTGAAAAAGTTTCAGTGAAATCAATACCTTCTCTTTGATTAAAACCTTTTTAAACCAATCTAGCTTTATACCTCTTAACCTCACCATTAGACTTGTATTTTATTTTATACACCCATTTACACCCAATGGGCTTTCTACCAGCAGGTAGATCTACCAGATCCCAAGAATTATTTCTAAATAAGGCTTCCATTTCTAAGTTCATCGCCTCAACCCACTTAGGATCTTTAACCACATCATTAAAATTAGTTGGTTCAACAGATTTATTTAAACTAATCACGTAGCACATATTGTCAACAGACAAACAAGAATAATTCACAACTTTATCAATCCCATATTTAACTTTACCATCTAACTTCTTTGGAACAGATACAACCCTAGAAGTGTAGGAACTAGGTTCACTTTTTATAAAATATAATTACAAAATATCTATTAACGAAACTCTCATTATTCGTAGGAAATATCATAGTACAATACCGATTGCAGTAACTAAATAAAAGGAATATAAAATATAATTATATATACCAATCTTGATTCAAGCCGCATCTCTAGTGGGTCCTTCACGCGCACTTGATAACATCTTAAACTCGAGTATTCATCATCTTGAGTCTTGAAAAATACTCCTTGACTGCAACAAAGAGTACACTAAAACGCTGACGATTTTGGTTTAGGCACGTGTTCAACACGCTTCCCTTAAAACAGAGTTCACGCCTCTACCAAAGACGACGCGTCTGTCTCCCTGGGTACAACAACCGAAGCAATATGTACTGCCGAAGATGACCACGTGCCCGAGGTTACACCGGATAATTGTAGTGTTGAACTTATGGAACAAATAAAGATGTAACGGTGGTGAAATCGAATAGAGAAAACATATCTCTCTAAGTACCCAACACATGAGTCTTCAAGTATTTTTTTCTTTTCAATAACTCTCCATATATTCATGTAATTTTTTTGTATCTTCTCTTGTATTTTTCTAGATGTTCTTTTTCTCAAATGAGGCACATAGCCGATTATTATACAAGAGCTGAGGATGAGTGAAAAGTCTCTCTTAATTAGAGGCTTAATTTGAGACATACAAACTTAAATTAAAAGATATTAAAACTCTACTTAAGAGTTTAGTCTATAATTCACCATATGAAGAGTTTCTTAATAATTATAATTTCATTAGATTATAATTCACTAAATATCCATTCACCAAATTTCCAACAATCCCCCACATGAATGGAGATCGTTCAAAACACATAAAATCTCCAATGGAACCTCGATAATTGAGTTTTGCATACGATATGTAGGTGTTACCCCTTGAACCTTCGCTCATGAAATGCACTTAGCCCACTAGCTCTGAGTAGATCTCGATGTCTTTGAACTCATCTGCCGTTTGTGTAGACAACAATACACTTCACACAAGACTCTCCTTAGTCAGGGTCATCTCCTCGTAGTCGTGTCTAATAATGGTCGTGGAACACTTTCCTGGTTCTGCGAGAGCTCTAGGAATTGTGCCCTTAATTCCATTCGAAGCGATCCCACTTCTCTCTAACATAGGTGATTCTTCTTAGATCATTAAAAGCATTGTGGTTATCGTCATTTATCCAAATCATTTACCACATATTATGCTTAGCCTCACTCCTTGTCACTGAATATTATAGGAATAGACTAGGACGTATTTAAACACCCTTTTATACTTTGGGGGTATGTATGACCATATATACTAGCTTATGCATATCATTTATGCCCCCACAGTGACCACCCTTAGGCATATGAGTTAGTTGTCCTATTGAACTTAGATCTTGGGATCTCTAGTCAACTAAGTTAGGTTTCCTTCACACACCCTTTTCAATGGGCTTTAGTCCCATTCCACAACTTGATCTCTAATAAACCCTCAGGTTGTTGGATCCATAACATTAACAAATAACTTTGCGTATTTTAGATCAGTTGTCATTATGTGTTTTTAACTCGTAAGTTAACTTTGCCTATTGTCAACTTCTAAGACTATAACCTCAGTGGTCATCTGAGTCCGATTATAACATATGTCTTCGTAAGATACATGTATCATTTAAGGCAAACACATCTCCATTATACACTACGACCTTTGTGTCCTCCACTTAATCGTCTATTTGCAATGTTAGATTGGATTACAAAATCCTTATTGCCAAAACCAAATGCAAGACACCCCCACATTTAAGTGTTATTGGATAACATCTAGATGGGTTAATGAGAACCATTTCTACATACCCTTATAGGGTTGTTTATTAAATGGATCGTCCCCCCACATTTCTTGCCATTTGATCAACATTTCCGTAACACCACTTATGGCGAAATTTATACACATATGATTGAACAAGATCAACCTCATTGTATCAGTGAATTCAACTCATATTGCATTAGCTTACATAAGCTTCCGAGCTGACCAAAGCAACACATGCCATTGTCATAAGTTTGTCACCAACTTAGAATAATTCTAATTTAACATCTAGAATAAGCTTAGACAATGAGTTCTCCTCATTAGCTTTTCGAACAAACTCTTAAAAAGTTACATGTCTTTTCCTTATAATGAATGAAAATTCTCCCTCAACTTTGTCTATACACAAATTCTTTTTGTGTTCATACACATTTGAATGTTTAGAGTTAATTAGTCTCTGTCAAGACCCATAATTAACCAAGTACTAGTCTAGCATGCTTTAGACTACAATACTTTAGCATGTGAACAGAAGATGCATCATTCTGATTCTTCACAGCCCTAAGGATATCATAATATCCCTTTGCAACATTCATCACTTGTTAAGACAAAATAATGAGACTTATTCATTACCCTAAAACATCAATATTTAGGAAGGTCTCACAAATTATTGTATTTAGCACATAGCTAAATTTCATCATTCATTTAAGGAACATAACTTGTTTACCTTTGATCTCCAACAATCTACCATTGACTGATAAGTACTTAAACATAAGTCTTAATCCAAGTCACTTGGTGAACACATTCATCACCAACAAGATGAATGTTTCTCGTCTACAATCACTATTATGTGTGAGATAGAGTCAACTAGATCGACACTCAACAACATGGCCTTCATGATTTTGCCATAAGTGATTTGCACACATCTATTGTTATTCATTAGGAGATATGTATATTTAGGATGCTCTCCCAAATGAAGGTAAAATCTCCATATAAATCTAACAATAATCAAGTGGTAGACGCATCTAATTATAAATCTCGCAAGATTTATTAAAGGTATACAATAACATGTTAGAATTCACACTTGTGGATTTTCCAATGACTTCTAATGAAGTATGTCAACATGAATGTCGTTAGTGTATTTCATCTCAATACACTCACTACATTCTTTCATTACTCACTCATGATGTGGTTATACATTTGATGTTTCGTCTTTGACTTTTAGTCAATTTAACAACTCTCAAGTTGTTTATGTCCAAGTATTTTCATGTACTATCCGTTTAAAACAATATTCTTTTAAACAATGTATAACCGACGTTATAATTATTTTCCACAAAAATAATTTATATGTCACAAGAATTAGTGATTTGTTTCTTTGTAAAAAAATTCATGTGTTATCCGAAGATATTGAACACAAAACAATAAAATACATTGGAAACTAAATCATAAGTGCCAATCACTTTTGAAATTTAAACAGAAGCATAGACAATATGTAGACATCAAATAGCAAAGTGCTTTTATCTTCAACACTTTATAATCAGACCAAAATCTTCTTAACAATTTCGTCCCATGGCATGTCTTGAGGTACTCCCTCAATAAGACTCCATGCACTTGTAAGTACAAGTTTCCCATTTCATCTTGAAACTTTAAACTTGGACAATTATGCTCAAAACAACACCAAGTTGTTACAAATACTACATTTAAGTGGTAAATTTGAAAATTAAATTTGTTCACAACAACACCAAGTTGTTTTTTCACCAAATAACATTTTCTAACACGCATGTTAGAAAAAAAATGTTATAACAAGCACAATATAGAATCGAACATTTACATAAAACGTTTTCCAAAGATATAGTTTATAAAATAAATCAATTCTCATCATTTTTAATGCACACATAGGCAATTAAATATTTACATAAAACATTTCTGTTCATTATGAACAATCTCTAACCTCGTATTCGTGATATACATTTTCTAACACACGTTTTTGAAAATTTAAGCCATTATATATATACAAAACATGACCAAATTAAAGCATTAAATGTCATCATTAAAACTCATCAAATGTCATCAATAAAACTCTACTCAAGAGTTAAGAGTGTCAATAATTATAGACTTAAACTGTAATAAAACTCATCAAATGTCATCATTAAAACTCTACTCAAGCCATTAAAAAAAATTAAAACTCTACTCAAGAATTTCACCATATGAAGAGTTAAGAGTCTCAATAATTATAGACTTAAACTCTAATAAAACTCATCAAATGTCATCATTAAAACTCTACTCAAGAGTTTCACCATATGGAGAGTCAAGAGTCTCAATAATTATAGACTTAAACTCTAATAAAACTCATCAAATGTCATCATTAAAACTCTACTCAAGAGTTTCATCATATGAAGAGTTTAATTAGTAATTAAAATTTCACTCAAATGGATTTAGAAATCACAAATTAAAGTTGGCGATAAATCTCACACAACTACACCATCACTTTAAGGTGATTTAATTCTTGAAGCCAATCAAACATCAACTTCAATGTATGACCTTTTATTTCTAAATCATACAAAGCATTAAAATCAATGCTATAACAAATTACTTATATAAAATGTTTACATAAAACATTTCAAAGCATTTGTATTTCAACCATTTTTTAACAATCATGTTAAAATGAAAGAAATTCTGACGCGCACGTTAGAAATATTAACATTTCCACAAAATGTTAATTCGACAACACATATATGGTTCAAATAAATAAGTTATTTCTAATACACATGTTAGAAACTAAACAATTATAAAATTTCTTCCAAACTAACGCGTTTCATGAACGTTTCTAACACACATGTTAGAAGACAAATGATTACAAAAATCATTATAAGACTTATTTGTTCATATTAATCCATCGGTGGATGAAAAGTCTACTTTAAATAGAGACTTAATTAGAGACATAAAACTCTAATCAAGTAATATAAAACTCTTATTTAAAGAAATAAAAAAACTTTATTTAAGAGAATTTAACGTTTACAAAAAACGTATAGTTTACACCAATAATTCCGGTCTAACACACATGTTAGAGAATTTAACCTTTACAAAAAACATATGGTTTACACTAATAAACCCGATCTAACACAAAAGTTAGAAAAATTAATGATTCCCAAAATCGTTTCAAAAACCAAACGGTTGAACCAAAACTATTCATTTTGTACCACGGTATAGGATTTAAGATTGTATCTCAATCTCAAGAAATCCAAACACAACAAGTTGTACCACATACATATTTCCAAAAAGAAAATATTTATAAGATCATAATCTTTAAAAATATTTTTTTATTATAAAACCTTTTGTGAACCCAAAAGGCTTATAAATAAGGTTTTAAGATTGTAGCAACAATCTCATGAAATCTGTTTTCAGTTTGTAGGAACTAGGTTCACCTTTTATAAAATATAATTACAAAATATATATTAATGAGAGTCTCGTTATTCGTAAAAATATCATAGTACGATACCGGTTGCAGTAACTAAATAAAAGGAATATAAAATATAATTATATATACCAATCTTGATTCAAGCCGCATCTCTGGTGGGTCCTTCACGCGCACTTGATAACATCTTAGACTCGAGTATTCATCATCGCGAGTCTTGAAAAATACACCTTGACTTCAACAAAGAGCACACTAAAACGTTGACGATTTTGGTTGAGGCATGTGTTCAACACGCTTCCCTTAAAATAGATTTCATGCCTCAACCAAAGACGACGCGTCTGTCTCCCCGGGTACAACAGCCGAAGCAGTATGTACTGTCGAAGATGGCCACACGCCCGAGGTTACACCGGATAATTGTAGTATTTGAACTTATGAAACAGATAAAGATGTGACGGTGGTGAAATCGAATAAAGAAAACATATCTCTCTAAGTACCCAACACATGGGTCTTCAAGTATTTTTTTTTTCTTTTCAATAACTCTCCATATATTCATGTAATTTTCTTCTATCTTCTCTTGTATTTTTCTAGATGTTCTTTCTCTCAAATGATGCACATAGCCTATTATTATACAAGAGTTGAGGATGAGTGAAAAGTCTTACTTAATTAGAGACTTAATTTGAGACATAAAGACTCAAATTAAAAGACATTAAAACTTTACTTAAGAGTTTAGTCTTTAATTCACCATATGAAGAGTTTATTAATAAGGGGGAGGTTCATTTGAGCTGAATCTTCTTGTAAGAACAAAAATAAATTAATCTAAGACTTATATTTTTTTGATCAATGGTTGTGAATCAAGATATAATTTTTGTCTACTTTTAATTAATGCTTTATTTAATAAGGGTATGATAGATATTTTGATGTAGAATACTAAGGGTAGAGGGTATGGTGATGGTCCTCCAAGGGAGGATGATCCTCCACGTAGGCGCCACATCATAGTCCTCCCAAGGATGGTCCATCCCCCAAAAGTAGAGGGTATGGGAGGATGGTCCTAGTTATAGTTCTTCCCACCACTTTTATGTTTTTTTTAATCTTCTACTTTTTTTAACATTTAACAAATAAACTAACACAATATTTTCATTAATATTAAAAAAATATTACATAATCGGCTACTAGTTTAACGTGGGCACGGGTTCGTCGGCAAAATAATCGGCTACTAGTTTAACGTGGGCGGCTATAAATTTAAAACGAAACATAAATGAAATTAATTATAAAATACATTTTCAAATATATATAAAACATAAGGAAAAAATAGTAAAATACCTTCTTGGTCTCGGTTTAATTTTGCTCGTCTAGTTAGCCGTTGGGACGACGCTTCATCACCCGCCATGAAGACCTGAGCCGCGTTCATAATCATGTTGTGCATAATAGCATCCTCTTCCGAAGATGATGAATACCACGTAGACGAAGATGATGAAGAGATGGAAGAAATTGAAGAAATGGAAGAAGGTGAAGCCATGATAATTTTTGAGAGAGAGATTGGGTGGTAGCGGGTAAAAAATGGTATAAAAATAGATGAGTTTTTATTAAAAGGGAAGAGGGGTTATAAAATGTGAGAGAGAGATATGAGATTGTAGTGGGTGAAAAGTTGTGAAAAAAGGTGTAAAAGAGGTGAGTATTTATAAAAGTGGGAGTGAATTGGGTATTTTTTTAAAAATAACCGTTGGATTTTTTGAAATAAATGCGAATTTATTTTTTTTTATTAACGGCTACTTTTGACTTGGGGGCCCACATGTTTGGTCGGTCGCAAACGGCAACAATTGGACGATGAGGACAGGACAGAGGGGGGGCGGCGTGGTGTGCCGGCGTCGCCGAACCAAGACGGGCTGGGAGACGGTTCCATACCGTGCAGCCTAATAAATATTAAAAGGGTTACTCAAGTCTTATTAATACCACCATAATTTCCTCCTTCACCACCATTAATGTGTTGGTCATACACCAATTTTATTAGAAGTGACCAAATTATTAAAAGTGTTGGGGTCCTACACGTATTTTATTACGAGTCGCAAAATTATTTAAAAGTGTTGGAGTCCTACACATTACGTACCTTACACCAAAACATTGTTTTTATGGTGTAGGAAACATTGTTTTTATGGTGTAGGAAACACTGAAAATGTAGGATCATGTGCATGATCGTTTTTATTGTGTAAAGTGCAAAACTAATTATAGGATGACTCATTGAATGATTAGGGTTTCATTAATTTGAATAGCAAAAATAAAGAATAAACTCATTAAATGATTTATTCAAATTACCTTTGTACCCTTTATTCTTTTTATTCTTAATTTATAATTTCTTCTCATTTGAACTCTTCACTTATTAATAATTACAATTTTATTAAATTATAATTCAGTAAATATCCATTCACCAAATTTCCAACAAGAAGATATTCTAATACTAGGCATATTTCCCTCAGATGGGTTGGTCTCACCATTTAAAGTGTTAGTGTCCTCAACCCTGCCATGATCCTCATCACTACTACTCACTACACTAGAATCTAAGGTCTGACCCTGCCTGGAAGTGGCAGCTGTTGATGAATGATCAGGCTGCTGATCATTACTAGACACTTCATGAGAACCTAAATCCCTCTCTTCATCATCGGGAATACCTATTCTATCACTCTCAGAATCATTGGATGTTAACACTTCAAAACTATCAAAAAAGTTTAACGTATTCAAACCAGACTCAACAGACACTTCTGTGTCATTATTAACATTGGACTTGAAAGGATATATATTTTCATAAAACTTGAGATCCCGTGAATAGAATTCAACTTTATCATCTAAATTCCACAACTTATACCCTTTCTTAACATTAGAGTATCCAATTAAAACACATTTGTTTGCTCTATAAGAAACCTTATCATTTTCATTTAAAACAACTCCAAAACATAAACATCCAAAATTCCTCAAGTGACTAAGAGAGGGTTTAAAACCATGCACAAGTTCATAAGGACTCTTACCTAGAAGCACAGAGGATGGTATCCTGTTAATTAAGTAAACTGAAGTTAATATACAATCCGACCAAAATTTTAAAGGCAACCCTCCTTGGAATAACAATGACCTAACCATGTTTAAAAGATGTCGATGTTTTCTTTCCACCACACCGTTTTGTTGTGGTGTATAAGTACAAGTTGTTTGGTGTATTATACGTTTGATTTACACAAGCTGTTCATTTGTGAGTTAACAAATTCAGTTCCGTTGTCACTTCTGAAACATTTAATTTTTTTTTTGTGAAATTGAGTAAGTAACAGCTCATAAAAACTGAGAAGATTATCATAAACTTCACCTTTTGATTTTAACATATAACACCAAACGGTTCTAAAAAAGTCATCGACAACAGTTAAGAAATACTTAAATCCTTCCTTGCTCATAACTCTATAGGGTCCCCAAACATCTAAATGAATTAACTCTCCAACACTCTTAGTTTTATGTTCACTCAAAGGAAACGGGACCCTTACTTGTTTGGATCTATGACACACTTCACAAGACAAATCCTCAACATTACCAATTTCAAGACTATCTTTTAAAATGGCTAGAATTTGTTTTGAAGGGTGACCTAGTCTACTATGCCACAAATTAGTATTTGTCAAACTATTAAAGCACATATTATAAACATTACCATTTCTATTCACAAAAATCAGTCCATTGCGTTGTCTACCAATCACCAGGACTTTCCTTGAATTCAAATTCTGAATTCAACATGTGTTCTCATCAAATTTAACAGTTAACTTATTATCCCTAGCAAGTTTATGAACAGATACAAGGTTCACATTATAAGTAGGAATAAAAAACACATCATACAAAATAACTCTTTCTGCAAGTTTAACATTTCCAATTTTAGTAACTTTAGCACTTGTTCCATTAGGATGAGACACTTAAAGATCATATTCAGACACATTAATACAATCACACATGTCTTTATCAGTCATAAACATATGCTGATTAACACCAGAATCTATAACCTAGTTAATACTAAACTCATGACCAACAACACTAGAACAATTTATACTATGAGAAACAGAATTATTTTCGACATTTATAGACTTACCTCCCATATTAGACACAGGTGGATTAGACACATTCTTCTCCTTTTCATTGACCAAGTTAAAAAGTTTGGAAATCTGTTCAGATGTAAATGGCATAACAGGAACACTAGAAGTAGAACTAGACTTTCCATTATTAAAATTATTATAACTAGTATTACCCCTGTTCCCTTGATTTCCAACCCTTCTTTTAAAACCCTGTGGATAACCAATTATCTCAAAACACCTATCAACAGTGTGCCCCAACATATTACAATTAGTGCATTTTAAACTTGGATTGGGACCCCTAGTTATCCTCTTTTTAGAATCAAAAGACTGATTAGTTCTAGACACAAAAGAAACATTTTGACCCTTAGAACTATTACTTGACAACCTATAAGACTCTTCTCTGGATATGATTGAAAAAGCAACCTTGACAGAAGGAAATGGTTCTCTGGTTAGCAAATTTGTTCTAACTGGTTGATATATATCATCTAAACCCATTAAAAATTGCATTAACTTTATCAAAGTGGAAAAGTCATTATAATCTTTTGCTGCTTTACATGAACATGTGGGTAGATGCAACATAGCATCAAATTGCTTCCACATTGTAGTTAGTTTATTATAATATTCAGCAACAGTATAACCATTTTGTGAAATATTATTTATCTTTTTATACAAATCATATACAACTGAACCATCAACCTTATCATAAGTTTCCTTCAAATCAATCCAGACCTCAGAGGCAAGTTTTGAAAAAACTTGCCCTCAATTCTTCAGAAACAAAGTTCAATAACTATGTAAGCACTACGGAGTTACACCTATCCCGCTGATTTGCTAAACATCATCATCCTCAGACTTAACACATTTTCCATCAATAAAACCATACTTATTCTTAGCTTCAAATGCTAATTTCATAGCACTTGACCACACGACATAATTCTCAGTTCCTTTTAGTTTTATATTAACAAAGGTTAATGAACTTGAGTCACTAGGGGGTAAATATAACGAGTCACCAATATCTAATTTACTAATAAGAGTGGCAGAAGTACCAGTACCATCACCCATAATGACTAGATAACAATCAAACAAACAGAAAGAAGAAATACCAAACAATCACAATCAACAAATCAATAACAGACAAGTGGCCTACAACAGCAAACTGTATCAGAGGCCATATTCCTGGTTCATCACTCAAAAGGTGCCAGGACAAGCTTAATACAGGTGCCAATCACTAACAATAACCAATAGACTCTGTACAAAACACTAGATAAAAAATAATGCAGAACAACAAATAGAATATCAACACAATAAAACCAGACAATGCAACAAATAGCAAGTAGACTCGATCAAGTGCCGGCCCGACTAGCCCGGTAAACAGGGGATGCCTAGACTCAGTAACAATATGATGCAGAAACAGAAAAATAAAAGAGATATGAATAATCTCACCAAAGCCTCTGCAAAAGATCAGATCCGTAACCTTCTAGGGTTACTAGATACCGACCAGAAAATCCACAAACAAGACCAGGTTGGTTTGCCCTATAACTTTCGAGAGCTATACAGACCAACGCAGATCTTGAAACGAAATCCAAGCTCCAAGAACTCCGAGTGAATCTCCAAACGCCGTACAAACCCTAGATTAGGGTTTCTTCTTCCAGATCTTGACACGAACACCAATATTCTTCAACAATTCAGATATCACTAGATCTGACCACAACAATAACCCAGCACCAATTTCGAGAATCCCCAAGAAATGAACCAGAACCACCGACACAAGTTTCTGAGCCCAGAAACACAAGAATCCCAAGAATCGATTGAAAACAAATATGAACAGGACACAATTAAGAGCTACAGAGCTCTAATACCATGTAAACAACAATAATATGAATGTGGAAAAGAACAAGAACACCAAATATAGCGACAAAACGTGGAGAAAAGTATTATTAACCCAAACCAAAACGATTTCCCCCCAGAAACCTTTTGATCTTATAACTTGTAAGATCAAGAATGAACAAGTGTTCAATATAATCAACTGATAACACGATCAGCTGATGAACATACACAGAAATAGTAGAATCACAGTATAAAATTCATGTAATTTATCAGTTATATAAGTACTATGAGCTAATTTATCATTAACAAAGTAACAATCAATTAAGAATTACTAAATTACATTGTGAATGTGACCTGACTGTTGGAGTGTGGAAGAAGTAGTCAGAGAAGAAGAAGGATCGCCGGAGAAGAAGCCGTTGATGTCGGCTTGAAGAGTTGAAGAAGCTGCTGATGTTGGCTTGAAGAAGTAGCCGAAGAAGAAGAAGGGTCGACCAAAATAAGGGTCGCCAGAGAAAAAGAAGGGTCGCCAGAGAAGTAGCAGCATCGCCGGAACTTGCTGATGTTGGCTTGAAGAGTTGAAGTCGCTCAATTTAGGTCGCTGATGGAATGATAACCAGCAACGATATTAGGGTAAGGGTTAAGAAAATGGGCTAAAGTTATATGTTTGCGCCAGTTTTGTAAAGATTTTTATTGGGTCGATTTGGGCCGACTAGTATCGACTAGCCCCGGCTTTGACCGAGTAGCGATTTATTGACTGATTAGTGAAAAATTACCCAGTAGGAGGCCGACTAGTCGCGATTTTTGCAACACTGGACTAGTGAAAGTTAAGGTAGATGGGTTAGTAACCCCTCATCTAAGGAGATAGTTGTTACAAAAAATGAAACGCTAATGGTCAATGGGTATTGACATTGGTGATAGGGTGTTGGGGAAACTGTGGTGGTGGTGAGAGAATATGATGTTGGTTATTTCCGACTATGAGATGAGACGTTAGACTACCCACTACGGTGATCGGTTTCACCAACCGGTTGCCACATTTACAAAAAGACAAAAAAACATTTGCAATTTAAAAATGTAAAAATTAATTTATGCTTCAAACTGTTTGGTGGGACAACCAAAGGTTGCAAACGGTTGCTAAATATTATAATATATATTTTTTCTTTTCTATTATTTAAGTTGTTATCAATATAAATTTTTGTAATAAACAATAATTATAAATTATATTTTTTTAATAAAATATTGGTGTAGGTTGGGTTGTGAATGTGAGTGAAAAGTAAGATTGGGTTGGGTCGTGTATATGGAGGAAAGAGAAATTAGTTTTTTAATAAAAGGTTTGGTTGGATTGGGTTGTGATAGTGGATAGTCTTAGGACGATGAAATTGAGTGAAGCTATTATTATCGGGAATGAAGTCATGAATAAGTTCGATTTTTTTTAAGTTTTGTACAAGTGGACCAAGATTTTGTACTTTCGAATGGAAATTATGACGATTATTGAGAACAAATGGTAATCATGAAACTTTTGTAAATTTTATGCCTAAAGAGATTGATTAGTGTCTTTGGTGTTTGGTGATCGTAAATTATAAAATACCTCTAAACATGGCTTTAAATTCTGATTTTTAATTGATATTTAAATTAATGTATATATGTTTAGCTATGTAATCATTCTATTTATAGGGCATATAATGAAGGTAACTTTTATACCATTTTTGATTCATTATTACGATATATAACTTTACTTCTAAATAATAGCTTGAATTATCTGATCTATAATTTTGCCAGAAAAAATATATCTCATCTACATGTCTAATGTCTTACTTTCAGTTTTGAGAAAAGTGTACAATTATAACGCCATATTGATTTTAGTAAAAATGTTACGTCTATTACTTTCTGTCCTACTTTTATCTCTATAAGCCAGTGTTTTAAAAACTTGTTAAAAACTATGGTATTATGATGATTCAATAACAGAAACAACAAGAACAACACAAAATAGCGACAAAACAAAGTGACAAAATCTTATTTAACCCAAACCAAAAAATACCCCCCAAACCCTAAGATCTTACAATCGTAAGATCGATACAAAAAGGAACGATACAACCAGTCTTGATGATCATCCACTGATGATCATCTATACCAACACGTGCAACAGATCTCTCAAACAGATGAGAGAAAGCAACAATACAACCGGAGAAACAATGATGAACAAACCCTAGATCTAACAGAGATGAAAGTGAATATACAGAAAAGTGAATAATGAAGAGAGAGAAATCTCTTTTATACGCCTCTCATTTACATGTTCCACAAAACCACCAGCAGATCCAGAACTTGCCAACAATAGCCCTCAGATTTTCACTTTTCACCCTCCAAAATATCTGGCCCAATAAACTGTTATAACAAACTTAAACAACCAGAAAATGATTAGTTACAACAAAGCCCACAAGTCAGGCCCAACAGGTAATAACAAGCCCAGCCAACATGTCTAAACCCAATAAATGAAAGCCTGTATATCACATTCTTTCAACATCCCCCCATCATTCATTGGGTTTAAACATATTAATCATGCCTAATTTACTGCAAAAGAACTCAAGCTGACCAACACTTACACCTTTAGTGAACAAATCAGCAAGCTGATTTTCAGATTCAACTTTCACAGTGTTAATGAACCCAGCTGCAACCTTTTCTCTTAAATAATACAAATCTATCTCAAAATGCTTGGTCCGCTCGTGGAACACAGGGTTTGCTGCTATTGATATAGCAGCACTACTGTCACAACACACTTTAATAGGTAATTTGCAATTAACATGCAACTCACCAAGCAAGTTAACAATCCAAACCAATTCACAGGTGGCTGAGCACATTGCTCTATACTCAGCCTCCCCTGTAGACCTGGAAACCACACTTTGTTTCTTGCTCTTCCAAGAAACAAGGCAATTTCCAAACAAAACACAATAACCAGTCACAGACCTTCGGGTATCATGGCATTTTGCCCAGTCCGAATCTGTATAACAAACCAAATCTAAAGAACTATCCTTACTAAACAAAATACCCTTTCCTGGACACAACTTCAGAAATCTCAATAACCTCAAAGCAATTTCAAGATGAACCATTAAGGGTTTATGCATAAACTGACTCAAATACTGAACAGTATAGCTAATGTCAGGTCTAGTTAGAGACAAGTAAATCAATTTACCAACTAATTTCTGATAATTGGTAATATCATTTAAGACTCTTGTATCTTCACTAACCCTTTTGTTAACCACATGGCTTAACTCAATAGGAGTATTTACAGGCTTGCAGCCTAAATACCCAAACTCAGACAGCAGCTCCAGGCAATACTTCCGCTGATTTAAACATATTCCCTTATCATTATAAATAACCTCCAAGCCTAAAAAATATCTAAGAATGCCCAGATCCTTGATTTTAAAACTATCACTAAGCAGTTGCTTAACTTTATCTATCTCATTATTATTATTACCAGTTATGATAATATCATCTACATACACAAGTAATACAACAAACACAGCTTGTTTTGTCAAAGTATATAAAGAATGATCACAACAGCTTTGCACAAAACCAACATTAAGAAGAACATCTGTTAACTTCTCATTCCACTTTCTTGGAGCCTGTTTTAAACCATACAATGACTTAACTAGTTTGCACACTTTGTTGCCATTGTTAGAAAAGTAACCTTCAGGAGGAGTCATGTACACATCCTCAGTTATTGACCCATACAAAAAAGCGTTATTAATGTCTAATTGAAACAATGACCAACCATTTTTAACAGCTAAACTTAAAACACACCGAATAGTCACCATTTTAACAACTGGTGAAAACGTCTCACCAAAATCTAACCCTTCACGCTGGTTGTAACCCTTTGCAACCAGCCTAGCTTTATACCTTTCAATTTCCCCATTCGCTTTATACTTAATTTTAAAGACCCACTTACAACCTATGGGTTTTCGGTTAACAGGTAAATCAACCAATTCCCATGTTTCATTACTAAGTAAGGCCTCCATTTCTAAGTTCATTGCTTCGACCCATTTAGGGTCCTTAGCAGCCTCACTATATGTTTTAGGTTCAAAACCTTTATTTAGACTACTAACAAAACATGCAGAATCAGCAGATAAGCAAGCATAGTTAACCACTTTGTTAATATCATATTTCACATTACTATTTAACACAAAATCCTGAAACCGTTTAGGAACAGACACATTTCTAGAAGACCGTCTAAGGCCTTCTAGATTTCCCTCAGCTGGGCTGATCTCATCAGTCGACACACCAGTGTCCTCTGCCCTGCCAGACTCCCTACTACTACTACCTTCTACACTAGAACCTAAGTTATGACCTGAACTACTTGGACTAGGAGTGGCAGATGTAGAGGAACCTGGCTGCTGATCATCACTGACTGTGTCGTGAGAATCAGTAGTACCCTCTTCATCATCGGGAGTTAAAGAAAACTCAGGTGAATTTGTTTCAGTTTTATCAAAAAAATTGACCAAGTTTAAACTGTTATCAACATTAACATCATCATTAATCTGTTTAGACTTAAAAGGATACACATGCTCATAAAACTTGACATCTCTAGAGAAAAAAACCTTTTTCTCATCTATACTCCAAAGTTTATAACCTTTTTTCACATTAGAATATCCTATCAAAACACACTTATCAGCATGATAAGCAAATTTATCAGGTTCATTCAAAATAGTACTGAAACAAAGACACCCAAAATTTCTAAAATAAGACAGTGAGGGTTTAAAACCAAACATAAGCTCATAAGGACTTTTTCCATTCAACACAGAAGATGGCAGCCTGTTAATAATATACACAGCAGTTAGCACACAATCACTCCAAAATTTCAAAGGTAGGCCACTCTGAAACATTAAAGTTCTGGCTGTATTTAAAAGATGCCTGTGCTTACGTTCAACTACCCCATTTTGCTGTGGGGTATATGAACATGAAGTCTGATGGATAATACCTTTCTGTTTACAAAAAAACATTCATGTGATTATTTATAAATTCTGTACCATTATCACTTCTAAACATTTTTACTTTCTTTTTAAATTGAGTTAACACAAGTTCATAAAAGTATTTCAAGTTTTCAAAAACTTCAACCTTACTTTTAAGCATATAACACCAAACAGTTCTAGTAAAGTCATCAACAACAGTTAGAAAATATTTATAACCTTCATAGCTAGATACTTTGTAAGGTCCCCACAAGTCCAAATGTATTAGATCCCCTAATTCCTTTGACTTATGTTCACTCAAAGGAAAAGGGACTCTAACTTGTTTGGACCTGTGACAAATCTCACAAGGACTATGCTCAACATTTTTTACATCCAAATTATCTTTCAACACAACCAAAACTTGATCAGAAGGATGACCTAACCTACTATGCCAAAGATCAGTTCTAACAAAACTATTAAAACACAAGCTAGCAAAATTACCATCTCTACCAACAAAATACAACCCATTCTCTTGTCTACCAATCACCAGAATTTTCTTTGACACCAAATCCTGTAACATACAATTATCTTCATTAAACAAGACAGTTATTTTATTATCTTTTGCTAATTTGTGAACAGACAACAAATTAACACTATAACCAGGAACATAGAAAACATCTTTTATAATGACATTGTTAATCAGCCTAAGATCTCCAATTTTTAACACACTAACACTTGTTCCATTAGGGTGACCAACCTTTAACCCACACTCAGACACATCTATACAATTAAACATGTCCTTATCACTTTTAATCATGTGCTGATTAGCACCTGAATCAACAACCCAATTATAGTCATGATCAAAACACACACTGCTAGAACAACTCAGAAAACCAGACACACAAGCAGACATACCTCCCATATTGGACTTCTCCTGATCCCCATCAGGCTTTTCACCAACTAAACTCATAAGCTTTGCAATCTGTTCTGGAGTAAAAGGCAAAGCAGACACAGCAGAACTAGAAGGACCAGAAGACATACCAGACCTACTAGTATTATTACCATTATTTTTACCAAAAGACACATTACCCCTTTTTTTCATACCAGGAGGATAACCAATTATTTCAAAACACCTATCAACAGTATGACCTATCATGTTACAATGAGTACACTTTAAGTTTGAATTAGGTCCTCTAAAATTTCTTCTTGATGTGTTTTGATTAGATTGATTAGACCTAGCCACATAAGAGACACTTTGACTCTTAGAACCACTACTTGAGAGTCTATGTGACTCTTCTCTAGAAACAATAGAGAAAGCAACTTTAACTGATGGAAATGTTTCTCTTGTTAAAATATTAGTTCTCACAGGCTGGTAAACATCATCAAGCCCCATAAGAAACTGCATTAACTTTATAAGAGCAGAAAAATCATTATAGTCCTTAGCAGCTTGACAAGAACATGAAGGCAGTTGAAGCATTGCATCAAACTGCTTCCACATTGTTGTTAACTTGTTATAATATTCTGCAACAGTACTACCATTTTGTGCAATACAGTTTATTTTTTTATACAGATCATAAACAACAGAACCATCAATTTTATCAAAAGACTCTTTTAAATCAGTCCAAACTTCAGAAGCTAGTTTAGAAAAAACTTGACCAAGAAACAACTCTTCTGAAATGGAATTCAATAACCAAGTAAGAACAACTGAATTGCACCTATCCCATTGAGCTGCTAATATTTCATCATCCTTAGACTTTTCCACCTTACCATCTATAAACCCATACTTATTTTTAGCTTCTAAAGCCAATTTCATGGCACTAGACCACACAGCATAATTCTCAGTACCTTTGAGTTTAATACTAACAATGGTTAAACTACTGGAGTCACTAGGGTGTAAGTACAATGGATCTCCTATATCCAATTTACCAATCAATGTCTGAGAAGTGCTAGGAGCAGGTTCAGGAGGCATAATGACAAACAACAATAAGACACCAAATATTCAAACAAACAACAGCAGGTAAACAACAGCAAACACACAAACAATAAGACACCAAAAATTCAAACAAACAACAGCAGGTAAACAACAGCAAACACACAAACAATCAAAAAATAATCGAAAACACAACGGCGAAACTGAGTCAGGGACCAGATTCCAGGTTCATCACTCAAAAGGTGCCTGGACAAGCCTTTACTCAGGAGCCAATCTACCCTAGACAATCAATAACAACCAAGAACAAATATATGTGCCGGTCCTCACTACCCCGACTTCAACTATACCAATCAACAGAAATAAAAGAGAGAGATAGAACCAGCTTACAGTGGGTGCAATAAGAACCTTCAAAGAACACCAGATCTGTAGTTTTCAAGAACTACTGGATCTGATGCAAAGAAATCACAAGATAACCCTTCTGGTCAGTTTGCCCTAGATCTTCTAAGGATCTAGAGACCAACACAGAAGTCTTGACAAGAAGAGGGTACAAAGAACCTCCAGATAGTGAACAGATCTAAACAGATCTGTTAACAACCAGCCAACCCTAAGCTAGGGTTTCGTCCAACACCACCAAGAACAACCAGATCTAACCAGATCTGATATCAACAAAAGTTTCCGAGCACAGAAACCCTAAACAAACAACAAAAAAGAAAACTAATCAGAGACACAAGATCAAATGCAGCGGATATACAAAACAGATCATCAACAGGAGCTCAAGGCTCTGATACCATGTTAAAAACTATGGTATTATGATGATTCAATAACAGAAACAACAAGAACAACACAAAATAGCGACAAAACAAAGTGACAAAATCTTATTTAACCCAAACCAAAAAATACCCCCCAAACCCTAAGATCTTACAATCGTAAGATCGATACAAAAAGGAACGATACAACCAGTCTTGATGATCATCCACTGATGATCATCTATACCAACACGTGCAACAGATCTCTCAAACAGATGAGAGAAAGCAACAATACAACCGGAGAAACAATGATGAACAAAGCCTAGATCTAACAGAGATGAAAGTGAATATACAGAAAAGTGAATAATGAAGAGAGAGAAATCTCTTTTATACGCCTCTCATTTACATGTTCCACAAAACCACCAGCAGATCCAGAACTTGCCAACAATAGCCCTCAGATTTTCACTTTTCACCCTCCAAAATATCTGGCCCAATAAACTGTTATAACAAACTTAAACAACCAGAAAATGATTAGTTACAACAAAGCCCACAAGTCAGGCCCAACAGGTAATAACAAGCCCAGCCAACATGTCTAAACCCAATAAATGAAAGCCTGTATATCACATTCTTTCAACAAAACTGATGTTTAGTCATGTAATCAACTAATCATTCTATTTTTTTAGCTACCAGAAACGACGTGCCAACCACTGTGACACCAGTCGCTATGGTCAAGGTCGATCGCCGTCAGCCCCTTGGCACTCCCTAGATGCGGGGAAATCCGACCCCTGCCCGCCCGAAGGCACGATAGTGAAATAATCGGTAAAATCTCGCCTCCCATCCAAATCCAAGTTGAGCCGGCGCCATCCGTATTTGCTCTTCACCTGGTTGCCGCATAAAATAATAAGGCTGGAGGGTGTGGGATGGAGCCCCTAGGAGCTTTATCAGGACATGTCAGCGCCACCTAGAATCCACGTCAGCCAGAGGGCTTTATCACGCCCTCCTTTAACTTGCACGGTATGGGATGGAGCCCCCGTCATCATTACCTAATTATTTTTTTTAGTTTAAAAATTATTCCATTTAGATATATTAATTTATAACTCATAATTTAAATAATATAAATAAAATGCCATAATTGAAATAATATAAATACAATGTCATAATTAAAATAAAAAAATACAAAGTCACTCTTCGTCTTCATCGACTCCTCCTTGTTCACGATAAAACCATAGGTGCTCGGTCAGATCGGCTCGAAGGTTATGGTGTGTGTTCCTGGCTCGTACCTTCGCTCGGATAGCTTCTTTCTCAGCGTATGTTAGTATTGGGTTCGTCAGTTGGTTACTTTAATCATAGCTTTCTCCACAAAACGCTCTATCCGAGTCCTTTAGTATCATGTTATGCAAAATGATGCACGTATACATGATGTTTCTCATTTTACTTTTTTCAAGTATCCTCGACGGCTGGGCGATGATAGACCATCCCTTTTTTAACACACCGAAAGCCCGTTCGATATCTTTTCTTGCTGACTCTTGTTTTTTGTAACACCCGTCTTTATTAAATCGGGATTATAATAATAAACTAAGCGTTTTTCACGAAAATGCGTCCATTCAAAAACTTTTAAGAGTTATTATACTTACATATTTAAACATTCCAAAAGATAGTATCATTTGTCTACATAAGTCGTTTTAAACATAAATAAACGACATCATTGCGGAAGCTTCAAAAGATGAGTGTTCGATTCTTGACACTTGGCTTGACCATCATCCTGATGCAAACTATGTTCACCTACATTCAAAACCAACTTAAAAGTTAGTTTTGATATCTTTAAAACAAGTTAAAACGGGTACCGTAATCATAACAAGCAAAAATCAAACTTGTTTCAGTGTTTTGGGCCCTCGCGGGCCGCGAAGAAGATACAAGAATCCGTCGCGGGCCGCGACCACTGTCGTGTCGTGTTTCCAGTTCGGTGTCGCGCGACGCGACCCCGTGATTTCGACAGAAGCTTGGTTGAGTTGTTGCTGCATATTCCCAGCTCTATTTTTTTTACAAACTCAACTTTAAACATATGTAACTTTGGACTTATAAACCCGATTTACGTGATTCTCTTTCCTACGCAACCGTAATTTGATTCTCCATCTGGTGGAGTTAAAAGTCAACATTCGAACTAATAAAAATTCCAAATTTTTAAGCCTTCGGCTTATTATTCAATTTCAACATTTTGACTCGTTTATATTTAAAACCACAAACTTGTTTCAAAATAGTCATGGGGCATACATCCATGTAATTAACTCAAATTCTTTTTCCCAGATTCCTAACATTTGTGAATTACACGGCCAATGTCTAAATTATGTGCGTAACCAGTTTTGACCCGTTTAGAGGGTCTTATGCATTTATGCATTAATCTCACTCTTCTTCTTTCGCACTTTACATTTCCACGTTCAAAGTATCTACCTATATCACACAATCAGAATGAAGTTTCTAAACAACCCATATGGGTCATTTACCCAATTTACCCATCAAGGGCTTTTTGGTCAATTTTAGTCCTTCATTTTACAACGAAGGAATTTCGCTAAAATTTTACCAAAATATCGCTTTTAACAATTATTCAAAATATGCGTACCTGGCTCGGGTCATAGGATTGACCCGTTTAAATATCTTTCACTATTAATTTCTAATTAATACCAACATGAACCGTATGATATTTCCTGTAATCACAAAATCAACAAGCGATTATCAATTAATATTGTCAAATGATTTTACCAATGTCATTTGACCCGTTTAGTCCGAACGACCACTTTCCATTATGAGATGTTATCTAGTTACCATCTCGCCCTTTTACCCATTTCGGTTTACACCATGACGTAATGTTTCAAAATTTTCTTATTAGTTCATCGTAACATGACTAATTTACGAATTTACCGTTTTTGCCGTTGTAGGATCGTGTTCTGACCCGATTAAGTCGTTCAGAGGCGTTCAACTACGTTTCAGGTGTGGAATTACAAGAAACGGAGGTAGAAACAGCTGAATCTTCACTAAAACTGCTAATTGTATTGATTAACAATTGATTACACGCAGTTCTTCACACCGGCAGCACTTCGGCATGGAATACAAGACATTCGTTATATATGCATGGTTTCGCTCATGAGAACACCTATATATAGGCTTGGAGGTTTCGCTTATACATACATGACCACATAAGCGAAACCTCATTTGACTAGATAAGCGAAACCTCATGGTCATATGAGCGAAACCTTCAGACTAATGTCACTATGAGCGAAACTAGTTCACTAAACACTATACACTTCCTATTTTCTCGTAAAACGTGCCCTAATCTATACAATACAATGTAAGACTCGATCCAAGACGAAGTCGTCAGATGTAGTGCACCAACAGCCATTGTTTACAATTTCTCACCATTGCATTTGTTCCGACTCATGTTATTTGCGTCGGAACATTATAATTCTATTACTAACGTTACCTTATTCATTTTCAATACTCACAACTGATGTACACTATAAAAGGGTGTAAGCTTTTACTTACCTTGCATCTTAAAACACGCTTTTCCTTCACACTTGATTCGTTTGACCCGCTTCGTTTCCAAGCCTCCACCTATCTTGTTAAGCATCAAACTACCATCATAATTCGTAAGACGGTTAGATTAGTCGTGTAACACCTCGAATTTTTGTGTCCAATGATGTGTTAACACGTGTCATTTGATTACACGTGGCATTGATATTAAATAAAGAACTAATTTTGACAAACCTTGAATGTATGTAAATTCGAGGGTATTAAATTTGTGATTTATTCTGATCATAAAAGCCTCCAGCACCTGTTCAATCAGAAAGAGCTGAACATGAGGCAACGTCGTTGGATGGAAACCTTGAATGACTATGATTGTGAGATCAGGTACCATCCCGGCAAGGCGAATGTAGTCGCTGATGCCCTGAGCAGAAAAGAAAGGGTAAAACCTATTCGAATCAATGCCAAGTGCATTGAGGTCAAGAACAATTTAATTGAAAGGATATTAGCTGCACAGCGAGAGGCTGTGTTGGAAGCTAATTATCCTAATGAAAAGTTAGGAGTAACTGAGGAGCAGTTGACTCTTAGCAAGGATGGAATCCTTAGACTGAACGGACGTATATGGGTTCCGATTTATGGAGGACTACGAGATGTTATCCTCCAGGAAGCCCATAGTTCCAAATATTCAGTCCATCCTGGAGCAGACAAGATGTATCAAGATTTAAAGGCAAACTATTGGTGGATAGGCTTGAAAAAGTCTGTGGCCGCCCATGTAGCAAAGTGCTTGACTTATGCTCAAGTCAAAGCCGAGCACCAAAAGCCGTCTGGCTTGCTACAACAGCCTGAGCTACCCGAGTGGAAGTGGGAATGCGTAACTATGGACTTCATAACCAAGTTACCAAAAACCAGGAAAGGAAACGATACAATATGGGTTATAGTCGATAGGCTGACTAAATCAGCTCATTTTCTACCCATCAAGGAGACGTATAGCTCCGATATGTTAGCCCAACTTTATGTTGATAAGATTGTAGCCTTACACGGCATACCTGTGTCTATTATCTCCGACAGGGATACTAGATACACGTCTCATTTCTGGAAGAGTTTCCAGCAATCTTTGGGCACGCGTTTGAACTTCAGTACGGCTTACCATCCACAGACGGACGGTCAGAGTGAGCGTACCATTCAAACGTTAGAAGACATGCTACGCGCGTGTGCGATCGATTTAGGTGGTAACTGGGATAAGAATCTACCCCTAATCGAATTCTCCTACAATAATAGCTACCATACCAGCATAAAGGCTGCGCCTTTCGAGGCATTATACGGTAGGAAATGTAGATCGCCTGTTTGTTGGGCGGAAGTAGGAGAGGTCCAATTATCGGGACCAGAGATAGTTTTCCAGACAACGGACAAGATTGTCCAGATAAGGGAACGTCTCAAGGCTGCCCGCGATAGGCAGAAAAGCTACGCTGATCCGAAGCGTAAGGACCTTCACTTTGATATAGGTGAAAAGGTGTTACTTAAAGTGTCGCCCTGGAAAGGGGTGATGCGTTTCGGCAAGAAAGGCAAACTGAGTCCGAGATACATAGGACCTTTTGAGGTCATTGAACGTGTCGGGTCGGTCGCCTATAAGTTGAACTTGCCTGAAGAGCTCAATAGAATTCACAATGTGTTCCACATCTGCAATCTCAAAAAGTGCTTCGCCGATGAATCATTGGTGATTCCACACACAGATGTGCATATAGATGAGAGCTTAAAGTTTGTAGAAAAACCTTTGTCGATTGAAGATCGACAGGTGAAGAAGCTTCGAAGAAAGCACGTACCGATTGTAAAAGTCAAATGGGATGCTCGTAGAGGTCCCGAATATACGTGGGAAGTCGAAGCCACAATGAAGGAAAAATACCCTTATTTATTTGAGTAAATCTCGGGTCGAGATTTATTTTAAGGGGGTGAGGATGTAACACCTCGAATTTTTGTGTCCAATGATGTGTTAACACGTGTCATTTGATTACACGTGGCATTGATATTAAATAAAGAACTAATTTTGACAAACCTTGAATGTATGTAAATTCGAGGGTTATAGATGTCAAGCAAGGGTAAATATACTGTATGGTAACCCTAAATGGTGCTTGTACCTTCAAACGAATAAATCACGGATCGTACGGTAGCGAAACGCGGAAGAAAGTGAGAGATTACAAGCTACAGGGGTCAACTGTGTCAACATGTTTAATTATACCTCTGAGTGACCCTTTAACGCTCCCGAGGCTTTGTAACACTATTATACGCTCACTAGAATATGCTGTATAAATTCCGCGAAGTTCCGTTTTAAAACGAGAAAGTTATGATCGAATTCGTATGAGAAGGGTTAAAAGCGTCAACAATGAAAGTTAAGACTTTCTGAATAATTAATAAACTAACCGAGGACTTAACAACGCGGGTAAATAACACGAGGTCCTTAGTTGTAATTAACCGAGGGCCAAACCGCAAAGTTACCCCTTCAAACCCGAAAGGTCAGGTTAATAATTACGAAAGATTTCGTTATTAATTACCAGGATCTCGTAATGATTATAAAAGATTTTAAAAACCTCAGAATCAAGCCTCTCGCGACCCGCTTTGTGTTTTGGGTTAAGTGGAGGCGGGCCGCGAGCCACCTCCTTTACGCGCCTGAAGTTTGAATCTCAGGCGACCCGCGTACAAATGCATGGAAACTCCCATGCGGGCCGCATTGGACGCCCAGATGCAGAAAGTTTGTATTTTCTTGCCTTTTGAGCTTGTGAATGATCAAAACGCCAATAAAAGAGGCATGGGCACCCCCTACTCGACCCATAGCTCTATGGGACACCTGTCCATCATCCATGATCAGTGTAGGGTGTTGTGTGATGATCTTGGGTGCCTTGTTGCACTATAAATAGCCATGTTTGGCTCATAACTTTCACACAATTCAAACTCACTCATCTGATCATTCTAAGAAGCTCTCAAGCATTTTTCTCTGCTCTCTAAGCAAGACACAACTTCTGTAAGTCGTTCATATCCATTGTGGTCTTGTATTTCCATAGATTTAGCTTATAAACCCAACCGTCGTAACTAACGGTTGTCATAGCGATAATTCACAAATGGTCCAGTGAATTGTCGGATCAAAAGTAGTTATGAGTTGGTATTTATGTGGGTAATAAACCCCTAAAAGGGTTCCCTCTGATCACCACTCTAACTATGTCAAATGTCGAGTCAAACGTGCACTTAAAAAGTCAACAGAAAGCTATTTTGCCGTTTTATACATAATCTGTAATGTATATGTTATGAAACCTGTTTTAACACTCATAAAACATGATATTACGTATATAAACTTGTTTACGCTAGTTTGAATCGACCATTTGCTATATTGACCCGGTTCGGAGCCGAATGTCGCAAAAGTTTGACTTTTGCTTTGACTTCAGTTCTGACCCGTTTTAGTGAGGTATAGATATGCCTTAGGACTCTCTTAGGACCAGGTTACATGATGGTATAGACCTCTGTGATCGGTTCATGAATTGTCCGAGTCTTTTACGCATTTCCGTTAATCGCCTAAAAGTTGACCGTAACGGCCTTTTAAAGATAAAACGAGTATTTCGGACACGTGAACGGACCATAACCTTGCTTACTAAATTATAAGCATGTCCTTAAAGTTTCACGCCAATCCGAGGTCTAGAATGAGAGTTATGCTAAATAGCGCGATTAAAGTAAACTTTTGTAATAAACGGCGCAATTAGCATAACGCCCATCTAAACCAAGATTTCGTCACCAAAACTATTACCCACTGTTATAAAATAATATTTTTGGAATTTTAAAGATTTTTAATAATTTTTACCTTGCTCATAACCTGCGGTTATGGCTACGGTTCGGTAAATACCGAATATGCCCTTTTCGGCCAAAACGTGAGTTCTACAAGGTCTTTTGACCCGATTCCAGTTGCTACTGATTTTAAATAATAAATAAAGTATTTTAGACTTTATAAACTGTTCGGGAAACTCAGATTTCCTGTAGAACTCGAAAAGCTCTTTAAAAGCCTTTAAAACGACCGAAAAGCCCCTACGGGGCGTAATATTAACTTAAACTCGTTACGGGCATCACGGAAGGTATCCTACTGATACCACAACCTCTTTAAGGCATATTGACTTAGGAAATAAGCGTAAGACTCTCATGGTTAACCGTTTCGCCTATTGCGCGCACGGTTCGGCTTATGAAACTAGTTTTCATAAATTAGCCGATACAGGTCAAACTATATTATTTTGACCCCAAAATACAGAGTGTGAACATTGAACCCATATAAAACAAGTCTCTGAACTTTTTTGGGGCAGAATCACATTCCATTCTCGGTTTTCGCCTTTCAAGCGATTAAACCATACCTATATATATCGGAACCAACCGGTCTAGGCTACGGCTAATATAAAGACCCGTTAGGATTCTAAGAGGTTAATTAAAACCTTCGTTCCAGATTAGGAGCCCCAGTAAAAGCTATCGGTGATTTAATCAAATTAAGGAATATACTTGCAAAGGTAAATACTTTTAACTTATTTCCCCTATACGGGCTTGGGATACGGTATAATATTTACCGCTTGATTGAGCATCATATCTTCCATTGCTTAGGTGGTTAATTAAATATTATGATCGGCTCATTTAAACAGTTTTGTTTCTTAAAAGCCTTTGGGGGGTTAATGACCGTTGTCCCGGATATCCTTGGCATCATTTTACGAAATGGCCACGACTATCGACATCCCGGTGTAGGCGTACACCCGGTATATATTGTCGACATTTAATTAAAAGACGTAGCCGTTGGTTTCTATACTACGGTTTTATGCAATGTGGTGTGTCTATTAATCTTTAACCCGGCACGATCCGGGCTACTGAACGCATAAAAGAACATGTAATACGTTCACAAGATTTTAATAATTTTCCCAAGTTATAAAAGAGTTTGTGCCTTGTGCATTCAAATCAATTTTAATAAACATTTTCAAATGTGTCAGTTGAATGTATTTACCAGTGTAAACTGACGTATTTTCCCCAAAAAGATTAAGTGCAGGTACTATACGAAATTGGCTGGTATTAGCTTCCTAAGCATCACGAATAGTCTCGCAAACTCGGTGCCGTATCTAAATGAACAATATTTTATTATTTTGATCCGCTGTGGATACATTCGACTTCTGTAATACATTTGATGTTACAACTAGAGGTTGAAGTATATATTTATCTTTAAGCTTCCGCTGTGCATTTATATAATTGTGTGGTTTGACTATATTGTTGCCAACTACGTCACGGAAATCCCCCACCGGGCCCACCGTGGAAATCGGGGTGTGACAGGTTGGTATCAGAGCCAACATTGAGTGAATTAAACACTATCCTATTGTGTTTAATCTCAATGACACAATTGCACATACTTGAGTCTAGACAAGAACTTAGGACAAATTCGAATTGTTATTCCAATTTTGTCTTTTTCTTTTATTATTGGTATTTAAAGTTTTATAAAGCAGGAAACATGCCGCCAGTGATATTCTGAGGAAGAGGAAGGGGAAGAAGAGGCAGAGGAGAGATCGTTACTCACCACGATCACGAAGCCGGACCGTCTGGTACGCGAGCTCCTTCAATGACAAGAAGCGAAGAACCACAACGACGAAGAGACCTTTTCGAACCCGCGAGGCATTCCACCTCGCACAGCTCGATGCCATCATACCGGCACTCCTTTGGGCCAAACTCAGAGAATGATCCCAACAACCCACAACCTTCCTTCATACCTCTACAACGTTCGGTATCGCACCGGAATTATGACGACCCTACTCCATACTTCATAGGTCAGTTTAATCCAGCTGACTACATACAGGAACCTTCAGGTTTTGTTCCACTAGGGCCACAAGATCACTTCTTCGAAGACCATATGGATGAAGATACTGATCCAACAGAACCTGCTCGTGGTACGCCCACGCATCCGATAGAAGTCTGTGATGGGTCATCCTTCCATGGCACACCCTATCAGGGGCCAGACAGTTTCCAAGCGTTGTTTGACCGACATGAGTAGTACTACACACCACCTCAACAGACATCACAACAACCGCGACATCCACAGGATCCCTCTGAGGATTCACGCTTTGTGGCAGTTACGCCACCACCTCCGCCACCGGCGCAACCAGTAATGCCTGATCCGCCAAGGCGTAGGAGGACAAATGCTCGTATGTCCACACGATGAGGAGGGGGTATCCACTTCAGCACCCCTCGACACTCTAGTAGTAGCCACTATCCGCCACTACAAGAAGAAGGACCTTCAAGTCCTATACAGGAGGCGAACTCCGCACCAGCTGCACCAAATTTGCCGCCATTTGGGTATGACCAACCCATACCTGCTTACACGGGTCCAACGGCTTACAACCCGTTCGAACCGTCACAAGCACATTACAATTACAATTATGAGCGCGATCCATATGTGGTATCGGCTAGATATAATGCACGATATCCTGACGGAGCTCATGGGAACATGGGAGCACCGGACTACTCACCTCATGGGTATCCAATACCTCCCCGACCTCCAGTTCCGCAACAAGCGCCACAACCACGTTTCTCTCCTCCTGAACAGGAAGAGATACTCCATCGACTAGATCGTGTGGAGAGAGAGTTCGAGGAAGAGAAAAAGAGCCACTGAGGATTTCTCAAAGGCTTGGCAAACCTACTAAAGGGCAAAAAGAAGAAACGTGACCACTAGCCCTTAATAGTTGTACTAATGTAATTTCTACTTTGATAGAAGTCCCTGCGTAGACATTTATCGTATTTCAGTCCCTACGTGGACTTATCTTTTAGTCCTTACATGGACACTTACCTTATGTTAGTCCCTGCGTGGACTTGTCACTTATTTTAAACCTCTATGGAGGTATGTACTATTTGAAAGACCCGTTTAGGGCAATATGTGATTGTATTTGAGATTATGGAATGTATGTTATGAGTTTTGTTTTAATATATATATGAAATAAATCAAAACCATTCCTTTTAAATTGATCTGCCTAAATAAAGAATCTTAGGAGTGAAACCTAGCCTGGTGTCTTTTAAGATCCGGCCAAGATGGTACGACCAAATTAAAAGATTCAGATTCACTGTTAACCTCTGCAAGCATGTTGACATTCATGGCAGATGTGATTCGTTAAAATCACACACGTCATTCTTATACAATAATCCTTTAAAGGATTTTAAAAAAAGACCCAACTAAATGATTTATAAATCATGGGTTAAATCATCAATAGAGATGATCACTTATTAAAACATCCATTAATGATGTAGTGCCTACGGGCCAATCTTATTAAAACATCCATTAGTGATGCAGTGCCTACGGGCCAAATCTTATTAAAACATCCATTAGTGATGTAGTGCCTACGGGCCAATCTTATTAAAACATCCATTACTGATGCAGTGCCTACGGGCCAAATCATATTAAAACATCCATTAAGTGATGTAGTGCCTACGGGCCAACCTTATTAAAACATCCATTCGTGGTGTAGTGCCTATGGGCCGTAATAATTGTCTTATAAAGACAAAAGACAATGGTGGTCTATGACTCCCTGCCAGAAAGGGGTAAGAGAACTACGGTTCAAACCTCTATGCCCTTGATTCTCTGAAATCTCGGCTAATATTATAAAACATCCTCATGATTAGGCTTTATGCCGCCAATATTATTGTTATAGCTAAAATAGGATGTATTCAAATCCTAAAACTAAGTAAGTAATAAGTTAACCAAATATGGTCTCTGTTACCATGGTTAACGAATTGTCATAAAAGACAATTCCATAATAAACTTCTAAATAAAATTTTGTTATCTTATGTAACAGATTCAAGTTACAATGGCGGATCCCAATGGAGAGAACAGCCATACAAATGAAGATGACTACGACAATGCGCCAGTGCATCTGACAGGCGCACAGTTAAAGGCTCTGATTGACAACGCTGTTCAGGCAGCTCTGGATCGTCAATATACTGAGTCCCAAGGCAGAACCGTATCAAAACCACCCTCCAAACCAAAGTCACAATCCAAACCACTCTCCAAACCCAAGAAAGATGACGACAACCACTCGTCAGCTGAGAACAGTATTCGTCGTGAACGAGAATACACTGATGCATCCGGTGCCAAAGGTTGCACCTACAAGTATTTTGTATCTTGTAAGCCCCGGGAATATACAGGGGAGAAGGGTGCTGTTGACTGCATCACCTGGCTGGATGAGATGGACACTATTGTGGACATCAGTGGGTGCGCAGAGAAGGATGTGGTGAAGTTTGTGTCCCAGTCATTTAAGGGCGAGGCCCTGGCATGGTGGAGAGCATTGGTGCAGGCATCAGGTAAGTCTGCTTTGTACAAGATGACATGGGAGGAATTTATTGCTCTCATTAAGGAAAACTACTGCCCTCAGCATGAGGTTGAGAAGATCGAGGCTGACTTTGTGTCACTAGTGATGACGAACCTGGACTGCCAGGCTTATTTAACGAGCTTCAATACGATGTCTCGCCTGGTTCCGTACCTTGTGACACCAGAGTCTAGAAGAATCACCCGTTTCATTGGGGGCTTGGAGCCTGCGATAAAGGCTAGCGTGAAGGCCTCTCGGCCGACGACCTTCAGGTCAGTTACTGACCTCTCCTTGTCTCTCACTTTAGATGCTGTCCGTCTGAGGACGCTAAGGAGCAAGGAGGCTGAGAAGAGGAAACGTGAGGATGATACCTCACGAAGGTCAGGAAAGAAGCACCGTGGAAACGGTGATGGCAAAAGAGGGTCGGAGACGAAGAAAGATGGGCAAACCAGTGAAAGACCCAACTGCAAAATCTGCAAGAAACCCCACTCTGGGAAATGTAGGTTTGGGTCGAATTCGCAGTCTCAGCCAAAGACTTTTGCCTGTGGACTGTGCAAGTCCAAGGATCATAAGACCGTGGATTGCAAGAAGATCAAGGATGCAACCTGCTACGGTTGCAATCAAAAGGGGCATATCAAGAGCAACTGCCCTAAGAATGCCAGGAAGGCGGAGGAGACCAAAAAGACAAATGCGAGAGTCTTCCGCATGGATGCAAAGGAGGCTGTGCTGAACGACAATGTGCTTACAGGTACTTTCCTCGTAAATAATATATTTGCAAGAGTACTTTTCGATTCAGGCGCCGATAAATCCTTTGTAGACCAAAAATTTTGCCAACTATTAAATATGCCTATCAAAGCCCTAGATGTGAAATACGAGGTAGAGTTAGCAGACGTCACGATAGAAACCGTCTCCACTGTTCTAGAGGGATGTGAAATGTCCATTAAGAACCATTCTTTTCCTCTATCTCTACTTCCTTTCAGACTAGCAGGTTTCGACATAGTCCTAGGCATGGACTGGTTATTCCGTAATCAGGCCCAAATCATTTGCGGCAAAAGGCATATAGTATTAAAGACTCCGAGTGGTGAATCGCTTACCATTCGAGGAGATACGCAGTACGGATTGCCCGAGGACGTATCTATGCTCAAAGCTTCTAGGTGTTTGAACAGAGGCGGTGTAATTTACATGGCTCAGGTAATAATTGAAGAACCTAAGCCGAAGATCGAGGATCTTCCTGTCATTTCTGAATATCCCGAGGTTTTTCCTGAAGAACTACCTGGTTTGCCACCAGATAGACAAGTGGAATTCAGAATAGATATCATACCTGGAGCAGCTCCTATAGCAAGAGCACCTTACAGACTAGCTCCGACGGAAATGAAGGAACTAAGAACCCAGTTCGATGAACTGTTGGCAAAAGGTTTTATTAGACCTAGTTCGTCTCCCTGGGGAGCACCTGTCCTATTTGTAAAGAAGAAGGACAGATCGATGCGGTTGTGTATCGATTACCGAGAGCTGAACAAAGTTACCATAAAGAATAGATATCCTTTGCCAAGGATCGACGATCTGTTCGATCAGCTGCAAGGAGCAAGCTATTTCTCGAAGATCGACTTAAGGTCGGGCTACCATCAGCTAAGGGTCAGAGATGAAGATGTACATAAGACAGCATTTAGGACTCGCTATGGTCATTACGAGTTCCTAGTGATGCCTTTTGGGCTCACAAATGCACCGGCTGCGTTCATGGATCTCATGAATCGCGTCTGCAAGCCGTATTTGGACAAATTTGTCATAGTCTTCATCGACGATATCCTTATATATTCCAAGAACCAAGCTGACCACGAGAAGCACCTCCGTTGCATTCTCGAATTACTACAGCGTGAGAAACTCTACGCCAAATTCTCGAAATGTGAATTCTGGCTACAAGAGGTTCAGTTTTTAGGTCACGTTGTAAGTGAGCGTGGTATCCAGGTGGATCCCGCTAAGGTAGAGGCAGTCATGAACTGGCAGGAGCCAAAGACGCCTACCGAAATTCGTAGTTTCCTGGGATTGGCAGGATACTACAGGAGATTTATTGAGAATTTTTCAAGGATTGCTGCGCCCCTGACTTCCTTAACCAAGAAGAAAGAAAAATTTATTTGGGGCCCAAAGCAGCAAGAGTCCTTTGAAGTTCTGAAGCAGAAGCTAAGCAACGCACCTGTGTTGACATTACCTGAAGGTATAGATGAATTCGTAGTTTACTGCGACGCATCACACACAGGCATGGGGTGTGTGCTTATGCAGAAGGGCAAGGTGATTGCCTATGCTTCAAGACAACTAAAGGTGCACGAAAAGAATTACACCACCCATGACTTGGAGTTGGGTGCCGTTGTATTTGCACTGAAATTGTGGAGGCATTACCTTTATGGTATTAAATTTGTGATTTATTCTGATCATAAAAGCCTCCAGCACCTGTTCAATCAGAAAGAGCTGAACATGAGGCAACGTCGTTGGATGGAAAACTTGAATGACTATGATTGTGAGATCAGGTACCATCCCGGCAAGGCGAATGTAGTCGCTGATGCCCTGAGCAGAAAAGAAAGGGTAAAACCTATTCGAATCAATGCCAAGAGCATTGAGGTCAAGAACAATTTAATTGAAAGGATATTAGCTGCACAGCGAGAGGCTGTGTTGGAAGCTAATTATCCTAATGAAAAGTTAGGAGTAACTGAGGAGCAGTTGACTCTTAGCAAGGATGGAATCCTTAGACTGAACGGACGTATATGGGTTCCGATTTATGGAGGACTACGAGATGTTATCCTCCAGGAAGCCCATAGTTCCAAATATTCAGTCCATCCTGGAGCAGACAAGATGTATCAAGATTTAAAGGCAAACTATTGGTGGATAGGCTTGAAAAAGTCTGTGGCCGCCCATGTAGCAAAGTGCTTGACTTGTGCTCAAGTCAAAGCCGAGCACCAAAAGCCGTCTGGCTTGCTACAACAGCCTGAGCTACCCGAGTGGAAGTGGGAATGCGTAACTATGGACTTCATAACCAAGTTACCAAAAACTAGGAAAGGAAACGATACAATATGGGTTATAGTCGATAGGCTGACTAAATCAGCTCATTTTCTACCCATCAAGGAGACGTATAGCTCCGATATGTTAGCCCAACTTTATGTTGATAAGATTGTAGCCTTACACGGCATACCTGTGTCTATTATCTCCGACAGGGATACTAGATACACGTCTCATTTCTGGAAGAGTTTCCAGCAATTTTTGGGCACGCGTTTGAACTTCAGTACGGCTTACCATCCACAGACGGACGGTCAGAGTGAGCGTACCATTCAAACGTTAGAAGACATGCTACGCGCGTGTGCGATCGATTTAGGTGGTAACTGGGATAAGAATCTACCCCTAATCGAATTCTCCTACAATAATAGCTACCATACCAGCATAAAGGCTGCGCCTTTCGAGGCATTATACGGTAGGAAATGTAGATCGCCTGTTTGTTGGGCGGAAGTAGGAGAGGTCCAATTATCGGGACCAGAGATAGTTTTCCAGACAACGGACAAGATTGTCCAGATAAGGGAACGTCTCAAGGCTGCCCGCGATAGGCAGAAAAGCTACGCTGATCCGAAGCGTAAGGACCTTCACTTTGATATAGGTGAAAAGGTGTTACTTAAAGTGTCGCCCTGGAAAGGGGTGATGCGTTTCGGCAAGAAAGGAAAACTGAGTCCGAGATACATAGGACCTTTTGAGGTCATTGAACGTGTCGGGTCGGTCGCCTATAAGTTGAACTTGCCTGAAGAGCTCAATAGAATTCACAATGTGTTCCACATCTGCAATCTCAAAAAGTGCTTCGCCGATGAATCATTGGTGATTCCACACACAGATGTGCATATAGATGAGAGCTTAAAGTTTGTAGAAAAACCTTTGTCGATTGAAGATCGACAGGTGAAGAAGCTTCGAAGAAAGCACGTACCGATTGTAAAAGTCAAATGGGATGCTCGTAGAGGTCCCGAATATACGTGGGAAGTCGAAGCCACAATGAAGGAAAAATACCCTTATTTATTTGAGTAAATCTCGGGTCGAGATTTATTTTAAGGGGGTGAGGATGTAACACCTCGAATTTTTGTGTCCAATGATGTGTTAACACGTGTCATTTGATTACACGTGGCATTGATATTAAATAAAGAACTAATTTTGACAAACCTTGAATGTATGTAAATTCGAGGGTTATAGATGTCAAGCAAGGGTAAATATACTGTATGGTAACCCTAAATGGTGCTTGTACCTTCAAACGAATAAATCACGGATCGTACGGTAGCGAAACGCGGAAGAAAGTGAGAGATTACAGCTACAGGGGTCAACTGTGTCAACATGTTTAATTATACCTCTGAGTGACCCTTTAACGCTCCCGAGGCTTTGTAACACTATTATACGCTCACTAGAATATGCTGTATAAATTCCGCGAAGTTCCGTTTTAAAACGAGAAAGTTATGATCGAATTCGTATGAGAAGGGTTAAAAGCGTCAACAATGAAAGTTAAGACTTTCTGAATAATTAATAAACTAACCGGGGACTTAACAACGCGGGTAAATAACACGAGGTCCTTAGTTGTAATTAACCGAGGGCCAAACCGCAAAGTTACCCCTTCAAACCCGAAATGTCAGGTTAATAATTACGAAAGATTTCGTTATTAATTACCAGGATTTCGTAATGATTATAAAAGATTTTAAAAACCTGAGAATCAAGCCTCTCGCGACCCGCTTTGTGTTTTGGGTTAAGTGGAGGCGGGCCGCGAGCCACCTCCTTTACGCGCCTGAAGTTTGAATCTCAGGCGACCCGCGTACAAATGCATGGAAACTCCCATGCGGGCCGCATTGGACGCCCAGATGCAGAAAGTTTGTATTTTCTTGCCTTTTGAGCTTGTGAATGATCAAAACGCCAATAAAAGAGGCATGGGCACCCCCTACTCGACCCATAGCTCTATGGGACACCTGCCCATCATCCATGATCAGTGTAGGGTGTTGTGTGATGATCTTGGGTGCCTTGTTGCACTATAAATAGCCATGTTTGGCTCATAACTTTCACACAATTCAAACTCACTCATCTGATCATTCTAAGAAGCTCTCAAGCATTTTTCTCTGCTCTCTAAGCAAGACACAACTTCTGTAAGTCGTTCATATCCATTGTGGTCTTGTATTTCCATAGATTTAGCTTATAAACCCAACCGTCGTAACTAACGGTTGTCATAGCGATAATTCACAAATGGTCCAGTGAATTGTCGGATCAAAAGTAGTTATGAGTTGGTATTTATGTGGGTAATAAACCCCTAAAAGGGTTCCCTCTGATCACCACTCTAACTATGTCAAATGTCGAGTCAAACGTGCACTTAAAAAGTCAACAGAAAGCTATTTTGCCGTTTTATACATAATCTGTAATGTATATGTTATGAAACCTGTTTTGACACTCATAAAACATGATATTACGTATATAAACTTGTTTACGCTCGTTTGAATCGACCATTTGCTATATTGACCCGGTTCGGAGCCGAATGTCGCAAAAGTTTGACTTTTGCTTTGACTTCAGTTCTGACCCGTTTTAGTGAGGTATAGATATGCCTTAGGACTCTCTTAGGACCAGGTTACATGATGGTATAGACCTCTGTGATCGGTTCATGAATTGTCCGAGTCTTTTACGCATTTCCGTTAATCGCCTAAAAGTTGACCGTAACGGCCTTTTAAAGATAAAACGAGTATTTCGGACACGTGAACGGACCATAACCTTGCTTACTAAATTATAAGCATGTCCTTAAAGTTTCACGCCAATCCGAGGTCTAGAATGAGAGTTATGCTAAATAGCGCGATTAAAGTAAACTTTTGTAATAAACGGCGCAATTAGCATAACGCCCATCTAAACCAAGATTTCGTCACCAAAACTATTACCCACTGTTATAAAATAATATTTTTGGAATTTTAAAGATTTTTAATAATTTTTACCTTGCTCATAACCTGCGGTTATGGCTACGGTTCGGTAAATACCGAATATGCCCTTTTCGGCCAAAACGTGAGTTCTACAAGGTCTTTTGACCCGATTCCAGTTGCTACTGATTTTAAATAATAAATAAAGTATTTTAGACTTTATAAACTGTTCGGGAAACTCAGATTTCCTGTAGAACTCGAAAAGCTCTTTAAAAGCCTTTAAAACGACCGAAAAGCCCCTACGGGGCGTAATATTAACTTAAACTCGTTACGGGCATCACGGAAGGTATCCTACTGATACCACAACCTCTTTAAGGCATATTGACTTAGGAAATAAGCGTAAGACTCTCATGGTTAACCGTTTCGCCTATTGCGCGCACGGTTCGGCTTATGAAACTAGTTTTCATAAATTAGCCGATACAGGTCAAACTATATTATTTTGACCCCAAAATACAGAGTGTGAACATTGAACCCATATAAAACAAGTCTCTGAACTTGTTTGGGGCAGAATCACATTCCATTCTCGGTTTTCGCCTTTCACGCGATTAAACCATACCTATATATCGGAACCAACCGGTCTAGGCTACGGCTAATATAAAGACCCGTTAGGATTCTAAGAGGTTAATTAAAACCTTCGTTCCAGATTAGGAGCCCCAGTAAAAGCTATCGGTGATTTAATCAAATTAAGGAATATACTTGCAAAGGTAAATACTTTTAACTTATTTCCCCTATACGGGCTTGTGATACGGTATAATATTTACCGCTTGATTGAGCATCATATCTTCCATCGCTTAGGTGGTTAATTAAATATTATGATCGGCTCATTTAAACAGTTTTGCTTCTTAAAAGCCTTTGGGGGGTTAATGACCGTTGTCCCGGATATCCTTGGCATCATTTTACGAAATGGCCACGACCATCGACATCCCGGTGTAGGCGTACACCCGGTATATATTGTCGACATTTAATTAAAAGACGTAGCCGTTGGTTTCTATACTACGGTTTTATGCAATGTGGTGTGTCTATTAATCTTTAACCCGGCACGATCCGGGCTACTGAACGCATAAAAGAACATGTAATACGTTCACAAGATTTTAATAATTTTCCCAAGTTATAAAAGAGTTTGTGCCTTGTGCATTCAAATCAATTTTAATAAACATTTTCAAATGTGTCAGTTGAATGTATTTACCAGTGTAAACTGACGTATTTTCCCCAAAAAGATTAAGTGCAGGTACTATACGAAATTGGCTGGTATTAGCTTCCTAAGCATCACGAATAGTCTCGCAAACTCGGTGCCGTATCTGAATGAACAATATTTTATTATTTTGATCCGCTGTGGATACATTCGACTTCTGTAATACATTTGATGTTACAACCAGAGGTTGAAGTATATATTTATCTTTAAGCTTCCGCTGTGCATTTATATAATTGTGTGGTTTGACTATATTGTTGCCAACTACGTCACGGAAATCCCCCACCGGGCCCACCGGTGATACACGTGGAAATCGGGGTGTGACAAGTCGTCATTAATTATGACTATTCCATCTTACGGGTTTACATCAAAATTTACCATTTGATTTCATTTTGGTCAGTTTGACTTTTAAAGGTCAAACTGCCTATTAGCATAAGTGATTATACTATGAAACTCGACAATTCATTTAAGCACTTTATTAAGTATCCGATAGGCATTATTCTTATGCCACCGTTTTAACCACTTTTCAAATCCAAGTTCATGCTATTATTAACACCAATTTAACTTAGCTCTTGATTATCAAAAGCCGATTATTCATTTGTTAAGCAAGAACTAAAGGTTTCCCTCTACTTGTAAAACCCGTTTCATCATAGCATTAGACATTCATTCGAACATCTAATATAATCAAGTTCTACATATTAATTAGTAGACATCATGATTCCAAACACCTATTTACATGAACAAAATCACCGATTTCGTTATAACATACAAAACCCATTTCAAGTTATGTATGAGCATTCATTCGAACTTATAAATTGTTCAAATATTCTACTCCAACTATCAAATATGATGATTCTAAGCACATGCGTATCATCATCATCTTTACTTATTTAGTCAAAACCCACTTAGTTCATACTTGATTATTTGACTAATCACTAATTTATGGCACAATTCTACAAGTTTGCATCTAGGGTTTGCTCCTAGACATAGATTCACATCAATATCACTATAACATTCAACATTCATACAAAAATTTCGTTTATGCATGTTAATCATAAATTCAAAATGTCACCAAACATCAAATTTCAACATACCTTGTGATTCCCTAAGCTTGGTGATCATGATTTTATTAAAAGCCCCAATTTCCCGGCTCAATTTCTCTTTTGATTTGTTGAATTTTTGTGATTTAGGGTTCAAGAGAAGAACCCTCTTTTACTCTATGTAAAAGTCGACCAGGAACACACTCTTGTGTGTGTTTTTGGTGTAGAATTTTCTTTTATTAAATTCACTTTCACTTTTTGTAACACCCCGAAAATATAAATTTGTTATTATAAATCGATGTTGTTAAATAAATAAAATGAATTAACTAGGAATAAAATAACCTAGTTAGAGGAAAAGCCTTGTAGTGACATGCTAGTGGGTTAAAACACCTAAGATAAAAACCTGATAATAGATGAGGGACTACAGTTGTTAAGTTTGTAACTTAACTTATTAAAAACAAAATAAAAACACCAAACACACACTTTGAGTGTGTGTCTGGATCGAATAGAACGCAGGGGGTGACCAAGAACCTCCATCAAACCCTAGATCACACAAATCTCACAAATTGAAGGCATAAATCAGTTCCAAAACGAAATCCGAGCTTAGATTGGTGATCTCCACTGTAAGGGGGTCATAAGGTATGTGAATTTTATAGGAAATATCTCTTTTGAATTTCTGGATGAACATAGAGAATTCGAAATTCGATGTTGCATGAATGTTATATGGATGGAACAGGAACACTATAGTGTCTAGGAGTGAACCCTAGACAATTATATAATGAAATCATGCTTAATTCTAGTGAATTCCATGAACACCAATGAAGGTGATTAGTGGGTTTTGTGGAACTTGATAAACACTAGGATTTTGGTTGTTATTCTAGTGTAATCTGAATTTTATGAAGTAATTTCTGATTTATTGATGTTAAAATTTATATGAGATAGTCCGCTTGATGTTAATTTTGCCTATATAACAAGTTATGAACTTGATAATGAATTATGTAAAATTCTTCCCTTAAAGTGTTTGTAGAAATGCCTAAGAGAAGGCTAAATGTTGAAATTTGAACAAAAACACATATTTGTACTAGTTGGTGAATTATGCGTTATATGATAGAAAAAGAGTTCTAAACGGTTTGCGGTTGAACTCTATAGGAAAGGAAACCGGAATGTCAAGCGGACAAGCCGGTGGTGACGCGCGTTTGAAGGGTGTGCTTTGAAGGTATGTAACTTGTTTCGTTACAACATGCAAATTAGATATTTCAATCGTTCATAGTTGTGTTTTAGTATAAAGATTGGTATTAGTTGAAGTGACATTGTTCACTACTTGATTGAATGAGTTAAAAATCGATTAGAAAGCGTTTGGTAGTCATAAAAAATGGAGGATTCCGTAAATGAGCCAAACGGGTCAAATAATTGTGTAGTAGTAGTAATATTGTGTTTTTAATAGTATTTGGCGAAGACGGATCACAAGAGCGTGAAGCCATAGATTTGGTAATGAAACGCCGGTGACCGTAAGCCCCTGATGTTGGGGTAAATACGCCTTAGCGGTCATAAAACTTGTTAGTGGTTAAATTAGTGTAAAATCTATACGGGTCAAATAAATACATTATGCATTTATAGACTTCCAGCTCGTACATTCTATTTTTGATACAATGATTATGATAGACGAGTCGGTAATTGTATTACGGACGCATAGGAAAAAGAATCACCTAAAACGGATTTTCGGATCAAAAGTTATGAATGTTTGAAGTTAGAATTGTGCAATGTTTAAGAGCTGGAAATCTGCAGCTCAAAAATAAGTAGGAGTCTGTGAAAAATGGGGTGTCGCGTCACGCGACACCAAACCAGGTTCATTGTCGTGTAACGCGACGTCAGTCGCGGGCCGCGAAGGCTAACAAGGGGTCCGTCGCGGGGTGCGGCAGACCCAAATGTGCAGAATTTTGTTTCGTTTTCATTGTTTGATTTCAGAACTCATTCATTCTCATTCTAGCGTTATCAAAACTAACATTTGATGTGGTTTTGACCTTAGGTGATGTTGATCATGCTCCGGATGACAATCAAGCAACAATTCAAGAACCGAACACTAACTTTTGAAGCTTCCGCGCTAATATAATTATGATTTAGACAATGTTGTTATGTAAACACTACTTTTTTTGAATGTTCTAATCTAGTTGGTTAGTTATGTTAAAAACATTATAACGATGTAGAACTTAGTTACTAACTAAGTCTTTGATAATTATGTATTTTGGTTTTGAAATTTGTTTATTTTAGAATAAAATAATAGATAAATAAGACGGGTGTTACAAGTTGGTAATCAGAGCTCAAGGTTGTCAACAAAGTGTGTTCGGTTCAAGCTTGATCAATCATCCGGTAAGAATTAGTTATTTTAGTCAATCTTATTTATGTGAGAAAAAGGGATGTGAATTAATGTGCATGGAAAGAGCGTGTTAACACACTCAAACCCGGAAAGTGCATTAAATGAGAACGGTCAAAGCAAGTTATGAACTTGGCTAAACCGAAACAAATAAAGCTATGTTATAAATGAAATGTTTAATAATCGATGTAAACATTTCAGTTTCAAGATGACGGAAAGGGGTAACAATGATCCGGTGCCGATAGTCACAGAACAAATGAAAGAGGTGATTGCCGAAGATGTTGGGAAGGCAATCGAGGGTAGTTTATCTGGTTTCATAGACAAAATTCCAAATACAGTGCTTTGAATAGTTGAGGAACGGGTTAAAAGGTTGGAAGATAATGTCAACCTTGTGAAAGAAAAATCCGTAGAACGTAAAGGTTGTTCATACAAAGAGTTTATGGCATGTAAACCGCCAATTTAAAACGCGGAAGTCGACCCGATAGTATGCCAAAGATGGCTAAGTGATGTTTAAGGGGTATTTGAAAGGACCCACTGTGACGTAAGCGATTTCGTGGCTTACGGAACGGGTCAATTGAGAGGTCAAGCCAAAGATTGGTGGGACAACAAGAAGAAGGAAATTGGAGCTGAGGCAGCAAGGGTTATGACATGGGACAAGTTTAAGGTACAATTCCTTAAACACCACAGTCCTAAGGCGGTCATCAACAGGATCAAAGAGGAATTCATCCAGTTAAGACAAAAGGGTGAAACAATTGATAAAATCACGGGCATTTTCATGGATAAGCTGAGATTCTGTGACGATTTAGTGACTACTGAAGAGCAGAAGATATATTACTATTACAATATGTTGAGCACTGAATATAGGGAGTTTATGACTCCCTCGAAGTACGAAACCCTCACGGAAATCATTAACACCGCCCGAGAGTGGGAGATTGAATTGAAGAAACAGATTGAGAGGGGTGAAAGAAGGGCACAGGATGTGAATCCAAGCCCTACAAAGAAGGCGAGAACAACATAATTGGCGCGAAAGACGGATGTGAAAGGCGGGTCGCCAAGTTGTAAAGTTTGTGGGAAAGGGTACAAGGGAGAGTGCCGCTTCAAAGACAAACTGTGTCTCATATGCGGGAAGACGGGACACACGACATCACTATGTCCGGTAAAGTTTCTGTTTCCTACAAGTGCTATCAGCCGGGTCACAAAAAGTCTGAATGCCCGGAGTTGGTCGGGAAAAAGAACGAGAAAGATGTTCAAGTGGAGACCCAAAAGGCGAAGGCTAGGTCCTTCCAATTTGCAGCTGAAGCAAAGACAGAACCCGATGTGGTTTCAGGTATATTCGCAATAAACTCGATCCCTGCACGTGTATTATTTGATACGGGTGCGAATAAGTCCTTTATTTCACATGGATTTATTCGACATCCTTCATTTGTATTGACAAAATTATTTGTTGTAACAACTGTCACGAAAATCGATAATTAGGATGGTAATTAGCTATTAAGGAAACCCTAATTGAGAAACCCAAGTGATTCCGCATAAACCCTAAAATTTTCATAACAATCGAAATCAGGATCAGGGCCCCTAAAACCCAGGGGGGTTAAACCCTAGTAACGTTTATCCTCTAAACTTGCTGGAGAAGTAAAATTTCGTTTGATTAACAACTCATCCAAGCTACTGGGACACGAACCTACCCTACCCTAAATTGTTACCCGTCGCGCCACGCGACAGGACCAGGTTTCCCTGTCGCGACACGCGAGGGAACACATTTTTCAGATATAAATAGGGGGCAGTGGCACTTGAATTTTGGTGTTACTTCGACGTCCAAATTCACCTTATGCACTGAGTTATAGTCGAAACAGTTCACAACACACACGATTATCGAAACGCTGCCGCAATCAGGGTAATAACTCGATCGCTATTACGATTCAACGTCCGATCGATTATAACTGTCCAACGATAGTCAAGGTGCTGCTCAATCGAGCTTGTACTTTGATTATTCGTCGTGATTTCGACTTGAATATTAGAGTGCTGTTCGAATTCGGACTATGCTCTGTTATACGTTGTGAATCCGATTGAATTATCGAGTATTGCACTGATCAATCGTTGTAAAGGTTTAATCTCGTGAATTGACGTAATTGCAGTATTAGTTACTAACCTGCCTGTGTGTGCATTGTGTTAAATTAGGTTTAATCAAGGCTAATCAGTAGACTTATATCTATTGCTCGTTAATCTGCAATGTGAGTCATTCTTCTTTTTAAACTGTTTTCTCACAGTTTGTGAGTAAGTATTACAATATCTCAAATTATTTTCAAGGTTATAATTACAGGGATTAAGTCTTTGTAATCACCAAATTACAGCTGGTATGTGGGGTATTGTGCACATTACTATTGTTATCACTCTATGTGAGTGAGTATTACTCTGTGTGAGTGAACCGTCACTATTTGAGGCGACGGGACCCAATAGTGGTATGACCACAGTCACAGATCCGGTCGAGTGACAAATACCCATTCTTGATAATTGGTTGATAGAAACATTGTAATCGCTCTTAATACTGTAAATTATAACTAACGGGTCGTTTTAGAAAATGGAATGATTCACTCAGTATTTCCCCGCTGACAAAACCTTTTTCAAACATGTTTCAGGTGATCTGTGTGATCCAGGAAAAGTGCAGTAAAGCACTATCAAGCTCAGGGAAGTGGCTCATTGTAAATAAATAAAACATGTTTTGGGAAAATAAAGATTTCTGTGTGAAATCAACTTATTATAAATTTTGGGATTTATTCCTTAAACTTTGTGTAATATACTAAACAAGTATTTTCCGGTGAAAAGATCATGTTAATCAAAGACTTCCGCTGCCGCATAAAATAAATATCACGGGTATCACCGGGAACTGCCTCACGGCCCCCGACTCCGTCCAGGGTAGGGTCGGGGAGCCGTGACATTTGTGCCCTTAGAAGTTGAAATAGGAGATAACAAGAGTTTCATAGTATGTGACGTTTGTCAAGACTGTAAATTGAGTATTGATGACGAGAAATACTCAATAGATTTAATCCCAATGTCGATGGGAGAATTTCAAGTGGTTGTTGGGATGGATTGGTTATCCTGACACCACGCAAAAGTCGTGTGTTTCCGTAAAGAGATAAAGCTAACATCTCCGAGCGGAAAAACGTTACCATCTATGGCGAGAAAGGAGGCAATCCTATGATCTGTTCGATGTTGAAAGCTCACAAGCTCATGAGGCATGGATGTAGAGTGTTTATGATATACGCGAATGAGCCTGAGAAAGAACCACCGAAGATTGGAGACGTACCGGTGGTACGTGACTTCGAAGATGTGTTTCCGGAAGACTTACCGGGAATTCCGCCTGAACAGGAGGTAGAGTTCGGAATCGAATTGGTTCTAGGCGCGAAACCCGTAGCTAAAGCGCCGTACCGACTCGCGCCATCAGAGTCACAAGAACTAATGTCGCAGATTCAAGACTTGCTCGATAAAGGGTTTATAAGCTGAGTGTGTCTCCTTGGGGCGCACCGGTATTGTTCGTGAAAAAGAAGGACAGGAGCATGCGAATGTGTATCGATTATCGGGAGTTAAACAAACTCACGGTAAAGAATCGATACCCGCTTCCGAGAATAGATGATTTATTCGACCAATTACAGGGTGCGAAATGGTTTTCAAAAATTGACCTTACATCGGGATATCATCAGCTGAAGGTCAGGGAAGAGGATGTACCGAAGACGGCCTTTCGTACGCGGTACGGACATTATGAGTTCCTCGTGATGTCTTTCGGATTGACGAATGCACCCGCAGCTTTCATCGACCTCATGAACCGGGTTTGAAAACGAATGTTGGATAAGTCGGTAATCGTGTTTATCGATGACATTCTAGTGTATTCGAAAAATGAAGCGGATCATGCGCATCATTTACAGGAGGTGTTAGAGACACTCAAACAAGAGAAGTTGTATGCGAAATTTTCGAAATGTGCCATTTGGTTACGAGAGGTACAATTCCTCGGCCACATCATAAGTGCCGATGGAATTTTGGTAGATCCGTCAAAGATAGAAGAAGTGTCGAAATGGAGTCCTCCGAAGAATCCTTCAGAAATTAGAAGCTTCTTAGGGCTTGCGGGATACTACAAGAGATTCATTCAAGATTTCTCCAAGATTACTTCGCCGTTAACTAAATTAACTCGGAAAGAGGAGAGATTCATATGGGGTGTTGAACAAGAAAGAGCGTTCCAAACGTTAAAAGAGAAGTTAACTCAAGCTCCGGTATTAACATTGCTGGACAGAGTCGAAGGCTTTGTAGTCTACTCGGATGCGTCACACCGGGGCTTAGATGTGTTTTGATGCAACGAGGCAAAGTGATAGCTTATGCCTCGAGGCAATTAAAGGTGCACAAAAAAATATCCCACGCACGATCTCAAATTGGCGGTGGTGGTGTTTGCGTTAAAAATATGGAGTCACTATTTATACGGGGTAAAGTGCACCATATTTACCGACCACAAGAGTTTAAAATACTTCTTCGATCAAAAGGAGTTAAACATGCAGCAAAGGCGATGGTTGGAAACGGTAAAAGACTATGACTGCGAGATACATTTCCACCCCGGAAGGGCCAATGTTGTGGCGGATGCCTTGAGCAGGAAAACGGACTATGTCCCAATACGAGTTCGGTCGATGTAGCTTGTTGTAACCTCAGGTTTACTTGAACGAATCCGAGAAGCACAAGCCGAGGCGATAAAAGAGGAAAACTTGAAAAAGGAAAGGATAGTTGGTCAATTGAAAGATTTGGAGGATAGTAACAACTGGTTAAAGACTCGGTTCGAAAGAATATGGGTCCCGAATTCATGTGGAGTCAAGACGCTTCTACTTGATGAAGCTCATAAATCCCGTTATTCTATCCATCTGGGGGTAATCAAGATGTAAAATGATCTAAAGCAAAACTATTGGTGGCCCGGAATGAAAAGAGATGTTGTAAAGTATGTAGAGAAGTGCTTGACTTGTTTACAAGTCAAGGCGGAACACCAAAAACCGTATGGTAAATTGCAACCATTAGAAATTCCAGTTTGCAAATGGGAACATATCACCATGGACCTGTTGACCAAACTGCCTTGGACGAACTGAGGATTCGATGCCATTTGGGTGGTTGTTGATAGACTGACTAAAAGTGCTCACCTTATTCCTATACGCGAGACTTATACATTAGAAAAGATGTCAGAAGTGTATACCAATGAAATAGTGGCACGACACGGAGTACCGATATCCATTGTGTCTGACAGGGATACCGATTTACTTCACATTTCTGGTGAGAGTTCCAAGAACAGATGGGAACGAAACTTTTTATCAGCACCGCATACCATCCTCAGACGGATGGACAGAGTGAGAGAACAATACAGACACTAGAAGACATGCTGAGGGCGTGTTTAATCGACTTCGAGGGTAGTTGGGATGTGTATTTGCCATTAGCAGAATTTTCTTATAACAACAGTTATCACGCCAGTATCGGCATGGCTCCGTATGAGATGCTATACGGTAGAAAATGTAGAACCCCGGGGTGTTGGGGTGAAGTGGGTCCACGTGAACTAGCTCATAAGGACGTAGTTCAAGCCACTAACGAGAAAATTGATGTGGTTCGAGCTCATTTGAAAGCGGCCAAAGACAGACAAAAGTCTTATGCGGATAAAAGACGGAAACCGATTGAATTTCAGGTGGGCGACATGGTTATGTTAAAAGTTTCCCCATGGAAGGGCGTTATCCGATTCAGGAAAAGAGGGAAACTAAGCCCGAGGTTTATCGGGCCATTTAAAATCATTGAACGGGTTGGCAAGGTAGCATATCGCCTTGAATTACCGGACGAATTGAGTGGGATCCATAGCACATTTCATGTGTCGCAATTACGAAAATTTCTAGCGGAAGAAACGGCTTATATCCACTACGATGATATCGAGGTGGACAATAGCCTTAACTATGCGGTAAGGCCAATTGAGATTCTAGATCGGAAGGTTAAAAAATTACGGAATAAGAGAATCGATCAAGTGGGAGCACAGAAAAGGGTCGGATACTACATGGGAATCCGAAGAGGAGATACGACGTCTCTACCCAACATTATTCGGTATGTATTTCCGGTTACGAGGACGAAACCCTTTTAAGAGGGTAGACTTGTAACACCCCGATAATACAATCTGTTATTATAAATCGATGTTGTTAAATAAACAAAATGAATTAACTAGGAATAAAATAACCTAGTTAGAGGAAAAGCCTTGTAGTGACATGCTAGTGGGTTAAAACACCTAGGATAAAAACCTGATAATAGATGAGGGACTAAAGTTGTTAAGTTTGAAACTTAACTTATTAAAAACAAAATAAAAACACCAAACACACACTTTGAGTGTGTGTCTAGATCGAATAGAACACAGGGGCGACCAAGAACCTCCATCAAACTCTAGATCACACAAATCTCACAAATTGAAGGCACAAATCAGTTCCAAAATGAAATCTGAGCTTAGATTGGTGATCTCCACTATAAGGGGGTCATAAGGTATGTGAATTTTATAGGAAATCTCTATTTTGAATTTATGGATGAACATAGAGAATTCGAAATTCGTTGTTGCATGAATGTTATATGGATGAAATAGGAACAATATTGTCACACCCCGACCGCGTATAACATGCAACCGTGGCGGAAACGTCTGGGAGTGTTGAGACAGAATTATTTGTTTCACAACCATGGCATACAAAGTTATATTTTATTTACCAAACAAAAGTGTTACGTTGTCTTCAAACAGGAAATAAAGAGTTTATAACATAATTAAACTAAGTCTATCTTCGTTTTATGTCTCTAAGGCACAGGTCCGCCCTAGTATCACAATCATCATCCTATGCGACAGCTCCTGAAAACACATGTGAAAGTAGGTATGTCAGCATAAAAATGCCTGTGAGATACATAGGTTTTGTGAAAAATGAATTCATGACTTATGATTGAGAAAATGTTTAGTCATGAACCTTGTAATTTGCTTTGTCTTGTAAATCGTTTGAAAAACGATAAGATCAGATGGTATGTATAATTAAATGTAAGGTTAAATGAATAACCTAGTAAAATGAGTTTGTATAAGATAAGTTGTTTGTAAAAATAATGTCTTGTGAAGAATATGTTATTTGTGTAATACGTAATATGTCTAAACTGAAATGATTTAGATAATGCTACGATAGGTAATATTATACAAACGCTTATATATAGGAAGTAACAGCGGCGTATCCACCATGTTTGTATCATATTACATACGCCACGTTACTCAAACCATTTACCCAAACCAACCACCAATGTAAATTGTTCATATATAAATCAATTGTCAAGTGTTATTGTGTAAACCATATCAAAATGTCCATGTCTAATGTAAACCACCAAATGTGTATATCAATGTCAAATTGTTTATGGTTAATGTAAATCATTGTAATGTGTATCCAAAATATCATGTATGGCATGTGAAAATATATCAATTGGGCCATAGGTAAAATGCACAAAAACAGGGTATTGAATTAAACATAGTTTAAGTCAAAGTTATGTTTTGTGGAACAATTGCATGCTATACTGATACAAACATTTATGCGGTATTGTGAAAATTAATACATTCAAGCCTTTGTGACTGTGGTGATAGACCTTTAAACAAATTAAAGATCTATATGTGTTATTGTTTATCGAATTTGGTCATTCCTTCCAATCCAAACAAACCCGAGATTTCAGGAATGGGAGTTGTCAAGTCCTATGGTACCATTACCTACTAACGAGTGGCGTAGCTAATGTTAATGAATGTACATTGTATCATTTGAACAAACCAAATGTCATACCAAAATGTAAGCATGTGATGAATAACAATTGTACTAAGTATGCAACAAAGGACATACATAGCATAAAATGTAATGTAAAGCAATGTACTAAGTATGCACACAATGGGCATACACAGCATGAAAATGTATTGTAAATCGATTGTACTAAGTATGCACACAATGGACATACATAGCATAAACACAATGAAATCATGTACTATAAACATACTAATGAACATAGCAAGTATATGATGTGAAAACAGGAAAGCATGAAAGTAACCAGTAGGCACATGTGTTTCACCCCAAAACAGTTTGGAAAACAGTAAAAGAGGGGACTATGTACTCACCTGAGATTTCTTTGAAGTTCTTGTATAACAACCAAATAATGCTAGAGATCACGGATATCAAACGACACCTAATATAGGTAACTACGTTAATATACCGGACCTAAATCGGAGGATCGGATAGTATGCGGGTTCGTAAACCAAACAAGTATGGAGACTCCTGCAATATGGTTTAACAAAGCCTTCATACTAAAGTGAAACTTAACCTAAGTGCTTACGACCCATTACGACCTGTTTAAGTAGCTTATGCTACCTTAACGCGTCGTTCGCGTAAAACACGTTTGTAACGCCTAACGTCGTGACCATAAGGTATAACCTCGGAAGGTTATTCCCTATACAACTATGGTCACCTAATGTGTTTGGTCGGATCCTAATGATCGACCAAATGGGTCGGGTTCAAAAGTATAAGCGATTATATAAGCACTATACTAAAAGTGACGAGCTAAGCATGTTAGAACATGCTTAACTAAGTTTAGAAAACAGGTTTGGAATCAAAACAAACGGTTTTGATACCTACTAGTAGTTTGGTTACAAAATACGCAAGAATGCGCATATTGGTCGAAACTACGACTCGTCACTGAGCCTAGATAACGTGGTAATCAGTAGGTATAGTCACTATGGACTATAACCATCGTGATCACGCTCACGTTATGAAGTTCAAACGAACTTCGGGTTGACCATAGGCTGGTCAACGTAGAAAGTCAAACATAGTTTGACTTTAGGACTAGAAAGCGATTAAAAAAACGGAAGAACACTTACGAAGGGTCCCCGAAAGCTAATCTCGATCCAGGAGCTCAGGTGTGAAGCAAAGGCCTCAACTTAGAGCTTTAGATCAGATTTTTGTGGGTTTTAACCAAAATGGGGGGGGGGTTATTTATAGGAAAAGCAAGACCGTTAGGATCGTTTCTTGAATATCGTGCCACGATCTAATCCGTACACTTGTCGCAAAGTTGTGGTGGCTTATTTTGCCCCCACCATAGGGTTTTGACAAGTGGCATTGCCCTTTGGAGGTTTCTAAGGGCTGTTAACAACTGAAAAATGACTTTTGCTGATCAGAAGGGGCCTCGCGCGACGCCAAGGGGGCTAGGTGTCACGCTAAGGTCCCCCTGTTCAGCAAACATTTTCCAATGTTTTTATTTCAGTCCCCGTTGTGTAATAAGGCCATTTCCGACATGTTTAAGGCTCGTTAAGCCATTTTCAAGGCCCTAAAATGATGCCTAAACATTGTGGACATGGAACATGCTCAAAAATATGCCGGATGTTGGCTCGTTTAGTCGTACGACCGCGATGTTCGGTTAATTACGACGGAATGCGCATAAGCGCGAAAAACGATCCAAATTGCGCGACGAATGGATTTTTCTCATGCCAAACACTAAGGCATAATATTATGATGCTTGCATAAATTTTTGGATATCCGGATGTATTCAGAACGTAAGTTATGCGCGAAAGTGCAAACTTATGCACTTTTTGACACTTTTAGTCCCTAAATGACCCAAAAGTTTATTTTAGCACACCGAACTCCTCAAAGCCTATTTCTAAGCTATGGAGAGGATATTTATGGTATGTTTAACTTATGGTCATGTTCCGGAATGTCTGTTACAGTTCAAATTGGCATACTTTCGCAGTTTGTCAAGTTTAGTCCCTGTAAGCGAATTAACTCGTTTTTGCCATACCAAAGCCTTCAAAACTTATTTCTAAGTTATGTAAAGGTTATTTAAGGTATGTTGAGTATATGTTGATGTTCCAGAGTATTTGTCGCATTAAACTGAGTACGTTTACGCACCAGTTTGCGTATAATTCTCCAGAAAGCGATGTAGAGTTTAAAATCGAACAAAAGTCAAAACATAAAAAATGTAAAACACAACCAAACAAACATTGGGATGAAATAACATTGTTTTATTGATAACTGAACTGTTCACAATGATTTCAAGCACAAATGTTACAGTCTCCCCTACTTGTGGAAATTTCGTCCCGAAATTTATTTAGAGGAAACTCGTGGAAAAAGTTGCGGATACTTCGCCTTCATTTGATATTCGCATTCCCAAGTAAACTTGGGTCCACGTTTAGATTCCCAGCGAACCTTGACCAAAGGAATGCGCTTGTGTTTAAGCCACTTGACTTCACATTCCATGATTTCTACCGGTTTCTCAACAAATTCAGTATTTTATCAACACGAATTTCGTCAAGCGGTATGTGGAGGTTCTCATCTGCTAAACACCTCTTGAGATTGGACACATGAAAGGTTGGATGAACATTTCCAAGTTCAGGAGGTAACTCAAGTCTGTAGGCTACCTTACCGATTCTTTCGACGATCTTGAATGGTCCAACGTATCTAGGTGCAAGTTTTCCTTTCTTTCCGAATCTGATCACACCTTTCCAAGGTGAGACCTTAAGTAATGCACGATCACCGACTTGAAAATCCAAGGGCTTGCGTTTTAGGTCCGCGTAACTCTTTTGACGGCTTCTAGCTGTCTGAAGGTTATCACGAACTTTCTTAACCTTATCTGTTGTCTCTAAAATGAGGGCATGTCCAGTAAGCTGAGCCTCGCTGATCTCATTCCAGCAGACTGGTGAACGACATTTTCGACCATAGAGAGCCTCGAAAGGAGCCATGTTGATGCTGGAGTGATAACTGTTGTTGTAGGAGAATTCAATTAACGGAAGATGTGAATCCCAACTACCACCAAAATCGATCACACAAGCTCTAAGCATATCCTCCAGAGTCTGGATTGTTCTTTCAGACTGACCATCCGTTTGCGGATGATAAGCTGTGCTTAGATTAAGTTGGGACCCCATAGCAGATTGCATGGTTCTCCAAAAATGAGAAGTGAAACGAGCATCTCTGTCAGAAATGATGTTCAAAGGAACACCATGTCGAGCTACAATTTCATCCACATAGATTTGAGCAAGTTTGTCAGCCGAAAAATCCTCACGGATTGGCAAGAAATGCGCTGACTTGGTAAGACGATCAACGACTACCCAGATGGCATCATGACCTTTCTTTATGCGCGGGAGTTTGGTAATGAGATCCATGGTAATGTTTTCCCATTTCCAAACTGGGATCTCTGGTTGCTCCAATAATCCAGAAGGACGCTGATGTTCAGCCTTAACTTTAAGACAAGTAAGGCATTTTGATACATATAAGGCGATGTCTTTCTTCATACCAGGCCACCAATACTGAATACGAAGATCCTTATACATCTTATCTGAGCCAGGATGAATAGAATAACGAGACTTATGGGCTTCATCCATAAGCAAGGTACGAAGATTATCTTGGCTCGGGACCCACAAACGGTCCATGAAGTAATACGATCCATTGTCCTTCAGTTCCAGATCAGGCGTTATGTGGTAGGGAAATTCCTTATCCATCAAGCCTTGTGAAACACAAGATTGTTGAGCCTGAAAAATACGTTCTTGGATATCGGATTGAGCTTGAATAACAGATTGGACACGAACACAATGAAGCTTAGTACGTTCCTTGTGACTCAAAGCATCGGCCACGACATTCGCCTTACCAGGATGGTAGCGAATTTCGCAGTCATAGTCGTTTAGAAGCTCCACCAAACATCGTTGCCTCATGTTGAGTTCTTTCTGACTGAAGATATGCTGGAGACTTTTGTGGTCAGTGAAAACCACACATTTTGTACCATACAAATAGTGTCTCCAAATCTTAAGAGCGAAGACAACTGCACCCAACTCAAGATCATGAGTGGTGTAGTTCTTCTCATGTATCTTCAATTGCCTTGATGCGTATGCTATGACTTTGTTTCTTTGCATCAGGACGCAGCCAAGACCTAATTTAGATGCATCGCAATAAACAACGAAATCATCATTGCCCTCGGGCAAAGTTAGGACAGGCGCGTCGCAAAGTTTTTGTTTTAAAGTCAGAAACGCTTCCTCTTGCTTGAATCCCCAATCAAATGGCTTGTTCTTTTGAGTTAGAGCAGTTAGAGGAACTGCAATCTTCGAGAAATTTTCTATGAAGCGGCGGTAATAACCCGCTAAACCAAGAAAAGAACGAACTTCAGTAGGAGTAGTAGGCGTATCCCAATCCTTAATCGCACTAATCTTGGAGGGATCTACATGAATACCTTATTCGTTGACAATATGTCCTAAGAATTGAACCTCTTTAAGCCAGAATTCACACTTGTAGAATTTGGCGAAAAGTTGCTCTTTCTTTAGGAGTTCCAAAGTAAGACGAAGATGTTGCTCATGATTAGCTTGCGTCTTAGAATATATCAAAATGTCATCAATGAAAACGATGATGAACTTATCCAAATAAGGCTTGCAGACCCTATTCATCAAGTCCATGAAAACAGCAGGAGCATTAGTCAAACCGAATGGCATGACTGTGAACTCATAATGTCCATAGCGAGTGCGGAACGCTGTCTTGGGAATATCTTCTTCATGCACACGGAGTTGATGATATCCAGATCGCAGATCAATCTTTGAAAAATAAGAAGCGCCTTGCAATTGATCAAAGAGATCATCAATGTGAGGTAGGGGATATCGATTCTTGATGGTGAGCTTGTTAAGCTCACGATCATCGATACACATCCTAAAAGATCCATCCTTCTTCTTGACAAAAAGAACGGGAGCACCCCAAGGTGAAAAGCTAGGACGGATAAAACCTTTGTCAGAGAGTTCCTGAAGCTGCTTAGACAATTCTTGCATCTCAGACGGTGCAAGACGATATGGGGCTCTGGCAATGGGATTTGCACCAGGTACGAGATCAATACGGAACTCGACTTGGCGTGCTGGGGGTAGACCAGGTAAATCTTCAGGGAATACCTCAGAATAATCCCGAGCAACAGGAATATCTTGAATAGATTTACCTTTGCCCTTATCTGCTACAACATGTGCCAAAAATGCCACATAGTTCTTCCGCAGATACTTCCGAGCCTTAAAACAAGACATGAGTTTGAGACCACCGGCAGGTTTCTCACCGCGAACCTGTAGGATCTCACCTGACGAAAGCGGCATGCGAATGATCTTCTCAAAACAAACTATCTCTGCGCGATACTTGGCTAACCAATCCATACCCACAATAACGTCGAAGCTTCCAAGTTGCATAGGCGTGAGGTCAATAGGAAAAAGATGGTTGTTAAGGTTCAACTGGCAATTGCGGAGAACAGAATCAAGAACAATGGGTTCACCACTAGCCACTTCTACTGTCAAAGGTTTACCTAGTTTTGTTCTAGACACACGAAGCAATGGTTCAAAAGATAATGATACAAAACTCTTATCGGCACTCGAATCAAAAAGAACAGATGCTGGCTGATTATTAATAAAGAACGTACCGTTCTCCACATTATCATCTGCTTGTGCCTCTTGTGCGTTCATGTTGAAGACTCGACCTCGAGCCTGAGCCTGATTCTGATTCTGGTTGGCTAGCCTTGGGCACCGGTTTCTGTAGTGGGTCGGATCCCCACAATTGTAGCACGAACCAGGAGGAAAATGAGGTCGTGTAGCTTGACCCTGTTGCTGAGCAGGAGGCTGAGCAACTTGTTGAACCGGGTTCTGAACTGCCTGATTCTGAGCAAAACGACAAACACCAGCAAGATGACCTGGCTTCCCACAGTTAGTACAGATACGGCACGGAAATTGCGGCTGATGGTGACCGTTGCATCTATTGCACAAAGGTGCATTCCCTGCATAAGGTTTCTTCGCTGGAGGCTGTGCGGGTTGGTTGGGAGCTGCCTGGTTAACCTGGGCAGTGACAGCAAAATTTTGGGAAGCCTTACGCTTCCTTGACCCCCTTGAGGAACCAGAATCCTTTCCCTTCTTGTTTTGACCTTTCTTGCTATCTTCGTTGTCAGCTGCCTGCTTCTTACCCTTGTCACCCTTTTTGTGCAGCTTTCCCTTTCGAATCTGCGACTCAGTCAGTGTCGCTGATAACTCGATCGCCTGACGGAGTGTGGTAGGGTTACTACCAGTAATGATGTCTTGTACCGAGTCATGTAGGCCGTCGGTGTACCTTTCGATGGCCTTGTCGAGTGGGGCAACCATTGTCGGGCAAAGCAGACTCAACTCCTCAAACCTATCAGTATATGCCCGGTGCTTGCCACTGTATTGCTTTAAGTCGTCAAACTCTTTCTCCAAAGCTCGCTGCTCATGACGAGGACATAACTCCCTCATCATTAGTGCCCTAAGTTCAGCCCATGTCTGTGCTAGAGCAACTTCTGCACCGCGATCCCTCATAACTCCGTTCCACAACGTAAGAGCCCTCTTCTAAAACACACTCGAAGAAAACTCGACCTTGCGATTGTCAGGACATTGCACGTGACGGAATGTATTCTCAATGCTCTCGAACTATTGAAGAAGCCCAGTTGCTCCTTCGGAACCACTAAACTTGAGTGGTTTAGCCGAGTTAAAATTCTTGAAATTGCATGGAGCATTGTTGATGTTGTTGGCTTGGTTCCATTGAGCAAAGAGATTTGGGAATTGAGCAGCCATCTGCTGCGCAATTATTTCTTCCAGTTCGGCAGTCGCTATCTGGTTTTCGCGTCGAGGAGGCATTCTAAAAGAGGAAAACATGAAAGGAAACGAGTGAGATGATTGGATGAAGAGAATGAGATGAAGAAAAAATCAACAAAAGCAAAGATGGTGGTTATGCATCGCAAAGCAAACAAGCGACACACAGTGTCTAATCAAAGTAAATGGGTCAAAAATAATGTATCGCGAAGACATGTTCTCCTATAAGTGAACACTCACCCCAAGAGTTCCCAGGTAAGAGTGACTGGTCCGATTATGTGGATTTGTACGAACACTCTAGCCTTAGACAGAAAACTCAGGGTACAGGCATTCACTCTTCCAGTTCGCACGTGTTCACACTATTAACACCCAAAACTTTGACGAGACTTTTGAAAATTCAAAGGGGTTCAAAACCATATAACAGAGGGTTCAAAACCTAGTAATCAATCATCCTAGAATAGATGATTAATTTTCAAAGCGGATTCAGAATCGATGTTCTCATTGTGGTTATCACCTAAGGATAGGTGAAGTGCATGTTTTAAAAATCTAAACACAAGATGACTTGTGTTAGGGTCCTAGAAAGTTATAGTCTAGGTCAAAGTATTACTAATAACCTAATTCCCTATAACCATTGGCTCTGATACCAACTCTTCTGTCACACCTTGACCGCGTATAACATGCAACCGCGGTGGAAACGTCGGGGAGTGTTGAGACAGAATTATTTGTTTCACAACCATGGCATACAAAGTTATATTTTATTTATCAAACAAAAGTGTTACGTTGTCTTCAAACAGGAAATAAAGAGTTTATAACATAATTAAACTAAGTCTATCTTCGTTTTATGTCTCTAAGGCACAGGTCCGCCCTAGTATCACAATCATCATCCTATGCGACAGCTCCTGAAAACACATGTGAAAGTAGGTACGTCAGCATAAAAATGCCTGTGAGATACATAGGTTTTGTGAAAAATGAATTCATGACTTATGATTGAGAAAATGTTTAGTCATGAACCTTGTAATTTGCTTTGTCTTGTAAATCATTTGAAAAACGATAAGATCAGATGGTATGTATAATTAAATGTAAGGTTAAATGAATAACCTAGTAAAATGAGTTTGTATAAGATAAGTTGTTTGTAAAAATAATGTCTTGTGAAGAATATGTTATTTGTGTAAAACGTAATATGTCTAAACTGAAATGATTTAGATAATGCTACGATAGGTAATATTATACAAACGCTTATATATAGGAAGTACCAGCGGCGTATCCACCATGTTTGTATCATATTACATACGCCACGTTACTCAAACCATTTACCCAAACCAACCACCAATGTAAATTGTTCATATATAAATCAATTGTCAAGTGTTATTGTGTAAACCATATCAAAATGTCCATGTCTAATGTAAACCACCAAATGTGTATATCAATGTCAAATTGTTTATGGTTAATGTAAATCATTGTAATGTGTATCCAAAATATCATGTATGGCATGTGAAAATATATCAATTGGGCCATAGGTAAAATGCACAAAAACAGGGTATTGAATTAAACATAGTTTAAGTCAAAGTTATGTTTTGTGGAACAATTGCATGCTATACTGATACAAACATTTATGCGGTATTGTGAAAATTAATACATTCAAGCCTTTGTGACTGTGGTGATAGACCTTTAAACAAATTAAAGATCTATATGTGTTATTGTTTATCGAATTCGGTCATTCCTTCCAATCCAAACAAACCCAAGATTTCAGGAATGGGAGTTGTCAAGTCCTATGGTACCATTACCTACTAACGAGTGGCGTAGCTAATGTTAATGAATGTACATTGTATCATTTGAACAAACCAAATGTCATACCAAAATGTAAGCATGTGATGAATAACAATTGTACTAAGTATGCAACAAAGGACATACATAGCACAAAATGTAATGTAAAGCAATGTACTAAGTATGCACACAATGGGCATACATAGCATGAAAATGTATTGTAAATCGATTGTACTAAGTATGCACACAATGGACATACATAGCATAAACAAAATGAAATCATGTACTATAAACGTACTAATGAACATAGCAAGTATATGATGTGAAAACAGGAAAGCATGAAAGTAACCAGTAGGCACATGTGTTTCACCCCAAAACAGTTTGGAAAACAGTAAAAGAGGGGACTATGTACTCACCTGAGATTAATTTGAAGTTCTTGTATAACAACCAAATAATGCTAGAGATCACGGATATCAAACGACACCTAATATAGGTAACTACGTTAATATACCGGACCTAAATCGGAGGATCGGATAGTATGCGGGTTCGTAAACCAAACGAGTATGGAGACTCGTGCAATATGGTTTAACAAAGCCTTCATACTAAAGTGAAACTTAACCTAAGTGCTTACGACCCATTACGACCCGTTTAGGTAGCTTATGCTACCTTAACGCGTCGTTCGCGTAAAACGCGTTTGGAACGCCTAATGTCGTGACCATAAGGTATAACCTCGGAAGGTTATTCCCTATACAACTATGGTCACCTAATGTGTTTGGTCGGATCCTAATGATCGACCAAATGGGTCGGGTTCGAAAGTATAAGCGATTGTTTAGATTGCTTACCTTACGACCCTATATAAGCACTATACTAAAAGTGACGAGCTAAGAATGTTAGAACATGCTTAACTAAGTTTAGAAAACAGGTTTGGTATCAAAACAAACGGTTTTGATACCCACTAGTAGTTTGGTTACAAAATACGCAAGAATGCGCATTTTGGCCGAAACTACGACTCGTCACTGAGCCTAGATAACGTGGTAATCAGTAGGTATAGTCACTATGGACTATAACCATCGTGATCACGCTCACGTTATGAAGTTCAAACGAACTTCGGGTTGACCATAGGTTGGTCAACACAGAAAGTCAAACATAGTTTGACTTTAGGACTAGAAAGCGATTAAAAGAACAAAAGAACACTTACGAAGGGTCCCCGAAAGCTAATCTCGATCCAGGAGCTCAGGTATGAAGCAAAGGCCTCAACTTAGAGCTTTTGATCAGATTTTTGTGGGTTTTAACCAAAATGGGGGGGGGGTGGTATTTATAGGAAAAGCAAGACCGTTAGGATCGTTTCTTGAATATCGTGCCATGATCTATTCCGTACACTTGTCGCAAAGTTGTGGTGGCTTATTTTGCCCCTACCATAGGGTTTTGACAAGTGGCATTGCCCTTTGGAGGTTTCTAAGGGCTGTTAACAGCTGAAAAATGACTTTTGCTGATCAGAAGGGGCCTCGCGTGACGCTAAGTGGGCTAGGTGTCACGCTAAGGTCCCCCTGTTCATCAAACACTTTCCAATGTTTTCATTTCAGTCCCCGTTGTGTATTAAGGCCATTTCCGACATGTTTAAGGCTCGTTAAGCCATTTTCAAGGCCCTAAAATGATGCCTAAACATTGTGGACATGGAACATGCTCAAAAATATGCCGGATGTTGGCTCGTTTAGTCGTACGACCGCGATGTTCGGTTAATTACGACGGAATGCGCATAAGCGCGAAAAACGATTCAAATTGCGCGATGAATGGATTTTTCTCATGCCAAACACTAAGGCATAATATTATGATGCTTACATAAATTTTTGGATGTTCGGATGTATTCAGAATGTAAGTTATGCGCGAAAGTGCAAACTTATGCACTTTTTGACACTTTTAGTCCCTAAATGACCCAAAAGTTTATTTTAGCACACCGAACTCCTCAAAGCCTATTTCTAAGCTATGGAGAGGATATTTATGGTATGTTTAACTTATGGTCATGTTCCGGAATGTCTGTTACAGTTCAAATTGGCATACTTTCGCAGTTTGTCAAGTTTAGTCCCTGTAAGCGAATTAACTCGTTTTTGCCATATCAAAGCCTTCAAAACTTATTTCTAAGTTATGTAAAGGTTATTTAAGGTATGTTGAGTATATGTTGATGTTCCGGAGTATTTGTCGCATTAAATTGAGTACGTTTACGCACCAGTTTGCGTATAATTCTCCAGAAAGCGATATAGAGTTTAAAATCGAACAAAAGTCAAAACATGAAAAATGTAAAACACAACCAAACAAACATTGGGATCAAATAACATTGTTTTATTGATAACTGAACTGTTCACAATGATTTCAAGCACAAATGTTACAAATATAGTATCTAGGAGTGAACCCTAGACAATTATATGTTGAAATCATGCTTAATTCAAGTGAATTCCATGAACACCAATGAAGGTGATTAGTGGGTTTTGTGGAACTTGATAAACACTAGGATTTTGGTTGTTGTTATAGTGTAATCTGATTTTTATGAAGTAGTTTCTGATTTATTGATGTTAAAATTTATATGACATAGTCAGATTGATGTTAATTTTGGCTATATAACAAGTTATGAACTTCATAATGAATTATGTAAAATTCTGCCCTTAAAGTGTTTGTAGAAATGCCTAAGAGAAGGCTAAATGTTGAAATTTGAACAAAAACGCATATTTGTACTAGTTGGTGAATTATGCGTTATATGATAGAAAAAGAGTTCTAAACGGTTTGCGGTTGAACTCTATAGAAAGGAAACCGGAACGTCAAGCGGACAAGCCTGTGGTGATGCGCGTTTGAAGGGTGTGCTTTGAAGGTATTAACTTGTTTCGTTCAAATTAGATATTTCAATCGTTCATACTTGTGTTTTAGTATAAAGATTGGTATTAGTTGAAGTGACATTGTTCACAACTTGATTGAATGAGTTAAAAATCGATTAGAAAGCATTTGTGTCACACCCCAACCGATGGCGGAAACATCGGGGCGTGACATTGAGCGAAACAGATTGACCAAGAGAAATTCCATTACAACTACTTTACCGAATAGTTAAATATTATGTCCCATACCATAACCTATTAAGCAAGTAAAGTTATTACAGACAACGATATCTCAAAGTCAAATAACATGTTCCGACAACTCAGATTTCAAAATAAAAAAATAAGATAAATTGTCTTTGTTTCTAGACTCTCAATCCTACTTGATTCCATGAAAAGCAAGCAAAAGCACCGCGTCCTAAGCATCTCAAACACTTGTCACATACGTTAAAATAAAGGTCAATACACATAGTGTAAAGGTTGTTAGTGCAGTAATGTCTATGGCCTTCGTCAATCAGAACCGTAGCAGAAAATGAAGAATTCTAGAGTTTATATTGTTTTTGGTAAGAAAAGGCAAGGTGGCAATATTGTAATTATGAGGGAATCACTCATATGCCTTGGCCTATAAATATGAGCTTTAGGGTTAACATTTTAGACTTTTGGCCATTTGTGAGATTTGGAGCTTTGAAGTTAGAGAGAGAAAGCTAGAGAGAGAAAGTGCTCCAATAGTGATTCAAGGTTTGTACAACTTTCATATCTATCAATGGAATCACAGATTTAGTACGGTTTGTGTTTTCGGTCTCGTTCGTGCACGGATTCCGCACGTCGCACGGTCGTTTCGCAATCGATTCGGTGTCAAATCCGGGACCTACAAGTGGTATCAGAGCGGGTGCTCGGTTGCGAAGATCAAACTCACAGATTCGTACAAGTTTTGAGCAGATTCAGAGCCAAAATCATTCAGATTTGTCAAATTTCTTCATATTTTCTTGTTCTTCACGTTTTTAACTGAATTTTGACTGATTGAACAGGTTTTCAGAGTCGAAAATTGCTGATTTTTGGATATGATGTGCGAAAACACTTGATCTACAAGCCTACAAATTTTCAGATATTAATTCTTAACGGTTTGAGATAAATCTGAAATTTTGTGTTCGAAAAAGTTGATTCATGTTCACTGTTGATGTTGAAGATGGATGTCAGCCGATCGGCTAGCCCAATCGATCGGCCGACATCTCTAATCGTTCCTTTACATCACGTTACATTTCATTAAGCCTTTGACTTTGTTGACTTGGTAGACTATCGGCTAGCATCTCTAACCGTTCCACTGTCACCGCCTCATTCAACCAATTGATTAGCAAATAATTTTTCAACACTTTACTGCATATCATTAAAGACCATTGACCTTTTGACCTCACCGTTCGATCAACAAATCATTTCAAAACACCTCACTTGTTTCATCTTTTAAAAGTCAATAGTGTGTGTCAATCATTCAGTTCATTCATTACATAATGTGATTACATCAGGGCCATTAATATTTGCATGAAAAGTTGATTAAAGATTGCCGGCCACTGTTAATGTTGCATGTGTTTGAGTTTGGGGTCCTATAGGAATTGAGTAATGAAGTGGAACATATCAATTGTCAGAGTGCATGTGATTAGGTGATATTGACGGTTTGCAGGTGTTTTGACTTAGTTGATCGAGTAGCAACTTCGATCGGCCAGCAACTTGGATCGGCTGGCGTAGCCGATCGAACAGCAAAGCAGTCTTAGGTGTTACTGAATCGACTAGTGTAGCCGATCGAACAGCAATCTTAGGTGAAACTTGGATCGGCTGGCATAGCCGATCGAACAGCAGTATTAGGTGTCACTTGGATCGGCTGGCGTAGCCGATCGAACAGCAGCATCACTGACACTCATTTAAAACTTTGACTTGTTGACCCTATCCGATCGGCTAGGATTTCAGTTTCGTTCCACCGTCATAACATCCAATCGAACAGCACCACCGATCGGTTAAGCAAACCGAATCACAACACATCATTCATTTTACCACTTTTAATCAACATAAATCGGTTTAATCAGACAACTTTAACATTGAGTCATTGATCATATATCAAAGCATGTAACTTGAATTAGAGGTCCAATCAGATTAAAACAAATATTTCAGCCATTAAAATGCATGAAAAAGTTGTCGGCCATTGCTTCATCCATATGCTTTAACTGATCATTGTAGGAGGTCCAATTGAAGTTTATATTTGAAAAATTATCACGTGAAGTATCTGACAAAACAAATAGTTTGCATATTTGAAAATGTATCTTGTCGTGTAGTGCATATGAATGATTGTTGAAGTCAAAAGAATTTACATTGAAATAATTGTTGTGTGTCATTGATAATTGCATGAGAACAAAGTTTTCAGTTTGCATGTGTGTGAGTTCTTTTTGAGAATACAGTTCATCATTGAAGTCAGAGTGTCAATTCCACCCGATCGGCCAGCAAAGCTTCTCGTTCGATCGGCTAGCAAAAACTTTCTGTTCGATCGAACTAGTCACTCAATCGGCTAGGAAAGATTTCTGCTCGATCGAACCAACCACTCGTTCGGCTAGGAACTTGTTTAATCGAGTTAACCACTTGATCGGCTAGCAACAACTCTCATTCGATCGGCTAGCAAGTTCCCAATCGTTCGGCTAGCTTATCCGATCAAACAACATATTTGTCGTACGTTGTTCAACCGTTCGGACAGTATCTCATCTCATTCCATCCGTTCGACCAGTATCCTATCCGTTCGACCGGCTCATTCGATCAAAGAGCATCAATACTTGTCATTTCAAGTTTAATTAAGAGTTATTTCATAGTTTAAATTAATCGATTGTTTGATTGGTTGCAGGTGATTCAAGGAAATTCAAGAAGATTTACAAAGAACAGATTTCAAGAAATTATTCAAAGATGTCAGGCAGCAGCGAAGAATTCTACAATACGTTTTACAACGCTTTCACTTCAGAATCATCTGAGAGAATATCCGAAACAAGAAATTATTCAAAAGAGATCTTAGATCATTTGAAGTATGATTACATGTATGGAAGCCAACAAAAACCACCGAAGCTAATGAAGATTGAAGATTATAACTGGTGGAAAAATCGGTTTGAGGGTTGGGTAAAAGCTTCCGCTCCTGAAAGCTGGTTAAAATTAAAATATGGATATACAGAACCAGTAAAAGAGGGAGGAGAGTTAGTAAACGAAAAAGAGTTCACAGAGATAGATGTTAAAAATATAGTAGCTGAAAACAAAATGATCACATTGTTACATCAATCAGTTAGAGAAGACATTATTTCACTGCTTGAAAATGAGAAAACATCTAAGGGATTATGGGAAGCTCTTGAAAGAAAATGTTTCGGAAGTGCTGAAATCATAAAGAACAAAAAGAAATTGCTTAGAAAAGAATATGATTTATTTGGTTGTTTTAAAAATGAATCAGTTTGTCAAATGATTGAGAGGTTTGGGCATTTGAAATTAGAATTGGCAAGACATGGGGTTGTATACTCTCAAGAAGAGTTAGTCGATAAATTGTTTGACTCGTTGCCAGACGAGCCAGATTGGCAATATTATGCTTTGATGTTGAAGAATACGATCAAGTCTGAGGATCTTACAGTCGACTTGTTGATTGAAAGACTTGAAAGTCATGAATTGGAAACGAGAAAAACAAACAAAGTCAAAACATACCAACAGAATGTGGAGCTATATTACAGAGGAAACATGTTTGAGCAAAAGTCAAATTCGGGATTTAGTGCTGAAAACTCAAAGGTTTCACCTCAGCAGAGTTCATCAAGAGATCCGGGCTATCATTCATTTGATTCAAATTCTTCAAATCAAAACATAGTCCATTGCAATATCGCCATTGATCTGAAAAACTCTCAAAATCTGAATGTTGAAGCTGTCAAGCAACAAATGGTGTTCTTAGCATCCATCCTGGAATCGTACGAAAGTCTGATCGCAGGAAAAGTTGGAAACCCAAAAATGACAAAAGAAGATTATGATCAGATCGATCCAGAGGAGATGGAGCTAATGGATATAAAATGGTGCATGGCTAGCACGATGAGGAGAGCACAACGATTCATGGAGATCACTGGAAGATCGTCTTTGGCATCTAGTGATTTGAAATTGGGTTTTGATAAGGCAAAAGTTACCTGTTTCAAATGCAAACAGAAAGGACACTTCAAGAGAGAGTGTACCAACAGGGAAACTGACGAACCCACGAATCCTTTCAGAGATGATTACTACAAGAAAGCAATTTATCATCGTTCCAGTGGATCATCAAGTGTGAATCAGAAACAGATCGATGAAGGGTCATCAAAATCTAGAGCAATGGCAGTTATTCATGACGATGAAGGTTATGACTGGAGTCAAGTTTACCCTGAAGAAGATGTGGTCGGACATGCATTTGTGACTGAGGTTGATCCTGATAAATGGTGGAAAAGAGATTATGCAAGATGGGAAATCGAAAAATTCAGAGAACCATTCAAAGAAGCCAAGAGAGCAAAAAGATGGAATGATGAATTGGAGTGTTACATGGATCCACGGGGTAATCCAGTTGTTGACCCATCAAAAGTGGATTTTGAAGCTGTAACAAATTTGCTTCCAAGGCAGGCTACTTTCAACACAAGAAGGTTATCTGATAAAACGTGTTTTGGTCAAAAATTACCGAAGCAATTAAGTGATCAAATTAGTTAAGTGAGGTAGTGTGCTAAGAGAATGTGTTCAAAAATATGTTAAGTGAGTTATTTGCAAAAACAGTTTCAGGATACGGCTCAGGATATAGAGTCGTATCTGTGATCAAACAATGAGCAAAAAAGTAAAGTAAATGACACGAGATGTACGAGGAAAGCCCTTGATCAATCTAGATCGCCGGCATAAAACCTCGGGAGCTGACAATCGCAGCTGCCTTGTTCTTCTATTGCTTCAAATATCAGGATACAGTGCAGGATTGGTGCGGATCGACTAAGTGTTACAACGAAATTTGAATACAAGTGTGTTGTTTGCAATGAGCTAGAAAGTGAAAGTATGCGAGAGTGTTAGTGGAGATTGTGTGCCTTAAACTGATCCGCCCCCATCTATTTATAGTAAAGATAAAATAACAAACTATCCTAAACTTCCGGGATCCACCGAATATTCCTTCATCGAACGTTGTAGACTTGGTCTTTCGGGCTCAACATCTCTCCTTCAACAAACTCGTCCGAGTCCTGAGGAGAAGAAGTCCTCTTGACCGTTAGCAAGTCTCAGCCTTTAACCTGCACGTGGTTAATTAATAAACCTCAGGATATCGCCCAAGATGTTAGCAATATCCTCTTCCAGCATCCTGGCCACAAATAAACAAACAAAGGCAGGATATTGGTCAGGATATGTATGCTTAGAAAATGAGCCATAACAATTGTCCCCAAATATATCGGTTGGTATACCAATCCAACGGATATATTTCAAAAATCTTATCCCATAACTCAAGGCATTTAAAACGAAGCGACGGTCAAGATCACATCGTAACTTCCAACGCGTTTTTTACTCAATGGAGATCCACGATGCCCCTATATCTTCTCTTTTCTTGTTTGAAAAGCAGATATCTTCAACAGAACCCTCAGGTAATTTCTCCATTTCTGATTTTCTTCCTGTCAATTTACTTCACCTTACTTGCAATGGATGCCGAGACCTTCACCCAGCAGAATCTCCTTAAAAATCCCGAAAAGGAGATCTGTGCTTTTGACAACGCAGACATTGCAGCTTTAAGAGCTTCCGGCGCTTTCCCTGATAACACGGTCTTCAGACCATTCGATCGGTCAAACCGATCGGATGGTTCTTCCACTGAATGGGTTTGTTTTCCAGCATATCCCTTTTCACTAGGTCTTCGATACCCTTTTCCTGAATTCATGATGCAATTCTTTCGAACCACCGACATCTCTTTTGCCCAAACCATGCCCATGGTTTGGAGAGTACTAATTGTACTTAACCAAATCAAAAATCTCCATTGTTCCGACCTTCGCATCGAGGATTTGCCTATTGCTTATCGCCTCCGATCCCACGGCTCTAGCCGATTCTTGCTCTTCTCGACATCCAGCAAACCCTTGATTCTCAAGGCCACCAAAAACGAAGACGGTTGTTGCTGAAACCACTATGGACCAAGAAGGCACTACCCCCTAGAGCTTATTTCCTTTGAATTATTCGAACAATTTTATGTTTTTATGAACAATTTATATTTCTGTATCTAAACAACTTGATAGCCGAAGGTGGATGGGTCCTGGGTTTCAGGATGAAACCTTCGGTTATCAACCAGTATTGATTGCTTCAAGAATAATTTTATCTTTTTATATTTCTAAGTATAAATCTTAGCTTTGCAAAAAATTTCATACTGTTATCTTATAAAATATCCTGATCAGTGTGCTCAGCGATATACTGTAAAAACCTTTTATTAGATAGAACTTCCCAACATTCCTTCAACTTCGTAAAAAGTTCTTTAGAAAGTGAAAAACAGTCCAAGTTTTGATAATATTTAAAGTTCCAAACTAATACTAACTTCAAACACCTTAATTAAATATTCTGAAAAGGACTTTAAGAATATATCAGGATACTTATCATAATGTTGCTAAAAACTTAGACGATGTTTACAAAGGAAAGATCATACCAGAAATAGGGTATAAACCTATTACCAAACTTCAATCCCTTTGCAATTCTTCCAATGAAGATGTCCCCTGTGCAAGGTACTTAGTGCATTAGTTCCAAGCCTCATCCTTTTAGCTTTACACCACCACCTTGGTGGGAATGTCCCCTATGTACAATGCCTTCAAATACTTTAGATTTCTTCTGAATGTCAGTTTCCATTGTATAGGCAATTTTTTATGTCCCAAGGGCAAAACCCAAGGATGTACTGGAGATAAATCCCTTGTATCCTGGGGAAAATCCCAAATTTTCATGCGCTACAGGCGGGAGTGTATAAACTCCAAGACTTAGAAAGGTGAAAACCTTTAAACCTTAGAGAGTATGAAAATACCCTTTCGTGAGAGAGGGTGATCAATCCTCATATACCTTTAGGATTCAGGATATAGCCAACAGTAACGAAATTGTCAGCCACTTTTACATGGACTGGTCCCGCCACCTTGAACTATCCCTGAATAACTTGCGCTCCAGGCGGGGTGTTTAAACCCAATTCGGAAGAAAGGTGAATACCTTTAAACCTGTGAAGGGATCAGTATCCCTTAAACGTAAGAGAGGGGGCCAATCCTCTAATCTTTCGAGTTATCCTGAGTACATATCCTGGAGCTGTATCCTGAAACATATCTTGCAAAACAATTGTAAACTAAGGTGGGTGTTAGCTTGGCTAACACCCCTCCGATGCTTAAGTCAGTATTGGGTTACAAAGAACAAATTAAACCAAACATATTTAAAAAAGGTAGAATTCATACCATCCTGAGTTAGAAATTAAATTCTAAACTTACTTGAAATAGAGCTTAAGGTGTATAGCATTCCAAGACCTCGGTAGCATATCCCCCTTCATATTCTTGAGTCTGTATGCTCCTTTCCCTGCTTCTGATTCAACTTCGTATGGTCCTTCCCATTTTGGAGCTAACTTGCCATCGGCAGGATTAGTAGTATTCTGAAAAGCCTTTCTTAGCACCCAATCTCCAACCTTAAATCTTCTGGTCCTAATATTCTTGTTATATGCCCTGGATATTCTCTGTTGATATGCTGCCATCCTTAGCCTTGCCGCATCTCTCTTCTCATCTATAGTGTCTAAATCCTGACTCAAGGCTTCAGGATTCTGCTCAGGATCACTTAGGGTAGATCTTGCAGTGGGTATTGTCATTTCCGTCAGAATCATTGCTTCTGCTCCAAATACCAAGGAAAATGGGGTTTGGCCTGTTGCATTCTTTACCGTTGTCCTATCAGCCCATAAAACAAAGGGTAATTCTTCTGCCCATCTTCCTTTTTTGGCTCCAAGCCTTTTCTTTAAGTTATTGACAATTATCTTGTTTGAGGATTCTGCTTGTCCATTCGCTTGAGGATGTACTGGAGTAGATGTTACCATTTTGATTCCCCAACTCTTGCAAAAGTCAGTAGTTCTCTTGCTTATAAACTGAGAACCATTGTCACAGATTATTTCGGCTGGTACTCCGAATCTGGTCAGGATATTCCTCTTTATGAAGGATACTACTTCTTGGTCTCTAACTTGAACAAGTGCTTCTGCTTCGACCCACTTAGAGAAATAGTCCGTCATTGCTAGCATAAAAACTTTTCCTCCCGGGGCTTTTGGTAGCTTTCCCACTATATCCATACCCCACTTCATAAATGGCCAAGGGGAAACAATAGGATATAATGGTTCAGCAGGTTGATGCAGTATGTTACTATGTCTCTGACATGCGTCACATCTTCGAGCATATTCTGCGGCATCTTTTCTCATTGTTGGCCAATAATATCCTGTCATTAATACTTTTGAGAATAACGACCTGCCCCTAGTATGGTTACCACAATCCCCTTCATGTATATCCTGAAGTACTTCTTTGGCCTCAGGACCCTCCAAGCACCTCAAATACGGTCCTGCAAGAGATTTCTTATATATAACATTGTTTATAATAGTGAATCGTGATACCTTCATCCTAAATGCTTTAGGATTTTCATCTCCGGGGATATGTCCTTCCTTGAGATATCTCATGATTGGAGTCGTCCAGGATTTAGGATCCTTTTCAGGATACTCCGCTCCAGGATCCTGAATACCTGCTACTTCTATTTTGTAGAGGATTCGTTGCAGGATACAAGATATGTAATATTGGTATTTGGGTCCCTTCAGGTATCCTGATCGATGATCCCAAATTTGCTAAGGCATCCGCTTCAGCATTATCCTCCCTAGGTACCTGTTCAAGTATAAAAACATCGAAATATCCTGCTAATTTTTTGAGAATATCGAGATATTCGATTAATTTCTCACCCTTAACTGCATAGGATCCATTAAAATGGTTAGTAATTAACAAAGAGTCAAGATATACTTGCAAATTTTTGATACTCATACTCTTAGCCAATTCTAATCCTGCAATTAAAGCTTCATATTCTGCCTCATTGTTAGTAGCAGGAAATTGACACCTAATAGCCTGGGGTAATATGTCCCCCTGTGGCGATTTTAGTAGTATTCCTAATCCTACTCCTCTTACATTAGATGCACCATCAATATATAATGTCCAGGATCCTGAGGATTCTCCTAACTGTTGAACTTCTAGGTCTACCTCGTCCTGAATGTCACTACTAAAATCAGCCACAAAGTCAGCTAAAGCCTGAGACTTTATGGCATTTCTAGGTTCATATACTAAATCATAAGCACTCAACTTTACTGACCACTTGGCCATCCTGCCCGACATCTCTGGTTTCCTAAGCACATTTTTGACAGGATAATTTGTCTTAACATGTATCCTATTTGTCTCGAAATAATGTCTAAGCTTCGTTGATGCCATGCTAGTATTAATTTTTCTAAGTGAGAGTACCTAGTTTCAGCGTCTAATAAACTTTTACTAACATAATAAACAGGATATTGCTGACCTTCATGGTCTTTTATAAGAACGGCACTTACAGCATTCCCTGATACAGCAAGGTATAGGGATAGTGGTTCACCATTTTCTTGCTTCATCAATAGAGGTGCGGTTAAGAGATATCGTTTCAAATCCTGCAGGGCTGCTTCATGCTTCTCCCCCCATTCGAATCTTTTGTTCTTCTTCAGGATATTATAAAAGTCTTTGCATTTCTCTGAGGATCTTGAGATAAACCTGTTTAAAGCTGCTACTCGGCCTGTCAATCTTTGTACGTCCTTCATATTTGAGGGTGATTTTATATCCAGGATAGCTTTGATCGGCTCTGGGCTTGCTTCTATCCCCCTTTTTGTCACTATATATCCAAGAGACTTTCCTGCCCCCACTCCGAAATGGCATTTAGCAGGATTTAGCTTCGTGTTGTATTGATCCAGGATATCAAATGCTCCCTTGATATCCTGGAGGCGATCCTCAGCCTTTTTAGATTTTACCACCATATCATCGATATATACCTCCATGGTGTCCCCCAGTTTGTCTTTGAACATCATGTTTACCAATCTTTGGAATGTTGCACCTGCATTTTTCAAACCAAAAGGCATAGCTGTATAACAATAAATACCTGTTGGTGTCATGAAGGCAGTATCCTCCTGGTCAGAAGGCTCCATTTGGATCTGTTGAAATCCTGAAGATGCGTCCATGAAAGTCAGCGTTTCATGCCCGGCAGTGGCATCTACCATTGCATCAATGTGGGGAAGAGGAAATGGGTCTTTTAGACAGGCTTTGTTCAAGTCTGTGTAGTCTACACAAACTCTCCATTTCCCATTTTTCTTTTGTACTACAACCACGTTTGCTAGCCATCTTGGGAACTTAACCTCTCTGATCATTCTGGACTTTAATAGTCTTTCAACTTCCTCCTGGATAATAGTGTTCCGCTCAGAAGCAAACTTCCTTCTTTTTTGTTGCACAGGCTTGAATGATTTATCAATTCCAAGCTTGTGAGTGATAATATCTTTGGAAATGCCTGTCATATCCTCATGCTTCCATGCAAACGTTGACATCCTGCATTTCAAAAAGTTAATTAATTGTTCTTCAATATCCTGAGGGATATAGGTTCCCACGAGCACCGAAATATCGGGATTATCCTGGTCTAGGATAATTTTCTTCACATCCTGCTCCGGATCCTCCACGATATCCTGGGCCCGCGTCTTTAATTGCTATGCTGCACTAGGTTTGGTTGAGGATTTCATCGAGGATGAGTAGCATTCTTTCGCCTCCTGCTGATCACTATCAACTTTGACAACTCCCCAAGGGGTAGGTATCTTGATGCATTGGTGATATGTTGATGGCACGGCCTTCATATCGTGAATCCACGGTCTTCCCAGTATGATGTTATAGCAGGATAGAGAATCCATCACACAGAAACGTTGTATCGAGTTGACTCCTTCAACGTATACTGGCAACTTTATCTCTCCCACTGTGTTTCTAGCCTCTCCACTGAACCCAAAAGCATGGTAGACTTTGAAGTGATATCCATTGGAGATACATTCATTCTCTTCAGAGTTTCTAGTTGGATTATGTTGACGGAGCTGCCATTATCAACCAGTATCCTGCGTACAAAATGGTTAGCCAAATATAACGTTATTACCAGAGCATCATGGTGAGGATCCTGGACAGTATCCCTGTCATCTGCATCAAAAGTGATCACTTTGTCAGTTGTGAGGGTAGTCATCCTGACAGGTTTGTCTCCCCTTTCGGCCTTAGCTTCCTTTGCATGTCTCTTTGCTGCCGAATACGAAGTCCCACAAATGTCGGATCCTCCCGAAATGAAGTTGATTATCTTGGCATCCGCGGGAGGTGATGCTGCTCGCTCAGGATCCTTCTCAGTATCCTAACCTTTATTCTTCTTTCTTCCTAAGAGATCTTTCAGATATCCCTTGCTTAGAAGATAGCTTATTTCTTTCCTTAGAGCAATGCAATCCTCAGTTACATGTCCGAAATCTTCGTGGAAAGCACACCATTTTGACTTATCTTTCCAGTCAGCCTTTTGTTGATTCTTTCGAGGCCACCTAGCCTTGTCTCCTAGACCCTGCATGGCATACATCAATTCGGGAATGTTAACAGAAAAGCAATATTCAGACAACTCAGGATACTCTTCAGGATCCTCATCTTCGACAGCATTCACTCTCTTGTTTTCATTTCTACCATATGGCTTAGGCCGATATGACTTGAATGAGGATTCTGACTTCCTGTTAGTTGACTCATAAGTGTTAGATGAGTTCATCCTTTCTTGCATCTTCCTGTCATCCTCCAGACGGATATATCTCAAAGCCCTATTACGAGCTTCGTCGAGATTCCTGCAGGGATTCATTACAAGATCCTGATAAAACTAAGAATCCTTTTGTAATCCCATCTTGAAAGCTTGCACAGCTGTTGCAACATCAAGATGTGGGATATCCAAGGATTCTCGACTGAATTTGTTCACATAATCCCTCAAGGATTCCTGAGGCCCTTGAGTTATCCTGTAAGGATCACTGGTTGGTTTCTCAAAACTCCGACTACAAGAAAATTGACTGTTAAATAAATTAACCAAATGAGCAAACGAAGTAATTGAGTGAGGAGGAACGTTTAACAGCCATTTTACGGCTGATCCTGTTAGAGTAGAACCAAATCCCTTGCACAAGCACGCTTCCTTGAGCTCCGGGGGGATAGGGTTAATCTCCATTCTTTCCCTATACTGAGCAATATGCTCATCAGGATCCGTAGTTCCGTCGTAAAGCTTCATATTGGGGGTTTGAAATCTCTTTGGGATCTCAGCATCACAGATAGGATGTGCAAAACGAGATACCTTATGGCTGTCTTGGGACACTTCCGGGATCGGCTGGACCACCCCAGGTACACTAGATATCATGTCCTTCAACTTTTGAAGTTCCCTAGTAAGTGCTGATGTCACACCTGTATCCTGCAAAGATCCACTATTGTTAGTAGCATGAGTATTATTATTATTTGACACGTTACCCGTTGGAGGATTTTGCCCATATCCTGAAGCATATCCTGAGCTCCTCATGGTTGACATCCTGACCGAGGAGGGTATTTCAGGAGTATGATTCTGAGGAAGACTGGGCACAATATTCCCCCTGTTATCCTCAGTATACACAGCTGAACTAAAGTTCAACGCTCTGGGGTGTAATGGAGTGACATTATCCTCAGCAGATCTGCTCGAGCCAGACTTCAGGAGTTGTATTTCCCTTAAAAGCATTTGGTTTGTTTCCTGTTGCTGCCTCATTTGTTCCTGCACACTTCCAAATAAAGTAAGAATGTGACAACTCGAATTTCCAAGATTTCTATTACGCATTTATTGCACGTTTATTGATTGTTTAATTGTTTGCTTGCACAATTAGTTGTTGTGAAACTGTAACGTTTTTGATTCAGTTAAGTATATGTGTTGATTATGAAAGATTTGTCAAATGTATGAATGTGGTGGTGAAACTGTGAACTATTTTGAGATGGTGTGCTATTGTAAATTATGATACTTAGGGATGCATAGAGTAATTAGTGAAACTCTAATCATTGTTAACCCTAATCCCTTTTCACTAATCATTTTCACAAAAACCAAAGCACTGTATTCTCTAATCCCCTAGCAATCATCATCACCACCATCATTGGCACAAGACATTCATCACTTTTGATTCCTCTTCTTCTCTAGAATCATTCAAGGTAATTGTGTAATCATTGTTTATTGATTGTTTGATTGTTAGCAATGCTTGATTCTTGTAATTCTCGTAAACCCTAGCCTCCATATGATGCTTCTGTGTTTTTGATTTATGTTGATTATTGTGATATGAAGATGATTGGTCATATAATCAATTGCCTGATGATTTTGATGCGTGATATGTAGACATAGCGATTGTTGTTTTGATCAGTGTAATACAAACGTATGAACTTAGGGTGTCTTGATCGTGTGAAGGCATGAATTGTAACTGTTCGATTGTTATTGATTCTGTGGCATAATCTTTGGAACTTACGTATGTCCGACCTTTTTCTAATACAAAACAAGTCCGAGCTTCAATATGTTATAGGTCCGAGTTCTTATATGAATTGCTGGGTCCGACTTTAGATAAAGGAAGCCTTTGGATCCGAGTTTCAAGCTTAAACCCTTGTCCGACCTTTAACATCATGCAAAGGTCCGAGTTTTATCAACATATATGTAGGTCCGAAGTTGTGAATGATTGATATATGTCCGAGTTTCAAGTCTAGGGACATGGTCCGACTTTTGAAAGGCATTGTATAGTGCCCGAACTTTAAATATGGTATAGTGTCCGAACTTTAAATGAATTTTGTAAGGACCCGAGTTTTTTTGTAAAGGTTATGAAGTCCGAACTTTTTATTATATATATATCAGGGAATCCGAGTTTTGATTGATAAAGTGCTGTCCGAGTTTAATTAAATAAAGTGCTGTCCGAGTTTAATTAATTAAGTGTGGTCCGGGTTTAATTAATTAAGTGTGGTCCGAGTTTAATTGATGAAGTGATGTCCGAGTTTTAATTGATTAAGTGTTGTCCGACTTGGTGATGTTGCTATTGTCCGACTTTTGTGATATTAAACATCTTGTCCGAACTTTTGATTAAGGAAAGCAAATGGTCCGACTTTCATGCTATGCTTATTGTCCGATTTTTAATCCATGGCACCTTGTCCAAATTAGTGGTGCATGATGATCTTGTCAGACTTTTGTGAGATATACTTGGCCCGAACCGAATTCTAAGTAATGTGCCTTGTCCGAATTCCTGGTGGATGATTGCTTGTCCGAGCTTCGTTGAATTGTGCTTACCCTGCATGTTACTGTATAATATGACACTGTATGTTACTGTATTTGTTGCATATTAACTAGTTAATCAGATCGCATGAAAACAATTGGTTGTTTGAATACATTAGAGTATTGAATGAACCTTCACACATGTACTTATATCTATTGTACCCTAGGTCACGTGTAAAGCAATTAACAGTTAACGAACGCTAGAAGTATATTATCAAACCGAGCAAACCAAGGTGAGTTCACACCCTTACTAAGGCATGGGATTCCCGGGGCTTGGGAATGGGTTTTAAAGGAATAAGGTTGAATAGATTCCTACTGACACTATTACTAGACTACCATACCATCGTCCTCGGTTGTGCAGGACACATACGTGCAATCTACGTACACATATACTTGCTACTATCCTCGGTTGTGAAGGATACTTATATATACTACTATCCTCAGTTGTGAAGGATACTTATACATACTACTATCCTCGGTTGTGAAGGATACTTATACATATTACTATCCTCGGTTGTGAAGGATACTTATACTTAATTACTATCCTCGGATGTGAAGGATACTCACGTAAGACCTACGTGAACTTATACTTACTACTGTTCTCGGATTGTGAAGAACACATATCGTTACGAATAGTCTAGTGGATATACAACATGGGAAGCCCCCACCAATAGAACGTACTATCGGCCCAGTAGAGCCACATGTTACAAACGAACTTACTATTACGCATTTACTTTCTGTGAACTCGCTCAACTAGTTGTTGATCCTCTGTTACATGCCTTGCAGGTCGTTAGATACATGGAGCTTGCACAGGGAGGAGCTGGTCGTTGTGGGCTTGGATCGTGATTATCTTGTTAAACACTTATGATACTTGATACTTTATTACGATGGGTTTTATTTATACGCTTCCGCTAAACAATGATAACTTACTTATGTTTTTGGAACACCTTTCATATGGATTTGATTTGGTTTAATTGCTATTACTTTAACTATATATATTGTTCTATATGATTGGTGGCTTGATCCTGGTCAGTCACGCTCCCATGCGGTGATGCTCCGCAGGTGGATTTTGGGGGTGTGACAGATTGGTATCAGAGCCATTGGTTATAGAGAACTTGGTTTTAATATGGGGAAAACGTTTTTATTAAAACCAGACTATAACCAGAACAGTGCTCTCAACGATCCACAACGATGCTTCGCTCCACGTGCAAGACTCAGCATCCTAGGTAATAAGGTTTATGTTTATTGCCTACCTGCTAGAATTGCGTAGAACTTTGCTCGTAGTATGCTTAGATTACATTGCTCACTATTTGTTATTGCTTGAGAACACCTGTGTGCTTACACTCTTCTGTCATCGCACTACTCGCGAACCATTCATACTTATGCTACCTTTACTGCTCGATCATATCTGGACGTGTTAGCATGACTCAAGCCCAGTTGACGGCTCTCATTAACGAACAAGTTGCTGCGGCGTTTGCAGCCGCACAAGCAGGAGGTATAACCTGCTATTTCAGACCTATCCTAGGATGTTAGATCCTACTCTCGTGACCCAACTCTCGCGCTTAACCTTGACCTATTTTTTCTCGCGCAACGGGTCAGAACGCACAACAACCTGTCTGCACATTCAAGAACTTCATGGACTGTCGTCCAAGCACATTCAGTGGCACAGAAGGAGCAGTGGGACTACTCCATTGGGTTGGGAAGCTCGAGTCAGTATTCGAGATGTGTGAATGCCCTGAGGCTCGCAGGGTCAAGTCCGCCACTGGTACCTTGGAAGGAATCGCGTAACCTGGTGGAACACGCAGGTACAGATACTAGGGTTGGCAGCTGCTAACGCCACCCCTGGAACGAATTCAAAGAACGCATTAAAAGGGAATACTGCACGCGTGATGACATCCACAAGTTGGAAGTGGAGCTTTACCATTTGAAAAGGACAGGGTCAGAAATTGAAGCTCATACGAATCGGTCGAACGAACTCGCCATTATGTGTCCAACCATGGTGGACCCTCCAAGCAAGCGTATCGAATTGTACCTCAAAGGTCTAGCCTCAGAGATTCAGAGCCATGCTGCATCGGCTAACCTCGACAATAACCAAGACATTCAGCGTCTTGCTCATCGCCTCACGGATCAGGCAGTGGAACAGAACAGGCTGTCTAGTTATATCAGCGCTATTACTACCGCTATCACTTCTGCTACTCTCGCTACTCCTAGTGACAACAAGCGGAAATGGGATGGGTATTCCAGCAAGGGTTCCGCTACCGTTCAGTCTCAAGCACAGCAGCAGCGCAAGAATAGTGATCACCATAGCCGAGTCAGCCAACTTCTGGTGGTGAGGGGTAGGGTGGATATCGGGGAATTCACCCAATGTGTAACTAATGCAACAGAAACCACGGTGGTTAGTGCAACGAGGGACGTTGCCAGAGGTGTCTCAATATGGGCCATGAAGCTAAGGATTCAGGAGCCCACGACCTGCAAATCAGAATCGCCAGCAACAACAGCAAGCAGAAATCCTATGCAAAGAAAAGGTTGTTCGCATTTCTCGTTCTGGCCAAGAACCTCTCGAAGTCAAGGCGACAAGAGTGGTGCTGTGGTTGGCATCACCTCTTTCTTGAAGGCTCAGAAATGTTTGCGGAAGGGTCGCACCGCAATTTTGGCTCTCGTTATTGACGCATCAACGAAAGAAAAGAAGTTGGAAGACCATCCAGTTGTACGCGACTTTCCTCAGGTGTTTTCTGAAGGTTTACCTGGTCTACCGCCTCATCGTCAAGTCGAGTTTTAAGTCGAGCGAGCTCCAGGAGCAGCACCTATAGCCCGCGCACCGAATCATTTAGCTCCAACTGAACTGGAGGAACTGTCTAAGCAACTACAAGAGCTCTTGGATAAGGGTTTCATTCATCCAAGCTCTTCGCCTTGGGGAGCTCCAGTACTATTTGTGAAGAAGAAAGATGGAACTTTCAGGATGTGCATTGATTACCGCGAACTGAACAAGGTCCCAGTGAAGAACCGTTATCCTCTTCCACGTATTGACGACCTATTCGACCAGTTGCAAGGGTCGAGCTACTACTCCAAGATAGACTTGAAGTCGGGTTACCATCAGCTGAGAGTCCGGGATGAGGACGTCTCCAAAACCGCATTTAGAACTCGCTACGGTCACTACGAGTTTCTAGTCATGCCATTCGGGCTTACGAACGCGCCTGCAGTTTTCATGGATCTTATGAACAGGGTGTGCAAACTCTATCTAGACAAGTTCGTCATTGTCTTCATCGACGACATTCTGATCTACTCCAAGAGTCAGGAGGAACACGAGCAGCACTTACGTCTTATCTTGGAGCTTCTTCGAAAGGAGCAACTGTACGCCAAGTTTTCTAAATGCGACTTCTGGCTTCGTGAAGTCCACTTCTTAGGCCATGTGGTGAACAGGGATGGGATTCATGTCGATCCATCCAAGGTAGATTCGATCCGGAACTGGCCTGCACCGCGTACACCAACGGAGATACGCCAATTCTTGGGTTTGGTGGGGTATTACAGACGATTTATTAAAGACTTCTCCAAGATCGCACAGCCGCTCACTATGTTGACACAGAAAGGTGTTACCTATCGTTGGGGTAATACACAAGAAACGGCTTTTCAGTACCTGAAGAATAGACTATGCAGCGCACCTATTCTCTCATTGCCAGAGGGCACGGATGATTTTGTGGTCTATTGTGACGCATCGATACAGGGGCTTGGTTGTGTATTGATGCAGCGGGATAAAGTTATTGCCTACGCTTCTCGTCAACTCAAAATTCATGAACGGAATTACACGACGCACGATTTAGAGCTGGGAGCTGTTGTTTTTGCGCTTAAGATATGGCGACACTACCTGTACGGTACCAAGTGCACTATTTACACCGATCACAGGAGTCTCGAGCATATTTTCAAGCAGAAGGAATTGAACATGCCTCAACGATGATGGGTCGAACTGCTTAACGATTATGAATGCGCCATCAAGTACCATCCAGGCAAAGCCAATGTTGTGGCTGACGCCCTCAGCCGGAAAGACACTCTACCTAGACGCGTACGAGCATTACAGCTTACTATCCAGTCCAGTCTTCCTGCACAAATACGAGATGCTCAGGTGGAAGCATTGAAACCAGAAAACGTAAAGGCTGAAGCTTTGCGTGGATCAAGGCAACGATTAGAACAGAAGGAAGACGGCGCCTACTATGTAACAGGATGCATTTGGGTCCCACTATATGGCGGTTTACGAGAACTTGTAATGGATGAAGCTCACAAGTCTCGCTACTCGGTACATCCAGGTTCGGATAAAATGTACCACGACATCAGAACAACTTACTGACCTAGCATGAAAGCCCTCATCGCAACGTACGTCGGCAAATGTTTGACTTGTGCGAGAGTCAAGACCGAGTACCAGAAACCCTCAGGCCTACTGCAACAACCCATAATACCACAGTGGAAATGGGAAGAAATTTCCATGGATTTTTGTTACTGGCCTGCCTAGATCTCAGCGTGGGAATGATACTATATGGGTGATCGTGGACCGACTCACCAAGTCTGCACACTTCCTGGCTATTAAGGAAACGGATAAGTTCTCCACCCTTGTAGACGTTTATCTTAAAGAAGTTGTTTCGAGGCACGGGGTGCCCACCTCCATTATTTCGGATCGGGATGCACGATTCACCTCAGAACTTTGGCAAGCGATGCACAAAGCGTTTGGCTCTCGTTTAGATATGAGTACAGCTTATCACCCTCAGACGGATGGGCAGTCTGAGCGCACGATTCAAACTCTAAAAGACATGCTTCGAGCGTGTGTTATCGATTTCGGCAACAGCTGGGAAAAACACCTCCCTTTAGTGGAGTTTTCGTACAATAACAGTTACCACACCAGCATACAAGCCGCTCCATTCGAGGCATTGTACGGACGTAAATGCAGGTCACCTCTCTGTTGGGCAGAGGTGGGGGATAGTCAGATTACAGGTCCAGAAATGGTAGTTGACGCTGCTGAACGAATAGCACAGATACGACAACGCATGGCGGTGGCTCATGACCGCCAGAAAGCTTACGCAAACAAACGCAGAAAACCGCTCGAATTCCAAGTTGGGGATCGAGTGCTACTCAAAGTCTCACCCTGGAAGGGTGTGGTTCGATTTGGTAAACGAGGCAAGCTCAATCCGCGGTATGTCGGACCGTTCGAGATCATAGAAAGAATAGGCAAAGTAGCCTACAGACTAAACCTACCAGCTGAACTCGGTGCAGTTCACAATTTATTTCACGTGTCGAATCTGAAGAAGTGCCTGTCAGATGAGACCCTCATAGTTCCTTTTAAAGAACTCACTATCGACGAGCGGTTGCAGTTCGTCGAGGAGCCAGTTGAATCACAGACCGGGATGTTAAGGTCCTCAAAAGCAAGAGAAACCCTCTTGTTCGAGTTCGTTGGAACTCCCGACGTGGCCCAGAGTACACCTGGGAACGCGAAGACCAAATGAAAGAAAAGTACCCCCAGTTATTCGGAACTAATGCAACTACTACTGAGGCTGAAGCTACTACTGCGGAATTTCGGGACGAAATTCCAAATCAACGGGGGGATGATGTGACACCCCAGGAAAACTAGTAAACGATACAACTTACCTAGCTTCCTCAGTAACCGCATGCTAAATTTCGGGACGAAATTTCTTTCAAGTTGGGGATAATATGACAACTCGAATTTCCAAGATTTCTATTACGCATTTATTGCACGTTTATTGATTGTTTAATTGTTTGCTTGCACAATTAGTTGTTGTGAAACTGTAACGTTTTTGATTCAGTTAAGTATATGTGTTGATTATGAAAGATTTGTCAAATGTATGAATGTGGTGGTGAAACTGTGAACTATTTTGAGATGGTGTGCTACTGTAAATTATGATACTTAGGGATGCATAGAGTAATCAGTGAAACTCTAATCATTGTTAACCCTAATCCCTTTTCACTAATCATTTTCACAAAAACCAAAGCACTGTATTCTCTAATCCCCTAGCAATCATCATCACCACCATCATTGGCACAAGACATTCATCACTTTTGATTCCTCTTCTTCTCTAGAATCATTCAAGGTAATTGTGTAATCATTGTTTATTGATTGTTTGATTGTTAGCAATGCTTGATTCTTGTAATTCTCGTAAACCCTAGCCTCCATATGATGCTTCTGTGTTTTTGATTTATGTTGATTATTGTGATATGAAGATGCTTGGTCATATAATCAATTGCCTGATGATTTTGATGCGTGATATGTAGACATAGCGATTGTTGTTTTGATCAGTGTAATACAAACGTATGAACTTAGGGTGTCTTGATCGTGTGAAGGCATGAATTGTAACTGTTCGATTGTTATTGATTCTGTGGCATAATCTTTGGAACTTACGTATGTCCGACCTTTTTCTAATACAAAACAAGTCCGAGCTTCAATATGTTATAGGTCTGAGTTCTTATATGAATTGCTGGGTCCGACTTTAGATAAAGGAAGCCTTTGGATCCGAGTTTCAAGCTTAAACCCTTGTCCAACCTTTAACATCATGCAAAGGTCCGAGTTTTATCAACATATATGTAGGTCCGAAGTTGTGAATGATTGATATATGTCCGAGTTTCAAGTCTAGGGACATGGTCCGACTTTTGAAAGGCATTGTATAGTGCCCGAACTTTAAATATGGTATAGTGTCCGAACTTTAAATGAATCTTGTAAGGACCCGAGTTTTTTTGTAAAGGTTATGAAGTCCGAACTTTTTATTATATATATATCAGGGAATCCGAGTTTTGATTGATAAAGTGCTGTCCGAGTTTAATTAAATAAAGTGCTGTCCGAGTTTAATTAATTAAGTGTGGTCCGGGTTTAATTAATTAAGTGTGGTCCGAGTTTAATTGATTAAGTGAGGTCCGAGTTCTAATTGATTAAGTGTTGTCCGACTTGGTGATGTTGCTATTGTCCGACTTTTGTGATATTAAACATCTTGTCCGAACTTTTGATTAAGGAAAGCAAATGGTCCGACTTTCATGCTATGCTTATTGTCCGATTTTTAATCCATGGCACCTTGTCCAAATTAGTGGTGCATGATGATCTTGTCAGACTTTTGTGAGATATACTTGGCCCGAACCGAATTCTAAGTAATGTGCCTTGTCCGAATTCCTGGTGGATGATTGCTTGTCCGAGCTTCGTTGAATTGTGCTTACCCTGCATGTTACTGTATAATATGACACTGTATGTTACTGTATTTGTTGCATATTAACTAGTTAATCAGATCGCATGAAAACAATTGGTTGTTTGAATACATTAGAGTATTGAATGAACCTTCACACGTGTACTTATATCTATTGTACCCTAGGTCACGTGTAAAGCAATTAACAGTTAACGAACGCTAGAAGTATATTATCAAACCGAGCAAACCAAGGTGAGTTCACACCCTTACTAAGGCATGGGATTCCCGGGGCTTGGGAATGGGTTTTAAAGGAATAAGGTTGAATAGATTCGTACTGACACTATTACTAGACTACCATACCATCGTCCTCGGTTGTGCAGGACACATACGTGCAATCTACGTACACATATACTTGCTACTATCCTCGGTTGTGAAGGATACTTATACATACTACTATCCTCAGTTGTGAAGGATACTTATACATACTACTATCCTCGGTTGTGAAGGATACTTATACATATTACTATCCTCGGTTGTGAAGGATACTTATACTTAATTACTATCCTCGGATGTGAAGGATACTCACGTAAGACCTACGTGAACTTATACTTACTACTGTTCTCGGATTGTGAAGAACACATATGGTTACGAATAGTCTAGTGGATATACAACATGGGAAGCCCCCACTAATAGAACGTACTATCGGCCCAGTGGAGCCACATGTTACAAACGAACTTACTATTACGCATTTACTTTCTGTGAACTCGCTCAACTAGTTGTTGATCCTCTGTTACATGCCTTGCAGGTCGTTAGATACATGGAGCTTGCACAGGGAGGAGCTGGTCGTTGTGGGCTTGGATCGTGATTATCTTGTTAAACACTTATGATACTTGATACTTTATTACGATGGGTTTTATTTATACGCTTCCGCTAAACAATGATAACTTACTTATGTTTTTGGAACACCTTTCATATGGATTTGATTTGGTTTAATTGCTATTACTTTAACTATATATATTGTTCTATATGATTGGTGGCTTGATCCTGGTCAGTCACGCTCCCAAGCGGTGATGCTCCGCAGGTGGATTTTGGGGGTGTGACAGATTGGTATTAGAGCCATTGGTTATAGAGAACTTGGTTTTAATATGGGGAAAACGTTTTTATTAAAACCAGACTATAACCAGAACAGTGCTCTCAACGATCCACAACGACGCTTCGCTCCACGTGCAAGACTCAGCATCCTAGGTAATAAGGTTTATGTTTATTGCCTACCTGCTAGAATTGCGTAGAACTTTGCTCGTAGTATGCTTAGATTACATTGCTCACTATTTGTTATTGCTTGAGAACACCTGTGTGCTTACACTCTTCTGTCATCGCACTACTCGCGAACCTTTCATACTTATGCTACCTTTACTGCTCGATCATATCTGGACGTGTTAGCATGACTCAAGCCCAGTTGACGGCTCTCATTAACGAACAAGTTGCTGCGGCGTTTGCAGCCGCACAAGCAGGAGGTATAACCTGCTATTTCAGACCTATCCTAGGATGTTAGATCCTACTCTCGTGACCCAACTCTCGCGCTTAACCTTGACCTATTTTTTCTCGCGCAACGGGTCAGAACGCACAACAACCTGTCTGCACATTCAAGAACTTCATGGACTGTCGTCCAAGCACATTCAGTGGCACAGAAGGAGCAGTGGGACTACTCCATTGGGTTGGGAAGCTCGAGTCAGTATTCGAGATGTGTGAATGCCCTGAGGCTCGCAGGGTCAAGTCCGCCACTGGTACCTTGGAAGGAATCGCGTAACCTGGTGGAACACGCAGGTACAGATACTAGGGTTGGCAGCTGCTAACGCCACCCCTGGAACGAATTCAAAGAACGCATTAAAAGGGAATACTGCACGCGTGATGACATCCACAAGTTGGAAGTGGAGCTTTACCATTTGAAAAGGATAGGGTCAGAAATTGAAGCTCATACGAATCGGTCGAACGAACTGGCCATTATGTGTCCAACCATGGTGGACCCTCCAAGCAAGCGTATCAAATTGTACCTCAAAGGTCTAGCCTCAGAGATTCAGAGCCATGCTGCATCGGCTAACCTCGACAATAACCAAGACATTCAGCGTCTTGCTCATCGCCTCACGGATCAGGCAGTGGAACAGAACAGGTTGTCTAGTTATATCAGCGCTATTACTACCGCTATCACTTCTGCTACTCTCGCTACTCCTAGTGACAACAAGCGGAAATGGGATGGGTATTCCAGCAAGGGTTCCGCTACCGTTCAGTCTCAAGCACAGCAGCAGCGCAAGAATAGTGATCACCAGAGCCGAGTCAGCCAACTTCTGGTGGTGAGGGGTAGGGTGGATATCGGGGAATTCACCCAATGTGTAACTAATGCAACAGACACCACGGTGGTTAGTGCAACGAGGGACGTTGCCAGAGGTGTCTCAAGATGGGCCATGAAGCTAAGGATTCAGGAGCCCACGGCCTGCAAATCAGAATCGCCAGCAACAACAGCAAGCATAAATCCTATGCAAAGAAAAGGTTGTTCGCATTTCTCGTTCTGGCCAAGAACCTCTCGAAGTCAAGGCGACAAGAGTGGTGCTGTGGTTGGCATCACCTCTTTCTTGAAGGCTCAGAAATGTTTGCCGAAGGGTCGCACCGCAATTTTGGCTCTCGTTATTGACGCATCAACGAAAGAAAAGAAGTTGGAAGACCATCCAGTTGTACGCGACTTTCCTCAGGTGTTTTCTGAAGATTTACCTGGTCTACCGCCTCATCGTCAAGTCGAGTTTTAAGTCGAGCTAGCTCCAGGAGCAGCACCTATAGCCCGCGCACCGAATCATTTAGCTCCAACTGAACTGGAGGAACTGTCTAAGCAACTACAAGAGCTCTTGGATAAGGGTTTCATTCGTCCAAGCTCTTCGCCTTGGGGAGCTCCAGTACTATTTGTGAAGAAGAAAGATGGAACTTTCAGGATGTGCATTGATTACCGCGAACTGAATAAGGTCCCAGTGAAGAACCGTTATCCTCTTCCACGTATTGACGACCTATTCGACCAGTTGCAAGGGTCGAGCTACTACTCCAAGATAGACTTGAAGTCGGGTTACCATCAGCTGAGAGTCCGGGATGAGGACGTCTCCAAAACCGCATTTAGAACTCGCTACGGTCACTACGAGTTTCTAGTCATGCCATTCGGGCTTACGAACGCGCCTGCAGTTTTCATGGATCTTATGAACAGGGTGTGCAAACTCTATCTAGACAAGTTCGTCATTGTCTTCATCGACGACATTCTGATCTACTCCAAGAGTCAGGAGGAACACGAGCAGCACTTACGTCTTATCTTGGAGCTTCTTCGAAAGGAGCAACTGTACGCCAAGTTTTCTAAATGCGACTTCTGGCTTCGTGAAGTCCACTTCTTAGGCCATGTGGTGAACAGGGATGGGATTCATGTCGATCCATCCAAGGTAGATTCGATCCGGAACTGGCCTGCACCGCGTACACCAACGGAGATACGCCAATTCTTGGGTTTGGTGGGGTATTACAGACGATTTATTAAAGACTTCTCCAAGATCGCACAGCCGCTCACTATGTTGACACAGAAAGGTGTTACCTATCGTTGGGGTAATACACAAGAAACGGCTTTTCAGTACCTGAAGAATAGACTATGCAGCGCACCTATTCTCTCATTGCCAGAGGGCACGGATGATTTTGTGGTCTATTGTGACGCATCGATACAGGGGCTTGGTTGTGTATTGATGCAGCGGGATAAAGTTATTGCCTACGCTTCTCGTCAACTCAAAATTCATGAACGGAATTACACGACGCACGATTTAGAGCTGGGAGTTGTTGTTTTTGCGCTTAAGATATGGCGACACTACCTGTACGGTACCAAGTGCACTATTTACACCGATCACAGGAGTCTCGAGCATATTTTCAAGCAGAAGGAATTGAACATGTGTCAACGACGATGGGTCGAACTGCTTAACGATTATGAATGCGCCATCAAGTACCATCCAGGCAAAGCCAATGTTGTGGCTGACGCCCTCAGCCGGAAAGACACTCTACCTAGACGCGTACGAGCATTACAGCTTACTATCCAGTCCAGTCTTCCTGCACAAATACGAGATGCTCAGGTGGAAGCATTGAAACAAGAAAACGTAAAGGCTGAAGCTTTGCGTGGCTCAAGGCAACGATTAGAACAGAAGGAAGACGGCGCCTACTATGTAACAGGATGCATTTGGGTCCCACTATATGGCGGTTTACGAGAACTTGTAATGGATGAAGCTCACAAGTCTCGCTACTCGGTACATCCATGTTCGGATAAAATGTACCACGACATCAGAACAACTTACTGACCTAGCATGAAAGCCCTCATCGCAACGTACGTCGGCAAATGTTTGACTTGTGCGAGAGTCAAGACCGAGTACCAGAAACCCTCAGGCCTACTGCAACAACCCATAATACCACAGTGGAAATGGGAAGAAATTTCCATGGATTTTTGTTACTGGCCTGCCTAGATCTCAGCATGGGAATGATACTATATGGGTGATCGTGGACCGACTCACCAAGTCTGCACACTTCCTGGCTATTAAGGAAACGGATAAGTTCTCCACCCTTGCAGGCGTTTATCTTAAAGAAGTTGTTTCGAGGCACGGGGTGCCCACCTCCATTATTTCGGATCGGGATGCACGATTCACCTCAGAACTTTGGCAAGCGATGCACAAAGCGTTTGGCTCTCATTTAGATATGAGTACAGCTTATCACCCTCAGACGGATGGGCAGTCTGAGCGCACGATTCAAACTCTAAAAGACATGCTTCGAGCGTGTGTTATCGATTTCGGCAACAGCTGGGAAAAACACCTCCCTTTAGTGGAGTTTTCGTACAATAACAATTACCACACCAGCATACAAGCCGCTCCATTCGAGGCATTGTACGGACGTAAATGCCGGTCACCTCTCTGTTGGGCAGAGGTGGGGAAAAGTCAGATTACAGGTCCAGAAATGGTAGTTGACGCTGCTGAACGAATAGCACAGATACGACAACGCATGGCGGCGGCTCATGACCGCCAGAAAGCTTACGCAAACAAACGCAGAAAAGCGCTCGAATTCCAAGTTGGGGATCGAGTGCTACTAAAAGTCTCACCCTGGAAGGGTGTGGTTCGATTTGGTAAACGAGGCAAGCTCAATCCGCGGTATGTCGGACCGTTCGAGATCATAGAAAGAATAGGCAAAGTAGCCTACAGACTAAACCTACCAGCTGAACTCGGTGCAGTTCACAATTTATTTCACGTGTCGAATCTGAAGAAGTGCCTGTCAGATGAGACCCTCATTGTTCCTTTTAAAGAACTCACTATCGACGAGCGGTTGCAGTTCGTCGAGGAGCCAGTTGAATCACGGACCGGGATGTTAAGGTCCTCAAAAGCAAGAGAATCCCTCTTGTTCGAGTTCGTTGGAACTCCCGACGTGGCCCAGAGTACACCTGGGAACGCGAAGACCAAATGAAAGAAAAGTACCCCCAGTTATTCGGAACTAATGCAACTACTACTGAGGCTGAAGCTACTACTGCGGAATTTCGGGACGAAATTCCAAATCAACGGGGGGATGATGTGACACCCCAGGAAAACTAGTAAACGATACAACTTACCTAGCTTCCTCAGTAACCGCATGCTAAATTTCGGGACGAAATTTCTTTCAAGTTGGGGATAATATGACAACTCGAATTTCCAAGATTTCTATTACGCATTTATTGCACGTTTATTGATTGTTTAATTGTTTGCTTGCACAATTAGTTGTTGTGAAACTGTAACGTTTTTGATTCAGTTAAGTATATGTGTTGATTATGAAAGATTTGTCAAATGTATGAATGTGGTGGTGAAACTGTGAACTATTTTGAGATGGTGTGCTATTGTAAATTATGATACTTAGGGATGCATAGAGTAATTAGTGAAACTCTAATCATTGTTAACCCTAATCCCTTTTCACTAATCATTTTCACAAAAACCAAAGCACTGTATTCTCTAATCCCCTAGCAATCATCATCACCACCATCATTGGCACAAGACATTCATCACTTTTGATTCCTCTTCTTCTCTAGAATCATTCAAGGTAATTGTGTAATCATTGTTTATTGATTGTTTGATTGTTAGCAATGCTTGATTCTTGTAATTCTCGTAAACCCTAGCCTCCATATGATGCTTCTGTGTTTTTGATTTATGTTGATTATTGTGATATGAAGATGCTTGGTCATATAATCAATTGCCTGATGATTTTGATGCGTGATATGTAGACATAACGATTGTTGTTTTGATCAGTGTAATACAAACGTATGAACTTAGGGTGTCTTGATCGTGTGAAGGCATGAATTGTAACTGTTCGATTGTTATTGATTCTGTGGCATAATCTTTGGAACTTACGTATGTCCGACCTTTTTCTAATACAAAACAAGTCCGAGCTTCAATATGTTATAGGTCCGAGTTCTTATATGAATTGCTGGGTCCGACTTTAGATAAAGGAAGCCTTTGGATCCGAGTTTCAAGCTTAAACCCTTGTCCGACCTTTAACATCATGCAAAGGTCCGAGTTTTATCAACATATATGTAGGTCCGAAGTTGTGAATGATTGATATATGTCCGAGTTTCAAGTCTAGGGACATGGTCCGACTTTTGAAAGGCATTGTATAGTGCCCGAACTTTAAATATGGTATAGTGTCCGAACTTTAAATGAATCTTGTAAGGACCCGAGTTTTTTTGTAAAGGTTATGAAGTCCGAACTTTTTATTATATATATATCAGGGAATCCGAGTTTTGATTGATAAAGTGTTGTCCGAGTTTAATTAAATAAAGTGCTGTCCGAGTTTAATTAATTAAGTGTGGTCCGGGTTTAATTAATTAAGTGTGGTCCGAGTTTAATTGATTAAGTGAGGTCCGAGTTTTAATTGATTAAGTGTTGTCCGACTTGGTGATGTTGCTATTGTCCGACTTTTGTGATATTAAACATCTTGTCCGAACTTTTGATTAAGGAAAGCAAATGGTCCGACTTTCATGCTATGCTTATTGTCCGATTTTTAATCCATGGCACCTTGTCCAAATTAGTGGTGCATGATGATCTTGTCAGACTTTTGTGAGATATACTTGGCCCGAACCGAATTCTAAGTAATGTGCCTTGTCCGAATTCCTGGTGGATGATTGCTTGTCCGAGCTTCGTTGAATTGTGCTTAACCTGCATGTTACTATATAATATGACACTGTATGTTACTGTATTTGTTGCATATTAACTAGTTAATCAGATCGCATGAAAACAATTGGTTGTTTGAATACATTAGAGTATTGAATGAACCTTCACACGTGTACTTATATCTATTGTACCCTAGGTCACGTGTAAAGCAATTAACAGTTAACGAACGCTAGAAGTATATTATCAAACCGAGCAAACCAAGGTGAGTTCACACCCTTACTAAGGCATGGGATTCCCGGGGCTTGGGAATGGGTTTTAAAGGAATAAGGTTGAATAGATTCGTACTGACACTATTAGTAGACTACCATACCATCGTCCTCGGTTGTGCAGGACACATACGTGCAATCTACGTACACATATACTTGCTACTATCCTCGGTTGTGAAGGATACTTATACATACTACTATCCTCGGTTGTGAAGGATACTTATACATACTACTATCCTCGGTTGTGAAGGATACTTATACATATTACTATCCTCGGTTGTGAAGGATACTTATACTTATTACTATCCTCGGATGTGAAGGATACTCACGTAAGACCTACGTGAACTTATACTTACTACTGTTCTCGGATTGTGAAGAACACATATGGTTACGAATAGTCTAGTGGATATACAACATGGGAAGCCCCCACCAATAGAACGTACTATCGGCCCAGTAGAGCCACATGTTACAAACGAACTTACTATTACGCATTTACTTTCTGTGAACTCGCTCAACTAGTTGTTGATCCTCTGTTACATGCCTTGCAGGTCGTTAGATACATGGAGCTTGCACAGGGAGGAGCTGGTCGTTGTGGGCTTGTATCGTGATTATCTTGTTAAACACTTATGATACTTGATACTTTATTACAATGGGTTTTATTTATACGCTTCCGCTAAACAATGATAACTTACTTATGTTTTTGGAACACCTTTCATGTGGATTTGATTTGGTTTAATTGCTATTACTTTAACTACATATATTGTTCTATATGATTGGTGGCTTGATCCTGGTCAGTCACGCTCCCAAGCGGTGATGCTCCGCAGGTGGATTTTGGGGGTGTGACAAAGAATTTCATCATTAGAAGCTAGAACGGGAGCAGATTCCTGAACACTGCGGGTAGGGATAATATCCTGAGGTCGTGAAGAGGCTGGCGTCCTTGGAGGAGGTGGTGGAAGCACCGAACCAGTAGTAGCAGAAGTCATAGCAGACGCAGTAGAGGAACTCATGTTTGATCTTGAGGCCATTATGGACAATGTGGCAAAAAGTTTTGAAAATAGAAAACTGATTAGCGATTTGACAAAAAAATTTAGTAAAGAGAGCACCACTTGCCCCACGGTGGGCGCCAAATTGTTTTGGTCAAAAATTACCAAAGCAATTAAGTGATCAAATTAGTTAAGTGAGGTAGTGTGCTAAGAGAATGTGTTCAAAAATATGTTAATTGAGTTTTTTGCAAAAGCAGTTTCAGGATACGGCTCAGGATATAGAGTCGTATCTGTGATCAAACAATGAGCAAAAAAGTAAAGTAAATGACACGAGATGTACGAGGAAAGCCCTTGATCAATCTAGATCGCCGGCATAAAACCTCGGGAGCTGACAATCGCAGCTGCCTTGTTCTTCTATTGCTTCAAATATCAGGATTCAATCCAGGATGTGGTGCGGATCGACTAAGTGTTACAACGAAATTTGAATACAAGTGTGTTGTTTGCAATGAGCTAGAAAGTGAAAGTATGCGAGAGTGTTAGTGGAGATTGTGTGCCTTAAACTGATCCGCCCCCATCTATTTATAGTAAAGATAAAATAACAAACTATCCTAAACTTCCGGGATCCACCGAATATTCCTTTATCGAACGTTGTAGACCTGGTCTTTCGGGCTCAACGTCTCTCCTTCAACAAACTCGTCCGAGTCCTGAGGAGAAGAAGTCCTCTTGACCGTTAGCAAGTCTCAGCCTTTACCTGCACGTGGTTAATTAATAAACCTCAGGATATCGCCCAAGATGTTAGCAATATCCTCTTCCAGCATCCTGGTCACAAATAAACAAACAAAGGCAGGATATTGGTCAGGATATGTATGCTTAGAAAATGAGCCATAACAAAACGTATCTGCTGGATTTGGAGAGCAAGATAAGAGAAGTTTGTGAAGCGAGTCTACCAAAGGTGATAGAGATGAAGAAGAGAAAAGAAGAAGAGTTGAAAAAGATGGTTGACGAAGTGAAGATTACAGCAACGCTTGCTGCTGAAGAAGAACAGAAAGAAGAAGAAGAAGAACAGAAGAAAGAAGGAAATCAGAAAGCTGGAACATAAGAACTGGTGCTGAAAATAAATGAGGTATGTGAATCTTCTGATCTATCGAATGATGAAACTGTTGATAACAATAAAAACAAGTGCAGGAATTGCATAGAAATGTGCAAAGCTTGTACTGAAAAAGATGACATCATAAAAACAAAAGATAGTGAAATAAATAAACTTGAAAATGTTTTCACAATAAAATGTAAAGAAATGATTGAAAAAGAAGAAAGTTTGAAACAAAAAGTTGAAAAACTGACACAGAAATGTCATGATATTGAAAAGGAAAATGAAATGTATAGACAACTGTGTACAGCAAAATGTGTCAGTTGTGTTGAGAAAGAATCTAAATTTCAAGATTTACAAAAACAGTATGATTCTTTAAAATGGTCGAGTCAAAGGGTACAAGAAGCTTATGATACTTTGAAAAGTCAAGTCAAAAGTTTTGATCAACGATTGTCTGAAACTTTAACAACCAAAGAACTGTATGAGAGAAAGTTCAAAGAAAAGCAACTTGAATTAAACAAGTGTGTTGATGAAGTTGCTAATCTCAAACAAGTTCTGGTTGAAAAGGAAAAGATAGTTACAAAACTTCAAAGTTATCATAACTCTTCGTACATTCTCGAACGCATTTTCAACATCACACAAGATGACAAAGATACTGACAAGAATAAAAAGGGTATTGGTTCAGAATCTCATCAGGTACCACCAACATTGAGAAACAATTATACCTTTTATGATGAGGAAAAGGTGGCAAAAGGTCTGAACATAGTTGACCAATTACCTGAAAGTATCGATGTGACTTACGCCAAATCTGATGAAGCTGATGATTCAGAGGTGGTAAGTAAGGTTGTTGAAAGCGTTTTGAAAGATGAGTCAACCAAAGGCAAGTCTGAATCACATGATGAAAATGAGGGAAATTTTCATGATGGTTATCTCAAACATTCAAAATCTGAGAAAATTATGAATGATGATTCAAAAGGATTGGTTTATACCATGATTGGATCGGACAAATTATTCTTGGATATTGTATTCCCGATTCAAAATGTGATTTCAGAAAAGATTGATAAAGTTTTTAAGATGGTTGAGATCAAAAAATCAGAAATTTCAAAATTTGCTGGAAAGAACAAGAAAACTTTTTATAACAAACCCGGTTACAAAAAGAAGAATATGAAAGCAGGTTTGGGTTATAAAAAGAAACAGAATCAAAATAAAAGTTTTGAAAAACAAAATGTTCAAAAGAAAACGAATTTTGTTCATGGGAGAAGTTCGGAAGAAGAGAAAGAACTCCAATTTAGACGACAGTCTAATGAAGAGTTCTATGCTCAGAAAAAGAAACAACAACAGGCTAAAGATGTTTCAAAGAAAACATGTTTTAAATGTGATCAAATTGGACATGTTGCACGCAAGTGTCCAAACACAAAGCCTGTTGATTTTGAAAAACAGAATTCTGAAGATGTGAGACGAAAGTTTACCAGATTTGATTCAAAACAAACTTGGAGGTACAACACAAACAAGTTTGCTTCGAATCAAACTTGGAAACCAAAACAGATGAGGTATGATTCAAGACAAACCAAGAATTCTCACAGACCCAGATTCAGAACAACACAAAGTTGGCAAACATCAGTTGATATGACAAAGCCAAATCAATTTTGGAAACCAAAAATTGTTGTTCAAAGTCAAAATAATCAAAACGAGTCACGATTTTACAAAAGAAGTGCTTCAAAGGGACAGAACTGGGTGATTAAGAAAGAAGTGACTACTGTGAATGATGAGAAAGTCAAAACCAAAGATGAAAAAGTTTTTGTACAAAATGACAAAGATTTTCCATCATTGAATGAATATTGTGTTGAAATGCCTAAGGTCCAACAGACCTGGGCTAAATTGTTCAAGTAATTGAGTTTTTGTGAATGTGCAGGTGCTCATCAAGTTTGAATGTCAAGAAACATAATTGATGAGCAGCCTGGCACAGGAGGAGAAGGCTGCAGAACCCTGGTTTGGTTGAACAGGGAGTTTATCTTTTCTGTATATAAATAAACAATATTTTCAAAAACCCTAAAAATTGAAAAATTTGAAAAATCAAAAATATGTTTTGTTTTTAAATTTATGTACTTGAATATACCGAAACCCTCACGGCGGAACAAACATGATTACTTTCACAAGACTGAAAAACGGTTTTCAAACTGTCGAAAATCAATGGGTTGTAAATCATGGGGGTACATTATGTTTTCTGCAAAACAGAGCATGTGAAGCAGAAAATGGATAGCGAGAAAAAGCTATCAGTGTCGGTTTGTCAAATTTTCTTTAAATGTTTTGAATTTTAGGGGGAGTAAAAATTTACAGAAAATACAAAAACATTAGAAAATTTGAAAAAGTAAAAAACATGATAAAATTTGAAAATTGAGTTGTTGCGTAAATAGAGGAGATGATAGTACATCAGTAGACAGTTATGGTATGCTAAAGAATTGTAAAGAATTAAATAGCGTTAAACAGTCTCACTAATGATGTGTCGATAGGTTTTTATACACTTAGTAAACTTTTTCGGGATATAAACCTAAATTCAAACACTTGCTTATTTCGTGGGGAACACTACTTGGATATATAGGTAACCCCTGAAATCTCGTTTGAAAGGTCTCGTATTCTGATATACTAGGTCTTTATGCTCAATGATGTCTGGGGTATTATTCCGGGACTTCTGCTGAATGGAAGTTCTGACCTAGTCCTTGGATAATACTTTCTGCCAATGCTTGAAACATAGCATAAACCCTCAGCATGCAGATGAAACAATAAAATTGATAGTCGCTGCTGTTGTAACTAAAAGATCCTCTAAAGGGGACATACCTTAAAGTCGAAGCTGATATCTCTCTGCGCATACGGAAGTATCGACCTGAGATCCCTCGGCCCTCGCATATCTAATTTATGTACAGATATCATTGTAGTATACTCACCTGTATGACTGAATATTGGGATTCTGGATACGGGAGTATATTCAAGAGGTGGGACACATGAATGAGTTTAAGTTCTTAAAACATCTAATTCGTATCCTGAAACAGGTGAAATTTGTGTGAAAATTTAAGTGGACAAATATATCGACAATCTAAGTGAATTGTTTAATTCTTAATGTGAAATTAAGCTCAACGGTACTTGTGAATTGTCAAAACTGATATGATCCTCTGACGCATACTCAAAACAAAAATATTGTCTGTAAATATGTTTGTAAATATTTCTTTACTACTTTATGATTTCAGAAAATACAAAAAGATTCTGATTTCTGCTTTGTTTTCGACAACCGATGTCTGAATGCTGAGTTTCAAAATCTAAGTAAGCTGATTGTGTTTCTGAAAATAAACAAGTTCACTAATTTGAAACTTGAAATTTTAAAATAAAAAAAATCAAAAATAGTTTGTGAAATCTCCAAGGTCATTAAATTGGACTTGGATGATTAACTGTGAGGGATTTGGATGCTTAGATTGTTAAAATCTTTTGTAATAGAGCCAGTTTACGATCCGGTTCGCTAAAACTGCCAAATCCATGAAGTTTGTTGATAGGGGGAGAAAATCAAGTTTTCCTGGATATATTCATATTATTATATCTTAGAGCCAGGATCTTGATTTAGAAAGTTTAAAAAGAGCCAGAATACGATTTCTGGACAATTTCAAAACATTGTCACTTATAAACGTATGAGTGTTGCAGATGTTATACCAGACTACGATCCCGACAGCCGAGTCTAAGGGGGAGTCTGAAGACGAGCTCAAAGCAAACGGAAGCGTGTAAGGATCCAGGTATCGTTCCTGGAGGAGCTTGTATCTGGAAAGCCAGGTGTCGATCCCAAAAGCACGGAAGCTTGACGAAAGGGGGAGCCTGAAGAGACTACCGAAAGGGAGAGAAATTGAAGCTGAAGACAGATCCACCGGGATTCTGTTAGAGAAAGATGGAGTCTGTGGTTGCTGATATCGTCAAACCTTCAAGAAGACTCAGAGACAAAAAGAAAGACTAGTCGCTACGAGTTTGACTACAGATTGACTGCGGCAATATCCAAGGGGGAGTCTGTTAGTGCAATAATGTCTATGGCCTTCTTCAATCAGAACCGTAGCAGAAAATGAAGAATTCTAGAGTTTATATTGTTTTTGGTAAGAAAAGGCAAGGTGGCAATATTGTAATTATGAGGGAATCACTCATATGGCTTGGCCTATAAATAGGAGCTTTAGGGTTAACATTTTAGACTTTTGGCCATTTGTGAGATTTGGAGCTTTGAAGTTAGAGAGAGAAAGCTAGAGAGAGAAAGTGCTCCAATAGTGATTCAAGGTTTGTACAACTTTCATATCTATCAATGGAATCACAGATTTAGTACGGTTTGTGTTTTCGGTCTCGTTCGTGCACGAATTCCGCACGTCGCACGGTCGTTTCGCAATCGATTTGGTGTCTAATCCGGGACCTACAAAGGTGAGCATACAAGTTTGATAATAGCATAATAGAGTTCGACATAGTTTACGCTTAGCCAGCATGTAACATTCCTATTTTTTTATATATAAGAATTATAGATAATTAGTAACTAGTTTATTTGTAATATAAATATTCAACCTAAATAGTTTTAAACACTATTTTATAGTTTGTTGAAATATTAACTGGCCTGTATATGGGTGGCCTTCTAATAAAATAAAAGTCTATAGAAACTTATATTATTAGACGGGTAGATTACGGATAAGTTAACTATTAGAAATATGAAGTACCTGGACTGGCCCAAGAACCGTTTAATATTTAAACTATAAAAATATATTATATTTGAACTTACTCTGTTTTTAATGAAACTTGGTTCCAAATGTAGACTAAAATATTCTGGTTCTAATGACATATTCATTATTTTCTAGAACGTCGTATTTTAAAAGTTATACGCGCCAAATAAGTAAAGCAGTTAAATTAATTATAATATATATAATAATAAAATTATAATTAAAATTTAGAAACTTAACAATTAAGATATTTACGTGGCTTTTAAAATAATATATATATATATATATATATATACTAGAAAAAACTAACTTAGACATTAAGTGCCCAGTGTGCACGTGTCCTCAATTTACTTCAAGTCTAAGTTTACATTCAACATAAATAGTAGGTTTGCTCAATTCATTCTATTCCTTTTTCCTGTAAGTCGCCTTCTTTTCTTTCTTTGTCTACTCATATGAATTTATTTTTCTTCCCATAACAAATATACTCATGTCTCGTTTTAAGTGTTGTAACTCTCGATCACCGCTACCTGTTGGGATTGAACCTTACCAGAGGAACAGATAATGTAAAGCCAAAACCGGATCACATCAGTGGACTAACAATAAGCAGCAGCCTACACTTTGCTTTTCTCTTGACAGTGGTATTCTAACAGCTGATGGATCTTAAGTACTGCTCACTACAACAACGGATGAACCAAACACTGATGAAACTCTAAAGAACTGCTGAAGACAAACAGTGTTGCTCTATCTACTGTTGTTTCCTAAGTACTGCTGAAAGACACAAGCACTGCCCACTCAAAGACTGATCACCTTTGAAGAAAGCACTGAAGTTCAACATCAGTGCTCAGGCTACAACAGTGGAATGTGAAGCAGTTGTTATCTCTTGGTTTGTATTGTACTAATAATCAGATGTTGCATATCAGTAGTTTGTTTAGAACAGTGTATATAGGTTGTTAGTTTGTTAGATGTCACTTTCATGGTGACGTCAGCTGAGATGCTTCAGTGGTTTGGTTTGCCTATAAATGGAGCAGTACCCTGTACTGTTACATTTGATTGACTGAGTGGATTCTTCTTCTTCTTCAGTCCAATCCTTTCATCTTGTGCAACCAACCTTGGAGTATCAGGCTGAGGGGGAGCTTAGTTCTGTAAACATGCTGTAATCATTTGCTTTGTATTTCAATCATTCAACTTAATGAAAAGCATTTGTTTATCAAACTATTTTCCTCTTTGATTGTGTTTACAAAGTTTGTATCCATTTCCGCTGCACTTTATATCATTTCATATATTCTGACTGTTCAATTTACACAAACAAACACAATCATGAGAGCCTCCGATCCTAACAATTGGTATCAGAACCTGGACAGTCAAATTCGATCTAACAATCAATTTGACATAACAGTTCAGCTCACAATTCATTGATACTAAGGTTGGTCGTATTTTAGTTGAAAAACAGAGTAACGAGAAATCATGTTCAAAATGATGACTCAAAAGCTCTGTAAAACAACCAAGATGTCATAAGATTCACAAATCTCACACAACTGATGATGTCATGCACAAATCACTCATAATTTCCAGATCTGAAAACTTATCTGGTAACTATGGTGTGCTCATCTTCATTCAAAATTGATTTCAACTGTTGTTATGAAATTTGTGATGTTTTCATATTTTACACTAAAGTATGCACCTCAGATCAGCAAAACCTATGTTTATCTAAACACTAGTGTTCTGCTGACATAGAAAGAGGGAAATAAAGCTTTAGTCAAAATTTCTTATGTGCTCAAAGGCAAGTTGAGAATCCTCAAAAGGACCAAAACAACTTTGTCAAAACACATTAAGAAAATAAGATGTCAAAACAGTCCATATCATACGTAATGTGAGACCTGGTAATAAAACATGTACAAATGTGGCCAGATCTCTCAAAACATTACTTCAAAATGATTCTGGACTAAGCTTGTTCAAAATAAAATCTCCCAGTGAGTATTTCTGAACATGTGAATGGAAAGGGTAAAAAGGGAAAAGGGAAATGAACAAATCTCAAAGTGTGGTTATCTCAAAACTTTTGAATCCAAAAGAAAAAGAGAATAAGCATAAAACACTTATGAGGTCAAAGTTTGGGTAAACAGTGGTCATCATGCAACTGAGTGCTTTCATCAAATACAGGAATTGTTCAGGTAACTATGGCATCTCCAGTGATTGTCCTTAAAAGAAGAATTTGCAATCAAATGTCAAGAAAATGACCCCAAAAAATGGTCAAAATAACTTGAGAATGATATGATCATGAACTTATTTGAAAAGCTGTCAGATCCTTTTGATGATTTTCAAAACTTCCTTTAATTTTTTAAGGTGTTTTTCTCTAATTAAAACCAGATATATATATATATATATATATATATATATATATCACTTTTTATAAAATATGTTTTGTACTTTTACTCATTTTTGATAGTAAAAGTTCATCTCTGGTCAGGATGCAATTTCCTGATTTTTGTGTGAAATTACTATCCTTAAATCTGATCAAAAGGAAATGGCACACATATCAAGGTCATGTTAAGCTCAAGTTTGGTTGTCACATATCAAAAATTGATTGCAAATTGATTTTGAACTACTGAGATACTCATGTTCTAGTTCAAGTAATTAGACACAAAATGAGTAGCTTTAGTAGAAATGTCTTCATCATCTGGGATGCTAAACCACTGTCTGGAATAATGGACTTTTGGCAAAACCTTGAACAAAAGTTTCTGTAGATGACTGCTGGCAATTTAATCTTGATAATATACATCTAAAATGTATTTTGTTAAGAATAGCATTTCTAGTGCTCAACAGATGTTAGATAAGATATTGTGCTTTCACAAGACAAAATCAATTCCTACATCTGAATAAGCTGATGCTAAAATTATTTGTCAAAAGTCAAAGCACTGTTCCACAAACAGTTGTTATACAAATGATCCTCATTATTGTCTTTAACCACTGTTGTACCTTAAATGCTGCTGTGCTTCAACATCTGCTCTCTAAAGTCTGTCCACTGCTGATAGTCAACCTCTGTTCTTGCAAAAAAAAAAAAAACACTGATGTTTAAAATCATTGTTCTATCCACTGATACACCCACTGCTTCATTTCATTACCGTTGTAACTACTGATGCTTGATCCATCAGTGGTTGTCAAAACAACTGTCCTCCATTATTTACCATTCCATCAGGGGTTGGCACGTGGTCAGTTTTTAGCCGTCAGATCATTATAACCGCTGCCACATGCATTCACTTTTTCCCTAAAATAAAACCCTGATTAAACCCAAACAGAGGCTCACACTGTCGAATTGAATTCCAAACATTCTCTTCATAAAGCGGTTTCCCTCTCATAACTCCAAAAACCTTCTTCGATCTTCTTCATAAAAAATGACGAAACCAAAATCGAAGTCAAAATCAAAACCATCGTCTTCCTCCACCACAACAGATGCCACTCAAATGGCCGCTGAAACCACAGAGAGTCGCTACAAATCTCCACACAACTATGTGGGTATACTCACAAAACCCACAACTGACAACACCTTTGACTCCATCATTGACATCTTATCTGCGTCAAAGTACAAAACTTTGATAACAGCAGACGCTCCTATTTATCTTCAAACCCAGAGAGAGTTCTGGAAGAATGCCACTCTTGAAAAACAAGGAGACATCATCACAGCTATCAACTCCTCGATACAGGGTAAGAAGGTTCAAATCTCTCCACAATCTATTTCTGAAATCTTTAAACTCGATGATTTGAAAGGAAAAACCTCATTTTCTAAAGAAGAGTTGAAAAAGGATTTCATAAACAGGGGCTATGCAGAGCAACCAAAAAGGGATACCTTACAAAAAGGTTATTTTCCTTCTGCACCCAGATTTTTATTTCACACATTGTTAATGTGTGTTTCTAATAAAACAACGTCTTTTAATGAAATACCAACAAAAATTCAATGCCTGGGGTATGCAATTTTAAACAACAAAAACTTTAATTACTCCCAGGAAATATTTGATGATTTGGTAAAAAACGTTGATAATAAAGCATTTATGCTCTTTCCACGATTTCTAAGCTACTATTTTGAACAAAAAATTGTAAAGGAAGATGCAGAATTGCCCAAACAATGTGCCTTTTTTAAAATTAACTGTTTAACACCTGAAACATTCTCTAGAATGTTGGCACCAATAAAAACAAAAGCAGAGGTGCCTGAGCAGAATTTAGCAGATGAAACTGCTCCTCAGGTATCTGCTGCTGAGCCCACTGCTCCAGGTGATCAAAGCAGCACACCCACTGTTTTGAAGCCCACACCTGCCACCACAAAAAAGACCAAAACGAAAATATCTAGAAAGCCCACCAAACCCAAAACAAAGGCATCTCTGGAAGATGAGATCCCAGGGACAATGCCAGTGACAGCACAAAAGTCACAAATAACCACTGCTGCTACTTCCTCACAGCAGTTGGAAGAAAGATCTCAACCCCAGCCTCAAACTCCTCCTGCATCCTCACAAAAGGATCAGGTTGTATCCACAGGGACACCACAATATGAAGCTCTGGACCCACTCGGATCCATCTTCCAGAGTCCTAATCCCAGGGACATGTCTCTTTCAACCCCTTTACCCTCACCCATCACATTCCCACAATCAATAAAACCTTTGTTGCATACAGATGCTATTACTCAGACACAAAACAGTTCCTCTCAATCACCTATCACTGAGAGTATACTCCCACAAGTGACTGGGTCTGATGTTGATATCTCTGTTATCCCAACAACAATTGAGGAGGTTACACTGCAGGAATTACAAGTAATTCCTGTCAGTAGTTCAAGTGGAGCAGCCACTACAAGTGTTGAATCTACAGGTTTACACTTGGACAGTGGTTTCATTAGTAAGACTCCCTTGAAGGCAATTTCTTCTATAGCACCACTGAGAACCACCAGTGAGTTTGTTTTAACTACTAGCAACATCAAAAGGTTATCAAGTGCTGAAGAAAGAAGTCCCCAGTACCAAGAACAAGGGGCATCAATGGCTGGTTTTTGGGACTCTGTTCCTAAGTCATTCATTGGTAAAACCACTGCTGGTGGGGATTCAGATGATCCTGTTAATTCAGGTGATGATTCAAGATATCAGGAATTGACGGGCAGGGTCGAAAACCTTGAAACCTCAGTTGCTGAAATAAAAGATATGGTGCAGCAGCTATTAAAAGCTTAGAAAGCCCAATCCACTGCTCCTCCTGCTCAAGCACCTGCTCAACAAGCACCTGCTGCAAATGAGTTATTGAATCTTTTTCAACCACTGCTGGAAAGACAAAAGCAGATGGCAGATCAGCAGCATGCCATACATGTTCAAAAGCTGACAAATATGGTGGAATCAAGATTCAAGGTTACTCAGGCGGATATAAAAGCTATAAAGGCTCACATTCAAAGTGCCTCTGGAAAGGTTCCCTCCACTGTTCTCTTCAGGAACGAATCCTTCTCAGATAATGCCAAAAAGGGGGAGAAGATTAAGTGGAAGAAAAAGGGAATTGATGATGGTATATATGTTGAGCCAGAAAGTAGCCAAACCAAAACTGTAGTATCAACACACACCACATCACCACACACCACCACAACTACTGTTCCACCACCATCTGTGTCTACAGCACAAAAACCACCATCACCATCAAAAACAACCAAACCCTCATCACCCCCTGCCAAAAAGCAGAAGACAACAGATGTTACAACATCTGTTGTAATGGCAACAGTGATTGAAACACCAGTTGTTTCAACTACTGTTAGTCAGCCACTTATCACCACTCTAACAACTGCCATCATAACCCCTGCTCAAAAGCAGAAGACATCTGCTGATACATCAGTAGTTGTAATGACAACAGCGGTTGAGACACCAGTTGTTTCAACAGCAGTTAGTCAACCATCCACCACTGCTCTCACCTTTCCTACATCACAACCAAAGCTCTTCAACTGAAAAAGAAAGCCAATCTCTGCCAATGAGGGTACACACGATCCTAATGCTGCACAATATCCACTGGAACTTGAAGCTATCAAAAATGAGATGAGGCAATTCTATACAGAAGAAGATCCTTCAAAAAGAAGATTTTCCTCACTCATAGGCTACATGCCACCAGAGGATATGGATGATTACCTCAAGATCAAGGCAAGGCAAGCTAAACTAAGAGCTAAAGTTGAGAGTGAAAGTGAAGGTCTAAGCGAAGAAGGCATTGCTAAAAGACTGGATTTCTTCCTCACTAAAGTAAAGCAGATAGAAGAATTTGCACAAGAACTGAACAAAGAAAAGGCTGAACAACGAAGAAAGTTAAGAAAACAATACCTAGCCTACATCATGAAAGAAAATTCTATCCTGCTGAAGAAAAACAGTTTGAAGAATGGACACTAATCGCTCTAAAGCATGAGGCTGATAGGATTGACAGAATCAACAATGATCCTACAAAGAAGAAGAATGCTCCAAACTGGAGCAAATTCAAAAAGCTCATTGCTGACCTCACTGCTGAGTACAAAAGAAAGAAAAAGGAGCTGGTGGATGCAAAAATGGATACTGCTGAAGCCATATCAAAATGGTCAAAACAGCAGACTGATGAAGCCTATGAAAGGCTAAAGAAAAGAAAGATAACTATTTCAAGTGCTTCAAAGAAACGTGAACAAATGATGAAGCTTGAACAGCAGATTGAAGACCTCAGAACATTGTTCAAATCAGCAGACAAATCTATTTTTGTGTCAAACCAAGAAGAAGGTAAATAGCTGACTGAAGAAGAGGTCAAAGAAAAGGAAGCAGAGTACTTCAAGGACACCATCATGAAAATGGGTCTAAAAGAAGACAGCTCAACAAAGCTTCAAAACCTTGTTAAGAAGGTATTAAACAAACCTGCATCACCAAACACTGCAACAGACATGTCAGAAATTGAAAGGCAAGAGCAAATTGAGAAAGAAACTGCAGAAGACATAGCTGCAGCAAACAAAGTCATTGAAGAAGCCTTCAAAAGAATGTCTGAAAGTCTGCAAGTGTTCACAAGGCCATTATCTCCTAACTCATCAAAGAATAAATCCCTCCCAAGAAACCCATTTGGTTTAAAAATACTAAAGTGGATATCCAATCAAAAGACCCACGTATTGACTCTGGTCAGAACCAATGGTGAAGTGAAGTACATATCAAGGAAAGAAGCACTAGGCCTTAGTGTTGAAGATTTGCAGGATCTTCTTGAACTTACACTGTGTAAGGATGAAGATGATCTAAGTTCCAAAGAATTTGAAGCTGAATTTAAAAGACAAGCTAAGGAACTTTTGGTGAGAAATAAAGGTCCTAAATAATGAAGGGTTTTGGCATTATCTGTTCCAGGGGGAGATTGTTGGGATTGAACCCTACCAGAGGAACAGATAATGTAAAGCCAAAACCGGATCACATCAGTGGACTAACAATAAGCAGTAGCCTACACTTTGCTTTCCCCTTGATAGTGGTATTCTAACAGCTGATGGATCTTAAGTACTGCTCACTACAACAACTGATGAACCAAACACTGGTGAAACTCTAAAGAACTGCTGAAGACAAACAGTATTGCTCTATCTACTGCTGTTTCCTAAGTACTGCTGAAAGACACAAGCACTGCCCACTCAAAGACTAATCACCTTTGAAGAAAGCACTGAAGTTCAACATCAGTGCTCAGGCTACAACAGTGGAATGTGAAGCAGTTGTTATCTCTTGGTTTGTATTGTACTAATAATCAGATGTTGCATATCAGTAGTTTGTTTAGAACAGTGTATATAGGTTGTTAGTTTGTTAGATGTCACTTTCATGGTGACGTCAGCTGAGATGCTTCAGTGGTTTGGTTTGCCTATAAATGGAGCAGTACCTTGTACTGTTACATTTGATTGACTGAGTGGATTCTTCTTCTTCTTCAGTCCAATCCTTTCATCTTGTGCAACCAACCTTGGAGTATCAGGCTGAGGGGGAGCTTAGTTCTGTAAACATGCTGTAATCATTTGCTTTGTATTTCAATCATTCAACTTAATGAAAAGCATTTGTTTATCAAACTATTTTCCTCTTTGATTGTGTTTACAAAGTTTGTATCCATTTCCGCTGCACTTTATATCATTTCATATATTCTGACTGTTCAATTTACACAAACAAACACAATCATGAGAGCCTCCGATCCTAACACTACCCTTTCTGATTGATCTGAGCCTCATAACTTATGTCAGGACTCTGCCCGACTAAGTTGTTGGGATTCGGTCTCGGGACTTCGGGACAAGGTTGAATTAGGGTTACTATACTTACCACGAGTGCATTATATATTTTTAAATAGCTCAGAAGTTATACCCAATATTCTACCAGGAGACTTTCTAGTTGAACCCTAAAGTTACAAAGTGGGTCCATTCTCTTTTCTCACCATTTTATTTCCTTTTTGTGATTTACCCAAAATTATTATTTATTATTCTATTTTGTAAACAACTCTCATCAAAAGTCATATCTATTATTTTATTTACCCAATAGGAAACCCTAGTTGAGACACCCAAGTAATCCTGCACAACTCCTACAATTTTCAGAATCCTCAGAATCAGGATCAGGGCCCCTAAAACTCAAAGGGGGTAAACCCTAATTGATATTTATCTTCCGAATACGTTGTCAAAATTAAAATTTCGTTCGACGTCGACTCAGCAGGGCTACCCAGGTGACAAGCCTACTCTAGGCTAGGGGGACTTGCCCCGCGACACGCGACAGGGCCCATGAAATCCTCCGCGACTAGCGGGAGGTTCCAATTCTGGCTATAAAAGCCTTGGCCTGGGACTTGCTCAGTTTGATTGCTTCGACGTTCAAATTCGTTTCCTACGTTGAGTTATCATCCGTTTACTACATAACACACACTAACACGAAATGCTGCTACAATACAGGGTATTAACTCAATCGCTGCTACGATTCAATATCCGATCGACTGAAACTATCCGACAGGATGTTTAAGTATTATCCTTTGTCATTAGTCGTGATTCCGACATGATGTTTGAGTGCTGCCCAAACTCGGGGTAGACTCTGTCATTCGTTGTGAATCCGATGGATGTTTAAGTGATTGCACTTTGTCATTCGTCGTGAGGGTTTTAATCTCGTGAGTTTATCGTAAATGCTGTATTAGTTATTACCTAGTTTCGGGTGCATTATCGCTTAAATTAGGTTATCCGGCTTATTAGTAGACTAAACACTACCCATACACTTACAATCAAAGTAGATGCTAATTCTCAAAAGAAATTGAATCCGGAAGCTTGTTAATTCAATACTGCATGCTTATCATGTGAGTCATTCTCTTTTTATCAACTGTTTTACAATACTCCAAATTATTTTCCAAAGTTATAATTACAGTGATTAGTTCAATTACAGCCGGTATGTGGGGTATTGTGCACATTACTACTGTTTTTATCATTTTAGGTGAGCGAGCCTAAATCATGATATACGCTATTAGGTAGTCGGACCTAAATAGTGATTTACGTCACTTATGGGTGAACGGACCCAACAGTGATATGACCTCAGTCACAGATCCGGTCGAGTGACAAATACTGTGGGTAATTTGTTGACATAGAAATATTGTAATCTCTCTTAATACTGTGAATTATAACAAATGTGTCGTTTTCATTAAACTGAATGATTCACTCAGTATTTCCCGCTGACAAAACCTTTTTAAAACGCGTTTCAGGCAATTATCGTAGATTGGAGTAAGAATTGGATCTGGCACTGAAAGACTTCAAGAAGTGGCTTATTTTATTAAATCAAATTAAGAAATATTGTTTTATATAATCAAATTTATCTATACTAAAGCTACCATTGTAAAACATGGGTTTCAACCCACCTATTTAATAAATAAAATCTGGTGTTTTTAAACTCTGATATTTTTCCTAACTCACGGTCCTGATGAAAGTTCCGCTGCAATGTTTTTCAAAATAATCACCGGTACCACTGGGCTGCTCACGGCTCCCGATTCCGTCCAGGTGGGGTCTGGGGTCGTGACAGTAAAGGTGGTATTAGAGCCACTGCTTTAAGCCTATGAATGTTGTGATAATAATACTTAAGCTTAAATAAAAGAGTTAGGAGATTGCTATTAACTGGTAGCACATCTGATAACATTTAGACTTGAACATAAGAAAAGATGCCTTAGTATAAGCTAAGCCACTTGTTTAAGCAATTAGGTGTTGTAATAATACCTAAGTTTAAACGGAGAGTTAGGAACTTAATATTATCTGATAGCACTCCGGATGATATTTAGACTTGAATTTAAGAATTTTTCCTTAATATAAGCTTCAAGATAAATTACTTATATAAGTATAATGTAATGGATATTGGTATGTCATAAGAATAGTGATTAGAACATTGCAAGGTACGATAAATAAGCAAATTGCTATTAATCCTTGCTTATTGATATTACTTGGTCTAGAATAAAGATATGTTATAGGAAATACAAATTTCCTTGATTCTGGATAAAAGCCCTAATAAAAGAGGCACTTTTTCTTGAAAAGATACTATTTATGGGAAATAGAAAATTTTCTCCGACAAAACTGGGTATAGAGTAGCAGACTCTCCAGCTTGTCCGAATATATTGAGGTTACCTCTCCGGCGCGAACCGGATAAGACGGGGTAAATAATATGTCAAATCAGTGACAAGATTTCCCTAAATAATATCATGACCTGATATCTGACTTGTTTTTGGAAATATGAATCTATTAAATACATTGACCTTATAGAGTGTATGTATATTACAGTATGTGAAATATATGTATATCTATAAGGAATTCCAAAAGCCAAATAGGAATAAAGCACAAGCATATGTGTCTAAATTTCTTTATCAGGAATCTCTTTTCCGATATCAAACATTATTTCGTTTGATCATTTGTCTCGTAGCTCGTGTGACAAAATAAACAATGGAAACCATTTAAGTTGAAACACCATCCAAAAATATAAGAATTACCAATGCGTTATCATAAACTATTAAACGCAAGTAAAGAAACATGTAAAGTTGTGCTAATGCACAAGAAAACACATGAAACTTAAATTATATGTCCACAGACGTCGAAGTTTATCACACACGACTTCCAAGGCAAGACCTTTGGAAAATATAATTAGGGCACGATGACACCAATACTAATTCCGTCAGTAGAAGAACTACTAATCAAAAAGCAGCACTTTGTCACGTGATCCTATAAACGACATGAATCTTGCGGAGGTACGTTAAAACAAGATTTCACAACCATCGGTGCACAATCTAATCTGAGTCATAATTATTAGCACTGCAAAAGGAATCACATACCTTTGCAAATCCCCTATTTCATTTTATTCGACATTCCCTGGTAATGCCACTTAACAACGGTTATCACACGAAATTCCAGATAAAGTTCTTATATTCCTTTCATTTGCAATTCTGACTTCTACCTATAATAAGTTGACCTTCGTGTTTCTACTTCCCCTAATGGTCATCATACCATGAGAATTCTTTCATAGTAGCAAATATTGATCTATTTCATTTTCTTGGTAAATCCACACGTTACACATACACTGTTTGTTGCGCATGTGGTTCATTTGAGTTATGAAGACCATAGGAGGGCATCATTCCAACTTGTTGTTTTTTATCAAAAGTTCAAATATTATTTCGCTATACTTGATCTTTGCATTGTAAACCGCGTTTTTACAAAGCGATGACTCTTTCATATCGAACCAATGAATTTCTTGAAAAAATCGATTTTCTTTTGAAGGGTATACATGGTTTCTGTTGTGATCATGTCCGAACTTCCTTATTAAAACTCGTTTTATTCAAACCCAGTTAACTTGCTCGCAATACATATTCAATTCAAAGTCCCATATGATATTTTTAAAGCCATCATATTCAAATTCGAAATAATCCCAACAAGCACTTCGATTCTCTTGAACTATAACATGCTTTCTTGGCCTTCGACTTCACTAAATTATTTCTTTCACCTTGTGGTAACGTTCTCACAAAATCTGAAGCTTGCGCTAATCTCGAATTTAATTATTTATTTATTTATATTTGAATCCGCTTTGTTGATTTATTCTATCCAAGCAATCTTAACACAAATCATGTGCTAAGATAATGATACACAAATTTATTTCATATTTCAGTATATCTCTTAATAGTTCTTACAACATCAATCGAACCTTTTGTGATATTTATTGCTTTATCATCATTGATCGAAAAACATTATATAAATTTAAAATATAAATTTTATTGATTATCTATGGAAACTTACACTATAGTATTCCTATATTTAAAAAAAAAAAATTCTTGTTGAAACCATTAGGTGAAGAACTTATATTTTACGTATAAAAAAATATGTTTGAGGTATACTCTTGTTTAAATTTATGTTTAGTTACTTATCATTTATTTTTGGTAGTTAATATTAGTTTTATTATCAATAGTAGTAGTGTTAGTATTATTTTTAAGCACTAGGGTTATTGTCAGGGGCAGATATTGGATAGCGGCCTAGCCTTAGTTAGGCATGGACTGATCAACCAGGCTTAAACAAGGCAGCACTAACCAATATCCAACCTTGATAATAACTATTTAATGTATATAAATTAAGTCATCATACTTATTATTTAAATTTTAATTAAATATAAATATATATATATATATATATATACTTTGTACTGTAAAGAGAACACATATTTTCATAAAACAATACAAGAATTAGAGGGACAAATAAAATTATATAAATAATTATGTATCACATATTTTGTGGTAACTATGTACCATAACAATCTGGCAAGAAAATAACCATATAAGAATAATATAGTAGTCATCAACTACGTTGGGTTAGGAGAACATTGTAATATATAAAGAATAGTCCCCATTTTCACTTATTTACAACATTTGTAAATACATTTCACAACGTTATATGGTTTTAATATAAAAATAAGTAATCACATAGAATCGACCCATTAAGTGTTATATATTTACAAAATACTTTACAAATACTTTTGTACAATAAATACTTTTACCCCTTTTATTTACAACTTTCATTTAACGTTATAAATAATAATGATTTATTTTACAAAATAATAATATCAAAATATTTTGTAATATAATAACTTCATTGCGGTGTTTTGTAATATATATTACATAGTAAATATAAGTTATTTTACATAGTATAGTAAAATACTAAAATAATATTTATTTCAAAGTGGTGACCATTTACATATAGTAAAAATGCGTAACAAATAATATGTATTACATTTGCTTTACAAATATAATATAATGGTTGGTCATGCCAAAACAACTTGTTCTTATTATATTTCGATCTCTGGGACATAGTATAAAAAAAATTATATGGTCACTAATAATGTACTATCACATTGTTTCACAATTAAAACAACTTGGAACTCTAAACAATGATACACTAACTCTATTATCTTTTGGTGTATCTTTGCAATTCACTTATCTCAGCACATTGATTTTCTTATATCATAATATTTGACAACTCATTTTCATGCTTTTATTTCATTTTGAACCTGTTGATTCTAAGTCTTCCTCAGTCGCCAATCAAAGTAAGCCTTCTTTTGACAAAGAATTTTACTAATTCTAAAAGTCCTTCACATTCATTTTAAATATCCATTGACCATATATCTTTTGGCCTGAACCTAGTCAATTTAGAAATTATAGCATTTCATCTCATTCGTTTATCATCAATTTCTTGAACTAATTCAGTTGAACCATTAAATCCTACTTATTGTACAACTTGTATTCACAAAATTTGATATTTAAATTCTGTATCATCTACCTTAAATTTGTTTTTATTGATTAAAATATGACATAAGCCTAAAAGAAATATCATAACCCAAATCTCGAGGACGAGATTTAAAACAAGGTGGGGAGGATGTAACATTCCTATTTTTTTATATATAAGAATTATAGGTAATTAGTAACTAGTTTATTTGTAATATAAATATTCAACCTAAATAGTTTTAAACGCTATTTTATAGTTTGTTGAAATATTAACTTGCCTGTATATGGGTGGCCTTTCTAATAAAATAAAAGTCTATAGAAACTTATATTATTAGACGGGTAGATTACGGATAAGTTAACTATTAGAAATACGAAATACCTGGACTGGCCCAGGAACCGTTTAATATTTAAATTATAAAATATATTGTATTTGAACTTACTCTGTTTTTAATGAAACTTGGTTCCAAATGTAGACAAAAATATTCTGGTTCTAATGACATATTCATTATTTTCTAGAACGTCGTATTTTAAAAGTTATACGCGCCAAATAAGTAAAGCAGTTAAATTAATTATAATATATATAATAATAAAATTATAATTAAAATTCAGAAACTTAACAATTAAGATATTTACGTGGCTTTCAAAATAATATATATCTATATATATTCTAAAGTTTAGTTATATGTTCTATTTTAAAACCAAAATTTATGATTGTTTTAAATGCATCATCCTATAAAAATCCTATTAATTGCATTTAATTTATATTAATAAATAAGAGATAAGATAAAAAATAAAATAAAATAATTATATATCAATAATCATTAAAATTAATATCATCAATAACACATTATACTAAATAATATATTATAGATAAAGGTAGATTAGTTTAAAGTTAACTTTGATCTTAATTTGTTTTAATAATTGGTTTAAAGATAATTATTCCAAACTTATGATTATTCTATAAAATGATCTTTGACAAGGTAACCATAAATTTAAATTTCGAAGTAACTAATATATTAAAAGTAGCTCAAATATAATTCGTAATAAAAACACAACAATATATTTTCAAAGAAAACATATAATAAAAAAAATAGGTAAAGGGATCCAAATGATATCAAATATTAAGAACTTATCCATGATATTAGTATCAGAATTTAATAGATTAAGATAAAATTTAAACCGAAAGATCATAAGTATCATAAAAATATCATTAAATTAAAGTTAAAAAGTAAAGAAAAGAATTATTATTATAATATTAAAATAATAAAAATATATAAAAAACTATATATATTATTAAAATATTAAAATTACTATTTGTACCGATACCAAACAATACCGTACCGGTATTTTCGATACCAGTACCGGTTGACACCAAGCTTATCCCACCCCGTGATACTAAAAAATCATTAAATTAAAGTTAAACAGTAAAAAAAGGAATTATTATTATAATATTAAAATAATAAAAGTATTAAAATAACTATATATATATATATATATATATATTCTAATATATTATTAACAAGATTTTGGCTAAATTAATTAGATTATTATAAATAATAATAATAATTTACAAATAAAACAACACAATTTGCAACAAAGCAATGCATGAAACACCATATTAACATATAGTACATTAATGCTAGAACCTAATCTATACTATATTATAAAGCATTTCATAAGGATACCAACCAAATTTAAGTAATTACAATCTTTTATACTTATGGTACAACAACTTAATGATGTTAGTAAGGGGTGAAATGGTCTTTCTACATGAATATTAAAAAATAAAAAAATAATTAAATGAGAATATAATCACAATTAATTATAATAATACAATAATAAGTTCGGTTCTTAAATGCAATTAATAAACGAAACCTATTGGGATAAACCGCAAAAGCACTCCAAAGGTCCAATTTCAATCAATATGTAATAAATTTGACCGATTAAGGAATCTCCTATCATTGCTATAAATTCACCATTTCACTCAACATCAACTCCTTTGTCTACTATTGTGCGAGTTAGAGTCGAAAAGAAAGAGATAAGAAAGAGATAAGTTGATATGAAATTTATTTATCTTGGTGGAAAGGTGTGTTCTTTTATACCCATTTCAACATTTATTCGAAAAAACTTTGGTTTGTTTCTTAAAATATTCAAATGGGATAACAATTTTCTTTTACATAATCTATGAGTTTATATTGATGTTTTATTATGTTTTTGGTGATTTAGTGATTTTTTTTTCAAATTATGATTTTATATTACATATAAAGTATACACACAGGTTATTGGATACAAAAAGACAGACACTTCATACTTCATCAAGGTACCCTTGCATGACTATAGTATCTGGAACCATTTACCAATGTATTGTTTAATTGTTCATAAATTTATAGTCTTTTTCCTTTTTGCAGCTTCATGTATATGGAGGTGTAAAAGGGTGGGTACGAGAAAAGTTATTCATTTGGAGATAGACATTTATTTGGCCTATTGGTATTTCCTTTTTTAATTTCTACTTTACTATTTTTTTTAAACATATGATGCTTTTGTGTGATTTAATTGATACTATATATAGGCAATATAGATGCAGAGGAAATATTTGAGGAGGTATTGTTTGACAGGATTGGGCAGCAAACTTTAAGGGCTCGGATGTTTTCAACCCGCGCAAAAGATTTAAATTGATTGCGTTTATCTATACTATCGTATAAAGCATTTCACAAGGGTTCCAACCAAATTTAAATAATTGCAACATATTATGCTTATAGTACAACAACTCAATGAAGTTAGTAAAGGGAATTAGTCTTTCTACATGAGTATAAATTGATAAATACAATTAAATTGATAACTTTATAAATTAAGTATTGTTAAATACTTGATAAAGAATTAAATCATTTGACTTAGTTGAACATCATCACCTTCCTCATATTTACATTGCTTTTCCATTTCAAGTTCTCCGTAACCGATTACTTGATTGAATTTTATAATTAAGTCATTATTATTTGGTTTAGTAATTGCTAAACATCATACAAATAAGGTTACAACCTTTTTTGCAATTTTATCAGATAGTTGATGAACATCATATGAAATAAAAATAAAAATAATAATAATAATAATAATAATAATTAAATATAAAAAAACTTAATCAACGTTATTATGAATTTAATTATAACTATAAATGGTTTTAAAACTTAAAAGATGCTAACCAATTAGAAACGAAAATTACTAAAAGGTAATTTCATGGGGTATTATTATCTATAATACCTAATAATTGCAACAATAATGATTAAATAATGAACTTAATTACAGATGGTTTAAAACTCAAAAGAATGCTCTTTGCATCTTACCTCAAGTCTCATGGAATAAGGTTCAAATGATAACCATTGCATAATTAGGAACCACTTTTTAGCCCTTGGATCGTATTTTGATGGTTGAGACCTTTAAGTGCAATATCTATATCTCTAAGATGAAGATAATGTATGGTAATGAAGATTTGGAGCAGCAAGAGGTAAAAACAGCCCGAATTTTTCCTTTTATAAATTCGATTCGATTCGTGAGTGTTAGTGTGTGTGTGTTTATATTGATTAGGGTTTCATCAAATGCAATGTGAGGGTTTCCAATCGGTGTTTATACAAATAATATAGAACCCAATTTTTATGTATGTGTATGTAGTGTGTAGTATGGGGTCTTGTTTACCTCATTCAAGGAATAACAATGAAAGACAGGGGTCATTGATTTCGAAAAACTCCGCCCCTTTGTTCGCCTTCTTCCTGATTTTAAGTTACGGTGAGTCAATTTCCTTTTTTCTGATTCTAATCGATTAAGAACTATACGTGATTAACCAACGAATTGTGGTAGATTTTATGTTTCTATTGCAGTATTTGGATTGAATTGACTGTTGCAATTTAATAATCGTCAGTTATAGTTCGTTTTTTGAATATAGAGAAACACTGACTTATTTAAGGTGCTTGATTTGGGTGAATAGTAGCAATATAAACTGCTATTGTAATTTGGTGTGATATTCAATTCAATATCTGCAACCTAATCAAATTGTTCCCTAAACATAGAGTAAATGTGTTCACCGGCAAGGTAATAATATGTACTAATTTTCAATTATAAGAGACTTCTAATAAGGAAATATAGCTATTAGGTTATGTCAAGGTAAGCATAGTTTATAAAGAATATGTTGCAGAATAAAGTTAATACAACATTTTAGTAATAAATAATAAACTGCTTTCTTATCTATAAAAGGGAACAAAACCTGCAATTTGACTTTTAGATGTCAAAACTGAATTTATATGTATATGTGTATGTAGTATAATATATATATTTAACATCTATTTTACACCATCTAAAACAATGAAAAAGAAAAAATAAAAATAAAAAAATTTGAAAACTGTGACGTCTTTTGAAGAGGGTTGATAAACCACACGTCCATAGAATTGAAGTTTTGTGAGACCACATGTGGTGGGGCGCAAACCTCTCTCAAAGCGTCTTAAAAACGCGGGGGAACACTGTACCCTCGGGCGTTTTGGGCCTTTTTTTGACTGGTAGTGCTACCACAAAGCGCCGAACGAGGAGTGGACTTTGGTCAAAATAACCATGGTCAAACGGCTAACTTTAAAAAAAAACCGGTTTTTGTTTTAAAAATCTAAACTACATTCGCACTTTCGTACCGTGTCACACACTATCTATATCAGTCGTCGTTCCAGGAAAAAACAATAACTATTATGCATGTCGTGCATCGCACGGGTGTTCCCCCTAGTATATACTAAAAAAAAACTAACTTCAAGTCCTCAATTTACTTCAAGTCTAAGTTTACATTAAGTGCCCAGTGTGCACATGTCCTCAATTTACTTCAAGTCTAAGTTTACATTCAATATAAATAGTAGGTTTGCTCAATTCATTCTATTCCTTTTTCCTGTAAGTCGCCTTCTTTTCTTTCTTTGTCTACTCATATGAATTTATTTTTCTTCAGATAATAAATATAGTCATGTCTCGTTTTAAGTGTTGTAACTCCCGATCACTGCTACCCTTTCCGATTCATCTGAGCCTCATAACTTATGTCAGGACTCTGCCCGACTAAGTTGTTGGGATTCGGTCTCGGGACTTCGGGACAAGGTTGAATTAGGGGTACTCTACTTACCACGAGTGCATTATATATTTTTAAATAGCTCAGAAGTTATACCCAATATTCTACCAGGAGACTTTCTAGTTGAACCCTAAAGTTACAAAGTGGGTCCATTCTCTTTTCTCACCATTTTATTTCCTTTTTGTGATTTACCCAAAACTATTATTTATTATTCTATTTTGTAAACAACTCTCATCAAAAGTCATATCTATTATTTTATTTACCCAATAGGAAACCCTAGTTGAGACACCTAAGTAATCCTGCACAACTCATACAATTTTCAGAATCCTCAGAATCAGGATCAGGGCCCTAAAACTCAAAGGGGGTAAACCCTATTTGATATTTATCTTCCGAATACGTTTTCAAAATTAAAATTTCGTTCAACGTCGACTCAGCAGGGCTACCCAGGTGACAAGCCTACTCTAGGCTAGGGGGACTTGCCCCGCGACACGCGACATGGCCCACGAAATCCTCCGCGACTCGCGGGAGGTTCCAATTCTGGCTATAAAAGCCTTGGCTTGGGACTTGCTCAGTTTGATTGCTTCGACGTTCAAATTCGTTTCCTACGTTGAGTTATCATCCGTTTACTACATAACACACACTAACACGAAATGCTGCTACAATACAGGGTATTAACTCAATCGCTGCTACGATTCAATATCCGATCGACTGAAACTATCCGACAGGATGTTTAAGTATTATCCTTTGTCATTAGTCGTGATTCCGACAGGATGTTTGAGTGCTGCCCAAACTCGGGGTAGACTCTGTCATTCGTTGTGAATCCGATGGATGTTTAAGTGATTGCACTTTGTCATTCGTCGTGAGGGTTTTAATCTCGTGAGTTTATCGTAAATGCCGTATTAGTTATTTACCTAGTTTCAGGTGCATTATCGCTTAAATTAGGTTATCCGGCTTATCAGTAGACTAAACACTACCCATACACTTACAATCAAAGTAGATGCTAATTCTCAAAAGAAATTGAATCAGGAAGCTTGTTAATTCAATACTGCATGCTTATCATGTGAGTCATTCTCTTTTTATCAACTGTTTTACAATACTCCAAATTATTTTCCAAAGTTATAATTACAGTGATTAAGTTTATGTAGTCTTCAATTACAGCCGGTATGTGGGGTATTGTGCACGTTACTACTGTTTTTATCATTTTAGGTGAGCGAGCCTAAATCATGATATACGCTATTAGGTAGTCGGACCTAAATAGTGATTTACGTCACTTGTGGGTGAACGGACCCAACAGTGATATGACCACAGTCACAGATCCGGTCGAGTGACAAATACTGTGGGTAATTTGTTGACATAGAAACATTGTAATCTCTCTTAATACTGTGAATTATAACAAATGTGTCGTTTTCAGTAAACTGAATGATTCACTCAGTATTTCCCGCAGACAAAACCTTTTTAAAACGCGTTTCAGGTAATTACCGTAGATTGGAGTAAAAATTGGATCCGGCACTGAAAGACTTCAAGAAGTGGCTTATTTTATTAAATCAAATTTAGAAATATTGTTTTATATAATCAAATTTATCTATACTAAAGCTACCATTGTAAAACATGGGTTTTAACCCACCTATTTAATAAATAAAATCCGGTGTTTTTAAACTCTGATATTTTTCCTAACTCACGGTCCTGATGAAAGTTCCGCTGCAATGTTTTTCAAAATAATCACCGGTACCACTGGGCTGCTCACGGCTCCCGATTCCGTCCAGGTGGGGTCTGGGGTCGTAAGACAGCATGTAACATGTATAAAGTGAAGCCAGTAGGTTATCGACAGAGAAATATGCATAGATGTGACTATGAGTTGTAGAATGCGCAACACATATCCCCGCTGGGACACGTGAAGTAAAGCCCTTAACAACCCCTGTCCACGACAGGTGCTGAGTCCAAACTATAGTACTATCGTTGCTAAGGTGTCAGGCAACACTCACTGTGTTAACATAATATACAAGCATTCATCGAATAACACGTAGCATGCAATAACGGTTAGCGTATAAATAGTGTTTGCGTTGTGTGTCGATTGTGATTTAGAATAAGTAACGTATGTAACACCCAAAAGTGCTTAAAGCAAAAAGGGATCGAGTAGATCGTGCTTAACAAGTAAACACTATCTTGGATTGAAGGGAACCCTGGATGAGGTTAGCTTGAATAGTTAACGATAGCATAAGTGATAAGCGGCGCGTAAAACGGTGCCATAATACCAAGTGTTGGATGGTAATCCGATCGGATGGCCATTCGATCGGATGACAATCCGTTCGGATGGTCATCCGATTGGATGGCCATTCGATTGGATTGTCACCTCGTTTGGTGAAGATGTGTTTGTGTATGATGGTTTGCACTTTGAAGTTTTCATTGTAGCATTTTGAAAACAGAGAAGTATCTCTACCTTTCAGGTCGGTCGATCGAACGACGGCTCGATCGGATGGTGATCCGTTCGGCGAGACATTTCTCAGAGAACAAGTTCACAGCAGTGTTGTCACTCGACCGAATTGTCTGCCGATCGGGTGGCAACCCGTTGAAACTGGTAATGCATTGAACATGTTGAAAATTGTTTAAGTGTTGAAGTTCCAAACATCACATGGTTGAATGGTCGCTCGATCGGATGGCAATCCGATCGGACGGTAATTCGTTTCGATGTTCAAAACTTAAAAAGGTTGGAATAAAAGTTAAGTGTGGGACCAAGGTGCAAGCCGATCGGATGGCTGTCCGATCGGATGGCAATCCGATCGGACGGCGATCCGTCCTCAACCCGATCGTCTTGTCACTTGGTCGTTTCGGTAGTTTGTAGTTTTGATTCGAGACGATTTGATAACGTGCCAAACAATTAGAACCCTCGTTAAGACTCGAGTAACCCGATCAGATAGGAATCACCCTAGTCAGGTCAGTTGACTGTTCGAGACGGTGATTCATGTTTAACCCGAAATCGGTTGTCCCTTAGGTAGAATTCAGATCTTGAACCAACACATCACTAAGAAAGAGTAGAAGATCAGAACAAACTCCGACTCTATTGGTTTTGAGTGCATTGAGTGTAAAAGAGTTGAAAGAAAGTTTGAAAACCATCTTTCAATCCTTTTCACCATGAATATGTTCAGATCTATGCAAGATCTTTGTTCATTTATGTGGAAATCGTCCAGATCCAAGTTGTTCTTGGTGTATTGAGGCCAAAACATGAAGTTCATACGAACACCATGATGACATCATCCTAGAACACCTTAAATCTAGTGATTTCACGGTTAAAAGTTAAGTTTCAAAAGATAGCAAGGTGAAGGAGTGCGTGTAGATGAAGAAAGTACAAGATTTAGGTTGAAAACTTACGAGAATCGCGAGAAATCGAGAGAAAGAAGCTTGAGATCGGTTGGGTCGAGCAGAGGGAGCTGTCACATCATAATGATGTGACAGGAGGGTATTTATAGGGTTTCCCGAAAAAGGAAAGTGCATAGGATCGGGTGGGTCACCGGTCGGATGGCTGTCCGATCGGGTGGCAATCCGATCGGATGGCAATCCGATCGTTTGACCATCCGATCGAGCAGACACTCGATTGAGTGGCTCCGACGTTTGAGTTTCGGCGTTTCATTTCGTGCGTTGGGTTTTGCGATGCGATAGAGTTTCCCATTAATCCCAACTACTATATCTAACATACAATCATCCTAGTTAACTTGCGTTTAGCGTCTGCGATTCGATTGCGATTGCGTTTCGATTAACCACCACAACATAAACATAAATAAACACGCACAAGTAACACCAAGATAGCACACACACGTAAAACAATATCCAGAATGCATAATTCGGGTTGCGAATGCGATTGCGATAAGCGATAAAGCGATAAAACAAGCGATAAATAGCGATTAAACCTCGATTATTAACAAGTACTCCACATAATACAACCAGTGCGATAAAATAGATAGACTATCTACAAGTCAAAGAAGTCAAAACAACAGTTGAGCAAGGAGTGACAGATCGCAATTAGCAATCTTTTCTTCCTTTGACTTCAATGTTGACTTTGACTTTGACTTTCGGAACACAGGGTGTTACAGTTTGGTAGTCATAAAAAATGGAGGATTCCGTAAATGAGCCAAACGGGTCAAATAATTGTGTAGTAGTAGTAAAATTGTGTTTTTAATAGTATTTGGCAAAGACGGATCACAAGAGCGTGAAGCCATAGATTTGGTAATGAAACGCCGGTGACCGTAAGCCCCAGATGTTGGGGTAAATATGCCTTGCGGTCATAAAACTTGTTAGTGGTTAAACTAGTGTAAAATTTATACGGGTCAAATAAATACATTATGCATTTATAGACTTCCAGCCCGTAAATTCTATTTTTGATACAATGATTATGATAGATGCATCGGTAATTGTATTACGAACGCATAGGAAAAAGAATCACCTAAAACGGATTTTCGGATCAAAAGTTATGAATGTTTGAAGTTAGAGTTGTGCAAAGTTTAAGAGCTGGAAATCTGCAGCTCAAAAATAAGCAGCAGTTTGTGAAAATTGGGGTGTCGCGTCATGCGACACCAAACCAGGTTCATCGTCACGTAACGCGACGTCAGTTGCAGGCCGCGAAGGCTAACAAGGGGTCCGTCGCGGGGCGCGACAGACCCAAATGTGTAGAATTTTGTTTCGTTTTCATTGTTTGATTTCAGAACTCGTTCATACTCATTCTAACGTTATCAAAACTAATATTTGATGTGGTTTTGACCTTAGGTGATGTTGATCATGCTCCGAATGACAATCAAGCAACAATTCAAGAACCGAACACTAACTTTTGAAGCTTCCGCGCTAATATAATCATGTTTTAGACAATGTTGTTATGTAAACACTACTTTTTTTTAATGTTCTAATCTAGTTGGTTAGTTATGTTAAGAACATTATAACGATGTAGAACTTAGTTACTAACTAAGTCTTTGATAATTATGTATTTTGGTTTTGAAATGTGTTTATTTTACAATAAAATAATAGATAAATAAGACAGGTGTTACACTTTTGCCCATTTTAGTCCCTCCAATATGCAAGGTTTATAAAAGGCTTACTAATTCATGCTTCTTTATTGTTTTAAAACAAATAACTAACTAGGTTATTTATTCCTAGTTAAGATTGTGGGCTCCGGGAGTTATAACCCGTTTATTTTAAGTCCCGTTAACTCGGGCCCCTTTTTATATACTTTGTTTTTTTCTCAACGTATTTATCCCCCTTTTAATTAATATTAGGTTTATTTATTTAATTCCTAATATTTACAGGGTTAATTTCACCACTAACGGTATTTTACCCGTTCATAAATATTAATGTGGTTTGATTACCAAACCCATTTTCGGGGTGTTACAAGTCTACCACCCTTAAAGAGGTTTCGTCCCCGAAACCTTATTTGCACAGTTCACTGGTTTAAACCAAACGAACTTGGTTTCATTTTTAAAGCAATCATTCTTTTTTATCAATATTTATCATTCGTATTGACATGTGTGTCCTTCATGAGTAAGTCCTTATGAACCGTAACTTTCATCTTATATTTCTTATCTTTGTCACCTGTAGGATCGTTGTTAGACCCGAATGAGTCCTTCAGAAGAGTTGTTAATCCGATTCAAAGGCGGAATCAATGAAACGGACACTCGATGTAATTATAATGCCTCTTATATTGATTTAACACTGATTACAACCCGAGAACAATTTGGCAGCACTTCGGTACACATTCCTGATTCCGTGCCAAATGAAAACAACAAGTGCACCTTATATACTAGTGCTGATTTCGCTCCAAATGACAAGGAGCACTTTCGGGCAGAATCAGATGTTTCTGATTTCGCTCGAAATGACCCTTTTACACTTTCAAGCGGAATCAACATCTTAAGCACTAAACTTTGATTCTCGAACCTCGTGCACTGGAAATCCTATCCTATCCTATTACATGATACAAGACGAAGTCAATAGACATAGTGCACTAACAGACTCCCCCTTGGATATTGACGAAGTCTTCAGTGTCTAGTCTCTATCATGACACCTCTTCAGTCTTGATCAGTCTTCATGCTTTTTCCAAATTGTCTAACATTGTAAGCATCCTTCAATCTTTATCTTTGATCAACTTCTCTCTTTCACTTTTAAACCAGAATCTCATCACTGGCTCTATCATTAACATCTTCATCATAAGGCTCCCCCTTTCGTCAAGCTTCCTTGCTTTTAGGGATCGACACCTAGCTTTCCATCTACAAGCTCCTTCTAGCTTCAAGCTTGTCTTCAGACTCCCCCTTAGACTCTGCTCTCGGGATCGTAGTCTGGACTATCTGCAATTACTCATACATTTATAAGTAACAACATTTTAGACTACCAGGAATCGTAATCCGTCAATTCAATCTTCTCAAAATCATTTCTGATGAATTTGGCAGTTTCATCGAATCGTATCGGAAACTAGCTCTATAACAATATAATCAACCAAATCCCCCACAGTTAATCATCCAAGTCCAACTTAATGACCTTGGAGATATCACAAACTGTTTTTGAATTTTTAATTTTTAATATCAAGTTTCAAATTAATGAACTTGTTTTATTTTCAGAAACACAATCAGCTTACTTAGATTTTGAAACTCAGCATCTCAGATTTCTGTTGTCGGAAATAAAGAAAAAATCAAAATCTTTTTGTATTTTCTGAAAATATAAAGAAGTAAAGAAATATTTACAAACAATATTTTTGTTTGAGTATGCGTCAGAGGATCATATCAGATTTTGACAAGTCACACGTACCGTTGAGCTTAATTTCACTTTAAGAATTAAACAATTCACTTAGATTGTCGATATACTGGTCCACTTAAATTTTCATACAAATTTCAACTGATTCAGGATACGAATTAGATGTTTTAAAGACTTAAACTTATTCATGTGTCCCACCTCTTGAATATATTCCCATATCCAGAATCCCAATATTCAGTCTTACAGGTGAGTATACCACAGATGATATCTGTAAGGGGCTAAATGCAAGGGCCGTGAGAGCTCGGGTCGATACTTCCGTATACGCAGAGAGATGACGGCTTCGACTTTTCGGTGTGTCCCCTTTAGAGGATCTTTTGTTACAACAGCACACGATTATCATTTTGCAATGGTTCAGCGTTTTTTATGCTGAGGGTGGTGCTATATTTCAAGCAATGCGGAAAGTATTATTCGGGGACTAGGTCAGAACTTTCATTCAGCAGAAGTCCCGGAATAATACCCCAGATATCACTGAGTATAAAGACCTAGTATTTCAGAAAGAGGGACCTTTCAAACGAGATTTCAGGGGTTACCTATATATCCAAGTAGTGTTCCCCACGAAATAAGCAAGTGTTTGAATTTAGGTTTATATCCGAAAAAGTTTACTAAATAAAAAAAACCTATCGGCATATCATCAGTGAGACTGTTTAACACTATTTAATCATTACATTTCTTTAGCATACTGTAACTGTCTACTGATGTACTATCATTTCCTCTTTTTACGCAAAAAAAACTCAAAACTTTCAAGTTTAACTATTTCATTATCTTTTGTTTTTATGATGTCATCTTTTTCAGTACAAGCTCTGCATGTTTCCATGCATTTCCTGCATTGTTCAGTCGGTTTTAAGATTTTAGAATCAGGATTTACCTCAGTGATTGGCTCATCGGTGTTTTCAGCTGTCTCTGTCTGTTTCAGTTCCTCCTTCTTCTCATTACCAACACCTTCATCACTAGCAGACTTCAAATTCTCAATCTTTACCTCAGTCTCGTTCAGCACCGGTTCTTCTTTCTTCTTCTGTTCTTCTTCAGCTTTCTGTTCCTCTTCAGCAGCTAACTTCGCAGTAATCTTCACTTCTTCAACCAACTTTTTCAACTGTTCTTCTTTTCTCTTCTTCATTTCTACCACTTTTGGTAAACTCGTTTCACAAGCTTCCTTTATCTTGCTTTCTAAATCCGGAAAATATTCTTTATCCGATAACCTTCTTGTGTTGAAAGTAGCCTGACGTGGAAGTAATTTCATTACAGCTTCATAATCCACTTTTGATGGATCAACAACTGGATTACCCCGTGGATCCATGTAACATTCCAACTCATCATTCCATCTTTTGGCTCTTTGGGCTTCTTTGAATGGTTCTCGGAATTTCTCAATTTCCCATCTCGCGTAATCAATTTTCCACCATCTGTCATGATCAACATTTGCTACAAATGCATATCCAACAGCATCTTCTTCAGGGAAATCTTGACTCCAGTCGTAACCTTCATCATCATGAATAACTGCCAGAGCTCTTGATTTTTCTTCAGGCTGCTTCAATCTTGGCGGTTCTGATTTATTCGGATGATAGATTGCTTTCTTGTAATAGTCTTCCTTGAACGGGTTTTCAGAATCATCAGCATAATCATTTCTGCACTCGCGCTTAAAGTGACCTTTCTGTTTACATTTGAAACATGTCACCTTTGATTTGTCAAAGCCTAACTTGGTAGAAGGTCCACCAATAGACTTTCTTCTGGTTATCTCCATGAAGCGTTGTGCCCTCCTCACTGCACTGGCCATACACCACCTTATGTCGATCACTTCCATCTCCTCAGGATCTATCTGATCATAGTCTTCCTTTGTCAGATTGGTGTTGCTTATCTTGCCTGCCACAAGACTTTCATACGATTCAAGGACTGAAGCTAGAAAAACCATCTGCTTCTTAGCAGATTCTTCACTGAAATTTTGTCCATTCTTCAAATCCACTGCGATATTACGCTGAAATAAATTCTTTGAAGCAGATTGACTTGAAGTTGTTGAAGAAGATCCACTGTGAAAACCACTGTGAAGACTTTCACTGTTCACTGAATTTGAGCTTTCTGCAGAAAACGTTGTTCTTGGAGACCCAGCCTGTCGTACATTTCCTCTGTAGTAAAGCTCCACATTCCGCTGATGAGCTGAATTGTTGACTTTAGATCTCTTTATCTCCAACTCATGGCTTTCAAGTCTTTCGATCAGCAAATCCACTGTTAACTCTTCTGGCTTGATTGTATTTTTCAACATTAGAGCGAAGTATTGCCAATCTTGATCATTTGGCAATGAGTCAAACAATTTATCAACCAGCTCTTCTTGAGTGTATGTGATTTTGTATCTGGCTAGCTCCATCTTTAAATGTCCAAATCTCTCGATCATTTTACAAACAGATTCATTTTTCATGCAACCAAAAAGATCAAACTCTTTACGCAACAATTTCTTTTTGTTTTTTACAATCTCATTACTTCCTACACATTTTCTCTCTAACGCTTCCCACAAACTTTTTGATGTTTTCTCTTGTTCAAGTAACGAAATAGTATCCTCTCTCACTGACTGTTTGATCAATGTAATCATTTTGTATTCAGCTACAACATTTTTTATATCTATTTCTGTGAAATCTTTTTCATCTATTAACTCTCCTCCCTCTTTTACTGGTTCTGTATATCCATTTTTCAATTTTAACCAACTTTTAGGAGCGAAAGCTTTTACCCAACCCTCAAATTGGTTTTTCCACCAGTTATAATCTTCAATCTTCATTAGCTTCAGTGGTTTCTGTTGGCTTCCATACATGTTCTCATACTTCAAATTCTCTGAAATCTCCTTCGAATATTCTCTCATATCCGATCTTCTTTCTGTTGATTCTGAAGTGAACGCGTTGTAGAATGTGTTGTAAAATTCTTCACCACTGCTCGACATCTTCAATCACCTGAGAACAATCAAACAAACTGAATCAGTTTAAACATTATCAAATATTCTGAAATAAACTGACACTCGATTGTCGTGAAATGATCTTGACGCGAAAAAGTTCACTTTCGAGCAGAATATAGATCTCAAGCGAAATCAAATTTTAACTAGACATCCACTTTCGAGCGAAATCAGGAAAATAAGTTTCGAGCGAAATCAGAAAAGTTCTGATTTCGAGCGGAATCAGCTGGTTTGCATTTTGGAGCGGAATCAGCTGGTTTGCATTTTGGAGCGGAATCAGCAATTTGGTAACTTTGGAGCGAAATCAGACAAATTCTGGAGCGGAATCAACCATTTGTTAAACTTTGGAGCAGAATCAGAAGTTACTTTCGAGCGGAATTAACTAAAACCTCTAGAGCGGAATCAAGATCTCGAGCGGAATCAAACAATGTAAGTTCAAGCGGAATCACTTCGGAGGTCAATTTTAGTCATTTTTAGGCCGAATTTTGTCCTGTAACTTTCAAGGATTTGATAATATGCACTTTTACACAATCTGAGAAAAATTGATCAGGCTTTAACCATTAAATTTTGTTCTGTTGAAGAAAGAAGGTGTAGAAGTCAGAAAACTGATGCAATTGAGCTAAACTCTTCTTGCTGAGCTCTGATACCACTTGTAGGATCGTTGTTAGACCCGAGTGAGTCGTTCAGAAGAGTTGTTAATCCGATTCAAAGGCGGAATCAATGAAACGGACGCTCGATGTAATTATAATGCCTCTTATATTGATTTAATACTGATTACAACCTGAGAATAATTTGGCAGCACTTCGTTACACAATCCCGATTCCGTGCCAAATGAAAACAACAAGTGCACCTTATATACTAGTGCTGATTTCGCTCCAAATGACAAGGAGCACTTTCAGGCGGAATCAGATGTTTCTGATTTCGCTCGAAATGACCCTTTTACACTTTCGAGCGGAATCAACATCTTAAACACTAAACTTTGATTCTCGAACCTTGTGCACTGGAAATCCTATCCTATTACATGATACAAGACGAAGTCAATAGACATAGTGCACTAACATCACCTATTTGACCGAGTTGTCATTTGACCCCTCATTCGCGTTAGTCTGTTAACATGCTTATTCCGCGCTTGTCTTATATTATCAAGCGCTTTGTATTTATCATGACATTATCTTGACTTTCAATAGTTTTACCGGCTAGACTAATTAGTCGCCGTTACTTCATATCCCATCACCCGGGTATACTATTTTGCCATCTCCGGCCTTATGTGTTTTTAAGATTTTCTAAACCACCTCATACTACTTATGTTTGTTAAAACATTGCTTTTGGCTAAAAACTAAATTTTTAGTTTACGTTTTGTCTTTGTCTTACGTCTTTTTCTCATGTCTAGGAATTTCTGTTCTAAGTTTTATTCCTGACCGTTATTATTTTACACGGAGAATTGTAACCAGTTTTCCACGCTTTACCCAAGTGACCCGTAGGTTATGATGATCCGGTAGATCATCTTTTATTCAAGTCTTTATTCCACTGTGTGTATATATATATATATATATACATATGGCGTCAAGGCACCCCTTTTTATGTTTAGAATTATTTATTTTATTTTTTTGCTTTTGAACTTCATTTGACCTTGTTCGTAGTCTAATGCTACATTCATTTTCTCTTTAGACTATTCTTCTGACTCTACGACTTTTTACGTCATTTACTCGTCGGTTCATTCTACGCTTACCGTTACCCGGTTCATACCTATACTTCTTTACAACCCGTTACCCGGGCTCTTTTATCTGAATGTTTTTAACGCTCCAGTTGCTCGGTTTGCATTTCCCCATTTTTATATTCTCTCATACTCCATAACATGGGTTTATTAATGTTTTGCGCTCCCATTTATTTGGCCTGCCCTTACTTACATTATCAAACGTTTATTCTTCTTTTTATTATCAAGCGTTATTCTTTATTCTACATATCTAACCTCGAAATAGTTAAACATAATTATCAAAATTTTTGTTTGCAAAATTTTATCGTCTCTTATTCATAACTCATGTGTGACAACCGTCAAAAATACAGGTATCCGTACAATTAATTAATCATGATTAGTGCTTAATGATTGTGCTGAATAACAATTAACTACTTCCTGATTACTACATCATACATACATGTGCATCACATATTACATAATGTCATCTCATTATCACATGCAAACTTTATTGACATACATGATGCACAAAGCACAGTTAGCACAGTTAACGGATAGAACAGGAATATGCTGACGGGATTTAGCACATAGACATACAGTGTTTTGAGACCCAGTATGAGCCAGAAATCAAGTTCTACACTAGTATGGTGTGTAGGGAAGTAAGGACCACAAAACTGCTTCACTAGGTGATAGTTTAAGTGCCGGAAAGTGCCTAAAACCTACTTAAAGTGCAGAATTCTGCACATTCCAGCAAAAATTCAGCATTTAAATGAACTAGTATCATGCAAAAATATGGCAAAATGGTCTTGTATGCTTTCCTAAGTGTCGGGAATTAAAAGTGTCATAAAAGGGTACTTAAGGAACACTAAACAGAATAGTTTGACACTTTAACGAACCGGTATCTAACCGAACAACCGGACACTACCCAAAACACCAAAATTTTACTAGAAGCATTGTTTTATTATTTCTGAACTAGTTATGGTCCCGGATCACCTTAAAACACTATATAATGCAAGATACACATAAACACTACCTAATACTCTTTGAATTATAACTAAACATCTAACTTATGATTTAAACTCAACTAATTACCCCCCCTGGGACGGTTCAAGGTGGCCCCACCACCTTGATCTCCTCAAATCTCATCAAGATCTTATATGATCTCCAGGATTTTGTGGAAGATATTGCATGGTACTTGAGGGACATAAGAACCAATGTATAATACTCAAAATTAGATTATAAGTAACCATCATCATCAACACTTCACCTTCACCACAACTCTCCTTCTCTCTCCCTCTATTCGGCCGTGAGCACCCAACACTACCATCATCACTTTCAATTCAATCCAACCTATTCCAAGGTCACTACATGATGCTAGAAGGTGTTTAAGGAAGCTCGGTGCTCTTGGATCTTGAAGGACCTTCATCATTTGCTATTATCCTCCACTTTTGTCATCACCAACATCAAGTGTTCTTCCTTAGCCTTGTGCTAGTAGTAAGGCTCTTATGATCTCTTGATCTTTCATATATAGATGGTTAATAAGTGATGAACATTGTTAAACATGATGAAGACTAAAAGGCATATTCATGAAATCTCTAACATAGACTTATAAACATATTAAATCTTGTTGATTTATGATTGTTTGCTTCTGGTTGATTGATTACTAGTGTTAGTGATGTTAGACATCATATGGACCTACTAGATTATGATTAAACACATGATCTAGTAAGTTGATGTGATGATCTTGTGGGAAACCAAGATCATCATACCTTATGTTTACATGAACTTGAGAAATAAAAAGGTTGTTTTCATGTGATGATGATTTAAACAAGATACAAGACTTATGAGTGGATGATTTCTAAAATAGTTTTCCAAAGGAACCAAGTTAAATAACAAGAGTTGTATAAACATTGTTTTAAAGAAAACTAATCATGTTTCTAGTGTTGAAACAAGTATAAGAACACTTTGTTTACAAGAAAAATTCAAAAGAATGAGTTTTGGAAAAATCATCTAGTAAGTTGTAAACACTCTAATCTTTCAAGAATAAGATTTTTAAAGAAATAAACACACTTTAAAGGGTAACTAAGTCTACTAAACATATTACCAAGCTACTACAAGTTTTTATAAAAACTCAAGTTCATGATTTTTATGTAGATAGCTTGTTTTTGCACTTGGTGAGTGTAAGTTGTTTAGGGGTTTATTGTTGATTGTTTGTGATGATTTTGAAAAGAAAATGATATGCTTTAAAAGCATGGACACCTCCATTTTTAGGGGAAACTATGGCGAAATTTTCTAAAAATACAAACACTTAGAAAATGTTTTCTAAACAAGTATTTACAAGTATGTTTTAAACTATGTTTTTCAATATAAACCTGGCCATAGATTTTGTTACAAAAATACAAATATTGGAGGTTGGTTTTATAAATAAAAATGGATAAATATGTATTTAGAATATATATTTATATTAATAACACATTGTGTGTGATTATTTGTATACTTGGTGAAATAGTTATGTTATTTTAGGAGTTAAAGTAATATAACTTAACAAAATACCAAAAATTCACAATCCAAAATATTCCGGAAAATACCGTTATAAATATATTTTTGGTACATATTATTTTGGATACAATAAATGAAAATATGATTTCTGTAAATATTACAAAGTCATATCATATTTTGACATGGAGAAAATATATCAATTTTTGGGTGTTAAAATATATTTTCTTGAATACTTAGAAGATATATGATTTTTGAGAAAAATATATATATTTTCTTGAAATACATTATTTTTAGACAAAATGAGTTTACATATATATATATTCTAAAAGTGAGGCTTGAATATATATTGTTTTGGAAATATATTATTTTGAACTACAAATACAAGAATACGAAAATACATGTATGAGATACCCCCATCCTTGGGAAGGAAATACGAAAGTAAATACTTGAGAAGTATTAATACAAAAATATTGTTTAAACAATTATTCCAAAATTTAATATAATTTAAAGTTAAAATAATTATTATTTTAACAAGTGATTATAACTTGGAATAATATTGGGAACATAAGAAACGTAACTCAAAAACGTAAATACTACGACAAGTCACGGCCCGTTTGTCTAATAGACATTAGTACATTGTAGGGAGTCGTGTTCACTGAGGAGATTTGGGTTACGATTCTGAAGACGCAATACTGTGAGTTCATCTCCCCCTTTTCTTTTAACTGTTTTCAGTTTTATACATCGGGGGTGAAATACATGTTACAGTTATTACAAACGTTTTATACATGGTATGATTAGCTTAAGGAGGGTTACTGCTTGATGATGTGAATGGTGGGTATAACACTTAAGGCCATTAATCCTCGTCGTAGAACCGAGGGACACGAGTGATAGATCTATTTGGGTGTAGCGAGCCCACACCCATGGGGACAAGGGTGGCCCATATGTAGACTATCTTCCAGCCGGAGGCCCGGTACAAATTTGCTAGGTTTGAGTCTTCCTGCACCATTTCACACATACCATTGCCTTTGCAACCCATTGGTGATCTGTTTTTCCTTATTGCTACATACCAGGGACATACATACATACATACATACATACTTTAAAAGGTTTATTCATACACTTACACATGAACTCGCTCAACTTTTGTTGATGTTTTCAAATTACATGTATTTCTGGGAACTAAGTGGATTTGGCAGGTGTGTCCTCGGGAACCTGAAGAGGCAATCAGGTTGAACAAGTTTTCGATTTCCGACCAGAAGAAGAAGGAGACTCACGTTGAGTCCTCGGGAGAGAACAAAAGGAAGTTCTCAAACTTCAAAAAGGGTACCGACAGTGCTAGTAAAAAGAAAGAAGTGAACCCACCAGCTGAAGACAAAACTGGTGTTCAAAACAAGGGAAAAAGGTATATGGGCACCTTCCCAAATGTGATGCATGTCAGTTGCATCACAATGGACGATGCCGAGCTGGAAAATGCGGATCTTGTGGAAAAGTTGGTCATTTGAAGGAGAGGTGCTGGGTTGGTACTGGCCGTGGTGGTTAAAGAGGTTTTGGTAACAACAACCGTGGTGGTAATAGGTATGGAAACCGCCCACAAGGAGGAAATGGCAGAAATGGTAATCGAGGTAATTTTGGAAATCAAGCTAGGAGTGGAAATCGCAACCAAAACAACGCTCAAGGTGGTAATGGGAACGGTAATGGTCGAGGACTAGGTTGTTTTAATTGTGGAGACGTGGGGCATTTCAAGAGAGAGTGCCCAAAGCTCAATCAAGCTCAAGGAAGGGTTTTCAACATCGGAGCGAGGGAAGCTCGCCAAGATCCAAACGTAGTTACAGGTACGTTCCCTATCAACCAACGCTTTGCATCTGTACTATTTGATACTGGTGCCGATTATAGTTTTGTATCGCTAGAATTTAAGAATATACTTGGGTTGGTAGCTAGTAAGCTAGATATTCCATATTCAATAGAACTAGCCAATGGAAAGCTAGTAGAGGCGAATGAAGTCATTAGAGGTTGCGTAATAGAACTGGGAGAGCACGAGTTTTCGCTTGATCTTCTGCCCGTCGAGTTGGGAAGCTTCGACGTGGTAGTAGGGATGGATTGGTTGTCAAGCAACAGAGCCGAGATTGTATGTCACGAGAAGATCATACGCATTCCAATGGCGGATGGAGAAACGATTGTGGTACATGGAGTGAAGCGCGATACGCCCTTGAGGATTATCAGTTGTTTGAAAGCTCGGAGATGTTTGCAAAAAGGATGTGTTGCCTTCCTAGCACACATTGTGGATATGGAAGCCGCTGAGCCGAAGCTAGAAGACATTCCGGTTGTGAAGGAGTATCCTAAAGTCTTCCCCGAAGACTTGCCAGGATTGCTGCCGCAGTGATAAGTCGAATTCCACATTGACTTAGTTCTAGACGTCGCGCCTGTAACTAAGGCACCCTATCGACTTGCACCTCAGAAATGCAAGAACTGTCAGCACAACTTTAGGAGTTGTTAGACAAGGGATTTATCAGACCAAGCTTCTCGCCTTGGGGAGCTCTAGTTTTGTTTGTCAAGAAGAAGGACGGTAGTTTTCGCATGTGTATAGACTACAGCGAGCTGAACAAGTTGACTATTAAGAATCGATATCCTTTGCCAAGGATTGATGACCTGTTCGATCAGCTGCAAGGTTCGAGTTTTTACTCCAAGATCGATCTTCGATCAGGTTATCACCAGTTGAGAATACAAGAGGAAAGTATTCCAAAGACTGCCTTCAGAACTCGATATGGACATTACGAGTTCCTGGTTATGCCGTTTGGTTTGACAAATGCGCCAGCAGTATTCATGGATTTGATGAACAGAGTCTGCAAGCCATATCTCGATAAGTTTATGATTGTGTTTATTGACGATATTTTGATTTATTCGAAGACGATAGAAGAGCACGAGCAGCACCTAAGAGCTATTTTAGAGCTGCTTAAGAAAGAGAAGTTGTACGCAAAGTTCTCGAAGTGCGAGTTCTGGTTGCGTGAAGTTCAGTTCCTTGGTCACGTGGTTAACGGAGATGGAATCCATGTGGATCCCAGAAAGATCGAGGCGATAAAGAATTGGGAGACTCCGAAGATGCCAACCGAGATTCGACAGTTCCTAGGGTTGGCAGGATACTATCGCATATTCATCGAGGATTTTTCAAAAATCGCTCAACCGTGACCTCCCTCACTCAAAAGGACGAGAAGTCTGAATGGGGAGATAAACAAGAAGAAGCTTTTCAGTTGTTGAAGAACAAGCTTTGCGATGCACCAATCCTATCCCTACCCGAAGGCACTGATGACTTCGTGGTATATTGCGACGCCTCGCGTCAAGGGTTGGGATGTGTATTGATGCAACGACAGAAGGTTATAGCCTATGCTTCGCGCCAGTTGAAGGTTCATGAGAAGAACTACACCACACATGATTTGGAATTAGGCACAGTGGTGTTTGCATTGAAAATCTGGCGACATTATTTGTATGGTACCCGTTGCATGATCTTTACCGATCGCAAGAGCCTGCAGCATATATTTGACCAGAAAGAGCTTAATATGAGACAGCGCCGATGGGTGGAGCTGTTGAATGATTATGATTGTGAGATCAAGTACCACCCAGGGAAGGCGAATGTCGTAGCAGACGCCTTGAGTCGGAAGGAAAGGATTGAGCCCATAAGGGTTAGGGCTTTGGAAATGATTATTCAAACGGACCTCTCGTTGTGCATTCGTGCCGCGCAAAGAGAAGCTCTTAAGGAGAAGAACCTTGAGAATGAATACCTCCGTGGGATGGAGAAACAGTTGGTACCAAATGAGGAAGGAACGTTGTGCTTCATGAAACGAATTTGGGTTCCCTTGTTTTGTGGTCTTAGAGAAGTAATTTTTGATGAAGCTCACAAGTCACGGTACTCGATCCATCCAGGATCGAACAAAATGTACCAAGATTTAAAGGATTTTTATTGGTGGCCAAGATTAAAAGGCGATGTGGAAACGTATGTTGGCAAATGTTTGACTTGCGCCAAGGTAAAGGCTGAATATCAAAAGCCTTTAGGCCTTCTGCAACAACAGGAAATACCCATGTGGAAATGGGAGCAGATTTCTATGGATTTTAAAACGAAGTTACCAAAGACACCCAGAGGTCATGATACGATTTGGGTAATCGTAGACCGCCTGAAGAAATCTGCACACTATTTGCCAATCAAGGAAAAAGATAATACAAGTAAGCTGGCTGAGCTATACCTCAGAGAGATAGTTGCATGACATGGAGTGCCTCTCTCGATTATTTTTGACAGGGATGGGAGATTCGTGTCAAGGATTTGGCAATCCTTTCAAGAAGCATTTGGTTCTCAGCTGAATCTGAGTACTGCATTTCACCCACAGACAGATGGCGAGAGCGAACGGACGATTCAGACGCTAGAAGATATGTTGCGAGCTTCCGTAATGGATTCGGGTGGCAGTTTGGACACTCATCTACCTTTGGTTGAATTTTCATACAACAACAGTTATCATGCAAGCATTCAAGCTGCACCGTTTGAAGCTCTTTACGGACGCAAGTGTCGATCACCGTTATGCTGGGCAGACGCGGGTGATAGACAGCTGTGACAACTGTCAAATTTGCATGCATCCGTACATTTAATTAATATTGATTTATGCTTAATGACTGTGCTTAATTACAACTGTTAATTTAAACTGCTTTCTGTTTTCTGTTACATACATACATACATACATATGCATCACATTTTATACTGTCACTCCATTTATTTCACACAAATATTAGTGACAAACTTGATGCACAAAGCACAGTTAGCACAGTGAGCGGATAACCCAGGGACATGCTGACAATGCCGGCACCTAGACAGACAGTGTTTTTGAGGCCAGTATGAGCCAGAAATAGAATACTACACTAGTAGGCAGTGTAAGGAGGTGAGGACCATAAAACTGCATCACTAGGTGATAGTTATAGTGCCCGGAAGTGCCTAAAGCACACTTTAAATGCAGAATTCTACACAAAATAACCAAAATTCAGCATTTAATAATGCTAGTAAAGTGCAAAAACTTGGCAAAATAGTCGTAGATATTTTCCAAAGTGTTGGGAATTTAATGTGTCACTAAAAGTAATATAAAAGACACTTTAAAGATTAATTTAGCACTTTAACGGAACAATACCCAACCGAACAACCGGATTTTACCAGAAACATAAAAATATTGCCAAACGCATTGTTTTTATTTTTCTGAGCTAGTTAGGGTCCCCGAACACCCTAACACACTTTATAAATAACAACACACCTTAACACACCAACTTAACATTTGAATCCTAACTAAATCACTAACTAACAATTGGAAACCAACCCTCTACCCCCCCCCTTCGAACCGGTTGTAGAAAGTGGCGACACCCCCCATGAGCTTTTCAATATTTTATTTAGATTGTTGGTGGATATAAGAACATAATACACCTTGGTTAAAGAGGAAACATGGTTCATAAATAAGCACAAGGATATCACACTTCTCATTCACAAACTCAATCATCAACAAGCTTTCTCTCCTCCTTCCTCCTTGTGTTCGGCCGAGATCTCCACACCCACCCTCACCATCATTCAAGTTTCCTTCATGCAATCTACACATATCCAAGGGTTCTAGAGACCTTACAAGTAAGCTCGGTGTGTTCGGAAGCTCAAGGTCCTCTCTAGTTTTCTTTTAACCATCACTTTTACGCTCTTGAACTCCCCTAGCCTTGTGCTAGTAGTAAGTGCCTTAGATCTTCATCTTGTTCATATTTTTGTTGGTTAATAGCAAAAAGAATGGGGAAATGTTAAGAACTCCAAAGAACATAAACAAAGTCTTGAAACATAAACTAACTAGTGATGAAATATGGTTAAAGTAGAGATGAAATCATGTTGTTCTTGTGTTGTTATGATTATTGTTGTATGTTAGATAAAATGTTATGGTTCGTCACATGGACTTGCTAGATCATGTTTAGAGACATGAACTAGCAAGGTGTGAAGGTTAAAGATATGTAGGATGATGAAACCATTCACACATGAACTATGAACTTGATTAATGGATGTTTTCTTGAAAAAATAAAGATCAAAATAAGTTGTAATCTTGTAGATCTAAAGATCTATGAGTGGTTTTTCGAAAGAACCAAGTGAAAGATATGAGTTTTATTAAGAAATGGATCTTACATAAACTAATCATAATTTTAGTGGGTAAACAAGTGTAGAAACACTTGTCTAAAAAGAAATTTCATAAAGAAATATTTTTAGAAATTTTGACTATAGTTGTGAAAATACAAACCCTTTAAAAATAAAGTTTTTAAGAAACTAATGACATTTTTAAAGGTAACAAGACTCACTAATTATGCTAGTAAGTTACTACTTGCTTTTATAAATTTTCCAAGTTCATAAGTTTATGGTTTATGCTTATTTTTGTCAAGATTGGTAACTAGAGCTTTGTATATTGTTGATTGAAAATTGTTGAATGATTTTACAAAAGAAAATGATATGCTAGTAAGCATGGATGCCTCCATTTACAAAGGAAACTCTGGCGAAATTTTTCTAGAATTTCAACACTTAGAAATATTTTTCTAACAAGAGTTTACAAAAATATTTTTAACTTCATTTTTCTAAATAAACTTCGCCATCGTTTTTATTTCAAGATTACCAAGTACCGGAGGTGGATTTTCGTAAATAAGATTTGATAAATATATATTTAGAATATATATTTTATACTAAAACACTTATGTGATTGTTTGTTATTCTGTGCACTAGATATATTATTTTTAGGGTAAAAATAATATAACTTGAAAACACCTTGAAATTACGACTCCAAAATAATACCAACGCTCTCACAAAATAAATATTTAAGTTACACATGCATTGTTGCTTTACGACACGCTAAAACGTAACTTATGTATATTTCGGAAAATACTATCATACGTATATTTTGATAAAGTATTATTTTGGAAAAAGTATGAGGTAAAATATAATATTTTTAGGAAAAATGTATATTTTGGAATTAAAATGTTTTAGACAAGTGATTTAAATATATTTTCTAAGTGGGACTTAAAATATATTTTTCGGAATTATAAAGCGTACATGTATAAATACCCCCCACCCTTGGGAAGGGAATACGAAGTTAAAATACTTGAGATGTAGGAATACGAAATATTGATTAACGATTATTCCAAACTTTAACTATAATTTGAAGTTAGAATAAATATTTTAACTAATAAATATAACCTGGAATAATTTTGGAAATACAAGAAGCGTAACTCAAAAATCTTCATACTAAGCAAAGGCACGGCCCGTTCGTCTAATAGGCGTTAGTCCACTGTAGGTAGTCGTGTTGGCTGAGGAGACTTGGGTTACACATACTGAAGACGCAATACTGTGAGTTCATGTCCCCCTTTTCTCTTTACTGTTTTCAGTTTTATACTTCGGGGGTGAAATACATGTTACAAATTATTACAGACATTACTTACATGGTATGATTAGCTTAAGGAGGGTTTATACTACTTAGATCATGTGAGTGGGTAGGTAGAACTTAAGGCCATTAATCCTCGTTGTAGGACCGAGGGACATGAGTGATAGATCTATTCGGGTGTAGCGAGCCCCACTCCTGAGTCCGCCGAGTGGACCATGAGGTGACTATGTGCCCGACGCACAAATCTGTTAGGTTTGAGTCTTCCTGCATCACTTCACACATATCATTGGCTTTGCAACCCAATGGTGATCTCTTTTTCCTTAATTGCTACATACCAGGGATTTTATTACATTCAATCACATTATAAAGGTTTATACATACTCACTTACACATGAACTCACTCAACTTTTGTTGATATTTTTCAAATTACATGTATTTCAGGAAAACTAAGGGATCTTGCAAGTGTCTGCATTTGTGTCAAGTTGCGTACCAAATAAAGACGTCATCCAGGGTAGAAGGTTCAGGAGGTGTAACCCTTACCTGGACGGGTTACATGTCCTTAAACCATGTTTTTATTCAAGTCTTTTAGTGTGTCGTATGAACACATTTTAATTTATGTTATGGTTGTATCTTGTTTTATGAGTCGACATTTTTAAAAATGATGTTGTGGTATTATTTCTAAACCTTATTAATGAATGAACATCTCTTGGTTTTATCATATAGTTGATGTTATGATTGAATGCAATGATATTAAAAAAGTCACACCATAATCACGCTTCCGCAAAAGTCGGGGTGTGACAGCTTGGTATCAGAGCCTCGATCATAGCGAACTAGGATTCTTTCTCGAGTCTAGACTATGATCATCAGGGCTCTCACGAAAATATTTTCAAACATTTTTACATTGCATACACTAAACGTCCAGATCCAGGGTACAAAACATTTTTACAAACAAAACAAAACATTTTTAAAAAAATAAAAGGCACAAATACACATTTCAAAATTCATATTTATAGTTCAGTCTTAGAGACTGGGGGAGGATCAGTCTTAGAGACTGAGGGAGGATCAGTCTTAGAGGCTGAGGGAGGATCAGCCTTAGAGGCTGGGGATAATTAGTCTTAGAGACTGGGAGGATTGGTCTTAGAGGCCAGGGAGTTGGTCTTAGAGACCAGGGAATTAGTCTTAGAGACTGGGAGTTGGTCTTAGAGACCAGGGATAATTAGTCTTAGAGACTGGGAAGGTTTGGTCTTAGAGGCCAGAGAGTTAGTCTTAGAAACTAGGGAGTTCAGTCTTAGACACTGGAGAGGTTTAGTCTGAGAGACGAGATGTGTTAGTCTTAGATATTGGGTAGGTTTAGTCTAAGAGACGGAATGTGTTAGTCTTAGAGACTGGGAGGTTTAGTCTGAGAGACGGGGTGTGTTAGTCTGAGAGACTAGGTGGTTTAGTCTGAGAGACTGGGAGATTTGTCTGAGAGACTAGGAAAGATAATGTGAATACATGACTACGTGATAAAGTACTCTTATTTGTATACGCTGATTGCTAATGATTATTATGGATATACGTGCTATGACTACTATGTATCGACACACACGTCACCTTCCTCAGGGAACGAATTGTCAGATAATGATGACCCTACGGCCACCACCACGGATGATGAGACTATACCTACGCCGGAGATATCTACGACAGACACTGAGAGTGACCCTGACATGCTGACCACGGACGAGGACAATTTCCAACCGTCCGCGTTGCCAGACGTTGGTGATGAATTACTCTTGCTGATGGTTTCCATAACGAGAGTCTTCCTGTCATTCTTGATTTGATCCACGATCGCCGTACCATTTGGACACTTCGGTGGAGAGCACCTCCTGAATCCAATCCTTGACAATGCGCCTCCTGTGGACATCCCTTCCGAAGGTTGGCTACTCAACAAATTATTGATGAAGACATTGGCATATTATTGATGGCCCTTCCGATAACAACTATGATGATGGAAAGTTTGACGAGCCTGTTGTTACAAATTTCACTTTTAAGACCCCTGTTAACAAGCTATCCTCTAAGTCTAGCATACATTCGATCTCAGACTCCTTTGAGTCTGTAACATCTGCAGCCTTACGGACAGCCAGATTGCAGCTTTCTACTACTGACACAGACTGCGACGCCGTTACAACTGCTGCAAATATCACCTGCTCGAGGCACCACACCCTTACGCGACCCAGAACCTGCTACTGAGACAGCCTTGTCTCTTTTAGGGTCAGCCTGATGTTGTACCTGCTGATCCTGCACCCTTACTTGATCATGACCCTGCTTCTTTCGGGTTACCAGACCTTGCACTCCTTATATCCGACCCAGTACCGCACTTGGCGATCTCCTTATCTGTCAAGACGTTTGATTTTGCACTCACAACCGCTGATGATGCTCCTTTTCCCATATGGAGACCGACGTCCATTGCACTAGGCATGTTTATCGCTTTATCTTGGGACTTATCCGCACCTCGGGAAGGTACTCCAGGCCAGCACTCGCGCAACGATCCCTTTTGCTACAACAACATTCTCTACGACCTCACAGGCTGCACCGTCTGATGCGTTCATCTCTACATCGCCGGACGAACTGTTCCGATGGTTCCTATAACACATTATACTGATTTTAGACCCTTACCATCCCTCACTTTATGGAGGCCACACACGGGATGAGTACACCTGTCACATCAGCTACAGTTTGAGGATATAAGCCGCAGAGTTTTTGGAGCTTGAGCAGACAACACGTCCTCCACCCTGTCTATTGCCAGTATACTTTCATCAAGATACCTTTACGCTCTCACCTGCTACTATTACACCTTTCCTAGGTTTTGATGCTCGCATCTTTACTGCCAAGCAGCAGAGCAGTTACCACTTCGAAGTATATACAAGCTCGAGGAGGAATTCACGCATGTCGACAGTTTACTTTTCCTTCTTCCTCCACCTCAGTCACCAGTATAGTTTGTTTCTGGATTATGCGGATTGCATTACATGTTGGTAGGACATTAATGATAAGCCGAGATTGTGGAGACTTTTGAAGACTACATCCGACTACGTAATTATGGTACACTAACATATTTAATGGACAAGGGCAGGGTGACCCTGTGTCCCTGTTGATGTGATACATTTCGGAAGACAACACAATTGTGGCCAGGAAATAATGAGAAGCCAATCATCATTAAGCATGCGACGATACTTTGTGACCAATGACCAACAAAAGCTCAGCCACTATGTCTTCATTAAGCGCGTTAATTGACCTATATGTGTGTGCTATAATTATAATGCTACGTGCTTACTTGCTATAAATATAATTACCAAGTTGCTTGGTTATACTATGATTATTCTATTGCTTGATTGGTTGGTAACCTATTATGTGTATGCGCATATGGTCTCTAAAGCAACTATATGCACTCCCTGTACAATAAGACCTGACCTAACCGATCTTCTTCTCAGAAGATGTCGACACAAGGGAACGTCAATACCAACAACCCTCTGCCGACGACAGCGGAGTCGGGACTGCAAGAATGCATCTCATGAGCCATCGCACAACTTGAGGCCCTTCGCTCCGAACACGGAGGAGGTACCTCAGGAAATAACCCACCCAGCGGCTGCACCTACGAGCAGTTCTTGAACCACAAACCTCGAGGATTCGACGGCACTGGGGGTGCCTTAGCCTTCGTGCGCTGGGTTGAGAAGACAGATTCTGTCTTACGGTTGAGCAAATGTGCCCCAGAACATCAGGTCACGTACGTAGCTGGACTATTAATAAATGGGGCTCTGTCATGGTGGAACTTTCAGGTTCAGGCAATGGGCGAGACTACTGCGTATGCTTTGACGTGGGACAAACTGAAGGAACTAATGCGCAAGAGATATTGCTCTAGGGCGGAATTCCAGAAGTTGGAAACTGAATTGTGGAACCTGAAAATGGAAGGTCCAAAGATAGCTGAATATGTGCAGAGATTTGGCGAACTATCAAGAGTTGCATCGCGTTTGGTGGAACCAGAATCTAGGAAGATCGAACGTTTCATTGGGGGATTGGCACCTCAGATTCTAAGCCTGGTAACAATATCTAAACCTGCAACGGTCACCGAGGCTATCAGCATAAGCGTGACACTCACTGAAGAAGCAATTAGACAAGGAAAATTTTCCAGTATGGAAGAGAAATTAAAAGGAGACTCCTGTAGAGTCATCTGGAGATAACAAGAGAAAGCTCGCAAATTTCAATATGATTACTCGGGCGAGTAACAAGAAGAAGGCCAAAAAGGGAAAAGACTACATGGGTATCCTACCCAAGCGCGACAATTGTCTACGTTACCATGTCGGGCGATGTAAATATGGAAAATGTGATAACTGTGGTAAGAGGGGGCATCCCAAGGAGACTTGTAGACAAGGTATTGAAAGTGGAAATAAAGGTCAATATGATAGCGAGAATCACGGAGGAAACAACGACAACGACGAAGGCAGGACGAGTGACAAACAAAAACGTTGTCACACCCTCAAATTACCACCTAGGGAGTGTCCCTGTTAGGCGTGTGACGACTAGCAATGAGCCACCAATTACATTGAATCACAAGTTTAAAATGAAGTTCCATTGTTTAATAATATTGAAATCCCAATCATAAGTTATCCAAAACCATAAGTTCAGCGGAAGCATAAAGATACCATAAAGTAAATACTAAACGATCATAATAAATAAGTGTTTGATAAGTAAGTCCTCAGCATGACCATGACCACCCTTGCTCTCCAACCAACAAGCTTCTGTTCCAATCACCTAACGACCTGCGAGCATGTAACAAGTGTATCAGACAAAGCTGGCGAGTTCACAGTTTTAGAAAATGCTTATTACCAGTTGTATGTAAAACAGTTCATTAACCAATGCAAGTAATATTGTTAATATCTCAATTCTGAACAAGACGGCTCCTGAAGTACATGACTGCCCTTTCCCACGTACTCCTATCCAGTACTGGGCCCGACTGGGTCATTAGTTCACATCCGTCCTTTCTAGGAGCGGTGTGATCAATCTAATCCTATTATGGTTTCAATACTAGTCAGTTATTTATTCAAGTAGATCACATATCGTTATCATGCAAGTATGGATAAACATAGCACATATTGTCACACAAGTTACAATGAATGTTCCAGTTATATACGTCTTCGGATCATTGCTCGACACGTAATAGTTCAAACTTACTTCACACGTACACATAACTTATTCACAAATACTACAAGTCCAAGTACTTAAACATGTGCGTCCCAAGTTAATCTAACCAGGCCCTTTACAAACTGTTGTGTGGGCCGGTGGGCCCAAGGCCCACTGGAATATAAGAACCGGTCCCTTATTTGCAAATAATTAAACTTGTGGCCCAACTCTAAACCGAACGGCCCAAGTTCAGTCGATATGTGTATAATCCAATTTCATAGGTTAATTATATGTGTGACTTATCTCATTATCATAACCTCAATTGTGGAAACGTGTCAAACTGCTACTTATCCTAGTAACCAATTCCTTGACCTTTGCAACAATCACCGCTAACCATCTCAATCTTATTTAAATCGGATAATATGAAGGTTCCAAAAATTAAGGTATCAATCCATTATCAATATAAATCTGAATTCTATGCACACAATAGTGATCGGACTTGTAAATAAATCATACAAATCAATTAACCTGTCATGAATTTACCTATACACAGTCATCACATCATATTCAAAGAAACATGGCACCTTGATTCGGTTATCTTATATCATCAACATCACGTATCATCATTAAATCAACATACATATATATATATATATATATAACTCGTTAAATCAAGATTATGTATAAACAGGATCATACTTAACCGAATTCACATATCATTAACAAACAATAACCATCCACCTCATTTAATCATACATATAAACAATATGCACCTTAATAATAATACAGATATCATTACACATAAATGCCAACAATTCGGTCACAATCCCATATCAAATAAACAAGATAAATCCATTAACATTATCATTCATCATGGCTCATAATTTCGGCCCATGTGATTGTTTGGAAAGGTCCAATAGTGTTGGGAATTGGTGGGTTTAGATCAGTATGTCATTCTCGATTTCCTCAAAAGCAATTAGTGATCTCACATGGCAATCTTTGTTTAATCAAGTGGTGGTCAAATTCATACATCATCAGTAACATGAACTAATTATTACTATTGACAATCATAACAATTAACACATAACATGAAAATCAATAAATGAGAGCCACTAACCGGAATCTTGACTAATTAGAATGCAATCTCGAACAGGGGGGGGCTGCTCTGCCGTCGCAAATCAAGGAAGGAGAGTAGGGTTTCTTTTTTTTATAAGTTTTAAACTAATCAAGAACATATTACGTGCAATTATATGCTAAGAGTTGGGGGGCGATTCCCCTTCTAGCCGTGATGATGTTTAAGCCCAACTAAATGGGCTGCCAATCCATATGGTTACAACAGTCCATACTAGCAATCAAGGCCAACTCAACATCGCAACATATGGGCCAAACGTATGGACTTCAATGATTTGGTGGTGCGGCCCAATTCATACACACTCATACACATTCACTCGAACCCATTAAACGTATACCAATTAGTCACAAGTGTTTACTATTTTTCTTTGTCGTACGGAATATAAAAGCGAATAACGAGAAACAGGATCACGTGACAAAGATGATACTGACCTTGAAAGTACGAGTTGTCACATCATCCCCAACTTGAAAGAAATTTCGTCCCGAAATTTGACAAGTAGACACGAAGGAGTGAAGTGATAAATCAAGATTGTTGTGGATTTTGCTCAGGTGCTACATCATCCCCAACTTGAAGAGGAATTTCGTCCCGAAATTCACCAGTTTCACTAGGTTTAGACTTGTCTTTAGGGAAGAGTTGAGGATATTTAAGCTTCATCTGGTCCTCACGCTCCCACGTGAACTCCGGTCCACGTCTTGAGTTCCAACGAACTCTAACAATCGGAATACGACTATGTTTACGCACCTTGACCTCCCGATCCATGATTTCAATAGGTTCTTCGACAAACTGTAACTTGTCGTCGATTTTCAACTCTTGCAATGGCACAACCAGTGTTTCATCAGACAGACACTTCTTCAACTGCGAAACATGGAAGACATCGTGAACGTTACCCAACTCAGCAGGCAACTCAAGTTTGTAAGCGACTTTACCGATACGCTCCAAGATTTTAAACGGCCCAACGTAACGCGGATTAAGCTTACCGCGTTTCCCAAAGCGTACGACGTCCTTCCACGGTGAAACTTTCAACATAACCCGATCACCCACTGCGAACTCTAATGGTTTCCTACGCTTGTCAGCGTAGCTTTTCTGACGATCGCGCGCCGCTGCCATACGATTCCTGATCTGAACAATCTTTTCTGAAGTTTCAAGTACAAGCTCAGGACCTGTGATATGACTGTCACCCACTTCAGCCCAACAGAGAGGAGAACGGCACTTTCGCCCGTATAGTGCCTCGAATGGAGCTGCCTGAATGCTAGTGTGGTAGTTGTTGTTGTAAGAGAACTCTATCAACGGCAAATGTTTCTCCCAAACTTTCCCGAAATCAATCACACACGCACGCAAAATGTCTTCAAGCGTCTGAATGGTGCGCTCACTCTGACCATCCGTCTGTGGGTGATAAGCAGTACTCATATCGAGTTGTGAACCGAACGATTTATGCATCGACTGCCATAATTCAGAAGTGAAACGCGGATCTCGATCTGAGATGATAGAAGTTGGTACTCCATGTCTAGAAACCACCTCCTTAAGATAAATTTCTGCAAGTTGAGAAAATTTGTCTGTTTCCTTGATTGCCAGAAAATGCACTGACTTTGTGAGACGGTCAACAATCACCCAAATGGTATCGTTTCCTGCCTGAGTCCTCGGTAACCCTGTAACAAAATCCATAGCAATCTGTTCCCACTTCCACGTAGGTATCTTTGGCTGCTGAAGTAGACCCGAGGGTTTCTGATGCTATGCCTTGACTCTAGCACAAGTCAAGCATTTACTCACGTATGTGGCGATGAGGGCTTTCATATTCGGCCACCAATACGAAACTTTAAGATCCTGATACATCTTATCCGATCCCGGATGAATAGAATATCGGGACTTGTGCGCTTCATCCATCACAAGTTCTCGAAGTTTACCATACAGAGGAACCCATACCCGCTCCATAAAGTAATAAATGCCGTCGGACCTCTTCTCCAGTCGTTTTTCCATACCCCGCAAGTACTCGGCCTCGATGTTCTCTTCCTTCAAGGCTTCGATCTGAGCAGAACGAATCTGAGCTGGTAAACCAGAGTGAATAGTAAGCTTCAGAGCACGAACGCGCTTAGGCTTCGTCTCCTTTCGACTAAGTGCATCAGCCACAACATTAGCTTTCCCGGGGTGATACTTGATGGCACACTCGTAATCGTTCAAAAGCTCTATCCAACGACGTTGCCGCATATTCAATTCTTTTTGGTCGAAGATATGCTGAAGGCTTCTGTGATCGGTGTAGATGGTGCATTTGGTACCGTACAGATAATGCCTGCAGATCTTCAACGCGAAAACCACAGCTCCTAAATCCAAATCATGAGTCGTATAGTTCTTCTCGTGCACCTTCAACTAACGAGAAGCATAAGCTATCACCTTCTCGCGTTGCATCAACACGCAACCGAGACCCTGAATCGAAGCATCACAATAAACCACAAAATCCTCGGTACCATCTGGTAGAGATAGGATCGGCGCGCTACATAGTTTCTGTTTCAAAAGTTGAAAAGCGTCCTCCTGTTTTGTTCCCCAAGAATAAACCACATTCTTCTGCGTCAAGGAGGTGAGAGGTTGAGCAATCTTCGAGAAATCCTGAATAAACCGACGATAGTACCCTGCAAGACCAAGGAATTGTCGCACCTCCGAAGGATTCTTTGGCGCCGCCCAATTCCTAATAGCATCGATCTTTGCAGGATCCACATGTATACCTATCTCGTTGATAATATGCCCAAGAAAGTGTACTTCCCGAATCCAAAAATCACACTTAGAAAACTTCGCGTAAAGCTGCTCCTTCCTCAAGAGCTCCAAGATAAGACGTAAATGCCGCTCGTGGTCCTCCTGGCTCTTGGAGTAAATCAAGATGTCATCGATGAAGACCAATAACGAAGTCGTCAAGGTACGGTTTGCACACGCGGTTCATGAGATCCATGAAGACCGCTGGTGCGTTGGTCAACCCAAACGGCATAACCAAAAACTCATAGTGACCATACCGCGTCCGAAAAGCTGTTCTGGGAACATCCTCCTCTTTAACTCGTACCTGATGATAACCCGACCTTAAGTCGATTTTAGAATAGAAACTTGACCCTTGCAGCTGGTCAAACAGGTCGTCGATACGAGGCAAAGGATAACGGTTTTTGACCGTCACCTTGTTGAGCTCGCGATAATCTATACACATCCGAGAAGACCCATCCTTCTTCTTCACAAATAGTACAGGGGCTCCCCAAGGTGAAGAGCTAGGTCGGATAAAACCTCTATCCAACAGCTCTTGGAGTTGATTCGACAACTCCTGTAACTCTCCTGGCGCAAGACGATAAGGGGCTCGAGCAATCGGGGCTGCTCCTGGCACGAGGTCGATCTGAAATTCCACCTGACGATGTGGAGGTAGACCAGGGAGTTCCTCAGGAAACACATCAGGAAACTCACGAACTACTGGAAAATCCCCGATCTTTCTCTCATCAGGCTGCGAATCAGTAACGAGGGCTAACATAGCAGGATAGCCCTTACGCGGACACTTCTGAGCCTTCATTGCTGAAATAATGCTAACTGTGGCACCACTACGATGGCCCTGAACCGATAAAGATTCTCCGCTAGGGAGAGGGACACGTACGATCTTCTCCTTACAGAGAATCTCCGCCTGATACTTGGACAACCACTCCATACCGATAATCACGTCGAAGCTTCCAAGAGTAATGGGAAGTAGGTCAACGTCGAATACTTGACCCAGAAGATCGAGTTTACACCCAACTAGGACATGCGAAGCTTCGATTGTTTTACCATTTGCTATCTCTACTATGTGTTTCGTTACGAGAGGTGTAGGACTTAACCCTAACTGAAAACTGAACCCCAAAGACACGTAACTCCAATCGGCACCAGAGTCAAATAAAATAGAAGCAAATACACCGTTTACTGAAAACGTACCAGTAACCACGTTGCCGTCGTTCCTCGCTTCCCCAGCTCCTAACACAAATCCGCGCCCACGCGCAACATTATCCCCATTGTTTCCAGCATTGTTATTCCCGTTGTTATCCCCTGTGTTCTGCTTCAGTTGAGGGCAGTCTCGCTTGAAGTGCCCCTCGGCCCCACACTGGTAACACCCTTTTTGAGTACCCTGGTTCTGCTGAGTCTGTTGTCTACCCGACTGCTGTGATGGCTGCTGCTGAGCTGGAAGTGTAGCCCTACAATCCCTTGCCACGTGCCCTGATCGGTTACACCGATGACAAACCCGAGTACACTGTCCCTTGTGATGATAGTTACACTTGTTGCACAAAGGTAGCTTCCCCGCATAAGATCCCTGCCCTGACTTGTTACTCTGGTTTTGATTCACTGACGATGACTGGCTGAAACTGCGGTTGCTGCCAGTATTCGTCTTCTTCTGAGGCTGTGCAAAGTTGGACCCCTTGTCCATATCGTTCCACTTACGCTTGCTATCAGTAGCAGGTGCAGTGGAAGTAGTAGCGGCTGTGGTAGTACTAGAAATACGTGGTGGTAGTGAATTGCTCTCCATCTATTGATCAACGATCTTGTGAGCCAAACGGACAATCTGAGTTAAGTTATTAAGGTTTGCCGCAGTAACCAAACCCTTCACCCGTGGAGGTAATCCCTTGATAAACAACTCAATTCTTCGAGGCATAGGTCGAGACAAATTCGGACACAAGTCAGCCAACTCATACGACTGCTTCACGTATGCTTCAATCTCGGATCCCACCATTTTCAGATCATAATACTCGTTTTCTAATTTCCGTATTTCATCACGAGGACAATATTCCTCCCTCGTCAATTCTTTAAAATCATCTCACGTAGTGGCGTTCGCCGCCTCGATGCCTAACAGCTGAACCTGGGCATTCCACCAGGTCATGGCACCATCTTCGAGCATGCCCGCAGCAAATTTCACTCTGTCCCCAACCGGACAGTTACACATCACGAATACGGACTCTGCCTTTTCGAACCAGCGCAAGAGTCCTACAGCCCCTTCAATCCCACTGAGGGTCTGTGGCTTACAATCCATGAAGGTTTTAAACGTGCAAACAGGTGGATGGTGCGGATTCTGCGGCGCCGGCTGACCGGCCTGGTAAGCCGCTAAGGCTGCAGCCACCTGTGCATTGATTAGGTTCGTTAATTCAGCTTGAGTCATATTAATCTGACCACGTCCACCACCGCGGCCTCCACCACGTCCACCATTACGTCCGCCACGTCCGCTCATGATTCTATATATAATAAAAGGAAAGATTCAACATGCAAGTACAAGTAGGGGGCAAGCATTACTATGATCTCCACAGATTTCTACGTTCTAGCATAACATCAACTGACATAGCGGAACCCTTTTCACACTTGTCAAGTTTCACTGGGACTCACATGCATCCCACATTATTATTATGTGTGCACCCACAATAATAATCCAATTTGCATGTTCATCTCAGCTCCACTCAATTCGTGTTAGAAAGGTTTCCCCAAATTCAAGCAGCACGACCAATGACATCACAACATAGAGCATGTAAGTTCAAGAAGAGTCCTACTCTTAAAACACGTAGCATAGACCGATAGCATAGAAATTCGTATTGTAATGTCAAGTGTGGGTTTGAGTGTGATACTAATCATGAGTATGTACTAAATATGCTATGCAATAGTAAACAAGAGACGAACCTTGCAGTCTGGAGCTGAGTGTCATGGTCGATTTCGGATCAGTTCGGTTATAGTCTGGTTTTATAAAAATGTTTTAAAACCAAGTTCACTATAACCAGTGGCTCTGATACCAAACTGTCACACCCTCAAATTACCACCTAGGGAGTGTCCCTGTTAGGCGTGTGATGACTAGCAATGAGCCACCAATTACATTGAATCACAAGTTTAAATTGAAGTTCCATTGTTTAATAATACTGAAATCCTAATCTTAAGTTATCCGAAACCATAAGTTCAGTGGAAGCGTAAAGATACCATAAAGTAAATACTAAACGATCATAATAAATAAGTGTTTGATAAGTAAGTCCTCAGCATGACCATGACCACCCTTGCTCTCCAGCCAACAAGCTTCTGTTCCAATCACCTAACGACCTGCGAGCATGTAACAAGTGTATCAGACAAAGCTGGCGAGTTCACAGTTTTAGAAAATGCTTATTACCAGTTGTATGTAAAACAGTTCATTAACCAATGCAAGTAATATTGTTAATATCTCAATTCCGAACAAGACGGCTCCTGAAGTACATGACTGCCCTTTCCCACGTACTCCTATCCAGTACTGGGCCCGACTGGGTCATTAGTTCACATCCGTCCTTTCTAGGAGCGGTGTGAGGGTGCCAAACCTAAGTAGCGCTACCAACTAATACCCGTTACCCTCCAGGTAACATTATAAGGGACTTACAAGAATGATAGGTGAGAATATTAACCAATATACCCGTTTTTACCCGAAAGACTTATCCCTCCACGGGATACCCACTGACTGTCCCCAACCACTGGGACGCATGCTCGAATGTAGTGAACTCACCTTTGGTTTGCTCGGTAAGGTTAGCGTATGCGTTCGTAATTTGATCAATCCAATCCTATTATGGTTTCAATAATAGTCAGTTATTTATTCAAGTAGATCACATATCGTTATCATGCAAGTATGGATAAACTTAGCACATATTGTCACACAAGTTACAATGAATGTTCCAGTTATATACGTCTTCGGATCATTGCTCGACACGTAATAGTTCAAACTTACTTCACACGTACACATAACTTATTCACAAATACTACAAGTCCAAGTACTTAAACATGTGCGGCCCCAAGTTAATCTAACCAGGCCCTTTACAAACTGTTGTGTGGGCCGGTGGGCCCAAGGCCCACTGGAATATAAGAACCGGTCCCTTATTTGCAAATAATTAAACTTGTGGCCCAACTCTAAACCGAACGGCCCAAGTTCAGTCAATATGTGTATAATCCAATTTCATAGGTTAATTATATGTGTGACTTATCTCATTATCATAACCTCAATTGTGGAAACGTGTCAAACTGCTACTTATCCTAGTAACAAATTCCTTGACCTTTGCAACAATCACCGCTAACCATCTCAATCTTATTTAAATCGGATAATATGAAGGTTCCAAAAATTAAGGTATCAATCCATTATCAATATAAATCTGAATTCTATGCACACAACAGTGATCGGACTTGTAAATAAATCATACAAATCAATTAACCTGTCATGAATTTACCTATACACAGTCATCACATCATATTCAAAGAAACATGGCACCTTAATTCGGTTATCTTATATCATCAACATCACGTATCATTGTTAAATCAACAAACATACATATATATATATAACTCGTTAAATCAAGATTATGTATAAACAGGATCATACTTAACCGAATTCACATATCATTAACAAACAATAACCATCCACCTCATTTAATCATACATATAAACAATATGCACCTTAATAATAATACAAATATGATTACACATAAATGCCAACAATTCGGTCACAATCCCATATCAAATAAACAAGATAAATCCATTAACATTATCATTCATCATGGCTCATAATTTCGGCCCATGTGATTGTTTGGAAAGGTCCAATAGTGTTGAGAATTGGTGGGTTTAGATCAGTATGTCATTCTCGATTTCCTCAAAAGTAATTAGTGATCTCACACGACAATCTTTGTTTAATCAAGTGGTGGTCAAATTCATACATCATCAGTAACATGAACTAATTATTACTATTGACAATCATAACAATTAACACATAACATGAAAATCAATAAATGAGAGCCACTAACCGGAATCTTGACTATTTAGAATGCAATCTCGAACAGGGGGGGGGGGGGGGGGGGGCTGCTCTGCCGTCGCAAATCAGGGAAGGAGAGTAGGGTTTCTTTTTTTTATAAGTTTTAAACTAATCAAGAACATATTACGTGCAATTATATGCTAAGAGTTGGGGGGCGATTCCCCTTCTAGTCGTGATGATGTTTAAGCCCAACTAAATGGGCTGCCAATCCATATGGTTACAACAGTCCATACTAGCAATCAAGGCCAACTCAACATCGCAACATATGGGCCAAACGTATGGACTTCAATGATTTGGTGGTGCGGCCCAATTCATACACACTCATACACGTTCACTCGAACCCATTATACGTATACCAATTAGTCACAAGTGTTTACTATTTTTCTTTGCCGTAGGGAATATAAAAGCGAATAACGAGAAACAGGATTACGTGACAAAGATGATACTGACCTTGAAAGTACGGGTTGTCACAAACGTGCTGAAGGTTGTCTTAACTGTGGGAGCAAGAAGCATTTCAGAAAATACTGCCCTAAGAAGAACCAGGCACAAGGATAAAAGCTCAGTAGCAGAGCTAGGGGAGCACGCCAAAAATTCAAGCATGAATATCGGTACGTCCCATATTACTCAACGCTATGCATTTGCGCTGCTAGATACTGTTGCATATTTTAGCTTCGCACCTCTAGGGTTTGAGAGAATACTTGGTTTAGTAGTAAGTAAGTTAGATAACCCGCACTCGATAGAACTAGCTAATGGGAAGCTAGTAGAAGCCAACGAAGTAAATGGGACATGGCAAGATAGGGCCCGGAGAGTGTGAGTTCACGTTCGATCTACTGCCAGTGAATTTGGGAAGACTTCAACAAGGTAGTTGGATGGATTGGATCAATAGGAGATTGATATCCGCACCGCGATGGCGAACGAAGAAACAATCTTGACTCATGAAGCGGGATACGCCTCTGCAAATTACAAATTGCTTGAAGGCACGAAAGTTGTTTGCGAATAGGATGTGTTGTTTTCTTGACTTATGTCGTGGACAAAGGAGTCGAAGAACCAAAGCACGAAGATATTCCTGTGATAAGGAAATATCCTAAGGTCTCCCTCGAAGATTGCCAGAAATACCTCCTCAACGACAAGTCAAATTTCGCATCGATTTGATTCCAGGCGCCGCGTCTGTGGTAAATGCACTCTAGAGACTTGCACCTTCGGAAATGCAAGGATTGACAGTGTAGTTTCAGTAATGGATAGAGAAGGAAGATAACAGACCAAAATTGTCGTTTTGGGTTACCCCAGTCCTGTTCGTCAAAAGAAAGGACGATGACTTTCAAATGAACATCAAACTACCAGGAGTCGGACGAGCTAGCCAACAAGAGTCAGCGACTCTTGCTAAGGATTGACGAGCTACTTACTGGACTAACCGCGAGGATCCAACCAGTATTCCCGACTGAACGATGAACGAGTAACTGCAAATTTAGAAAGAAAGCATACCGGGGGAAATTGTGGGACAATAACTTGTTTTAAACATACACAAGAATGGCATTTCTTACACGATGCACAGAACGATTCTACACCAAATACGAAACTCTGAGAATTTAGGAAACCTGTACTTAGGACAATAGGGATCCAGGTCCAAACTCACAAAGGTTGTTACTTAGGAACCACATCCGTTAACTCAAAGCAGACACCATTAACCTGACATATATGCCAGTTCCGTTGACCAACCCGAAAGTACTTGAATTTCTTTTACTTCTAGCAAGTAGACGTTTGCATCTCTACTACCCTTTAATGGTAGTTGCATCACGTTAATTTTCTTCGCTAAGAGCGAACACACATTTGCTTCAATATTTAGTCATTTCTTCATTTTAGCAGATACTCATTTTTTTCCTTTTCTTGGAAACTTATTTGTGACATGCACCATTTGCTATGCATGCGATTTCACTTCGTTTCAAACACTTCAATTAAGTTCAAATGTTATGACGCTAATCTAATTACCGAATTGTGAATTCGAATGACCTACATCATTGTGATTGTTAACTCTTTTCCTATCAAGTGAACACACCCTCTTGAAACTTCATTTATTTTAAGTTACATTCATGGTTTATCCTTGCGACCATGCCGAGATTTCCTTTGTTGATACATACGTTTATTGCCGAGTTACGCTAAAACCAAGTTCAATTGTTTGAACTTACCCATTTCGTATGTTCAGTATAAGACATCATATGATGTATTGAGGGCATCATATTCAAATAATTGGCAAAGATTCTTTTGTTTCGAGTCGCAGTAGTCTTGTTTGATCTACGACTCCACTAAATCGTTTGATTGATTTCGATACCTCGCGGTGATACTTACACAGAATTGAAGCTTGCGCTAATTTAAGTTACACACCCCATATATATACGGATTTAGTTATTTATTGACTTGCTCTAGATCTGTTTCGTTCAACACGATTAAAACGATCTCAACACAGTTGCGTGTCAAAAAAATGGTACATAGATTCATTTCATATCACAATGTACCTCCGAACGATTCTTTCGTTATAAATTGAACCCCCTACGGTATTTATTGTTTTCCTACCTTCAACCAAAAACAGTGGCTCATTGATGTTCCATATTCGACTGAAAACACTATGACATTGTGTAAATCAAATCTTCAGGATTGTTCGGTACATAATCCCTAGATTTCCAACACGGTGAATTTGTTTCAGTCACCACTATACTTGAACTATGTCATTACGACACCTCGTGGTGTCATTACAAACTTGTAGCTTGTGCTAGTCATGGTCAACCGTTTCACGCAAAGCTGCATATACTTTCATTTGACTTGTCATTTAAACATTTCTGATGCAACTACCAATCACGACAATAATACACCAGATTCGCTTGTATTTCATTCGGTGTACTTTCAAAATTTAAGAATGTCAACACACCAAACCTTACCATTCATTTATTCGGAGTGGACAGATCATTTTACTTTTACATTCGAGTTGTTGATTTTGAGTTCATATCGCGGATGCTAGGGTGTGCGAAAACTCGTTGCATATTCCGATCGAGCGTTTGAGAATCTTGTTAATCAAACTCCTCTTTTGTGGAATCCCTGCTAGCTGGATTACATTAGACAATACGTCATATACGTCATGCACCTTTGACATCAAATGCTAAAAGCACACACCTTTTAACCATAGGATTCGGGTTGTTATATATTCTTGGACTCACCTGATGTGAGTAAGGTTTGATTCGGGTTAGTGATTATTTACCTCGGTATTATTCATATACACACGCGTGTGACGTAACCATAAGGAGTTAAGGCAGTACAAATTTCGAGGACGAAATTTTCTTAACAGGGGGAGAATGTGACAACTGTCAAATTTGCATGCATCCGTACATTTAATTAATATTGATTTATGCTTAATGATTGTGCTTAATTACAACTGTTAATTTAATCTGCTTTCTGTTTTCTGTTACATACATACATATGCATCACATTTTATACTGTCACTCCATTTATTTCACACAAATATTAGTGACAAACTTGATGCATAAAGCACAGTTAGCACAGCGAGCGGATAACCCAGAGACATGCTGACAATGCCGGCACCTAGACAGACAGTGTTTTTGAGGCCAGTATGAGCCAGAAATAGAATACTACACTAGTAGGGAGTGTAGGGAGGTGAGGACTATAAAACTACGTCACTAGGTGGTAGTTATAGTGCCCGGAACTGCCTAAAGCACACTTTAAATACAGAATTCTGCACAAAATAACCAAAAATCAGCATTTAATAATGCTAGTAAAGTGCAAAAACTTGGCAAAATAGTCCTAGATATTTTCCAAAGTGTTGGGAATTTAATGTGTCACTAAAATTAATATAAAAGACATTTAAAGATTAATTTAGCACTTTAACGGAACAACACCCAACCGAACAACCGGACTTTACCAAAAACATAAAAATATTGCCAAACACATTGTTTTTTATTATTCTGAGCTAGTTAGGGTCCCCGAACACCCTAACACACTTTATAAATAACAACACACCTTAACACACCAACTTAACATTTGAATCCTAACTAAATCACTAACTAACCATTGGAAACCAACCCTCTACCCCCCCCCCTCGAACCGGTTGTAGAAAGTGGGGACACCCCCCATGAGCTTTTCAATATTTTATTTAGATTGTTGGTGGATATAAGCACATAATACACCTTGGTTAAATAGGAAACATGGTTCATAAATAAGCACAAGGGTATAACACTTCTCATTCACAAACTCAATCATCAACAAGCTTTCTCTCCTCCTTCCTCCTTGTGTTCGGCCGAGATCTACACACCCACCCTCACCATCATTCAAGTTTCCTTCATGCAATCTACACATATCCAAGGGTGCTAGAGACCTTACAAGTAAGCTCAGTGTTTTCGGAAGCTCAAGGACCTCTCTAGTTTTCTTTTAACCATCACTTTTACGCTCTTGAACTCCCCTAGCCTTGTGCTAGTAGTAAGTGCCTTAGATCTTCATCTTGTTCATATTTTTGTTGGTTAATAGCAAAAAGAATGAGGAAATGTTAAGATCTCCAAAGAACATAAACAAAGTCTTGAAGCATAAACTAACTAGTGATGAAATACGGTTAAAGTAGAGATGAAATCATGTTGTTCTTGTGTTGTTATGATTATTGTATGTTGTATGTTAGATAAAATGTTATGGTTCGTCACATGGACTTGCTAGATCATGTTTAGAGACATGAACTAGCAAGGTGTGAAGGTTAAAGATATGTAGGATGATGAAACCATTCACACATGAACTATGAACTTGATTAATGGATGTTTTCTTGAAAAAGAAAGATCAAAATAAGTTGTAATCTTGTAGATCTAAAGATCTATGAGTGGTTTTTCGAAAGAACCAAGTGAAAGATATGAGTTTTATTAAGAAATGGATCTTACATAAACTAATCATATTTTTAGTGGGTAAACAAGTGTAGAAACACTTGTGTAAAAAGAAATTTCATAAAGAAATATTTTTAGAAATTTTGACTATAAGTTGTGAAAATACAAACCCTTTAAAAATAAAGTTTTTAAGAAACTAATCACATTTTTAAAGGTAACAAGACTCACTAATTATGCTAGTAAGTACCTACTTGCTTTTATAAATTTTCCAAGTTCATAAGTTTGTGGTTTATGCTTATTTTTGTCAAGATTGGTAATTAGAGCTTTGTATATTGTTGATTGAAAATTGTTGAATGATTTTACAAAAGAAAATGATATGCTAGTAAGCATGGACGCCTCCATTTACAAAGGAAACTCTGGCGAAATTTTTCTAGAATTTCAACACTTAGAAATAATTTTTCTAACAAGAGTTTACAAAAATATTTTTAACTTTATTTTTCTAAATAAACTTCGCCATCATTTTTATTTCAAAATTACCAAGTACCGGAGGTGGATTTTCGTAAACAAGATTTGATAAATATATATTCTAAATATATATTTTATACTAAAACGCTTGGGTGATTGTTTGTTATTCTGTGCACTAGATATATTATTTTTAGGGTAAAAATAATATAACTTGAAAATACCATGAAATTACGACTCCAAAATAATACCAACGCTCTCACAAAATAAATATTTAAGTTACACAAGCATTGTTGCTTTACGACACGCTAAAACGTAACTTATGTATATTTCGGAAAATACTCTCATACGTATATTTTGATAAAGTATTATTTTGGAAAAAGTATGAGGTAAAATATAATATTTTTGGGAAAAATGTATATTTTGGAATTAAAATGTTTTAGACAAGTGATTAAAATATATTTTCTAAGTGGGACTTAAAATATATTTTTCGGAATTATAAAGCGTACATGTATAAATACCCCCCACCCTTGGGAAGGGAATACGAAGTTAAAATACTTGAGATGTAGGAATACGAAATATTGATTAACGGTTGTTCCAAACTTTAACTATAATTTGAAGTTAGAATAAATATTTTAACTAATAAATATAATCTGGAATAATTTTGGAAATACAAGAAGCGTAACTCAAAAATCTTCATACTAAGCAAAGGCACGGCCCGTTCGTCTAATAGGCGTTAGTCCACTGTAGACAGTCGTGTTGGCTGAGGAGACTTGGGTTACACATACTGAAGACGTAATACTGTGAGTTCATGTCCCCCTTTTCTCTTTACTGTTTTCAGTTTTATACTTCGGGGGTGAAATACATGTTAAAAATTATTACAAACATTACTTACATGGTATGATTAGCTTAAGGAGACTTAGATCATGTGAGTGGGTAGGTAGAACTTAAGGCCATTAATCCTCGTTGTAGGACCGAGGGACATGAGTGATAGATCTATTCGGGTGTAGCGAGCCCCACTCTTGAGTCCGCCGAGTGGACCATGAGGTGACTATGTGCCCGACGCACAAATCTGCTTGGTTTGAGTCTTCCTGCATCACTTCACACATATCATTGGCTTTGCAACCCAATGGTGATCTCTTTTTCCTTAATTGCTACATACCAGGGATTTTATTACATTCAATCACATTATAAAGGTTTATACATACTCACTTACACATGAACTCGCTCAACTTTTGTTGATTTTTTTTCAAATTACATGTATTTCAGGAAAACTAAGGGATCTGGCAAGTGTCTGCATTTGTGTCAAGCTGCGTACTAAATAAAGACGTCATCCAGGGTAGAAGGTTCAGGAGGTGTAACCCTTACCTGGACGGGTTACATGTCCTTAAACCATGTTTTCATTCAAGTCTTCTAGTGTGTCGTATGAACACGTTTCAATTTATGTTATGGTTGTATCTTGTTTTATGAGTTGACATTTTTAAAAATGATGTTGTGGTATTACTTCTAAACCTTATTAATGGATGAACATCTCTTGGTTTTATCATATAGTTGATGTTATGATTGAATGCAATGATATTAAGAAAGTCACACCATAATCACGCTTCCGCAAAAGTCAGGGTGTGACAACAGCTAGTTGGCCCCAAATTGGTTCAAGAGACGACGGATAAGATTATACAGATCCGAGAATGCATCAAGGCGGCTCATGATTGTCAAAAGAGTTACGCAGACCGAAGGAGGAAACCTTTGGAGTTTCAAGTGGGAGATATGGTTTTGTTAAAGGTTTCACCCTGGAAGGGTGTAGCACGCTTTGGGAAGCGTGGGAAGTTGAACCCAAGATACATTGGACCATTCAAAATTCTGGAAAGAATTGGTCTTGTCTCTTACAAGTTGGATCTACCCACAGAACTAAGTGGAGTTCGTGATACATTTCATGTATCTAATCTGAAAAAGAGCCTAAGTCAAGAAACAGTTGTCATTCCTGCCGATGAAGTCCACATTGACGACACACTCCACTTTACTGAAGAACCTGTAGAGGTTACTGATTGGAAGGTTAACAAGACACCCAGGAGTAGTGTTAAACTCGTCAAGGTTCGTTGGAATGCGCGACACGGCCCAGAATTCACTTGGGAATGTGAGGATCACATGAAAGCAAAATACCCACATTTGTTCCCCAAGACCCCTGCAGCTAGTAGCAGAACTAAAATTTCGGGACGAAATTTTCTTAACAGGGGGAGAATGTGACAACCGTAAAAAATACAGGTATCCGTACAATTAATTAATCATGATTAGTGCTTAATGACTGTGCTGAATAACAATTAACTGCTTCCTGATTACTACATCAAACATACATGTGTATCACATATTACATAATGTCATCTTATTATCACATGCAAACTTTATTGACATACATGATGCACAAAGCACAGTTAGCATAGTTAACGGATAGAACAGGAATATGCTGACGGGATTCAGCACATAGACAGACAGTGTTTTGAGACCCAGTATGAGCCAGAAACCAGGTTCTACACTAGTATGGTGTGTAGGGAAGTAAGGACCACAAAACTGCTTCACTAGGTGATAGTTTAAGTGCCGGAAAGTGCCTAAAACCTACTTAAAGTGCAGAATTCTGCACATTTCAGCAAAAATTCAGCATTTAAATGAACTAGTATCATGCAAAAATTTCGCAAAATGCTCCTGTATGCTTTCCTAAGTGTCGGGAATTAAAAGTGTCACAAAAGGGTACTTAAGGAACACTAAACGGAATAGTTTGACACTTTAACAAACCGGTATCTAACCGAACAACCGGACACTACCCAAAACACCAAAATTTTACTAGAAGCATTGTTTTATTATTTCTGAACTAGTTATGGTCCCCGAACACCCTAACACACTATATAATGCAAGATACACATAAACACTACCTAATACTCTTTGAATTCTAACTAAACATCTAACTTATGATTTAAACTCAACTAATTAACCCACCCCCCCTGGGACGGTTCAAGGTGGCCCCACCACTTTGATCTCCTCAAATCTCATCAAGATCTTATATGATCTCTGGGATTTAGTGGAAAATATTGCATGGTACTTGAGGGACATAAGAACCAATGTGTAATACTCAAAATTGGATTATAAGTAACCATCATCATCAACACTTCACCTTCACCACAACTCTCCTTCTCTCTCCCTCTCTTCGGCCGTGAGCACCCAACACCACCATCATCACTTTCAATTCAATCCAACCCATTCCAACGTCACTACATGATGCTAGAAGGTGTTTAAGGAAGCTCGGTGCTCTTGGATCTTGACGTACCTTCATCATTTGCAATTATCCTCCACTTTTGTCATCACCAACATCAAGTGTTCGTCCCTAGCCTTGTGCTAGTAGTAAGACTCTTATGATTTCTTGATCTTTCATATATAAATGGTTAATAAGTGATGAACATTGTTAAACATGATGAACACTAAAAGGCATATTCATGAAATCTCTAACATAGACTTATAAACATATGAAATCTTGTTGATTTATGATTGTTTGCTTCTGGTTGATTGATTACTAGTGTTAGTGATGTTAGACATCATATGGACCTACTAGATTATGATTAAACACATGATCTAGTAAGTTGATGTGATGATCTTGTGGGAAACCAAGATCATCATACCTTATGTTTACATGAATTTGAGAAATAAAAAGGTTGTTTTCATGTGATGATGATTTAAACAATATACAAGACTTATGAGTGGATGATTTCTAAAATAGTTTTCCAAAGGAACCAAGTTAAATAACAAGAGTTGTATAAACATCGTTTTAAAGAAAACTAATCATGTTTCTAGTGTTGAAACAAGTATAAGAACACTTTGTTTACAAGAAAAATTCAAAAGAATGATTTTTGGAAAAATCATCTAGTAAGTTGTAAACACTCTAATCTTTCAAGAATAAGATTTTTAAAGAAATAAACACACTTTAAAGGGTAACTAAGTCTACTAAACATATTACGAAGTTACTACAAGTTTTTATGAAAACTCAAGTTCGTGATCTTTATGTAGATAGCTTGTTTTTGCACTTGGTGAGTGTAAGTTGTTTAGCGATTTATTGTTGATTTTTTGTGATGATTTTGAAAAGAAAATGATATGCTTTAAGCATGGACACCTCCATTTTTAGGGGAAACTATGGCGAAATTTTCTAAAAATACAAACACTTAGAAAATGTTTTCTAAACAAGTATTTACAAGTATGTTTTAAACTATGTTTTTCAATATAAACCTTGCCATAGATTTTGTTACAAAAATACAAATATTGGAGGTTGGTTTTATAAATAAAAATGGATAAATATGTATTTAGAATATATATTTATATTAATAACACATTGTGTGTGATTATTTGTATACTTGGTGAAATAGTTATGTTATTTTAGGAGTTAAAGTAATATAACATAACAAAATACCAAAACTTCACAATCCAAAATATTCCAGAAAATACCGTTATAAATATATTTTTGGTACATATTATTTTGGATACAATAAATGAAAATATGATTTATGTAAATATTACAAAGTCATATCATATTTTGACATGGAGAAAATATATTAATTTTTGGGAGTTAAAATATATTTTCTTGAATACTTAGAAGATATATGATTTTTGAGAAAAATATATATATTTTCTTGAAATACATTATTTTTAGACAAAATGAGTTTACATATATATATTTTCTAAAAGTGAGACTTGAAAATATATTGTTTTGGAAATATATTATTTTGAACTACAAATACAAGAATACGAAAATACATGTATGAGATACCCCCATCCTTAGGAAGAAAATACGAAAGTAAATACTTGAGAAGTATTAATACAAAAATATTGTTTAAACAATTTTTCCAAAATTTAATATAATTTAAAGTTAAAATAATTATTATTTGAACAAGTGCTTATAACTTGTAATAATATTGGGAACATAAGAAACGTAACTAAAAAACGTAAATACTAAGGCAAGGCACGACCCGTTAGTCTAATAGACATTAGTACATTGTAGGGAGTCGTGTTCGCTGAGGAGATTTGGATTACGATTCTGAAGACACAATACTGTGAGTTCATGTCCCCCTTTTCTTTTAACTGTTTTCAGTTTTATACTTCGGGGGTGAAATACATGTTACAGTTATTACAAACGTTTTATACATGGTATGATTAGCTTAAGGAGGGTTACTGCTTGATCATGTGAAAGGTGGGTATAACACTTAAGGCCATTAATCCTCATCGTAGAACCGAGGGACATGAGTGATAGATCTATTTGGGTGTAGCGAGCCCACACCCATGGGGACAAGGGTGGCCCATAGGGTGACTATGTCTTCCAGCCGGAGGCCCGGTACAAATTTGCTAGGTTTGAGTCTTCCTGCACCATTTCACACATACCATTGGCTTTGCAACCCATTGGTGATCTGTTTTTCCTTATTGCTACATACCAGGGACATACATACATACAGACATACTTTAAAAGGTTTATTCATACACTTACACATGAAATCGCTCAACTTTTGTTGATGTTTTCAAATTACTTGTATTTCAGGGAACTAAGTGGATCTGGCAGGTGTGTGCATGTTTGTCAAGATGCGTCACGAATAAAGGATGTCATCCGTAGAGTTTAGGAGATGTATCCTATTCCTGGACGGGATACATGTTTCTAAACTTGGTTTTAAATTAAAGTCTTTTGTTGAGTCTTTATGAACTCATTTAAACATGTTGCATGGTTTGTAACTTAAGTTTGGTGTCGACGTTTCAGACAATTTATAATGTGGTATTTTCTAAATTTAAGTAATGGATGAACATCTTATGGTTTTTATCATATAGCGTTGTTATGATTGAATGCTATGGTATTAAGAAAGTCATACCGATAATCACGCCTCCGCAAAAGTCAGGGTGTGACATCATGGCCCGAGTCTTTTGACTTTCTAATCCACGTTCCCGTCTCTTGGTTTACGCATAAACTCAAAATCCTACCCATCTATCGGGTATCTTTACCGAAGTCATCTTCAAAGTAACCATTCCGATATGGTTTTAGACTTCGTTTTAATTTATTTGGTCGTCTTAGCGAAATCCATCGTTTTTATTCAATTAAGTCCTTTATTCTTTATTTAATTCGTTTGACTTTTTCCGTGTGAATTTCATCACTTATGACTGTCAAACTTTTATCCCTATGCCTTAGCATTCCTGTTAGTCGGTCCGTATTTTCATTTACTTTGATCCTTGTCCCTTTTATCGGGCTCGTTATTCTAACGTAATACGTTGCCGTCATCCGACTTGCGTTTACGTTTATTATCAAATATTTTGCTCATTTTATTCATTTGGGTATCCTTTTTAAATTGTCCCATTCACCTCGTCCTTAGTACATCGGACGTAAATGTGTCCATCATAAGAAGTTCCTGGTATTATGCGTTCACTACTTACTTGGCCATAGTAAGCGATCAACACATGGTACACATGACCTTTTATAATTTTCACATTACACCCCATGTAAGTAACGCTTATTCGATTGGCAAAACTTAGTCAATTGCTATTTAACAATTATTAGTTTTACCCGTTTCATTCTTGAACATATAAAATGTTTTTCCTTTTTATCTAGCTATTATATAATCACATTCATTAATGTGATCGCTACCCTTTCTCAATAATATTATATTGAGAATTATTCACTTAGATAATCTCTTCCGCCCACGTTTCCACATGAACTCATCATGTTATTACTTTGTTATTCATCATCGTGAATAACACATGTTTCTTATTTAGTTTTTCTTGGAAACATCATCCTGAATAGGTATCCTATTCAGATTTTCCAAGTTTGATCTTACGTATGCAACAATCATTCTCTAGTGTTTGTTGCATATTACTATTTGTGCGATAAAAATTAAAACGTGCACCTGGTAATGCTTGCCCTAACGGGCTTTCCTTGCCATTGACCGTGTTCGCGATTGTTACGCAATTTTTGTTCTTGGCGAGCATGCTCTGCTTGTCATACTCGGACTGTTCCACCATCATATCCACAATTTGTTAGATTCTCGCCATCTTCAGATGCGAGTGTCCTTCAATTAAACAATTACAAAGGTTAGTAATGTCAACATTAATAAACGCCCGTATTACAATACGAGGCTTTCTACTATACGCGTCAACGCACGTAATTTCGTTAACTATATAAATTATTTAATTGGGGTAACGTGTATTACACAATAACCCTATGTGTTGTTTATAACACTTTAATATGCTAAATCGTTTATATACATATAACTTACCGGCAATCAAGCCTCGGACCGAACACACTTTACTCTTTAACCATAAGCTCTGATTACCAACTTGTAACACCCGTCTTTATTAAATCGGGATTATAATAATAAACTAAGCGTTTTTCACGAAAATGCGTCCATTCAAAAACTTTTAAGTGTTATTATACTTACATATTTAAACATTCCAAAAGATAGTATCATTTGTCTACATAAGTCGTTTTAAACATAAATAAACGACATCATTGCGGAAGCTTCAAAAGATGAGTGTTCGATTCTTGACACTTGGCTTGACCAACATCCGGATGCAAACTATGTTCACCTACATTCAAAACCAACTTAAAAGTTAGTTTTGATATCTTTAAAACAAGTTAAAATGGGTACCGTAATCATAATAAGCAAAAATCAAACTTGTTTCAGTGTTTGGGCCCTCGCGGGCCGCGAAGAAGATATAAGAATCCGTTGCGGGCCGCGACCACTGTCACGTGACGCGACGGTGTTTCCAGTACGGTGTCGCACGACGCGACCCCATGATTTTGACAGAAGCTTGATTGAGTTGTTGCTGCATATTCCCAGCTCTATTTTTTTTTACAAACTCAACTTTAAACATACGTAACTTTGGACTTATAAACCCGATTTACGTGATTCTCTTTCCTACGCGACCGTAATTTGATTCTCTATCTTGTGGAGTTAAAATTCAACATTCAAACAAATAAAAATTCCAAATTTTTATGCCTTCGGCTTATTCTTCAATTTCAACATTTGGACCCGTTTATATTTAAAACCACAAACTTGTTTCAAAATAGTCATGGGGCATACGTCCATGTAATTAACTCAAATTCTTTTTCCCAGATTGCTAACATTTGTGAATTACACGGCCAATGTCTAAGTTATGTGCGTAACCAGTTTTGACCCGTTTAGAGGGTCTTATGCATTTATGCATTAATCTCACTCTTCTCCTTTCGCACTTTATATTTCCACGTTCAAAGTATCTACCTATATCACACAATCATAATGCAATTTCTAAACAACCCATATGGGTCGTTTGCCCAATTTACCCATCAAGGGCTTTTTGGTCAATTTTAGTCCTGCATTTTACGACAAAGAACTTTCGCTAATATTTGACCAAAATATCGTTTTTAACAATTATTCAAAATATGCGTACCTGGCTCGGGTCATGGGATTGACCCGTTTAAATATCTTTCACTATTAATTTCTAATTAATACCAACGCGAACCGTATGATATTTCCTGTAATCACAAAACTTAACAAGCGATTATCAATTAATATTGTCAAATGATTTTACCAATGTCATTTGACCCGTTTAGTCCGAACGACCACTTTCCATTATGAGATGTTATCTAGTTACCATCTCGCCATTTTACCCATTCCGGTTTACACCATGACGTAATGTTTCAAAAATTTCTTATTAGTTCATCGTAACATGACCAATTTACCAATTTACCCTTTTTGCCATTGTTTACGATTTCTCCCCATTGCATTTGTTCCGACTCATATTATTTGCGTCGGAACATTATAATTCTATTACTAACTTTTCCTTAATCATTTTCAATACTGACAACTGATGTATACTATAAAAGGGTGTAAGCTTTTACTTACCTTGTATCCGAAAACATGCTTTTCCTTCACACTTGATTCGTTTGACCCGCTTCCTTTCCAAGCCTCCACCTAGCTTGTTAAGCATCAAACTACCATCATAATTCGTAAGACGGTTAGATCAGTCGTCACTAATTATGACTATTCCATCTTACGGATTTACATCAAAATTTACCATTTGATTTCATTTTGGTCAGTTTGACTTTTAAAGGTCAAACTGCCTATTAGCATAAGTGATTATACTATGAAACTCAACAATTCATTTAAGCACTTTATTAAGTATCCGATAGGCATTATTCTTACGCCACCGTTTTAACCACTTTTCAAATCTAAGTTCATGCTATTATTAACACCAATTTAACTTAGCTCTTGATTATCAAAGCCAATTATTCATTTGTTAAGCAAGAACTAAAGGTTTCCCTCTACTTGTAAAACCCGTTTCATCATAGCATTAGACATTCATCCGAACATCTAACATAATCAAGTTCTACATATTAATTAGTAGACATCATGATTCCAAACACCTATTTACATGAACAAAATCACCGATTCCGTTATAACATACAAAACCCATTTCAAGTTATGTATGAGCATTCATTCGAACTTATAAATTGTTCAAATATTCTGCTCCAACCATCAAATATGATGATTCTAAGCACATGCGTATCATCATCTTTACTTATTTAGTCAAAACCCACTTAGTTCATACTTGAATTTATGGCACAATTCTACAAGTTTGCATCTAGGGTTTGCTCCTAGACATAGATTCACATCAATATCACTATAACATTCAACATTCATACAAAATTTCGTTTATGCATGTTTATCATAAATTCAAAATGTCACCAAACATCAAATTTCAACATACCTTGTGATTCCCTAAGCTTGGTGATCACGATTTTATTAAAAGCCCCAATTTCCTGGCTCGATTTCTCTTTTAATTTGATGAATTTTTGTGATTTAGGGTTCAAGAGAAGAACCCTCTTTTGCTTTGCATAAAAGTCGACCAGGAACACACTCTTGTGTGTGTTTTTGGTGTAGATTTTTCTTTTATTAAATTCACTTTCACTTTTGCCCATTTTAGTCCCTCAAATATTCAAGCTTTATAAAAGGCTTACTAATTCATGCTTCTTTATTGTTTTAAAACAAATAACTAACTAGGTTATTTATTCCTAGTTAACTTAGTGGGTTCCGGGAGTTATAACCCGTTTATTTTAAGTCCCGTTAAGTCGGGCCCCTTTTTATATACATTGTTTTTTTTCTCAACGTATTTATCCTCCTTTTAATTAATATTAGATTTATTTATTTAATTCCTAATATTTACCAGGTTAGTTTCACCACTAACGGTATTTTACCGTTCATAAATATTAATGTGAGTTGATTACCAAACCCATTTTCGGGGTGTTACATTTTTTTCTTGAAACACAATCTTTTTTCGTCATCTGGACACGAAAGAGTTTTTACCAACGTCGCCCACTCGGGATAAATACCATCTGTGAGATAGTACCCACACTTATACTCCACGTCGTTTGCATAGAATAAAGTATCTGGTGCAACACCGTCTTTGACATCGTCGAAAAGATTCAAGGACATTAAAACTGCAATGTCATTGTTCGCACCGGCCATGCCAAAGTACGCATGCCAAATCCATAAATCTTGAGAAGCGACCGCTTGTAATATTAGGGTAGGACCATCGTGGTCACCACGATGATGTTGCCCTTTCCAAGCGGTCAGACATGCCACCCAATCCCAGTGCGTGCAATCAAGACTACCCAACATCCCAGGAAACCCGTGTATCCGCTGATGTGCCTCGTATAGAAGTGGAATATCGGCGGCGGTTGACATCCTCGAATGTCGGCGGCAGTTGACATCCTCAAATATCGTCTCCCGTACAGAGAGATAACACCTAATAAAATAGTGTTAATAAAAAAAATAACAATGTAAATAAAAAAAATAACAATAAGAATAAACAATATTGTTAATAAAAAAATAATAACGATGTAAATAAAAATAATAACAATAGGAATAAACAATAGTGTTAATTAAAATTACCTTCACAAAAATTTTCAAAATAATCACGACACATTCTTGACGACGTCCTTAAATATTCATCTCACGCATCACTTGCTGTGCCGTACGCTAGTTGCCTATGTCACACCCCCAAAATCCACACGCGGAGTACCACCGCTTGGAGGCGTGACATGACCAGGATCAAGCCACCAATCATATTGAACATATAGATGAATAGTAAAAGTTATCCATCAATACGAAAGGTGCTTATCAAAACCAATGTAAGTAAGTGTAACGGAAGCATTAATGTAAAACCCAACATAAGTATTAATGTTTGAAACGTCATAAGTATTTATTAAGTAATCACGATCCATTTGCCCACAACGACTCGCCCCTCCTTGTGCAAACTCCAAAAGTACCTAAGGTCCTGCAAGGCATGCAGCAGAGAGTCAACAACTAGTTGAGCGAGTTCACAGAGAGTAAATGCGTAATAGTAAGTTCATGAGTATCAGGTGGCTCTACTGGGCCAATATAAGTTTCTATTGGTGGGGGGCTTCCCATGTTATTAACCCACTAGACTATTCGTAACCATAGGTGTTCTACATATCCCGAGAACAGTAATACTTACAGTTTACGTAGGCTTTACGTAAGTATCCTTCACAACCGAGGATAGGGGTACGTGGGGGTTTACGTAGGTTTTACGTAAGTGCCTGACACAACCGAGGCAGTAGTGAGTATCCGTTCACGTAGGTTTTACGTGAGTGTCCTTCGCAACCTGAGGACAGTGAGCAATACAAGTATACGTAGGTTTTATGTATGTGTCCTGCACAACCGAGGACGATGGTATGGTAGTCTAGTAATAGTATCCGTATTGAATCTATTCAACCTTATCCTCTCAATCCCATTCCCAACACCCCGGGAATCCCATGCCTTGGTAAGAGTGTGAACTCACCTTGGGTTGCTCGGCAGATACACAGAAAAGTTAAATCAAGCTATTTGGTGGTCAACCACGTCCTACCATGGTTACCATATAAGTTAGGTTCGTATTCAAGTATAGCCCGTATGTTATACACGTATGGTACACAAGTATAAGCATGGCATGCACAAATATTCATAGCAGTTCAAAGGCAATCACGTAAACAGTCCAAGTATCCGGCCCAATCAGTTGGGCTCGTGACAGTGCAAGTCCAAACAGTGTGCATGTGTAGCTGGTCTCGAGTCGAGACTAGGGATCTCGAGTCGCAACAAAAGGAGGTCTCGACTTGAGCCTAAATCACTCGAGACTAGGTGGTCACGAGTCAGGTCTCGAGTCGCAACGGGACTCGCAATGCAGGTCTCGGGTTGTCATGATCAGGTCGAGATCACACGGTCTCGAGTCGCAATCCGGACCCGCAACCAGGGTCTCGTGTTGTGCTGTTTGTGGTCTCGAGTCAAGACTGTGAGGTCTTGACTCGAAATCTATGTCGCAACTAGGTGTGTAACTGATTTCCTGATTTCCTTAATTCAATCTCAATCAATTCCGTGATTTCAGCTAACAAGTTGGGCAGTTTCGAAAACAGATCAAATCAACAATTAATCCATATTCAAGCATGTTCATAATCATCATCAAGAACAATTGTTTACCCACATGCAACCCCTATCATCGGTTTCATGTGATTAATCAACTGATGGACTAACATGCAACCTAAATCATAATCACCACTCATAATCATCACAGCCGGTTACAATCATATATGCGAACCGATTAATAACAAGAATAATGACAAAACAGTAACCTTCCATCCGGACATCATGTATTCATACAACATACGAATCAAGTAAAAATATCATCAACCAATATTACAACTACAATATTCGGTATCAAGTATTAACAGGTTAACAAACTATTAGACACTAACCGAAAGATAAAGGATCATCCGAATCCAACAGCAAGGATGAGAAGGTTTATTCGGCTGCCTTGGTTCCGAGTCGGTCGAGAGAGAGTTGAGTGATTGTGTGTGTTCTTGGTTGCGAAGTTGTGAGAAGTAGAAACCCTAATAGTGTGTGTACGTGTAAACATATAACCGAGCTAAAGGAAGCGGGCTGAGTCCAAGTGTAATGAGCCGAAACCCTCAATGGGCCGCCCTTGAGATCTCGAGTCGTGTAGGGCCGAAAGGGTTAATGGGATCAAGTGGGAGTTGTGCGGTTCGTGTGATATAAACACATAATGCAAAACACTCACGTAACATGTAACACATATACACATTCAAATATCACATAATCATGCATTCATTCCATTAGTATAGTTCACATAAGCACGTAACGTTACACGAAAGTAGGTACGAAATACGGGTTGTCACATTATCCCCAACTTAGAAAAAATTTCGTCCCGAAATTTGGTACGCACTCACTGAGGAAGCTAGGTAAGTTGTATCGTTCACTGGTTTTTCCTGGGGTGTCACATCCTCCCCCCGTTGATCTGGAATTTCGTCCCGAAATTCCGCAGTAGTAGCTTCAGCCTCAGTAGTGGTTGCATTGGTTCCGAATAACTGGGGATACTTTTCTGTCATCTGGTCTTCGCGTTCCCAGGTGTACTCTGGGCCACGTTTGGAGTTCCAACGAACTCGGACAAGAGGGATTCTCTTGTGTTTGAGGACCTTAACATCCCGGTCCGTGATTTCAACTGGTTCCTCGACGAACTGCAACCGCTCGTCGATGGTGAGCTCCTTCAAAGGAACTATGAGGGTCTCATCTGACAGGCACTTCTTCAGATTTGACACGTGAAAGACATTGTGAACTGCACCGAGTCCAGCTGGTAGGTTTAGCTTGTATGCCACCTTGCCTATTTTCTCAATGATCTCGAACGGTCCGACATACCGCGGATTTAGTTTGCCCCGTTTGCCAAAACGAACCACACCCTTCCAGGGTGAGACTTTAAGTAAAACCCGGTCCCCGACCTGAAATTCCAAAGGCTTTCTACGCTTGTCCGCGTAGGCTTTCTGACGGTCGCGTGCTGCCGCCATGCGTTGTCGTATCTGTGCAATCTTTTCTGTGGCGTCCACTACAATCTCTGGACCCGTAATCTGACTATCCCCCACCTCTGCCCAACAGAGAGGTGACCGGCATTTACGTCCGTACAATGCCTCGAATGGAGCGGCTTGTATGCTGGTGTGATAACTATTATTGTACGAGAACTCCACCAAAGGGAGGTGCTTTTCCCAGCCGTTGCCGAAATCAATAACACATGCCCGAAGCATGTCTTCAAGAGTTTAGATCGTTCGCTCAGACTGCCCATCCGTCTGAGGATGATATGCTGTGCTCATGTCTAACCGTGAGCCGAAAGATTTGTGCATCGCTTGCCATAGCTCTGACATGAATCGCGCATCCCGATCCGAAATGATGGAAGTGGGCACCTCGTGCCTCGAAACAACTTCCTTAAGATAGTCGTCTGCGAGAGTGGAGAACTTATCCGTTTCCTTTATACCTAGGAAGTGTGCAGACTTGGTGAGTCGATCCACGATCACCCATATGGTATCATTCCCACGCTAGGATCTGGGTAGGCCTGTAACAAAATCCATGGAAATTTCTTCCCATTTCCATTGCGGTATCGTGGGTTGCTGAAGTAGACCCGCTGGTTTCTGGTATTCAACCTTGACTCTCGCACAGGTCAAGCACTTGCCGACGTAAGTAGCAATGTGGGCCTTCATGCTAGGCCACCAATAAGTAGTTCTGGTGTCGTGGTACATTTTGTCCGACCCTGGATGTACCGAGTAACGAGACTTGTGAGCTTCATCCATTACCAGCTCGCGTAGACCGCCATAAAATGGGACCCAAATACGCCCCGTTACATAGTAGGCGTCGTCTGCCTTCTGTTCTAGTCGTTGCCTTGAGCCGCGTAGGGCTTCAGCCCTGACGTTTTTTGGTTTCAATGCCTCTGCCTGTGCATCTCGTATCTGTGCAGGAAGGCTAGACTGAATCGTAAGCTGTAGCGCTCGCACGCGCTTAGGTAGTGTGTCTTTTCGACTGAGGGCATCAGCCACAACATTGGCTTTGCCTGGATGGTACTTGATGGCGCATTCGTAATCGTTTAGTAGTTCAACCCATCATCGTTGACGCATGTTCAATTCCTTCTGCCTGAAGATATGCTCGAGACTCCTGTGATCGGTGTAAATTGTGCACTTGGTACCGTACAGGTAGTGTCTCCATATCTTGAGCGCAAAAACAACAGCTCCCAGCTCTAAATCGTGCGTCGTGTAATTCCGTTCATGAATCTTAAGTTGGCGCGAAGCGTAAGCAATGACCTTGTCGCGCTGCATTAACACACATCCCAGACCCTGGATGGATGCATCACAGTATACTACAAAATCGTCCGTGCCCTCTGGCAATGAGAGGATAGGTGCACTGCAAAGTCTATCCTTTAAGTGCTGAAAAGCAGTTTCCTGCGTGTTGCCCCAACGGTAGGTGACACCCTTCTGTGTCAGTAGTGTAAGCGGCTGAGCAATCTTTGAAAAGTCTTTAATAAACCGTCTGTAGTAACCCGCCAAACCCAAGAATTGGCGTATTTCCGTTGGCGTACGTGGTGCAGGCCAGTTTCTGATCGAGTCTACCTTGAATGGATCGACATGGATCCCATCCTTGTTTACTACGTGGCCTAGAAAGTGGACTTCACGAAGCCAGAAGTCGCATTTCGAAAACTTAGCGTACAACTGTTCCTTCCGTAGGAGTTCCAGAATAAGGCGTAGATGCTGCTCGTGTTCCTCCTGACTCTTGGAGTAGATCAGGATGTCGTCGATGAAAACAATGACGAACTTGTCAAGATAGGGTTTGCACACCCTGTTCATAAGGTCCATAAATACGGCAGGTGCGTTCGTTAACCCGAACGGCATGACAAGAAACTCGTAGTGGCCATAACGAGTTCTGAATGCGGTTTTGGAGACGTCCTCATCCCGGACTCTCAGCTGATGATAACCAGACCTCAAGTCTATCTTGGAGTAATAACACGACCCTTGCAACTGGTCGAATAAGTCATCTATGCGTGGAAGAGGATAACGGTTCTTCACCGTTACCTTGTTCAGTTCACGGTAGTCGATGCACATTCTGAACGTACCGTCTTTCTTTCTCACGAATAACACTGGAGCTCCCCAAGGCGAAGAGCTTGGACGGATGAAGCCCTTTTCCAAGAGCTCTTGTAGCTGCTTTGACAGTTCCTCCAATTCTGATGGAGCTAAACGATATGGTGCGCGAGCTATGGGTGCTGCTCCTGGAGCGAGCTCGATTTGAAATTCGACCTGACGATGAGGCGGTAATCCAGGTAAATCTTCAGGAAACACCTGAGGGTAGTCGCGTACAACTGGAATATCCTCCAGTTTCTTTTCCTTCACTGATGCATCTGAAACGAGTGCCAAGATCGCGGTGTGACCCTTCCGCAGACATTTCTGAGCCTTCAAGAAAGAGATGATGCCAACCACAGCACCACTCTTGTCGCCTTGGACTTCGAGAGGTTCTTGACCAATACGGGGAATGCGAATAATCTTCTCACTGCATAAGATCTCTGCCTGATGTTGGGATAACCAATCCATCCCAATAACGATATCAAAACTTCCCAAGACTATGGGAATAAGGTCGATGGAGAAAACTTGACCGGCTAAGACGATACTACAACCCCTGACTATCTGCGTGGCTTCTAAACTCTTACCATTAGCTAGTTCTACGACGTGTTTGGTGTTTAGGGGCGTTGATGTACGTCTTAATAAGTTACCCATTTTCAAAGACATGTAACTTGTATCCGCACCCGAATCAAACAAAGCAGTAACATAAATGTTGTCGAGAAGAAACTTACCCATAACGACGTTGGGATCATTCCTGGCATCACCCTGCCCCAACACAAACGCACGACCCCTTGCCTCGTTGCCGTTGTTGTTTCCCCCGTTGTTGTTGTTGCCATTGCCCTGATTGTTGTTATTGTTGTTGTTGTTGTTCCTGTTCAGCTGAGGACAGTGCCTTTTGAAGTGACCTTCAGCACCACAATGAAAACATCCCTTATTGCCCTGATGCTGATTCTGTTGTGCTTGGGGTTGCTGCTGGTTCAGGTTCGCAGGTCGAGGGCTTCTACAATCCTTGGCCTCATGACCCATCTTGAGGCATCTTTGACAGCGACCCTTGTTACACTGGCCACCGTGGTGTCTGCCGCAGTTGTTGCACTTTGGGAGGTTCCCACGATATCCGCCCTGCCTGTGACTACCAGAAGAGTGCTGACCAGGACTCTGGTAACTGTCAGTCTTTCGCTGCTGAGCCTGAGACTGAACTGAAGCTGATCCCTTGCTGGAATCCCCATCCCATTTTCTCTTACTGTCACTGGGAGTAGCAGGAGTAGCTGAAGTAGTAACGGTAGCAGTAGCGCTGATACGTTTAGGCAGTCTGTTCTGATCCACTGCCTGGTCTGTGATGCGATGAGCGAGGCGTTGAATATCCTGGATGTTGTCAAGATTAGCCGAGGTAACATGGCTCTGGATCTCTAGCGCCAACCCTTTGAGATACAACTCAATGCGCTTAACTGGAGGGTCCACCATAGTTGGACACAGCACGGCCAGTTCGTTTGACCTTTTGGTGTAAGCTTCAATTTCCGATCCAGTCATCTTCAGGTGGTACAACTCATCTTCTAACTTGTGAATGTCTTCCCGAGTGCAGTACTCTCTCTTGATCAGTTCCTTGAAATCATTCCAGGGTGTGGCGTTAGCAGCTGCCAACCCTAAAATCTGAACTTGGGCGTTCCACCAAGTTAGTGCTATTCCTTCTAGCGTGCCAGTGGCGTATTTCACCCTGCGAGCCTCAGGGCATTCACACATCTCGAACACAGACTCGAGCTTTTCAAACCAGTGGAGGAGTCCAACCGCCCCTTCCGTGCCACTAAATGTACTTGGACGACAGTCCATGAAGTTCTTGAAAGTACAGACTGGTTGCTGTGCTGGTTGACCTATTGTGTACGAGTAGGACAAAGTTTAATTACAAGGGCTAGTTTAGGAGTGTAGGATCTAAAGATCCTAGTGTGTGCTTTAACCACAGGATATACCTCCTGCTTGTGCGGCTGCAAGTGCCGCAGCAACTTGAGCTTGAACGAGAGCCTCTAGCTGGGCTTGAGTCATGTTAATTCGTCCAGACATGATCTTCATTGTAAAAGTAGCGTAAGTGAGAATGGTTCGCGAGTAGGGCGATGACAGAAAAAGCGTAAGCACGTAGGTATTCTCATGTAATATAGTCATGTGTATCTAAGCGTAATACGAGCAAAGTTCTATACGTTTCTAGCAAGCAGGTAATAAACATAAACCTTATTACCTAGGATGTTGAGTCTTGCACGTGGAGCGAAGCGTCGTTGTGGATCGTTGAGAGCACTGTTCTGGTTATAGTCTGGTTTTAATAAAACGTTTTCCCATATTAAAACCGAGTTCTCTATAACCAATGGCTCTGATACCAATCTGTCACACCCCCAAAATCCACACGCGGAGTACCACCGCTTGGAGGCGTGACATGACCAGGATCAAGCCACCAATCATATTGAACATATAGATGAATAGTAAAAGTTATCCATCAATACGAAAGGTGTTTATCAAAACCAATGTAAGTAAGTGTAGCGGAAGCATTAATGTAAAACCCAACATAAGTATTAATGTTTGAAACGTCATAAGTATTTATTAAGTAATCACGGTCCATTTGCCCACAACGACTCGCCCCTCCTTGTGCAAGCTCCAAAAGTACCTAAGGTCCTGCAAGGCATGCAGCAGAGAGTCAACAACTAGTTGAGCGAGTTCACAGAGAGTAAATGCGTAATAGTAAGTTCATGAGTATCAGGTGGCTCTACTGGGCCAATATAAGTTTCTATTGGTGGGGGGCTTCCCATGTTATTAACCCACTAGACTATTCGTAACCATAGGTGTTCTACATATCCCGAGAACAGTAATACGTACAGTTTACGTAGGTTTTACGTAAGTATCCTTCACAACCGAGGATAGGGGTACGTGGGGGTTTACGTAGGTTTTACGTAAGTGCCTGACACAACCGAGGCAGTAGTGAGTATCCGTTCACGTAGGTTTTACGTGAGTGTCCTTCGCAACCTGAGGACAGTGAGCAATACAAGTATACGTAGGTTTTACGTATGTGTCCTGCACAACCGAGGACGATGGTATGGTAGTCTAGTAATAGTGTCCGTATTGAATCTATTCAACCTTATCCTCTCAATCCCATTCCCAACACCCCGGGAATCCCATGCCTTGGTAAGAGTGTGAACTCACCTTGGGTTGCTCGGCAGATACACAGAAAAGTTAAATCAAGCTATTTGGTGGTCAACCACGTCCTACCATGGTTACCATATAAGTTAGGTTCGTATTCAAGTATAGCCCGTATGTTATACACGTATGGTACACAAGTATAAGCATGGCATGCACAAATATTCATAGCAGTTCAAAGGCAATCACGTAAACAGTCCAAGTATCCGGCCCAATCAGTTGGGCTCGTGACAGTGCAAGTCCAAACAGTGTGCATGTGTAGCTGGTCTCGAGTCGAGACTAGGGATCTCGAGTCGCAACAAAAGGAGGTCTCGACTTGAGCCTAAATCACTCGAGACTAGGTGGTTACGAGTCAGGTCTCGAGTCGCAACGGGACTCGCAATGCAGGTCTCGGGTTGTCATGATCAGGTCGAGATCACACGGTCTCGAGTCGCAATCCGGACCCGCAACCAGGGTCTCGTGTTGTGCTGTTTGTGGTCTCGAGTCAAGACTGTGAGGTCTCGACTCGCAATCTATGTCGCAACTAGGTGTGTAACTGATTTCCTGATTTCCTTAATTCAATCTCAATCAATTCCGTGATTTCAGCTAACAAGTTGGGCAGTTTCGAAAACAGATCAAATCAACAATTAATCCATATTCAAGCATGTTCATAATCATCATCAAGAACAATTGTTTACCCACATGAAACCCCTATCATCGGTTTCATGTGATTAATCAACTGATGGACTAACATGCAACCTAAATCATAATCACCACTCATAATCATCACAGCCGGTTACAATCATATATGCGAACCGATTAATAACAAGAATAATGACAAAACAGTAACCTTCCATCCGGACATCATGTATTCATACAACATACGAATCAAGTAAAAATATCATCAACCAATATTACAACTACAATATTCGGTATCAAGTATTAACAGGTTAACAAACTATTAGACACTAACCGAAAGATAAAGGATGATCCGAATCCAACAGTAAGGATGAGAAGGTTTATTCGGCTGCCTTGGTTCCGAGTCGGTCGAGAGAGAGTTGAGTGATTGTGTGTGTTCTTGGTTGCGAAGTTGTGAGAAGTAGAAACCCTAATAGTGTGTGTACGTGTAAACATATAACCAAGCTAAAGGAAGCGGGCCGAGTCCAAGTGTAATGAGCCGAAACCCTCAATGGGCCGCCCTTGAGATCTCGAGTCGTGTAGGGCCGAAAGGGTTAATGGGATCAAGTGGGAGTTGTGCGGTTCGTGTGATATAAACACATAATGCAAAACACTCACGTAACATGTAACACATATACACATTCAAATATCACATAATCATGCATTCATTCCATTAGTATAGTTCACATAAGCACGTAACGTTACACGAAAGTAGGTACGAAATACGGGTTGTCACATTATCCCCAACTTAGAAGAAATTTCGTCCCGAAATTTGGTACGCACTCACTGAGGAAGCTAGGTAAGTTGTATCGTTCACTGGTTTTTCCTGGGGTGTCACATCCTCCCCCCGTTGATCTGGAATTTCGTCCCGAAATTCCGCAGTAGTAGCTTCAGCCTCAGTAGTGGTTGCATTGGTTCCGAATAACTGGGGATACTTTTCTGTCATCTGGTCTTCGCGTTCCCAGGTGTACTCTGGGCCACGTTTGGAGTTCCAACGAACTCGGACAAGAGGGATTCTCTTGTGTTTGAGGACCTTAACATCCCGGTCCGTGATTTCAACTGGTTCCTCGACGAACTGCAACCGCTCGTCGATGGTGAGCTCCTTCAAAGGAACTATGAGGGTCTCATCTGACAGGCACTTCTTCAGATTTGACACGTGAAAGACATTGTGAACTGCACCGAGTTCAGCTGGTAGGTTTAGCTTGTATGCCACCTTGCCTATTTTCTCAATGATCTCGAACGGTCCGACATACCGCGGATTTAGTTTGCCCCGTTTGCCAAAACGAACCACACCCTTCCAGGGTGAGACTTTAAGTAAAACCCGGTCCCCGACCTGAAATTCCAAAGGCTTTCTACGCTTGTCCGCATAGGCTTTCTGACGGTCGCGTGCTGCCGCCATGCGTTGTCGTATCTATGCAATCTTTTCTGTGGCGTCCACTACAATCTCTGGACCCGTAATCTGACTATCCCCCACCTCTGCCCAACAGAGAGGTGACCGGCATTTACGTCCGTACAATGCCTCGAATGGAGCGGCTTGTATGCTGGTGTGATAACTATTATTGTACGAGAACTCCACCAAAGGGAGGTGCTTTTCCCAGCCGTTGCCGAAATCAATAACACATGCCCGAAGCATGTCTTCAAGAGTTTGGATCGTTCGCTCAGACTGCCCATCCGTCTGAGGATGATATGCTGTGCTCATGTCTAACCGTGAGCCGAAAGATTTGTGCATCGCTTGCCATAGCTCTGACGTGAATCGCGCATCCCGATCCGAAATGATGGAAGTGGGCACCCCGTGCCTCGAAACAACTTCCTTAAGATAGTCGTCTGCGAGAGTGGAGAACTTATCCGTTTCCTTTATACCTAGGAAGTGTGCAGACTTGGTGAGTCGATCCACGATCACCCATATGGTATCATTCCCATGCTGGGATCTGGGTAGGCCTGTAACAAAATCCATGGAAATTTCTTCCCATTTCCATTGCGGTATCGTGGGTTGCTGAAGTAGACCCGCTGGTTTCTGGTATTCAACCTTGGCTCTCGCACAGGTCAAGCACTTGCCGACGTAAGTAGCAATGTGGGCCTTCATGCTAGGCCACCAATAAGTAGTTCTGATGTCGTGGTACATTTTGTCCGACCCTGGATGTACCGAGTAACGAGACTTGTGAGCTTCATCCATTACCAGCTCGCGTAGACCGCCATAAAATGGGACCCAAATACGCCCCGTTACATAGTAGGCGCCGTCTGCCTTCTGTTCTAGTCGTTGCCTTGAGCCGCGTAGGGCTTCAGCCCTGACGTTTTCTGGTTTCAATGCCTCTGCCTGTGCATCTCGTATCTGTGCAGGAAGGCTAGACCGAATCGTAAGCTGTAGCGCTCGCACACGCTTAGGTAGTGTGTCTTTTCGACTGAGGGCATCAGCCACAACATTGGCTTTGCCTGGATGGTACTTGATGGCACATTCGTAATCGTTTAGTAGTTCAACCCATCGTCGTTGACGCATGTTCAATTCCTTCTGCCTGAAGATATGCTCGAGACTCCTGTGATCGGTGTAAATTGTGCACTTGGTACCGTACAGGTAGTGTCGCCATATCTTGAGCGCAAAAACAACAGCTCCCAGCTCTAAATCGTGCGTCGTGTAATTCCGTTCATGAATCTTAAGTTGGCGCGAAGCGTAAGCAATGACCTTGTCGCGCTGCATTAACACACATCCCAGACCCTGGATGGATGCATCACAGTATACTACAAAATCGTCCGTGCCCTCTGGCAATGAGAGGATAGGTGCACTGCAAAGTCTATCCTTTAAGTGCTGAAAAGCAGTTTCCTGCGTGTTGCCCCAACGGTAGGTGACACCCTTCTGTGTCAGTAGTGTAAGCGGCTGAGCAATCTTTGAAAAGTCTTTAATAAACCGTCTGTAGTAACCCGCCAAACCCAAGAATTGGCGTATTTCCGTTGGCGTACGTGGTGCAGGCCAGTTTCTGATCGAGTCTACCTTGGATGGATCGACATGGATCCCATCCTTGTTTACTACGTGGCCTAGAAAGTGGACTTCACGAAGCCAGAAGTCGCATTTCGAAAACTTAGCGTACAGCTGTTCCTTCCGTAGGAGTTCCAGAATAAGGCGTAGATGCTGCTCGTGTTCCTCCTGACTCTTGGAGTAGATCAGGATGTCGTCGATGAAAACAATGACGAACTTGTCAAGATAGGGTTTGCACACCCTGTTCATAAGGTCCATAAATACGGCAGGTGCGTTCGTTAACCCGAACGGCATGACAAGAAACTCGTAGTGGCCATAACGAGTTCTGAATGCGGTTTTGGAGACGTCCTCATCCCGGACTCTCAGCTGATGATAACCAGACCTCAAGTCTATCTTGGAGTAATAACACGACCCTTGCAACTGGTCGAATAAGTCATCTATGCGTGGAAGAGGATAACGGTTCTTCACCGTTACCTTGTTCAGTTCACGGTAGTCGATGCACATTCTGAACGTACCGTCTTTCTTTCTCACGAATAACACTGGAGCTCCCCAAGGCGAAGAGCTTGGACGGATGAAGCCCTTTTCCAAGAGCTCTTGTAGCTGCTTTGACAGTTCCTCCAATTCTGATGGAGCTAAACGATATGGTGCGCGAGCTATGGGTGCTGCTCCTGGAGCGAGCTCGATTTGAAATTCGACCTGACGATGAGGCGGTAATCCAGGTAAATCTTCAGGAAACACCTGAGGGTAGTCGCGTACAACTGGAATATCCTCCAGTTTCTTTTCCTTCACTGATGCATCTGAAACGAGTGCCAAGATCGCGGTGTGACCCTTCCGCAGACATTTCTGAGCCTTCAAGAAAGAGATGATGCCAACCACAGCACCACTCTTGTCGCCTTGGACTTCGAGAGGTTCTTGACCAATACGGGGAATGCGAATAATCTTCTCACTGCATAAGATCTCTGCCTGATGTTGGGATAACCAATCCATCCCAATAACGATATCAAAACTTCCCAAGACTATGGGAATAAGGTCGATGGAGAAAACTTGACCGGCTAAGACGATACTACAACCCCTGACTATCTGCGTGGCTTCTAAACTCTTACCATTAGCTAGTTCTACGACGTGTTTGGTGTTTAGGGGCGTTGATGTACGTCTTAATAAGTTACCCATTTTCAAAGACATGTAACTTGTATCCGCACCCGAATCAAACAAAGCAGTAACATAAATGTTGTCGAGAAGAAACTTACCCATAACGACGTTGGGATCATTCCTGGCATCACCCTGCCCCAACACAAACGCACGACCCCTTGCCTCGTTGCCGTTGTTGTTTCCCCCGTTGTTGTTGTTGCCATTGCCCTGATTGTTGTTATTGTTGTTGTTGTTGTTCCTGTTCAGCTGAGGACAGTGCCTTTTGAAGTGACCTTCAGCACCACAATGAAAACATCCCTTATTGCCCTGATGCTGATTCTGTTGTGCTTGGGGTTGCTGCTGGTTCAGGTTCGCAGGTCGAGAGCTTCTACAATCCTTGGCCTCATGACCCATCTTGAGGCATCTTTGACAGCGACCCTTGTTACACTGGCCACCGTGGTGTCTGCCGCAGTTGTTGCACTTTGGGAGGTTCCCACGATATCCGCCCTGCCTGTGACTACCAGAAGAGTGCTGACCAGGACTCTGGTAACTGTCAGTCTTTCGCTGCTGAGCCTGAGACTGAACTGAAGCTGATCCCTTGCTGGAATCCCCATCCCATTTTCTCTTACTGTCACTGGGAGTAGCAGGAGTAGCTGAAGTAGTAACGGTAGCAGTAGCGATGATACGTTTAGGCAGTCTGTTCTGAGCCACTGCCTGGTCTGTGATGCGATGAGCGAGGCGTTGAATATCCTGGATATTGTCAAGATTAGCCGAGGTAACATGGCTCTGGATCTCTGGCGCCAACCCTTTGAGATACAACTCAATGCGCTTAACTGGAGGGTCCACCATAGTTGGACACAGCACGGCCAGTTCGTTTGACCTTTTGGTGTAAGCTTCAATTTCCGATCCAGTCATCTTCAGGTGGTACAACTCATCTTCTAACTTGTGAATGTCTTCCCGAGTGCAGTACTCTCTCTTGATCAGTTCCTTGAAATCATTCCAGGGTGTGGCGTTAGCAGCTGCCAACCCTAAAATCTGAACTTGGGCGTTCCACCAAGTTAGTGCTATTCCTTCTAGCGTGCCAGTGGCGTATTTCACCCTGCGAGCCTCAGGGCATTCACACATCTCGAACACAGACTCGAGCTTTTCAAACCAGTGGAGGAGTCCAACCGCCCCTTCCGTGCCACTAAATGTACTTGGACGACAGTCCATGAAGTTCTTGAAAGTACAGACTGGTTGCTGTGCTGGTTGACCTATTGTGTACGAATAGGACAAAGTTTAATTACAAGGGCTAGTTTAGGAGTGTAGGATCTAAAGATCCTAGTGTGTGCTTTAACCACAGGATATACCTCCTGCTTGTGCGGCTGCAAGTGCCGCAGCAACTTGAGCTTGAACGAGAGCCTCTAGCTGGGCTTGAGTCATGTTAATTCGTCCAGACATGATCTTCATTGTAAAAGTAGCGTAAGTGAGAATGGTTCGCGAGTAGGGCGATGACAGAAAAAGCGTAAGCACGTAGGTATTCTCATGTAATATAGTCATGTGTATCTAAGCGTAATACGAGCAAAGTTCTATACGTTTCTAGCAAGCAGGTAATAAACATAAACCTTATTACCTAGGATGTTGAGTCTTGCACGTGGAGCGAAGCGTCATTGTGGATGGTTGAGAGCACTGTTCTGGTTATAGTCTGGTTTTAATAAAACGTTTTCCCATATTAAAACCGAGTTCTCTATAACCAATGGCTCTGATACCAATCTATCACACCCCCAAAATCCACACGCGGAGTACCACCGCTTGGAGGCGTGACATGACCAGGATCAAGCCACCAATCATATTGAACATATAGATGAATAGTAAAAGTTATCCATCAATACGAAAGGTGTTTATCAAAACCAATGTAAGTAAGTGTAGCGGAAGCATTAATGTAAAACCCAACATAAGTATTAATGTTTGAAACGTCATAAGTATTTATTAAGTAATCACGGTCCATTTGCCCACAACGACTCGCCCCTCCTTGTGCAAGCTCCAAAAGTACCTAAGGTCCTGCAAGGCATGCAGCAGAGAGTCAACAACTAGTTGAGCGAGTTCACAGAGAGTAAATGCGTAATAGTAAGTTCATGAGTATCAGGTGGCTCTACTGGGCCAGTATAAGTTTCTATTGGTGGGGGGCTTCCCATGTTATTAACCCACTAGACTATTCGTAACCATAGGTGTTCTACATATCCCGAGAACAGTAATACGTACAGTTTACGTAGGTTTTACGTAAGTATCCTTCACAACCGAGGATAGGGGTACGTGGGGGTTTACGTAGGTTTTACGTAAGTGCCTGACACAACCGAGGCAGTAGTGAGTATCCGTTCACGTAGGTTTTACGTGAGTGTCCTTCGCAACCTGAGGACAGTGAGCAATACAAGTATACGTAGGTTTTACGTATGTGTCCTGCACAACCGAGGACGATGGTATGGTAGTCTAGTAATAGTGTCCGTATTGAATCTATTCAACCTTATCCTCTCAATCCCATTCCCAACACCCCGGGAATCCCATGCCTTGGTAAGAGTGTGAACTCACCTTGGGTTGCTCGGCAGATACACAGAAAAGTTAAATCAAGCTATTTGGTGGTCAACCACGTCCTACCATGGTTACCATATAAGTTAGGTTCGTATTCAAGTATAGCCCGTATGTTATACACGTATGGTACACAAGTATAAGCATGGCATGCACAAATATTCATAGCAGTTCAAAGGCAATCACGTAAACAGTCCAAGTATCCGGCCCAATCAGTTGGGCTCGTGACAGTGCAAGTCCAAACAGTGTGCATGTGTAGCTGGTCTCGAGTCGAGACTAGGGATCTCGAGTCGCAACAAAAGGAGGTCTCGACTTGAGCCTAAATCACTCGAGACTAGGTGGTCACGAGTCAGGTCTCGAGTCGCAACGGGACTCGCAATGCAGGTCTCGGGTTGTCATGATCAGGTCGAGATCACACGGTCTCGAGTCGCAATCCGGACCCGCAACCAGGGTCTCGTGTTGTGCTGTTTGTGGTCTCGAGTCAAGACTGTGAGGTCTCGACTCGCAATCTATGTCGCAACTAGGTGTGTAACTGATTTCCTGATTTCCTTAATTCAATCTCAATCAATTCCGTGATTTCAGCTAACAAGTTGGGCAGTTTCGAAAACAGATCAAATCAACAATTAATCCATATTCAAGCATGTTCATAATCATCATCAAGAACAATTGTTTACCCACATGCAACCCCTATCATCGGTTTCATGTGATTAATCAACTTATGGACTAACATGCAACCTAAATCATAATCACCACTCATAATCATCACAGCCGGTTACAATCATATATGCGAACCGATTAATAACAAGAATAATGACAAAACAGTAACCTTCCATCCGGACATCATGTATTCATACAACATACGAATCAAGTAAAAATATCATCAACCAATATTACAACTACAATATTCGGTATCAAGTATTAACAGGTTAACAAACTATTAGACACTAACCGAAAGATAAAGGATGATCCGAATCCAACAGTAAGGATGAGAAGGTTTATTCGGCTGCCTTGGTTCCGAGTCGGTCGAGAGAGAGTTGAGTGATTGTGTGTGTTCTTGGTTGCGAAGTTGTGAGAAGTAGAAACCCTAATAGTGTGTGTACGTGTAAACATATAACCGAGCTAAAGGAAGCGGGCCGAGTCCAAGTGTAATGAGCCGAAACCCTCAATGGGCCGCCCTTGAGATCTCGAGTCGTGTAGGGCCGAAAGGGTTAATGGGATCAAGTGGGAGTTGTGCGGTTCGTGTGATATAAACACATAATGCAAAACACTCACGTAACATGTAACACATATACACATTCAAATATCACATAATCATGCATTCATTCCATTAGTATAGTTCACATAAGCACGTAACGTTACACGAAAGTAGGTACGAAATACGGGTTGTCACAGCCTAATTGTTGTTGTACACTTTTGTATTCCAGAGAAACCAACTTTGTGACTTGCACTTTCTCTTTGCGTGAAAAAAGGGAATTCGCCCGCAAGATCATTAGAAATTTTAACGAACAGACGTTGGCTCATACGAAACCTACGGTTAAACTGACCATCATCGTACAAGGGATTTTCACAAAAATAATCTTGCACTAGACGTTCATGAGCATCTAACCGATCCCGTTCAAGAGGTAGTTGTCTGGTACACAATGTAGAGGATTGGGCTTCTTCTGGCAAATAATTAATCATCTCCTACGTAATTGCGATAACCATATCGTCAAGAATACCGTCGGATGAAGAGTTCGAAGAATGGGATGACATTTTTTAGTTGTGATTGGTGTGTGTTTTAGTTGTGATTGGTGTGAGTTTTAGTTGTGATTGGTGTGTTATTTAGATTGGGAGAGGTTTATATGTATATTTGAATTAAAAAGTCTTTTTTTTTAAATCGAACGTTGGCAAACACCTCGATCCCCTCAATTTCCTCCCGTTACCACCATGGAGCCCTTGGTATAGCGCCCCCTCCTAACTCTCTCGGTGTGTAGGTATAGCGCCTAGGGGTGCTATAGATGATGATCTGGCCTGAGTGGCGCTCCCACACCCTCCGGCCTAAGGAGAGTAGGAATCAAAATTGAGTAGGGCTGTTCACGAGCCGAGCAGAACCGAGCAAGGCTCTGCTCGAACTCGGCTCGAATTTAAACCGAGCGGCTCTGCTCGGATCGAATTTAATGAAACGAGCAAAAATCGTTGCTCGAACTCGCTTGGTTTACAACCGAGCAGCTCGATTTTGCTCAGTTTCGCTCAGTTTCAGTTTCAAATTAAAAAAATGGTATAAAGATTTCAAATTTAAAGGTCATTACCGTGAATCATTCACCAAAATCCAATCAAGTTACATAATAAGTTCACCAAAATACATAATAAGTTCACCAAAATACGAACATAAAACTGATTATTTCAAATACAAAAAAAAAAGAAACATCTTAACACTAAAGCAACATATAGCGTCTTCATCAGCAAAATCCCATCTTCATTAGCAAAATCCTTCTAAAAGATTGACAAATATAACCTGTCAAACCAACCAATTAAACACAACTAGTCAAAATATTTTAAAACGGGTCAAATAATAAAATATGGACAAAAATACGTTATAATCAAGGCTGTAAATTGTTCATAATCTAGATATATATTACAGAAAAAAGGTAAAAAAAATACCATTCTATTCAAGTGCTTGTACCACATCCATCTGGAATCAACACTTCAATCTCCAAATTTTCTTCTTCGTCCGCACATTGCTACGCATTAAAAGTTGATAAAACTTAAGTGCATAAAGTATAAGAATATAAATGAAAAAATAATATAATAAAAAGGTTACCTTTAATGTTTTAATGGTTGCTTTTGAGCCGGACTTTAACCAATCACTTCCACAAACAAGAAGTTCCACCATTTCCTTTGAAAGAGAGCTCCGATAGTCGACCAATATGCGTCCACCAGCACTGAAAGCTGATTCCGATGCAACAGTTGTGATCGGAATGCTAAATATATCTTTAGCCATCCTGCTTAATACAGGAAATTTGCTACAATGTTGGCTCCACCATTTCAACACATCATATTTTGAATCATCCACACATTCATCATTTGGCTCGTCCATATACACCTCAAGTTCAGTTTTTTTTCCAGTTTCAACAGGTCTACGTTTGAGGAAAGCATGAAAATCATCTACATCTTGAGTCGGTTCGTTAGAAGATGTTGAAATATTTGAGTGACTCATGGAAGCCTTAGATGCCATGAATGTATTATGATACTTTTTAAAAAGAGATTCTAACTTGGTTTCTACATCTTCAACCCGCTTTAAACATTCATCTCCTACATACAACTTATCAAAAGTCCATTCAACCGACAACTTCTTATAACGGGGATCTAAAATAGAAGCAATGCACATTAGGACCCCGATTTCACCCCAATACTTATCAAACTTCTCATACATAGGTATACTCATTTCCTTCAAGAAAGAATCATATGACATGAAAGCATTACTTATCTCTCTTTTCACCTTATATATTTCCGTGAGAAACAAGTTAGTAGTTGGATATGTTGAACCTGAAAAGTGAAAAAAAAATATTTGCTTTTAAACAAACATGTAGCAACTTTAATTTTTTAAGAAACAAGATTAAAATATATACCTGGAAACATTTCAGTAGCTTTTAGAAAAACTGCTAACAGCTTGCAAACCTTTTCAGCACGAGTCCATTCATCATTTGTGGGGCACCATACATAGTTAGAATCTCTCGCTGCATAACCTTCAAAAGCTCGTTTGTAGTAAATAGCCGAATCAAGCATCCGATGAGTTGAGTTCCACCTAGTTTTCACATCGATACAAAGCGAACGCCGAATGTCGATACCAATGGACACAGCTATTTCACCAAACTTCTTTAAACGTCCTGTAGACTTTTTCAAGTACTTCACACCTTCTCTAACTTTTGAAGTACACGATTCTATAGTACCCAAACCATCTTGTACTACCAAGTTTAGAATGTGAGCACAACATCTAATATGAAAAAACAACCCCTGAAAATGTAATTTGTTTTTCACTTGGAAGTTATGCATCAGAATAGTGGCTGCCCTATCGTTGTTACTTGCATTGTCTAAAGTAATGGTACCTATCTTGTCTTGAATACCCCACTTTATAAGACATTCTAAGATAGCATCTGATATAACCTCACCACTATGGGGTGGTGCAAGTTCATTGAAACCAATAATGCACTTATTCAACTTCCAATCACAATCAACAAAGTGGGCTGTTAAACACATGTAACCAATTGTCTGGTTTGATGTCCAACAATCGCTTGTAAGTGGTATCATATTCACCTTTCTCAACATCTTTTTTATCCTTTCTCTTTCTCCTTCCACCACCTTTATACAATCTCTTCTGATTGTTGCCCTACTAACTCTTTGAAATAAAGGATTGTTATACTTTAATAACTGATTAAACCAATGATACTCGACAAATGAAAAGGGCAGTTCATGCATTATTATCAACTTTGCAATCATTTCACGACACTTCATTTGATCATAAGCCCTTTTTGTCTCAGTCCTGAATAAACTATTTTCACCATCTTTAGCAACTGGCTCAAAGTTGATGAACCCTGTTTTTTTACCTGTCAATCTTTTGTATACAGGACAATCATTTCGAAGATGTCGCACCAAACTTGATGTGGTGCTCGTGTCGCCTTTTACGAAAGTATGCTTACAATGTATGCATTCATGTTTTTTTACCATTTTTCCTTTATACAAACCTTCAACCTCAACAAAATGTGGATGCACATCAGAAGCATTCTTTCGCTTTCGTTTTTTACCTACGGGCGACACTCCATCGTCCTTATCTAATAACCCATCATCTAGCTCAATATTATCTTCATAATCTAAATCAACATCAACAGTCTCCATTACATCTGGTTCCTTATTACTCGACATTCTACAAACATGATACATAAATTAAGTTAAACAAAGATTAAGTACTAACAAACTGAAAATTACCAGGATAAAAAGATTGCCGAGGATGAAGAAACAACGCCGTACGTGCGGCTCCGCTGCTCCGCTGCTCCGTTGCTCCCCTGCTCCCCTGCTCCCCTGCTCATGGATGATGGCGAATGGTTTAGATCTAGGGCAAAAGAACGCCTGTGCTCTTTTCAGTATTTTGTTGCGTTAATTTGTTAAAATTAGGGCAAAAGAAGATTTATGAATTAGTGCCAATTTAGGGGCTTAGGGGTGTGGGCTTCACATTTTGGGCTAACTATTATTTGAGCTAAATACAAAATATTAATCCATAAATTCAATAAAATAATAATTACAAGAAATAATATATTACATATATATATATATATTAAAATATAAAGTATAAAAAATTCGAGCCGAGCCAAGCCGAGCGGACCTTTGCTCATACTTGGCTCGTTTTTAAATCGAACCGAGCGGATTGGCTCGCTTACAATCGAGCCTAAAACTGAGCGAGCATTTACCGAGCAAATGTGAGCGAGCGACGAGCGAGCGGCGAGCGGCGAGCAGTTTGCCCAGCCCTAAAATTGAGTCACAAAAAATACCAATTCTTTCCTCAACCACTTCACCACTACTACATTAGCAACTAATCATTCTATTTATAGTGCATATAATATAATGAATGAAACTTTGATACCATTTTTTGTTTTGTTATTACAACAAATAACTCTACTTCTAAATAATAGCTTGAATTATGTATCTATCTACAAGTTTGTCAGAAAAAAATATATCTCATTTACATATCTTAACTTCCACTTTTGAGAATAGTGTACAAGTTTAACGCCATATTGATTTTAGCAATGCTACGTCTGTTACTTTATGCACTATGTTTAGTTATGTAATCATTCATTTTATAGGAGAATATAACTTTTGTACCATTTTTTGTTTCATTAATATTCAATGAAAGCTAATTATGTTTTTCGAATGGGAAAATACTGAATACACATTAAAAAATAGGACAAAATTCGTTGGAGACGGGGAAGAATCTATATATGATAAAAAGAAAACTCAATGAATAGTGATTTTTTTAATAAAAAGAAAACTCAATGAATAGTGATTTTTTTAATTCTTTATTATGTGATTTTTTTTATATTAAGTAATACCCTATATTCATTTATTAGACTATGGGATATGGACGAGGGTTGGGGCGTGGGTTAGGTACAAATGCCCAAGTCACCACCCCAGGTGGGCTTGGGTTTCGGCGTGGCCCCTTGGGCGGGAGTTTCAGCCCGGGCATTGGGCATGCCTAGCGGCCCTCCGTAACCGGCTCTCATTGGCTGGGTTGGCTAGGCCATAGCGGCTAGGTTTAAATTTTAAAAAATAACCGTTTGGCCAAGCCAAACGGTTCATCCAAGTCACTAAAAAACCCCTCAACACCGTCTGTCCACATCGCTACCCCAACCTGTCACACCCCCAAAATCCACCTGCGGATAACACCCGCTTCGAGGGCGTGACTGACCAGGATCCAGCCACCAATTATACTGAATAATTAAATTGATAACAAAAAGTAATACTTACTAACCGTAAGATTTGCAAATATCAAGTTCAGAGTTTAAAGTTTTAAGTTCAAACAGTAATAAGTAGCGGAAGCACAAGTAGAGCAGTTTAACAAAGTTCGTATTTCAAAATAAGGTAACACCCAACACAAGGGTGGACAGACACTACTCGTTCCCAAGCAGCAAGCTCCTTCGTCACTGGTTACCTGCAAAGCATGCAGTAAGGGGTCAACAATAATGCTGAGTGAGTTCACTAGTGGTCCAGTTTTAGTTTACCAAAAACTTGAGTTGTTTAGATAAAACATTTATAATCACGTTGTGGGGAGCTACCCCACCTGTAAGCTCACTAAACTGTGGATACCGAAACTGTTGACGGAATATAAATATTCGTGCCCCGAGTCAATGTCTATCATCATTGACCATGTTGCAAGGTCTACTAGTTCACGCCCGATTCCCCCGGTCACGGTGTGAGGTTGTCAAACCTAATAGCGCTATCAACTAATAACCCGTTCGCCCCCGGCGATTAATCGGTACTGTAAGCAGGGACTTAAAGTGATAGAGTTTCGTTTAGCATGGCTAGTTGTGATTTATAAATAGTATCCAAACGTATCTCCCCCGGAGATAGTAATTACCCATTCTGTTTTCCCCCGGAGTAATGGGTCAAAAGTATTTTCCCAAAGTTGGTAGTTTGTTCGTGTCCCTCCGCGGGACGCATGCTTTTAGTGTGTGAACTCACCTTGGGTTGCTCGGCAGATTAGGTTACTTGTCAAACACGTTGGTCACCACGTCCTAACATGGTTACCGGTATAGGTCAGGTTTGGTGTACAAGCATTCACGTAAACATCTATACATAACTGGCACATAACATGCATAAAAATACAGACAGTGGGTTATTGGGCCGGCCTTAACATTTAAGCAGTCAACAGCAACACATAATCCAGTTAACAGGTAGCCCACATTACACATATCGGCCCAATAACCAAAATGGACAGCCCAGTCGCAACCAGGTGGTCTCGAGTCGCAACCAGGTGGTCTCGGCTTGTCACGCTGTGGTTGCGAGTCGCAACCGTGGTCTCGAGTTGTCACGTTTTGGTTGCGAGTCGCAACCGTGTGGTCTCGAGTCATCATGCTGTGGTTGCGAGTCGCAACAGTGTGGTTGCGAGTCGGAACAGAGTGGTTGCGAGTCGGAATGCTGTCCTTTTCATGAACACGTGATGATGCAGATGCATCAGTCCATTTCGTACCAAGTAATCAGGCCCAAATCGGGAAACAGCCAATGAGGTTTCTACTAACACTTTGCCTAATCTGAATATTAGTAAACTTAGATCAAACTTTGCCATTTTTGAAATCTTCAAACTACATTCAACAAGTTCATCCAAGTTCATAGTTTTCTAGGGTTTTCATGCCAACATAATCACACATTTTTGAACCAAAACTCACATATTTCTAGCAAGATCATCATGCAAGAACAAGAAACACACATGTTTGTAGCCGAAATCTCATATTTAACAACATCATTTTGCAAGAACAATGAAGCATAGATTGGTTGGCCATAATCATTCTTAAACTACCATTTGTTAGTCATTTTAAACATATCATCAAGCATTCAAACATAGTGGTTTACACATAATGCCTAACTTCACAAATCATCCTAAAGAGTATGCATAACATTACTAACTAAGTACTTTCTAGTTCATAACCATTTTATTCATCAAGCATTCAAGACAACCATTACACATATGTAACACTAACCGGTTGAGAAGAAGGAGCCGAAAACAATAGAAAAAGAACCGAGAAGATGGAGTGTCCGAGTGATGATCTTGACCGAGTTTCTTGTCCGAGATCCTAGCTTGAACCGAGATTTTGGAGAAGGAAAGTGGTGTTTGTTGAGGGTTTTCTAGTTGAGAGAGAAATAGGAGAAGTGTGGGTATGTTGTGTAGCAAATGAGGGAAATGAGGAGAAGGTTGGGATTTATACAAGGGGGTTTTCGGGTTGGGCTTGGGGTTTCGGCCCTAACCGGTTACGGCTCAAAGGCCCACTCGAGACCGAGTGGCCCACTCGCAACCGAGTGGTTGCGAGTCGTGGTCTCGGGTCGTGGTTTCGGCTCTCATATATATATATATATATACTACATATATACAACACGTAATATGCACAAAAGATCACGTTTTCATTTAATAATATTTATATATACACAAAATATTACAAGGTGTTCGTATGGAAAAACCTAGAGTGTCACATTATCCCCAAGTTTTAAGAACTTTCGTCCCGAAAGTTGAAGCAGCCACTGTCAAGCTAGAGTGTTTCAACGGGGTGTCACATCATCCCCCCGTTAGTTTGGAATTTCGTCCCGAAATTCAGTTGTAGCTTCAGTGCTGGGGGTTTCGTTTGGGAACAACTGGGGATACTTGGACTTCATCTGGTCTTCCCGCTCCCAGGTAAACTCTGGGCCGCGTCGTGAGTTCCAACGAACTCGCACGAGAGGTATCTGGCTACGTTTGAGGGTTTTGATCTCTCGATCCGTGATCTCAATCGGTTCCTCAGTAAAGTGTAGCTGTTCATCAATGGTTAGTTCCTTGAAAGGAATTATGAGTGTTTCATCCGACAGACACTTCTTCAGATTAGACACGTGAAAGACACTGTGCACTGCACTCAGCTCTGCAGGCAGGTTCAATCTATAAGCCACCTTACCGATTTTCTCGGTAATTTCGAATGGTCCAACATATCGTGGATTCAGCTTGCCTCGTTTACCGAAACGAACCACACCCTTCCAGGGTGAGACTTTAAGTAGAACCCGGTCCCCGACCTGGAATTCTAACGGTTTCCTACGCTTATCAGCGTAGCTTTTCTGACGGTCACGAGCTGCCGCCATGCGTTGCCTGATCTGGGAAATCTTTTCCGTTGTATCTACCACCAGTTCTGGGCCTGTGAGTTGACTATCACCGACTTCCGCCCAGCAAAGAGGTGATCGGCATTTACGACCGTACAATGCCTCAAAAGGTGCCGCCTGAATGCTAGTGTGGTAGCTGTTATTGTAGGAGAATTCTACCAGCGGCAAATGCTTCTCCCAGTTCTTGCCAAAATCGATCACACATGCTCTAAGCATGTCTTCCAGGGTTTGGATGGTGCGCTCAGACTGCCCATCCGTTTGTGGGTGGTAAGCGGTGCTCATGTCCAAACGTGAGCCAAAGGATTTGTGCATAGCTTGCCACAACTCGGAAGTAAAACGAGCGTCTCGGTCGGAAATAATAGAAGTTGGCACCCCGTGCCTGGAGACTACTTCCTTTAAATAGATTTCCGCCAAGGTAGAAAACTTGTCTGTTTCCTTAATGGCCAGAAAGTGTGCAGACTTAGTCAATCGATCTACTATCACCCAAATAGTGTCATTCCCGCGTTGGGATCTAGGTAGTCCTGTAACAAAATCCATGGAAATCTGTTCCCATTTCCACTTCGGGATTTCCGGTTGCTGGAGTAGGCCTGCTGGTTTCTGATACTCGATCTTGACTCTTGCGCAGGTCAAACATTTGCCAACGTAGGCTGCTATGTGGGCTTTCATGCCAGGCCACCAGTAAGTAGTCCTTAAGTCGTGGTACATCTTATCTGAACCAGGATGTACTGAATAACGGGACTTATGGGCTTCGTCCATCACAAGCTCTCGTAGATCTCCGTAAAGTGGGACCCAAATGCGCCCTGCCACAAAGTAGGCGCCGTCTTCTTTCTGTTCTAGTCGCTGTCTTGATCCTCGCAGGGACTCAGCCCTGACGTTTTCCGGTTTCAGAGCTTCAATCTGAGCATTTCGGATCTGGGTAGGGAGGTTAGACTGGATGGTGAGTTGTAACGCTCGCACGCGCTTTGGTATAGTGTCCTTTCGGCTGAGGGCGTCTGCCACGACATTGGCCTTGCCCGGATGGTACTTAATGGCGCATTCATAATCATTTAGAAGTTCGACCCATCGACGCTGTCGCATGTTTAATTCCTTTTGCTTGAAAATATGCTCGAGACTCCTGTGATCGGTGTAAATGGTGCACTTGGTACCGTACAGGTAATGTCTCCATATCTTAAGCGCAAAGATCACTGCTCCTAGTTCCAAGTCATGCGTAGTGTAGTTCCTTTCGTGTGTCTTGAGTTGTCGAGAGGCGTAGGCAATAACCTTGTCGCGTTGCATTAACACGCAACCGAGCCCATGAATAGACGCATCGCAGTAAACCACAAAGCCGTCCGTTCCTTCAGGCAACGAGAGAATAGGAGCACTACAGAGGTTATCCTTTAGTTTCTGAAACGCGGTTTCCTGAGCTTCACCCCACTTATAAACCATACCCTTTTGTGTAAGAGCCGTGAGAGGTTGAGCGATCTTTGAGAATCCCATGATAAATCTTCGATAGTATCCCGCTAGTCCTAAGAATTGGCGGACTTCAGTCGGAGTCTTAGGGGTAGGCCAATTCTTTATAGAGTCGATCTTTGCAGGGTCGACGTGAATTCCATCCTTGTTAACCACGTGCCCAAGGAAATGGACTTCTCGAAGCCAGAAGTCGCATTTCGAGAACTTGGCATACAGTTGCTCACTGCGAAGAAGTTCGAGGATAAGGCGTAGGTGCTGTTCATGCTCTTCTTGACTTTTCGAGTAGATCAGGATGTCGTCTATAAACACGATCACGAATTTGTCGAGGTAGGGTTTGCACACTCTGTTCATGAGATCCATGAATACCGCGGGCGCGTTGGTCATTCCAAAGGGCATAACGAGGAATTCATAATGACCATAACGAGTTCTGAATGCAGTTTTGGAGATGTCTTTATTACGGACCCTTAGCTGATGGTAGCCTGATCGCAGGTCAATCTTAGAATAGTAACTTGATCCTTGCAGTTGATCAAACAAATCGTCGATTCGCGGGAGAGGGTAGCGATTCTTGATGGTAACCTTGTTCAGCTCACGATAGTCAATGCACATTCGGAACGTGCCATCCTTCTTCTTAACAAAGAGTACCGGTGCTCCCCAGGGCGATGAACTAGGACGGATAAATCCTTTATCCAATAGTTCTTGTAGTTGCGTCGAGAGTTCCTTCAATTCTGCGGGGGCTAGTCGATAAGGTGCACGAGCTATGGGCGCTGCTCCGGGAGCTAGCTCGATTTGGAATTCGACCTGACGGTGGGGAGGGAGTCCAGGTAATTCCTCAGGAAATACCTCGGGATAGTCGCGTACTACAGGAAAATATTCAATCCTCTTTTCCTTTTCCTGTGTGTTGGTGACAAGTGCCAAGATAGCGGTGTGCCCTTTTCGTAAACACTTCTGGGCTTTCAAGAACGAGATAACGCCGGAGATTTCTCCGCCTTTGCCACCTTGTACAATGAGGGGTTTGCCAGAACGACGGGGAATACGAACTGCTTTCTCTTGACAGAGGATCTCAGCGCGATGCTTGGATAACCAATCCATACCAACAACGACGTCGAAGCTTCCAAGTGTAATAGGGAAAAGATCGATACTAAATGTCTGACCAGACAACTCTAGTTTGCAGCCTTTGATAACATGTGAGGCCTCGATGTTTCTACCATTGGCTAACTCGACGATATGAGGGGAACTTAGTAACGAAAGCGGACGCTTAAGCTTCTTACTAATACGTAGGGACACATAACTAGCATCGGCTCCAGAATCAAATAATATAGAAACATAACGATCATCGAGTAGGAACTTACCCGCCACGACATTGGGGTCATTCCTTGCTTCTCCAGTTCCAATCACAAAAGCTCTTCCTCTAGCACCATTCCCGGCATTGTTGTTCTGATCGTTGTTCCCAGCCCCCTGATTGTTGTTGCGGTTCTGGTTCAGTTCAGGGCAATTCTTCTTATAGTGCCCCTCAGCTCCACACTGGAAACAACCCTTGGCATTCCCGTGATGTTGTTGCTGCTGGTTCTGCCCCACGGGACGTGGACTCCTATAGTCTTTGGCCTCATGCCCCATTTTGTTACATCGCTGACACTGACCTTTCGCACACTGTCCGCTGTGATGTCGATTGCACTTGTTGCACTTGGGGTGGTTACCGCGATAGCCACCCTGTTGTTGAGTGCCCTTGTTGCTTTCAGTTTTCCTTTGCTGCGCTGGGGCCTGAGTGGGGTTAGCATCCTTGCTTTGATTTCCTTCCCACTTACGCTTGTTGTCACTAGAAGTTCCGACAGTAGCACTGATCCTTTTGGGCAACCTGCCCTCTTCTACGGCCTGATCAGTAAGTTTGTGAGCAAGTCGAACAATCGGCTGAATGGTAGTGTGGTTGGCTGAAGTTACATGGCTTCGAATTTCTGGAGCCAAACCCTTGATGTATAGTTCGATTCTTCGATACATAGGTCGAGACATATTTGGGCAGAGAGCAGCATAATCATTGGACAGCTTGGTGTAAGTTTCAATTTCCGACCCAACCATCTTGAGCTCATAGTACTCATTCTCAAGCTTGTGGATGTCATCCCGGTGATAGTATTCCTCCTTAATCATGTCCTTGAAATCCTCCCACGCAGTAGCATTAGCAGTTTCCAAACCAAACATCTGAATTTGCGCCTTCCACCAAGAAAGCGCGTTTCCTTCAAGCGTAGCAGTAGCAAACTTCACCCAGTTCGCAGGGGGACACTCACAGACAGCAAAGATAGCTTCGACTTTCTCAATCCAATGCAGAAGACCTATGGCACCCTCAGTGCCGTTAAAAGGGAGAGGCTTGCAATCCATGAAGGTTTTGAAAGTACACACGGGTGGTTGCGCAGGTGCATGCTGACCTATAGGGTGAGTTGCGAAAGCTGCAGCCACTGTGTTGAGCAGGTTAGTGAACTGAGCCTGTGTCATGTTAATGTTTCCTCTTCCGCGTCCACTCATTGTCTTCATAACCAGAAAACACAGTATGAGTGTGAGGTCGTAATGTAGCGAGAATGAGACAGAAGGGAGAGGTGTATCTATCTAATTTAGGCACACTAGTACGTATAGCATAAAAGGAAACATAAGGTAAGCAAACAAGTAAACACTGGTCCGAGCTATGTGGTCAAATGTGTCGAGCCTTGCACTTGGAGTGTAGTGTCGTCGCGAGTCACAGGTTATAGTCTGGTTTTCTCCAAAAAGATTTTTCTCCTTTTTTTTTTAAAACCAAGTTCACTATAACCAATGGCTCTGATACCAATCTGTCACACCCCCAAAATCCACCTGCGGATAACACCCGCTTCGAGGGCGTGACTGACCAGGATCCAGCCACCAATTATACTGAATAATTAAATTGATAACAAAAAGTAATACTTACTAACCGTAAGATTTGCAAATATCAAGTTCAGAGTTTAAAGTTTTAAGTTCAAACAGTAATAAGTAGCGGAAGCACAAGTAGAGCAGTTTAACAAAGTTCGTATTTCAAAATAAGGTAACACCCAACACAAGGGTGGACAGACACTACTCGTTCCCAAGCAGCAAGCTCCTTCGTCACTGGTTACCTGCAAAGCATGCAGTAAGGGGTCAACAATAATGCTGAGTGAGTTCACTAGTGGTCCAGTTTTAGTTTACCAAAAACTTGAGTTGTTTAGATAAAACATTTATAATCACGTTGTGGGGAGCTACCCCACCTGTAAGCTCACTAAACTGTGGATACCGAAACTGTTGACGGAATATAAATATTCGTGCCCCGAGTCAATGTCTATCATCATTGACCATGTTGCAAGGTCTACTAGTTCACGCCCGATTCCCCCGGTCACGGTGTGAGGTTGTCAAACCTAATAGCGCTATCAACTAATAACCCGTTCGCCCCCGGCGATTAATCGGTACTGTAAGCAGGGACTTAAAGTGATAGAGTTTCGTTTAGCATGGCTAGTTGTGATTTATAAATAGTATCCAAACGTATCTCCCCCGGAGATAGTAATTACCCATTCTGTTTTCCCCCGGAGTAATGGGTCAAAAGTATTTTCCCAAAGTTGGTAGTTTGTTCGTGTCCCTCCGCGGGACGCATGCTTTTAGTGTGTGAACTCACCTTGGGTTGCTCGGCAGATTAGGTTACTTGTCAAACACGTTGGTCACCACGTCCTAACATGGTTACCGGTATAGGTCAGGTTTGGTGTACAAGCATTCACGTAAACATCTATACATAACTGGCACATAACATGCATAAAAATACAGACAGTGGGTTATTGGGCCGGCCTTAACATTTAAGCAGTCAACAGCAACACATAATCCAGTTAACAGGTAGCCCACATTACACATATCGGCCCAATAACCAAAATGGACAGCCCAGTCGCAACCAGGTGGTCTCGAGTCGCAACCAGGTGGTCTCGGCTTGTCACGCTGTGGTTGCGAGTCGCAACCGTGGTCTCGAGTTGTCACGTTTTGGTTGCGAGTCGCAACCGTGTGGTCTCGAGTCATCATGCTGTGGTTGCGAGTCGCAACAGTGTGGTTGCGAGTCGGAACAGAGTGGTTGCGAGTCGGAATGCTGTCCTTTTCATGAACACGTGATGATGCAGATGCATCAGTCCATTTCGTACCAAGTAATCAGGCCCAAATCGGGAAACAGCCAATGAGGTTTCTACTAACACTTTGCCTAATCTGAATATTAGTAAACTTAGATCAAACTTTGCCATTTTTGAAATCTTCAAACTACATTCAACAAGTTCATCCAAGTTCATAGTTTTCTAGGGTTTTCATGCCAACATAATCACACATTTTTGAACCAAAACTCACATATTTCTAGCAAGATCATCATGCAAGAACAAGAAACACACATGTTTGTAGCCGAAATCTCATATTTAACAACATCATTTTGCAAGAACAATGAAGCATAGATTGGTTGGCCATAATCATTCTTAAACTACCATTTGTTAGTCATTTTAAACATATCATCAAGCATTCAAACATAGTGGTTTACACATAATGCCTAACTTCACAAATCATCCTAAAGAGTATGCATAACATTACTAACTAAGTACTTTCTAGTTCATAACCATTTTATTCATCAAGCATTCAAGACAACCATTACACATATGTAACACTAACCGGTTGAGAAGAAGGAGCCGAAAACAATAGAAAAAGAACCGAGAAGATGGAGTGTCCGAGTGATGATCTTGACCGAGTTTCTTGTCCGAGATCCTAGCTTGAACCGAGATTTTGGAGAAGGAAAGTGGTGTTTGTTGAGGGTTTTCTAGTTGAGAGAGAAATAGGAGAAGTGTGGGTATGTTGTGTAGCAAATGAGGGAAATGAGGAGAAGGTTGGGATTTATACAAGGGGGTTTTCGGGTTGGGCTTGGGGTTTCGACCCAAACCGGTTACGGCTCAAAGGCCCACTCGAGACCGAGTGGCCCACTCGCAACCGAGTGGTTGCGAGTCGTGGTCTCGGGTCGTGGTTTCGGCTCTCATATATATATATATACTACATATATACAACACGTAATATGCACAAAAGATCACGTTTTCATTTAATAATATTTATATATACACAAAATATTACAAGGTGTTCGTATGGAAAAACCTAGAGTGTCACATTATCCCCAAGTTTTAAGAACTTTCGTCCCGAAAGTTGAAGCAGCCACTGTCAAGCTAGAGTGTTTCAACGGGGTGTCACACAACCCTTCACTCCTACCCGAACCCGCTACCCACACTTGATACCGGCACAACGCGATGAAGGGCCGCCAACCCGGTGAGACCCGTTACTGGCCGGAAGCTTTCGTTAGCTACCGGCACAATTTAAACGCGTGCCAACACAAGTGGCGCGAGCTACGACCGAAGCTCGACCGTTTTAAAGCCTACTACGATAGTGTCCCAGCCGGTGATATAAGTCATGAATACCGGGTGGCGGTGGCCAACATTGAGTTCCGGGGCAAGGAGCGGAAGCCGTTTGACAAGATCGCCCTATTCGAAATCTACCTAACGCTTTAGGCTTTTTTTTTTTAATTTTGTAATCCTTTTTTTTAGAATTTTGTAATTTTTAGAAACTTTTAATAATAATTTTAGCCTTTTTTTTAATTCTGTGTGTATTTTTTAATTTTAGGTTTTTTTTTTAATAATCCTTTTTTTAATTTTAGCCAACCCACGCGGGCTAGCCCCGCCCCGCCATACCGACCCAACACGTCACTCACGAGCGCGCGCGCGCGCGGGGGGGGGGGGCACTCGAAGTACACGTGTCAACCCATGCCCCAAACCCCTGCCCCACCATACCCCACGTTCGAAAACACCAATGCCTTTCGCGCAACGCGCATCATTGAAAAACACTAGTTATAATGATCTTACAAAAACTACACGTGTTAGGTTTATGTTTAGAATACCAAAAAAGACTTTTTGTTTTGATATTCCAACTAAGTTTAAAGAAGTTGCGTCGAATTTTTTTGTTATTTAGTCTGTGTTTATATGTATTTTGAAATCACTATGAGCATGTTGCAAACGGAACTGTTGACAAGGATAAAAAGAAAATGTAGAAAAAAACACTAAAAGATAACCGAAAGAAAATCAACCAAAAAAGTTGTATGGTAACGATGTTGTTCGTATGAAACCCGTGGTCAGAGATGAGCAAATTGTTCTAGGTACCGGTACCAAATCTGCTAAACCAAAAGATCTTAAGTACCAATTCGGTACTGACTTTTGGCGTTCCTGGTAGCGGTTCACTACCGTTTTTTACCTTCATATACCGGTACCATAACCGGTATTTTCGGTATCAATACCAATTCTGTATCGGTTGGCACCGAGCTCATACCTACCTGGAAGCTAAAAAAAGAAAAAATTAAAAGTTGAAGAAAATCAACAAAAAAAAGTTGTACGATACCGTTGTTCGTACGGTAACCGTGATCAGGGATGAGCAAATGGTACCGGGTAGCAGCACTGAATTTCTCGAACCAAAAGATTTCCAATATCAATTCGGCACCAACTTTTGACGTTTTCTGTATTAGTGCCGGTTTTTATCTTCATGTATTGATACCGAACAGGACCGGTTCTGTATCGATTGGCGTCGAGCTCATCCCTACCCCTGAAACTAAAAAATGAAAAAATTAAAAGTTGAAGAAAATCAACAAAAAAGTTTGTACGATACCGTTGTTCGTACGGTAACCGTGATCAGGGATGAGCAAATGGTACCGGGTAGCAGCACTGAATTTCCCGAACCAAAAGATTTCCAATATCAATTCGGCACCAACTTTTGACGTTTTCTGTATTAGTGTTGGTTTTTACCTTCATGTATTGATACCGAACAGGACCGTCTCGGTATTTTCGATACCAGTACTGGTTCGATACCGGTTGACACTAAGCTTATTCCAACCCCTGATATTAAAAAAAATTAAAGTTAAAAAGTAAAGAAAATAACTATTATTATAATATTAAAATAATAAAAGTATTAAAAAACTATGTATTATTATAATATTAAAATCACTATTCATTTGAATTTATTTTTTAATACATAGAGTAATAATAATATATAGTAATTTATAGTAATAACTTTACTTCTGTTATGAATGTATCCATTATGTAGTGACTATCCACATCTATAACTCCTATTCCTTTAGTGCATCCATTATGTAGTGACTATCCACCTCTATAACTCCTATCTCTTTAGTTACTATTGTACTAATGTAAGGGCCTATATATAATGGCATTTGTATATGATGTTGAAATCAATCAATAAGAAATCCATCTCTCATTCTCCTATTCTACTCTACACATTGCTAGTAGGTCGATGTTTTACAACACGTTATCAGCACGAATCACTTTTGAAGTCAAATTGCATTATCATAAGGTCAGTTGTTATTATCTAATTATTTCATCGTCTCATTTTTTTTATTATTCTATCAAGCATAAACCACACTGTAATTCATACGGTAGTTGGATTGTGTCGTTAGAGATTTGTTTCAATTCTTTTACGAAAACCAATGGTCAAAAGGCTTGAGATGGTTACTCCCAAAGAATTGGGATTTAGTTGATATTGGGTGGGTTGTGTTTAATAATAGAATCAAAACTATTGTTTTTAAATTTTGAGAAATAGATATGAAAAAGGACAGAAAATTTTGCAAGACAAAGTATTTTATAGTTACAGGATGATAAGCGTTAAATTTTGTTATATTGTTTATAAACATTAAAAAAATGATTTCTTCATGTTATTATTACTATTCTTTTTATACGATCCTTCAAACCTTGTAAAGGATTTATTTAGAAACTCTTTTAAATGATAGAATACACATTTACATATTTTATTTGGAAATTAAGCATCGTAGATAAACTTTGTTATTATATAACAATTAAGAATCAATCAATTTAATTTTTCCGCTAATGTATGTAGTAATTATGGTTGTCTATTGCATAGACAGAGCATCTTTTATTTGAGCAAATAATTGATATAGATAAAATTTGAGACCATGTTTTGGTTTTGGACTGTTAGTATCTAATCTGACAATAATAAAAAAGAATGATAAAAATAAATAAATAAATAAAACAATAATGTATAGATTAACTACTAGTTTATATAATCATTTAGCTACTATTTCCAACTTTGTATTTTTATATATATTGGTGTAATCAAAGTTAATTATTTACAACATGTTATTATCAAAACTATTAGGATGTTTAACCGGCTTTTTTTTTTTTTTTTTTGAAATATTAACGTATGAATAATCTTTTGTAATTGGTAAATCTAGGTAGTATTTAATTGGTTCTAGTCATGTTATAATTATTTTGTTAATATATTTTGTTGTCTGCTACATATTTCAAGATATGACGTATAAAGGGTGAAAAGTATATTTTGTGTTGAAACAACATATAAACAATGTTATATTTCATGAAAAAAATTGACCAAGTTTAGTTTCATTTAAAAATTTATTAAATTTTGAACTTCTGAATATTAAATAATCAAATAATTTGGTTATAAAGCATATAGACTTAAATTTACGCCTTTGTGTTCAAATCTGTCGTTGGTTATTAATGAAAACACCCCTCAATATCTCAGTAGATTGTCTTTGATATAGCTTCAGTACCATGCTAGTTGTTATTTACTATATTGCCTTGGATATTTACTATTTATTTTAACTAATTTGTTTTCGTCAGAGAATCGTCATTAAATCCCTTTTTAGTATGTTTTCTTTTGCTATTATAATTAAAGGATATACGTAAATAAGTTTATATTTATAGATATTTGTATCTATATTCTTGGGATCTCTATATTAATTGGGTTCCTCCTTAACTTGATGATGATTATCACTTTTATATATGAATTATATATACAAATTATATATGTGCGTAATTTGACAATGATATTTAGTACTAAAAAGAAAGACGTATTTCAAAATTAAAAATGATCATATGTTGGGAAGTTGAGAGGGATATTTTTTTTTGTTTAAAAATAGAGTAATAAATATTACGAAAGAAACTTCAAGTTCTCACTATTTTTTATGAATAGCTTAAGTTGTTAATATAGATATTAAAATAGGTTTACATGTGCTATAATTGCTAATTTTGTTTTATTTATCCTAAATTTGTTAATAAATTAAAAATATCTATTTCTTACACTTTTATCTCATCAATAGTTGTCAAAGGAACTAATTAACATTAAACATGCTTATTACAATAACTTACGATTGTGATTACTTACACTATAAAAAGCATATATGTTTTCTCATAAGTATTGGCAAAATAATATATTTTCTCATAAGTTTTAAAAAATAATCTCACTTTTATGGTTTTACTATAATTTATTATATATAGTAACATATTATAACGTCATGTATCATATAACTTGACATTATGTATAAATTATATGTCACAATCTATTATTCATTTATACATATGGTATTGAATAGAATAGAATAATTAAAGTTGTGTATAAGATCACACATTATAAACATGGTTGAATAGTGATCAAGATTAATTTATAATATGACATTCGAAGTTTCAAACTCACTAAAGCTTATTGTAAATTTATTGATGCTTGTAAGATTTTGAACTGATAAATCTTAATGATTCGGTCGTATAATTGATTATGTGGTGAAAAGATTAGTGATACATGTGGATAAAACAAGTTCCATTGTCAAACCTCAAATATGCTTTTGAAGAAGCAAGATTGTTAAAGAATATGTAAGGTTTGAAATGACCACCATGAAAGTTTTGTGATTCTAATCCATTCATGAAGTGAATGTGATGATATAATGACCAATGTAAAGGTCGCGATCATGTATATAATAACTAAGAAAATTGTAATGATGTCACCATGATCATTGTTTGGTTATAATCCATTCCTTAAATTGAATGTGATGATATAATAATTGGTGTAAAGTTCGTAATCATGGTAATTGAGAAAATTGTTATGATGCTTATGTAATGATCAACCATTTAATAATAAGATGACTATACAATGATCGATATAAAGGTCGTAAGATATAAGATTGATAAAATTTATACGACTCATCTAGTTCTCAATTGATGGTAAGCAAAAAGAACATTATTTACAAGGAAAAATCGATTAAATTCTTTTCATTTGTCACACTTGAGACATATGCTCCTAAAGTAGCAATATCTTTATAAGAGTCATGAAAAAATGAAATGATTTTATACTCATGTGACCGAGTAAATAATGAAAAACTATGAAGCTTGTTTTGGTTCTACTCCATTCCCAAAAGTGAATGTGATTATATATTAATCATTGTATAAGTAATGATGGACCTAATTGAGAAACTTGTAATGATGAGAATGACTATAAGAACTGTAATGATGGTCATTTTAATAATGAGATGGACCACAGAAAGTGGCAAACTAAGGAGTGATTGCATAACGAGATGGTTTTAACTTTGAAGTTATAGTATATTCTCTCGCATCATACGTTTTGTATTACATACGAGCAAGTAAAACACATACGATCATAAACCAGAAGTTTATGGATCATAATTATTTAATTAGTTGGCATGACCGGTTAGACCACACCGAGTCAATGATGATGTGAAACATATTGAAGAACTAGAAGATTCTTCAAGATAATAATTAGCATGTAATGTTTGCTCTCAAGGAAAATTATATATTTGCGAAATAAACGAGGGTGTGTATACCTGAATATTTTGGAAGTGATTAAAGGATATACATATCCTAACATGATACCATTTAGTGTTTTAAATCGATGCATCGTCTAAATGGTTATCAAATCCACAACCTGAAGTTTGTGTGATTGTGGCTTAGCTATTGTGATAGCAAGCATATTTATCCAGATTAGTATATTTATTTGATAATAGTGAATTTGATTCCCAAGTTATTAACGATCATTGGAATAAGTATTATTGTTGAGATGATCACTAAACGTCTACTATTGGTTACAAACCCAATGATCATGAGAGGAGCAAAGTTCATTTAGGTACATGTAATTTTATATATAGTACTATCAAATCATATCAAGCCAATAAGTTATAGTTCTCCACATACAGTTGGTTTTTGGTTAGTAACCAAATATGTCTCATCAACGATTTTGGTTGTGCGACATATATTGAAACTCATCCACCACACCACACAAAGATGTGACTTCTAAAAATTTGGGAATATGTTGGGTATAAATAATCGTCTATGATTAAATACTTAAAGTCATTAGTGAGAAATTCGTTTGTGGCTTATTGGTTTTCACTTTAGTGAATGAATGTTCCCAACATTAGGGGGAGAAAACAAGTAGTTGGAAAGTGAAAAGTGAAATGAATTATCATGTCAGACAAGTTCACTGACCTAAATAGAGTGACTAAGTAAGTCACATAATCAACTGCTTATGCTCCAGTTTTCTTTGTGTCCCAAGAGGACAACCACAAATTTTTGTAATGAGTCTATTGCACGCCTATAGCGTGGTAGACTAGTTGATTCCAACAATAAAATTCCTCGAAAATTGGAGCAAGTAATTAAGATGGTTAAGTCAAGGTTATAGTAATAAGATCTCCTGAAGAGACAATAGACATGGTGGTTCAAGAAGAACCTTAGGTACCTGAAAATAAAGAGATCTCGATAAGTTGTATCATGTCTAAGATATGTATGGAATCGAAATAAAAATCGACGTCGTTATACTTTTATATATAATGTAGCGCTTAAAATGATTAAATGATGAGGATCAAGATTTAAGATCTGCCTATGAATGAATGATTGGCCAAAATAGAAAGACGCAAATAAGGCAGATTTTAGTTCTCTAGTGAAATGGAAAGTTTCTGGACCAACAGTCCATACAACTAAAGTTGTAAAATATGCTACATACAAAAGTGTCTTCTATGCGAATCATGTGAAAATCAAATTAAGTGATATAAGTCAAAATTGGTGGCACAAGAGTTTTCACAAAGACCTATGATTGATTATGAGAAAACGTATTCTCTAGTGGTGGATGCATTAACTTTCCAATATCTTATTAGTCTGGTAATATATAAAAGAGAATTGACTTGCGTCTTATGAAAGTTATGTATCACTTGATAGTAAGTCATATAAAATAAGTTCTCGAGAATATTATGATTATTATATAAATTCAGATCTGAATACATATACATGTTGTATATGTTATTGAATTGAATATAATTGGAACTCCCCATGAGTATCCTAAAGCATTTGAGTGCTTAAGAGGTTAATTGAAACACCTTATGGATGTAATTATAGTGCACCAATACTCCAATAAACATACATAGAAAATGTGTACCTGGTTATTATGGCATCTAAATGTACACTATGTACAGACATGGTACAATATGAATTTTGGAGATAAAAGCAAGTGTTCTTGATATTTTTGCATATGATATAGATATCTATGTGTTAAAAGGGCAAGTTTATACAGCAAAACTTCTAAGAGTGAAAGCACATGCATATTTTGATAAGATGGAAGAATTCCCTCATGGATTGATAATGCTAGAAGCATTAATGATGTCAAAACCTCAAGAACGTACTATATCAAGTTCATAGAATATGTATGGACTAAAATAGTTAGATCGAGTGTTATACAACTCAAGATATTTGCACAAAGAGGGATATAAGTTTGATTAAATTAGCCATGTTTTATCGACGTTCTACTTTTAAAAGTTCACTATAATCGCAGTTTACAGTGATGATGTCTAGGCATCATCGAGAGAAATTGTCGAGCTTTTAGAGGGAGAATTTTTTAATGACCTTGGCACGGTCTAATTATTACTCGAACTGCAGTTCGCGTATATATGTAATTATATTTTACCAATCCCCCAAGTACATCTAGAAGATGATGTTTGGATATTTAGTATGGACATAGTTGAACCTTAAAGTATGTTAAAGGTTGTTAAGTCATTTGTTATAAGAAATGCCTATTATCATCTCCTATCAAAGTAGAGATTCTCATTCTAGAGGTACCATCGTTAAATGCATAAGTGCATTAATATGTTTTGCTAGTTATGTATGGTTATAATATCTTTCACTTGAGCTTATGTCATGATATAACATGTGTCAAGCGAAAAGACATTGGAATGAGTTCAAAGAAACATTTTAGGTATAAACGATATTTGATATATTTTACTAACCCATCAAAACAAGTTTGGTTAGTCTTGTAGATGCAGGAATGTAATGAAACACAGTCATGGATATATGATAATTTTTGGAAAGATGCACCTAAAGTCTCGTTAGAAGATTATACAACATTGCTCAACATAAAGGATTGCACATTAAGGGATCAAACAACATATCATTCGCTACAAAGGCTTTATTCAATTTTCAAGGATGATGGACACACATTAAAATGAGGGGGAGACTTATTCAAGTTGCACTCTTTTTCCCTTGACTAAGATTTGTCCTATTGGGTTTTCTTAGTAAAGGTTTTTAATGAGGCAACATATCTGATCCAAAAGTATCAGGGGGAGAAAATGCACGCTGCACTCTTTTTCCCTTAGCTGAGGTTTTGTCCCACTGGGTTTTCCTAGCAAGGTTTTTAACGAGGCAGCATCACCAAGTATATTAAAGAATAGTATATCATGTGGATAGTCAAGGGGGAGTGTTATGAATGTATCCATTATGGGGTGACTATCCACATCTATAACTCCTATTCCTTTAGTGCATCCATTATGTAGTGACTATCCACCTCTATAACCCCTATCTCTTTAGTTACTATTGTACTAATGTAAGGGCCCATATATAATGGCATTTGTATATGATGTTGAAATCAATCAATAAGAAATCCATCTCCCATTCTCCCATTCTTCTCTACACATTGCTAGTAGGTCGTTGTTTTACAACACGTTATCAGCACGAATCACTTTTGAAGTCAAATTGCATTATCATAAGGTCAGTTGGTATTATCTAATTATTTCATCGTCTCATTTTTTTTTATTATTCTATCAAGCATAAACCACACTGTAATTCATACAGTAGTTGGGTTGTGTCGTTAGAGATTTGTTTCAATTCTTTTACTGTAACACCCCGCCCCGATTAGGGCTGATGTGTTACACAATTCGGTAATCAGAGACAATTAATAACTTAATTAAAACATAAATTCCATAGGTTTAAAAACAAAAATTTCCAAAATGGCATAACGGTCTCAACAGAAAAACATAAGTGTCTAAATTTATTGAATATAAGGTTTTATTAAACTCCTTGTTCCAACTCTAGCTTTTTATTATCACTCTTCACACATTTCCCCGATTTCCCTGAGTACCTGTTTAAGACATAATAAAAAAAACAACAAAAAGAAACGGTTGAGCCAAAAATTGCCCAGTAACGGAGAAACAATAGCACTAACACATAAATGATAGAAGCAATACACTACGCACTTTAACGATGCAAACAATACAATACGCTAAATGATCACTGATGAATACCATAAAGGTATATTAGAAATACCCATGTGAGCCACTAACAATAAACACTAATATTTTGTACATTAGCTGCAGTTCCAATGCACCATTATGTAGAGGGGATGTGGGCACTCACACCTATCCCACTACCACTAACACTTACACTTACACTTACACTCCTAGGATCGATCCATACACCTCTTAATAATCAATAAGTGCAATCACTTAGCACACAATACAACATAGAGACGCCGTGGGACTTTCGCACCGCCACGAATGGTGCACGTCAACTGTGCCTATGATGACGCCCTATGTCCCCATAGGTGGATATGCTCGGGTATCACATCTAGCCAATGATCAATAATAAATAAATAAATAAATAAATAAATAAATAAATAAATAAATAAATAAATAAATAAAACTTGTGGGAACATGTGACAATGAGTGAAAAAAAAATGGAACCTATCGCATGCGTATTAAAGGCAATAATTCAATACGAGATGTGTAACAATAAATCATAGAACGGTGACGATGGATACTACAATATTATGAAGCGAGTAAACACTTTACGCTACGAGTGACGGACTAAATATCCGTGCACTATGAGAATAAAGAAAAAAAACAATATTATGCTAAAAGCAAGAGACCACAAAATCCGTACCTTAAGCAATTAGCGATGACTATAGTAAATCCTAAGCTTGAATCAAATGTCACGAAACCCTACAATATTATTACATAATATTAATTATTATACTTGTTTTGTTGTTGTTTAAATAGGATTTCTATAAGAATACTTTCTGTGGTTGTAAATAGTGGTATTAATTCTTTTCTATAGTATTCTGGGTATAAAACAGATGGTTATATTTATTTATATATTTACTTATACATCTTTGTAAATGCTTTTACATTAACGTAAATAAAAAGAATCAAGAGTTAATTCATTCACTTTCTCAAAACAATCAACACTAGTTTATATGAGTTCCCTGGTAATCAAGTTTCCACAAAAAAAATAAAAAAATAAAAAAATAAAGAAAGAACTATAAAAAAATCAACAGCATGTTGTCTTTTTCTCTAATCCGAGAACTGAGTTCCTCGTCCTCCCCCAAATATAAAATTTGCAGATTGTGCTTACAATCGAAATCTTAATTATAGTTTCTTATTAGATTGTTGGCTTCAATAACTATAAAAATGACAAAATCGAACTTGAAGACCAAAATCAAAACGAACAAAAAACTTCCTTTTCCTCAAATGTTGGTGTGCTATGTTCAGTTCAAACATAGTGATTGCCAAAAAAATATTAGCTATAGATCCTTTAATTTAGATAACTTAAGGATGGCGAAACAACTACAATCAGCGGAGGTTTTAACATCGTTACCTTAGTCACCAAGCGAGATAGATACGAGAGCAATGGGTGGCAGCTTGCTGCAATCGGACACGAACGAAAACGGGTGTGTGATGGGGTTGTGCAGATTAGCGGAACGAAAACGGGTTTGTAAATTAGAATATCACAACACATGATTTAATACAATGACTTAGGTTACCTGGTTCAAACAAGTCAATCGCTGGTCTGCGGGAATCAGAAACCGGCGTCTTCTCCGACACTGCTGCGTTTCCCACGGTGGTCGATGACTGCAGAATCAACGATGACGCGACCTGCTTTGGAGCGAGCGACAGAACAACAACTCCTCGGCAACGTAGCGGCGGTGATTTTGGGTTGGCTCTAAGTTTGATTATGCTCGTATACGTTTGTCTTGAAAGGCTAATATTGTGATTCGAAACATACATTTGGAAAGGATTACAAGAGGTTGTGATTGAATAGGAAAAAGGAAAGTCGCTTCATGATTGATCGGAGGTTGAGGAAGGATCGGATGGTGATAGCTGTGCAACTTAATTCCTTATCAAATCATTCTTATTTAGTTATTATTTATTTCATTTAGTTTAGTTTTTTTTTTTTTTTTTTTTTTTTTTTTTTTTTGTCGGGTATACAAGTTCTACTACCTAAACACAATTTAAAAAAACTATATGATAGTTCATATTATAATAATTCATATTGTCATTTTATTTCCTCTCTTCGTAGGAAGAGATATACAACAATCTTAACTATTAATATTATTATCATTATTATTATTATTATTATTATTATTATTATTATTATTATTATTATTATACCTTAATTAAGTGTGGTTGAAAGTTGACCAACGTTCTAGGCATTGAATATCCGACATAGTAATATTCCATAATACTTATGACATTTATTTCATTAGGGTTTTGAAAGTTTCGTATATTACAATTCTACCTCCCTTAAAATAAAATTTCGTCCATGAAATTAGCATTATATAACACTATACAATACGGGTATTTCAACTCTCTACCCCTTAAAATAATTTCGTCCACGAAATTAGCGATTCATGTTACCTATTAACGATGCGAAAAACGATAACGTAGTTGCAAACACGCTGAGCATAAAGAGTCGAAAAGACACACAAGTGAGTTTGATACACGAAAATTTAACCATTAGGAACACTAACCTTAGGTTTCGAATAGATATGGATATTGAGAACGGATCGCTTCCTCCGATTCCCAAGTGGCTTCACGTTCTGGATGATTTTTCCATAAGATTTTGACGAACGGAAAAGATTTCTTACGCATCACGCGTTCTTGTCGGTCCAAGATAGCCTCGGGTTCCTCTTCGTATGATAAGTCCTCACGAATCTCGTGTAGAGAATAGTTCACAACATGGAGTGGATGATAATTATACCCACGTAACAGTGAAATATGGAACACATTATGCATGTGCGACAATTGTGGCGGTAGAGCTAGCCCATAAGAAACTTCGCCGACTCTTTCCAAAATTTCAAATGGTCCGATAAAGCGAGGACTCAGCTTTCCCTTTATGCCAAAACGTCGGACACCACTGCATGGTGAGACTTTTAAGAACACGTTTTCACCTACCTTAAATTCCAAAGCCCTTCGGTGGCGATCAGCATAACTCTTCTGTCTACTTTGGGCTTCCTTAAGTTTCTCACGAGCAATAGCAACCTTTTCGTTCGTGATCTGCACCAGTTCAGGACCCTTTATCATCTTTTCTCCGACCTCGTCCCAACATGTGGGAGCTCGACATTTACGCCCGTATAACAATTCAAAAGGTTCCATATCAATACTAGCTTGCCAACTATTATTATAAGAAAACTCCACCAAGCACAAGTATTCATCCCAGTTTCCCGTCCACTCAAGTGCACATGATGTAAGCATATCCTCTATAGTCTGAATAGTACGTTCAGACTGTCCATCATTTTGCGGATAGAAAGCAGTGCTAAATCGTATCTTCGTATCCCAAGCATTTTGGAAACCCTTCCAGAACCGTGATGTGAAACGTGGATCTCTATCACACACTATAGATGATGGTGTACCATGCAATCGAACAATCGAACAATCTCACGAAGGAATATCTCTGATAGCTTACTCACCACGTACTCCTTACGAATGGGCAAGAAATGAGCAGACTTTGAAAGTCTATTTACCACAACCCAAATAGCATCATTCTTCATACGGGTTCTTGGTAGACCAATTACAAAGTCCATAGAAATATCATCCCACTTCCAGACAGGAATATCTAAAGGCTGTAATAATCCACTAGCCCGTCGATGTTCAATCTTCACTTGCTGACATATCAAACATTGGCTCACATGTCTAGCTACATCTTCTTTCATACCACTCCACCAAAAATGTTTCCTCAAATCCCTATACATCTTTGTGGATCCAGGGTGTATAGAATAAGGTGAACTGTGTGCCTCAGTCAGTAATGATTCACGAAGAGATGAATCATCTGGCACACATAAACGCTTCCCACACCATATTGTTCCATGTTCATCCACTCGAAATTCAGATTGTTTTCCTACTCCCAAATTTTGTAAGACCGCCCAAAGCTCACCATCTTCTATTTGAGCATCCTTTATCTGAGTGATGAGGTTCGGTTCGATCTTAAGTCTAGCCAAATAACCACCAGACTCACCAACCTGTATACCAATATCCATGCGTCTGAGGTCTGATTGAATTTGCGGCTGAACAGTCAAGCATGCCAAACCCCCAGAATTTTTCCTACTCAGTGCATCTGCAACAACATTTGCTTTACCAGGATGGTACTGAATGTTGGCATCATAATCCTTGAGTAGCTCTAACCATCTCCTCTGCCTCATGTTAAGCTCCTTCTGAGTGAAAATATACTTGAGGCTTTTATGGTCGGTGAATATGTTACATGTCTCCCCATATAAATAATGCCTCCAAATCTTGAGTGCAAAAACAACTGCTGCTAACTCTAGATCATGCGTTGGATAATTCGCCTCATAGGGTTTAAGCAGACGTGAGGCATAAGCAATAACCTTTCCATGCTGCATGAGAACACAACCAAGCCCTTTCTTTGATGCATCACTGTATATATCAAATCCGCCTGTGCCAGAAGGTAGAGTAAGAATAGGGGCGGATACTAGCTTCTGCTTCATTTCCTCAAAACTCTTTTCTCGATCATCGTTCTAAGTAAATTTTACCCCTTTCCTCAAGAGTTGAGTGAGAGGTAATGCCAGAATAGAAAATCCCTCCACAAAACGTCGATAATACCCTGCTAGGCCAAGAAAACTTTGAACTTCGGTGACTGAAGTTGGTCTGGGCCATTTAGTGATAGCTTCCACCTTTGATGGATCCATTGTGATACCTTCCGCTGATACAATGTGGCCTCGAAACGCCACTTGTTCAAGCCAAAAGTCGCACTTAGAAAATTTTGCGTATAACTTCTCCTGGTGTAAAGTTCCTAGAACCGTGCGAAGATGGTCCTCATGCTTTACTCTACTTTTAGAAAACACCAAGATGTCATCGATGAATACAATCACGAACTGATCCAAGTACTCATGAAATACTCGGTTCATAAGATCCATGAAAACAGCAGGAGCATTTGTCAAACCAAAAGGCATGACTAGAAACTCATAGTGACCGTACCGGGTACGAAATGCTGTCTTATGAACATCTTGATCTCTGACCCTCAACTGATGGTACCCTGATCTGAGATCAATCTTTGAGAAAAACTTCGCTTCTTGGAGTTGGTCGAAAAGGTCATCAATACGTGGTAAGGGGTAGCGATTACGAATGGTAATCTTATTCAACTCCCGGTAGTCGATGCATAAACGCATGCTACCATCTTTCTTATTCACAAACAAAACCGGTGCTCCCCAAGGTGAAACACTAGGTCTAATGAATCCAAGTTCCAAAAGTTCTTGCAGCTGTTCTTTCAATTCTTTCAACTCCAATGGGGCCATACGATAGGGTGCTTTAGAAATGGGTTCAGCTCCGGGAATCAAATCAATAGTGAACTCTACTTCACGTTCAGGTGGTATCCCTGGCAATTCTTCTGGAAAGACATCAGAGAAGTCTCGAACAATAGGAACGTCTTCGACACGTGGTGCATCCACTGTGGTATCTTTAATAGCAGCTAAGAATCCCTCGCATCCATGGGATATAAGTTTTTGAGCTTTAAGAGCAGAAATGATTTTAATGGATTTTCGAGGTTGAGATCCTTGATAAATACATTCAGGATTCAGAATATCACCAAAAATGACTCGTTTGGAGTGACAATCCATGGTAGCTCGATGCGTGGATAACCAATCCATGCCTAGTATGACATCAAAATCTCCCATTAGCATGGGATAAAGATTCGCTATACGAATAACATTTCCGATCACAAGCGGGCAATCTTTATAGATGTGAGTAATAATCGAAGAATTTCCCATTGGTGTAGAAATAACTAAAGCTTGATCCAATGGAGAAGGCGTAATTTTAAGATGTTGGGAAATTAGTTGTGAGACTATTGAGTGGGTTGCCCCAGTATCAAATAACACATACAATTCATGCTCACCCAAATAAATACTACCCGAAACGGTACCTAGTGAATCGATAAACAATAAGACACAAACGATTGTATGAAAACCATAAACAACTAAGCAAGCAAAATAATAATACTAAAAGGAACATTTATCAGAGACGGTACCTGGAGCATTAGCAGCTTCCCCTGCAGTCAAAGAGAAAACACTCCCTCCAATAGTAGGTGGCACAGTAGCTCCCCTAGTGGTATCAGTTGGTCGGTCACCAGCCTTTGGACACTCATTAATCTTATTCCCCATATCTCCACACTTAAGACAAGCCCTAGTAAGTCGACGACACATGCCTGGGTGACGCTTGTTGCAATGGTTACACACTGGAGGCTGGGTAGGGTTCGGGTTACCTTTCTGGTTTACGGGTTGAGCTTGGGTTGGTGGCTGGTAGGGTTTAATCTGACCCTGATTTTGGCTTCTTCCCTGCCATGGTCTATTATTCCTTCCTGATGACCTATTCCCCATATTGTTTTGATTATTTCGAGTAGGTGCTTGAGATGACTCACTAGAGAACGGAGTGCGGTATTCGTCTCTGTTTGTCTTCCTACTATTGTTGGAACCACCCAAAAATTCTTTGTTCTCCATATCAACCTTTTTGGCAGCCTTAGCGGCCTCTGCAACAGTGGGGAACGTTGACTGGATGATTGCTCTACGAATCCGATCACAAACTGCCCATTGATATTTCTCTGCTTGTTCCGCTGGTGTTCCCGCAGCTGACCCAAGAAATCCAACTAGTCGATAAAATCGATCAGTGACGTCAGAAAGTGGTTCGTCATTCCTCTGACGGATATTGTGATACTCTCGTGTGTGCGAACTCTTATCCACGCTTTTAAAATATTTCTCAAAGAAAATAGCACGGAAATCTGCCCAAGGTAAATTCTCCACAAATGGGTCTCCTCCTCTTTCTTCCAATACACCTTCCCACCAAGTTTGCGCATCTTCTTCTAGTTTATACGATGCTAATCTCGATTAAAATTCATCGCCAACTCCTAATGCCCAAAATATTTTCTCGATGTGAGCGATCCAATCCCTTGCTACAGTTGGAGTGGTTGCCTTTGTGAAAGATCTCGGTTTCTGTTTTATGAACTTATCTAGCCAATCCCCAATTACACCGTTTGGGTTTGGCTTTGGATTAGGGTTCGGATTAGGATTAGGATTGGGATTAGGGTTCGGATTAGGATTGGGGTTAGGGTTTGGATTCGGATCAGGACCACGTACGGCCTGAACAAGTGCAGGCAACATAGCATTAAAGGCCTGAGTGATAGCAGCTACGATATTCGGATCAGGCTCATTTGGTCCACCACCATTACGACGACCAGAGTTGCGTGTCTCACGACGAGGAGGCATCTAAAAAGCACATTAAGAATTTAGATAAAACAAATAATAAGGACTTATCACATAAGAAAATACCTAACCCAATGTCTACCCATTCCTCACGTGTCTTAATTATTTAGTTAATGTTTTCTACAGGATAGAGCGTAGCCTACGCTCTGATACCATAACTGTAACACCCCGCCCCGATTAGGGCTGACGTGTTACACAATTCGGTAATCAGAGACAATTAATAACTTAATTAAAACATAAATTCCATAGGTTTAAAAACAAAAATTTCCAAAATGGCATAACGGTCTCAACAGAAAAACATAAGTGTCTAAATTTATTGAATATAAGGTTTTATTAAACTCCTTGTTCCAACTCTAGCTTTTTATTATCGCTCTTCACACATTTCCCCGATTTCCCTGAGTACCTGTTTAAGACATAATAAAAAAAAAACAACAAAAAGAAACGGTTGAGCCAAAAATTGCCCAGTAACGGAGAAACAATAGCACTAACACATAAATGATAGAAGCAATACACTACGCACTTTAACGATGCAAACAATACAATACGCTAAATGATCACTGATGAATACCATAAAGGTATATTAGAAATACCCATGTGAGCCACTAACAATAAACACTAATATTTTGTACATTAGCTGCAGTTCCAATGCACCATTATGTAGAGGGGATGTGGGCACTCACACCTATCCCACTACCACTAACACTTACACTTACACTTACACTCCTAGGATCGATCCATACGCCTCTTAATAATCAATAAGTGCAATCACTTAGCACACAATACAACATAGAGACGCCGTGGGAGTTTCGCACCGCCACGGATGGTGCACGTCAACTGTGCCTATGATGACGCCCTATGTCCCCATAGGTGGATATGCTCGGGTATTGAGGTCAATAAAACGATTCACTCAAGTCAAGGCAAATACACTAAGGATACACTAATGCTATATCACATCTAGCCAATGATCAATAATAAATAAATAAATAAATAAATAAATAAATAAATAAAACTTGTGGGAACATGTGACAATGAGTGAAAAAAAAAGGGAACCTATCGCATGCGTATTAAAGGCAATAATTCAATACGAGATGTGTAACAATAAATCATAGAACGGTGACGATGGATACTACAATATTATGAAGCGAGTAAACACTTTACGCTACGAGTGACGGACTGAATATCCGTGCACTATGAGAATAAAGAAAAAAAACAATATTATGCTAAAAGCAAGAGACCACAAAATCCGTACCTTAAGCAATTAGCGATGACTGTAGTAAATCCTAAGCTTGAATCAAATGTCACGAAACCCTACAATATTATTACATAATATTAATTATTATACTTGTTTTGTTGTTGTTTAAATAGGATTTCTATAAGAATACTTTCTGTGGTTGTAAATAGTGGTATTAATTCTTTTCTATAGTATTCTGGGTATAAAACAGATGGTTATATTTATTTATATATTTACTTATACATCTTTGTAAATGCTTTTACATTAACGTAAATAAAAAGAATCAAGAGTTAATTCATTCACTTTCTCAAAACAATCAACACTAGTTTATATGAGTTCCCTGGTAATCAAGTTTCCACAAAAAAAATAAAAAAATAAAAAATAAAGAAAGAACTATAAAAAAATCAACAGCATGTTGTCTTTTTCTCTAATCCGAGAACTGAGTTCCTCGTCCTCCCCCAAATATAAAATTTGCAGATTGTGCTTACAATCGAAATCTTAATTATAGTTTCTTATTAGATTGTTGGCTTCAATAACTATAAAAATGACAAAATCGAACTTGAAGACCAAAATCAAAACGAACAAAAAACTTCCTTTTCCTCAAATGTTGGTGTGCTATGTTCAGTTCAAACATAGTGATTGCCAAAAAAAATATTAGCTATAGATCCTTTAATTTAGATAACTTAAGGATGGCGAAACAACTACAATCAGCGGAGGTTTTAACATCGTTACCTTAGTCGCCAAGCGAGATGGATACGAGAGCAATGGGTAGCAGCTTGCTGCAATCGGACACGAACGAAAACGGGTGTGTGATGGGGTTGTGCAGATTAGCGGAACGAAAACGGGTTTGTAAATTAGAATATCACAACACATGATTTAATACAATGACTTGGGTTACCTGGTTCAAACAAGTCAATCGCTGGTCTGCGGGAATCAGAAACCGGCGTCTTCTCTGACACTTCTGCGTTTCCCACGGTGGTCGATGACTGCAGAATCAACGATGACGCGACCTGCTTTGGAGCCAGCGACAGAACAACAACTCCTCGGCAACGTAGCGGCGGTGATTTTAGGTTGGCTCTAAGTTTGATTATGCTCGTATACGTTTGTCTTGAAAGGCTAATATTGTGATTCGAAACATACATTTGGAAAGGATTACAAGAGGTTGTGATTGAATAGGAAAAAGGAAAGTCGCTTCATGATTGATCGGAGGTTGAGGAAGGATCGGATGGTGATAGCTGTGCAACTTAATTCCTTATCAAATCATTCTTATTTAGTTATTATTTATTTCATTTAGTTTAGTTTTTTTTTTTTTTTTTTTTTGTCGGTTATACAAGTTCTACTACCAAAACACAATTTAAAAAAAAAACTATATGATAGTTCATATTATAATAATTCATATTGTCATTTTATTTCCTCTCTTCGTAGGAGGAGATATACAACAATCTTAACTATTAATATTATTATCATTATTATTATTATTATTATTATTATTATTATTATTATTATTATTATTATTATTATTATTATTATACCTTAATTAAGTGTGGTTGAAAGTTGACCAACGTTCTAGGCATTGAATATCCGACATAGTAATATTCCATAATACTTGTGACATTTATTTCATTAGGGTTTTGAAAGTTTTGTATATTACATTTACGAAAACCAATGGTCTTTTTGGCTTGAGATGGTTACTCCCAAAGAATTGGGATTTAGTTGATATTGGGTGGGTTGTGTTTAATAATAGAATCAAAACTATTGTTTTTAAATTTTGAGAAATAGATATGAAAAAGGACAGAAAATTTTGCAATACAAAATATTTTATAGTCACAGGATGTTAAGCGTTAAATTTTGTTATATTGTTTATAAACATTAAAAAAATGATTTCTTCATATTATTATTACTATTCTTTTTATACGATCCTTCAAACCTTATAAAGGATCTATTTGGAAACGCTTTTAAATGATAGAATACACATTTACATATTTTATTTGGAAATTAAGCATCTAGATAAACTTTGTTATTATATAACAATTAAGAATCAATTAATTTAATTTTTCCGCTAATGTATGTAGTAATTATGGTTGTCTATTGCATAGACAGAGCATCTTTTATTTGAGCAAATAATTGATATAGATAAAATTTGAGACCATGTTTTGGTTTTGGACTGTTAGTATCTAATCTGACAATAATAAAAAAGAATGATAAAAATAAATAAATAAATAAAACAATAATGTATAGATTAACTACTAGTTTATATAATCATTTAGCTACTATTTCCAACTTTGTATTTTCATATATATTGGTGTCATCAAAGTTAATTATTTACAACATGTTATTATCAAAACAATTAGGATGTTTAACCGGGGGTTTTTTTTTTTTTTGAAATATTAACGTATGAATAACCTTTTGTAATTGGTATATCTAGGTAGTATTTAATTGGTTCTAGTCATGTTATAATTATTTTGTTAATATATTTTATTGTCTGCTACATATTTCAAGATATGACGTATAAAGGGTGAAAAATATATTTTGTGCTGAAACAACATATAAACAATGTTATATTTCATGAAAAAAATTGACCAAGTTTAGTTTCATTTAAAAATTTATTAAATTTTGAACTTCTGAATGTTAAATAATCAAATAATTTGGTTATAAAGCATATAGACTTAAATTTATGCCTTTGTGTTCAAATCTGTCGTTGGTTATCAATGAAAACACTCCTGAATATCTCAGTAGATCGCCTTTGGTATAGCTTCAGTACCATGCTAGTTGTTACTTACTGTATTGCCTTTGATATTTACTATTTATTTTAACTAATTTGTTTTCGTCAGAGAATTGTCATTAAATCCCCTTTTAGTATGTTTTCTTTTGCTATTATAATTAAAGGATATACGTAAATAAGTTTATATTTATAGATATTTGTATCTATATTCTTGGGATCTCTATATTAATTGGGTTCCTCCTTTACTTGATGATGATTATCACTTTTATATATGAATTATATATACAAATTATATATGTGCGTAATTTGACAATGATCTTTAGTACTAAAAAGAAAGACGTATTTCAAAATTAAAAATGATCATATGTTGGGAAGTTGAGAGGGATATTTTTTTTTGGTGTGTTTAAAAATAGAGTAATAAATAACGAAAGAAGCTTCAAGTTCTCACAATTTTTTATGAATAGCTTAAGTTGTTAATATAGATATTAAAATAGGTTTACATGTGTTATAATTGCTAATTTTGTTTTATTTATCCTAAATTTGTTAATAAATTAAAAATATCTATTTCTTACGCTTTTATCTCATCAATAGTTGTCAAAGGAACTAATTAACATTAAACATACTTATTAAAATAACTTACGATTGTGATTGCTTACACTATAAAAAGCATATATGTTTTCTCATAAATATTGGCAAAATAATATATTTTCTCATAAGTATTAAAAAATAATCTCACTTTTATGGTTTTACTATAATGTATTATATAGAGTAACATATTATAACGTCATGTATCATATAACTTGACATTATGTATAAATTATATGTCACAATCTATTATTCATTTATACATATGGTATTGAATAGAATAGAATAATTAAAGTTGTGTATAAGATCACACATTATAAACATGATTGAATAGTGATCAAGATTAATTTATAATATGACATTCGAAGTTTCAAACTCACTAAAGCTTATTGTAAATTTATTGATGCTTGTAAGATTTTGGACTGATAAATCTTAATTATTCGGTCGTATAATTGATTATGTGGTGAAAAGATTAGTGATACATGTGCATAAAACAAGTTCCATTGTCAAACCTCAAATATGCTCTTGAAGAAGCAAGATTGTTAAAGGATATGTAAGGTTTGAAATGACTACCATGAAAGTTTTGTGAGTCTAATCCATTCATGAAGTGAATGTGATGATATAATGACCAATGTAAAGGTCGCGATCATGTATATAATAACTAAGAAAATTATAATGATGTCACCATGATCATTGTTTGGTTATAATCCATTCCTTGAATTGAATGTGATGATATAATAATTGGTGTAAAGTTCGTAATCATGGTAATTGAGAAAATTGTTATGATGCTCATGTAATGATCAACCATTTAATAATAAGATGACTATACAATGATCGTTATAAAGGTCGTAAGAAATAAGATTGATAAATTTTATACGACTCATCTAGTTCTCAATTGATGGTAAGCAAAGAGAACATTATTTACAAGGAAAAATCGATTAAATTCTTTTCATTTGTCACACTTGAGACATATGCTCCTAAAGTAGCAATATCATTATAAGAGTCATGAAAAAATGAAATGATTTTATACTCATGTGACCGAGTAAATAATGAAAAACTATGAAGCTTGTTTTGGTTCTAATCCATTCCCAAAAGTGAATGTGATTATATATTAATCATTGTATAAGTAATGATGGACCTAATTGAGAAACTTGTAATGATGAGAATGACTATAAGAACTGTAATGATGGTCATTTTAATAATGAGATGGACCACAAAAAGTGGCAAACTAAGGAGTGATTGCATAACGAGATGGTTTTAACTTTGAAGTTATAGTATATTCTCTCGTATCATACGTTTTGTATTACATACGAGCAAGTAATACACATACGATCATAAACCAGGAGTTTATGGATCATAATTATTTAATTAGTTGGCATGACCGGATAGACCACACCGAGTCAATGATGATGTGAAACATATTGAAGAACTAGAAGATTCTTCAAGATAATAATTAGCATGTAATGTTTGCTCTCAAGGGAAATTATATATTTGCGAAATAAACGAGGGTGTGTATACCTGAATATTTTGGAAGTGATTAAAGGATATACATATCCTAACATGATACCATTTAGTGTTTTAAATCGATGCATCGTCTAAATGGTTATCAAATCCACAACCTGAAGTTTGTGTAATTGTGGCTTAGCTAATGTGATAGCAAGCATATTAATCCAGATTAGTATATTTATTTGATAATAGTGAATTTGATTCCCAAGTTATTAACGATAATTGGAATAAGTATTATTGTTGAGATGATCACTAAACGTCTACCATTGGTTACAAACCCAATGATCATGAGAGTCGCAAAGTTCATTTAGGTACATGTAATTTTATATATAGTACTATCAAATCATATCAAGCCAATAAGTCATAGTTCTCCCCATACAGTTGGTTTTTGGTTAATAACCAAATATGTCTCATCAACGATTTTGGTTGTGCGACATATATTGAAACTCATCCACCACACCACACAAAGATGTGACTTCTAAAAATTTGGGAATATGTTGGGTATAAATAATCGTCTATGATTAAATACTTAAAGCCATTAGTGAGAAATTCGTTTATGGCTTATTGGTTTTCACTTTAGTGAATGAATGTTCCCAACATTAGGGGGAGATAACAAGTAGTTGGAAAGTGAAAAGTGAAATGAATTATCATGTCAGACAAGTTCACTGACCTAAATAGAGTGACTAAGTAAGTCACATAATCAACTGCTTATGCTCCAGTTATCTTCGTGGCCCAATAGGACAACCACATATTTTTGTAATGTGTCTATTGCACGCCTATAGCGTGGTTGACTAGTTGATTCCAACAATAAAATTCCTCGAAAATTGGAGCAAGTAATTAAGATGGTCAAGTCAAGGTAATAGTAATAAGATCTCCTGAAGAGACAATAGACATGGTGGTTCAAGAAGAACCTCAGGTACCTGAAAATAAAGAGATTTCGATAAGTTGTATCATGTCTAAGATATGTATGGAATCGAAATAAAAATCGACGTCGTTATACTTTTATATATAATGTAGCGCTTAAAATGATTAAATGATGAGGATCAAGATTTAAGATCTGCCTATGAATGAATGATTGGCCAAAATAGAAAGACGCAAATAAGGCAGAGTTTAGTTCTCTAGTGAAATGGAAAGTTTCTGGACCAACAGTCCATACAACTAAAGTTGTAAAATATGCTGCATACAAAAGTGTCTTCTATGCGAATCATGTGAAAATCAAATTAAGTGATATAAGTCAAAATTTGTGGCACAAGAGTTTTCACAAAGACCTATGATTGATTATGAGAAAACGTATTCTCTAGTGGTGGATGCATTAACTTTCCAATATCCTATTAGTCTGGTAATATATAAAAGAGAATTGACATGCGTCTTATGAAAGTTATGTATCACTTGATACTAAGTCATATAAAATAAGTTCTCGAGAATATTATGATTATTATATAAAAGAGAATTGACATGCGTCTAAAAGAGTATAAGCCATTTCTTTTAAAACCTGGTTTTTAAACTATAGCAGGTTGGACTTAGCAATAGTTCAACCGGGTTAAGTAGTTTACCCAATAGTTTCATAAAAATGTAACCTCAACTTAAAAGATAATAAAAAAGTACATAATTCTATAAATAAAAATAATCTAAAAGGTAATCCATAGTAAAAAAATAATCCAAATCCAAAAGTTAATTCATAGTAAAAAAAATAAACCAAAAGTACTCAATTTTCCAACAAAGTTTTTTTTTTAACTAGTATGATGCCCATGCGCGTTGCACTGCATGCATCAAAGATATGAACCGTTTATATCCAAAACTTAATACTTGATATATAATGTACACCTTACATAACAACTTCATACAAAATCTTATACAATAAAAGCTAATCTACTCGTTTGTTTTTAATTTCCACTACTTGATGCTACATGATACACCAAAGATTTTTCAAAACAATGAACTTTTTTTAAGAAAATGTAAGAACCCCAACCGGATTTTTGTGTACTAGCAAAACCACCATATCCTCGTGTTGTGCTAGCCTCTATTTTCAACCCCTGGTTCCATCCGGCTGCAGGCGCAAACTTGAGTCCCGGCTAAAGCCATATTCAAAGGAGGACGTTGCCGATGTTTCTTCTTTATGCCCATCGGTTAATACAACAAAAAGCCACCGATTGTCTTGGAATTGTGTGTACTTGGTGACCTACAACATGAAAAAATAATTATGTGTAAACATAAAATACAGGCTATAAAAATATAATAGGTAATAGGTTTACCTTGATGTAATCAACTCCAGCACCAGCCTCGGTATGTTTATCTAACATTACCATACGTTTCGGATGTACACATGGCACTAAAAATGTGAATCTGAAATACGTTGCTAACTGGGGAGACAATAACGCAATAAGGAATCGACTAACCAATAACGTGCCATACTGAAACGACACCATCCAACAATTCTGCAATAAGGTACAATAGCCTATTACACAAACGTATAAGTCAGAATTAAAGCAAGCCAACTATAGTTGGTACTTGATATTAGATAAGCATAAAAGCATATATAACTGTCGCTTAACTAAACGTCACTTGTTATAAAAGCTGATAATATGTCAACCATCATTGGTTATTAGTGACCATAAGCTTAAATTAAAATAGGTGTTGTTGCTTGTTCTAAGCCATCTTAACCGCCTAAAACAATGAACTTAATTATCACTGTAACAACCTCGCAAATTTCCATTCCTAAAAGGCACATTAAGAAACCCTAATTGAAACCCCAAGTAGTACGGTGCGACCCGAAATCTTTAAAAACAGAAGAAACCAGCAACAGGGCCCCCTAAAACTCTAGGGGGGATCCCCTAATTGATTTTATCCTCATAAAACGGATTTAGAACACGTAATCTCGAAGTTTGACAACTCACCCAGGCTATACCTGACACCAGGCTACCCTAGCCTAGACGGGTCACCGCCGCGACACGCGGGAGGAACCAAAATCCAGTATAAAACCCAAGGACTTGGCACTTGAACTGATTGATTGTTACGACGTTAAAAATCACTTCGTACGTTGATCTGTGCTCTGTTTCTTTCAAAAATACAACCCGAGTGTCGAAACTCTGCTACGATAACAGGGTAATAACTCGATCACTGCTACGATACAATGCCCGATCGATTAAAACCGGTCCGATGGATGTTTAAGTGCTGCCCACATTGGGCTATACTTTTTCATTCGTCGTGAGGGTTTCGATCTCATGAATATCGTAAATGTTGAATTAAGTTACTAATCTAGTTTCGTTTGCATTGTATATTTTACTAGGTTTACCAGCATAACCAGTAGGCAACCTGGGATCGTTTAAATTTGCAATGTGAGTCATTCTGTTTTTATCAAAGTTGCTTTGAAAAACCCTAAATTTTTTCCCGTTATACTTACAGTGATTAAGTATTTGTTATCTTAAATTACTGAAAGTACGTGGGGTTTTGTATACATAACTTATCTAGCGTCACTTTTAGGTGAACGGACCTAAATAGTGATATGACCACAGTCACATATCCGATCAAGTGACAACTGGGTCAGATAATTATAAGATAGAAACAATTATAATCGCTCTTAATACTGTATATTATAACAATGTGTCTTTTGTATAAATTGAGTGCACTCGCCAGTATTTTTCGCTAATCAAATCTTTTTAAAACATATTTCAGGGGATTTACTATGAAGAAAAGGAAAGTGTCGCGTAGCACTTCAGCTTAAATAAAGTGGCTCAGTAAATAGAAATAAACATGTTTTCTGTAATCAGGGGATTTCCCAGTGAAATTCCTTTCTTGTAAAATACGGGGTTTGTCCCGAAACTTATAATAAAATAATTTGGTGTTTCCTTTTTGAACGGTCCTGTTAAAATTTCCGCTGCCAATATAAATACCAATATCACGGGTTTCTGTCCCGCGGCTTCCGAACCGGGCAAAACGGGTCGGGGGCCGTGACAATCACCACCAAATATTAGTTGAGCCGTCTCTAATTCCCCATAACACAACCGACCAAAAGGAACAAATAGCAAATCAGTTCCTGAGTCACCAGATAGTGGATGTTAATTGTCGTGAGTATACTTCGAAATTCTTCGAATATGCAAGAATAGTACCGACTCTGGCCTTGCCAGAACCTGTACTCATTTCTCGCTACATTTGGGGATTGATTAGTGAAATCCGTGACCTAGTCAAGGCTACGAGACCTCGGTCGATAGACGATGCAGTCGAACTGGCCAACACCTTGACTGGCGGATTGGTTCGTACGAGAGAGGAGAATATGAAGAAGGAATTGGCTCAGAAAATTACCCAAGGTTTCCGTTTGGGTAATAGTAATAACTCCAAGAAAAAGGGACCCGGGCAGTCTTCCACCCCACCATTTTGCAGTAATTGTAAAAGAAAGCATTTTGGAAGATGTAAAGGATACTGCAATGTCTGCAAAATACCAGGTCATCGAGAGGAGGACTGCAGGAAGAAATCCACAGTCTGCTACAATTACGGAGAAGCAGGGCATTTCAAGTCAAATTGCCCTAAATTGGTCAAGACAGCTGACAACAAAAAAAAGCGACCCTTGGACTAATAAAAAAATGCAAGAGCTTTTCAGCTGACAACCCAAGAGGCAGATCTGATTCCTGACGTGATAGTTGGTACGTTCCTTGTCCATGACGTTTATGCAAAAGTATTATTTGACTCTGGTGCAAACCAAAGTTTTATAAATACTTCATTCTGTCGAGCTCTTAAGCAACCCTTAACCAAACTTAGTCAAGTTTATACGGTAGAAACGGCAGACGGAAACCCTATCAGTATAGATAAGGTACTTCAAGAAGGAAAGATAGAATTATCAGGGCATAAGTTCTCGGCAAACCTTCTACCTATGAATTTAGCAGGATTCGATGTTGTGTTAGGAATGGATTGGTTAGTAGCCAACCATGCTCGGATCCTATGTGATCAAAATTCCATAGAAATTCGTGCGCCAACCGGAGAAGTAATTTTGGTTACAGGAGATAAGCCCCGCAAACCAATGAAGTTCATTTCGGTAATGAAAGTCGCTAGTTACGAGCGAAAGCAAGGCATGGTGTATATGATCTCAATAATCATTAACACTAAAAGCAAAACACTTCAGGAAATTCTAGTAGTATCAGAATACCCCGACGTATTCCCGGAAGATCTACCTGGATTACCACCAGATAGGGAAGTAGAGTTTAGAATTCATCTAATACCTGGAACTGCTCCAATAGCTAAGGCACTTTATCGCTTAGCGCCAGCAGAAATGTTAGAACTGAAAAAGCAGTTAGATGAATTGTTAGGGAAAGGATTCATACAACCCAGTTCATCCCCTTGGGTGCACCGGTGTTGTTTGTGAAAAACAAAGATGGGTCAATGCGCATGTGTATCCATTATAGAGAATTAAATAAGATTACTATTAATAATCGATACCCATTACCTAAGATTGATGATCTTTTTTATCAACTTCGGGGAGCTAGGTACTTCTCTAAGATAGATTTGCGCTCTGGATACCATCAACTGAAAGTACAGGAGAAGACATTCCTAAAACTGCTTTCAGGACTAGGTACGGTCACTACGAGTTTACAGTCATGCCATTTGGGTTAACGAATGCTCCTGCAACATTTATGGATATGATGAATAGAATCTGTAAGTCGTACTTGGATAAATTTATAATTGTCTTCATTGACGATATACTTATTTATTCCAAAAGCCAGGACAAACACTGTGAACACCTACATGCACTCTTAACCCTGTTAAGAAAAGAAAAGTTTTACGCCAATTTTTCTAAGTGTGAATTTTGGTTACAAGAGGTGCAATTTCTAGGAAACATGGTTAATCACAAAGGCATTCGTGTAGATCGTTCTGTCACGGCCCCCGACCCGGTTTGACCCGTTTCAGAGGCCGTGGGACAGGAATCCCGTGGTATTTAATTTAGGCGACAGCGGAAGTCTTTTTAAAACAGGATCTTTCAATAATTTAAACTGCTCGTTTCATAACTTAGGGATAAATTCCCGAAATTTACAGTAATGTGATTTCTCAGGAAAATCTTTATTTTCAAAACATGTTCATTTATTTATTTACATTGAGCCACTTTTCTAAGCTGGGAGTGCTCCACGACACTTTTCTTTGCTCATACCAGATCACCTGAAACATGTTTGAAAAAGGTTTTGTCAGCGGGGAAATACTGAGTGAATCATTCATTTTACTGAAAACGACACTTTTGTTATAATTTACAGTATTAAGGGGAATTACAATGTTTCTGATTTCAAACCAACTACCCATAGTATTTGTCACTCGACTACCCATTGGCTATCTCGTTGTCCAAATGGTGTCTGTGATTGTGGTCAGATCACCCCTTGGCTAACTCGTTGTCCAAGTGTGACGGGAAATAAGTAATGTATACAAAACCCCACATACCGGCTGTAACTTGGTGATTACATAGACTTAATCACTGTAACTATAACTTTGAAAATAATTTGGAGTTTTGTAAAACAGTTGATAAAAAGAGAATGACTCACATTGCAGATTTACGAGCAGAGTATAAGCTTTACTGATTAGCCTTTTAACCTAATTTAAATAACAATGCACACACAAACGGGATTAGTAACTAATTCAGCAGTTACGTCAATTCACGAGATTAAACCCTCACAACTATTATCAAGTGCAATACTTAATAATTCAATGGATTCACAACGAATGACAGAGCATAGTCCGAATTTGAACAGCACTCAAACATTCAAGTTGAAATCACAATGAATAACAAAGTACAAGCTCAATTTGAGCAGCACTCGGATAATCATTGGATAGTTATAATCGATCGGACGTTGAATCGTAATAGCGATCGAGTTATTACCCTGATTGCGGCAGCACCTCGTGATCGTGTGTGTGTTTATTGTACTGTAACTATGATAATTCGACGTACACAGAAGGTATAAACGTCGTTTCAACTCCTCTGTGCAAGTCCCAAGGTCGGCTATTTATAGTAATTTTTGGGTCTCCCTTACGGACCGTATGCCTGACCCCTTACGGTCCGTAAGCTAAGCAGTCTAATTCATAGGTTGCCTAGACTCGGGACTAGCCTTGGTGATTCAAAAATCCAGCCAATCAGATCTTTGCAACGTTTTATTTAGATAACTATTCAACTAGGGTTTGCCCCCCTCAAGTTTTAGGGGCCCTGATCCTGATTCTGATTATTCTGAAAATTTTAGGGCTAATGCATAATTACTTGGGTGTCTCAATTAGGGTTTTCTTATTGACTAATTATTGTCCTAATTATTGATTTTAGTGGCAGTTGTTACAATCGTTCCAAGATAGAAGCTATCACAAGTTGGAAAGTCCCGAAGTCAGCTATAGAAGTCCAAAGTTTTCTAGGATTAGTTGGATACTATAGGAGTTTTATCCAAGACTTTTCTAAAATAGTTGTTCCATTAACTAAGTTAACCTGTAAAACTGTTAAGTTTGAATGGGGAGCTAAGCAGGAAGAAGCCTTTAGAATTCTAAAGCAAACATTGATAAATGCCCCAATTCTTGCCTTACCAGAAGGAACAGAAGATTTCGAAGTCTACTGCGATGCTTCTAAGATAGGATTAGGATGTGTGTTAATGCAACGTAAGAAAGTGATCGGTTATGCATCAAGGTAATTGAAAAAGCACGAGGAAAATTACACAACTCATGACTTAGAATTAGGAGCAATAATTTTTGCCCTTAAGATTTAGAGACATTATCTGTATGGTAGTAAGTTTACTGTCTTTACAGATCATAAGAGCTTAAGATATATTTTTGGACAAAAAGAATTGAACATGAAGCAAAGAAGATGGATGGAAATCTTAAGTGACTACGAGTGTGAGATTCAATATCACGAAGGAAAAGCAAACGTAGTAGCCGATGCTCTAAGTCGTAAGTACCATGAGAAACAAAGATGGTTGTGGCACCGGAGGAAAATCCACAATCCGCATGTTGCGACCTCTTATCAAATTTCGGGACGAAATTTCTTTCAAGTTGGGGATGATGTGACAACCCGAATTTGCTAGGTCAATAACGTTTAATCTTGTGACTGTAATCCCTCGTTATTCCTCTTTCACTTTTGCTACGATTAATTAGTTAACGTAAACGCGTCGGGTTATACTCGAGTGCGTTATTGGGCCACTCTTGTGATTGGACCGTCCTTGGTATTTCATGTATTTGGGTAAAATATTCTTGGGTCGTCCATGTCATGAATATATTTAACATACACACATTACAATTGGGCCGGTCATCACATTAGTTATATGTTGAGCCCACGCATCAAGTTACCAGCCCTAATATATCAATATATCTCTATTTACTTAATATAGTGATCCGCAGCCCAGTTTAAGTCCACAAGGAAGCTGATAAGTTCTTGGCACGTATATACCTTTAGAGTAAACATGTGGGTATACGTTCATATAGTCTGGAAGCAATAAACAAACCCTAAACACTCTTATTCGCTTCTGGGAATCATCGGCGGATTATCTTGTGCGTTGTCTTTTGTATCTAGCAAACACTAATATCCGGTTAGTATGATTACGATGGTTCTTGCAATGTTTTTCTGTCGTATTACATGTGTATATGTGGATTATTGGTGTTGCAAATCATTTGAGTAGCAGTTTATTGTATAGGAGATCGATATATGTTACATGTTGATCACGAATAATTGGCGTCCGTTATGTATTTGATGATGGCGATACATGTGAGTTTTAAATCCGTAGGGTTTTGATCATGTGCTTGAATATTAGGGTTGCATAGTAAATTTTAGTCTTCTTGATGATAGTTGTGCTTGCAGTCATAACATGTTAAATCGCTGAGATGATGTTGAAATTAATATATGTATACATAATATGCTGATAGTTGTTAATTGTTATTCCCTTGGCTGATTATGTGACAAGATGAGTAATGGGATGATTCTTTGATGTTACCAGTGAATGGTTAATGAAGCAATTTAATCATATGGTATTACATGATCGATGCAATTTCTGATCTTATGCTAAAGGATAGTAATATGTTAAATGGTAATACTGTTCGATGCCAATATAGGAAATAATTGGAACCAAAAGATTGAGACTATTATAATGGAATAATGATTAGGAATAAAACAGTATGTTAATGGGTTGTGATTGTTGCTGAAACAGATTAATAAATTGTGGGCCAAATATTAGGGAGTAGATTGTAAACTGGGTAGGAGTTTGGGCTGGATTACACATTAAATCGCGGACTGGGTACAGGGACTGCACTTTCTCGGCTGGTTATATCTTCTTTATTGTGGACTTGTGTTGACTAAGCATGTGCTACATGATTGGTGTGTATGGATGACAGTTTATAGTTGGGATAAGGTTATAGTGGGGTACATCTTGTGAATACAAACTGATAACAAAAGGGCCATGTGGTTAATAAACAATTTGGAGTCTTTCGTATACGGAAAAATTGTCACTAATCACATTGTTATACAAGCCTTGATATAGTTACATGAATACTTGAATTTGGAATTTTAATCCTGTTAATTTTGATGAAAACCGGACCATGGGGTAGGGTGTAGGTTTGTTGGATTTAAGGAAACAAAAGTGCAAAACAGTTAACACTTATGCAACCGAATTCAGCCAATTAGTGAAGAATATTGTGTTGACTAATGAAAATAATTCAATGGATTAATTGCACACCACATGGGCCTCACATACACACGGATTTGGACCACACAGATTATTGCATAAATATTGGGTTGTAAGGGTGTTTGGGCCTATTAGTTGAGTTGGCTGGTACAACATAACGGTTGCACAAAGGACGGGATTCGCACATTCTTTTTGGGCTGATCACATTTTGGCACACACACTACAAAGCTGGGCTTATAAGCCCTTCCATTTAAGAGTTGAATTGCACATTTGTAAACTGCATTGCACAATCTTAGGTGAATTATTGACTTGACTGGATTGCATACTCTTATGATTGATGAGCAAACTGTTATGTGTCTTGCGAAACATGAACATGTGGTGTGAGCTATGCATATGACTCGGATGCTTAATACATGATGTTAGGGATTATTGTGCTACATGATTTCTTATTACGACATGCATAGGGATGTGTGAAGTACTTGCACGCTACTTGCGTAATGTGTGTAAAGACTATGTGATTATGTGAATACGAAACTGATTTGTTATTGGTAACCACAATAGGGTTTGGTTGACCAACTGGGGACGGGTAACACAACATACCGAGCAATCTAAGGTGAGTTCACTACATTCGAGCATGCGTCCCAGTGGTTGGGGACAGTCAGTGGGTATCCCGTGGAGGGATAAGTCTTGTGGGTAAAAACGGGTATATTGGTTAATATTCTCACCTATCATTCTTGTAAGTCCCTTATGTTGTTACCTGGAGGGTAACGGGTATTAGTTGGTAGCGCTACTTAGGTTTGGCACCCTCACACCGCTCCTAGAGAGGACGGATGTGAACTAATGACCCAGTCGGGCCCAGTACTGGATAGGAGTACGTGGGAAAGGGCAGTCATGTACTTCAGGAGCCGTCTTGTTCGGAATTGAGATATTAACAATATTACTTGCATTTGTCAGTGAACTGTTTTACATACAACTGGTAACAAACGTTTTCTTAAACTGTGAACTCGCCAGCTTTGTCTGATACACTTGTTACATGCTCGCAGGTCGTTAGGTATCTTGGAACAGGAACTTGCTGGCTGGAGGGCATGAGTGGTCATGGTTCACACCGATTGGTTTTATTTATTGAACATTGGTTCTTACATTTGTTTGGAAAATGTTTATATTGTGATATGTTAACGCTTCCGCTGAATTTGCTGGTTTCGAATAACTTATGTTTGGATTTTAATATAAAATGATGAAACTTTATTTTTAAACTTATGGATTCAATGTAATTGGTGGCTCGTTGCTAGTGGGTCACACGCCTAACAGGGACACTCCCTAGGTGGTATTTTGAGGGTGTGACAGTTTGGTATCAGAGCTGCTGGTTATAGTGAACTTGGTTTTAAAACGTTTTTATAGAACCAGACTATAACCGAACAACTACGAAAATCGACCATGACACTCAGCTCCAGATTGCAAGGTTCGTTTCTCATTTACTATTGCATAGTATATCTAGTGTGCACTTATGTATAACATTACACGTGAATGCACACTTGGCACAACATTATGAGCCCTTATGTTACCAACCCTTGTTATGTGATCCGTTAGTGTGACACTACCCATTGCTTATTGTGATTCTTAACCCTGTAATACCTTTGTTTGCAGTTTGGATGAGGGGAAACTTTTTGCGCGAGTTAAGAGGCACTGAGATAAGCATGCAAATTGCCTTATTATTATGGGTGCACACATAATAATAATGTGGGGTGCATGCGAGTCCCAGTGAGGCTTAACGAATGTGAGAGGGGTCCCGCTCTGTTATTTGATCAGTGTGAAACGTAACAAATTTATAGGAATCATAACAGTGATTGTTACCTACTCGAATGTGACCTTTTCACCTCATTCTGAATCCTTTCGAATCTTGATGCTATCGAGTATTATCTGAACACCCCTCTGAACGCCTAGCGAACCGTGCAGAATGTTAGGTGCTGGTACAAACGTCCCTGAATTGGATGTTGCAACGTCAATGACTAACCTTTCTCACTTCTCATCGTATGGTGGAACTCAAAGATTTGGCGCATTAGATCCAGAAGTGCGATCACTTCTGCAACACTCTCGCAGCAAGCCGTGTAGTATATAACCAACTTGGAAGAACGATGGACAAGAGGGTAAATGTAGTATTTTACCGACTTCAGCATTTGAACGAATCTAGTTACTGCCAACGAATATCAGCGAATTGACTCCAAACGAATCCTTAACCCTAGTCAACAACTTATGGGAGCCGACTTCTACGAATTAATCGGGACATAAACAATGACAATTGACCATAATGTGGAATGTGTAACTGGCAGTGCAATGAGTAGCGCCATGGAACATGGCACGGAATGTGAAGAGATGGACATTGTTGGTGAAAGATCGTAGGACCCCATTTCGAGCAACAGCACTAGAAGCAACAGTCACGATGACAGCAAGGTGCTTGCAAATCATGACTTTCGGTATGGAAACGATGGTGGCTTCAACAGGGAATGGTCGATGTTAAGGCAAGACTCCAACAACCCAGGGAGCAATGGTCGATGTACACATATATATATACACATACACATACATATACGTGTCTATGTATATCTTAACACACTTATTAAAATACAAGGTTAAAAATAGTATATGTGTATATGTACAAATACGCGACACATGCATTGATTGGAAAAGTATATATAAGTATATATATGTAAACATATACAAGGAAGTTAAACAAGTCAAATCTGACAACAAACGGGTTACGGGGAATAAACAATAATAACGTTAAAATTATTATTTTTAACAAAGTATCAAACTCGGCGAAATATATTTATATTAAAGGATAAGTATATTTTAAACTATCGATTTTGTGAAACGATACCTCACAAAATAAGAATATATATTTTCAGACATAAAAATATAATATTACTAAATCAGATCGATCGTGTGTGGACCCAGATATACACGAGGACTAAGCCCTAGTATACGATACAAACAAGGGTATATTAATATGTATATAGTATACATGTATAAATATTTGGATAATCACCCTCCAACGTGTCTAAACAAATAAGGGTTTTCGAACAAAAAAACAATATTTAAGTCTTAACAAGAATTGGTGAACAGTATTTCATGAACGATGTTATTTTGGGGGTTTGTCTTATATAAATATTCGGATAAACTCTAACCCTTGTGACTTCACAAAGTGGGACTATAATAAGTTTATTATAATTTCTAATTTGTGTGACCATCGTTCATACAAATTGGTGAATAATATAAATATTCGGATAATCACCCACCAACATGTCTTAACATGTATTTTAGGGAAATGAACACTGTCGCATGGTTGTGAACTCAAGATCTAGGATTGCATGAACGATGTCATTTTGGGGGTTTGTCTTATATCTCTCTCCTTCGTGTGATGAAATATAGACCAAAGCCATGTTTATTTTTACTATCATTATGTTTACATATATTTTGTGAAACTTGAAGCATTTGGTTTATGTATGCAAACAAATATAATACGGTTTTGTAAACTCTTTCAAGTGATATACATTTGGGATTGTTGTTTATTTTTAAAATCATGTAGACGTTTACCATCGAATGCCATGGAAACCTTCTGTGGTCGCACCTCGCGCTTCCACCTCGAACTTGTGACAGATTAAAGGTTTTAACTTAACGAATCATATACACGCCTCACATACATATCATTGGCTCGGTATTAGGACAACAAAGTCCTATTGAAACAACCAAAGAAACAAAGATCTAAACCAAACAAGTCCACCAAAACATCATACAGACGGCTACAATGCTCAAACACAAATCATTGCACCTGCATTCCTAGAAAAGAGTCTAATTCAACAAATGCTCATCCACATAAAACACGAAAACCCAATTACTTTATTGAAGGTTCTAAGTTAACAAATCATATACAGGGCTCAACTCATTGCATAACAAATTATGTCACACCCCAACTGATGGCGAAAATATCGGGATGAGACGAAATAGATTGCAAGAGACTTCATAACATTATGTGACAATATAGTTTAAATTCAAATTTCATAAATTGCTAAAATGTCATACAAGAATCAAATACGAACAACATTGTTTCAAACATATAATACAAAGTAGATTAATCTAAGTGTATTTCTAAGTCCACTTAAGTCTTTTTTCTTCACTTAACATCATCTTGTCTATCGAACCTGCAACATGTATTAAAATATGATCAACAAAAAGTTGGCGGGTATACAAGTTTGATACATAGCATAAAAATAGTTTTAAAATAGTCTAACGGCTCGTATCCAACATGAATCACAATATGCAAGTTACTAGTATGCTGAAACGGTGTCAAGTATATGTTCAAACCCAAGAATCCAATGCGTTAAAAAATAGCCTATCCCAAAGAATAATAGGAGGTAACATGTTTAACTTAACAATACCCCGAGACTAGTGGGCGGTGCATTACTCCTATAGCGCTATAATTGTTAAGGTAGGCTTGTACGAAGTTAATGAGCATATAGACACGAAAAGTTTACATAACATACGAGATTCGCAAGCATCATATAGTATCATGTTTAACATGGATAGAAAGTGATTCAAATAGTTTCAAATGTTCGTGTGTTTGTATAGAATACATGTTGCACCCAAAGGTGTTAAATGTAAAAATGGGTTCAAGTATACTCACTAAATCGCATATGCTTTCCGATTTATCCAATGTGACGAGGTTGTTGAGACTAGAAAGTTGAATGTGTTCGATTTGGAGTTTAAGAGGTGTTTACATATGGTTTAAGGATTTGGAGCTTAAGGTCATGAAAATAACTTATGAAAGTAATCGTCTTGTACACATAGCACATGTTCTTGACACTATTGAAACTCAAAAGAGTTTGTATGTTTTCATGGATTAAAGTCTATTAGAATCGTAACGTGTGTATGGTCATAGGCGATGTAACATATTCTTGACAAGTAACTATTAAGTTATCATCAAGTCTAGCTACTTAGATTTATATAGATTATATAGATAACATATGAATATTTTATAAAGATTACAAGTCCTATAGATCAAGCATGAGGTAGGAGATTAAAGTCTCCATTTAGGAACCTCTTAGTGTCATATAATTCATACATGAGGTAGGAAGAATCAAGTCTTCCATTTAGGTACCTCTATCGTTCACCACTACACTTGTTGTTACGAACAACAAGGAGGGTCATTAGGTACCTCTATCGTTCACCACTACACCTCTTGTTATGAACAACAAGAAGGGTCATGAACTTACAAGTAAATAGAGAAATAAGAACAACTAATCTATGGAAAACATCAAGAAGTGAGTGGATTCTTATGAAAGATAGCCCAAGCTAGTCTAATAATCACATGTATATCAAGCTTCAAGCTTGAACACTTCTTCTGGGTAAAACCCTTTCTAAAACAGAATGTTTGTGAGGTTTTAAGCTCTAATTTAACTTGTCTTAGCCTTGTTTTTAAGCCCAACTAACCATTCAATTGATTATGAGCATTAGGACATAGGTTTGAGATGAGAGAACTCAAGTTTAGATAAGTTTAACAAAGTTTAAGTGAAACAGAAAGTAACAGTCAACTTTGGAGCCTTTTTGGTGACATTCTAGAGCTTGGTTTTCCATGGAAAACCTGTGGAAATGTTCCTAAGGTTGTTCCAAGCAAGTGGGAAAAAGAATCAATGAAAAAGACCAAGAAATGAAGAAGTTATGCTTGTTTTAGCAACTTGTGTTGAATCTGTCTTGCAACTGATTTCCAGCCAAAATGAGAGTGAATTGAGAGTGATTTTGTGAGTTTGTAAAGTATATGAAGTGTGGGGGATGCTTGGTTTTTATAGGGAAGGATTAGGGTTGGGTTTAGTGTGCATTTAAGACAAGGAACGAAGTTTAAACTCAAACAAAACATCAAATCCCGCCCGAATTCATGAGCTGATTAAGTTTCTGCCAAACCAATGGGCTCACGGGCCGTGGGAGTACTGGGTCTAGTGGGTCGTGGCCCGTGACTCTCCTTCAGGTGACTCAAGTTTGATTTTTTTACAAGTTTACCCCCTAGACTTTCATTTATACATTTTTAAGTGTAGTTTAGGGTGTTTAAGGCACAATGGATCATACATAAGGGTGTGTAATGTAAATGAATCATAAACTAAGTAGAAAACATGTGTAAACATGCATAATTGTTATAAATAAGTGTCAAAATTGTATAAATTGAACATATAGATTACAAGTTTGCAAGTTTGACGTATTTAGCAAAAAGTATGAATAAAGTGTCGTATGAATGATATTTTTGAACGCATGAACTTATACGGAGTGTATATAACATAATGTAACGAAAACAGGAATTTCATTATGATTCAAGCCTCGGATTTTACATCGATTACCACGTAAGAACGATTACAAGAATACAAAGTTTCCAAAAATAAGATTACAAGCAAGGGTTTCCAAATATAGAAAGTATGAAAACGCAGGGCATTACAAATTCTGACCGAAACAACAAAAAAATAAATATTTAAACCAAATAGATTGACAAAAACATCACGCAGACGACTCATCAAAGGATCATCGCCTCCACATCTCGAAAATAAAAGATGAACATACAAAATAAACACACAAAATAAACACAAAAAGAAACGAAAAAGAGTTAGAAGCTCAAAAATTTAAAGATAACCCTATATTCAACGAACCCAAGGTTCGGAAAAATGACACAAAGAAACCAATGTTCAAACAAGGGATCAAGTAATACCTAGTAAAGATCAGAGACAAACAATACTCGATAGAAAGTCACCAGCAAGATTCTAGAGAGAGAAAGGGGACCATATGTGCAGTTTAGAGAAAAAATGGAGAAGTCGAATACAAAAGAAAAGAGGGAACCCCCCTAAATTTACGCATGGAAGTGTATATACACGTGCCCATCGCCACCCAAAAAACAAACACCAAAGCATATGGTACAATACCACATGGCACAAAATACCACCAATGCATAAAGTATAACTAAAGCCAGCCTAACAAGGTTGGTACTTGATATTGTATAAATAAAAGTTTACGATAGGTCTATAACACTAGAGTGTTAAATACATCAAGTTCACAATGGAATATGGAAGATTGGAAGTCTTGAGTAGCGTACGCACGAACTGGGAACACTAGGTTAATTGCTGGAAATATGGAAGGTCGGTTATTACCTTAATATCATATTTTAATAAACTATAAAGATCAAATTAGAAGATTTTGCAAATAGGTTCAACGGTTCGAGCCGGTAGAACCGGATTTACCGGCGATATAACATATATCATATTCTAGTTTTACTGGCTTTTTTTTGTATCGGGCCCGTGTCTGTTATCCGGTATTACCGGCCGGTATATACTAGTATTTAAAACATTGTTATAAGAAAGTAATAGTCCAAACAGAAGAACTCATTTCAAAAAAACTAGTCTAGTGGCCGGGTGAGAGCACTCATTTGGGCTAAAAAGCCCATATTTGTTACCCATACAACTAATGTGGAATAATTCTCATATCCTGCAATGGTTGCAGTTTGTAACAAAGCAGCCGCCAAGCATGTTAAACTAGGATTTAGGTACAATTGAGTCGAAAAGAAATCCAGTTTTTAGAATTTGCTAGAACTAAGAAAACTTATGTACGTAGGATTGTTTAAATAGGTTGTCACTCGTTTGTTAGTTGACTCAAATAGTTTTATTTTTTTTCCCTATAAACTAATTACAAATTTTGATATGGGTGTAATAAGCGGAAACATTACTAATTACACTACAACTATAGGGTTTTTTGTCAACGAACGTATTTAGAAATTTCTGGGTGAAAGTGGGTCACATCGCAATCACTCATTGATACTTTTTAAAAAAAACATGGCGTGGGTAATGAGTTATCCGGTTAACAAGGGTTATGTCAGAACGGTGCCAATATGTCGGGAACATATTACCAGGGGCATTACTATTATTATATATTCGATGAAAACAAGGGATAGGAGACTATATAGAATAATAATATATTATAAGTTTCCAAAAAAACGTACAAGTGTTATTTTTGTCCGATTCAAGCAATGGAACTTATAATTTCCGCCAAACGACTACTAGTACATGATCAAATAGTATTAAAAGATTAACATTATGTGCTATTAAGGGTTAGTAGATATCCAAAGGATGTCTAAATACTATTTCCCGAGTAATATCACCTAATTGAACGCCAAATGAATTGTTAAGCACAACTATTGATCATTTAGCATCAACATCATCGTCTAAACTACATCTAGTGAACTAATTAACCTTATTTAGTGCCCTAATATTAGATTTCCCTCCTAAACACATAATTAACACTATGGAATAAAATGTTTACAGAAACATTATCCATTGAAGATCTTGTTAGTCAACAAGATTTCAATAATCCAAACCACCCCTCCCCTCTCCTCACGGTTCAAAGGGGGCCCACCCAAGCCCCATAACTTTGATTTCTTGAAAGGATGTGAAGCATGGACTATGTTGACTAATTGGTCTTGAAGGTATGGTCATAGGATAAAAGAATGTTCATAAGACCTTTCCAAAAACCATACCACCATCTTACACTTCCAACACTTAACAAAAAAACTCATAATCTTTCTCTCCCTCTCACCCTACGGCTCTCTCTTTCCCTCCTCATCTCTCACTTTTCAACTTTACAACAACACTTTAAAGGGTTCTCTATAGGTTATACGATCATACAAGGTGTTACAAGCCTAGGGAAAGGTCTTGCAAGGAACTTGGAATTTTCTTTTCTTTTATACAAGGTTGTTCTTCCCTAAGCTAGTGCTAGTAGTAAGCTTCTTCATTTTTGTTTTTAAGCTTGATTTAGTATAGCAGTACAAGTATTCACCAAGGAAATTCTTGTTAAGACACTTGAAAGATTTAAAAGAAACAAATGTAAGTTAAGCGATGTTGGTGGATTATGATAATTTGAAGTGGGTTATGCTAGTATACGTAATAAAACTTATGATTTGGTGATTAAAAGTGGTTTAACATATTTGGAAAGTATAAATAGTATGGTTGAACTTGTTAGAAAGATGGATGATCAAGGAAAGTATTCTTGAAAAATTTTAGGGTTTCTATATAATTTTTAAGCTCATGGATCTTGTTGAAAAAGTATAAAAATAAAGATGATAATGATTAGTAGAAAAATGTTGATGATGATTAGTGAATGATGATGACGATTAGAGGATGATGACGATGATGGTTAAAGGGTGATGATGATTAAAGGGCAATGATGATAATATAGGGTTACCATGCTAAAGATTACAAAGTTGATAAGTATATGCTAAAACATGGTTAACTAGGGTTTAAAAGCATTAACAAGGATTATTTTTACTAATTACATATTAACATAACATAATGGTAAACTTGGGTTTTGAAGGCACAAACATGGATATAAGTACATTCAGTGTTATATATTTTTGTTTGGTAAAAATATAGAAATACATATATGCTAAGTATTAGATATATACTTAGTAAAAATGTGACAAATCTAGATATCGGACATATAACCTATTGGACGAATTGAGTTTGGAAAAGTACGAACAAGATTGGGATAGAAAAACGAGTTCCAAAAGCCTAACAGTATCCTTGGTATAAATACATTACCATGACAAAATCTGAGTTCCCAACAAAATGATGACAATGTCAGACATTTGGACAAATTACAAGTATATATACACATTGGATAGAAAGTATATATTAACAAACCGTTGCAAAAGTATATATAATTTTGTACAAACTATGAAAATACATATTTTCAATGTCGTATAGAAAATATATATTTTAGAACCAATAACAAAAATATATTATTTTTAGGTGATCGCAAGAATATATATTCCTAGAATATATTTTCCGGAAAAACCGACAAGATATTAAGTGTGAATTAATCAAGGGATATATATATTTATATATGTACGTACATATACGTGTCTATGTATATCTTAACACACTTAGTAAAATACGAGGTTATAAGTAGTATATGTGTATATGTATAAATACGCGACACATGCATTGATTGGAAAAGTATATATATGTATACATATACAAGGAAGTTAAACAAATCAAAAGTGATAACAAACGGGTTACGTTGAATAAACAAGAATAACGTTAAAATTATTATTTTTTTAAAAAAAGTATCGAACTCAGAGAAATATATTTATATTAAAGGATAAGTATATTTTAAACTATCGATTTAGTGAAATGATACCTCACAAAATAAGAATATATATTTTCAGACATAAAAAGATAATATTACTAAATCGGATCGATCGTGTGTGGACACAGATATACACAAGGACTAGGCCCTAGTATACGATACAAATAAAGGTATATATGTATATAATATACATGTTTAAATATTCGGATAATCAACCACCAACGTGTCTAAACAAACAAGGGTTTTCAAACGAAAAAACAATATTTAAGTCTTAACAAGAATTGGTGAAAGACTTGTACACGAAACAAAAAATGATTAGACCTAAGTGTCTTAACGAAGTAGGACACATGTAGGTCGGAGACGATTCATTGAATATGGAGCATTGCTAGCATTTGCACGGAATGCAAGTAGAGAGTTTCATGGCCCCTCTTTTAAATATTTTTGTTTTCAAAATTTAGGGGGAGATACATGTTACTCAAATGGCACGATAGTTAGGGAATGAAATCAACTAGATCATTATGTGTGCATAAGTGGTAGTTATTGAATATAATAGCCATTAATCATAGCACGCACCACAGGACAACTGGATAGATCTATGGAGTCTAGGCAAGCTCCACTCCTGGTCCGTGAGACCCTGTGGGAGTGTTTTGCGTCCTACTGGTCGCGCATCACTAGGATTTAGTGATTTGGTACAGCGGAATGAACATTATCAAGGTTTGGTTACTAGCTTACGTCGACAGATACGTTAATGTTGTCACAACCCCCGATCCTAATTCCCGGGAACGGGCGGCCGCGAGCAAGTGTCGGTGGTATCCGTATGTTTAATTATTTTGGCAGCGGAAAAATTTGATCAGGACCGTAGTTAGGAAATATTTTATCAGAGTAAAACCACCATATTTTATTTTTATAATCACATGGGTAAAACCCAAGATTCTTATTACAACATGTTTATAGGGATAACCCTTATTTTATTGAATTTAAAACATCGTCTTTTAGGTAACTTTTATAGCCACATTTTTCCAAGCCGTCAGTGCTCTCGAGTTGGCTCTATTCTAATTGGCTTTCACATTGTGTTACCTGAAACGCGTTTTAAAAACATTTTATCAGCAAGAAATACTGGTGAGTGAATCCCAGTTTAATCAAGAAATATGAATTCAATTTAAACAGTATTGAGGGCGATTACAATGTTTATATCTACCCAATTACTCATTCAGTAGTGTCAAGTCTGACTGAGGGTCATATTACACATTGGCTAACTCTTCGTCCAATGGTAACGTTACTCACATTTTGTATACAAAACCCCAACATACCGGCAGTAATTGTAGAATTACAAAGACTCAATCACTGCTAAATCGCATTGTAAAACGGTTAAGGTTTTGTAAAAACTGTTAATAAAAAGGAGATTACTCACATTGCTATTTTAGGTATTTCCTTTGTGGCTTCCTGGTTATAATCTAGTTGAATAAACAATGCACACGTGTTAGTATAATAACCCATTTTAACATTAGTAATACCCCTCCCCGAGACGGCATTCCAACGACTACGTCGGGCAGAACCACGACAGCCGCTACGGAACCCTAGATCAATCGGGCAGAGTATCTAATACGTATCCAGGGGTTATGATACTTACAACGAGGCAGAGCTTCGCTAATTAGGGGGTATAATACCCGAGTATAATAAGCCTACTACAGAAATTGTGATTGATAATTGAGAAATGAACGAACTGAATTGAAATCCGATGCGTTCCTTATATAGTTGCTGAAACTGGTTCCCACGCGGCCCGCGTAAAGAACAGGCAAGGCTTACGCGGCCCGCGTCAATACTGGGTCAACGCGTAGCTTGTCCTGGTCATGATCTAGCCTTGCCACGATGATGACACGTGTCATCACCGGGCTGCGCCACCAATTGGGACTCTCGCGGCCCGCATAAACTAACGGTGTGGCCTTACGCGGCCCGCATGAACTAAAGAATTCAGCGGAGTTAAGTTACACCCTCACACGGCCCGCGTTAAGTTGAGGTGAGGTCCTACGCGGCCCGCCTCAACTTATTATTTCTTGTTTTTTTTATTTATTTTTAATACTATATTGTATTTCGGGCTTGGTTTTCACGTATGGGGTGTATTTTAGGAAGTGTAGGGTGTCAGAAAAATATTCAGGAGGTTTGTTATATTTTGGGTACAACTCCTGGACTATTTAATAAAATATATAGTGTACTCACATTAAGTATAGTAACCCAATTCCACATTATCCCTACGCCACGAGACAGAACCCCAACGAATTTAGGCAGAGCCTTGACATACGTTATGGGGTCCTACGTCAGTCGGACAGGGCATCAGTGACCAGGGATTACAACACTTAAAACGGGGCAGGGTTTTATTATTATTATGGGGTGTAATATATATGTCACATATATATATTTTGAGATCGAGTGGGGAAGGAATACAGAAATAGGCAATTTGTATAGAATGCATACCATTCTATTTATACTTATCTTCTTAGCTTCAAGTTTAAGCAAAAGGTTGAGCTGTTGCCACGCATCACCTCCTCCATAAATTTCTTTTCTTTTTTCTGTTATCCATGTATAGGATTTTACAATTTTTTTTAAATTCTTATTTCAATTGTATTATTTTATATATGTTACTTCATACGTGGATGTTGATGATGATCTTATTATTATTATTATTATTATAATTAGTTTAACTGCTTAACTCTTTTGGTGTTTATAACTTTTAAAATATGACATTTTATAAAATAATAAACATGCCATTAGAACGAGAATAATTTTATCTACAATTTGAACCAAGTTTCATTAAAATAGAGTAGGTTCAAATATAATGTATTTTTATAATTTAGTTATCAAACGGTTCCTACGCTTGCCCAAAATATCTCATATTTCCATTGGTTAACTTTACCCATGATGCCTCCTTTTAATAACATAAGTATTTATATATTTTATATAAATAAAATTTTGGGAATGTTACATCCTCCCCACCTTGTTTTAAATCTCGTCCTCGAGATTCCCTGAAATATAGAAAAATACTTTTAGTTTGTTATGATCCTAGTTTATTCTGGTCTTTGCTTTAAACTTTGACCAGAACTATTCTCTATGTTGTGAGATTCTTATCTTCTCAAGATTTCTTAATGAAAGTAAATTATTAGCGTAAGTGTTTAGATGTGTTGTGTCTGCGTACAACTTTTTGTTACGGATTTCCTAATGCGTCAATAATTGCAAAGGAAATTCTGTTCCAACCTATAGAGTTCCTGTTGTTCATCTTGTCGCGCGAATTTCGAGACGGATGATCAAACGAAATAGTGTTTGAGATCGGAATTTAGAGACGTATACGAGAGATTCCTAATAAATAAATCTAAAATTATCATAGACATACTTGTTCATCATTTATTCCTAATTGTTAATCAATATGGTCTTTGGATTTCCTCATAGATATACATATCTATATATATACATTTTACATACAGTAATATATACACTATTCATAAGGTCAATATATTTAATAGATTCACATTTCCAAAAACAGGTCAGACATCAAGTCAGGGTATTATTTAGGGAATTGTATTATCATAACATATACCTCGTCTCACCCGGTCTCGCCGGAGAGGTACCCCCATCTTACCCGGACAAGCTGGAGAGTCTACTACACCATACCCAGTCTTGCCGGAGAGGTAGTTATCATGGTATTTCCCATAAATAGACTTTTCAAATAAGGATTTCAGAAGTATATCATTTATTATGGCTTGTATCAAGGAATAAGGAAATCAGTATTCTCATGTTGGATAATATTCTAGAACCGAGTAGTATCAATAAACAAGAAATAACAGTGGCCAGTTGTTATCGCTTATTTATCATACAGGCACTGTTCTAGTCATTATCCTCCTGGAATACTAATAACCATTACACTTTATCTATGCAAGTAATTGGCTTATCTCAAAGCTTTATACTAAGGCATTCTTCTTAGGTTCAAGTCTAAATACTATACTGGTTGTTACCAGTGAATATCAATATCCCAACTTTTCATTTACGCATAGATATTATTATGGTTATGGTTTTCTTTTGGTTGGAGAATGGAGTTTCAAATATATCATTGTTTCCATTGACACTATAGCTAATTTCGATGTAATGAGTATGCTTACAGCTAACTTTATTTATGCTTATATATTGTTAGATTCCATCGCAAGGAATATTTTATTGAGACAAAGGGCATTTTTACAACATAGTAATTTCATGGTTTATTCTTATAATAACTTCATGTTTTCATATGAACTACCAATGATATTTTCTCTTATGTTTATCTTACAGAAGATATTGGGTATATTATCAAGAAATTCTATTGGGTATATGCATATATATATGTATAAAATTTCAAATTTCTAGTTGATATTAAACTTACGAAATATATACACATATATAAAATAATAACTATACATCCGATGGCATTAATCATCAAGCTTATTTCCATGATTTTATTCTATTCTTTTATAAAAGTAGTATATTGAAATAAATTTCTGTCAAATAAAAAGTTTAGGGAAATAAATTACTCAAAATATGAACTTTCTGGACTTATGGGAATAAATTTATTTTTAACTAGTGGGTTGAATCATAAAGTATTAAAACTTAACTATCAATTTATTGTATATTATATTATTTATTCAAAGCAGTATTTATGGTAAGTAATACAGAGTTTTGACGTTTCTAAAATTGATTCTAACTATATTTGAGTAATATACATGTATTGAAATATGCATGTATATCCCATACAACAATAATAATTTATTTAAAGATATTACAATATAAAAATTGTAATATGATTTTTAATAAAGTTTTATAAAGAACAAACGTAGTAAACACACATTTGAGTCAACTATTCTTATGTGGGGCATCAATTTTTAATTCTAGTGTGAGAAAAATGAATGTTTAGGAACATTTTAACGTGTAAATAAATAAATAGATACTAAATTATTGATTTAAGTAGGATAAGAAAAGATGTTTTCATTGTTGCGAAAAAATCAATTATCTGATCTTTTACCATAAGTAAATGTGCAAGGATCAAAAATATATAGTATATTATTTTCGTATATAATATACTTATACTTATGAGAAAATAGGATCTGTATATATATATTCTAGTAAAAAGATCTAATAGCCTTGTTACATTTTAATAAACTTGCGACTAACTTATAACATAAGTGCATATACCATTCTATATACTATATTATACTTATTAAAATTTATTACACTATGATATTTTATTAAAATTTTAGATATAAAATATATCTTTTACTTACTGTACGATCTTATAGTAAAATATACTATTCATATATCATTGTAAAATGTTTTATCATTATACTAATAATATAAAATGTACGGATGAACTCAAATATTATGAGTTATAAGATTATAAGTGTAATATATAAATCAAAAATATATATTTGACTTACTGTACGAGTCAAATATTTGAAAAAAAAATTTATATTAGATTTTAGATATCAAATTAATTTTCCAACCGAAAACCGTGTAGGATAGATACCCATATGTACTAGTGGATTTTTATTTTTGGTCAAGTTTTAACACCTGTTTGAAAAATGAATATTTCCATCAAGTATTTTGTTAAAGATACTCCAAGGATATATTACAAAATAAATTTAAGTTTAAACTAATAAATTATTTTGAGAAAGAATATCCTAATAAAAATAATTAACTTATGGTTTTAGGCAAGCCAACAAACCATGTGTTAATAAAACCAAAATCAAAAACTTCGCAACTACTTAGGGTAAGTTTAACATCCAATTTATCAACTCCACTCATTGTATTATAGTGTATATATATTCATTTCAAATATAATAGTATTTTATTATTTAACTATTATATATATTAACCAACTGACTTGAATATATAACTTAGGATACAAAATCTTATAACAAGTATGGCTGGTAAATCTTATAATTAATTATTTTCGAGCATAAGACCTATCTTGGACATACCTTAAAGATTTGTAGAAATGTTTTTCAACATTTAGTTAGTCCTTTCTACATAGTCCAACCAACCTAAATCTCTTAAAAATTTAAATGATTTTATTGAATCATAACTACCCATCACATTGATTTAATCATCTATTTTATTACTAAGTATTTTAATAGAAACTTTTACAAGTAATCCCAACATCAATTATTTCATAAAATTATGAAAGTAGGAAGTATTATGGTCAACTAGTTATAAACAAGAAATGATAAAATAGAGTGAGAAATTGGTACACCCGGGTTTCAAAACTTGCTTTGGCTAAATCCACTAAAGCAATCCTTTAAAGATTTTATCACTTCTTTAAAATCTTTTCAGTTAATTTAATAGCTTCGGTTTTATTTATTGGAATATAAATTATTTTGAAACAATATTATTAAAACTACAAAGTTTTAAAGCTTTATACCATATATTTCAATATGTATTTTAAACCAAAGTAAATGATTGGTTCCAAAAAGAAAGTCATAAATATGACTGCTTTGTTAATAACCGACTTAGTTTGATATATATATTATAATATTATTGGGGTAGGTGGTATTAATTATCACAGACAAATTTCTAGTACAAATATTTGGGTATAATCATAAAATAGATTGATAAAAAAACGGCAAACATTGCGACTCATATATATATGTATTTATTACAAACTACAACTGGAATTCAAAATAAAATACGGATTAGGCATCCGTAACTTATTTTAGTCTATCTATGTTGTAGGAGTATTAGGCTCAACATGCTTTTTATGTAAGGTTTATTCCATCTCCTATCTCTACTAAGTTGTTATCTAATGGGCAAAGTTCCTTTAAAGTTTCTAGCTCATAGGCGGTATGGGTACTAGTACTGGTTTGGCCGTTCAATTATAAGTTAGCATTTACTGCTGTAGTGGCTAACATATGGCGATTTACCCATTGTCCATCTAATTCATCTTTCCCTAGTAAATTATTGCATGTTTCCTGAGTTTGTGCATTTATTTCCTTATTAATTTTCGCTCCCTTTGGTTGTGATTTCGTTATTTTCTCTCGACCTTTGCTAATAATCCAATTTCTTTTCTTAGTGGTAAATGGTTTCTTAGACTGTGCCTTACAAATAAATATTTCTTTCTCAGTATCTACTGAGTATCCTGAGGGATTTGGTTGAAATGATGTTCCCTTATCTTTTGGTGAACTATCTAATTGACGATAAATATCTGAAATTCTTTGTTTACCCATACTGTAGATTAACAAACAGTTAAATAATATAAAACACATAATCACATAAGTTATTTCCTAACACAGAATTAAAAATTAAGTGTCAGCAGAACACTTCTTTGGCTTGAACCAGTGGCTAGGCTCTGATACCACCTTCTGTCACAACCCCCGATCCTAATTCCCGGGAACGGGCGGCTGCGAGCCAGTGTCGGTGGTATCCGTATGTTTAATTATTTTGGCAGCGGAAATTTGATCAGGACCGTAGTTAGGAAATATTTTATCAGAGTAAAACCACCATATTTTATTTTTATAATCACATGGGTAAAACCTAAGATTCTTATTACAATATGTTTATAGGGATAACCCTTATTTTATTGAATTTAAAACATCGTCTTTTAGGTAACTTTTATAGCCACATTTTTCCAAGCCGTCAGTGCTCTCGAGCTGGCTCTATTCTAATTGGCTTTCACATTGTGTTACCTGAAACGCGTTTTAAAAACATTTTATCAGCAAGAAATACTGGTGAGTGAATCCCAGTTTAATCAAGAAATATGAATTCAATTTAAATAGTATTGAGGGCGATTACAATGTTTATATCTACCCAATTACTCATTCAGTAGTGTCAAGTCTGACTGAGGGTCATATTACACATTGGCTAACTCTTCGTCCAATGGTAACGTTACTCACATTTTGTATACAAAACCCCAACATACCGGCAGTAATTGTAGAATTACAAAGACTCAATCACTGCTAAATCGCATTGTAAAAAGGTTAAGGTTTTGTAAAAACTGTTAATAAAAAGGAGATTACTCACATTGCTATTTTAGGTATTTCCTTTGTGGCTTCCTGGTTATAATCTAGTTGAATAAACAATGCACACGTGTTAGTATAATAACCCATTTTAACATTAGTAATACCCTCACCGAGACGGCATTCCAACGACTACGTCGGGCAGAACCACGACAGCCGTTACGGAACCCTAGATCAATCGGGCAGAGTATCTAATACGTATCCAGGGGTTATGATACTTACAACGAGGCAGAGCTTCGCTAATTAGGGGGTATAATACCCGAGTATAATAAGCCTACTACAGAAATTGTGATTGATAATTGAGAAATGAACGAACTGAATTGAAATCCGATGCGTTCCTTATATAGTTGTTGAAACTGGTTCCCACGCGGCCCGCGTAAAGAACAGGCAAGGCTTACGCGGCCCGCGTCAATACTGGGTCAACGCGTAGCTTGTCCTGGTCATGATCTAGCCTTGCCACGATGATGACACGTGTCATCACCGGGCTGCGCCACCAATTGGGACTCTCGCGGCCCGCATAAACTAACGGTGTGGCCTTACGCGGCCCGCATGAACTAAAGAATTCAGCGGAGTTAAGTTACACCCTCACACGGCCCGCGTTAAGTTTGAGGTGAGGTCCTACGCGACCCGCCTCAACTTATTATTTCTTGTTTTTTTTTATTTATTTTTAATACTATATTGTATTTCAGGCTTGGTTTTCACGTACGGGGTGTATTTTAGGAAGTGTAGGGTGTCAGAAAAATATTCGGGAGGTTTGTTATATTTTGGGTACAACTCCTGGACTATTTAATAAAATATATAGTGTACTCACATTAAGTATAGTAACCCAATTCCACATTATCCCTACGTCACGAGACAGAACCCCAACGAATTTAGGCAGAGCCTTGACATACGTTATGGGGTCCTACGTCAGTCGGACAAGGCATCAGTGACCAGGGATTACAACACTTAAAACGGGGCAGGGTTTTATTATTATTATGGGGTGTAATATATATGTCACATATATATATTTTGAGATCGAGTGGGGAAGGAATACAGAAATAGGCAATTTGTATAGAATGCATACCATTCTATTTATACTTATCTTCTTAGCTTCAAGTTTAAGCAAAAGGTTGAGCTGTTGCCACGCATCACCTCCTCCATAAATTTCTTTTCTTTTTCTGTTATCCATGTATAGAAATTTACAATTTTTTTTAAATTCTTATTTCAATTGTATTATTTTATATATGTTACTTCATACGTGGATGTTGATGATGATCTTATTATTATTATTATTATTATTATTATTATTATTATAATTAGTTTAACTGCTTAACTCTTTTGGTGTTTATAACTTTTAAAATATGACATTTTATAAAATAATAAATATGCCATTAGAACTAGAATAATTTTATCTACAATTTGAACCAAGTTTCATTAAAATAGAGTAGGTTCAAATATAATGTATTTTTATAATTTAGTTATCAAACGGTTCCTACGCTTGCCCAAAATATCTCATATTTCCATTGGTTAACTTTACCCATGATGCCTCCTTTTAATAACATAAGTATTTATATATTTTATATAAATAAAATTTTGGGAATGTTACAAATGTCCTTGAAAAATGTTAATTGATTAACGAATTTCATTGACACTATGCATACCGGTTTATTCAAAAGTTTACCAAATGTTTTCTTTAATGATTCATTTGTGTCAAGAAAAAAAATCTCTGAACCACCGAAATTATGTTGACATTTTACTTAACATGTGTTTTAGGGAAATGAACAGTGTCGCATGGTTGTGAACTCAAGATCTAGGATTGCATGAACAATGTCATTTTGGGGGTTTGTCTTATATCTCTCGCCTTCGTGCGATGAAATATAATCCAAAGCCTAGTTTATTTTTACTATCATTATGTTTACATATATTTTGTGAAACTTGAAGCATTTGGTTTATGTATACACACAAAAATACTATGGTTTTGTAAACTCGTTTTCAAGTGATATACATTTGGGATTGTTGGTTTATTTTTAAAATCATGTAGACGTTTACCATCGAATGTTATGGAAACCTTCCGTGGTCGCACCTCGCGTTTCCACCTCGAGCAAGGTGTGACAGATTAAATGTTTTAACTTAATGAGTCATATATACACCTCAAATACATATCATTAGCTCGGTATTAGGACAACAAAGTCCTATTGAAACAACCAAAAACCAAAGATCTAAACCGAACATGTCCACCAAAACATCATACAAACGGCTAGAATGCTCAAAGACAAATCATTGCACCTGCATTCCCAGAAAAGAGTCTAATTCAACAAAGGCTCATCCACATAACAAACAAAAACCCGAATACTTGATTGAAGGTTCTAAGTTAACAAATCATATACAGGGCTCAACTACATATCATCACCTTTGCATTGCATAACAAATTCTAACTCAAACAACCAAAAAATAAATTACCTAAAACAAATAGATTGACAAAAATATCACGTAGACGACTCACCAAAGGATCATCGCCTCCACATCTAGAAAATAAAAGATGACCATATAAAATAAACGCAAAAAGAAATGAAAAAGAGTTAGGAGCTCAAAAATTTAAAGATAAACCTATATTCAACGAACCTAGGATTCGGAAAAAACGACACAAAGAAACCAACGTTCAAACAACGGATCAAGTAATACCTGATTAAGATCGGAGACAAACAACATCCGACATCCGATAGAAAGTCACCAGCAAGATTCCAGAGAGAGAAAGGAGACCATATGTGCGGTTAAGAGAAAAAAATGGAGAAGTCGAATACAAAAGAAAAGAGGGAACACCCCCCCCCCCTAAATTTACGCATGGAAGTGTATATACATGTGCGCATTCCCAAAAAAAAAAAAAAAAAAAACACCAAAGCATACGATACAATACCACACACTAATGCATAAAGTACAACTAAAGCCAGCCAACCAAGGTTGGTACTTGATATTGTATAAATAAAAGTATACGATAGGTTTATGACACTGGAGTGTTAAATACATCAAGTTCACAATGGAATATGGAAGATTGGAAGTCTTGAGTAGCGTACGCACGAACTGGGAACACTAGGTTAATTTCTGGAAATATGGAAGGTCGGTTATTACCTTAATATCATATTTTAATAAAATATAAAAATCAAATTTGAAGATTTTGCAAATAGGTTCAACGGTTCGAGCCGGTAGAACCGGATTTACCGGCGATATAACATATATCATATTCTAGTTTTACTAGCTTTTTTTTTAGTATTAGGCCCGTGTCTGTTATCCGGTATTACCGGCCGGTACATACTAGTATTTAAAACATTGTTATAAGAAAGTAATCGTCCAAACACAAGAACTCATTTCAAAAAAACTAGTTTGATGGTCGGGTGAGAGCACTCATTTGAGCTATAAAACTGATATTTGTTACCCATACAACCGATGTGGAATATTAATTCTCATATCCTACAATGGTTTCAGTTTGTAACAAAGCAGGCACCAAGCATGTTAAACTAGGATTTAGGTACAAAAATGTGCCTTGTTTCTTTTAGTCGAAAAGAATTCCAGTTTTTAAAATTTGCTAGATCGAAGGCAACTTATGTACGTAGGATTGTTTGAATAGGTTTTCACTCGTTTGTTAGCTGACTCAAAAATAGTTTTTTTTTTTTTTTTTTCTATAAAGTAATTACAAATTTTGATATGGGTGTAATAAGAAACATTAGACTATCCACACTCACAACCCAACCCAACCTAACTTTTAATAAAAAATTAATTTCTCTCTCTTCCACCTAACCAACCCAACCTATCCCAATATTTCACACCCATTAACAACCCAACCTAAACTATTTTTTACTAAATATATTATTATTATTTAGATTTTAAATTATTATATAAAATTTATTATAAGTAATAAAATGTTTATTTTTTTAAACTATATTATTTTAAATACTTAAATTAATAGATAAATCAAGTTACAATCGGAACACGAAATCTAATAATACAATTACAAACGATACGAACTACATAATTATTCATCAACGGAAAATAAGATATGGCAAATAAGATGATGTTGAATTTATATAAAAAAACCTTTTTTTGTAAAAAAATCAGTTTTTAATAAAATTTATATCTAAATGCTCACAAAAAAAAATCTGAACAAGATTGTATTTTTTGATTTTATTAAAAACACTTAAATATTATAAGTTATTGTAAATAATCTAATTTATTTAAAACTAATTGTTTGAAAGAGAAAAGGAAAAAAAATAACAAAAGCAACCAATTAACTAGAGACATTTGTCAAAAAGATGTGGAGGTTGGGTCACAACCTAAGGTTGTGGGATCGACTGGGATCGACCAGGTTGTGAAGAAATTAGGACTTTTTCTTTTTTTTTTTATTTATTAAAAGTGACAACCCAACCACATAGGTCACCAATGGGGAAGGTCTTACTAACACTACAACTATACGGTTTTGGGTTTTTGTCAACGAACGTATCTAGAAATTTCTGGGTTAAAGTGTTCCCATCCCAATCACTCGATACTTTTTCAGAAAAACATGTGGTGAGTAATGAGCTACCGATGTAAACTAGTGATGAAATATAAAGAGGTATTATTTTTTTTAACGGCAAACAACAGTTTTATTCATCACCTAAAAGTCGTAATTACAAAACTGGTTAGTAAGCTACTAATCCAACTACCTATTATAATATTATAAAGAGGTATTATTATCTACTAAATCAGCGACGACAACACCAATGTAATAGACCAGTTATTGACATAACTTTACCATCGATTAGCGGCATCCTTTTAGCCAGATTTTACTTACGCATAACCGCTAGCTACTTTGGCATTTACCGCTGGATATTCTATCAAGAATCCTTTGGTAATTACTTTTTTTGTTAACAAATAATATTACACTAGTATTAAGCCCCTGCGTTGCAGCGGTTGTAAAACTGTGTTAAGTAGTACCAATGCTATACCATTGTCAGCGACCACCAAAATCAGAAAAACTCATAAAAACAAATTAAATAAAAACGAAAAAATAACGTCGAGCGAAAAGCAGACTTAAAATCTTTGACTCACGAACGCTCGTTGCAGAGAAATTAAACCGAAACGTAAAACAAAGAAAAAAAAATAACTAAGTCAATCCAGGACCTGCACGCTGGTCGAACTTGTTAAACGGAGAAAAACAAATGTGTTGCGATAGGCCAATCAAACGGAAAAAATATACGAAAAAAATGTTGAACCCCACACGCACGTTGCGGTGCATTAACTCACAAAATTTAGAATGAAATGAAAAACTTGGGAAAGATGATAAGTATAGTGGACCAAAATTGAAAATAAAAAAGGGTTGGTATAAAATTGGAAAAGATGAAAAACTTTGGGTTAAAAGTAAAAAGACAAATGATCTAAATTACAAAATTGAATTTATTTGTTAATCTTAGATAAAGATGGGGATCGCTAAAATGAAAACCACCTCTAGTTGTAAAAACCATGAGAACCACTTTATAGCCCTTAGATCAACTAGATGGATGGATGTGATTAAAGTAGTTAATATTAATATTAAAAGCTTTTTGTCTTAATATTTCTTTAATATTATAATCCAAAAGGGTATTTAAGTAACATAACTCTATTTTGTCTTTTTATATATATTAATTTTAAATTACCCTTTTTGTCCTATTCATTAATTAATTTTTATTACTTTTATTTTTTAAACATAATTTCTTTATTAAAAACATTTTTAAATTCAGATTTTTTTTAAAAGATTTTTATACTTTTTACAATTTAAGTTTTACGTTAAACTTTTTACGTTTTTTTGACGCGCCGTTTTTAACGCCGTTTTTTAACGCGCCGTTCTTTTACGCGCCGTTTTTCAAGCGTAACGCGTCGTTTTAACGCTGTTTTTAACGCCGTTTTTTATGCGCCGTTTTTCACGCGCCGTTTTTTACGCGCCGTTTTTTTAAGGCGTCGTTTTTCTCAATCGGCGTTTTTTTAACACGCCGTTTCTAACGCGCCGTTTTTTAACGCGCCGTTTTTAACGCGCCGTTTTTTAACGCGCCGTTCTCAATCGTCGTTTTTAACGCGCCGTTTTTAACGCACCGATTTTTTAACGCGCCGTTTTTTAACGCCGTTTTTTAACGCGCCGTTTTTTAACGCCGTTTTTCACGCGCCGTTTTTTACGCTCCGTTTTTACGCGCCGTTTTTTTTAAGGCGTCGTTTTTCTCAATCGGCGTTTTTTTAACACGCCGTTTTTAACGCGCCGTTTTTCAACGCGCCGTTTTTTAACGCGCCGTTTTTAACGCGCCGTTTGTTTAACACGCCGTTTTTAACGCGCCGTTCTCAATCGGCGTTTTAACGCGCCGTTTTTAACGCACCGATTTTTTAACGCGCCGTTTTTTAACGCCGTTTTTTAAGGCGCCGTTTTTTAACGCCGGGTTATACGCGCCGTTTTTCACGCGCCGTTTTTACGCGCCGTTTTTTAAAGGCGTCGTTTTTCTCAATCGGCGTTTTTTTAACGCACCGTTTTTTAACGCCGTTTTTTACGCGCCGTTTTAACGCGCCGTTTTTTTAAGTCGCCGTTTTTCTCAATCGGCGTTTTTTTAACGCGCAGTTTTTTACACGTTTTTTACGCGCCGTTTTTCGAAGTTTTTTAACGCGCCGTTTTTTTCAAGCGTCGTTTTTTTAAACGCGCCGTTTTCCACGTTTTTTAACGCGCCAAATTTTTTACACGCTTTTTACACGCCGTTTTAACGCGTCGTTTTTCCGAAGTTTTTTAATGCGCGGTTTTTTTGAAGTTTTTTAACGCGCCGTTTTTCTGAAGTTTTTTAACGCGCCGTTTTTTTACGCGTTTTTACGCGCCGTTTTTTCAAGCGTCGTTTTTTTAAAACGCGTCGTTTCTCCACGTTTTTTAATGCGTCATTTTTTTACACGCCGTTTTAAACGCGCCGTTTTTTTCACTTTTTTTAACGTGCCCCTTTTTGTACACTTTTTACGTTTTGCGTTAAAAATTTAAACTTTTTACGTTTTACGTAAAAGTTTTTACGTTTTACGTTAAACTTTTTACGTTTTACGAAAAACTTTTTACGTTTTACGTTTTACGTAAAACTTTTTACGTTTTACGTAAAACTTTTTAAATTTTACGTTAAAAATTTAAACTTTTTACGTTTTACGTAAAAGTTTTTACGTTTTACGTTAAAATTTTCACGTTTTACGTTAAACTTTTTACGTTTTACGTTTTACGTAAAACTTTTTACGTTTTACGAAAAACTTACGAAAAAGTTTACGTAAAACTTACGAAAAAAATTTACGAAAAACTTACGAAAAAGTTTACGTAAAACTTACGAAAAACTTTTTACGTTTTACGTTTTACGTAAAACTTACGAAAAAATTTACGTAACACTTTTTACGCTTCACGTTTTTACGTTTTACGATAAAAAGTTTACGGTTTACGTTAACAAGTTTACGGTTTAATTTTTTTTTTACAAAAACGTTTTTACGCAAAACCGAACGCAACAGAAAATCGCCGTTTTTTTACGTTAAGTTTATTACGTTTTAACGCGCCATTTTTTTACGTTTTACATTAAAATTTTTACGTTTTAACGCGCCGTTTTTTTACGTTTTACGTCAAAAAAGTTTACGTTTTACGATAAAAAAGTTTACGTTTTACGTAAACTTTTTACGTTTTACGTTTCACATAAAACTTTTTACGTTTCACGTTAAACTTTTTACGTTTCACGTTAAACTTTTTACGTTTTACGTTCTACGTAAAACGTTTAACGTTCTACGTAAAAGCGAACGCACCCAGAAAATTGCTACTCGGTAGGTGTCTCAGATAGATTGCTATCATCATCGACGCCTCAAAAAAAATATAAAAAACCCAACAAACATCAAAAACAAAGGGTATCTCGAAAAAAAAATGGGGTTTGGCTCAGATTATCCGATAATCAAGAGACTGCAAAAGTGGGGTTGCAGGATCAAAAACCCTACCCTCCGCCGTCCTTGCCGCGCCATCGTCATCAAAATCTACGTTGTTTTTTTTCTTCTTTTTTTACATCATCGCCACCCTATCGATCGTATCAAAAGCCCACAGATTTAAATATCACAAATCAAAACCCACAGTTCAAAATCCCCAACCCTAAACTCAGAATCAAACCAAATATCCAGATTAAGATCAAAAAGCACCAACAACCATATCACCGGCAAACATCAATAAATCACCGGCAAACATCAAATAAATCACCGGCAAAACATCAAAATCACCGGCAAAAATCACCTGTTTTTTTTAATCATCGGCCGTAAAACATCAAAAATCATCGGCAAAAGACAGGGACACAAAGATCAAACATTCAAACAAACAGAGACACAAAAGATCAAACATTCAAACACATCAAACATTCAAACCTGTATCCAGATTCAAACATATTCAAAAATATTCAAAAGGAACAAAGAACATCATTCAAAACAGATTCAATACTTTATCCAGATTCAAACCTGTATTCAAGGAACCTGTATCCATATATTCAAACAACCCGCCCAAAACAGTGACACCCCTCCTCACCCCACCCCCACCCCTCCACCCATCATTCACCTCCGCCGCGCCGCCGACACACCGCTCCAAACACACAACCAAACAACCACCTCTGCTCTCCTCCCGCCTCTCTTCTCCGGCTCCAGCGACTTTTGAGCTCGACATGACAAACAGCCGGCGAGTTTAGTTAGAGAGAGAGAGATTTGGGGGTGAAGGAACAACACTCAATAAATGACCCCCCTGATTGTGCCAACATGACAAAAATCGAGCAAGTGGGGGGTGGCTGGTTGTGGATCCGGACGGGGGTGGCAAATCGGTGGAGGTTGTCGGTCGGTTGGTGGTGGATCCGACGAAGGAGTTTGGATTTTGGATTTTTTGGAGGTGAAGGAGATGAAGTTTCAGAATAGGTGAAGGAGTTTGGATTTTGGAGTTTTTGGAGGTGAAGAAGATGAACTTTTAGAAGAGGTGATTGAGGTTGGAGATGAACTTTCATTTTTGAGTTCCAGTGATTTAAATGAGATTTAAAGGAGATATTAGAGAGGAGAGAGGAAATTAATAATTCAGTGATTTAAATGAAGAGAGAGTGGATGGATTTGACAATTGGGGTAAATGACCAAATTATTCTTTTTGTTGGCATAATATGATTGGTGGATAGTGGTTCTTACGGTTCTTACAACTGGAGGTGGTTTTCATTTTAGCGGCTTCCAGATAAAGATAAGGATAAAAATAAATGATATATATATATATATATATATATTAGTTATTAATATTAATATTAAAATAAATTTATTAAATAACTATAAGTAAAATTTATGAGGTTGAAGGAGAGCATGCCATGTGTCATTATTTGGAGTCTTTTATTATAAGTTAGATTAGATGTATTTAAATTTTCTTAAAATAAAAATATATTAAATTTTGCAAATACAAAATTACAAAATCTACTTCAATTTATGTATAACACTATAACATATTAATAACAATGATGCACTATTAGCCAGCAGGCTAGGGAGAGTCCGCAATAGTGATTGCGTTGGGCTTGATTTCAAGTTTTCAACATATGTCTTGTACGTGAAGAAACTAACCAATCCAGTTCTATTATTTAACAATAGAAAAAGAGTAACACATATACAATAAATTTTTGCAGCATTATAAGTGTAAATTAAACATTTCCATTACATGTTCTAAACAATTATAGTTATTGAAAATTCAATATAATTCACAAATCACAATGTCAACTAATCTATCTATTTATCATTATCACATAAGCACAAGATTGACTGACTGAGTGACAACGTTACATTACAGTACATTATATTTAAGAACTTTAATATGACAAGCAGCTACTCTAGTACTTTGGAAAAAAAAAACTATATGGCCAATTGCGAATGCTAAGGCTTCCAATATGTCAGTTGAGTCGACACACGATTGATTGATCTCGAAACAAGAAAAAGACTCTTAATTAAGAAACACACATGCGTACTTATGTGTTTTTGAAGCCATTCAATGATATGCCAAATTTGTTTGGCGTAGATGGTTGTTGTTTAAAGGTGCAAGGAAAGGTCGAAAGATGATGGCATTGTCGATTTGTTTAATGAATAATGATGATGTTGCTGATTTGTTTGGTGGATCATGGATGAGGAGCCAAATTATGTTTGTTGAAATACTCTAAATATGTATATGTAGTTTTGTTTTGTACATATAATTTTTATGGGATTTAGTTATCCAAACAACTTATTCGATGAAGGGTGAAAGTAAAGTAACAAGCAGTCCCAATTCCTAAACTCCTTGTAGTAGGTATCATGATGCCAGAACTCAAAATTTCTGATTGTGATTTATGTTTGATGATGAAATTTTCACTTCAAGGAGTTCCTAAGTTTCACCAGATGGCTCTTTGACTTGTTGGTTCCTTCATATGTGAGTTGCTATTACATTTGTCATTGAGAGCACATTCTCTATTTTACATGGCAAAACACTCTCTATTACATTTTCATTGTGCTATTATAATTAAGCTTTGCCTCACTACTGCCTATTGGCCTCATCATATGTGTTTCTCACTCTAAGTTGTAGTTTTTTTAAACGATAAAGGCCCATGTTTTTAATTCCATTTTGGCCCCACAAAAGGTTGAGTGCCGAGTCGGCCATGTCATCTAGAGGTGCTAAACGGGTCGGGTTCGCGGGTTCAATCCGACCCGACCCGAAAATTTTAGACAAACCCGAACCCGACCCAAACCGAAAATCGCGCCGTATATATGAACCCGAACCCGACCCAAATATTTGCATACTGACCCGAACCCGACCCTTTCAACCCGAATTTTTTATTTTTTTATTTTTTTCAGTAAATTAATATATTAAAATTCACACTACTACAAAAAAACACAAATTTATATAATAAAATTACGTTAAAATCATAAAAATTTATGTCAACTTCCATTTCTAAGTTATATTTATAGCATAAAATACACACCCATTTTAATTTATGACATAGAACATATTTTAAAAAATATAATATAATAGGAATGGGTTGAATGGGTTAACCCGCCAACCCGACTGTGTTGACCCGAACCTGACCCGTTTAGCTAAACGGGTTCGCGGATTCAACCTGAAACTGACCCGAACCCGTTTAGACTAAACCCAAACCCACGAATTTCGTGTTAGGTTTGTGTCGTGTTTTCAGGTCGTGTAAGAAATTCACACCTCTAGTGTCATCCACCCATAAAAACGGTTTGTTACTAGTCTAGAATTTGAGATCGAAAGCGATACATATGTTGTTCAATAAATAGCCCTTGTTTAGCAAACACGTGTATATATATATATATATATATATATATATATATATATATATATATATATATATATATATATATATATATATATATATATATATATATATATATATATATATAGGATCAGGATTTAGAGAAAACGATGGAAAGTGTGAGAACGGTGAGAACGCTTATGGATCGTCCGATCAAAACAATCTATGGACTAGATTGGTGCGGTGGCGTTTTCGTAAATAACATCAATTTTATTACGTGGACGTGCTTCATTAAGCATCTTTTGACTACTCCAAACAAAACGCCATCTCATGAAAATAAAACGCCAAACAAAAATAACACACCATTCTAACTAAAAACGCCATTAGATATAAAACGCCAAACTTAATTATAATAAAATCCCACCTAAAAAACCGCCAAAAAATCATATATATACAACTCAGATCTTCAATTAAAAACACACACAAAACCCCAAATACCATATTTAATATATACCATTCGTCTGATAAACGCCAAAAAACCCAAACATCAAATATCTTCTAACCCAAAACGTTTATTAGAAATTCAGTTTGGTTGTCTGTAAGCTTTCCCTCAACGTAATGGACAAAATCATTAAGTAAAGATATTGTCCATTTCATTGAGTAAAATCTTATTGACTTATCCTCAACTTCCATCCAATTTATAACGCCAAAACATACAAAAACATTACTGAGGTTTGTTGTCAATAAAGTTTAGCTGTACAGGGTGGACAACATTGTCAGTTATCTCTCTTAACGGAGGATTAACAATGTTGTCCATAACCATACAGCAACACTTTATTGATTTTAGCATGATCAAATTTACAGTTTTAAGATGGTTTATTTAGTGGCGTTCTTTTTCTCGGTAAAACGCCAAAAAAGATAACATTTTGGCTGAAAGGGTGTAAACTCAATAACATTTTGCTGTATGAGATGAACAAATATTATAGAAAAAGAGGCTGATTTCAGACTTTATGCTTCCACACGACGACAAAAAAACTACTTCAAAAAACAAAAATAAAAAAAAAAATCATACGAAAGTCGAAACAGCCAGTGAAGATGCTTCAAAAGAAGAAAGAGACTCGTGACAGTGAAGATTTGGAAGATCAATATTTATTTTGTTTAATTTTCTTTTTCAGTTGATTGTTATATAATAACAACGCCATATCTAATAAAAACGTCAACAAGCCAAATGCTTGTCAAAACGCCAACATGCCATAAAACGCCACAAAAATTACCAAACCATAATAAAATTACTTTGGACAAGTATTATAAAAAACCAAAAAAATAAATAAAATAAAATAAAATAATTAAAAAACAAAATTGAAAATGTAACTAGAAACAGTAACTATAAATCAGTAATACTAGTAATACTGAAGATAGGGAAATTTTATTATATTAGAATCTAAACCGCAAAACTTGAAAGATTGGACGTGTTACAGACTTCAGAGATAAAGCTTATCAAAAACAATAATTACAAAAAGTAACTAAAAAGACGAATACTTTATTATAATAATGCACCGCCTAACTTAGGCGCCAAAAAGACATCCTATAAAATGATACGTCTCAGCAACTTCCATTTGATCAAACCAAAAAAAAAAAAAAAACAAACGCCAATACTACTAAATAACACTCACTGTAAAATAGCAAAAAATAAAAAAAAATCAAAGATGACTAATATGCTTTCTTGGATATTCAGTATTGTTTTTCGTGAAGTTTCACTGAATGAATTGTTAGCAGAGAGGAGTAACTTAGTAAGATTTTGCTGCATGAGATGGACAAAAATTCAAGAAAAAGATACTGATGCCAGTCAAATGGCATTTTGTATTTTTTGTTCTTGAAGAAGGCTTGGATGAGGAGAAGAGATCAATGACGTTGAAGATTGGGATGATTATAAAGATGAAGATCAAGATGAAGAAAAAGCTAAAACCCACCCACACGTCATAGATCTATGTCCCCAAACATCCACAAAAAGCCACTTCAACAGACGAGCAGGCAAAATAATCAAACCAATGGGTTTGTTAAGTTTTACATAAAGCGCCATATATTTGGTGACAGTTCTTGTACTATTAAAGAAAAGAGAGACTGATGAGAGTGAAGATAGTGAAGAGAGACCGATTAGGATTTTTAATTTATTTTCTTCGCTTGTATTTTTTTTCCTGTGGTTGAAATATAATCTAACAATTGTAAAACGCCAAGATACCACAAATGCCAAAATCTAACAGTTCTTCTACTATTAAAGAAGAGAGAGACTGAAGACAGTGAAGATTGTGAAGAGAGACCGATTAGGATTTTTAATTTATTTTCTTCGCTTGTATTTTTTTTTCCTGTGGTTGAAATATAACTTAACAATTCTAAAACGCCAAGATACTACAAACGCCAAAATGTATATAAAAAATAATAGAACAATGGGCCATCTTGTTTAAAACGCCTTGAAAAAAGCCATTCAGATAGATTTCCTGACCCCCTGGGTTCCAATGGCATACGATTTGAATAAACGCCATAAACACCTAAACGCCAAAATGTTAATACAATGAAACCATTAAACGCCATTAATTATTGAATTTGGTTAACGCCAAAAATCTTAAACCCCAAAAATAAAACAATATTGGGAAAAGCGGAACTGGAAAAGCAGAAGACGAAAGGACAAAAAAGCCCCTCCGCCCTTCTCTATGCCGCGTGACACGTGTTGGGCCAGGATGCGTTCTCACCATTCTCACACTTTTGAGCGTTTTCTCCTGATCCCGTTTCTATATATATATATATACACACCTATATAAGATTAGGTCCAAGAGTGAACACTAGTGTAGCTTGCGAACTGAGTGAACTAATCCTGACCATACACGTGTGTAGATTAATGGCCAGGATTTGTCCACTCAGTTCGCAAATACACTAGTGTTCACTCTAGAACCCCACCCTGTATATATATATATATATATATATATATATATATAGGAGAAGGATCCGTTAGGAACCACCCTTTATTGCGAGAACCGCGAAAATTAGTGTGAACACAACCAAAAAGTACCTAAAAAAATAAAAAAAAAACACTCAATTTTTTTAATATTTAAAAAAAATCACTATATTTCGTCACCATGAAAAAAAAATTCGAGTAATAATTATCCATGCACATGTGCATATGTATCATTTCTTTGACAAATTCCGTAATACATTACTAATATCAGACAATTGCACTTTCATTTACACTACCATTCATAATACACTACTTTTTCCATTAACAATATTAAAAATGCACATGTGCATCTATATGTATGAACTTGTTATAACATTAACAACACTATAAATGCACATGTGCATCTATATGTATAGACATGTTATAACGTGTTTTGTGTTTTGGTACACCACTTTGAATACACTTTCCCTTTCATCTATCATACCATTCATAATACACTACCATTACCTCCTACCATCCGTAATACAATGCCATTGCCTCTTACCATCCATGTACAATACCATTACCAATATTTCACTTTATTAGATGTACATCAACACCCTTTATACCATCCAAACAACATATTACATCATGTGACAAATATAATCAAACCATCAACCACTAGATATAACTAACCAAAACACATGTATATGGGCCTACATCATTTAAATCACAAACTTTTTGTACCAAAACACGTTATATCATGGTTATACATAATGATGCACATGTGCATTCTTAATATTGGTAATGTAAAAAGTAGTGTATTGCGGATGGTAATGTAAATGAAAGTGCATTTTTCTACTACTGGTAATATATTACGGAATTTGTCCAAGAAATGATACATATGCACATGTGCATCCGTAACTGTTACTCGAAAAAAAATTTTCTTTTTTTGGTAACGAAATATAGCGATTTTTTTTTAGAAAAATATAAAAAATGGTGTTTTTTGGATTTTTTTTAGGTATTTTTTGTGTTCACATTGGTTCTCGCAGTTCTCGCAATAAAGGTGGTTCTCGCATGAACCTTACCCTATATATATATATATACATATATATATATATAGTGATGGGTTAAATATATATATATATATATATATATATATGTATAGTGATGGGTTAAAATGAGAACCATCTTGAGTTGTGGGAATTATGAGAACTAGGCAATCCAAAAGGTTTTCCGAATTTTTTTTCTCAAAAGTCGTAAAAAAATCGCTTGTTTCAGCGAAAAAAAAAAACAATTAAAAAAATGCCGCATACCCACATTTACAAGGGGGAAAATTTATCTTCGTACAAAATTTACACCAGCGCATAAAAAAAATTACATCAGTCAAAACTACCGACTTAACAATTTTTTTACTTTTATTTACAGATGTGTTTATAATATTTTCATCTACGTTTGTGCAAAAAAATTTGGCCCAACTTGCGCGGGAAGAAAGAGTTCTCACGGTCTTCACGACTCGTGGTGGTTCTCAATTGAACCAAGCCTTATATATATATACATAGAGTAGGGATCCTGCGGAAAGTGTGTTTTTCCTAGAAAGTCTAGGAAGCGATCTGGTCCATCCGATTGGTGTGTTTAACGGATGAGATTAAATCAATGGCAATCTTGTAATATTTAACTTTAAATAATAGGTTGTTTTAAATGAGTAGGGGCATTTTTGTCATTAACCGTGTTTTAAATCAATCAAAATAACCGTCAAGATATCACATATCCTTATTACACGCGAATTTCCTCGCTCTCTCTCTCTCTAAACCCACAATGAAAACCCCCTAAATCATACCAAAAATACCTAAAATCATGGATGAAGATAAGAGATTTTCCTTGTTCTATATACGTAAGATCAAATGGTCATTGTATTCTGTGTTTTACTAGGCGATTAGGGTTCAATCGTGTTTTACATTGAAGTAATTGATGTTTGCAGGAAAGAGATTCAAAAAACAGGGGACTTTGAACCAGATGGATGGAAGCGACACAGTTACCGGAAGCAAAGGCAAAGTCGTCGAAACCGTAAGTGTGTGTTTGAAATAACAAATGTTTGTAGGATTACAGTTTATTGTCGATTAATGTGTTTTTAGTGCTTGTGTTTGGTAATGTGTTGATGTTGGTGTGTTTTACTATCGTAGTGTATGGGTTGGGTACATATGAAACGAAAATGGTTGTTAAGTGTTTTATAATGTGTTTTACGGGTTGAATAGGTAGGTTTTATAGTGAAGGAAATTGGGTTTATGGATTGTGTTTCAAAATATGTGTTTGTTACTGGGTTTTGATAACAAGTGTGTTTTATTGTGTTTCATGAAATGTGTTTTACCACTTCGATGTGTGTTAAGGTGTTGCATGTTTCAGATTTAATAAAAATTTGTGTTTTAGGTATGTTTATTTAGATAAGTTTTACAATTATGCTTTGATTTGTTAACTTTTGAAAGGCTGATGAGCTGTGAATAATAAGGGTAATGTGTTTTAAGGTTACATAAACTTGTACATGTGTATTTTACAAATTATTTTTAGGTATGTTTATTTAGATCGGTTTTACAATTATAAAGTTGGTGAAATTAAGGGTAATGTGGGGATGTGATTTGTGTTTTATAAAGTTGGTGAAATTAAGAAGAAATTTCCATGAATGCTTAAAACAACTGTTTTTCAGTCAAACGGAGAAAGAGTGAGAGATTAAAAGGGAAATGGCTTTAAAAAAAACCCAGAAACAAACCTGACAAACCAATTAGGCTGGATGAATCAGACACAGAAGAAGCATCACCTATACAAGGTGTGGTTAGTTGTGGCGGTGAAGGGTGGGGGGTTACTAGTATAGTTAGCTGTCCTGACCAGTTGTGTTTTTTTGTTACTAACAGTTGAACCTGTTAACAAAACTACAAAAACGGTAGACAACAAAGTAGACTGTGCACAACACCCGCCTGCTGGCACACTTCTGTCTGACATTGCAAATCTGTTTCCGTACGTAATGGATAACAATGTCGATTTACAGTCGGAACCCGTCCAAAATCGTGAAATTCCCATGTGTAAGTTAGATGATCAAACGGCAAACCATATGTTTGTCGTGGTAAAACGCAATGCATAATAATAACATCAACTTTTGTGAGTTTTCTTTCAGCCGACGCGCTCAAGAAAGGTAGCGAAACTGGTAAGAAGCGGAAGGACAATAAATCTGGAATCGAACCGAAACAAAAAAAGGTGCGGTTATACGAACAGTCAATAAACCTAAAGAAGTAGCACACGGTAAATTGAAATTATGAACTACTTTTATTTACTAAAAAGTCTGACTTGCTGATCGGCTTTATGTGTTGGTGTTTTGTCAGGTACCACGATAGAAGATTCTGATGATGATTTTGACAACCCACCTTGGAAAAAAACGAGGTCGGGTGCTAGCCAACAAGTTGTTGAAAAACCACACCGACCCCCAATTGCTAAGTCAATCAAAGACTCAAAAACACACAAGAGGTCAACAATGGTTAAAAATTACATGCCACTTTCAGATGGGAAACTAACCTTGAGATTAGCTCTTAAGCACATGGGGGAGCTGGTGGAATCTTTCAACGAAAATCAAAGGCAGGCTGTCAGAAACATAGGTTTTGGGTCATTACTTGGGTTTAAAATGGGTCTGATTCCCTCAACTCTGGGTTGGTGGTTGGTAAATAACTATGACCCAAAAACACGGGTCTTGAATTGCGGTAGCCACCACATTCAAATAACGGAGGAATTGGTGAACGATGTCTTTGGCTTACTAAGAGGGGATGAAAAAATAAAGGAGGTTGAGAGAGCAAGGTCAGATTTTCATGAGGTTATGGCGGAATGGAAAGAACAATCGAAAACGCTCCTGCACGTTTAACGCCTGTTCAATTCAAGACATACATGAAGGGCCAACAAGCGAGCGGGAGAATCTTTGTGTTAAACTTTTTTCTGTTCTACAACACACTACTAGGAGAGACAACTACCAATTCCTCAATTAATATGAGGTTTCTACCAGCCTTGCGTCGAGGGATGGATATAAGAAGTTTTAACTGGTGAATACATGATCAGGTGTCTGGATTGAACAGTGGAAGCATGGACACCAAAGGACTGCTTTCTTGGTCCAATGCCTTTGCTAGTGGTATGTTACGAATTCATATATAATTTTCTAATCACACACATGGATTGTGCATGCAAACACATGTGTTTGCAGTAAAACACATCTGACATCAGTTTGTTCTTCCTATTTACAGGCAACGTTGATACGTGACCAAAAGAAATCCGAGGAAGATGAGCCAAGAGCAGCTCATCTCATCGAAGATATCACTCAGGACGAGATCGAGGCAGTCAGCATAAAGTTGGACAAGGTCAGGTTTGATCAAATGTTAGTGGAGGTATATGACTTGCATCCGCAACAAAGATATCCATTTGCAAAAAAGGCTGATGAAGAAGTTCAAGCAAAAGAAGTGAAAGCAGACGAGAAAGATGTAACCAAGAAAGTAAAAAACAATAGCAAATCCGATCCGGTAAAAAACAAAAAGTCTGTTGTGAAGCCGGCCGGTAAAACGCATGGTAAACCTACGGTCTCAGAGGTACCGAGAAAAAATCAATCTGAAAAAGAACGGGTGAAAACCGATCAGGTTGGGGAGAAGAAATATGATGTTGAATTTGGCCCGGAAACTGCACCTGTTGTCGAAAAAATTCCCGTTAATGCGGGTTTCAATGCAGACTTTGAAGAATGCATGAACGTAGATGTTGGCCCGGAAACAGTGCATGTTGTCGATACATCCGATATAGAGAAATACTACATTGAAACCGATGAGTGGGGGCAAACACAACAAAGTCAGCCGGGGATTAACTCACTTATGGTATCTCAATATGGGTCGACACCACAAGCGAGCCAAAGTGACGAGGTACTCTTATAGTTTTTCAATAATTCTATTAAACACAAATATAATGTATAAGTGAACACATTTAAATACAAATAAGAAATACCTTAAAACACATTTTTATGAAATGTGGCACATGCAACACCTTATAACACAATCAGATTGCCAAAAAAACTTTTCAGATTGGTAGAACACATTACAGATTGCCAAAAAACATTTCAGATTGGTAGAACACATTACAGATTGGTAAAAACACATTTTCAGATTGGTAAAACACATTGCAGATTGGGAAAAAACACAATGAACCTTCGATACACATTCTTATGAAGTGTGAGACAGACAACACCTTAAAACACAATCAGCTTGATAGAACACATTTCAGATTGCCATAAAACATTTTAGATTGGTAAAACACAATTCAGATTGGTAAAAACACAAGGAACATTCGATAAACATTCTTATGAAGTGTGAGTCATACAACACCTTAAAACACAATCAGATTATTATAAAATACAAAGGATTTGTTAAAACTCAACACTAAAACACAATGTGATGTAATTCGACACAAATATCATGTTGTTGCTTAATGATAATGTGTAAAGTGTGATTGATGTAAATCAGGTGCATGCGGGAATGTTGGAAGTGTTCTTGAATCAATTCGACGAATGTGTGAAAAGGATAAACGACACTTTTACGGAAGGTTTCCAATTGTACCCCGAAAGTGAGAAAATAAAAGAGATACACACAATGTGGACTGAGAAGCTAAAAAAGGTTGGATCCACATGTACGACAACTAGACAACCACAAACTCCTACAGATAAAACACCAGAAAAAGAGGCAAATAAGGAGAATGTGGATCTATCACAGTTGTCGCAGTGGACACCTTCATTGGTCGAAGAGATATGTAAGACGGTTGACAAGACAACCACACCGACGACTCAGCTTGCAGTAGTGGAGCAGCCCGCACTCGTCGTCACACCGATCTCCCAAAAAACACAGGAGGAATAGGAATATTCAATTAGACGTGGGCAACTTATACACGAGTTGGACCTTGGAAAGCGGAAAGTAAGACCGCATAGACAAACAGAGTTAATCGATGCTCTAAGGTCTCCATACGTGAAGCGGGCAGTAGAGATTAGGGCAAAGCTTGACAACGCTGAGGTCTCAGTCAGCTCATACATGTTTTCAGCCTGGGGTTCAATGTGGTATGTTATTAAATTGCCATTTATAATATGAATGTGTCTACAAAATATGTTAAGACACAATGTTTGAAAGTGATTCAACTGAAATTATTATAACACATTGTTTAAAACTTGTTTGTATACGTTAGGGATATTATGTTTAGAACTAAGAGAGGAGTGCCGGTGATGAGATCTCCGCTCGAATCATTAATGCCGGGAATGGAATTGCACATATTGGTAATAAGCGCATGGGCGGATTTGTTGAATTATGAAGAAAAATTCAAGCAAAATGGGAGCATCGCACGCCTGTTCTATTCAGTAAATATGTTGGTAAGGCTGATCATAATGACCTTGTAATATAAGTTTACTACTTTTGTAATATTGTTTAACACAATCACTTTAAAATGCAGAATGAAGAAGACTACAAAAAAAGTGCAAAATCGAGGTCAAAAACATTCGCAGAAAACATGGAACCGTCTTAATTGATGTGAAAAAGATACCTGACAAGTCGCTCATCTTTGTACCACTCTTACACGACGATCATTTCTATTGCGTATGTTTTAATTTGAGGGACATGAAGGTAGAGGTTTTGGACAACAGCGCTAAGGATGTGTCGATGAAAGACAAATACAACGAACGGCCGGAAAAATTGGTACGCCCCTCTATATATAAACTACAAACGTCCTTAGTTACACAAATGCATGCCATTTGATTACATATTTGTTAAAACACAATTAACAAACTGCATGAACTTGTAAGTATCTTAAGTTCTCTCATAACCAATTAAAACACAATTCATGAGGACAAACATATCTTATGACGCATGTTAGTAGTATAAAACCCAAAATGATGAGATAGTGCATAAAGTTCTATATATATAAAGTTTGATGTTAAAACACAATTGACACTGAATGATATGTTATTAGCACTATTAATACTTTAAAACACTGTGTAATGTGACACTACATAATAACAATATTATGAACTTAAAACACACTTCATTAGAATTTTAAATTATTCCCTTTGTTAATAACGGGTATACGTAAACAAACCCTGTGCCACAATCTGTGCATTTACATGAATTTAGTTTAAAACACAATCTGATTAAATTGTTTATCATGCAGCGTGATGCTTTATCAGTGTACTTGGAAAAAAATGGGCATCCAGCGGGTGAGGTGATCGGTAAAGTTGAGCCGGTACGATTGGAGATGCCATGGCGTATAAAACATAATGTAATCGATTGTGGCATTTTCCTGATGCACCATATGGAAACATACAAGGGCGTAGCTGGAAAAGGTTGGGAATGCGGATTCTCAAACGAGTGCACTGATGCGGGTAAGATTACATACAAGTAGCGCAAAGAAATTGATGATCTCAGGCATAAGTACATTACGAAGATGCTCCTAAGTGACGCAAACGAGTATAGAAGTTTTGTTGAATCTGAAGTTGCTAAATATAAAAAGTTATCGGCCGATGAAAAAAAGAGGCTAGAAGCAAATGCCTTCGACGCAATCAATGAAAGATTGGAGAACTAACTTAAAATGGGATGTTTTCAAAAAAACTATAATAACACTTCGTTGGCGGTGGTTTGTGGAAGTAATATGGGATGTGTTACAAAAACAGTTTTAACATTTTGTTGGTGGTGTTATATTTTGGAATTTTATATATTAGAATATGTTCAGTTATCTTTTTTTTTTGTGTTTCCTGTCGATAAAAATGTCAACTATAATAGTTTGAACCTCTTTAACAATGTGAATTTACGTAGATAATGTTTCTTTGTTTGGATCTACATAAGACATACGGTTTGTATTAATGTATGACCTCTTAAAACACAGCCTATAGACATTATGAAAATACTATGATCTGGAAACCAACCTATCTTTTTCATCAAGTCTCTATAATTTAAACAAAGTCAAAACACATTTTAATAGCTTTAAAAATTAAACTGTATACCAAAACCACGAACAATGCAAGCATCATATAAAACACCGGAGGCTATTTAAAAAACAAAGTTAACACTAAAACACAAAGCAACAAGAACATTAATGTCCAACCCAACAAGTCTTAAAATCAACAAAAAAAAAAAATCCAAAACAAACACACGAGAAAAATAAAACAGAAGAATGAATAGTTCAGCAAAAGACTTAAATTTTTGATAAAAAAGGTCCTACTCTGCCATGTCTTCATCATCCATATCTGCATCGTTTCCAGATGTGTAAAACACATCATCAGCATTGTTTGATCCAGGACCATCACCTTCAATAACTGTAGCAGCGTCTCCTTCACCAATTGTAGCATCATTACCTTCAGCATTCCGCGAAGTGCCTGCCTCAGGCACAACCACGGTGTATTTCCAACACGTTACTCTGTTATGATAATATTTTTTACATAATGAATATTGACGACGTTTACTTCCAGACTGACTTATGGCTTGCTCCTTTTGAGATTTGAGCCATTTATGAGAACCACAACCCTTGAACCTGGTACCAACTGGAACATGTATAATGGTCGTGCTCTCTGGTGCAACTCCCAGCAGTTCAGCAAATTGATTACGTCGTGTCTTGGGAGGTGCATTTATCTGAGCTTCATCAGCGAGTGACATAAACTGCTTGATATGATCACGAAAATTACACAATTGATCAAATTTTGAAATCAACTTGTTCACAACATAGTCAGTTGCATGACTAATCTCACGAACACAACGGTTAACCTCCTCACTACGATCTGGATCACCACCATCCGTAAGAGTGGACCCGAGGGGACTGTTTGGAACAGCTTCACGCGTCCATCGCCTTAATATAGAGCAGCCCTGACCTAAAGCAACATTTTAGCGTGTATATTAAAAAACAAAAATTAAAACACAGTAAAAATACACATGTAAAAAAAATGTCATAAAAAACAGACCTTTGTAGTGAGTTTATCCATGATGTGCCACATACATAACCGATGCCTCGACTCAGGCCAAACCTCCGCTATAGCCCTTTTCATCGCAGGGTCTTGGTCAGTAACGATTACAAGAGGCACGTACCCATATGCATTCTTGATCGCCTTAAGTAACCAGCTATATGTCTCTGCCGTTTCAGAACCAAGAATTGCAGCATCAAGTGTGACGTTCCTATTGTGATTATCAATCCCAGTGAAAGGGACAAACATCATGTTATACCTATAGACAAAACAATCAGGGAATGACAAAAGATCATAATGTATTTATAACACAGTAGGGTTTAAAACACAATGAATAAATAAAAATTAATCTCGTCGTTACTTGTTCCGCTTGTAGGTAGCATCAAATGATATAACGTCTCCAAACATATAATAATTCCTCTTCATATCCTCGTCAGCCCAAAAAATACACTTCAACATACCTTCGTCTGTCGTTTCATATGCGCAAGAGAAGTTCGGTAAAAACTCCTTTTTCCTCATTAGTTGCTTGACAAACATTTCAGCATCAAACTCTCCGATGAACAGATTTAATTCTTTCTTGAAATTTTGAAATCAACTTTGGTCGCACCGACTTTGTCGAACCCACCATACACTTCCTTCATAATGTTAAATGCACGAACAGGACCAATGTTGAGATTTGACATCTTGTTTATCATCTCTTCGTGCGCACGATTAATACCCATGTTTTCCTTGAGAAGATGTAAATCTTCTTCGTGCACAAAATCATGGTTGTGCGCCTCTGTGAAATGATACAGCTCATACTTCTTGGCATCGTTCAGCTTTATTCTGATCGCCGCTTGGCATCCGGTCCTTTTGGATGGTACCCTACGTACCCACCTATCAGAAGGCTGTTCGGCTAAAGTATCGGCCGGTCGAAACTCTTTGTGTCCCTCTTTTGAACAAAAAAAATACTTATTTATAACAATAGCACGGTTCTCATGCTGTGTGCCCTTCCTAACAATCCAACCTCCAGCTTCTGCATAAGCTTTGTAAAAGTTATACACAACATCAACTGTGTCAAATAACATGCCCTCTGCTGGCGTCAACGAAGAGGGTGAATCTGGAATATATCTCTTTGTTCCCGAGTTTGGAGAAACTTGTTCAACACCACGTAATTGGTAATTGGGTGCATCTATAAAACATGAAAAAAAATGCATACACGTCATTAACATAACCTAAGAGGGTTTACCAAAAAAAAAAAAAAACTAAACAGATTTGAATCTTAAAACACATTTGAGGTAACAAGATAGAAAACCAAACACTATTTTAAACACGTGAATAAGACACAAATACAAAACTGATTTGGAAACACTAAACCACACTGACCTTACATAAACGGGGATTTATATAAATAACACCATAACAAAAACTACCGTACCAAACCTATAAGATTTTTAAACACTTAACAAACAACTGATTTAATGAGAATAAAACACATTTATAAAACACAATGTGATGAAAAAAAAAAAACAAGCAAAAGTAAAAAACATACTGATCATGCTACCAAGTAATGAACTTATATAACACACCAAAACAAAAAATTCTAACCTGAATGATAAGAAACTAATAACCATGGGAAAAAAACAACATAATGCAAGTTAAAACACACCATTCAAGGAAACTATAAAAAACAGTGACTTCAACCTCAATAACTGTTAAAACACATTACAAATTGTTGGTGCACTACATCTGTCGACTTCGTCTTGGATCGAGTCTTAGTTTTAGATTGTTAGATTAGGGCGCGTTTTACAAGAAAACTGGAGAGTATATGTATTTTAGAGGGTAGGTCCGCTTATGCGGACATAGGAGGTCCGCTTATGTGTCAGGTCCGCTTATACGGACATGCCGTATGTGGGAACCTAACAGTTCAGGTCCGCTTATACGGACATGCCGTATGTGGGGACCTACTTGCACTATAAATACCCATAATCGGATCTCATTTGTAACTTGGTGATTTCCATACCGAAGTGCTGCCGGTGTGACGTTTGAGCTGTAAAAGTTGTCAAATCAATAAAACAGTAGATTAAAGTGAAGAACAAGCTATTTCTACCTACGTTTCTTGTTATTCCGCACCTGAAACATAGGAGAACGCCTCTGAACGACTCGTACGGGTCAAAACACGATCCTACAAGTGGTATCAGAGCTTGGGAGGAGGTTTTCTACAGAGAATAGCTAGAATTCATCATCATTTCTTACTTCTACACCTTCTTTCTTCATCAGAACGAGATTTAACGGTCGGAATCCTCTTAAAATTTCACAGGTTGTAGGTAATTGTTCATAGATAAACCCTTGAAAGTTTGAGTTTGAAATTCGGATGAAAAATGGGTGAAATCATCTTCGGAATTAGGTCCGCTTTTTCGGTCAGTTGATAGATCCGCTTCAAAGTGCATTAGGTTCGCTTGAAATTGCATTCAAGTCCGCTTGAGTGTCATTTAATGTGATAGGTTCGCTTCAAAATTGAATTAGGTCCGCTCCATTATCAATTAATTTGATAGGTCCGCTCCAAAGGCTCTTTATCAGTAGGTTCGCTCATTGTGCAAAAGTCTGGTCCGCTCCTGTGTCAATTAATTTGATAGGTCCGCTCCAAAGGCTCTTTATCAGTAGGTTCGCTCATTGTGCAAGAATCTGGTTCGCTTTTCTGACAAAGTTCAGGTTCGCTTTTGTGTCAACCAAGGAAAATCAAGTTCGCTTCAAATTGTCGGATTAAATCTTTGTCGGCCACAATAAAGTAAAGGTCCAATGAAAAATGTGTATTCATGAAGTTGTCGGTTAAACTGTAAATTTGCTAAAATCAATCAACTGAAAAACTATAATTGGATTTGTAGGATCGTGAGACGACCTGATGAGTCGATCAGAAGAACGCTTAGACCGAATCAGAGGCGGAATTCATTGATTTGGTCTTCGTTTAGCTTGGATTCACTATTAATTGTCTTTTGTATTGATTATAAAGCAAATACAGTCACGGAGACACCTCGACGGAGCTTCACCGTCGGAAAACAGAACGTTACAACTGAAACCGTTTGAAAGGTATTTATAGAGTTCCCTGACCGTTTGAAGATGACATGCCATCCTTCAAATGGTCACCCTTCAAACGTAAGGGCTTCAAACGGACAACAATCTCAAACGGACATCATTCAAACAATGACACTACATTTCAAACGGACAGCATCATTTCAAACGAATGCCTTCATTTCAAACGACCAGACTTCAAATCTCTTGATTTCATGCCTGATCAGATCTTCAACGAACCCGAGACTCGACATAAGACGAAGACGACAGATGACTGCACCAACAGACTCCCCCTCAGATGTTGACGAGTCTTAAATGTCGAGTCTTCGCATCTTCAGTCTTTATCAGTCTCTTTCTTTCTTTGTCTTTTCTTGCAGGCCTTCAGACTCCCCCTTGCGATATGCTGGCATTTCTTCAGATCATCAGCATCATCAGCTTTAGGATCGTTGTCTGTCTTTTCCATTTTACAGCTTTTCATATTATCCAGGATCTTCTTCTCTTTGGCTCTAGCCTCGTCAGACTCCCCCTTTCATCATGATGGGATCGCTATCTGGAATTTGCTATCACCTTGAAATCAAATCCTAGCTTTATCTTTGTTAAGCTCATTTCCTGCATACTACTCATCGAAACATAAGTTTTTACTTAAATCAATAAGAAAAACTTACTAGAAATAGTTACACCAAGTTCAAATTAATGACCCTGATTAACTAATCAAACTTTTCTTTCTCAAAACAAATTTCTTCTGTTAAACTCACACTCCCAAACCTGTTCATCATGTTCAGCACTTGAAATTTTGAATATCAGCTCTTCATCATCAGTTGTCGAAAATCTTTTTGGATTTTCAAAATATGAAACATAAATGCAAAAACTTAAATGCAGAAATGAAATATGTACAAACATATTTTTGTGAGTTTGCGAAAGAGGATCATGTCAGTTTTTAGACACATCACATGCACCATTAAGCTTTTAATCGTTTTAAGCTCTAAACGATTCAAGTAGTTTGACGATATTGTTGTCCACTTAAACTCAATCTAAAAACTTTCGAAATGCTTACCGATACGTTAAGGTATATTAATTTTGCACTAAATTCTTATGGACCCCACGATCTCAGCATATCCCCTCATCATGCAATACACTAACTCAAGTAATGCCTTTAAACTTTTATCAACTGTGAATTGTGCGAAAACAAAGCAGAATGTTTAAACATTAACAATCAGGTCGATACTTTCGTATACGCAGAGAAAGTCCAATGTTTAAACAAATAAGAAAATAAAAACAAGTTGAAGTTGTTTAGGCTTTAACCACCAGGTCGATACTTCCGTATACGCAGAGGAGGTCCAAAGCTTAAACGAAACACCAAAGAAAATAAAGCAGAACGTTTAGGCAACAACATCCAGGTCGATACTTCCGTATACGCAGAGGATGTCCGATGCTTAAACAAAATAAAGAAATAAGACAAGTTTAAATCTTTGCAAAATGAAATGCACAATCACAGCGACTTTTAGCAAAGTTGTGAAAGTTCACAAACTTAACCAGTTTTATGTCTTTTGACAATCAGCGATTACTGAGTAGGCACACAATCAAGAAGGACAAAACTAAGTACTATGCTTTCAATCATGTTTCCCACTAGAACTAGGCTTTTTCATTTAAGTTTGTATCGTTATCGCAAATCTACTAGTCTAGCTGAGCCTATCGTCACATCTTTAGTGAGATCGTTTATCACATTTGACATTTCATATCTTTAGCATGCTGTGATAGTCCAACTGATCTACTATCATTTCCTCTTGTTTCAGCAAAACTCATTTTGAAATTTTTCAATGTTTTTGACATTTTCAAATTTTCTATTTTTTTTTTAAAATTTTACTCCCCCTAAAATCAAAATATGTTTCAATTTTGATTTTCTGGGAAATTTTGAAACAAACTGTACAAACTTGACAACTTGATGAGAATCGCATCAATTCTCCATCCACCTGGCATAAACAATCAGAACTCCCCCTCACAACAAACTATTTTCCCATTATGATTTCAAAACACTTAAGTTTGTTTTAATCAAAATGATTTTTCCGGAAAAATAGTTTTTACCTTTTGTAAAAATTGGGGTAAAATCATCACATTGTTTCACCAAATTTATGAATAATAGTTAACTCAAGTTCAATTTAATGACCTTGATTCAAAACACTTAAGTTTGTTTTAATTAAAATGATTTTTCCGGAAAAATAAATTTAGTTGTTTTTACCTTTTGTAAAAATTGGGGTAAAATCATCACATTGTTTCACCAAATTTATGAATAATAGTGTGACAACCCGAACTTTCAAGATAAGTGGCGGTTAAGCGTGCGATTATAACTTCTCGTTATTTCTCTTTTATGTGTTATATGTTCTGTACTGGTAATATTCTGTTAAGCTTAAACTAGAACGTACGATAACTCTACGTGTTGCTACACACTTAGTTACACTGAGATATGCGGGCCGCACCCACCTCAACTGCTATTGGGCTGCCATTTTATTACCTAACCTGACCCAATACCCTTAGATTAACTCTTTGTGCTTGCAACTCCTTGGACCAGCCCACTACCCCTAAACAAGTCGGCCCCAACCTTCCTTTTCTCCTTTTATACGTGAACTAGATATTGTGTTGTAATTAGTTGCTAACCCTAAAACAACCTCCACCCCTCACTTGGATCGTGAAGGCAGACGGTACACCCCCCCTCGTGATTACCATCACCTGACCCTCCATAATTCTTCGGTTAGTATATCAAACCTTTGTATTAATTTGTTTGTGGTTCTTGATGATGACATGAACATATGATAAATACTGGCGGATTATTGTTGATGAATTGTTAATATAAACAACATATTCAGAGTATGTTAATGATGAAAAATCGATGAAGCGGACGTGTATATCTTGTTTATGTGTATATCTCGTACGTATGTGCATCTTGTTTATATGCGGGCTGATTGACGTGAGGTATTTATACATGATATATGGATAACGGGTGATTAATGTATTAGGGTTATGAAAGGGTAATCAATGAATTAGCATTACAAACCTGCTATTAGTTGTGTAACAGGGTGTTACGATCTCAAGTTACCATTGTGTTTGATAAATCTGAATTAAGTGAGGGTCTGAATCAAATCGGAATCGGTTATAACTGATTTTAATGGGTATATTATAAATGAGATGTTATTGGCCGCACTGCTCCACATAATCGGTGGTTGGGCAGCATGTTCATGTAAATGCCGATTTAGGCTGTTAGGTTGTTGCTTACCTTGTATGTTGTGATATGAAGTTGTATTTAACCTGAATGAACAGTGTGTTAATGTGATGATTTTATGATTTATGATGCTAGAATAGTTCATAATAATGGGTATGTATGGAACGAAGATGATCACAGAATGTTTGAATATAGTTGTCTACCACTAATCCCTTGTGCATGTGTTTGTGAATGTGCATGATAATGGAATTGTATTGCACATGCAAATGTCTGACAACCTCACAACTATCTTAATCACTATTGGACCTCTTAACATGCATGTTTATCAAACACTTATGAATTTTGAGTTATGGTGCCGAAATATATCATGCAATTATCAATGTGCTTTAATTGTCTCTGATTGCGATTGTTGATGTTTGAGCCAAACAGAAATCACATGGGTTACTACTCAATTGTTCTCGTATAGTATATTTGATAAGGGGTAGTTATGTGCACTTATTTGAAAACAGGTGGGCCGCACAAGTTTTAGATGGGTCATTAACTTAATTGTTACACATATTCTGGTATCATAGAACTAAGTATTTTGTGGCTTGTACATAATGAAATCATGGTGTGAAATTGTTTGTGAACAGAACACCTGCTAAGAGACTACTTGATGATAGTAGGATGACATGTTAACTGTTATGACTTGAGCTGTATGTGTGTCACTTATACATTAAATTGTGTGATATGTGATTAAGGTATACGTGAAGCAATCGTACGTGAAATATGTAGCATATGGGTGCACCTGAAACTGGTCACTATTGGTAACCGTGTTAGGATGTGCATGACCAACTGTGAATCAAGTAACTAAGCTTACCGAGCAAACCAAGGTGAGTTCACTGCACTTTTCTAAGCATGCGTCCCGGTGGTTTGGGACATCTGGTAAACGTTTCTAAAGGGAATACTGGGTAAACTGTTTATTTGGGATGTTGGTTATTGAACACAGTATAAATCATGTAAGACCCCATACATCTACCGTGTTGCTGAAGAAGCAACGAGGTATTTAGTTGATAGCGCTATTAGGTTTGGCACCCTCACACCGGGCCGAAAGGACGGGCGTGAACTAATTACCTGGACATCATGACCAATGCCTAGTTAAAGGCATTGGGGTTGGGCATTCTCATCGTGTACATATAAGACCCCTTACATCTATTCAAGGTTGTTTGATACCTTGACCTCATGACCAATGCCTAAATGGAGGCATTGGGGTTGGGCATTCACATCTAGTCGCCATATACGGTAATCGAGTTAATAACAACATCAAGTCAATCTGTTAAACTGTTTTATACATGTATCTGGTAAACTAAACTCGTTAACAAAACTTTGAACTCACCAGCGTAGTCTGACACACTTGTTTGCATGCTTGTAGGTCGTTAGATGTTTTGCATTGGAACTTGCTGTCTGGAGTAGCTGGAGTAGTCATGGGTCGAATGGAGGGATTTATGCTATTGATTTCTTGATACTATATATTGGTTTTTGAACTGTTTGACTTTGTTTAACTTTGCTTCCGCTGAATACTTTGGTTTTCACTTAAACTTGTTGATGGTATTTTATTAATAATTAAGGATTTTATTTTGAAACTTATACGTGTTCAATGTAATTAGTGGCTCGTTATTGGTATGTCGCACGCCTAACAGGGACATTCCCTAGGTGGTAAATTGGGGGTGTGACAAATAGTTAACTCAAGTTCAATTTAATGACCTTGATTTAACCACTTGTAAGATCAATTAGTTCTCATTCTGAACCATTTACAATAATCACAACCATACAACTCAAACCTGTTTTTCAACCAATTATCATCTGTTGGTTGAATTCTCAAGGTGCCGATTCATACTCCACGCTTACAAACCTGGGAGTTCCGGCAAGTCCTGCAAAAACTTTTCAAAAACACATTTTTCAAACATGATAAAGAATGATGCCGATTCATGATCCACGATTACCAACTTGGGATCTCCGGCAAGTCAGATTTTTCTATTTAAACAGATTCACCCAAGCCTGACGATCCTTGGGTGATTTCGAATTCTTGTTCAACAATGGTGGAAAATTTGCATCATCCATTGTTAAACCCGAATTCTCCTTTTTTACCTCAACACCAGGCTCTTCTGGCTTTAACGAACCAGAATCATTGCCTGCACATGGCTTGTCTGACTTTGATCTGTCAGATTCATCGCCTGAAGATGGCTTGTCTGACTTCGACACATCAGATTCATCGCCGACCATTTTCTTCTTCTTCATTTCTTCTTTCGTCCTCAGATTTGTATCTGATGAATTCGTCTTGCTTGACTTTACAGCCGAGGAAGTTGATTCATCAGAACTCTTATTCTTTCCAACGGATGAACCCGAGGACAAAATCTTCTCCAAATACTCTCGAGCTTTCTTCCTCTTCTTCCTCAGTCGGTCTTTCTGCCCTTGTGAAAGCTTTACTTTCGTCTCTTGAACTTTTTGCTCTTGAACTTTTGGTTCTTGAACTTTCAGTTCTTTGGGCTTGACCTTGACTGGAATTCTTGCCAATCTCTGAGAATTAACCCTCAATCTGTCATTCGATTTCCTTAGGCATTCTCTGGCAACGTGACCTTTGATTTGGCAATTGTAGCATCTCCTGGTCTCATAACTCCAATTCCGGCAGTTAACAGCAATGTGTCCTTGATAACCGCATCGGTAACACACTCTGTTATCGTACCGTATACCACCTTCACACCAAACGCTCAGATCATAGCATTGTCTGGCTTGGTGATATTCCTTCCTCAAGCTTGCTGGATTTGGCTTTTGAGCACTGTGGTCCGACCTGCACCACTTATTACCAACATTTTTTGAATTTTCATTTTTTACTTTTTGTAATTTTTCATTGCGATTGGATGAACGATCTGATGAACTTTTATTATCTTTTTGTTTCTGTTCCACTTTCTTCTTCAAAGGTCTTTGTTTAGAACATTCACCTTTTCCAGTCGATTGTAGAACAGTTTTCTGAAATTTATCTTTTAATTTTAAAAAAAATTTTTGTTTTTCTAAATTTTCATTTTCATCATCAGGTTTTTCATCGCAATCTTCAACTTTGACATTGTCAAAGTTTGTGACATTGTCACTTATTAGAACAGAATTGATCGGTTTTGGACAGGGGATATTCAAAAACTCGGATCATGTCACAAAACCTTTCAATTTCTTTTCAAGTTCCTCAATTTTGTTCCTTGAATTCTCAGCTTCACTTTCAAGCCGAGATATTCCCCAAAATGAGTCTTGATTGTTTCTTCATTCTCATTCTTCAAATTTTCAAGAACATATTTTTCATTTTCTAAAACTTTTATCTGTTCTTGGAATTTTGATTCATTTGCTTTCAGATTCTTGTTTTCCAGTTTAATCCAGAAATCCTCATCTTCTGAAGATTTCTTTTTTACTTTCAAAGTCTTTTTCTTTTTCTTTCAAAAACTTGTTTTCAAATTTCAAACCGTTCAAACCATCCAACAGTTTGTCATTTTCAGCTTTTAGTTTCTCACAATTTTCTTGCAATATAAGAATCTGCTTATCATCAGCCTGCTTCACATCTTCTAACTTCTTGACTTCCGATGTCAAACTTTCCGCATCCTTCAAGAGTTTGTCATTTTCAGTCTTGAAGCTCTCACATTTTGAGCACACTGATGCAGAACTTGAAGATTCAGACTCTACAGATTCCTCATCCTTTGGAGTATCCTTTGTTTCCATCTTGTATGTTCCTGCACGAAAGAGTTTAACAAAATCAAAAGGATTCATACTATCATCAATATAACATTTCCTTTTGATATCATATTTCAGAGTACTCTTTGTTCCAAGAAATCCACAAATTCTTTTATCAACTTCAATAAGTACATCCAACTCCAATTTATTTAAATTCTTTTTCCATCTCGGACAAAAAATCCATCCTTTTCTTTTCTTCCTTATAATACTCTGCATTAACCTCATTAAAGAACCGATGTGGAAAAAGCTCTGGAAAAAAATCTTTCTGTTTTAGCTCAACCATGAACTCATCCCATTTAGCAGGCAATGCAGTTGTCAATTTCGATATATGTTCATCATTTGTCATTCTAATACCCGTACTCCACAAATTGTCCGTTAAAATTTTAAACCGTGTTTCCATCTCATTCAACGTTTCATCCTTTTGACATATGAATAGTTCAAAACTTTTAGCCCAAATATTCGAACTCACATTTCTATAATCGGTATCCATCTTTCTCATATACCAATTATTAAAATCTTCAAGCTTATTGTTTTCCTGTTCATCAAATACCATCGTCATTGTTCAAATATATCCAAGTTCAACCTAAATCCCTTTTTCAAATGAAAATTGGTTCAAACAGTGAACTTTCAAACGGAATGGTATCGTTCAAACGGTAGGAATAGTTTCAAACGGAAGTGATTACTTTCAAACGATCGGATCTCTTTTCAAACGGTCTGAAGCCAAGTTCAAACGATATTCAAACGGACAAGAAGTGTTCAAACGATCGTTCAAACGGTCATGTTCATTTCAAACGGTATGAGCCTGATTTCAAACGATGCTTCAAACGATTGATGAATTTCAAACGAAAGGTCCTGTTTCAAACGATTGGATGACAATTTCAAACGGTCAGATACTGTTCTCGTTCAAACGGACACCAGTTTTCAGTCAATTTTCACCATTTTTACGTCGAATTTTAAGCTGAAACTTTCAAGGCTTTGTTAATTGTCAATTCCGAACATAGTGTGAAGATTTGAGCCGATTTTAACCGTAAAAAGTATCAGTTTCGTGAAAGAAGGTGTAGAAAATCAGAATTTGCTAGCGAAAACGAACTAAACGGTAAGAACTCTTCCTCCTGAGCTCTGATACCAATTGTAGGATCGTGAGACGACCTGATGAGTCGATCAGAAGAACGCTTAGACCGAATCAGAGGCGGAATTCATTGATTTGGTCTTCGTTTAGCTTGGATTCACTATTAAATGTCTTTTGTATTGATTATAAAGCAAATACAGTCACGGAGACACCTCGACGGAGCTTCGCCGTTGGAAAACAGAACGTTACAACTGAAACCGTTTGAAAGGTATTTATAGAGTTCCCTGACCATTTGAAGATGACATGCCATCCTTCAAACGGTCACCCTTCAAACGTAAGGGCTTCAAACGGACAACAATCTCAAACGGACATCATTCAAACGATGACACTATATTTCAAACGGACAGCATCATTTCAAACGAATGCCTTCATTTCAAACGACCAGACTTCAAATCTCTTGATTTCATGCCTGATCAGATCTTCAACGAACCCGAGACTCGACATAAGACGAAGACGACAGATGACTGCACCAACAGGATTTAATACAAATGCGGCCCAATGAATGATTATTAAATAGATACTTTTGCCGGCCCATGTTAACAAATAAGTGACCTACATGAATATAATCAACAGAGAATAAATCAGAGAATATAATCTGAAGATGAATGATTCATGTGACTTTGTGTTTAAAGGTCCAATCAGTTAACAAATAAGTGAAGTGTTAGATAAAAGCTGATTAAAACCGGTCCAATTGTATGTGTTTGTTGACCACCGACCTTGTGACTCAAATTGTGAATTGAATGTTAAGATAATGTGTTGTTTGTCAGACTTTATGTGTGGCCCAATCAGAATGTATGGTTAACTAATAAAGTTGTCGGCACTTTTTGAATGTCACATATTAACAAGTTGAGGCCCAATCAAAATTTTTAAAGAATATAAAACTTGTGAGTTACCTTTCATATCATGCGGCCCAATCATTGAGTCTTCATCATAAGTTGCGGCCCAATCATTGAATCTTCATCATATCATGCGGCCCAATCACTGCTTTTTTTTTCAACATAAAGTAATCGGTCCAATCATGATTAGTTTGACCTTATCACTTGCGGCCCAATCATTTTTGTTTATCAATTGATTGTTTGTCTGTCACGTGTACAGTTTGATTGGTGTTTGTCGATAGTGAAAGCTAAATCACAAGGTTTGAATTTGATTCTAGTTCACAAGAGGTGGTTCAGTCTCAGGTCGTGTGATTTGGTCAGGTTATTTGAATTTGATCCGGGTCATAGCATTTCGTACGGTTTGACAAATTAAATCTCAGTTCGCATCAAGTTCTGTCAGCACAGTTTGTCAAATTTCAGTCCGCACAGAATATTCATCAGTTCAAGTGATTCAGTTCGAACAGAGTATCAGTTTGATTCAATTGCTTTGATAAGTGTTTTAAACTGATTGTGTTTTGTTTGTTTGTTTACGTCAGGTGATACAAGTGTGAAACATGGACGAGGAATTCTACAACGCATTCGCTACTCCGAGTACCCCAATCACTGTTGCTCAAACCACAATGCTCGAAAACGAAATGGGAACAATGCAAAAACCACCCAAATTGTTGAACATTGAAGAATATAAAGGATGGGAGGGTCGGTTCGAGAACTGGGTACAAGCGAACTATCTTGATGCATGGGAATGTGTCGAGACAAAATATGTTCGACCGATGAATGATGATGAAGAGCCTGTTCCGATAAAAGATCTAAGTGCGGATGCTAGAAAGAAATACAAAGATGAGAAAATGATGTTGAATCTTCTTCAACAAGCAGTGAAAGAGGATATTATGGTGCTTTTGCAACACAATGGAACTTCATATTCGATTTGGAAAGCTTTAAGGTCAAAGTTTCGTGGTAGTGAAGAAATGGTCAAAAGCAAGAAATCGCTTCTAAAGAAAGAGTTTGATCTGTTTCGCGGGTTAAAGAATGAAAGAACAAGAGAGATTATTGAAAGATACTGCAATTTGCTTGCTAACATGAAGAGATTGAGTATTGAGAAAAACAATGAAGAGTTGATCGAAAAACTTGCTGATGCTTTACCATATGAAACTTGGGGCACATATCTTATGATGCTCAGAAACAAGAAAGGTTTTAGCAATTTGACACTCAGCAAGTTCATTGAAAAGATCGAAGCTCAAGAAATGGAACAATGAAAAATTATTCGAATGAAGGATTTTGATGGTGAACAGGATATCGGGTTATACTATAAAGCAGGGGTGAATGAGAAATCATCAAATCTATCTCCGAAAGTTGAAACTTCCTACAGTGTCAAAAATTCATCTGAAAGCTCATCTAAAGGATCAAGCAGCAAAACAAGTTTTACATCATTTTCATCTTTTGATCCAAACATTTCAGCAACGAAAAATGGGAAGAAACTTCAGTGCAATATTGTATTAAATCTTGAAAATGATCAAGACTATTCTGAGGAAGTTGCTAAAAACCAAATGTCTTTATTAGGAATGGTTTTGGAATCTTATACTTGTTTTGTTGCAGGTCGTATCGGGAATCCAATGTTAACCAAGGAAGACTACGACCAGATAGATGTTGAAGAGATGGAGCTGATGGATATTAAATGGTGTTTGGCTAGCGTACTAAGGAGAGCTGAGAAATTTAAGCAGATAACGGGGAGAGATGATCTTCGTGATGCTAATGTTTCTACTTTAGGTTTTGACAAATCTAAAGTCACTTGTTTTCGGTACAGGGAAAAAGGACACTTCAAGAGGGAGTGCACTAATCGTCAAGCAAGTGGAGCTCAGAATCCTTTCAACAACAACAATGATTACTATAGAAAAGGCATCTATCATCAGGTTGCTCAATCACCATTACAACAACATCAACATCAAGCGCAAACTGCACATGGAAGACCAATAATTGAAGATTTTGGAAAGAAAGCATGTGTGGGTAATCAAGATGAAAAGAAGCCTTTCAACTGGGATAAATATATTCCAGATAATGGAAAAGCTTGTTTGATTGATCAAGAAGATGAAAAGCTACCAGAGGGAATTAGCTGGGAAAATTTTACTTGGGATGATTATATTCCTGATCAAACTAGAGCTTACACTGCTTTCACGGCAAAGGTTGAAGATGATAGTGATGATGATACTGAGTATTGGGCAAGAAAATTCAAAGCTGATATGAAGTTGCTTGCTGAAAGTGATAGTGAAGATGAAAAAGCCAAGAAGAAGAAGAAAAAGATCAAGACACCAGTGAGCAGTGATGATGAAGATGTTCCAGTGATAAGAAGACAAAAGGTGAAAGAAGTTCCTAAATTCAAGGTTGAGGAAGAAGTTGATTCGAAAAAGATTCCAGTGAAGTGTGAGAACTGTGAAGCTATAAAGAAGCAGAACAGCACACTGATTTACAACTTAAACAGTTTGAAGGAATCTCACAATGTGCTGAACAAAGCAATGAACCAATACAACCAAACGAGTGAAGAACAAGCAACAGCAATGAAGACACTTCAGGGAGCATTCATGATCAAACAGAAAGTTGTGAATAATTACATCGAGAAGTGTGCTACTTTGGAACAAAAGCTTGAGCTGCAAAGAATTAAAACTGAAAGAGTTAACCTTTTGTTAAAAAGTTACTCATGTACTTCTTATGTCATTGACAGGATTTATCCGACGGTTAAAAGTATGAAGGCATGGGAAGATGATGAGGTAACTGAAGAGAAAGAAGCTGGAAAAAGTGCTGATGAAAAGACTTCTGAAAAGAAGAAGAATGATACGAAGTAAAAGACTGACAAGAAAGATTCTGGTAAGAAACAAGGTGTCAGTTATAACAGGTGTCCACCCCCGCTGGAAAATGGATATTTGCCAAGATACCCAAACGATGAAAGAGTCAAAAAGGCAACAAATTTACAGTGGGAGTCGAAGTCGCCAGTCAATCTACCAGATAGTATTGATGTTGTGTTTACATCGTCTGACACTGATCAACAGTCTCAATTGATGAAGAAAGTCGTGGATCATGTGTTAGAAAACGATGACATAGAGGAGTCAAAGTCGGAGTTTGCGTCAGAGTCAAAGTCTGGGTCAAGCACTCCGTGTCAAACAGAAAAACAGGACAAAATAGTTTATGATAGAAAATTTTTGTTATCAAAATCTAATTTGGATGATGGATTGTTTAAAGTTGCATACACTTTGAATGATTCTGACAAATTATATTCTGATAAGGAATTTCCAATAAGAGGTGTCAAAACTGAATTGATAAACAAGGTTTTTAAACTCACAGAAATTAATATTTCTGAAATAAAAGACTTATGTCTTAATGAAAAACCTAAAATATACACCTCAAGAGTACAACAACAATTAAACAAGAAAAAGAGTTACAGTTCTGGTTCTGGTTTCCAAAAGAAATCAAACCATAACGGTAATTTCAAAAAGAAAGGTCTTGGTTTTACTCCTACAGAAAAACAGAAAAATGAAAAATATGTTCGTGATTTTAAATCTAAAATGTCTTTTGTTTCAGGCACATCAACTGATGAAGAAGAAAAGACAAGTTTCTGGAGAGAATCAAATAGTGAGTTCCTTGTAAAGAAGCAAGATGAATTGAAGAAGATGGCTGAGGAGAATACATACGAGAACCTGTTTCCGGTGCAACACTGTTGGACATATTGCCCGAGATTGTTCTAAGGCAATACAATCAAAACAGGGAGTATCTTGTAAACTCAAAAAGAGAGTAGTTGAGTTCGAACCACCAATTGATAGAACAAAATTGTTTCAAGATTCTACATTTGAAATTGGTGAGAGTTCGAACAAATTTTACAAGAAGAGAGCTAAATCTGACAACCAAAAAAAAGTTGTTAAGAAGGTTGATGAAAGCTCTAGCGATGATTCTGATAGGTCAAAATCAGAGGAGCTATCTTCGGGCGATGAAACTGATTCCACAAAGTCAGTTGAGCCACAAGTTGTTTCAAAATGTGAAGCTGATGTAAAAGATGAAAAATCAGTTCCGATTGTGAATGATGAGGAGTTTCCATTACTTCGGGCTGAGAATTATAAAAAGAAAATTGGTAAAATTGAAATTTCTAACCAATTTTATAATGATAAACAGGAATTTGATGCTGAGAAGGTCTTTAACCCCAAGGTAAAACATATATTTGGAAAGATGATTGATCGAAAAGTCAAAGGGGTTAAAGAATTTTATGAGAAGAAAAAAAAGAAAGAAAAGGTTGAACCATCCCTGGTTTGTGACTGGGATGGTACATATTATGAACAGTAAGTCTCAGGACTTGCCGGAGCTCCCAGGTTGGTAAGCGTGGAGCATGAATCGGCATCTTTCTTGAATTTTATTCGGTAACGTCAATCATACAAACGGTAAAGAGGTTTGTTTAAGTTTGTTGGTTAAAATTACAAGTGGGTAGATGATTTGATTGCATATGGTAAATCAAGGACATTAATTTGTACTTGTATTTTCCTACAACTGGTTGGAAGACAAGATGATGAACCACATCCCCGAACATTTGTTTGATAAACCTACAAGTGGTAAAATCAATCAAACTTATTTTCCGGAAAAACCATTTTGATTAAAACAAAGTTAAGTGTTTTGAAATCTAAATGGGAAAATAGTTTGTTGATAGGGGGAGTTCTGATTGTTTATGACAAGTGAATGGCGAATTGATGTGATTTGATATCGGTTGTCATATTTCTGTACAGCTTGTTTTCAATTTTCGTTAATGTGTTTGCATTTTAGGGGGAGTAGAAAATTTCAGAAAATCCAAAAACATTAGAAAATTTGAAAAAGCCAAAAACATGATAAAATCAAAAATGAGTTTTGTTGTAAAAAAGAGGAAATGATAGTACATCAGTGGACTATCACAACATGCTAAAGAATTGGAAAGTTTAAAAGTGATAAACGATCTTACTGCGGATGTGTCAGCAGATTTTCGCACATTTAGTAAATTGAAACGAGATATAAACCTAAATTCAAACTTACTTGATTTGTGGGTAACTATTCTTGGATATATGGGTAACCCCCGAAATCTTGTTTGAAAGGTCCCTCTTTCTGAGATACTAGGTCTTTATACTCAGTGATATCTGGGGTATTATCCCGGGACTTCTGCTGTATGGAAGTACTGACCTAGTCCCCGGATAATGCTTTCTGCAAAATGCTTGAAACATAGCATCGCCCTCAGCAAGCTGATGAAACAATAAAATTGATAGTCGCTGCTATTGTAATCAAAAGATCCTCTAAAGGGGACACACCGAAAAGTCGAAGCCGTCATCTCTCTGCGTATACGGAAGTATCGACATAAGCTCTCACGGCCCTCGCACATAACCCCTTTACAGATATCATCTGTGGTATACTCACCTGTAAGACTGAACTTTGGGATCTGGATACAGGAGTATATTCGAGTGGAGTGATACACAATTAAGTTTAAGTTTCTAAAACATTAATATCGTATCTCGAATCGATTGAAATTTGTGTGAAAATTTAAAGTGGACCAATATACTGACAATCTAGGTAAATTGTTTAGAACTGAGAATGTTTAAAGCTTAACGGTGTTAGTGATTTGTCTTAAAACTGATATGATCCTCTAGCACAAACTCACAAAAATATTGTCTGTAAATAGTTCATTTCTGCATGTATTTTCTTTCAGAAAATCCAAAAAGATTTTTGGTGTGTTTTAGCATAAATTTTTGAAAAGTTAAAAAGATTTTCGACGACTGATATTAAAAAGCTGATTTTCAAAATTCTAAGTGCTAAACATGACGAACAGTTGGTTTGGGAGATTGTGTTTGTTTTGATATGAAAAATGTTACAATTCCAAGTGGTTCATCAGTATCTGATTGGTTGACTAGTTTGTGATTAGTGATGTCTATATGCTTAAATGTTTATCATAAAACTTATGTTTGTGGTAGAGTTGTTGTGCAGGAAGAGTCAGAATGTGAGGGGGAGTGCATGTTGAAGATGAGGAACTTAAAGATATCAACATCTAAGAGAAGAAGTGTGTTGGTGATTTAAGAGTAAGAGATGAAGAAAGAGAGAGAGAGAGAGAAGCCCAAAGACTGATCAAGACTGAAGGTGCGAAGATACGACATTGTCAAAGACTCGATGAACGACTCCGTCAACATCTGAGGGGGAGTTTGTTGGTGCACTACATCTGTCGACTTCGTCTTGGATCGAGTCTTAGTTTTAGATTGTTAGATTAGGGCGCGTTTTACGAGAAAACTGGAGAGTATATGTATTTTAGAGGGTAGGTCCGCTTATACGGACATAGGAGGTTCGCTTATGTGTCAGGTCCGCTTATACGGACATGCCGTATGTGGGAACCCAACAGTTCAGGTTCGCTTATACGGACATGGCGTATGTGGGGACCTACTTGCACTATAAATACCCATAAGCGGATCTCATTTGTAACTTGGTGATTTCCATACCGAAGTGCTGCCGGTGTGACGTTTGAGCTGTAAAAGTTGTCAAATCAATAAAACAGTAGATTAAAGTGAAGAACAAGCTATTTCTACCTACGTTTCTTGTTATTCCGCACCTGAAACATAGGAGAACGCCTTTGAACGACTCATACGGGTCAAAACACGATCCTACACAAATAAACAGTCTGATGGTTTCTCAGAAAGAGTTTAATAAACAAAGCATAAAACTACAAATATGGAAGTTAAAACACACCATTCAATATCTAAAAAAAGGTGATCTTCAGATTACAAACCATCAGTCACCTTAAGAATCAATAAACACAAATACCTCAACCTCTATGACTATTAAAACACAACACCAAGAACAAGCTAATGGTTTTGCAGATAAATGACAAATATGGAATTTAAAACACACCATGAAAATATCTAAAAAAAAGTGATCTTCAGATTACAAACCATCAGTCACCTTATAGAATCAATAAACACAAATACCTCAACCTCTCTGGCTGTTAAAACACAGCACCAAGAACAAGCTGTTGGTTTGCAGATAAATGATAATAATCAACACAAAAGACTACAATAGTGTAAGACCCTAATACGTATTTGACTAAAAGTCGCAGCGGAAATTCGTGTTATAAAATTTCATTCATTATAAATACCTTAACTTATTTAAAACTTAACTTTAACATAACTCTTTCACATAAATCCATCAATCGACTTATTTACTAAGTAAAAACATAGCTTATGTTTACTACGTTATATACATCAACGTTCCCGTACAATCTCACTGGTGATTCGATCCTCGATCTCTATTCCTTGATGATCTTCATGACTCGTACTACCTGCTCTCACCACATAAAATTTATAACATTAGTACGCATTATAAACATATTTATATGTTCACACATAACCATCTACGTACATACGTACATACCCACATATATACTCATCTACATCATTACATACATATCTACATACATCTATACTTACATCATTACGTACACCCATAGCATTATACATATATATACACATACATCCCTACTTGCAACATACCTAACTCATACATGCCTATTCACATACATACCTTCATATATCCGCGTGTACTTGCCCACATACTTATAAACATACATACGTACATACCCACATATATACACATCTATGTCGTTACATACAAATGTCACACCCCCAAAATACCACCTAGGGAGTGCCCCTGTTAGGCGTGTGACAAAACAATAACGAGCCACCAATCATATTGAACTCATAATATGTTTGTAAATAAAATACCCATCATTAAAGAATTGTATCAACAATAAGTTTAGTAAATCCCAATCAGTTCAGCGGAAGCAAAATAGAAAACTAAAGTCAAACAGTATCGATAAACCAAGTTATAATAATAACATCTCATGAATCTCTTCAGTCGACCCATGACCACTCCAGCTTCCTCAGACAGCAAGTTCCTCAATCCAGAATACCTAACGACCTGCGAGCATGCAACAATTGTAACAGACAAAGCTGGCGAGTTCACAGTTTTAATAAAACGTTAGTTACCAAGTATTTAGCCCAGTTTGTTTAACCAATACGAAAGCAATGTTGATAATATCTCGATGCTGAACAAGACGGCTCCTGATGTATGTTTTGCCCTTTCCCCAGTGCTCCTATCAAAGCACTAGGCCTGACTGGGTCATTAGTTCACACCCGCCCTCTCTTAGGAACGGGGTGAGGGTGCCAAACCTAAGTAGCGCTACCAACTAATACCCCGCTACCACCCACGATAGCAAAAGATGGGACTTAAAAGATAGAGATTGAGAATATTATCCAACATCCCAGTTTTACCCAAAAGATTTATCCCTCCACGGGATACCCACTGACTGTCCCAACCACCGGGACGCATGCTCAAAGTAGTGAACTCACCTTCGGTTTGCTTGGTAAGATTAAATATCTTGATTATCAGTTGAACAAACACGCCCTAAAAGGGTTATCGATAACAGTCAATACATCGAATCACACATAAACCACACATTTCACGTATATCAAGTCATGTATCCCTTATTTCACTTATCACACAGTCAAGATACATGTAACATACTCGTAAAGTTCAAACCATAATAGTGAATCAATAGTCTCTAGTGTACACTTAGTTCACAAGCCAATTGTCACATAAACACATATATACAAACCATGCACTGTACATTCGTTGTCCCTCGATAATATGCATCATACGAATTAATGACCCAGCTTTAGTTCATGGAGTCCAATGTCTACTCAAGTTGTACGAGATCCAGTATATATATATTAACATTGCATGTGTGTGCCCTAATCTTGTGGTAACATTCTATGTAAGGCCCTTTAGTATCAACCCAAACCAAACAACATCCGAATCCCAACCGAGACCCATTAGTTGGCTTGCGGCCCAACTCACACATGGCCCAACCATTACCTAGTTCGATGTCGTGCTACTGAAATGGTTTCGCGGCCCAGCACACACCAGGCCCACCCGATGCGGCCCAGTTATATTTGTATTGCTCGGCCCATTGTTACACTCTAATTAAAAGTACCAGCCCACAAAACAGAAGAAAACACATTGTCCACTATTCGAAGGTGAAGCCCATATCAAAGGTAATCCCACTTGTTAATTCACAACTCTTATGATATGCAAATATCCCAATGATTCCTTACTGTTTAATAACCATAATAATCCACTTCATGCAAATCAATCCATATATGCATATGATATTCGTCCATCATTCAATGTCACATAACATAACACTAATTAAATCATACATCTGATTGTAAATCTCACGAAACATTTATCCTAATTAAAATATTTCAATCTCACATAGTATTCACATATAACACCCCTAATCATACATAGCAACCCTAGTTGTTAATGCTTATCATAACATGCAAATGAGTTCAATCCAACCCACTCATGCATTTAATCCAATTATAATTCACCATGTCAATAAACAACTCACAATAATATCAAGTAGCAATAACTTAATAATAATCTTTCAATAGCATGCCCATCAGGAACGAAAAATCAACATGTATAGCACTTTTGCAATTCATAAATACATAGGAAACAATCAATGAAAATCAACATGAATATATATTTACTAACCAAGATCCTCAAACAATGAAGTGATGTTTCGAGGGGGAGGGTATTCCACTGCCGTACGAACTAGGAGGTGTATAGGGGTTGGGTTTATTTCTTGTGATAATGATCAAGATACATGAATGGCCCCCTTATAACAAATCGAAACAATGTGGGCTGAACCCACATGTGCTACCCTATAACTTAAATGGGCTTCTAATACCCATGTTTGGCTTAATAACCCAAGTGATGGCTTGGGCTTATGCGGCTTGTGTGAATCGGGTTCAACACAAGTGTGGACCGAACACATAAGAGGTAACAAGAGTATGTGTGTGTGTGTGTGTAGCACAAAGTTGCGTTTACGGTCAACCGTTTTTAAAATAGCAAGTAACATAAAGGACCAAGAATGGAAATTAACATGAAAGACAAAGAAATAACGAGGAATCAAGATTACCAAACTAACCTTGGAATTTCGGGTTGTCACATCATCCCCAACTTGAAAGAAATTTCGTCCCGAAATTTGACAAGTAAGCACAAAGGGGTGAAATGAGGAAATCAAGATCATTGCGGATTTTACTCAGGTGTCACATCATCCCCAACTTGAAGAGGAATTTCATCCCAAAATTCACCAGTTTCACCAGGTTTAGACTTGTCTTTAGGGCAAAGTTGAGGATATTTAAGCTTCGTTTGATCCTCTCGCTCCCACGTGAACTCCGGTCCACGTCTTGAGTTCCAGCGAACTCTAACAATCGGAATATGACTATGTTTACGCACCTTGACCTCCCGATCCATGATCTCAATAGGCTCTTCGACAAACTGCAACTTGTCGTCAATCTTCAGCTCTTGGAATGGCACAACTAGCATCTCGTCAGACAGACACTTCTTCAACTGTGAGACATGAAAGACATTGCGAACATTACCCAACTCAGCAGGTAACTCAAGCTTGTAAGCGACTTTACCGATCCGTTCCAGAATTTTAAATGGCCCAACGTAACGTGGATTAAGCTTACCACGTTTCCCAAAACGCACCACACCCTTCCAAGGCGAGACTTTCAACATGACACGATCATTAACTTCGAACTCCAAAGGCTTTCTACGCTTGTCGGCGTAGCTTTTCTGACGATCACGCGCTGCTGCCATACGATTTCTAATCTACAATCTTTTCTGAAGTTTCAAGTACAAGCTCAGGACCTGTGATGTGGTTGTCACCCACCTCAGCCCAACAGAAAGGAGAACGACATTTCCGCCCGTACAATGCTTCGAACGGAGCTGCCTGAATACTAGTATGGTAGCTGTTGTTGTAGGAGAACTTTATCAACGACAAGTGTTTCTCCTGTGATCGGTGTAGATGGTGCATTTGGTACCGTACAGATAATGTCTCCAAATCTTCAACGCAAATATCACAGCCCCTAACTCCAAGTCATGAGTCGTATAGTTCTTCTCGTGTACCTTCAGCTGACGAGAAGCATAAGCTATCACCTTCTCGCGTTGCATCAACACGCAACCGAGACCCTGAATTGAAGCATCACAATAAACCACAAAATCTTCGGTACCCTCTGGCAAAGACAGGATCAGTGCGCTGCATAATTTCTGCTTCAAGAGTTGGAAAGCATCCTCCTGTTTCGTTCCCCAAGATTAAACAATGTTTTTCTGTGTCAAGGAGGTAAGAGGTTGAGCAATCTTTGAGAAATCCTGAATAAACCGACGATAGTACCCCGCCAGACCAAGAAATTGTCGCACCTCTGAAGGATTTTTCGGTGCCGCCCAATTCCTAATAGCATCGATCTTGGCAGGATCCACATGTATCCCCATCTCGTTGACAATATGCCCAAGAAAGTGTACTTCTCGAATCCAGAAATCACACTTAGAAAACTTCGCGTAAAGCTGCTCCTTCCTCAGGAGCTCCAAGATAAGACGTAGATGCCGCTCGTGGTCCTCCTTGCTCTTGGAGTAAATCAAGATGTCGTCGATGAAAACAATAACGAAGTCGTCGAGATACGGTTTGCACACGCGGTTCATGAGATTCATGAAAACCGCTGGTGCGTCGGTCAACCCAAACGGCATAACCAAAAACTCATAGTGACCGTACCGCGTCCGAAAAGCCGTTCTGGGAACATCCTCCTCTCTAACTCGTACCTGATGATAACCCGACCTTAAGTCGATCTTGGAATAGAAACTCGACCCTTGCAGCTGGTCAAATAGGTCGTCGATGCATGGCAAAGGATAACGGTTCTTGATCGTCACCTTGTTGAGCTCGCGATAATCTATACACATCCGAAAGGACCCATCCTTCTTCTTTACAAACAACACAGGGGCTCCCCAAGGCGAAGAGCTAGGTCAGATAAAACCCCTATCCAACAGATCCTGGAGTTAATTCGACAACTCCTGTAACTCTCCTGGTGCAAGACGATAAGGAGCACGAGCAATCGGGGCTGCTCCTGGCGCGAGTTCAATCTGAAATTCTACCTGACGGTGCAGAGGTAAACCAGGAAGTTCTTCAGGGAATACATCAGGGAATTCACGAACAACTGGAAGATCCTCGATCTTCCTTTCGTCAGAATGCGAATCAGTAACAAGAGCTAAAATAGTAGGATAGCCCTTACGCAGAAACTTCTGAGCCTTCATCGCTGTAATAATGCTAACCGCGGCACCACTACGATGACCCTGAACCGATAAAGATTCTCCGCTAGGGAGAGGAACACGCACGATTTTCTCCTTACAGAGAATTTCCGCCTGATGTTTGGACAACCAGTCCATGCCGATAACCACATCAAAACTTCCAAGAGTAACAGGGAGTAGATCAATATCGAACACTTGACCCATGAGGTCGAGTTTGCACCCAACAAGAACGTGTGAAGCTTCAATTGTTTTACCATTAGCTATCTCTACTATGTGCTTGGTTACAAGTGGTGTAGGACTCAACCCTAGCTGACGACTAAACCCCAAAGATACATAACTCCAATCGGCACCAGAGTCGAATAAAATAGAAGTAAATATACCATTTACTAAAAACGTACCAGTCACTACGTTGCCGTCATTTCGTGCCTCCCCAGCTCCAATAGTAAACACGCGCCCACGCGCACCGTTCCCCCGTTGTTCCCATTGTTGTTCCCATTGTTGTTGTTATTACCCGCATTCTGATTCAACTGAGGGCAATCCCGCCTGAAATGACCCTCGTCACCACACTGAAAGCAACTCTTGCGATTACCCTGATTCTGCTGAGGTGGCTGTCTGTCATGTTGCTGTGGCTGCTGCTGCTGCTGTTGTCTCGGAAGTGAAACCCTACAATCTTTAGCCATATGCCCCACTTTGTTGCACCTGTGACATACTCGAGTACACTGCCCCCGATGGTGATAGTTGCACTTACTGCACTTTGGTAGTTTTCCCGCATAAGAACCCTGACCTGAACTGTTACCCTGATTCTGATTCACTGAAGACGACTGGCTGAAACTACGATTGCTGCCAGTATCTGCCCTTTTCTGTGACTGCACTGAATTGGACACCTTGTCCACATTGCTCCACTTGCGCTTGCTGTCAGTGGCGGGGGTAGTAGCTGTAGTAGTGGCAGCAGTAGTAGTAGCAGTAGAAACACGTGGTGGCAGCGAATTGCTCTCCACCTCTTGATCAACGATCTTATGAGCCAAACGGACAATCTGAGTTAAGTTATTGAGGTTTGCTGCAGTAACCAAACCCTTCACTCGTGGAGGTAATCCCTTGATGAACAACTCAATTCTTCGAGGCATAGGTCGGGACAAATTCGGACACAAGTCAGCCAACTCATATGACCGCTTTACGTATGCTTCAATCTCAGACCCCACCATTTTCAGATCATAATATTCGTTTTCTAATTTCTGTATCTCATCACGAGGATAGTATTCCTCCCTCATCAACTCCTTAAAGTCATCCCACGTAGTGGCGTTCGCCGCCTAGATGCCCAACAGTTGAACCTGGGCATTCCACCATGTCAGGGCACCATCCTCGAGCGTGCCCGCATCATACTTCACTCGGTCCCCAACAGGGCAGTTACACATCGCGAATACGGACTCCGCTTTTTCGAACCAACGCAGGAGTCCTACAGCCCCTTCAGTACCACTGAAGGTCTGCGGCTTAGAATCCATAAAGGTTTTGAACGTGCAAACAGGTGGATGGTGCGGATTTTGCTGGACCTGCTGACCTATTAACGAAAGAACATATAACAAACAAGTCAGACTCAAGCATATGACGCAAAGAATAAGAGTGTTTGGTACACGCTGTACCAGCCTGATAAGCCGCTAAGGCTTCAGCCACGCGAGTGTTGATGAGATCGGTTAACTCAGCTTGTGTCATAGCAATATGGCCACGTCTACCACCGCGGCCTCCACCTCGTCCACCATTACGTCTGCCACGTTCGTTCATGAGTCTACATATAAGAAAAGGAAGGATTCAACATGCAAGTACAAGTAGGAGGCAAGCATTACTATGATCTCCACAGATTTCTACGTTCTAACATAACATCAACAAACATAGTGGACCCCTTTTCACATTTGTCAAGTTTCACTGGGACTCACATGCACCCCGCATTATTATTATGTGTGCACCCATAATAATAATCCACTTTGCATATTTATCTCAGTTCCTCCCAATTCATGTTAAAAGGTTTCCCCGAATTCGAGCAACAAGACAAATGACATCCCAACATAGAGCATGAAAGTTCAAGAAGTGTCGCACATGACATGGGGTGTTAACATATACATTCATACTATAGTGCCAAGTGTGTATTCACGTGTGGTGTTGTCTATAAGCAAACACTATAGATACTATGCATAGTAAACAAGAAACGAACCTTGCAGTCTGGAGCTGAGTGTCATGGTCGATTTCGGATCTGTTCGGTTATAGTCTGGTTTTATAAAAATCGTTTTAAAACCAAGTTCACTCTAACCAGTGGCTCTGATACCAAACTGTCACACCCCCAAAATACCACCTAAGGAGTGCCCCTGTTAGGCGTGTGACAAAACAATAACGAGCCACCAATCATATTGAACTCATAATATGTTTGTGAATAAAATACCCATCATTAAAGAATTGTATCAACAATAAGTTTAGTAAATCCCAATAAGTTCAGCGGAAGCAAAATAGAAAACTAAAGTCAAACAGTATCGATAAACCAAGTTATAATAATAACATCTCATGAATCTCTTCAGTCGACCCATGACCACTCCAGCTTCCTCAGACAGCAACTTCCTCAATCCAGAATACCTAACGACCTGCGAGCATGCAACAAGTGTATCAGACAAAGCTGGCGAGTTCACAGTTTTAATAAAACGTTAGTTACCAAGTATTTAGCCCAGTTTGTTTAACCAATACGAAAGCAATGTTGATAATATCTCGATGCTGAACAAGACGGCTCCTGAGGTATGTTTTGCCCTTTCCCCAGTGCTCCTATCAAAGCACTGGGCCTGACTGGGTCATTAGTTCACACCCGCCCTCTCTTAGGAACGGGGTGAGGGTGCCAAACCTAAGTAGCGCTACCAACTATTATCCCGCTACCACCCACGATAGCAAAAGAAGGGACTTAAAAGATAGAGAGTGAGAATATTATCCAACATCCCAATTTTACCCAAAAGATTTATCCCTCCACGGGATACCCACTGGTTGTCCCAACCACCGGGACGCATGCTCAAAGTAGTGAACTCACCTTCGGTTTGCTCGGTAAGATTAAATATCTTGATTATCAGTTGAACAAACACGCCCAAAAATGGTTTCCGATAACAGTCAATACATCGAATCACACTTAAACCACACATTTCACGTATATCAAGTCATGTATCCCTTTTCACTTATCATACAGTCAAGATACATGTAACACACTCGTAAAGTTCAAACCATAATAGTGAATCAATAGTCTCTAGTGTACACTTAGTTCACAAGCCAATTGTCACATAAACACATATATACAAACCATGCACTGTACATTCGTTGTCCCTCGATAATATGCATCATACGAATTAATGACCCAGCTTTAGTTCATGGAGTCCAATGTCTACTCAAGTTGTACGAGATCCAGTATATATATATTAACATTGCATGTGTGTGGCCTAACCTTGTGGTAACATTCTATGTAAGGCCCTTTAGTATCAACCCAAACCAAACAACATCCGAATCCCAACCGAGAACCATTAGTTGGCTTGCGGCCCAACTCACACATGGCCCAACCATTACCTAGTTCGATGTCGTGCTACTGAAATGGTTTCGCGGCCCAACACACACCAGGCTCACCCGATGCGGCCCAGTTATATTTGTATTGCTCGGCCCATTGTTACATTCTAATTAAAAGTAGCAGCCCACAAAACAGAAGAAAACACATTGTCCACTATTCGAAGGTGAAGCCCATATCAAAGGTAATCCCACTTGTTAATTCACAACTCTTATGATATGCAAATATCCCAATGATTCCTTACTGTTTAATAACCATAATAATCCACTTCATGCAAATCAATCCATATATGCATATGATATTCGTCCATCATTCAATGTCACATAACATAACACTAATTAAATCATACATCTGATTGTAAATCTCACGAAACATTTATCCTAATTAAAATATTTCAATCTCACACAGTATTCACATATAACACCCCTAATCATACATGGCAACCCTAGTTGTTAATGCTTATCATAACATGCAAACGAGTTCAATCCAACCCACTCATGCATTTAATCCAATTATAATTCACCATGTCAATAAACAACTCACAATAATATCAAGTAGCAATAACTTAATAATAATCTTTCAATAGCATGCCCATCAGGAACGAAAAATCAACATGTATAGTACTTTTGCAATTCATAAATACATAGGAAACAATCAATGAAAATCAACATGAATATATATTTACTAACCAAGATCCTCAAACAATGAAGTGATGTTTCGAGGGGGAGGGTATTCCACTGCCGTACGAACTAGGAGGTGTATAGGGTTTGGGTTTATTTCTTGTGATAATGATCAAGATACATGAATGGCCCCCTTATAACAAATCGAAACAATGTGGGCTGAACCCACATGTGCTACTCTATAACTTAAATGGGCTTCTAATACCCATGTTTGGCTTAATAACCCAAGTGATGGCTTGGGCTTATGCGGCTTGTGTGAATCGGGTTCAACACAAGTGTGGACCGAACACATAAGAGGTAACAAGAGTATGTGTGTGTGTGTGTAGCACAAAGTTACGTTTACGCTCAACCGTTTTTAACATAGCAAGTAACATAAAGGACCAAGAATGGCAATTAACATGAAAAACAAAGAAATAACGAGGAATCAAGATTACCAAACTAACCTTGGAATTTCGGGTTGTCACAACAAATCTACACACATGCATACATTCGTACATACTCACTTGCGTACATATACATACTACCTACATACACACCTACATACATACTTTCAAAGATAGATTCATATCTTCACGTATGCCTACACACGTGCCTACGCTCATATATATATATACCTACTTGCATGCATCCAAACATACCTTCAATCATACATACAACCTATATTCATACATATATACATACATACCTCCATACGTGTCTACACTTCCTGAAACAAGGAATAAACTAATCATTCTTAGCTTACACGCGTTTAAAAAACGGTCCGGACGGGTTCGCAATGCATCAACGGTTAAAATAAATGATTTTCGAGAAACTGGCATACGCTCGCGTAGCGCTACGGCCTGGGGCATTCCCCGTCGCGCTACACCACGGCCTGATTTGATCAGATTGTTGCAGCTGGTGCTGTATAATTCTCAACACGACTCGATTTCACGGAAACGAGCATAACTTTCTTGTTTTTGATCCGTTTTGCCCGATTCTTTTTCCTATGCGACCATAATTTAAATCTCCATCACATGAAGTGAAAATCCAATATTTGGACTACCTAACTTTATGACTTTTAAGCCTTCGGCTTATTACCCTTTTACCAAATTTTGACCTGTTCATGCATATATCAACATAACTTTTTTCTAATTGTCCGTAAAACCTTTCCCTACATTTTAGACTAAGAATCCTTGCCCTGGGTGCATAATCTTTACGAATTTCATTACCGCTACCTTACTTATACATAATTATTCGACCCGTTTAAACCCATCCAATTACCTTCGACTTAGAAGACTACCCCCGACTAAGCTAATTCAATACTTACCTTAAAACTTTCATCATTACATAACCTTACATAATTTTCCCACTTTCGTGAACATGAAAATTCTATATGCATACTAAGAAGTGAGTCGGAAGTCACTTACCTTGTGCATCCGTGTTCGTAACCGCTTCCTTGTCTCATTTTGACCCGTTAGCCTTCCATGCTTGGTCCAAGCTATTGTGGTTCCTATCCTTTCATGCCGTCATGCCATGATAATGTTAGTATTCATGCTCATTCATATTAACACACATTTTCCAACTCTTATCTACATTAACTTTCACTAACACGCATACGACATGAATTGTCAACCGCGTTACTCAATATCTTCGAAATCCAAACTCGTTATCACAAATAGCACGTAATTTGTCTAACACATATTCCATGATCTCTTGATTCTTATATTTGTGTCAAAAATGCCTAACCATGCTATATATTCTCGGTTGAGTTTCAGAAAGTGAACCTTCTAGCATATAACTTCCAACATTTTGAACACACATTATGTTGATATGGTGGACCATATTAATGACATCATAATCATTCCATACACAATGTTGTATGACACATACAACTACATGATCACCTAGTCACATACACAATATACACATAATCAATTCACACATAGTTAAGCTTTCATGATTCTACATTTGACAACCACATTGCTAAGTTAGACAACTTAGCATAATTCATAACATCATCCTTTACTAGTATGGTCATATGTTATATATTTAGTACACATTCACTTCTTAATCACCATTAAACAATTAATCAATTCCATGGTGACCGTCACACCATACAAGCATAAGGTACAATCCCCATTTGCATGATTTTGATCAAGACATGCATTCAACCCGAATTATCATATGAACTTCATCTAAAGCACATTATTCGTGTTAGTTTACTATCAATTACATCATTAACACCTTCTATGCATATTCATCCATTAATTGCATACAATCTCATCTATTAAGCTCACCTAAGCATTTCATCAAGCACTTGGCGTGCGTACAACCTACTATGCATAGTTTACAACTAGTTTAAGCATAGTCATTAACTTCCAAATTCCAATCACCAAGAGAGTGCTCAAAATCACATCCAATTCATACAATTAACCCTAAACTAACATCACAAAACCCATTTCAAGCTAGGAATGAATACATCAAGCAAGGATTGGACATGGGTAGAACACCCATGTCGCCACCTTCATTCAAAATTGTGGGTTTCTTCTTAAATCATCAAATTACTTGAAATTGTTCATAACACATAGTCTAAATGGTGATTCTAACACCTCTACATGCACAATTTCATGAAATTTCATAGTTTAATCATAGATTCACTTCATACCAATTCATCAAATTAACCTCTACAACTTACGTCATGTGTAGAAAGTCTAGATGATCAAGAATCTAAGTCCATGCATCAGATTAGGGCCGATTTCTCCTTTCAATTTGAAGGTTTTTCTTGAATTAGGGTTTCACCCCTTTCTTTCTCTTCTCCTGATCGATCTCACGCACACACACTCCTTGTGTGTGAGAGATTTTTGTTTTAATTAAATTCAGTTTCAAATTTGGCAATCCTAGTCCCTCAAGTTTATCACACCATCATAGTTGCCACAAGTTTCATTCCTTTACTTATTTTGTTAGGCTTTTAACTAAGTTTAATAACCTAGTTATTGTATTTCATTTAATTAACATGGCAACGTACCTACGTATTAATAATACGAGTTTTGGGGTGTTACAAATCTACCCCCCCTTAAAGAAGGTTTCGTCCCCGAAACCTTTCTTATTTCCATTAAACACAACTATTCTTTCCCTTTGCCCCATTAACACGGCCTCTAGCCCATCATAGTGACAATCTTCTACTTTCAAGAACCCATCTCGGAGTTCTTATTGGTGTCACTTTCACTAATAGCGCTAGTTTTTAACGCATTTCATAGCTAATGGTTCATTCACCATTATAATACTCGTATATCATGTACAATACACCGTTTTGTTTACTTGAAACAATTTCAACATCCTATTAATAACATTCCTTTTTATTCATTTCCAATATTCGTATTATTCTTATCGAGGTTACGCTCTTACTTCGTAATTTATACATACACCTCTATGTTTAACTTTGATGGATACATCGTAATACTAAGTAACTACCCATTCCCGCTTCATGACTATTCATACAATTGACTTTTTTCTAACAAGTCCATACTTTTCATACTTTATCTTTACACACATTCTCATTTCCTTGGCCTATTAATAAGGGGTCAATATACATACTACTTCAACTTGTAGTCATACATACATTCATATGATCCGTTCGTAACGGATCTAATACCTTCATCTTATTTCTTAAAATTACATTCTCTACATGCACTGTATAATATTTACTATTTTTTTGTTACCACAACAAAACTACTATTTCATAGTCACAACTACGTGCCTAGCTCTCATGTTAACATCATTCAACGTTTTCCACAGTTTCTTGTACTTTGCATACCTTTATGTTGCCTTTAATCGCTTCATGCATTTCATATTACTATTACTTTCACTTCCTGCATTACTTAATCTACCTAAGCAAACATGTCGTGCAAATTCATCATACGAAAGTTTAATAAATACTCAAAATTTCTCAAACTTTTGAAATTTACTTTTTAGTGACATACTTTCTTCTTATGTCGATTGTTAAAAATTAAACATTCCATACCATACCATACATATCCTATCAGCCATTTCGTAGGTCTTTCTCAACCTACCAATTCATACCTGTCCAACATGAATTACACATTTTACTAACCTCGATTTCTTTGCATAATTCAATGGTCCGCAAACCAGATCTATTCGCTTCTTCATGAGTACTAGCCACACCAGGCCAGATTTCCTTCATCCGTGAAGTGTGCTTCCGCTCGTGCACATCCTTCCACCAATTCAATTGGTTTCATCACACTAAGAATTCTAACATCACCACCTACAAAATTGGCGGTTAGCACATCTCATTCAAATACTGAGTCTACTAGGTGATTAGTCACCTAAAATTCTCTTACATATTTCCTACGTACATGCTATATCATATCTTACATTCCATTTCTTACACGTAATTCTTTCATTTTAGTTACTTATTCCGTCAACCTTTGCAGTTTGACCCTTTAAGGTTAAACTGACCTTTCTTACTTATCATAGATGCATTGAGGTGCACATTCGTGCTTCCTTCCATTCATGCCTTCTTACAAAGACATTCATTACATCATTTTAGTATTCTTAACAAACTTACCCTTCTTGTTCATACTTAAACCATTGTTCGGGTCGTAGCCCGTCATTCATTCTGACTCCTAAGAATCGATTTCTAACACATTTAACACATAACTTGTTCAAAACTTCTTTCTTTCGTTTTAAAATTTAGCTTTGCGTGCCAATTACGATCAATATTTTGTTCATTTACTTTGCGCCTACTCATATGACTCGTTTGACTCAACTATTGTCAAACTATCGACACATTCTGATGTGGACTAATTCCATCCGTTTATATCTTAAATCCGTTTCGCGGATTTGAACACATCATTCATACCTTTTGTCCCTTCTATGTTTCGAATCCGTCTCGCGGATTCAAACATTTCATTTATGCCTTTCATCCCTTGAATCCGTCTCGCGGATTCAAACATTGCATTCACACCTTTCATTCACACCTTTCATTCTTTGAATCCGTCTCGCGGATTCAAACTTTTCATTCGTACCTTTCATTCCTTGAATCCGTCTCGCGGATTCAAACATTGCATTCACATCTTTCATTCTTTGAATTCGTCTCGCGGATTCAAACATTTCATTCATATTTTGTTGATCCATACTTTCTTACGGGTTCAATATTCATCATTCTTATCACTCATACTTTTCACTCCTACGTAGTACTCTCAATTTCCCGAGAGTCTTGCTACCCATTTCACCCGCACGCCCACCTGCTACCCATTTCTACCGGACATACCTGCGATAATTACCACAGTCACACGAACGTCATATGCTTCTTGCGTACTGGCCAGGTGCGCAATTCACATACTAATTTCGTGCTTTCAGGTAATCATCGCCTTATGTCCGCAGTAGTGGGTCTCAGTTCGTGCTACGTTTTTAAATTCTTACCAAGACAATATCGTTGTCTTCCGTTTAGTACTTACCCTCCCAAGGAGATTTCTTCCTTTTTCTTTTAACACTGGTACCCATACTTATTAACATTGTGTACCTGGGGTCCGTCTGTCCATTCGCATCCTTGCCTGTCTTAGCATCTATCTTAGACTGCATTCACGGACCATCCTCTTCCAACTTTTAAGATTACCTCGCACATACAAAACCATTAGCTTCTTCGTAGGAGGGTATACATACACGCTTTCATTCAATTTATACCTTTAGATCTTGATCGAGTCATGGATTGTACGGGTTCCTTATCACAAGAGCACACAGGTTTGAGTTCAAGTACCTACCCTCTCATACTTGATTCTCTCAAACTCGAGCTCTGATACCAACTTGTAAGACCCTAATACGTATTTGACTAAAAGTCGCACCGGAAATTCGTGTTATAAAATTTCTTTCATTATAAATACCTTAACTTATTTAAAACTTAACTTTAACATAACTCTTTCACATAAATCCATCAATCGACTTATTTACTAAGTAAAAACATAGCTTATGTTTACTACGTTATATACATCAATGTTCCCATACAATCTCACTAGTGACTCGATCCTCGATCTCTATTCCTTGATGATCCTCATGACTCGTACTACCTGCGCTCACCACATAAAATTTATAACATTAGTACGCATTATAAAGATACAAGATTTATTCACATTTACTTTTCATTCTGTTAACTCTCTACATCCCAGCTTTCCATCTGATCATACAATCCATGGTGAGACTTCTTTGCTATTCCTGCGTTACACTTCATTCACCAGGCACGCTAATATTATCGTTAGTACTCAATTTCATTGGATACTTGCGTACCTACCTTATACATACTTATACATATTTATATGTTCACAAATAACCATCTACGTACATACGTACATACCCACATATATACTCATCTACATCATTACATACATATCTACATACATCCATACTTACATCATTACGTACACCCATAGCATTATACATATATATACACATACATCCCTACTTGCAACATACCTAACTCATACATGCCTATTCACATACATACCTTCATATATCTGCGTATACTTGCTCACATACTTATAAACATACATACGTACATACCCACATATATACACATCCATGTCGTTACATACATATCTACACACATGCATACATTCGTACATACTCACTTGCGTATATATACATACTACCTACATACACACCTACATACATACTTTCAAACATAGATTCATACCTTCACGTATGCCTACATACGTGCCTACGCTCATATATATATACCTACTTGCATACATCCAAACATACCTTCAATCATACATACAACCTATATTCATACATATATACATACATACCTCCATACGTGTCTACACTTCCTAAAACAAGGAATAAACTAATCATTCTTAGCTTACACGCGTTTAAAAACGGTCCGGACGGGTTCGCAATGCATCAACGGTTAAAATAAACGATTTTCGTGAAACTGGCATACGCTCGCGTAGCGCTACGGCCTGGGGCATTCTCCGTCGCGCTATGCCACGGCCTGATTTGATCAGACTGTTGCAGCTGGTGCTGTATAATTCTCAGCACGACTCGATTTCACGGAAACGAGCATAACTTTCTCGTTTTTGATCCGTTTTACCCGATTCTTTTTCCTATGCGACCGTAATTTAATTCTCCATCACATGAAGTGAAAATCCAATATTTGGACTACCTAACTTTATGACTTTTAAGCCTTTGCCTTATTACCCTTTTACCAAATTTTGACCCGTTCATGCATATATCAACATAACTTGTTTCTAATTGTCCGTAAAACCTTTCCCTACATTTTAGACTAAGAATCCTTGCCCCAGGTCCATAATCTTTACGAATTTCATTACCGCTACCTTACTTATACATAATTATTCGACCTGTTTAAACCCATCCAATTACCTTCGACTTAGAAGACTACCCCCGACTAAGCTAATTCAATACTTTCCTTAAAACTTTCATCATTACATAACCTTACATAATTTTCCCACTTTTGTGAACATGAAAATTCTATATGCATACTAAGAAGTGAGTCGGAAGTCACTTACCTTGTGCATCCGTGTTCATAACCGCTTCCTTGTCTCATTTTGACCCGTTAGCCTTCCATGCTTGGTCCAAGCTATTGTGGTTCCTATCCTTTCATGCCGTCATGCCATAATAATGTTAGTATTCATGCTCTTTCATATTAACACACATTTTCCAACTCTTATCTACATTAACTTTCACTAACACGCATACGACATGAATTGTCAACCACGTTACTCAATATCTTTGAAATCCAAACTCGTTATCACAAATAGCACGTAATTTGTCTAACACATATTCCATGATCTCTTGATTCTTATATTTGTGTCAAAAATGCATAACGATGCTATATATTCTCGGTTGACTTTCAGAAAGTCAACCTTCTAGCATATAACTTCCAACATTTTGAACACACATTATGTTGATATGGTGGACCATAGTAATGACATCATAATCATTCCATACACAATGTTGTATGACACACACAACTACATGATCACCTAGTCACATACATAATATACACATAATCAATTCACACATACTTAAGCTTTCATGATTCTACATTTAACAACCACATTGCTAAGTTAGACAACTTAGCGTAATTCATAACATCATCCTTTACTAGTATGGTCATATGTTATATATTTAGTACACATTCACTTCTTAATCGCCATTAAACAATTAATCAATTCCATGGTGACCGTCACACCATACAAGCATAAGGTACAGTCCTCAAATGCATGATTTTGATCAAAACATGCATTCAACCCGAATTATCATATGAACTTCATCTAAAGCACATTATTCATGTTAGTTTACTATCAATTACATCATTAACACCTTCTATGCGTATTCATCCATTAATTGCATACAATCTCATCTATTAAGCTCACCTAAGCATTTCATCAAGCTCTTGGTGTGCGTACAACCTACTATGCATAGTTTACAACTAGTTTAAGCATAGTCATTAACTTCCAAATTCCAATCACCAAGAGAGTGATCAAAATCACTTCCAATTCATACAATTAACCCTAAACTAACATCACAAAACCCATTTCAAGCTAGGAATAAATACATCAAGCAAGGATTGGACATGGGTAGAACACCCATGTCGCCACCTTCATTCAAAATTGTGGGTTTCTTCTTAAATCATCAAATTACTTGAAATTGTTCAAACACATAGTCTAAATGGTGATTCTAACACCTCTACATGCACAATTTCATGAAATTTCACAGTTTAATCATAGATTCACTTCATACCAATTCATCAAATTAACTTCTATAACTTACCTCATGTGTAGAAGGTCTAGATGATCAAGAATCTAAGTCCATGCATCAGATTAGGGCCGATTTCCCCTTTCAATTTGAAGGTTTTTCTTCAATTAGGGTCTCACCCCTTTCTTTCTCTTCTCCTGATCGATCTCACGCACACACACTCCTTGTGTGTGTGAGATTTTTGTTTTAATTAAATTCAGTTTCAAATTTGGCAATCCTAGTCCCTCAAGTTTATCACACCATCATAGTTGCCACAAGTTTCATTCCTTTACTTATTTTGTTAGGCTTTTAACTAAGTTTAATAACCTAGTTATTGTATTTCATTTAATCAACATGGCAACGTACCTACGTATTAATAATACGAGTTTTGGGGTGTTACAAATAGTAAAGAAAAAAATAACTATAATTACTATCTCCACAATCAACAAGTGTGTTTGAAGCCATGATTTTTCACTCTGAAAAAATTATTGGATATGAATGATGCTGGTGAAGATTTAAAGGATCGAAATAATTCTACTTAGATATGTGTTTCGTGATATTTGGAAGAGATTTGGATTAAAAAACAACCATAATCCAGAATATCATGGACATAATTGTAACAACTCTCACCAAAATTATTATTATTTATTATGTTATTTTGGCCTTTAGGAAACCCTAATTGAGACCCCCAAGTAATCATGCATAACCCCTAAAATTTTCAGAACAATCAGAATCCGGATCAGGGCCCCTAAAACTCAGGGGGGGTAAAACCTAGTTGATATTATCTCAACAGTTTTGGATAGGAATTGAATTTTGAGAAACCGTCGACTCACCCAAGCTAAGAAGACACGGGGCTACCCTATGCTAGGGGGGTGCCCCTCGCGCCACACGACAGCCCCTCGCGCCACACGACAGCCTCTCGCGCCACGCGAGGGAGCTGTTTTTCCAGCATATATAGGGGAGTTTGGCACTTGAATTTCTGCGTTGGTTCGATGTTAAAATTCAAATCGTGCAACGAGATATCACATGTTTACTATAAAAACACACACAATCATGAAATGCTGCCGCGACAACAGGGTAATAACTCGATCGCTGCTACGATTCAATGTCCGATCGATTGAAACCAATCTAATGGATGTTTAAGTGCTGCCCACATTAGGGCTATACTTTGTCATTCGTCGTAAATTCGATGGATATTAAGTATTGCACTTTGTCATTCTTTGTGAGGGTTTTCATCTCGTGAGTTATCGTAAATGCTGTATTAGTTACTGACCTAGTTTTCGTGTGCATTATTATTTGAATTAGGTTAATCAGGCTAAAATCAGTAGGCTAAACGCTGCCCGTTTAAATCTGCAATGTGAGTCATTCTCTTTTTACCAACTTTGCTTTCAAAATCATGTTTGGTTTTAAAGTTATAATTACAGGGATTAAGTCTTTGTAGTCTTCAATTACAGCCGGTATGTGGGGTTTTGTATACATTACTTGATAACCGTCACCATTGGACAATGGGTTAGCCAATGGGTGATATGACCATAGTCACAGAAACGAGTCGAGTGACAAATACCGTTGGGTAATTGATTGATATATATAAACAATGTAATCGCCCTTAATACTGTATATTATAACAATGTGTCGTTTTGTGCAAATGAATGATTCACCAGTATTTCCCCGCTGACAAAAATATTTTAAAACATGTTTCAGGTGACCTGCTGTGAATCAAGGGAAAAGTGCTAAGGAGCACTAACAAGCTTGAAGTAGTGGCTCAGTAAAATAAATAAACATGTTTTTGTAAAACAGGGGTTTCTTGGTGAAATTTCCCTTATTGTACATTACAGGGTTTATCCCAAATTGTGAAATAAAATAATCGGGTATTTTCAAGTTTTAACGATCCTGTTAGTAATTCCGCTGCCAAAATTAATAAATACCACGGATTTCTTTCTCGCGGCTCCTGAAACGGTTAAAACCGGGTCGGGGGTCATGACAGAAAAATGTCGTATCAGAGCCACTGGTTTAAGCCAATTAAGTATTTAGAAATACTTAATTTATCTAATTGCCATTCTGTGATTCTGTGAAAATTTAATTTACAAAGTTCTAACTTAGAATTGGTGTGTGTGTGTCTTCGTGTGTGCTAACAGTATGAATGAACAATCAGAAGCCCTTCAAAACTTCACTATCCATACAACAGATATGGATACCACTGGTACCTTCACTGGATACCAGGCGGATATCGAGGAGCCGATGGTGTTTAAAGCCCCACCGCCGGAGAAACCAAAAGTGAAAAAGAGACGAAGGTTTGTAGGTTGGAGGCGTGTACGTAGGAAGAAACCAGCAACACAGAAAGTTGCCAAAACGGAGGATCCAAAAGACAAGGGAAAAGGAATAGAGACTGGGGAGAGTTCCAGGCAAACCCAGGAAATGCCATCCTGGGAAGAATTGGACCGTAAATTGGCACTTGGCGACCTCATCGGACCTGCCGATGAAAACCTCTTTAATTTTCCAGCTGAAGCCCTACTTCCCGTTAACCTAGAACCTGCCATTCCCGATCCCATTGTTCACCCTAGACCTCTACCAGGAGCGCTGGAAGAATGGTGGACCACCGACTGGCAATTTCAGAACCTTATAAACAATCCTAATACCTTTTTCCCTCAGTTCGACCCGGAGCCTGCACCAAACCCACCGATGAGTAATGAAAACTTGGCTGAACTCAGCCACTATGGCGAGGAGCTGGGGTATGCCGGAAATAGGATCCGGGAAGTGGGAGAACAAATCTCCTGGAAGTACGACGAGAGGGAACGTCGTTTCTGAAGTGCCAGCTAACGGGGATCGTATGTGGTTGTAGGGATGTGTGTATAATAATAATAAAATAATAAATAATATAATCTTGTAAAATAACTTAAAATAAAACTTTGTAAGATAAGGGGTGTGTACGGATGCATAATATAATATATAAAATCTGATAGTCGCAAAGTCGACAATTTTGGCTATACGTGTTAGTGTGATTATGTGTGTTTTTGTGTTATTTGACTATTTGTTAATTTACAGTGTGGGTAAGCAAAGAACATCGGACATCTATTGTCAACTAGATAGTGCACGAAAGGATAAGGGAACCTCATCTCAACCAGATTCCTCAAGATACTCAGTAAATACTAAAGAAGGAATATTTATTCGTAAGGCACAGTTTGAGAAGCCACTTACTGCTAAGAAAAGGAATTGGATTATTAGAAAAAGTCAAGAGAAAATAGGGACGTCACAATCCAAAGAAGTGATAATTAATAAGGAAACACAGGAGATAGGCAAAAACCCGCCTTGGGAAGATGAATTTGATGAAAAATGGGCAGATCTCTATATGTTAGCCACTACAACAGTAAATCTTGATTCTTAATTAAGATAAACTGCCAAACCTAGACCAACCAAGGAACTTAGATAAACAACTTAATAAGAGGAGATAGAATAAATGGCGAGCATAATATTCCTAGCTAAATTAAAATAATAATTTCAGTTGTAAGTTGTAATGGACATATATATATATATATATATATATAAGGTCGCAATGTTTGCTATTTTTAAATAGAGTCGGGGGGGGGGGTTATTGCACGGACCTCCCGGCCGCTGGAGTGATCCCACTCCACAAGCTAGCAACGTCCCAATGCTGCCTGGCGGTGAATACCCCATCCCGAGCTGAGTCCGTTTCCCTCTGGGAAGAAGGTGGCAGAATACCCCCTGCCTGGACTCGAACCCGGGTCTCTATGAAGAGTAGAGGTGGGACTGGCCAACTGGGACACCCCAGTTGGTTTTTTAAATAGAGTCTGGTTGTACAGTTGTACCAAAATGTTTGTACTAAATATTAGCCTGTGATTGATAAACATTCAAATGGAACACGCTGTGAATGAACCAGTTAATGAAGTTAATGAATCAAAACACAATAATGAGGATCACTTTCTAAACCGACAAGATATAGAGAACATCATCGCTCAGGGAATAGTTAATGCTATTTCGGCAATCATCGCTGCGGTTAAAAGTCCTGTTGAGCCTTCGCAAGCTCACCACAGTAAACGCACGCGTGACGATAATTCCAGTAATAGTATTAATGGAGGCGGTAACAATGATAATGGGATTCAAGCCCCAGTATACAAAAGAATGAAAGCTGCAACACCTAGTTGCACTTATAAAGAGTTTCTTGCCTGTAAACCTGTTGAGTTCGCGGGCAATGAAGTGGCGACTGCAGCACTGCGTTGGTTGGAGAAAACCGAGGCAGTAATCAAAATAAGTAAATGTGTCAAGGAGGATAAAGTTATGTATGCTTCTCACCTTTTCAAGGAAGAAGCACTAGAATGGTGGAATACGGTATTGCAAGCCAAAGGAAGTGACGTGGCCTACGCCATGAGTTGGGAGGAGTTTAAGCGTTTGGTGGAAAGAAAATTCTGCCCCGAATATGAAAAAAAGCAGATGGTGAATAAGTTTTTGAGCCACCGGATGGTGGATGTTGACTGTCGAGGGTATACTGCGAAATTTTTTCGAGTATGCTCGAATTGTGCCTACTCTGGCTTCACCAGAGCCGATACTCATATCTCGCTATATTTGGGGGTTAATTAGCGAGATTCGTGACATTGTCAAAGCTGCGAGACCCCGCACGATCGTTGATGCAGTGGAGTTAGCTAATACTCTGACTGACGGGCTGGTGCGTACGCGGGAGGAAAATAGGAAAAAGGAGTTAGCCCAAAAGATTACCCGAGGATTTCGTGTGGGTAATAATTTCAAGAAAAGAGGAACTGGGCAATCTTCCACTCCGCCGTTCTGCAGGAACTGCAGAAAGAAGCATTTTAGAAAGTGTAATGAAACCTGCAACTTTTGCAAAGTTGCAGGACATCGTGAAGAAAATTGCAGGAAGAAAACAAAAGTCTGCTTCAACTGTGGAGAAGCTGGGCATTTCAGGCCAGAATGCCCTAAATTAGTCAAACAAGCAGACAACAAGGTTAAACCTGCAGAAGGAACCACCCAAGAAGAACTCAAGAGCCTTTCAATTGACCATGCAGGAAGCCGAACTGATTCCTGATGTCATAGCGGGTACGTTCCTAGTTCACAACGTTTTTGCTAAAGTATTATTTGACTCTGGTGCAAACCAAAGTTTTATAAATACTTCGTTCTGCCAAGCTCTAAAGCTGCCTTTAACCAAAGTTAGGCAAGTTTTTACAGTAGAAACGACAGACGAGAATTCCGTTAACATAGATACGGTTTTGCAGAAAGCAAATATAGAACTTTCAGGTCATAAATTTTCTGCAAACCTACTACCCATGAATTTAGCCGGATTCGATGTTGTGTTAGGAATGGATTGGTTAATAGCCAACCATGCTCGAATCCTTTGTGATAAGAACTCTATAGAAATCCATGTACCCACCGGAGAAGTAATTATGATTACAGGAGATAAACCGCGAAAACCCATGAAGTTCATTTCAGTAATGAAAGTTGCTAATTATGAACGAAAGCAACGAATAGTGTATACGATTTCGGTAATCATTAGCACTAAGGGTAAGGAACTTAAGGAAATTCCTGTAGTATCAGAATACTCGGATGTATTCCCAGAAGAACTACCAGGATTACCACCAGATAGGGAGGTAGAATTTAGAATTCACTTGAATCCGGGAACTACACCTGTAGCTAAAGCACCCTACCGATTAACACCCATTGAAATGTTAGAACTGAAAAAGCAATTAGATGAATTGCTCAGTAAAGGATTCATACAACCTAGTTCATCCCCTTGGGGAGCACCAGTGTTGTTTGTGAAAAAGAAAGATGGTTCAATGAGAATGTGTATTGATTATTGGGAATTGAATAAGGTTACAATTAAGAATCGATACCCATTACCTAGGATTGATGATCTTTTCGATCAACTTCAGGGAGCTAGGTATTTTTCTAAGATAGATTTACGCTCCGGATATCATCAGTTGAAAGTACAAGAAGAAGACATACCTAAAACTGCTTTCAGAACAAGGTATGGTCACTACGTGTCACACCCTGGCTTTTGCGGAAGCGTGGGTTTATTTGGTGTGACTTCTTAATACCATAGAAACAATCATAACAATGCTATATGAAAATAAAACACATGATGATCATCCATTCATTAAGTTTAAAGTTACCACAACATCATTGTTTAAAATGTCGACACATAAACAAGTTACAACCATGACATGATTAAAGCGTGTTCATATGACACAACAAAAGACTTGAATAAAAACGTGGTTTAAAGACATGTAACCCGTCCAGGTAAGGGTTACACCTCCTAAACCTGGATGACATCGTTATTCACTACGCAGCTTAACACAGTTGCACACCTCGCCAGATCCATTAATTTCCTGAAATACATGTAATTTGAAAAATCAACAAAACTTGAGCGAGTTCATGTAAAAGTGAGTATGTATAAACCTTCAAAGTATGAATAAAAGTTCCTGGTATGTAGCAATAAGGAAAAAAGAGATCACCAATGGGTTGCAAAGCCACTGGTATGTGTGAAAGGGTGCAGGAAGACTCAAACCTAACAAATTTGTTACCGGGATTCGGCTGTAAGACACAGTCACCTCTATGGGCTGCCCCGGCCTTATGGGTGTGGGATCGCTACACCCAAATAGATCTATCACTCATGTCCCTCGGTCCTAACAATGAGGATTGATGGACTTAAGTGTTGTACCCACCCTTCACATGATCTAGTAGTAAAAACCCTCCCTAAGCTAACCATACCATGTAAATAAATGTCTGTAATAATTGTCGCATGTATTTCACCCCCGAAGTATAAAACTGAAAACAGTAAAGAGAAAATGGGGACATGAACTCACAGAAGTGTGTCTCCTGAATAGAATCGTCAATCCAAACTCGGTCTGCTACGCGACGACCTACACGTACTAATGTCTTTTAGACGAACGGGTCGTGCCTTGATTCAGGGTTTAATGTTTTGAGTTGCATTACTTTGATATTATCCCAAGTTTGTGACTACTTGTTAAAATAATAATAATTATTTTAACTTAAATTTTGTTTTTAGGAAAATAGTTAGGCAACTATTTCGTATCCACACTTCTCAAGTATTTTATATGTGTATTCCCTTCCCAAGGATGGGGGTATTTATACATGTACACTTGTAATTCTGAAAAATATATTTTAAGTCCCACTTAGAAAAATATATTTAAATTATTTCTCTAAAACATCTTAATTCAAAAAATATATATTTTTCTCAAAAATATTATATTTTACTTCATAAATTCTCCAAAATAATATTTTACCAAAAATATACGTGTAAAAGTATTTTTCTGAAATATTACATAAGTTACGTCTTAGCATTTCGTATTGCTATAACAAATGCGTAACTTAGATATTTACTTCGTGAGAGTTTTGGTATCATTTTGGAGTCGTAATTTCACGATTTACATAAGTTATATTATTTTACTCTAAAAATAATATAACTAGTTCACAAAATAAACAAATAATCACACAACAGTTTTAGTATGAAATATATATTCTAAATATATATTTATCAAATTTTATTTACGAAAATCAACCTCCAGCACTTAGTATTTTTGTAATAAAAATCATGACGAAGTTTATTTTGAAAACAAGGTAAAAAATATGATTGTAAACACTTGCTAGAAAAATATTTTCTAAGTGTTGGATTTTTAGGAAAATTTCGCCAGAGTTTCCTTTGTAAATGGAGGTGTCCATGCTTACTAGCATATCATTTTCTTTTCCAAAATTCATTCAAACGACTCTCAATCAACAATATACAACTTCTACTTACCAAACTTGCCAAAAACAAGCATAAACTATAAACTCATGAACTTGAAAATTTATAAAAAAAACATGTAGTAACTTGCTAGCATATTTAGTAAGTCTTGTTACCTTTTAAAATGTGATTAGTTCTTTAAAAACTTCATTTTTAAAGAGTTTAAGTGTTTACAACTTCCAACCATATTTTCTAAAAATATTTCTTTGTAAAATTTTCTTATTACACAAGTGTTTCTACACTTGTTTACCCACTAAAAATGTGCTTAGTTTATGTAAGATCCAAGTTTTAACGAAACTCATACTTTTCACTTGGTTCTTTCGAAAAAACCACTCATGGATCTTTAAATCTACAAGATTATAACCTACTTTGATCTTTATTTTTCAAGAAAACATTCATTCATTCAAGTTCATAGTTTATGTGTGGATGGTTCCATCATCCTACAACATTCCTATTTTCTCATCTTGCTAGATCGTGTTTTTAATCATGATCTAGCAAGACCATATGATGATCCATATCATTTCTACTAGCAAACAATAATCAACAAGCATCATAACACAAGAATATCATGATTTCTTAACCATTTCAACAATACTTCATCACTAAGTTAGTTTATGTTCAAGACTTCTTCATAAGATTCATTAGGGTTCTTAACATTTTGATCATTATACTTCATTAACCACTTAAACAACATGTAAAATGCAAGGATCTAAGTTCTTACCACTAGCTCAAGGCTAGGGGAGTCCAAGTGATGAAAAGTGGTGGATAAAAGAAGATGAGAGAGGTCCTTGAGCTTCCGAACACACCGAGCTTAGTTGTATGATCTCTAACACCTTTGGATCACTTGAGATTACATGAAATGAACTTGATGATGGTGATGGTGGTGTGTGTGGTTTCGGCCGAGCAAGAAGAGAGGAGAGTGCTTGTTAGAAGTTGTGTTGAGAATGAAATGTTATAACCTCTTGTGCCTTTTTATAGACCAATTCCACCCTTTAACCTTTGTGTATTATGCTCCTTAATCACCAACATAAGCTATTAAAATATTGAAAAAATCCATGGGTGGGGACACCCATGGTAACCGTCTCCAGGGGGGGGGGTATAGGGTTGGGTTCCAAGTATTAGTTACTAATTTAGTTAGAAATCAAATGTTATAGTTAGTGGTTTATGGTGTGTTATATAATATATAGTGTGTTAGGGTGTTTGGGGACCCTAACTAGCTTAGAACAATAAAAACAATGTGTTTAACAATATTTTTGTGTTCCGGGTAAAATCCGGTTGTTCGGTTGGGTGTTGTTCCGTTAAAGTGCTTAATTAATCCGTAAGGTGTCTTTTATAATACTTTTTGTGACACAATTAATTCCCGACACTTTGGAAAGTATACAGGACCATTTAGTCAAGCTTTTGCACATTACTAGCATAATTAAATGCTGAATTTTGTTATTAAGTGCAGAATTTTGCATTTAGAGTGTGTTTTAGGCACTTCCCGGCACTATAACTATCACCTAGTGACGCAATTTTATGGTCCTCACTTCCCTACACTCCCTACTAGTGTAGTACCCTGTCTCTGGCTCATACTGGCCTTAAAAACATTACCTGTCTAGGTGCTGGCATTATCAGCATGTTTTCTGGGTTATCCGCTCAGTGTGCTAACTGTGCTTTGTGCATCAAGTTTGTCACTAAAGTTTGTGTGAAATACATGGAGTGACAGTATGAAATGTGATGCATATGTATGTATGTAACAGAAATCAGAAAGCAGTTTAATCACAGTTGTAATCAAGCACAGTCATTAAGCACAAATTATTTATTAATTAAGTGTACGGATACCTGTAATTGTGAGGGTTGTCACATTCTCCCCCGTTAAGAAAATTTCGTCCCGAAATTTTAGGTTTTGCTTCTAGTTGCAGGGGTCTTGGGAAATAAATGTGGGTATTTCTCCTTCATATGATCCTCACGTTCCCACGTGAATTCTGGGCCGTGTCTTGCATTCCATCGAACTTTGACGAGCTTGACACTACTCCTGCGTGTTTTGTTAACTTTCCAATTAGTGACCTCTACTGGTTCTTCAACAAAGTGGAGTGTGTCGTCAATATGAACTTCGTCGGCAGGATTGACAACTGTCTCTTGAGTTGGACTCTTTTTCAGATTTGATACATGGAATGTATCATGAACGCCATTAAGTTCAGCAGGTAGGTCCAACTTGTATGCTACAATCCCAATACTTTGCAGGATTCTGAATGGGCCAATGTAACGTGGATTCAACTTCCCACGCTTCCCAAAGCGTGCCACACCGTTCCAGGGTGAAACCTTCAATAAAACCATATCTCATATCTCCCACCTCAAATTCCAGAGGTTTCCTTCTTCGGTCCGCGTAACACTTTTGGCGATCGCGAGCCGCTTTGATGCGCTCTCGGATCTGTGCAATCTTGTCTGTCGTTTCTTGGACTAATTCCGGACCAACTAATTGTCTATCACCCGCATCAGCCCAACAAATCGGTAATCGACATTTGCGTCCATAGAGAGCTTCGAATGGTGCGGCTTGAATACTTTCATGGTAACTGTTATTGTATGAAAATTCAACCAATGGTAGGTGAGTATCCCAACTTCCACCTAAATCCATTACGCAAGCTCGCAGCATGTCTTCTAATGTCTGAATCGTTCGTTCGCTCTGTCCATCTATTTGCGGGTGAAAGGTTGTACTTAGATTCAACTGAGAACCAAATGCTTCTTGAAAGGATTGCCAAATCCTTGACACGAATCTTCCATCTCTATCTGAGATGATTGAGAGAGGCACTCCATGTCATGCAACGATCTCTCTCATGTATATCTTAGCTAGTTTACTCGTGTTGTCTTTTTCCCTGATTGGCAAGAAGTGCGCAGATTTCGTTAAGCGGTCTACTATTACCCAAATTGTATCGTGACCTTTGGGCGTCCTTGGCAATTTTGTTATGAAATCCATTGAAATCTTTTCCCATTTCCATTTGGGTATTTCAGGTTGCTGTAGAAGACCTGAAGGCTTTTGGTATTCGACCTTTACCTTGGCGCAAGTTAAACATTTGCTAACATATATCGCAACATCGCCTTTCATCCTTGGCCACCAGTAGAAATCCCTAAGGTCTTGGTACATTTTATCCGCTCCTGGATGAATCGAGTACCGTGACTTGTGAGCCTCATCGAAAATAACCTTTCTCAATCCACCAAACAGAGGAACCCATATTCGTTTCATGAAGCATAAAGTTCCTTCCTCGTTTGGTACCAACTGCTTCTCCATCCCACGGAGATACTCGTCCTCAACATTCCTTTCTTTAAGAGCTTCTCTCTACGCGGGACGAATGCGCAATGAGAGGTCTGTCTGGACAATCATTTCCAAAGCCCTAACCCTTATGGGCTTGATCCTTTCTTTCCGACTTAGGGCATCGACGACCACATTCGCCTTCCCTGGATGATACTTGATCTCACAATCGTAGTCGTTCAACAGTTCTACCCAGCGTCTTTAGCTCATGTTAAGCTCCTTTTGGTCAAATATGTGCTGCAGGCTCTTATGATCAGTGAAGATTGTACATCGCGTGCCGTACAATTAATGTCGCCAGATCTTCAATGCAAATACTACCGCGCCTAATTCCAAGTCATGCGTGGTATAATTTTTCTCATGGACCTTCAACTGGCGAGAAGTATACGCTATAACTTTCTGTCGTTGCATCAACACGCAACCCAAACCTTGACGCGAGGCATCACAATATACCACGAAGTCGTTCGTTCCTTCGGGTAGCGACAAGATCGGTGCATCACAAAGTTTGTTTTTCAACAACTGAAACGCTTCTTCTTGTTTGTCTCCCCAATCAAACTTTTTTTCTCTCTGCTTGAGGGAGGTCAAAGGTTGAGCGATTTTTGAGAAATCCTCAATGAACCTTCGATAATATCTAGCCAATCCTAAGAACTGTCGAATCTCGGTTGGCGTCTTTGGAGTCTCCCAGTTCTTTATCGCTTCGATCTTTGTGGGATCCACATGGATTCCATTTCCATTAACCACATGTCCAAGAAATTGGACTTCGCGTAACCAGAACTCGCACTTTGAGAACTTGGCATACAACTTCTCCTTTTTAAGTAGTTCCAAAATAGCTCTTAAATACTGTTCATGCTCATCCTTCATCTTCGAGTAGATCAAAATATCATCGATGAACACAATCACGAACTTGTCGAGGTACGGCTTACAAACTCTGTTCATCAAATCCATAAAAACGGCTGGCGCGTTTGTCAACCCAAACGGCATCACCAGAAACTCGTAATGTCCATATCGAGTTCTAAAAGCAGTCTTGGGAATACTTTCCTCTTGAAGTCTCAACTGATGATATCCTGATTGCAAATCGATCTTTGAATAGAAACTTGAACCTTGCAACTGATCGAATAGGTCATCAATTCTCGGCAGAGGATATCTATTCTTGAATGTTAACTTGTTCAGTTCCCGGTAGTCGATACACATGCGGAAACTACCATCTTTCTTCTTGACAAACAAAACTGGAGCTCCCCAAGGTGAGAAGCTTGGCCTGATAAATCCTTTGTCTAACGGCTCCTGGAATTGTGTTGACAACTCCTGCATCTCCGAAGGCGCAAGTCGGTAGGGTGCCTTAGCCACAGGCGCGGCGCCTAGAACTAAGTCAATGTGGAACTCGACTTGTCTTTGTGGCGGTAATCCTGGCAAGTCTTCTGGAAAGACTTCATGATATTCCTTTACGACTGGAATGTCTTCGATCTTTGGCTCAGCAGCTTCTTTATCTACGATATGTGCCAAGAAGGCAACACATCCCTTCCTTAAACACTTTCTAGCTTTTAGGCAGCTAATGATCCTCAGCGGCGTATCACGCTTCTCTCCGTGGACCACAATCGTTTCGCCATCTTCCATTGGGATGCGGATGGTCTTCTCGTGGCAAACAATCTCGGCTTTGTTGCTCGATAACCAATCCATCCCTACCACCACGTCGAAGCTTCCCAACTTGACTGGCAGTAGATCTAGTGTAAACTCGCGTTCTCCCAGCTCAATTACGCATCCTCTGATGACTTCATTGGTTTCAACTAGCTTTCCATTAGCCAGTTCAATCGAGTACGGAACGTCTAACTTACTGGCAGTTAACCCAAGCATATTCTTAAATTCTAACGATACGAAACTATAATCGACACCAGTATCAAACAGAACAGATGCAAAGCATTCGTTTATAGGGAACGTACTAGTGACAACGTTTGGATCCTGGCGCGCTTCCCTTGCTCCAACGTTGAATACCCTCCCACGAGCTTGATTCAGTTTTGGGCATTCCCTCTTAAAGTGCCCAACATCTCCACAATTGAAACATCCCGGTCCCCGACCATTACCATTTCCATTTCCACCTTGAGCGTTGTTTTGGTTGCGATTTCCACTCCCAACTTGGTGCGCAAGATTTCCACGGTTTCCATTTCCGCCATTTCCTCCCTGTTGGCGGTTTCCATTACCATTCTCATAGCCTCGATTACCACCACGCCCAGCACCAGTTCCGGCCCAACATGTATCCTTCGAGTGGCCATTCTTCTCACATGACTCGCATTTCCTCAATCTGCACTGGCCAGAATGATGGCGATGGCACGTATCACATTTGGGCAGAGTGCCCATGTAACCCTTCCCTTTGTTTTCGACACCGGTTGTGGCTCTGGCCGGTGTGCTTGACTCACCCTTCTTGCTCACATTGCTGGTACCTTGCTTGAAGTTGGAAAATTTCCGTTTGTTTTCACCAGACGACTCCACATGAGTCTCCTTCTTCTTCGGTTCAGAAACTGTAAACTTATTCAATCTAATGGCTTCCTCAGTAAGTGCCACACTGAGATCGATGGCTTCAGTAATCGTTGCAGGCTTGGACATGGTTACCATGCTCATGATCTGGGGTGCTAATCCCCAGATGAAGCGCTCAACTCGTTTAAATTTGGGCGTGACCATGTACGGCACCACATGGGACATGTAACATTTCGTATTTTCAAACTTTCCATTTTTGGAAAGTCTACTTGTACTTTCTACTTTTGTAAGTTGTACCTTTGTTGTACTTGATTCAAATTCCAAAATTGTACTCGAGACTTGAAATCATAATGAAATTGCATGATTTTATCCATATTTTGTGTTTGAATACTATGAATCATTGAAACTATGAAACTATGTTAAACACGTTGAAACTATGTTAAACACGTTGAAACTATGTTAAACACGTTGAAACTATGTTAAACACGTTGAAACTATGTTAAACACGTTGAAACTATGTTAAACACGTAAAAACAGAGGAATTCCATCTTAATTTCGACTCTTTAATTCATCGTTGCCAAGAGATTACCCTAAACCGTACAAAAATTGGGAATTTATACGCTAATTCGGTAAAAATATTGAAGTTTGGGTTAAATTTGATTTTTATATTATCTATATATATTCTAAAGTTTAGTTATATGTTCTATTTTAAAACCAAAATTTATGGTTGTTTTAAATGAGGTCATTTACATATATCCCCCTCCTAAGATCATTTATTACATATATATCCAACCCATAAAATCAATTACATATTTCCCCTTTTAAACCATACATATTACATATTTACCCGTTTTATTAAAATCACTCCTATTGAATTACTATTTTACCCTTAATGAACTTATTAAATGATTATTACATTTTTCCCCTTTCTAATACCATTACTTACATATTTTATGATTTAATGTGTAATATAATTGTTTACAAATAAGATATTAACCTAATGATATGAATTCATTTTTTTATAAGCCCTGCCTATTTTTTTATAAGCTTCTGCCTCTGTTATGTGAAAATTGAAAGTTTTGCTTATATATAATACGTCATACTCTTAAGCATTATTTTTTTTAAAGAAAACAGTCATGCGACCATGGTTTAAAAATTTACTTTTGCTATAAAACAGTTTTTTCAATATTATTTTGAATGTTTAAAACATGACAATTAGATTTCTGAAATAGTATTACAAAAAAAATGGAAATTTAGCTCCTGCTTCAAAACAATTAAAATGTTGATGATCGAACTAAGATTTAGGCTAAAGAAAAATTGATTACGACTTGAAAAAAAAACAAACGTATATTGTATAAAAATATGTTTTTTTATATAAGATATTTTAGATAATCAATATTTTAACGTAAATTGTTAGTGTAGTTAACTAAAATTTAAATGTATAATGGGTCGGTTGTAAAAAATATGTAAACTTAAACTTAACCAGTAACTAGATATGTAAAAAGGTCACTTGTTTTATAAAATGGGTATGACCGTTTTTTTTTTCAAAGAAATATTTTAAAGATTTTATCACAACATATAGAGTATTGACTAGATTGATTTTGAAGTTAAGAGATAAGAAATTAAGAAAAAGGGTAAAAGGGTAATTTCATAAAGAAAGGGGGAAATATGTAATTGATTTTAAAGATTGGACAAATATGTAATAAGGGCTTTTAATAAGGGGATATATGTAAAAATTCCTTTTAAATGCACCAGCCTATAAGAATCCTATTAATTTCATTTAATTTACTTAATAATCACAAGTTACATTACTTTAATCATTTGGGTCAAAAACAATTCCAGTTTAATAATCACAAGTTACATTACTTTAATCATTTGTGTCAAAAATAATCCCACAAAAATAATTCCACAAACCCTAGATCATCTGATAATAACAATAAGAAGAAAGCTCCGGCCGCACACAAATCTCTGGTATTCGACTGCGATTGCTTCGATTATTACACGAACTACTGGTTTCGGTGGGACACGTCTGTTAACCGAGAGCTAATTCATCAAGTAATTGAAGCTATTGAAGAAAACTTTACCAGTAGTGAACAGGTTAACTGTCACGGCCGTAAACCTAACCAGAAGAAAGAGAAGGCGAGTCATCGGAGGTTCGCCGGAAAACTTTAAATCCTCCGCCAGAGGTTTCGGTTTCGCCTCCGTACGACATCTCATTAGTTTCGCCTCCGTACGACATCTCATTAGTTGCATCGTTTTGGTTTTGATTTTTCCCAGGAATTGTTTTGTTTCGATCTAAGTTTTTTGAGTTCGTTTCGGTAAGATCTTTTACGTTTTTTGTTCCGTTTTCAGTTTTTTTTTAGTTTTGTGTAAATTTAGTTTCCTTTCCGGTTAGATTCGCTTTATTTTTTTTTGTTCAGGTTCGGTTTTCATTTCAGCAACATTATTTATCTTAGCTTATTTGTTTCGGTAAAATTATTCAGTTTGTATAGGTTCATTTCGGTCTGGTTTTGTTTTTTGGTTCGTTTAGGTTTGGTTTCAGTTTCCTTGGTTTTCGCTTTTAGTTGGGTTCCATTTTTTATTTAGTCCACGGTTCGCTTTCTATTGGCTCAAAACTATTTATGCGGATCAAGTTAAAAACATATATTCACATATACACACACGCGTGGTTAAGGTACGTTGCATAATCTATATATCTTGCTTTAAACAGAAGTAAGTGCAACCCGTAAACGAATTGAAGGTTCAATGTTATGTTCGTTTATTTTCGTTCATTTATGTTCGATGATTGACTTTCGTTTATGTATGTCCTCTCTCTTATTTGCGTTCGTTTGTAACCATTCTTTATTTTCATTTGAATGTTCGTTTAAACTTATACATTACTAATATTCATTTGAAATAGTTTTCATATTATCAAACCATTTGTTTACTTTTAAAAAGTTGGATGTAATGATACTGGTAGAATATTGACTTCCACCATGCTGGTAAAATTAACACAGTTTTACAACCCACCAACCCGATTACTACTCGCCTGCCTATTTAAATAAATGGGTTAAATAAGTAATGAACCGCATTCAGGTTACATGAATTTAAGCGTGACGGAGTTAGACTTGCATGGAGTTTTCCTACATATTTTGATAGGTCTGTTTGAATTTGCATATAAAAAATAATTATCTGAATATGATTTATTTCAACTTCAACTTTCAGTAAACAATTTCTAAGTTTAGCTATATCTTATATTTAAAATCAAAATTTATGGTTGCTTTAAATGCATTACAATTAACTTTAATGAAATAGTACCGGCCTTTATGACCATGTTTAATCAATGAGCCTCTTCTTTTTCTCCATATATTAATGTTTAAGTTAGGGTTTATAGACTTTTCATAACAATTCACCTTAAAGGATTGATTGGTTATTAGATAACTAATACTTAATATTACAATTAACTTTAATGAAATAGTACGAGTCTTTATGACCATGTTTAATCAATGCGGCTCTTCCTTTTCTCCATATTTATTAAGTATTGGGTTAATTGTAATAAATTTTAGTAAATAAATATATAGATTATATAATTAAACACTTGAAGAACTGTTAGGATTTGTTAATTTTGTTGGTTTATAAACTGCTTTCTGATCTATAAAAGGGAACAAAACCTGCAATTTGACTTTTAGATGTTAAAACTAAATTTATATGTATATGTGTATGTAGTATAATATGTGTATATATATATATATATAACATCTATTTTACACCATTTAAAACACAATGAAAAAGAAAAAATAAAAGAATTTGAAAACTGTGACGTCTTTTGAAGAGGATTGAGAAACCACACGTCCATAGATTTGAAGTTTTGTGAGACCACATGTGGTGGGGCACAGACCTCTCTCAAAGCGTCTTAAAAACGTGGGGGAACACTGTACTCTCGGGTGTTTTGGGCCTTTTTTGACTGGTGGTGCTACCACAAAGCGCCGAATGAGGAGTGGACTTTGGTCAAAATAACCATGGTCAAACGGCTAACTTTAAAAAAACCCGGTTTTTGTTTTAAAAATCTATACTATATTCGCACTTTCGTACCGTGTCACGTACTATCTATATCAGTCGTCGTTCCAAGAAAAAACAATAACTATTATGCATGTCGTGCATCGCACGGGTATTCCCCCTAGTTTTATTTATATTTTAGATAAATAAAATAACAATTTAAATTAAGTAAATAAATACTTTCTGAATTTTTTTATTGATTTTTAAGCATTTCCGTTAGCGAATCTAACCCCGTTGGTGGAAACCGGTTAAATAAGACTAACCAGGTTAAGTTTACTAAAGGGCAGCACCAACTGAGTCAGAAAACTCAGTTAGTGGCTAACCCAGTTAGTTGAAACTAACTGTATTAAAAAGAAAGGGGGAATTATGCGTGACCCGGGACTCGAACCCATGACCAACGACTCAGATAACACGCGCACAAACCAACTGGTCTACACCAGAACATGTGTTTATCTTGGATCTGTTTTGCATTTAACCAGTCATTAATTGCGTAATTTAAATCTAAAGAAACCGCCAAACCCGATCATCTTCCTCGTCTTTCTGTTTACCGGAACCCGTTCATCATCCGAAACTGCCGACCTGAACCTTATAAAACCCAATCCACCCTCATCATTCCCTTTCCTTTTCGTTCGATCCAAACCGCAACCAAACTAAACCGGAACCAAAACCCGATACGAGTCTTCGCCGGGAAACCGAGGATCGCCGGAACCACCTGCCGCCGTCAACACCGCCTCCGGCCACCCCCTACCCGTCTCCGACCATCCGGTAACGTTTTTCCGACCGTACTTTATTGTTTCCGATTACGTTACTGTTATTGTTATTATTATGATTATGATTATTATTATTATTATTATTATTATTATTATTATTATTATTATTATTATTATTATTATTATTATTATTATTATCATTATTATAATAAAACAGATTTTTAATATAATTATTATTATTATTTATAAAATCAGATTTATTTATATAATTATATTTAATATTTATTAAACAGATATATTGATATAATTATTATTAATATAAAACAGATTTATTTAAATCTGAAATAATTATTTTTCAGAATTTTATTTAATTACTTCAGATTTATAAAATCAGATTTATTAAAAATCAGATTTATAGTTATCTTTTTATTAAAAACAGTTTTTATTATTTCAGAATTTATATTTCTTATTTAACTAATTCAGAATTTTTATTATAAAAATATTTCAGAACTATTATTGTTAAATCAGAAATTATTACTAATAAAATCAGAATTTTATTATTTCAGAATTTTTATGAATTAAAATCAGAATTTCTATTTCTATTATTTATTTTCAGAATTATATATATATTTCAGAATTTTATTACTTATTTATTTAATATCAGAAATTAATAAAATCAGATATTTTATTTATTATTTCAGAATTCTTTTTACTTCTTATCAGAAATTATTATTATTTTCTGAATTATATGTATTTCAGAATTATTAAGGATTAAATCAGAATTTTTATTTAAATATCAGAATTTTTATTTGTGTTAATCAGAATTTCTATTTATATTGTATTTATTTATTAATTCCAAAAATTATTACTTATATTTTTCAGATTTATTATTTTTATTCTATATAACTAGAAATTCATAAATAGATTTATTATTTATAGAATTGTTAATTAATGTTAAATTATTTATTTTAGATTGTTAATCTAAAATAATTATATACCTATTTAAAATCTTATTTATTTAATCCAATACTTTGGTAATTCTATTTGTGATATCTCGGTAAAATCCATATTTATTGTCATATAAACTATTTATAAGGCATATGATTTATATAATTTAGAGATATTAATTCTATTTTATTTGATTGCCTTGTTAATTAATAATTCCCAAAATTCCCCAATAATTGATAAATCCTTCCAACTTAATAGGGTAATCTTCTTGTGCACATCTCTTGGGATTCTATCATTCTATTATTCTATCTTATACCAATAAACGCAACGCACTCTAAGGTGAGTATACTTGACCCATTTTCCATTTTACACTTTTGGGTGTAGTATGCATTTCCTATATCAAAAACACAATGATAAACACTTTCATTGCACAATCTATCCATACTATTGTGAAACTACTTGATCATTGATTATCTATGTTGTGCTGATGTTAACATCTATGGCTACATGTTCATTAACTTTGCAAGCCTCCCCTAACAATGGCAGCGCTGTAGGTTGTAACGCCCCTCCCGTATATACGGGTATTGTTAGGTTTAATCTATTAACTCTATTACCACCCTTTCGAGGGTTAGGCTATGTTAATTGCGTAACTATGGTTTGGACATGTGGATTTCATCGTTACGAGTATGACAGTTAATTGAATATCAGTTGTTCACATGGATTAGATTTGATAAACTATTAACTCTATTATGCTATATCAAACCTGTATACTCGCCAGCAATTATTTGTTGATTGTATTTTAAATGCATACTGCAGGTTGAGGATCCAAGAAAAACAAGAAAAGACTAGGATGGCTTAGAAACCCATCAACTATTTAAATTTCCAAATCTATGTTATGTATTTGAACTTTTCTATATATTGTATGAAACTTATGATTATCAATGAAATAAACTTTAATTATTGTCACCATTAGTGTTATGATGTCTTTGAACAGTTTGTACGTCTCATCTCGATGTTTCCGCCATCGGTTGGGGTGTGACAGATTGGTATCAGAGCCATAACTATAGGGAATTAGGTAGAGTTGCTATACTTTTCCCTAGTCTATAGTAGGAGTACTCTGATACCAGATTGGTATCAGAGCCATAACTATAGGGAATTAGGATTGCCTTGCTTTACCTAGTCTATAGTTTAAGAGCTTTCTCATTTACTTGCTGTTAAAGACATTATCCTTGCTTTCTTCTTTGCTTCTCTCTATTCTTTTGGACTTCTAATATACAAGCCTTTCCTAAGGCTAACACAATACACACTTGGAAGCTTTGAAGACACTCTTATAACACAATCGAAATGATTCATCAAGATAGGGGTGATTCCCACACTTGGTGATGATTTTCACTCAGCTATACTTTGATTTTGCACGAAATCTACCCTCAAGTTAGGAGTGATATCCAAATCTTGATGGGAGTTTTCCATTTCCTAATCTAGTGGACCCTCATCTTTGGATGGGTACTAACCACGTTAGGGTACGATGTTATCAAGTTAGAGGTGAAACTCGCATCTTGTTAACTAGTCCCATTCCTTGATTTTCGATCTCGCCAAAGTTTCGATTTACCCAATCGATTAAGGACGTGTAGTAACTGGAAGGACAAACATCGTTAGTCGCTCCTCGATGAGAATGTTTGTCTATTAGGCCAAAGCACGTTTCCTTAATTCGAAAAGGACTTCGATTCACTTTGGAATAGTCTATGTTACGTTCCGTGACACTCCATATTTATTGATAAAATCTCTTTTTATGCTATCTCAATTATCATGTGATTTATATTTGAGCGTTATCTTCAATTCAAATTTGGGAACACGAAGCACGTTATTATCGCAATCCAAAACAATTAATAACTACTCTCTTTCGTGAACAAACTAAATTTATATTGCTTTCATTATTCTATGTGAAACATCATTCTATGTGTAATACTATGTGAAACTATTTGGTGATCCATGTGAGAAACTATGTGCTATGTGATGCATACATGAAGTCAATTTTCCTAAACAAAAACATTATGATTAAAAGTCTCATCCATTTCTTGTTTTGAATTTCTAGATGTCATCATCTCGTCAGTACTCTCACTCTCCCAGAAAATCCAAGTTCCTTTTATCAGATGTACACTTTATTATCTTCGATCTTTTATGATGAAACTCTTCCTTGTCAATTTTGAACCATTTTTAGGATTTTACTTTTGCGCATACATCATACGATTATACATCATTAGCATGCATAATTTCACTTAATTTTAATTACACTTTCGTAACAACGAGTGAAGACATATCATCGAGATAGGAGTGATTTCCTTACCTTGACGATTAACTTCGCTTCTTTTCTCATCTTACAACGACCTCACCAACGGATTTGGGGTGATTCCCTTACCTAGGTGATCGTTACCAATACTTTCTTTAATAGATTATATTGCGTAAACACGATCATGTTTATACCTAAATCATTTACCATGTATTTCAAAATGCTTCATTTATTTAGACGTATCTCCTATTCTATAATCTATTTTCACATCGCTCGCATACACAAAAATTTTCAATGTTACCAAAAACGCGTATTCCTCGATTTCAAAAATTTCACAAAATACTACTGTCACCCTAATCAGTTTAATAAATCTATTGCCCACAAAATTTCGTATTCCACGTAATTACTAAAACGCACTCATCTCGCATCACTATACTAAAGAATTCTAAATTTCCAATTGAGAATCAAACCAACTTTTCATACAGAATATTACAAATATTATCCGATCAGTTATCAAAACTCTTTTCAAGATCAACAAAAACATTTTATTAAGGACACCTTTCACGATCACCAGGTTCATATACCAAAATTCCTTTTCCTAAGGTTAAACCTTTTCACTAGAATCTGTAAACTTCGAAGTTAGTAATACAAAAAAAAAAAAAAACTTCTTAAAACGATGCAAACTTTTTAATTCGAAGAACTTTTCAAAACCTCGCTTGATACGTTAATTAAATTCAAAACACGTGGGCAAGGAAACTTTATAAGGACGACAAATTTTCAGCTATGAAAATTTTTTTTTTAAACCATAATAGCACTTTCATTCTTTTACAAAGTATCCTTTCGCATAATCAAAAGATGTTTTCCTTTATATTCTCTTTACAATTCACAAACTAGATTCTACATTCCTGACAACTCAATCTAATTTAACTTCACGTTTTGCACAGACAACTATATATGTATATCATTTTACACGTTTTAGTCAATATCTCACAACAATCTCACGCGTGTCACTCGTTCTCTTTTTCCTTTCATATTCAAAACTTTAAACCTTTTATGCGCATAAACTCATGTATTTTAATTTTATATTATAAACAAAATCATTAATCCCTACGTCCATACTTATACATTTTATGCTTTCACTTATGTTCACACTTACGCATTTATGTTATACTCACGATTCAAAACTCATACGTTTTATACATTTACGTGATACTTAAATTCATATTCATACACCTTCGTTTTACTTATAATCATATACACATTCATACGTATGCAATTTGCGTATACGCTTATACCGCTATGTTTATACTTGTATTTATAATCAGACACATTCTCACGTCTGTTATGATCCTCGTATTTATATACTCATAACTACCACGACACGTTTCGTGTCTATACTTTGACTCATATTTACACACGTACTCCCCACAATACGTTCGTATGCTTACACTTGTACTCATATTTATACTCATAGTCGCAACAATATACTTGTACTTGTACTTATACGATCACGTTTACACTCATATATATATATATATATATATATACTCATACATTCCATTCGTACTTAAACATTCATGTTTTACACTTAATTTTCACATTTACAACCATACTCATGCATCTTATGTTTATACTCATATTTATACTCGTATTCACACTCGTACTTGTGTTCATACTCTCATTTATACGATTTATGTTATACTCGTACTTTTGTTGTACTCTCATTTATACGAATTTTGTCCATACTCACGTCATTCGTTTGTGCTCAAATTGTGCTCACATTTATGCTCATTTTAATACACGTTATGCTTATACTTTTGCTCACACTCCTGGCATGCGTTTTATGTTTACGCTCACGTGCGTGTTCAAATTTAAACTTATACTATGCTCATGCTTTTTACTCAAAATTTATACATTCGCACATGTACACGGGCGAAACCCGAAGGATTCGTTTACGTTAGTCTTATACTATTTGGAACGCGAACATGCTTACATGTTACATTTTTATACGCACACAATCTTATTTTCAAAATTTATGTATACCTTGATTCATACGCAAATTAGTACAAGCTATGCGGATCATGCGACGATTGGTATAATCGCGGGTGCACACGGGATTATAGTAATAAGCGCATGAGAACCATAGAGTGTACTACTGTGTATGGTAAGACATGGAACGTAACATGACACGAATAACGAAACGGACGTAACATGGTCAAAACATGGTGGATACACCGCTGGTACATCCTATATATAAGTGTTTTCACCACGTTACCAAACCTTCGTGAAACGTGCCATGAGAAATTCAGTGTTTTGCACACCTTTTTGGACCTAATGCAAACTTTAAACAACTTACAAACGCATTATGTCCGATTATCCAAGACGAAACTCCATTCTTACTACGCAACTTTTGTATATCCAATACTTATGCCATTCTTATACTTGCATCCACTTAGAGTCAATCGTTCACTTCCATACTCCCACTATTCTCTATTATTCCATGTCTTTGATATGACTCCCATTCACAATCAAGTTTCATCTATTCTCTCTGTGGAATCCTTGGATGCCATCTTTTCAACAGTCTTCCTCTTAGATTTTGAGGACGAAATCTCCTAAAGTAGGGGAGACTGTAACATTTCGTATTTTCAAACTTTCAATTTTTGGAAAGTCTACTTGTACTTTCTACTTTTGTAAGTTGTACCTTTGTTGTACTTGATTCAAATTCCAAAATTGTACTCGAGACTTGAAATCATAATGAAATTGCATGATTTTATCCATATTTTGTGTTTGAATACTATGAATCATTGAAACTATGAAACTATGTTAAACACGTTGAAACTATGTTAAACACGTTGAAACTATGTTAAACACGTTGAAACTATGTTAAACACGTTGAAACAGAGGAATTCCATCTTAATTTCGACTCTTTAATTCATCGTTGCCAAGAGATTACCCTAAACCGTACAAAAATTGGGAATTTATACGCTAATTCGGTAAAAATATTGAAGTTTGGGTTAAATTTGATTTTTATATTATTTTATTTATATTTTAGATAAATAAAATAACAATTTAAATTAAGTAAATAAATACTTTCTGAATTTTTTTATTGATTTTTAAGCATTTCCGTTAGCGAATCTAACCCCGTTGGTGGAAACCGGTTAAATAAGACTAACCAGGTTAAGTTTACTAAAGGGCAGCACCAACTGAGTCAGAAAACTCAGTTAGTGGCTAACCCAGTTAGTTGAAACTAACTGTATTAAAAAGAAAGGGGGAATTATGCGTGACCCGGGACTCGAACCCATGACCAACGACTCAGACAACACGCGCACAAACCAACTGGTCTACACCAGAACATGTGTTTATCTTGGATCTGTTTTGCATTTAACCAGTCATTAATTGCGTAATTTAAATCTAAAGAAACCGCCAAACCCGATCATCTTCCTCGTCTTTCTGTTTACCGGAACCCGTTCATCATCCGAAACTGCCGACCTGAACCTTATAAAACCCAATCCACCCTCATCATTCCCTTTCCTTTTCGTTCGATCCAAACCGCAACCAAACTAAACCGGAACCAAAACCCGATACGAGTCTTCGCCGGGAAACCGAGGATCGCCGGAACCACCTGCCGCCGTCAACACCGCCTCCGGCCACCCCCTACCCGTCTCCGACCATCCGGTAACGTTTTTCCGACCGTACTTTATTGTTTCCGATTACGTTACTGTTATTGTTATTATTATGATTATGATTATTATTATTATTATTATTATTATTATTATTATTATTATTATTATCATTATTATATAATAAAACAGATTTTTAATATAATTATTATTATTATTTATAAAATCAGATTTATTTATATAATTATATTTAATATTTATTAAACAGATATATTGATATAATTATTATTAATATAAAACAGATTTATTTAAATCTGAAATAATTATTTTTCAGAATTTTATTTAATTACTTCAGATTTATAAAATCAGATTTATTAAAAATCAGATTTATAGTTATCTTTTTATTAAAAACAGTTTTTATTATTTCAGAATTTATATTTCTTATTTAACTAATTCAGAATTTTTATTATAAAAATATTTCAGAACTATTATTGTTAAATCAGAAATTATTACTAATAAAATCAGAATTTTATTATTTCAGAATTTTTATGAATTAAAATCAGAATTTCTATTTCTATTATTTATTTTCAGAATTATATATATATTTCAGAATTTTATTACTTATTTATTTAATATCAGAAATTAATAAAATCAGATATTTTATTTATTATTTCAGAATTCTTTTTACTTCTTATCAGAAATTATTATTATTTTCTGAATTATATGTATTTCAGAATTATTAAGGATTAAATCAGAATTTTTATTTAAATATCAGAATTTTTATTTGTGTTAATCAGAATTTCTATTTATATTGTATTTATTTATTAATTCCAAAAATTATTACTTATATTTTTCAGATTTATTATTTTTATTCTATATAACTAGAAATTCATAAATAGATTTATTATTTATAGAATTGTTAATTAATGTTAAATTATTTATTTTAGATTGTTAATCTAAAATAATTATATACCTATTTAAAATCTTATTTATTTAATCCAATACTTTGGTAATTCTATTTGTGATATCTCGGTAAAATCCATATTTATTGTCATATAAACTATTTATAAGGCATATGATTTATATAATTTAGAGATATTAATTCTATTTTATTTGATTGCCTTGTTAATTAATAATTCCCAAAATTCCCCAATAATTGATAAATCCTTCCAACTTAATAGGGTAATCTTCTTGTGCACATCTCTTGGGATTCTATCATTCTATTATTCTATCTTATACCAATAAACGCAACGCACTCTAAGGTGAGTATACTTGACCCATTTTCCATTTTACACTTTTGGGTGTAGTATGCATTTCCTATATCAAAAACACAATGATAAACACTTTCATTGCACAATCTATCCATACTATTGTGAAACTACTTGATCATTGATTATCTATGTTGTGCTGATGTTAACATCTATGGCTACATGTTCATTAACTTTGCAAGCCTCCCCTAACAATGGCAGCGCTGTAGGTTGTAACGCCCCTCCCGTATATACGGGTATTGTTAGGTTTAATCTATTAACTCTATTACCACCCTTTCGAGGGTTAGGCTATGTTAATTGCGTAACTATGGTTTGGACATGTGGATTTCATCGTTACGAGTATGACAGTTAATTGAATATCAGTTGTTCACATGGATTAGATTTGATAAACTATTAACTCTATTATGCTATATCAAACCTGTATACTCGCCAGCAATTATTTGTTGATTGTATTTTAAATGCATACTGCAGGTTGAGGATCCAAGAAAAACAAGAAAAGACTAGGATGGCTTAGAAACCCATCAACTATTTAAATTTCCAAATCTATGTTATGTATTTGAACTTTTCTATATATTGTATGAAACTTATGATTATCAATGAAATAAACTTTAATTATTGTCACCATTAGTGTTATGATGTCTTTGAACAGTTTGTACGTCTCATCTCGATGTTTCCGCCATCGGTTGGGGTGTGACAGGACAAATCATGAAACCTTTGAACATATTCTGCAATTTTGGGACCTTCCATTTTTAGGTGCCAGAACTCAGTTTCTAGCTTCTGTATTTCAGCTCGCGAAGAGTACTTCTTCCTCATGAGCTCCTTCAGCTCATTCCAAGTTAGCGCATAAGCCGCCGTTTCTCCCAAAGTTTGCAATTGCAGATTCCACCACGATAGGGCACCGTCAAGAAACAGCCCTGAGATGTATGTCACTTGTTGCTCAGGAGTACACTTGCTCATCCTTAGGACAGAGTCTGTCTTTTCTGCCCACCTGACAAACGCAACAGCACCTCTAGTGCCGTCGAAATTTACGGGCTTACAGTCAAGGAATTGCTTGCAGGTGCACCCTGCACATACGTTAGAATTTACAGATGGTATTAGTGGACGTGCTAGAAATATCCAAATGTATCGTAATATGTCTCAAGTGACTTAACATTACTATTGGGTGGATTGTTATTGTCGTTGTTGTTCGAGATATTCCCGCTTGTCTCTACTTGGGAGGCCGCATACTGAGCTATAGCCGCGGCAATTATCCCCTGGAGTTCCGCTTCAGTAGTGGGCATGCGCGCGTCTCGTCGTGCAGGCATCTTCTAAAAGATGATCATGTTGGTCAGGTCATAGTAAGTATAGTAAATATGTATATATAGTAACATTCATCAACCACATAACATCTCATGTTATAAAATTAAAACAAATAATTCAACAAAGCATGTAGTGAGAACGTTGCCTTTGGGCTTTCATTAATCAAGACCACCATATCGTTTTCACATGTTTACAGTAGATCACATATCAAAATAAGATCATGGGGTTACATCACCCCCAAAAATACAAATATGTCTACACAAATCATGTACAAAAGCGTGGTCTTCCAAAAAGTCTTCGCAAGCTGGCCCAATCATGACTTTCTCACCAAAATGATCTACCTGCATCAAACCAAAAATATCTATGCCGATGGCGGAGGAGGAGGAAGATGAGAGAAAAGCAACCGGCGCATGTGTACCCAATCCTCCTCTAAGGCATGAATGACGCGCAGCAAATAGGCAATCTGCTGCTCAGATGTAAGGAAACGAACATCCGAATCAGGGGGAAACGGTAGGGGAGTGTGCGGTGCGGCAAAAGGAGTATGACAGTGGCATGGAGGACGTGGAGCTCTCTCTAACTCCTGAATGCGATGACTCAGTGCGTCCTGCTGTAGCTGTAGAGAGACGAGTATGTCCTCTGTTGTGTACCCCACATGATAAGGGTGGTACGGGTCTGATAATGGCATAACATTGGGCGAAGCCCACAGAAACGGCTCGCTCGAAGGTACGAATGATGGTGCAGTATGAGGGAAATGGGACATGAACGGAACTGATGACGATACAGGTGGAGCAAAAATAGGCGACTACCTCGATGAACCCTCCCCAGGACGAGGTGGCGGAATGTCCTGGAGGAATGTGATGGGAAGATCAGTGCGATGTACGTCAGAGGTGTGTGGGTGGAACAATGGAATCTCAGTAGGTGTGGAAACAGGTGCTACAGGAGGAGAGACAGGTAACACAAACGGTGGGTAGTCATTATCCTCGATCCACCCGTTACGGGTGTCAGCATAACGAGGATCAATGTGAGAAGCAAACGGTGCATGGTCAGCATGCACAGGGGCCGAAACAGGTGCTACAGGTGCAACAATGGGTGCATCAATAACAGGAACATCAGAAATCGGTGGTAAATCGACGGGCGCAACAATGACAGGTGGTGCTATGTCTGGTATATCGACATGACCAGCCTCAGGTAAAGGGTCTGACAAATGTGCAACATCTGGGGCCTCAATGGGGTCATAAGCAACGACCGGCTCTGGACCAACAGGAGCAGGCTCATCAGGCAAAAACTCAACCTCTGGCTCTGGGTCAACGTCGAGGAAAACGAGAGACCCAACAACCATCGCCATGTCTGAGTCGGAATCAGAGGAATAGAGCTGTACGCCCTGGGCGTGAAGTGAAGCGGACGCTATAGACTCGAAGGAGTAAGGACCAAACGGATTAAAAGGAGCCTCCTCAATGGGAGCCTCGACTGGAATGACAGGATCAGCAATGGGCACATTAGCAGGAATCTCAGCCAAGGGAACAATAGGGTCGACAACAGGATCATTAGCAAAAGGGACATCGGCATCCATGAGGGCCACACCATCCTGGTCACCCTCTGGGGGACCCTCTAGGAACAAATAGATGTCATCATCGGCGAACTCATCATGAGGCAGATCCTCGAGAGGAACTGCAGCAAGCGGCAGAGGAGCAGGGACCTGAAGAAGAGGTAGATCCCCACAGAAAGGGCCATCAGCAATAAGAATATCATCTCCAAAATCAGGAAGAGCAAACGACTGGAAGTCATCCTCATCCGTGCTAGTAGTGTCTGACGTGTAGACCTTACTCTCTGACAGAATCTCATCGTCCGACACGATCGCTATAGGATCCAAAGTGTCCGATACTCTAGTATCTGAAGATGATGGCATGGTGTCTATAACACAACCACACATATGCACATATATCAACATGAAATCAAATAAACACGTAAATCACAATAATGCAAGCAAGTAATCCTCCTAGTCTTCCCAGACTACCCCTCCCAGCCTCTCAGACTGAACTCCCTAGCCTCTCAGACTAACCCCCTGGTCTCTAAGACCGACCTCCCAGTCTCTAAGACTAAACCTCCCCAATCTCTAAGACTGAACCTCCCTCAGTCTCTAAGACTGAACCTCCCTCAGTCTCTAAGACTGAACCTCCCTCAGTCTCTAAGACTGAACCTCCCAAGCCTCTAAGGCTAAACTCCCTCAGTCTCTAAGACTGAAATATAAATTTTGAAAAGTGTATTTGTGCCTTTTTGTTTGTAAAAATGTTTTGTACCCTGGATCTGGACGTTTAGTGTATGCAATGTAAAAATGTTTTCGTGAGAGCCCTAGTGATCATAGTCTAGACTCAAGAAAGAATCCTAGTTCCCTATGATCGAGGCTCTGATACCAAGCTGTCACACCCTGGCTTTTGCGGAAGCGTGGGTTTATTTGGTGTGACTTCTTAATACCATAGCAACAATCATAACAATGCTATATGAAAATAAAACACATGATGATCATCCATTCATTAAGTTTAAAGTTACCACAACATCATTGTTTAAAATGTCGACACATAAAACAAGTTACAACCATGACATGATTAAAGCGTGTTCATATGACACAACAAAAGACTTGAATATAAATGTGGTTTAAAGACATGTAACCCGTCCAGGTAAGGGATACACCTCCTAAACCTGGATGACATCGTTATTCACTACGCAGCTTAACACAATTGCACACCTCGTCGGATCCATTAATTTCCTGAAATACATGTAATTTGAAAAATCAACAAAAGTTGAGCGAGTTCATGTAAAAGTGAGTATGTATAAACCTTCAAAGTATGAATAAAAGTCCCTGGTATCTAGCAATAAGGAAAAAGAGATCACCAATGGGTCGCAAAGCCACTGGTAAGTGTGAAAAGGTGCAGGAAGACTCAAACCTAGCCAATTTGTTACCGGGCTTCGGCTGTAAGACACAGTCACCTCTATGGGTCGCCCCGGCCTCATGGGTGTGGGCTCTCAACACCCAAATAGATCTATCACTCATGTCCCTCGGTCCTAACAACGAGGATTGATGGCCTTAAGTGTTGTACCCCCTTCACATGATCTAGTAGTAAAAACCCTCCCTAAGCTAACCATACCATGTAAATAAATGTCTGTAATAATTGTCGCATGTATTTCACCCCCGAAGTATAAAACTGAAAACAGTAAAGAGAAAAGGGGGACATGAACTCACAGAAGTGTGTCTCCTGAATAGAATCGTCAATCCAAACTCGGTCTGCTACGCGACGACTTACACGTACTAATGTCTTTTAGACGAACGGGCCGTGCCTTGATTCAGGGCTTAGTGTTTTGAGTTGCGTTACTTTGATATTATCCCAAGTTTGTAACTACTTGTTAAAATAATAATAATTATTTTAACTTAAATTTTGTTTTTAGGAAAATAGTTAGGCAACTATTTCGTATCCACACTTCTCAAGTATTTTATATGTGTATTCCCTTCCCAAGGATGGGTGTATTTATACATGTACACTTGTAATTCTGAAAAATATATTTTAAGTCCCACTTAGAAAAATATATTTAAATTATTTCTCTAAAACATCTTAATTCAAAATATATATATTTTTCCCAAAAATATTATATTTTACTTCACAAATTCTCCAAAATAATATTTTACCAAAATTATACGTGTAAAAGTATTTTTCTGAAATATTACATAAGTTACGTCTTAGCGTTTCGTATTGCTATAACAAATGCGTAACTTAAATATTTACCTCGTGAGAGTTTTGGTATCATTTTGGAGTCGTAATTTCATGGTTTACATAAGTTATATTATTTTACCCTAAAAATAATATAACTAGTTCACAAAATAAACAAATAATCACACAAGAGTTTTAGTATGAAATATATATTCTAAATATATATTTATCAAATTTTATTTACGAAAATCAACCTCCAGCACTTAGTATTTTTGTAATAAAAATCATGACGAAGTTTATTTTGAAAACAAGGTTAAAAATATGATCGTAAACACTTGCTAGAAAAAATATTTTCTAAGTGTTGGATTTTTAGAAAAATTTCGCCAGAGTTTCCTTTGTAAATGGAGGTGTCCATGCTTACTAGCATATCATTTTCTTTTCAAAAATTCATTCAAACAACTCTCAATCAACAATATACAACTTCTACTTACCAAACTTGCCAAAAACAAGCATAAAATATAAACTCATGAACTTGAAAATTTATAAAAAAACATGTAGTAACTTGCTAGCATACTTAGTAAGTCTTGTTACCTTTTAAAATGTGATTAGTTCTTTAAAAACTTCATTTTTAAAGAGTTTAAGTGTTTACAACTTCCAACCATATTTTCTAAAAATATTTCTTTGTAAAATTTTCTTATTACACAAGTGTTTCTACACTTGTTTACCCACTAAAAATGTGCTTAGTTTATGTAAGATCCAAGTTTTAACGAAACTCATACTTTTCACTTGGTTCTTTCAAAAAAACCACTCATCGATCTTTAGATCTACAAGATTATAACCTACTTTGATCTTTATTTTTCAAGAAAACATTCATTCATTCAAGTTCATAGTTTATGTGTGGATGGTTCCATCATCCTACAACATTCCTATTTTCTCATCTTGCTAGATCATATTTTTAATCATGATCTAGCAAGACCATATGATGATCCATATCATTTCTACTAGCAAACAATAATCAACAAGCATCATAACACAAGAATATCATAATTTCTTAACCATTTCAACAATACTTCATCACTAAGTTAGTTTATGTTCAAGACTTCTTCATAAGATTCATTAGGGTTCTTAACATTTTGATCATTATACTTCATTAACCACTTAAACAACATGTAAAATGCAAGGATCTAAGTTCTTACCACTAGCTCAAGGCTAGGGGAGTTCAAGTGATGAAAAGTGGTGGATAAAAGAAGATGAGAGAGGTCCTTGAGCTTCCGAACACACCGAGCTTAGTTGTATGATCTCTAACACCTTTGGATCACTAGAGATTGCATGAAATGAACTTGATGATGGTGATGGTGGTGTGTGTGGTTTCAGCCGAGCAAGAAGAGAGAAGAGAGGAGAGTGCTTGTTAGAAGTTGTGTTGAGAATGAAATGTTATAACCTCTTGTGCCTTTTTATAAACCAATTCCACCCTTTAACCTTTGTGTATTATGCTCCTTAATCACCAACATAGGCTATTAAAATATTGAACAAATCCATGGGTGGGGACAGCCATGGTAACCGTCTCCAAGTATTAGTTACTAATTTAGTTAGAAATCAAAGGTTTATAGTTAGTGGTTTATGGTGTGTTATATAATATATAGTGTGTTAGGGTGTTCGAGGACCCTAACTAGCTTAGAAAAATAAAAACAATGTGTTTAACAATATTTTTTTTTTGTTCTGGGTAAAGTCCGATTGTTCGGTTGGGTGTTGTTCCGTTAAAGTGCTTAATCCGTAAGGTGTCTTTTATAATACTTTTTGTGATACAATTAATTCCCAACACTTTGGAAAGTATACAGGACCATTTAGTCAAGTTGTTGCACATTACTAGCATAATTAAATGCTGAATTTTGTTATTAAGTGCAGAATTCTGCATTTTGAGTGTGTTTTAGGCACTTCCCGGCACTATGACTATCACCTAGTGACGCAGTTTTATGGTCCTCACTTCCCTACACTCCCTACTAGTGTAGTACCCTGTCTCTGGCTCATACTGGCCTCAAAAACATTGTCTGTCTAGGTGCTGGCATTGTCAGCATGTTTTCTGGGTTATCCGCTCAGTGTGCTAACTGTGCTTTGTGCATCAAGTTTGTCACTAAAGTTTGTGTGAAATAAATGGAGTGACAGTATGAAATGTGATGCATATGTATGTATGTAACAGAAATCAGTAAGCAGTTTAATCACAGTTGTAATCAAGCACAGTCATTAAGCACAAATTAAATATTAATTAAGTGTACGGATACCTGTAATTGTGAGGGCTGTCACACTACGAGTTTACAGTCATGCCCTTCGGACTAACAAATGCTCTGGCGGCATTTATGGACATGATGAATAGGATCTGTAAACCATATTTGGATAAATTCGTAATTATCTTCATCGACGATATACTTATTTATTCCAAAAGTCAGGACGAGCATTGTGCACATTTGCATGCTCTTTTAGCTTTGTTAAGAAAGGAGAAGCTTTACGCCAAATTCTTGAAGTGTGAATTTTGGCTCCAGGAGGTGCAATTTTTAGGACACATGGTGAATCACGAAGGTATTCGTGTAGATCCTCCAAAATAGAAGCAATCACCAAATGGAAGGTCCCACAATCAGCTATGGAAGTTAGAAGTTTTCTAGGGTTAGCCGGATACTATAGGCGCTTTATAAAGGATTTCTCTAAGATAGCTGTACCATTAACTAAAACCTGTAAAGCCGTAAAGTTTGAGTGGGGACCCAGGCAGGAGGAGGCCTTTAGGACCTTGAAGCAAAAATTAACAAACGCCCCGATTCTAGCCCTGCCTGAAGGAACAGAAGATTTTGAAGTCTACTGTGATGCTTCTAAGTTAGGATTAGGATGTGTGTTAATGCAACGCAAAAAGGTAATTGCATATGCCTCAAGGCAATTGAAAAAGCACGAAGAAAACTATACGACTCATGACTTAGAATTAGGAACAATAATTTTTGCACTTAAGATTTGGAGACACTATCTGTATGGAAGTAAGTTTACCGTTTATACAGATCATAAAAGCTTAAGGTACATATTTGGGCAAAAAGAATTAAACATGAGGCAAAGAAGATGGATGGAAATTCTAAGTGACCACGACTGTGATATTCAGTATCACGAAGGAAAAGCAAACGTAGTCGCAGATGCCTTAAGTCATAAGTATCATGAAAAGAAAAAACGAGTTCGTGCTCTTAGATTAAATCTACAACTAGATTTAATGGAACAACTGAAGAAGATCCAAGAAACAGCAATCAAGGATGATGCTGAAGGAATGAAAGGGAAAATAAAGGAATTGGAACAAGGTGCGGATAGAATTTGGAGATTCCACAAGAAAAGGATTTGGGTACCTAAGCAAGGAGAGTTAAGAAATAAGATTTTAGAGGAAGCCCATAAATCTAGGTATACCATGCATCCTAGTAACAATAAGATATACCAAGATTTAAAAAATAATTTCTGGTGGATAGGAATGAAAAAGGACATAGCTAGATATGTAGCTAAGTGTCTTACTTGTTCACAAGTTAAGACAGAACACCAGAAACCCTCAGGGTTACTCCAACAATTAGAAATGCCTGTTTGGAAATGGGAACTAATAAACATGGATTTTGTTACTAAGTTGCCCAAAACCAGAAAAGGTAACGACGCGATTTGGGTAATTGTGGATTGACTAACCAAATCAGCTCATTTTCTACTCATGAAGGAAACTTTCAGCATGGAAAGATTAGCAAGACTATACGTAGATGAAGTAGTATCCTTACACGGAGTTCCATTCTCTATTGTATCGGATAGAGATAGTCGTTTCACTTCACATTTCTGGACAAGTTTCCAAGAAGCCATGGGGACGCGATTAAATTTAAGTACAGCTTATCATCCCCAAACAGACGGACAAAGTGAAAGGACGATTTAAACCCTGGAAGACATGCTCAGAGCATGTGTAATAGATTTTGGTGGAAACTGGGATGACCACCTACCCTTAATTGAATTCTCATATAATAATAGTTATCATGCAAGCATTGAAGCTGCCCCATTCGAAGCACTGTATGGACGAAAATGTAGAACTCCAGTTTGCTGGGCAGAAATAGGAGAAAGTCAGATATCAGGTCCTGAAATAGTACAAGGAACCACTGACAAGATCACGCAAATTCAGGAAAGACTAAAGACGGCTCGAGATCGCCAGAAGAGTTATGCAGACAATCGACGCAAGCCACTAGAATTCCAAGTCGGTGACAAGGTACTCTTGAAAGTTTCTCCTTGGAAAGGAGTAGTACGGTTCGAAAAGAAAGGGAAACTAAGTGGTATGTAGGACCATTCCCAGTAATCTAGCAAATAGGACCAGTCGCCTATCGCCTACAACTACCAGAAGAGCTAGCTGGGGTACATGATGTGTTTCATGTATCCAACCTCAAGAAATGTCTATCGCCTGAAACTTGGAATTTGTGAACTTTTGGACAATTGAACAATGAACAATGAATTTTACAATGCCTTTGCTAGTCCGATTACAATTACTCAGAATGCTTTACTTGAAAATGAAACTGGAACAACTCAAAAACCGCCTAAGCTCATGGATATTGATGATTACAATGCATAGTCCGAACGGTTTGGAAATTGGGTTGAAGCTTATCTTGGATGCGTGGGAACATACAGAAGAACAATATGTTAAACCTACAAGGAATGGTATTCAGCAAACAATTAGAGAAATGAGTGCTGAAGAGAAAAAGAAATATAGAGATGAAAAATTGATGGTGAGTCTGCTTCAACAAGCAATCAAAGAGGACATTTTGATTTTGCTTCAACATGATGGAACTGCTTATTCGATCTGGACTGAATTGGAAGCAAAATTTGTAGGAAACGATGATATGCTTAAAAACAAAATATGTTGGTGCATAAGTCTAAAGCCTGCGTCTTAGTCTTAGTTGTCGAATGTATAGGGTCTAGATGTGTTAATTATGTATTGTACAGGGGTTAATAGTGTAAAATTTGGGTTTTCGTGTAAAGGTTTCGCTTATATGGACATGTCCATTTAAGCGAAACTATTTGTTAAAAGGTTTCGCTCATATGGTCTGTCCACATAAGCGAAACTAATTCCCCTATAAATACCCAAAGTGTTTTCTCATTTTGCACGTTGATGTCACAAGTGTAGCCGACCTGCTGACCTTGTATTTTGTGAAAGTTGAATGAGAAAACGGTGTTAAAGTGTATTACTTCTGTTTCTACTCCTTTCTTGCTTTGATTCATGCCGATTTTGTATTTCCGCTGCATTTTCGGTAGTTGCTAGCTCCGATTGTCTCAAACGACGGTCAAACTCGGTCCTTCAATTGGTATCAGAGCCAGTTGTGAGCTAGTTGACCCGAATCAAAGCCTTTTTTTAGCACTTTTTGAGTTTCAGACCTTTCAGACGGACAAAATTGGAATGAGATTTGGACATTTAGTGTAAAGCTGGTTAATAACAAACCCTTGAGCTTTTCAGACCTAAAAACAGCCTAAAAGTGACTTAAAATGGCTCGAGAATAAGTTCCGCTTTTGTGTCACACTGAGTGGTTTCGCTTATCTGGCATTAGAAATCAGTAGTTTCGCTTATTGTGACATTTCAGAGGTTTCGCTCATAGGTTTCGCTCCAAAGTGTCAGTGTTGATGTTTCGCTCGAGTGGTTTCGCTTATTAGTCAGTATATTAGTTCCGCTCTTGAGGTCATTCAGTAGTTTCGCTTTTGAGGACATAAGTAGTTTCGCTCTTTTGGTCATCACATAGTTTCGCTTTTGTGAACACAAGTAGTTTCGCTCTTACGTACACTTAGATTATAGTTTCGCTTATTTGACCTGTTTGAGTGTAAAAATCATATTTTTAGCGGTTAGTCCATTTCGTACGTGATCAAGGGTTGGAAACTCAGTCTGTGTGAAAAGTTTTTCAAGAAAAACAATCTGTTAATCAAAAAGTTAAAGATTTTTGAAAATTTGTCACTAAACATGGAACATCAAGATTTTTATAACTTGTTTGCGGGGAGCGGTATGGCTACTCCAAGTCCGGCAAGTATAGTGCAGGACGTTAACATGGAAAACAAGATGGGGACGATGCAAAAGCCTCTGAAGCTCATGAGTTTGGAAGAATATGCGGGTTGGTCCGGCCGTTTCAAAAACTGGGTGCAAGCCAATCACTTCGAGTGTTGGATGAAAATAGAGGAGAAGTATGTACCACCAGTTAATGGTGTGGGATTGGAAAAGGCCATCGGGAGTGAGGGAAACTGAGCAGATTGACTTCAAGGCTAAAAAGAAGATGGTGAGCATTCTGCAACAGGCCATTAAGGAAGACATTCTCGTTCTATTACAACATGAAGACAATGCTCAGTCAATTTGGCAAGCGTTACAGCTGAAATTCAAAGGCAGTGTTTCGATGATCAAGAGCAAGAAAGCCTTAATCAAAAAGGAATTTGATATCTTTACTGGGATTAAAGGCGAGACAACAAAGCAGTTAATCGAATGATACTGTCACCTTGTGGTCGAAATGAAACGTTTGGAAATTAAAAAGACAAATGAAGAATGGATTGATAAGTTGTGTGATGCACTTCCGTATGATGAGTGGGGCACGTATCTAATGATGTTGAAGAATAATTCTAATTTGTGAATCTCAATCTCAGCTCTTTTATCGAGAAGATCGAAGCCCACGAATTGGAATTGCTGAAAATCAGGAAAATGAAATCAGCTAATGTGCAGCAAGATGTGTCTCTATATTACCAAGGCAACCCTACAGTTTCAACCAATCAAAGCCCAAAAATACAGACAGGGTTCATTGCTGACAACTCTTCAAGTGTTTCCTCAAACACTCCACAATCCGGAAATACTTCACCATTCGCAAACTTTGAACCGAATGTCAAAACTCAGGAACAATCACCTCAAAGCTCAACAGGATCCAACCAACAGGCGTTCGTTTCTGGGGTACAGTGCAACATTGCTGTAAATAAAAAGAATGGCAACGAGATAACAGAAACCGCTGCAAAACAGCACATAGCACTGCTTGCTTCCATGCTCGAAGCTTATGAGGGGTTAGTAGCAGGGAGGATCGGGAATCCGGACATGACCAAGGAGGATTACGATCAAATTGATCCTGAAGAACTTGAGTTAATTGACATAAAGTGGTGTATGGCAAGCTTGGTACGTAGGGCTCAACGGTTTATGGAAATTACCGGAAAGAACAGTCTAGCAGGCCCTGATCAAAAATTAGGGTTTGATAAGTCGAAAGTTACTTGTTTTAAGTGTAAAGAACGCGGTCATTTCAAACGAGAGTGTCCTAACCGTGAGGTTAACAATCACCAAAACCCGTTCACCAACGACTACTACAGGCAGGCCATCTATCACCGACCAAATCAACAGCAAACTGTTCAAAGGCCACAGATTGATAACAAACCAGAAAAGGCACTGATAGTGAATCAGGACGATGAGAAAGTTGCTGCAGGTTTCAGCTGGGATAAATATATCCCCGAAGATGATGGTCAAGCCATGATGGCTGAAGTTCTTGAGATTTCTGAGATAGTATCTGGACCAGAAACAGTTTCTGAAGATGTTTTTGTTGTCACTGAAGAGGTTTCTACTGATAGTGCAGTTGATATGGAGGAAATAGCTGCTGGAGTGTACTATTATCAGTCTGAGCAGGAGGTTATAGGAAGTTTAATGAAATCTGTATTGTCTCCTAACATTTCTGAATCTTTTGCAGGTTTCTTTGAAGAACCAAGGACCGGATCGTGTCCAAGGTTTTGAAGAAAAGAAAGAAGAGGTTGAAGAATTGATTGATGTATCAAAAGAGATGACCGGAGAAGTTTTGAAGGACATAGCTGACAAAGTGCTAATGGGAAAACTCAAAGAGGTAGACCCAGAATCCGAGAAGTCAAGGTCTGTCAGTTGTGTGTCTGTCAAACGAGATGAATCGGAAGTCCAGGAGAGCAAATCTGTCAAATTGTCTGAGTCAGCGTCAAACCATGTCGGTAAAGTTGATAGTGTAGAGCAGGTGGTAGATAAAGTTGTTTCAATTCCTGAAACACCGTGCAAACAGTGTTCAGAACCATGCACGAAGTGTCTTGAAAAAGACACTAAATATCAGGAATTGAAACACCACGCTGACATGATTAAATTTGATCTCGGTCAAGTGAAAGAAGTGCATGATACACTTAAAAGGTCAATCAAGATGATACAAAAAGAAAGTGTCGAAAATTATAAGGCTACAAAATTGGCTAAAGCGACATTATTTGATAAACAAATTGAAGTCAATTTTCATTTAGACACAATTGCATCTCTTAAAAAAGAACTCAAATTGGTTAAAATCGAAAACGATCGAATTGATAAGAAGTTAATGAGTTATGTGGCTTCGTCGTACGTTCTGGAACAAATTGTCCCCCAACAGCCACATACTGCACCTGTCTTTAAGAGCGTTCCACCCCCGATGTGGAGTCATTACACACAGAAGTATCCAGATGGGGTGGAAGCGGCTCTGAATCTCAAATTGAGATCAATAGAGGATGATTTTCCTGAGACCATAGATGTCACATTCTCCCCATCTGATACCGATAACGAATCCCAGGTTATAAAAAATGTTGTCGATCAGGTGTTGGATGAGGAGAGTGAGAATTCTGAAAAGGCACAATCTGACAAAGCTATCAGTGATTCTGAAGACGAAGGAAATTTCTTAGATCAATATGTACCGAAATCCGAAAAGAGTACGAATGATGATCCGATCATGGTGGTATACACTATGGTTGGAACTGACAAACTTTACTCCGACTTCGAGTACCCGCTTCAGAATGTCAAGATCGAAAATGTCGAGAAAGTGTTTAAACTGGTTGAATTGAACACTAACGAAATTAATAACAATGAATTCTTTTCGAAACTGAAAAAGTCATTTGTTACTTCACGTCCCACAAGTTTAGAAAAGAAAGATGGGGTTGGAAATGGTCAAAACAAGAAAAATAATCTTAAAAACAAAGGAATTGGGTTTGAAAAGAAATCGGCTAAGCAGGTGTTTAAGCCGAAAGAGAAGATAAATGAAATTTTTGTCAGTGCTCCTAGTGTTGACGATGAGAAAGATTATATTTTCAGTCAAAAAGCTGTGGACGATTTCAACGCAGCAAAGAAGTTGAAAGAAGAGTCTGTCAAATCCACTTTTGTCAAATATGATAAGAGAGTTTGTTATCGCTGCAGTGATATCGGCCATATGGCAAGGCAGTGTCAGAAAGTTGTTGAGAAACCTGTTGTTACACCGGTTAAAAAACAAGATGTTCAAAAATCAGTTCAAAAACAAACTTTGTCTAAACCAACGGTTCAAAAGGCAAACAGTCAAAAACCTCGACCAAAATCTCCGACTGACACAAAAGGCAAAAAGCCGATGGTTTCTTCAATCCGAATTTTGAAAAGAGGTGAATCTTTGAAGTCGGAGGACAAGCCAAAATCGACTTTCGAGATTGGCGAATCTTCTAAGACTGTAAAGACTTCAAAGTTTTACCCTAAGACAAAAACTTTTGAAAATCAGTCTTGGATCGCGAAATCGAAACCGTCGGTTGAGGTCAAGAAGATGGAGAACGCTTTGAAAATTGATTCAAATCTTTTTAAAGATGATGTGGTTGATTTTGAAAATGAAGTTGATAAGTTTCTTGATGAATTTCCACCAATAACTAACAAAGTTAAAACAATGGTGAAAGAAGAGGTTCCAAATGTCACATTTGATTTTCCGAAAACAAATAAAAGGTGTGATGTTGTGTTCGGAAGTGTGTCGGAAGTAAAGAAATCATGGGCTTCATTGTTTGAATAAATTTGTTTTGATATGATTGTTGCAGGGGCTGTCCAAGTCGATATTATCAAAGTGGATTATGGATAGTGGCGCTTCAAGGCATATGACTGGGACGCTTGCTCTGCTCTATGATGTCAAATCCATAAACAGAAGCTATGTTGGATTTGCTGGGAATCAAGGTGGAAGGATCGTTGGTCAAGGGACGCTGTCAAATGGAGTAATTTCGTTCGATAAAGTGAACTACATAGTAGAGTTAACAAACAATTTACTCAGTATCTCGCAAATCTGTGATAAAGCGTTTAGTGTACATTTTACTAAAACTGAATGTGTTGTGTTGAAACCAGGGTTTAAAATCCCTGATGAGATGGTGCTGTTGCGAGCTCCGTGGGAAAATGATCTTTATATTTTGGATATGAGCGTTGCAACGCCAACATCTCATCAGAAACAGTGTTTTGTGTCTAAAACCAAAGCGACAGAAAAAAGATTCGATAATGTGGCATCGAAAGATGTGTCACATTCATGTTCGCAAAATGAACTTTTTGGTACACAATGATTTAGTTGATGGTGTTAATCTAAAGAATTTTCCCTTGAATGATGATTGTATAGCGTGCAAGAAGGGAAAGCAGACTCGAAAGTCACACCCATTGAAGATGATGAATTCAATCAGGTTACCTCTTGAGAGATTGCACATGGATCTCTTCGGGCCTGTCAACGTAAAGAGCATCAGTGGAGACTTATATTGCCTGGTGGTGACTGATGACTTTACAAGATTTTCTTGGGTAGTGTGCCTGGAACGAAAAGATCAAACTTTCGAGTCATTAATGGTGCTTTTCAAGAAGATGGAAACGGTGTATAAACTGCCAATCCGGAGGATTCGGAGCGACAACGGAACGGAATTCAAGAATAACAAGATGTACGAGTTCTGCAACGAAAAGGGAATTCTTCATGAATTCAGTGCGCCGTACACTCCACAGAAAAACGGTGTTGCTGAACGAAAGAATCGGACCCTGATTGAGACAGCCCGTACAATGTTAGCCGATTCCAAGCTGCCAATCTTTTTCTGGAGTGAAGCAGTTTCAGCAGCCTGTTACACATTGAATAGAGTTCTCATTGTCAAGAAGTACAAAAAGACTTGCTTTGAGCCGTTTGGGTCTCCTTGTACTTTTATTGATGAAAACGGTAAATTTGGCGCTAAATCTAATGAAGGGTTTTTTGTAGGTTACGCAAGCCCGCTGAAGAGGGTGTTCATACAATGCCTGGGGAAGGTGATTCAAGTCCTACATGTGGATTGTCAGAAGTACACTCCATCGCCACAACTTCCTGGACAAAGATTCCTGTTCGACTACGATAAACTCTGGGAGTCGTTTCATCTGCCGGTCGAGCCGAGTGATGTGGAACTAGCACTTTTGTACCAGTATCAACAAAATATGCCACAGGATCAAGTGCCTATACCGCCAGTAGTTCCTCAATCCGCCGTGGGTACTCACGATGATGAAGCAGGACCGAGTGGAACAACTCACGAACCACCAGAGGAACCAGCTCCATCTTTTGATGAATCTGACGACTCAGAAGCGGCACCCGCTCCGACTTTTGACGAGGATCCAACGGAAGCTGAGGATCAAACGGTTGATCTTGACATATCGAGCTTGGAATCGGAAGTAAATGTGCCTGAAAATCCTATGCCACGGACGTTGTCTTATCATCCCTCAGAACAGATTATTGGTGACCTACAAAGTGGTGTCAAAACCCGACATCAAATTGATCGAGCTCTTACATGTTTCTATTCATCTATTGCTGATATTCAGAAAGAAGTCTCACTTAAATGTTTCATTTCGCAGATAGAGCCTAGAACATACAAAGAGGCATTGACCGAAGATAGCTGGGTGAATGCAATGCAGGAGGAGCTACAACAGTTTGAAAAGCTGGGCGTCTGGAGACTTGTCGATCTGCCGAAAAATCAGAAGTTAATCAAGACGGAATGGGTTTTTAAGTGTAAGCGTGATGACAGAGGTGTCGTGGTGAGAAACAAGGCACGACTTGTGGTTCAAGGCTTCAGTCAACAGGAAGGTATAGATTATGATGAAGTCTACGCACTGGTTGCCAGACTTGAGGCAATTCGGATTTTTCTAGCCTTTGCGTCATGGAAAGATTTTAAAGTCTATCAACTTGACGTCAAATCTGCCTTCCTGTACGGCACAATCAGAGAAGAAGTGTATGTGGGGCAACCGCCGGGGTTCACAGACCCACAGCACAGAAACAAGGCGTATCTACTGGACAAAGCGTTGTACGGACTTCACCAGGCCCCGAGAGCCTGGTACCAGACGCTTTCGACATACTTGCTGGACAACGGGTTCACAAGAGGCACAGTAGATACCACTTTGTTCACCAAGGAAGAAGCAGGCCACTTGTTAATCGTGCAGATATATGTTGACGATATCATCTTTGGATCCACCAATGGCGACCTGTGCAAAGAATTTGAAAAGGTTATGAAGAAAAAGTTCGAGATGAGCTCAATGGGGGAGATGAAGTTCTTCCTCGGGCTGCAGGTAGAGCAAATGCCTGACGGAATCTTCATTCACCAGACGAAGTATGTAAAGGACGTGCTTGACAAGTTCGACATGACAGATTGCAGTCCTGCATCCACCCCCCTCGCGCAGAATCATGGAATTTGTCCAGACGAGCAAGGTGTGAAGATGGACGAGACATTGTACCGATCTATCATTGGCTCTCTGATGTATCTCACGGCTTCCCGTCCAGACATCATGTACCGGACATGTCTCTGCGCCAAATATCAGTCAAATCCAAAGCAGTCGCACCTGACCATAGTGAAACGTATTTTACGGTATTTGAAGGGTTGCCCAAGCATCAGCTTGTGTACCCTCGTTTGGGTGACTTTACTTTATCTGGTTTTGCTGATTCTGACTTTAGGAGCTGTAAGCAAAACGCGAAGTCCACCACTGCTGGGTGTCAGTTCTTCGGAACTCGACTCGTCACCTGGCAGTGTAATAAATAAACCGCAGTAGCGCTCTCTACATGCGAGGTTGAATACATTTCAGCCTCCAGCTATTGCTCGCAGATCCTTTGGATCCAACAGCAGATACGCGACTTCGGTTTGCAGTTCTTAGATACTCCTATCTACGTGGACAATGAAGCAGCTATCAATATAACCAAAAATCCGGTTCACCATTCGAAAACAAAGTATATTGAAATCCGTCACCACTTTATTCGTGACTGTCACGAGAAAAAGTTAATTCGGATTGAACACTTGCACACCGATGATCAGAAAGCGGATTTTTATACTAAACCTTTCGATAAAAAGATATTTTATTATCTTTTGAGGTTAAATGGGATGAAGAATCTGCATTCTGGAAGGGTTATTGAATGTGAAGCCGATTTGGGCAGCGATCTGACATGAACCTTTGTCGAGTTGTCTAATTGGTTTGTACAGTTTATTTTCTGCTTTTCGTTAAAAACAAAAACACAAAAATATGTTTTAATTTTAGGGGGAGAAATTCGCAGAAAAATACAAAAAACTTGATAAAATTCAAAAATCCAAAAACATTAAAAAATTCAAAAAGAGTTGTGTAGAATAGGGGAAATGATAGTACATCAGCTAGACTGGCACAGTACGCTAAAGAATTGTAATGTATAAAATGCAATTAAGCAGTCTCGCAAAAGATGTGCCGGTAGGTTTTCGCAAAATTAGTAGATTAGTTTGGGAAATAAACTTAAATTTCACTTGCTTCTACGTGGGGAACACCTCCAGGATATATAGGTAACCCCTGAAATCCTGTTTGAAGGGTCCTGTATTCTGAGATACTACGTCTTTATACTCAGTGATATCTGGGGTATTATCCTGGGACTTCTGCTGTATGGAAATACTGACCTAGTCCCCGGATAATACTTTCTGCAAAAGCTTGAAATATAGCTTCGCCCTCAGCATGCTGATGAAACAATAAAATTGATAGTCACTGCTGTTGAAAACAAAAGATCCTCTAAAGGGGACACACCTTAAAGTCGAAGCCGTCATCTCTCTGCGTATACGGAAGTATCGACCTGAGCTCTCACGGCCCTCGCAATTACCCCTAAACAGATATCAGCTGTGGTATACTCACCTGTAAGACTGAATACTGGGGTCTGGATACGGGAGTATATACTGAGGTGGGACACATGTAGATGTTTAAGTTCTAAAATACTAATTTCGTATCCTGAACAGGTTGAACGTTTTGTGAAAATTTAATAGGATCAGTATATGGGCAATCTACGTGAATTGTTTAAATGCTTAAAATGAATTAACAGCTTAACGGTGCTAGTGTCTAGTCGGCAGCTGATATGATCCCCTAACACACTCACAAAAACATTGTGTGTACAGTTTTCAGTTTATCCAGCTAAAAATTCAAAAAGATTTTAGTTTCTTATTTATTTTCGACAACTGACTTTGGGAATCGGAAGATCAAAGCTTAGTGCAGAACATGTCTGTGTTTGATGAGGGCTGGGTAAGCTGGTGAGGCAAAATTGTAATTGGTACAGTGTTGGAGAAGTGAAAAAGTGTTTGGAAGTTCAAAATGTTCAAAAGTTCATTCACTTGAACTATTTTTCAAGATAAAACAACTGCTTACTTCATAATTCGGTCAACCAAGGCCATTAACTTGGACTTGGTGGGCCAAGCAGTTGACCAAGGTCATTGACTTGGACTTGGTCAACTGGGTGTGTTGGTGGTCAATCTGAAAAATGTTAAAAAAAATAATTTTTTTGAAAATCTCAACATAGTTTCGCTCATATGTCAATCTTAACCATTGTTTCGCTCATTTGTCACTTTAAAAATGGTTTCGCTCTTATGGCTGCTTCGTATATAGTTCCGCTTATAGCTACAATGTGGTTCCGCTTATATGAGTTTGGTCACAAAAGCGAAACTTCACCACCTATATAAGTCACAGGGTTCCGCTTTTTCGTCACTTATACCCTTTCGCTCATCTGTCACTCTCTCACCGGCGAACTTGAAGCGGAACCATAAAACGATCAATTTCAGGCGTTGTGCTGCCCGATTTTCCCCAGATTTTGTTGTTTTATTAGCATATCAATCATGGGCAAGGTATGTTTTATTAGATTTTGTTGTCAAATCTCATCCTAATTTCGAACTGTCGGTGATATAGGTTGAACATAGCATAGATTTAAGTGTTTTGCCATTAAATCAGAACTTGATATCACATCTGTTTAGTCGTTTTAGTGTGTAGATAACAGATTTGAGTGTTGATTGTTACAATTTTGTTGTTCGATGATGTTAGTCAAGTTGCAGGTAGTTTAGATGTAGATCTAGGGTTCATCTAAAGTCTAAAATGAAATTAAAACATACCCCAAGTCTCGAAATCATCAGTTTAACAAGATTACAAGTTCAATTTTAAGATTTGATCAGTTTTGAATGTTTGATGAGGGTTTCGCTCAAACTGTCATAGTTCATAGAGTTCCGCTCATGAGTACATCAGGGAGTTTCGCTTATGAATGCAGTATGAGGTTCTGCCCCAAGGTGCTATGTGGGTTGTTAGTGAGTCCGCTTATTTGTACATCATATGTTCCGCTTATTTGAACATATTTTAGGTCCGCTTTTGTGAACAATATTGTGTCCGCTCATATGTTCTTAAATGGTTCCGCTCATAAGTGCATAGTGAGGTTTCGCTTATCAGTACATTTATGGTTTCGCTTGTATGAACATTAATAGTTTCGCTTTTAGGACATCATGTGAAATTGTTAGAAAATTTTTCTAAGTATCTGATTTAATGTATGTGTTTTTGATTTGCAGGGATCTAGTGTTGTATTTGATCCTCTTCACAACAGTTGTTGTGATTTGGATACTGAGAAATACCCAGATTTGGCAAACTTCAGTGGTATATTGGAGTTAATGGGTCGTATTCCCATTCAGAAGGCATTAACTGATCAAAGGCTAGTGTACAGGTCTCACATTGAACGTTTCTGGATGAATGCTTGCTATGATGATCAGAATAAAGTTATATCTTCGATTGTTGAAGTACATGGAAAGATGGAGAAGATTCTTGTCACCGAAGCTCTTATACGTGAAGTTATTAACTTTCCTGATGAAGCTGATTCGCCAACAAGATTTCCGGAAAGAATGGTGAAAGGATGTATGTTGAGAATGGGATATCAAGGAGCTTTAAATGCTGGAAATTATTTAAAGTCAAAGTTTACAAAGCCGTACAAGTTCTTGATTCACTGTATTCTGATGTCATTGAGCCACACAAAAGGAGGATATGATGCGATGCGTGACTATCAGATGAACATGGTCACTGCATTAGTGCTTAACAAGAAATATAACTTTTCGCATATCGTGTTTCATTACATGGCAGAAAACATCACGTCAAAGAGCAAGACTTGGGTGTATCCAAGGTTCGTGCAGATGCTGATTGATCACGCGTATCCTGAGATCGACAGAAATATAAAGGATGATTTATTGGTGCAATCACATATGAACAAGATTACAATTACACAGCTTGTGAAATATCACCCGAACCACCCTGAACCGAAAGTTGATGTTGCATTCTTTGGTTTCATAAAAGATGCAAATTATGTTGATCCTGATCCAGTAGATCACCAAAATTGGAGAAATGAAGCTGAGATGAAAGAAGCGGCATATGCTGAAGAATTGAAAGTTCTTGAAGATTTCAAAAACACAAAGAATGAATGGTATGTTAAAGAAACGGGGAGACGTCGTAGAATGGCCACTCCTATAGTTCAACAGGGTGAAGGATCGTCATCAAAACCTAAAGAGAAGCAAATGAAAGCAGTAATAATGTCTTTGATTGATGAACCGGAATAAGATAATCCAGTGCTCACTGCAGAAAAGGAACAAGTGGCAGCTACTGAAGATGATCCATTTAATGTTGATATGTTGTTTGATACAGATGTCTTAGAGACAGGGCCTTCTGTGGAATTTAAGCTGAGCAAGTTGTAAATGTTGAAGCTCAGAAAGAAAAGGTGATTGATGATATTGAAGGAGACGATGTTGATAAGAGCACAACGAGTTCCTCAAGTTCTTCAGATGAAGAGGTTGTAGATGAGGCTGAACGTTTACGAAGAATTAAAGAGGAAGCTGAAAAGGAAAAGTTGTTAAGAAAGAGAAAGAGACAAGAAAAGGACGATGATGATGTTTATGTGCCTTCTCCAGAACATGTCTCCGAATCTCAATCTCCTCCAGGTGGAAGAAAGAAAGATAGAGCTAGAAAGAAAGTGGTTTCTCCAAAGATTCGCAAAGTTACTCCAAAGATCAAAGTGCCGAAGATTGTGCTAAAAAAGAAACAAACCAAGGAAACCAAGAAACCACCTACACCACCACATGAACCAATACCACCACAATCACCAGTTCAATCACCACCCCGATAACCTACTCCACCACAACAATCCTCACCACCTAAACAACCAACACCTCCAAGACAACCATCACCTATTCATCATACACCACCACCACAACAACCTTTTCTTACTTCACAAGAAATATTTCAAACACCTCCACTCACCCAAATGCAACCTGGTTTGTCTAACAAAGGTCTTTACACTCCACATGATAATCTTGAAGATATCGGAGACTTCGGTTTTGCGAACAATGAACAAGTGTTGAAGTTGGAGAAAAGAATGGACGAAGTGTTAGTGGAAAACAAGAAGCTAGTTGCTGAAAACAAGAAAGTGTCTGATAGGGAGAAAGTTTTAGAAATGCGTGTGAAGAAGCTGGAGATTGATAATAAAGAGTTGGTGAAAAGGATTGACTATGATCAATCAGAAATTGATATCTTGAAGGTTAGAGTTGCTGAACTTGAAGAAGAGAAGACAAGACATGATGAACAGAATGAATACTTCAAGTTGAAGAACAAAGAACTAGAGGCGGCTAAAAAATCAAGAGATCATGAGTTCTATATGTTGAGCAAATCGTTGAAAGCATGCTTGGAACATCAATAGAACAAAAATTTGAAGAACTGCAAGTTGAGGAGATCAGGGCACAACGTCAAGCAGAAATGGATAAACAGATGCAAGATAAAGGTAAGGGTGTTGAAGGAAGTTCTGCAGTGTTAGAGAGATCAATAGTACCTTCTATGGTGGTTGATAATCCCGAGCCTATTTCTGCTATTTCTGGTCTGTTTGAAGATGATACTCCTATGAATGAGTTGATTGGAGATAGTGATGAAGATGATGAAGAGGAGGATGAAGAGGAAGATGAAGAAGATGAAAAAGTATTCTCTGCGAGCAGTCATGGATCTGGTAAAGATGATGATGATGATGATGCTCAGGGTGGCACAGGTTTGAAAGTTACTGAAGAATCTACTAAGAAAAAAGTTGATGATTTGATGAACGATTCGATAAATGAAGAATCAGGGGAAGCAAGTGGAAAGGGGGAGTCTAGTAAAACTCAGATCGTTGAACATACTGAAAAGTTAATCTTGGGATTGGATGCTTACAGAGAAATGATGCATACTGTGGATCCTGAGTTCAAGTTCGATTTTGAAGAAGAGTTGAATACTTTTGACATTAATCAACAGCTGAATACACGTATAAGTATGTTGAAGAGGCTGATAAGTACGACAGAGTTGAAGTAGAAGACTGGACGGATGATGAGGATGTGGTTGAAGATACTTCTAAGTATCCTACGCTTATGGAATTCTTTGCTGAGGAGAATAGAGAAGAATTGAGGCAAAAAGTAGCTGAGGCGGTGAAAGATAACAACTTTGAAAGCACTCAAAAGGATATGGAAAAGGAAGATAGGATGAAATGGTTCAGAAAAAGTCACGAGAGAAAGTTCAAGAGACCTTTGAAGTATTATCAGCGTGATCGAAGTGTATCTCTTGGTGACATCATCAGTTGGGGTTTCTTACCTCAAGTGAATGCTTATGCAATTAGAAGAGAGTGCGGAGTTCAGTACTTTGAACGTTTATATGACATTATGTCATTACCATGGTGGTATGTGGATGAACTACCGAAGGTAAGATGTTTGGATTGTCCTGTTCGAAAGAATGATGTTGCTATGTGGGGCTACATTAAATATGAATCGTTAAAAGAGTTTCGTAAATGGAAGCCACATCATCCTAAGAGAGTGCAGAGGGTTGATCCTGAAACAGGAGTTGAAGAGACTATTTTGAATGTCAAACCGCCAAGAACGATGAAAACGATACCAATGCCTCAGATGGAACAAGACTTTTATAAAGGCTTCATTGGTTGGGTGTATAGTTGTATTTCAACCGAAGCCATAATTACTTAGAGAGCAGGAGGGGAGATACGAGATATACATGTTTATGATCCTATGTGGCTTGTAAATTGCTTTGCGAAGGATATCGAATGTCTTTTCATCAACAAGATTCATTATCAACCAGAAGATAGAGAACAAGCGCAGCAGTTTCAACGTGTTGTTGCCCTTTGCTTTCAGAAAGGTATCAATTCTGAAAGTAAATGGAAATCATCTTGGTGGTCGCTTGATGAGAAGATGAAAAGGAAAGCCAAACGTGAACGTCAAAAGCTTGAAGAAAAGAGAGGTACATTCACAAATATTCAAGCTGAAGAAGAAAAAGCAAAGAAGAAAGAGAACGAAGTGATAAGAAAGGCGCTTAGCAGGAAGCCTAAGCAACATGAAGAAAAGTTCAGAGCCATCTGAAGACCCAAAGACAAGACGAAGACTGCGGCTGTATCCAAGGGGGAGTTTGTTGGTGCATAATGTCTAAAGCATGCGTCTTAGTCTTAGTTGTTGAATGTATAGGGTCTAGATGTGTTAATTATGTATTGTATAGGGGTTAATAGTGTAAAATTTGGGTTTTCATGTAAAGGTTTCGCTTATATGAACATGTCCATATAAGCGAAACTATTTGTTAAAAGGTTTCGCTCATATGGTCTGTCCACATAAGCGAAACTAATTCCTCTATAAATACCCAAAGTGTTTTCTCATTTTGCACGTTGATGTCACAAGTGTAGCCGACCTGCTGACCTTGTATTTTGTGAAAGTTGAATGAGAAAACGGTGTTAAAGTGTATTACTTCTGTTTCTACTCCTTTCTTGCTTTGATTCATGCCGATTTTGTATTTTCGCTGCATTTTTGGTAGTTGCTAGCTTCGATTGTCTCGAACGATGGTCAAACTCGGTCCTTCAAAATGTCACTCATGAAGAAAGAATTTGATCTTTTTCGGGGTTTGAAATCTGAAAACACCAAGCAAATTATTGAAAGATATTGTAACTTGGTGAGAAATATGTCACTACAACAAAGAGTGGCAAAGTTCTTCAATGCAATATTGCCTTAAAGCTGGAAAATGATCAGAACTATACTGAGGAAGTTGCTAAAAGCCACATGTCTTTGTTAGTGACCGTGCTTGAATCCTACGGAGGCTTAGTTGCAGGAAGGATCGGTAATCCAATGCTTACGAAAGAGGATTACGATCAAATCGATGCCGAGGAAATGGAATTGATGGATATTAAATGGTGCATGGCTAGTGTGTTGAGACGGGCTGAAAAGTTCAAACAAATTACAGGCAGAGATGATTTTCACGAGGCACATGTTTCAACTTTAGGTTTTGATAAGTCTAAAGTTACTTGTTTTCGTTGCAGGGAAAAGGGACATTTCAAGAGGGAGTGCACAAATCGAGAAGCGAGTGGAGCTCAAAACCCTTTCGGAAACAACGACTACCACAAAAAGGCGATTTATCATCAAGTCACACCACAGCCGTATCAACAACAACAACAAGCACCGCATCAGGCACAAACTGCACATGGAAGAAGTGTAATTGAAGATCCAAAAAGAGCGTGTCTAGTTAATCAGGGCAAGGATGGAGGTTTCAGCTGGGATAGATATCTTCCAACAAACAGCAAAGTGTGTTTGGCAGATCAAGATGATGAAAAGTTGGCTAAAGGATTTAGTTGGGACAATTTCTGCCCAGACCAAGAGTTCATGGCCAAAGAGATGTCAAAAGAGACGTCAAATGTTAAAGCTTTTATTGCTAATGCTTACGACCTGAAATGGGCAGAAAAATGCAGAAAAGTCCGAGAAGCTGAAGAAGAAAGGATAAAAGCTGAAGCTGAAGCCGAGAGGAAGAAAAGAAATGAATTTTTCCAATCAAACAGAACAGTCAAAGACGTTCCAGAGTTTGAAAACAAAGTTGATACTGAAGCAGTCAAAGTTTCTGAAAAGTGCTTGAATTGTGATTCTTTGATCAAGCAAAACAATGAACTGTTGCAAAACATAAACAGATTAAAAGAATCATATGATACAATGAACAGAGAGATCAACAAGTACACTGAGTCAAACTGCGAACAAGCTGTAGCAATGAATACACTCAAAGGAGCTTACATGAGACAGCTTGATGATTAATTTTTACACAAAGAAATGTGCTGATCTGGAGTTGAAGCTGGAAACAGAAAGAATAGAAACTGAGAGAGTTAAAAATCTGTTGGATAGTTACTCATGTTCTACTTTTGTTGTTGACAGGATTTATCCGATTGTGGAGAGTTTGAAGACTTTTGAAGAAGTAAAAACTTCGGAAGAAAAGAAATCCGTGACAAAAGACGAAGATGAAGTGAAAATTTCTGGTAAGAAACCAAGTGTGGTCTACAATAGATGCCCGCCCCCTGTCGAAAATGGATATTCGCCTCGATATCCAAATTCCGAAAGAGTTAAAAAGGCAATTAACTTACAATGGGAGTCTGGGCCATCAGATAACTTGCCAGAAAATGTTGATGTCACGTACACGTCGTCTGACACTGATCATGAGTCCAAATTGATAAAAAGTGTGGTCGATCAGGTGTTGGATAAAGATGACAGTGAGGAGTCAAAAATGGACTCCAAACCCGAGTCAAAGTCTGAGTCCGATGCGTCAAAGCCAACAATCAAAAAGGACAAACAGGTTTATGATACGAAATTTTTGCTATCAAAATCTAATTTAAATGACGAACCGGTCAAAGTTGCATACACTTTGAAAGATTCTGACAAATTATATTCTGATGAGATTTTTCCAATAAGAAGTTTTAAACTTGAAATGATTAACAAGGTTTTCAAAATCACAGAAATTAATATTTCTGAAATAAAAGATTTAAATCTTACTAGAAAACCTAAACAATACACTTCAAGAGACCAACAAAGAATTAACAACAAAATGGGTTACAATTGTGGTTACAGTTTCCAAAAGAAACCAAACCATAATGGTAATATCAAAAAGAAAGGTCTTGGATTTATTCAATCGAAAAATCATAAAAATGAAAAAGTTTATAAATCATGAACTGTGTTTGTTTCAGGAAAATCATCGGAGGCTGAGAAAGAAAAAGCATTCAGAAAGCAGACGATTCAAGAGTTCCTTGCCAAGAAGCAAGAAGAGTTGAAGAAGAATGTTGTTCAGAAAAAGACAGAAACAAGAACCTGTTTTCAGTGCAAATCTGCTGGTCACATTGCTAGAAACTGTCCGAAAATCTTCAAACCAAAACAGGAAGTTTCTAAGAAACTTAAAGAAAAGATTGTTGAGAAAATTGAACCACCAACTAACAGACTCAAAGTTTTTGAAAACTCAATTTATGAAGTTGGTAACTGTTCGAAAAATGTTTCCAAAAAGAAGGAAACTCTTAACAACCAAAAATGGGTTGTTATGAACTCAAACAAAAGTTCTAGTGATGAATCTGATTCCATAAAATCAGAGGAGCCACAGGTTGTTGTGAAAGAAGAAAAGAAAGTTCCGATAGTGGATGATGTGAATTTTCCGCCACTGAGTGCTAAAAACTTCAAATCTAAAATCGGAAAAGTTGAAATTTCAAATCAATTCTTTCCTAAAAAGAAAGAATTGGATGTTGTAAAAGCCTTTAACCCTGCTGTGGAAAACATTTTTGGTAAAATGATTCAAGGGAAGGCTAAAGGGGTGAAAGAGTTTTATCAAGCTAAAAGGAAATATACAACCCCAAATGAGACTGAAAAGGTTTCACCCAAGGCTAGTCAGGCTTGGGTGGACATATTCTTCGTTGAATAGAAACCTGACTTGCCGGAGCTCCCAAGTTGGTAATCGCGGAGCATGAATCGGCATCTTTCTTGTAAATGTTTTTGAGATTTAAATTGAGAAGTTTGAATTACCGGAACTCCCAGGTTGGTAAGCGTGGAGTAGGAATCGGCACCTTGAGAATTCAACCATCAGATGATAATTGGTTGAAAAGGTTTGTGGTAGGTGTTTGGTTTTTGATCCTACAAGTGGTTAATCAAGGTCATTAAGTTGAACTTGATTTAACTATCGTTCAAAAGAGTGGTAAACAATGTGATGAAATGACCCCAAAACCTATAAGTGGTTGATAAACGAACTTATTTTCCAGAAAAACCATTTTGATTAAAACAAACTTAAGTGTTTTGAAATCTTAATGGGAAAATAGTTTGTTGAGAGGGGTAGTTCTGATTGTTTATGCCAAGTGGATGGAGAATTAAGGCAATTCGATATCAGTTGTCATGTTCTGTATAGTTTGTTTTCAATTTTCATTAAATGTTTTTGAATTTTAGGGGGAGTAAGAAATTTTCAGAAAATCCAAAAACATTAGAAAATCTGAAAAAGCCAAAAACATGATAAAAATTCAAAAAACGAGTTTTTGTTGCATAAAAGAGGAAATGATAGAACATCAGTGGACTATCACAACACGCTAAAGAAATGTAAAGTCAAAATGTGATAAACAATCTCACTGTGGATGTGTCAGTAGGTTTTTACACATTTAGTAAATTGTGACGAGATATAAACCTAAAAATTCAAACTTGCTTATTCTGTGGGTAACAACTTCTTGGATATATAGGTAACCCCTGAAATCTTGTTTGAAAGGTCCCTTATTCTGAGATAGTAGGTCTTTATACTCAGTGATATCTGGGGTATTATACCGGGACTTCTGCTGAATGGAAATTCTGACCTAGTCCCCGTATAATACTTTCTGCAAAATGCTTGAAATACAGCAAAAGCCCTCAGCAAAAATGATTAAACAATAAAATTGATAATCATTGCTGTTGAAGAAAAGATCCTCTAAAGGGGACACACCAAAAAGTCAAAGCCGTCATCTCTTTGCGTATACGGAAGTATCTACCTGAGCTCTCACCGCCCTCGCAATTTAACCCCTTTTACAGATACCATCTGTGGTATACTCACCTGTAAGACTGAATATTGGGATATGGATACGGGAGTATATTCAAGTGCTGGGACACACGAATAAGTTTAAGTAATTAAGACACTAATAGCGTATCTTGAAACAGTTGAAATTTGTGTGAAAATTTAAGAGGACAAACATACTGACAATCTAGGTGAATTGTTTAGAGCTTAAAATGAAATCAAGCTTAACGGTGTTGGTGATGTGTCTCAAAACTGATATGATCCTCTCGCACGAACTCACAAAAAATATTTTCTGTATATATTTCATTTCTGCATTTTATTTTCGTTTATTCAAAAATCCAAAAAGATTTTAGTGTGTTTTAGCATAAATTTTGAAAAATCCAAAAAGATTTTCGACAACTGGTGTTGAAAAGCTGATTTTTGAAATTCCAAGTGCTAAACATGAAGAACAGGTTTGGGAGAAAATGTATGAAGATGGTATGTTTACAAGTGGTTTTCAGAGATCAAATCATTTTGTATATTTTCTACAATAGTTTCTAAATTTTAAAGATTTAATCATTTTGAAAACTTATGTGTTGGGTAGAGATTGTGCAGATAACCTGAGCTGGAAGAGAGCCAGGTCATGATCTTGGAATGAATCATGAATTTGTGAATTCCAGACTACGATCCCAGCAAATTGAGAGGGGGAGTCTGAAGGCAAAGTTGAGGAAGCAGTTAGAGCCAGTGCTGATCCTGAAATTGCTAATGCTAATGAAGTTTAAAGATTCAACATTCGAGAAAGAGGGGGAGTTTATTGGTGATAAAGATTGATAAAGACTGAAGGTTGACAACCGAAGACTCGACACTGAAGACTCCGTCAATATCCGAGGGGGAGTTTGTTGGTGCATCCATCTGTCGCCTACATCTTGTATCGAGTCTTGTATCGTATAGGCTAGAACAGGGCACGGAATCCAAGAATATGTATTTGATGTGCTGAAAATGGGTTAATTAAAAACAACTAAAATTACCCTAATTCTAGACTCTCTAAGCTTTAAATTTATAAAACTAAGACTCTCTAAACCCTAAACCACACGACCGGCAAGTGTACCGATCGGTGTAGTAAAGCCTAAGGAAGTCCGAGTATCGAACCCAAGAGACTCTACTGATTACGCTAATGACTCTATCTAGACCTAGACTGACACGACTTAACTAATTGTTTATTGATTGGGGGGGTTTCTAAATATTCTAAAATTATAATTAAAGATTAACTAGATTAACTAAACGAACTAGACGAACGAGACACGAACTCACACGAAGGTTGAACTCAAAGATGGTGAAGGAACTACCTAGACAGGAATCCTGATTGCTTTTAGTTATGATTATATTTGGAAGTTGTCTGCTATGGAACCGGGATCTTAAAATTCTCACCTCTCGGGAAATCTAAGGACCCCTAACCCTTCTCAAGAGCACGCTAAGATCCCCTAAAGGTTGTTAAATTACCGGTTATTAGACTCCTTTACAAGACATCTAATGGGTTTATAAAAGTATCCTAAAAGGCTCACTCCCTTACGAGATCTAAACCTAGGATAGACTTGTTTTCTCAGCTAGACTTGCTAGACAGCAGCCAAAAGGTTAACTTCCTAAGAAGGACCCACCTTGCGGTTTAATCACTTAGACCTAGCAATAATCTCGCACCTTACAGCTATTGATGATTAGTAGAGCACTTGATTTTATAAAAATACCAATTATTACTTCTAAGGCTACTTATGCAATTTTCACCCTAAAGGATTAAAGATTTATTATGTGATATAGACACTCACCAAAACCTAAAACCCTAGCCCGACTCTATTATGTGATAAAGACCGTCACCAAGAATCGAACGAAGCAATAATCAATATTCAAACAACATCAAGCACGCAAACACATCTAACCAATAGAACAAGCCGTTTACAATTTATAAATAATCCATAGCTTCCATAAATCCAAAATATAATCAAATCATATAGCAATCATTCAACCATATCTAGGTAGTAAAAAGAAGTCTAGCCAATAATCATTACGAACAAAGTCTCAAAAATAATCAAGCAAGGTTCAAATAATGAATTCATTGGATAAAACAAAAAGAGTAGAAAATAAAAGAAACCGAATGGCAAAACCCGATTATTCCTTGCTCTCCAAGCTTTTTGTTTCAACCCAATGATTCAGTGGCTCAAAACCTTGCCAAAGAAGCTTCACTATTTTTGTTCCTGCCTTCGTGCGTATCAAGATGTCTTCGCCCCCAAGATGATGTGTTCGTGCGATGTGCCTGCCTCCCCTCTTAATAATTGCCGTCTGATGTTGCCCGTATCCTCCTCCTTTATACCGAATAGGGATTCTTTTTTTTAAATCCCCTGTACCACATGTTCCAAAGCCCAACAAAAATAAACAAAACAATACCCCCTGATCGTGGATTTGCAAGCATGGTGGCCTTTTTGGATGTTTGCGGCCCACTTCTGATGTTGTCAAGAATTAACATGGCTGGAGAATTAATAATAATGCGTCCCCACTCTCACGTTCAATATGCTTTCCCTCAATTGCTTCAATTAAGTGCCAACTCCAAGTCTATCTTTTTTTCCTTTACTTCACGTCCACATTTATGTATATCTCATATGGCCTTTAGTCCATTGGGGTTTCTTTTATTTTCAATATCTACTGATAAGCCCAAAGGAACCAAAAACATTCCCCAACTGATGTCAATTTTCGAAAATAATAGGATACCTCCAATCTCCTTATGATCTCCATTCTTTAATAATGTAGAGATAGTGGGTTTGGCCCACTCGAGAAAAATAGTGGCAACTTTTACTGCGCCCCACTCTGCCCAATTGGCTGGTCATTTCCATATTGCTCATTTTTCCTCCATTTACACCAGGACCTGCCAAAACACAAACTGATTTAATATAACACTAAAACTAAATAAAAATAAATAAAAACTATACAATAATTATACAATTTACACGGGACATATATGTGTATTTTACCCCCACATCAAATATCCCCACACTTAACCTTTTTTCGTTCCCGAAAAAGAATTATGCAAAACGGAATCATAGTCGGAATAGTTATTTGGGACAAAAGCTTATGTTACTTTATTAAAACCGAAACTTGTGTTAGCCGCGATTGCAAGTATATTTGTCCTCTTAAACCCAAACCCGGTTCCAAGCCCTTATCATGCAAGTTTAGTTCAAGTGTGGTCAATCTACCTAGGGTCTCACGCCAAGAATTGCAAGTACACCTAGTCCCCCCTCAAGCTTATAGGACAAAAGGAACAACCACTAGGTTATTTCCTAACCGTTTTATACTAAGATCAAGAGAGTTTAGAATCAAATCTAATCTTATTTTTTTTCTCATCATTTTTTCCATCCCTTTTTCATCTTTCTTTTTCTTTTTTTTTCTTTTTTTTTTCCGAGCATAGACGTTGCTTTCCCTAACCAAGAGGCATTCCGGCTGTAGAGTCGCTATCCCCAACTCGGATTACTTAGGCTTCGGTACTTTTTTTTCTTTGCAAGGTCGATTTCACACACCCTAGCGGTAATCCGGCTGTAGAGTCGCTATCCCCAACCACAGACTACATAGAAATGGCTACTTTCATTTAGTTTCTAGCTCGTTTATTTCATTTTTTTTAATTTTTTTTTCTTTTCAACGAGATAATGACCAAAAACTCTAACGATCTTAGCTTATAACAGCATCCCTTATACTATTATTGGCGGTTTCAATTTCCCCACTTTTCCTAGATGAGAACCCACTAGTAGACCGACAATTAGGTATATTTAAGATCAAAGGAACCCAAAACCGAACCGAGCCTACCCGCATATCCCAAACTAGACACAAGCACGATTATATTATCTCATATTATCATTATTTGATCCCGAACAAAAATCCAACTTTTCTATCATTTTCCGTTTTATTTTTGTTTGCAAACTTCTTATTTCAAAAGACATTTTCTGAATTTTTTATTTTTTTTGGATTTTTCAATTTTTTTAATTTTTTTAATTTTTTATTTTTTTATGACTCAAGACACTTCTAACTAGACACACCGAACAATAGTTCCCATCCCCACACTTAAACTTTACATTGCCCTCAATGTAAGATGGAAACCGACTCAAAAACTAAAAATAAATAAGAAATAAAAGACAAGGGCAAACCGGAAAGGACTTAGCTGGTTTAATTCGTGCGTAAGCTCCAAAATCTCGTCCAATCCAGCTCGATCGTATAGCATTTCGTTCGGGATCGGCTTCTGACTCTGACTGGTATGCTTGATAAATTCCTTGAAATTGAAAAGCAGCTCCAAAATCACCCGAATGGAGATTGAGTACGGGTGGTACATATTCAACCTGCATCAACAAAAACAAGCAAACACCAAAGCAATACCGACTCGACACAAACGACTCAAAAACTACTAACTTAGACTCATTATACAAAATAAATGACTCAATATACAAACTACCGAAAATAAACCAAATAAATAAAATTACAAACTCTACAAAACCTCCCCACACTTGAATTTAATCAGGAGGTTTCTCTTTGACCTGGACCATGTCCAACCCGTTTACTTCCACCCGTTCCTCATAAACATTTAAAAATTTTGTAGTGGAATTATAAAAGAATTTTGAATATTTAACCGGGTTAAAACACCAAAATTTGAATTTACCTGGCAGTAGCCACCGAATCACGATCCCAGGTGTTCTTCTCATTGCCTCCTCCCGTGGTTTTAAATTTTTACTCGCATTCGCTATCAGTACCACGGGCCAGCTGTGGTGTTCTTCCTCTTCCACCACCACTTCTTCTTTTTTTATGTCCGTCACTGGGTTTCCTGCAAGTAAGGCTTCTAAGTATGCAAGGTCACCCTCCGGATCAAACGTACCTACTTCTTTATCTACAGGCAAACCCTCTAACTCATCCGCAAATTCTCTCTCCCAAAACAGCTCATCCTCACTTTCCTCATCCTCTTCATCTGACAAATCCCATATTGGTTCGGTGGGATAAGACTCATCATCAGAGACATCCAGGTCAATAGGATTACCTGCCATTAAAAGAGTAGAAAGAGCAGAACAAGGTAGAGAGAAAAAAAAAACTAACTAAAAAAATTACACAACTATACAAGTAGCACAGATTTGTCAGTTAGGTCTAATCAAAGCAATCAACGCAATCGCCAAGAGTCCCCGGCAACGGCGCCAAAAACTTGATGTGCTGAAAATGGGTTAATTAAAAACAACTAAAATTACCCTAATTCTAGACTCTCTAAGCTTTAAATTTATAAAACTAAGACTCTCTAAACCCTAAACCACACGACCGACAAGTGTACCGATCGGTGTAGTAAAGCCTAAGGAAGTCCGAGTATCGAACCCAAGAGACTCTACTGATTACGCTAATGACTCTATCTAGACCTAGACTGACACGACTTAACTAATTGTTTATTGATTGGGGAGGTTTCTAAATATTCTAAAATTATAATTAAAGATTAACTAGATTAACTAAACGAACTAGACGAACGAGACACGAACTCACACGAAGGTTGAACTCAAAGATGGTGAAGGAACTACCTAGACAGGAATCCTGATTGCTTTTAGTTATGATTATATTTGGAAGTTGTCTGCTATGGAACCGGGATCTTAAAATTCTCACCTCTCGGGAAATCTAAGGACCCCTAACCCTTCTCAAGAGCACGCTAAGATCCCCTAAAGGTTGTTAAATTACCGGTTATTAGACTCCTTTACAAGACATCTAATGGGTTTATAAAAGTATCCTAAAAGGCTCACTCCCTTACGAGATCTAAACCTAGGATAGACTTGTTTTCTCAGCTAGACTTGCTAGACAGCAGCCAAAAGGTTAACTTCCTAAGAAGGACCCACCTTGCGGTTTAATCACTTAGACCTAGCAATAATCTCGCACCTTACAGCTATTGATGATTAGTAGAGCACTTGATTTTATAAAAATACCAATTATTACTTCTAAGGCTACTTATGCAATTTTCACCCTAAAGGATTAAAGATTTATTATGTGATATAGACACTCACCAAAACCTAAAACCCTAGCCCGACTCTATTATGTGATAAAGACCGTCACCAAGAATCGAACGAAGCAATAATCAATATTCAAACAACATCAAGCACGCAAACACATCTAACCAATAGAACAAGCCGTTTACAATTTATAAATAATCCATAGCTTCCATAAATCCAAAATATAATCAAATCATATAGCAATCATTCAACCATATCTAGGTAGTAAAAAGAAGTCTAGCCAATAATCATTACGAACAAAGTCTCAAAAATAATCAAGCAAGGTTCAAATAATGAATTCATTAGATAAAACAAAAAGAGTAGAAAATAAAAGAAACCGAATGGCAAAACCCGATTATTCCTTGCTCTCCAAGCTTTTTGTTTCAACCCAATGATTCAGTGGCTCAAAACCTTGCCAAAGAAGCTTCACTATTTTTGTTCCTGCCTTCGTGCGTATCAAGATGTCTTCGCCCCCAAGATGATGTGTTCGTGCGATGTGCCTGCCTCCCCTCTTAATAATTGCCGTCTGATGTTGCCCGTATCCTCCTCCTCCTTTATACCGAATAGGGATTCTTTTTTTTAAATCCCCTGTACCACATGTTCCAAAGCCCAACAAAAATAAACAAAACAATACCCCCTGATCGTGGATTTGCAAGCATGGTGGCCTTTTTGGATGTTTGCGGCCCACTTCTGATGTTGTCAAGAATTAACATGGCTGGAGAATTAATAATAATGCGTCCCCACTCTCACGTTCAATATGCTTTCCCTCAATTGCTTCAATTAAGTGCCAACTCCAAGTCTATCTTTTTTTCCTTTACTTCACGTCCACATTTATGTATATCTCATATGGCCTTTAGTCCATTGGGGTTTCTTTTATTTTCAATATCTACTGATAAGCCCAAAGGAACCAAAAACATTCCCCAACTGATGTCAATTTTCGAAAATAATAGGATACCTCCAATCTCCTTATGATCTCCATTCTTTAATAATGTAGAGATAGTGGGTTTGGCCCACTCGAGAAAAATAGTGGCAACTTTTACTGCGCCCCACTCTGCCCAATTGGCTGGTCATTTCCATATTGCTCATTTTTCCTCCATTTACACCAGGACCTGCCAAAACACAAACTAATTTAATATAACACTAAAACTAAATAAAAATAAATAAAAACTATACAATAATTATACAATTTACACGGGACATATATGTGTATTTTACCCCCACATCAAATATCCCCACACTTAACCTTTTTTCGTTCCCGAAAAAGAATTATGCAAAACGGAATCATAGTCGGAATAGTTATTTGGGACAAAAGCTTATGTTACTTTATTAAAACCGAAACTTGTGTTAGCCGCGATTGCAAGTATATTTGTCCTCTTAAACCCAAACCCGGTTCCAAGCCCTTATCATGCAAGTTTAGTTCAAGTGTGGTCAATCTACCTAGGGTCTCACGCCAAGAATTGCAAGTACACCTAGTCCCCCCTCAAGCTTATAGGACAAAAGGAACAACCACTAGGTTATTTCCTAACCGTTTTATACTAAGATCAAGAGAGTTTAGAATCAAATCTAATCTTATTTTTTTTCTCATCATTTTTTTCCATCCCTTTTTCATCTTTCTTTTTCTTTTTTTTTCTTTTTTTTTTCCGAGCATAGACGTTGCTTTCCCTAACCAAGAGGCATTCCGGCTGTAGAGTCGCTATCCCCAACTCGGATTACTTAGGCTTCGGTACTTTTTTTTCTTTGCAAGGTCGATTTCACACACCCTAGCGGTAATCCGGCTGTAGAGTCGCTATCCCCAACCACAGACTACATAGAAATGGCTACTTTCATTTAGTTTCTAGCTCGTTTATTTCATTTTTTTTAATTTTTTTTTCTTTTCAACGAGATAATGACCAAAAACTCTAACGATCTTAGCTTATAACAGCATCCCTTATACTATTATTGGCGGTTTCAATTTCCCCACTTTTCCTAGATGAGAACCCACTAGTAGACCGACAATTAGGTATATTTAAGATCAAAGGAACCCAAAACCGAACCGAGCCTACCCGCATATCCCAAACTAGACACAAGCACGATTATATTATCTCATATTATCATTATTTGATCCCGAACAAAAATCCAACTTTTCTATCATTTTCCGTTTTATTTTTGTTTGCAAACTTCTTATTTCAAAAGACATTTTCTGAATTTTTTATTTTTTTTGGATTTTTCAATTTTTTTAATTTTTTTAATTTTTTATTTTTTTATGACTCAAGACACTTCTAACTAGACACACCGAACAATAGTTCCCATCCCCACACTTAAACTTTACATTGCCCTCAATGTAAGATGGAAACCGACTCAAAAACTAAAAATAAATAAGAAATAAAAGACAAGGGCAAACCGGAAAGGACTTAGCTGGTTTAATTCGTGCGTAAGCTCCAAAATCTCGTCCAATCCAGCTCGATCGTATAGCATTTCGTTCGGGATCGGCTTCTGACTCTGACTGGTATGCTTGATAAATTCCTTGAAATTGAAAAGCAGCTCCAAAATCACCCGAATGGAGATTGAGTACGGGTGGTACATATTCAACCTGCATCAACAAAAACAAGCAAACACCAAAGCAATACCGACTCGACACAAACGACTCAAAAACTACTAACTTAGACTCATTATACAAAATAAATGACTCAATATACAAACTACCGAAAATAAACCAAATAAATAAAATTACAAACTCTACAAAACCTCCCCACACTTGAATTTAATCAGGAGGTTTCTCTTTGACCTGGACCATGTCCAACCCGTTTACTTCCACCCGTTCCTCATAAACATTTAAAAATTTTGTAGTGGAATTATAAAAGAATTTTGAATATTTAACCGGGTTAAAACACCAAAATTTGAATTTACCTGGCAGTAGCCACCGAATCACGATCCCAGGTGTTCTTCTCATTGCCTCCTCCCGTGGTTTTAAATTTTTACTCGCATTCGCTATCAGTACCACGGGCCAGCTGTGGTGTTCTTCCTCTTCCACCACCACTTCTTCTTTTTTTATGTCCGTCACTGGGTTTCCTGCAAGTAAGGCTTCTAAGTATGCAAGGTCACCCTCCGGATCAAACGTACCTACTTCTTTATCTACAGGCAAACCCTCTAACTCATCCGCAAATTCTCTCTCCCAAAACAGCTCATCCTCACTTTCCTCATCCTCTTCATCTGACAAATCCCATATTGGTTCGGTGGGATAAGACTCATCATCAGAGACATCCAGGTCAATAGGATTACCTGCCATTAAAAGAGTAGAAAGAGCAGAACAAGGTAGAGAGAAAAAAAAAACTAACTAAAAAAATTACACAACTATACAAGTAGCACAGATTTGTCAGTTAGGTCTAATCAAAGCAATCAACGCAATCGCCAAGAGTCCCCGGCAACGGCGCCAAAAACTTGATGTGCTGAAAATGGGTTAATTAAAAACAACTAAAATTACCCTAATTCTAGACTCTCTAAGCTTTAAATTTATAAAACTAAGACTCTCTAAACCCTAAACCACACGACCGACAAGTGTACCGATCGGTGTAGTAAAGCCTAAGGAAGTCCGAGTATCGAACCCAAGAGACTCTACTGATTACGCTAATGACTCTATCTAGACCTAGACTGACACGACTTAACTAATTGTTTATTGATTGGGGAGGTTTCTAAATATTCTAAAATTATAATTAAAGATTAACTAGATTAACTAAACGAACTAGACGAACGAGACACGAACTCACACGAAGGTTGAACTCAAAGATGGTGAAGGAACTACCTAGACAGGAATCCTGATTGCTTTTAGTTATGATTATATTTGGAAGTTGTCTGCTATGGAACCGGGATCTTAAAATTCTCACCTCTCGGGAAATCTAAGGACCCCTAACCCTTCTCAAGAGCACGCTAAGATCCCCTAAAGGTTGTTAAATTACCGGTTATTAGACTCCTTTACAAGACATCTAATGGGTTTATAAAAGTATCCTAAAAGGCTCACTCCCTTACGAGATCTAAACCTAGGATAGACTTGTTTTCTCAGCTAGACTTGCTAGACAGCAGCCAAAAGGTTAACTTCCTAAGAAGGACCCACCTTGCGGTTTAATCACTTAGACCTAGCAATAATCTCGCACCTTACAGCTATTGATGATTAGTAGAGCACTTGATTTTATAAAAATACCAATTATTACTTCTAAGGCTACTTATGCAATTTTCACCCTAAAGGATTAAAGATTTATTATGTGATATAGACACTCACCAAAACCTAAAACCCTAGCCCGACTCTATTATGTGATAAAGACCGTCACCAAGAATCGAACGAAGCAATAATCAATATTCAAACAACATCAAGCACGCAAACACATCTAACCAATAGAACAAGCCGTTTACAATTTATAAATAATCCATAGCTTCCATAAATCCAAAATATAATCAAATCATATAGCAATCATTCAACCATATCTAGGTAGTAAAAAGAAGTCTAGCCAATAATCATTACGAACAAAGTCTCAAAAATAATCAAGCAAGGTTCAAATAATGAATTCATTAGATCAAACAAAAAGAGTAGAAAATAAAAGAAACCGAATGGCAAAACCCGATTATTCCTTGCTCTCCAAGCTTTTTGTTTCAACCCAATGATTCAGTGGCTCAAAACCTTGCCAAAGAAGCTTCACTATTTTTGTTCCTGCCTTCGTGCGTATCAAGATGTCTTCGCCCCCAAGATGATGTGTTCGTGCGATGTGCCTGCCTCCCCTCTTAATAATTGCCGTCTGATGTTGCCCGTATCCTCCTCCTCCTTTATACCGAATAGGGATTCTTTTTTTTAAATCCCCTGTACCACATGTTCCAAAGCCCAACAAAAATAAACAAAACAATACCCCCTGATCGTGGATTTGCAAGCATGGTGGCCTTTTTGGATGTTTGCGGCCCACTTCTGATGTTGTCAAGAATTAACATGGCTGGAGAATTAATAATAATGCGTCCCCACTCTCACGTTCAATATGCTTTCCCTCAATTGCTTCAATTAAGTGCCAACTCCAAGTCTATCTTTTTTTCCTTTACTTCACGTCCACATTTATGTATATCTCATATGGCCTTTAGTCCATTGGGGTTTCTTTTATTTTCAATATCTACTGATAAGCCCAAAGGAACCAAAAACATTCCCCAACTGATGTCAATTTTCGAAAATAATAGGATACCTCCAATCTCCTTATGATCTCCATTCTTTAATAATGTAGAGATAGTGGGTTTGGCCCACTCGAGAAAAATAGTGGCAACTTTTACTGCGCCCCACTCTGCCCAATTGGCTGGTCATTTCCATATTGCTCATTTTTCCTCCATTTACACCAGGACCTGCCAAAACACAAACTGATTTAATATAACACTAAAACTAAATAAAAATAAATAAAAACTATACAATAATTATACAATTTACACGGGACATATATGTGTATTTTACCCCCACATCAAATATCCCCACACTTAACCTTTTTTCGTTCCCGAAAAAGAATTATGCAAAACGGAATCATAGTCGGAATAGTTATTTGGGACAAAAGCTTATGTTACTTTATTAAAACCGAAACTTGTGTTAGCCGCGATTGCAAGTATATTTGTCCTCTTAAACCCAAACCCGGTTCCAAGCCCTTATCATGCAAGTTTAGTTCAAGTGTGGTCAATCTACCTAGGGTCTCACGCCAAGAATTGCAAGTACACCTAGTCCCCCCTCAAGCTTATAGGACAAAAGGAACAACCACTAGGTTATTTCCTAACCGTTTTATACTAAGATCAAGAGAGTTTAGAATCAAATCTAATCTTATTTTTTTTCTCATCATTTTTTTCCATCCCTTTTTCATCTTTCTTTTTCTTTTTTTTTCTTTTTTTTTTCCGAGCATAGACGTTGCTTTCCCTAACCAAGAGGCATTCCGGCTGTAGAGTCGCTATCCCCAACTCGGATTACTTAGGCTTCGGTACTTTTTTTTCTTTGCAAGGTCGATTTCACACACCCTAGCGGTAATCCGGCTGTAGAGTCGCTATCCCCAACCACAGACTACATAGAAATGGCTACTTTCATTTAGTTTCTAGCTCGTTTATTTCATTTTTTTTAATTTTTTTTTCTTTTCAACGAGATAATGACCAAAAACTCTAACGATCTTAGCTTATAACAGCATCCCTTATACTATTATTGGCGGTTTCAATTTCCCCACTTTTCCTAGATGAGAACCCACTAGTAGACCGACAATTAGGTATATTTAAGATCAAAGGAACCCAAAACCGAACCGAGCCTACCCGCATATCCCAAACTAGACACAAGCACGATTATATTATCTCATATTATCATTATTTGATCCCGAACAAAAATCCAACTTTTCTATCATTTTCCGTTTTATTTTTGTTTGCAAACTTCTTATTTCAAAAGACATTTTCTGAATTTTTTATTTTTTTTGGATTTTTCAATTTTTTTAATTTTTTTAATTTTTTATTTTTTTATGACTCAAGACACTTCTAACTAGACACACCGAACAATAGTTCCCATCCCCACACTTAAACTTTACATTGCCCTCAATGTAAGATGGAAACCGACTCAAAAACTAAAAATAAATAAGAAATAAAAGACAAGGGCAAACCGGAAAGGACTTAGCTGGTTTAATTCGTGCGTAAGCTCCAAAATCTCGTCCAATCCAGCTCGATCGTATAGCATTTCGTTCGGGATCGGCTTCTGACTCTGACTGGTATGCTTGATAAATTCCTTGAAATTGAAAAGCAGCTCCAAAATCACCCGAATGGAGATTGAGTACGGGTGGTACATATTCAACCTGCATCAACAAAAACAAGCAAACACCAAAGCAATACCGACTCGACACAAACGACTCAAAAACTACTAACTTAGACTCATTATACAAAATAAATGACTCAATATACAAACTACCGAAAATAAACCAAATAAATAAAATTACAAACTCTACAAAACCTCCCCACACTTGAATTTAATCAGGAGGTTTCTCTTTGACCTGGACCATGTCCAACCCGTTTACTTCCACCCGTTCCTCATAAACATTTAAAAATTTTGTAGTGGAATTATAAAAGAATTTTGAATATTTAACCGGGTTAAAACACCAAAATTTGAATTTACCTGGCAGTAGCCACCGAATCACGATCCCAGGTGTTCTTCTCATTGCCTCCTCCCGTGGTTTTAAATTTTTACTCGCATTCGCTATCAGTACCACGGGCCAGCTGTGGTGTTCTTCCTCTTCCACCACCACTTCTTCTTTTTTTATGTCCGTCACTGGGTTTCCTGCAAGTAAGGCTTCTAAGTATGCAAGGTCACCCTCCGGATCAAACGTACCTACTTCTTTATCTACAGGCAAACCCTCTAACTCATCCGCAAATTCTCTCTCCCAAAACAGCTCATCCTCACTTTCCTCATCCTCTTCATCTGACAAATCCCATATTGGTTCGGTGGGATAAGACTCATCATCAGAGACATCCAGGTCAATAGGATTACCTGCCATTAAAAGAGTAGAAAGAGCAGAACAAGGTAGAGAGAAAAAAAAAACTAACTAAAAAAATTACACAACTATACAAGTAGCACAAATTTGTCAGTTAGGTCTAATCAAAGCAATCAACGCAATCGCCAAGAGTCCCCGGCAACGGCGCCAAAAACTTGATGTGCTGAAAATGGGTTAATTAAAAACAACTAAAATTACCCTAATTCTAGACTCTCTAAGCTTTAAATTTATAAAACTAAGACTCTCTAAACCCTAAACCACACGACCGGCAAGTGTACCGATCGGTGTAGTAAAGCCTAAGGAAGTCCGAGTATCGAACCCTAGAGACTCTACTGATTACGCTAATGACTCTATCTAGACCTAGACTGACACGACTTAACTAATTGTTTATTGATTGGGGAGGTTTCTAAATATTCTAAAATTATAATTAAAGATTAACTAGATTAACTAAACGAACTAGACGAACGAGACACGAACTCACACGAAGGTTGAACTCAAAGATGGTGAAGGAACTACCTAGACAGGAATCCTGATTGCTTTTAGTTATGATTATATTTGGAAGTTGTCTACTATGGAACCGGGATCTTAAAATTCTCACCTCTCGGGAAATCTAAGGACCCCTAACCCTTCTCAAGAGCACGCTAAGATCCCCTAAAGGTTGTTAAATTACCGGTTATTAGACTCCTTTACAAGACATCTAATGGGTTTATAAAAGTATCCTAAAAGGCTCACTCCCTTACGAGATCTAAACCTAGGATAGACTTGTTTTCTCAGCTAGACTTGCTAGACAGCAGCCAAAAGGTTAACTTCCTAAGAAGGACCCACCTTGCGGTTTAATCACTTAGACCTAGCAATAATCTCGCACCTTACAGCTATTGATGATTAGTAGAGCACTTGATTTTATAAAAATACCAATTATTACTTCTAAGGCTACTTATGCAATTTTCACCCTAAAGGATTAAAGATTTATTATGTGATATAGACACTCACCAAAACCTAAAACCCTAGCCCGACTCTATTATGTGATAAAGACCGTCACCAAGAATCGAACGAAGCAATAATCAATATTCAAACAACATCAAGCACGCAAACACATCTAACCAATAGAACAAGCCGTTTACAATTTATAAATAATCCATAGCTTCCATAAATCCAAAATATAATCAAATCATATAGCAATCATTCAACCATATCTAGGTAGTAAAAAGAAGTCTAGCCAATAATCATTACGAACAAAGTCTCAAAAATAATCAAGCAAGGTTCAAATAATGAATTCATTGGATGAAACAAAAAGAGTAGAAAATAAAAGAAACCGAATGGCAAAACCCGATTATTCCTTGCTCTCCAAGTTTTTTGTTTCAACCCAATGATTCAGTGGCTCAAAACCTTGCCAAAGAAGCTTCACTATTTTTGTTCCTGCCTTCGTGCGTATCAAGATGTCTTCGCCCCCAAGATGATGTGTTCGTGCGATGTGCCTGCCTCCCCTCTTAATAATTGCCGTCTGATGTTGCCCGTATCCTCCTCCTCCTTTATACCGAATAGGGATTCTTTTTTTTAAATCCCCTGTACCACATGTTCCAAAGCCCAACAAAAATAAACAAAACAATACCCCCTGATCGTGGATTTGCAAGCATGGTGGCCTTTTTGGATGTTTGCGGCCCACTTCTGATGTTGTCAAGAATTAACATGGCTGGAGAATTAATAATAATGCGTCCCCACTCTCACGTTCAATATGCTTTCCCTCAATTGCTTCAATTAAGTGCCAACTCCAAGTCTATCTTTTTTTCCTTTACTTCACGTCCACATTTATGTATATCTCATATGGCCTTTAGTCCATTGGGGTTTCTTTTATTTTCAATATCTACTGATAAGCCCAGAGGAACCAAAAACATTCCCCAACTGATGTCAATTTTCGAAAATAATAGGATACCTCCAATCTCCTTATGATCTCCATTCTTTAATAATGTAGAGATAGTGGGTTTGGCCCACTCGAGAAAAATAGCGGCAACTTTTACTGCGCCCCACTCTGCCCAATTGGCTGGTCATTTCCATATTGCTCATTTTTCCTCCATTTACACCAGGACCTGCCAAAACACAAACTAATGTAATATAACACTAAAACTAAATAAAAATAAATAAAAACTATACAATAATTATACAATTTACACGGGACATATATGTGTATTTTACCCCCACATCAGTATTTGAAGATGATTCCGCTCCAAATGACATCTTGTCATTTGGAGCGAAACCCCTATCATTCTGATTCTGCCCGAAATGTTTAAAGACCTGATTTCGCTCGTAATTGTATCTTTCTGATTTCGCTCGTAATGTATATGTATCTTTCGAGCGGAATTAAGCCCACTATATATAGTGGCAGTTGGAGCGAAATCAGACATAGTTCTGTGTCATAGTCATTCCGGTAGCCACGAAGTGCTGCCGAAGTGTTGTCAGGACGTGTAATTGATTGATTGATCAATAAAAACAACAGCTAAAAGTGAATACGGCTGAGATTGCACCAAAACATTAGTTTCCGCCTCTTGTTTTGGATAAGAAATCTTCTGATCGACTCATTCAGGGCCGAAAACGATCCTACAAATCCCTGGTAGTACCTCTTCAAGATGTAGAGGTAAATGAAAAGCTAAAATTTGTTGAGAAGCCACTTCAGATAGAAGATAGAAAGGTCAAGTTTCTCAAACACAAACGACTAGTGCTAGTCAAAGTCAAGTGGGATTCGAAGAGAGGACCGGAGTAACTTGGGAGCTAGAATCAGAAATGAAGCGAAAATATCCTCATTTATTCCAGTAAATCTCGAGGATGAGATTTTCATTAAGGTGGGGAGGATGTAAAAACTCTCACCAAAATTATTATTATTTATTATGTTATTTTGTCCAATAGGAAACCCTAATTGAGACCCCCAAGTAATCATGCATAACCCCTAAAATTTTCAGAACAATCAGAATCAGGATCAGGGCCCCTAAAACTTAGGGGGGTAAAACCTAGTTGATATTATCTCAACAGTTTTTGATAGGAATCGAATTTTGAGAAACCGTCGACTCACCCAAGCTAAGCAGACACGGGGCTACCCTATGTTAGGGGGGTGCCCCTCGCGCCACGCGACAGCCCCTCGCGTCACGCGAGGGAGCTGTTTTTCCAGCATATATAGGGGAGTTTGGCACTTGAATTTCTGCGTTGGTTCGACGTTAAAATTCAAATCGTGCAACGAGATATCACCTGTTTACTATAAAAACACACACAATCACGAAACGCTGCCGCGACAACAGGGTAATAACTCGATCGCTGCTACGATTCAATGTCCGATCGATTAAAACCAATCCAATGGATGTTTAAGTGTTGCCCACGTTAGGGCTATACTTTGTCATTCGTCGTAAATTCGATGGATATTAAGTATTGCACTTTGTCATTCGTTGTTGTCACACCCTGGCTTTGCGGAAGCGTGGTTAATTTGGTGTGACTTCTTAATACCATAGCTTAACCATAACAAAGCTATATGAATAAAATCATGCAAGATCATCCATTTGATTAAGTTTTAAAATACAAAAACAACAACATTGTTTTAACGGGAAAACACCCTAACAACATAAACATTGTTCAACAAACATTACAAACTCAAACATAACACAAACACGGCTTAAGGACTGTGACTTGTCCAGGAAAGAGTCACATTCCCTAAACCCGGATGACCTCGTACTAGTGCAGCGGGAAAACGTGCCATACCGTGCCAGATCCTCTAATTCCCTGAAATACATGTAAGTTGAAAAATCAAAACAATAATGTTGAGTGAGTTCATGTGTAAGTGAGTAAATAAACCTTTGTATTTATCAAAATCCTGGTATGTAGCAAATAAGGAAAAAGAGATCACCAATGGTTTGCAAGGCCATTGATATGTGTGAAATGCAAGTAGGAAGGCTCAAACCTAGCAGATTTATGCGTTGGGTACAAAGTCATCCCGAGGTCCGTTATGCTGGGCCTGGGACTGGGCTCGCTACACCCAAATAGATCTATCGCTCCTGCCCCTCGGTCCTACCCTGAGGATTAATGACCTCAAGTTTCCGCCTACCCATTCACATGATCTAAATAGTAACCCTCCTTACGCTAACCATACCATGTATAAAGTATTCATAATCAAAGTAACATGTATTTCACCCCCGCAGTTTAGAAAACTGAAAACAGTTAAGAGAAAAGGGGGACATGAACTCACAGTCGGTGCGTCTCTACCAAGTATGTCTCTGAAAGCAAGCAGCTGTGCAACGACCTACAAGTTCTAACTCTATTAGACGGACGGCCGTGCCTTAGCTTTATGGTTTTCGTGTTTGGGAAATAGTTAGACAACTATTTCGTGTTTACTTTTCGTATATACTTGGTAGTTAATCTCCTTCCCAAGGATGGGGGATTTAATACATGTGCGTACGAAATATATTATTAAGTCTTACTTAATATATATTTATTTCCAATCCCAAAATATAAATATTTTTCTCAAAAATATTATATTTTTACTTTACAAAATTTTCCCAAAATAATACTTTGTCAAATATACGCGTGCATAAATATTTCTGTAAGATTGCGTAAGTTACGTTTTAACGATCGAGTGGTAATAGTAATTACCGGTGTAACTTATATATTTATTGTGAAAGCGTTCGAATTATTTTGGATTCGTTAACGTTCGTAAATATTATTTTTACTCTAAAAATAATATTTATACACTTCACAAAATAGTGACAAATAATGTTGTGAGAAAATATTTTTACTAAATAAATATATATTTATCACGTTTAATTTTGTGAAAATCCCACCTCCGATATTTGTAAATAAAGTCGTGGCGAAACTTATATTTCGAAAACATGTCAAAAAGTATTTCTAACATTTATAGTGAAAATATTTCTAAGTATTAGGTTTTTGGAAAAATTTCGCCAGAGTTTCCTCTGTAACTAGAGGTGGCCACGCTTTCAAGCGTATCATTTTCTTTTACAAAACAATTCAACAACTTCTTTATTTGATCAAAACAACTTTCATCACAACAAACTAGTTAACAAGTATGTAAGTCGCATAAATCACATGAACTTGTAGTTTTTCTAAAATTATAGTGTAAATCTCATCATTTTTAGCGGATCTTTATATAAAGTAATTTGATCTTGTAAAAACCTCGTTTTTAGAGAAAATCCGTCTTTACAACTTCTAGTCACTTTTACAAAAATTGTTATTTTGTCGAAACTTTTGTGTTCTAAAAATCATACTTGTAAGTGTAAGATCCGTTTTTAGAAAACACGATTTCTGTGATATGTGGTTCTTTGAAAATACCACCTGCAGATACGTAGATCTGCTAGTTTTAAATACTATTTGACAAGTAAAACACTTTTACACAAGTTCATGATTCGCGTGTGGTAGAGTTTCACCTTTTAACCCTTGTTTTATTCAAAACAACCTTATGTCATGATTCATGATCATGACCAACCCGGGTTAAATGATGATCCGAGCTACCACAACATAGATCGGGTCTAAAGAATCACAAATTTCAATTACTACAACATTTACACAACTAGTAAGCTTTTAACCATCATTATTCATGTTTTTAGTAGACTTTAATGCATCAAATTGCAAGATTCCGAGTTTTAATCGTTACACATCATATTAACCACTCTAGATTAGTTCAAGAAGGTGTTGTAAGTAACATACCACTAGCTCGAGGCTAGGGAAGAATCTAAGCGCAAATGAGGTGGATAAAAGCTAGAGAAAGAGGTCCTTCGCCTTTCGTTTGCACCAAGCTTCCTAATACGAGATCCTTAACACTTGTGTATGCTTGGAATTGGATGATAAAACTCGAACAATGGATGTAGGGGGAGGGGGGTGTTCGGCCGAGAATGGTAGAGCAAGAGGGAGAGAGTTTTTGGTGGGTGTTGATGTGTGTTAGGTTCATATGTGCCATCCTAGTGTTTTATAGACAAAAGTGTGATTATCGTCCAAGGGTTCTTATGTCATTAAGATATTAAACATTTGGATTATAATAATCAAAAGAAATCAAAGCTTGTCTCCCCTAGTTGGGGCCGATTTCAATGGGGGGGGGGTTAGCTAGTTGGAATGTAACTAATAGTTAGTTAGTTAGTTTAGTTAAGTAAGTTAGTTAAGTAGTTAACTCGGTTAGTTGTGTGATGTGCTTTATGGCGGGTGTTAGGGTATTCAGGGACCCTAACTGGCTCAGAAAAAGATAAATAATGTTTATGGCAATATTTTCATGTCCCGGGTAAAGTCCGGTTGTTCGGTTGGATAGTAATCCGTTAAAGCGCTTAACAAAGCTTTCAGGAGTCGTTAATACCATTTTTAGTGACACAACTTATTCCCGACACTTTGGAAGGTGTCTAGTAATATTTTTCTCATGTTTTGGCACTTTATTAGCTAGCCAGAGGCTGAATTGTTCGTTAAAGTGCTGTGTTTTGTGCTTAGTGTACGTTTTAGGCACATCCAGTCATTGTAACTTATTCCTAGAGACGCAGTTCTACAACCCTTGTATCCCTACACTCACTATGGGTGTAGTAAAATCTTTCTGGCTCATACAGGCCTTAGAGGCAGTGTCTGCCTGATGCTGGCTTATCAGCATGTTCAATAGGTTATCCGTTCATAGTGCTACTGTGCTTTTGTGCATCATGTTTGTCACTAGAGTTCAGTATGTAAATAATGTAGTGACGGTATGTAAAGTATGATGCAGGTATGTACAAGTATCAGAAATCAAGTAGCAGTTCATCAGTAATTTCAAGTAAGCACAGTAATTAAGCAGCAATTAATTATTAATCAAAACCGTACGGATACCTGGTTTAGTGAGGGTTGTCACATTCTCCCCCCGTTAGAAAAATTTCGTCCCGAAATTTAAGTTCTGCTTGAAGAAGTAGGGTTCTTAGGAAATAAGTGGGGGTATTTCTCTTTCATTCGGTCCTCACGCTCCCAGGTGAATTCAGGACCATGTCTGGCATTCCAACGAACCTTGACGAGCTTGACACTGCTCCGGCGGGTCTTGTTCACTTTCCAATCCGTAACCTCAACAGGTTCTTCAACGAAATGGAGCGTGTCGTCGACATGAATTTCGTCGGTAGGAATGACAACGGTATCTTAAGTTGGACTTTTCCTCAAATTTGATATGTGAAACGTATCGTGAACATCATTCAATTCGGCAGGTAGATCCAACTTGTATGCTACGGTCCCAATTCTTTCCAAAATCCTGAACGGACCAATATACCGCGGATTCAACTTTCCACGCTTCCCAAAGCGTGCCACACCCTTCCAGGGTGATACCTTCAACAAAACCATATCACCAACCTCAAACTCCAGAGGCTTTCTTTTTCGATCCGCGTAGGTTTTCTGACGGTCACGAGCCGCACTGATGCGATCTCGGATCTGTGCATCTTATCTGTGGTTTCCTGGACTACGTCAGGACCAACCAACTGCCTATCACCGGCGTCAGACCAACAAAGCGGTGATCTGCACTTGCGTCCATATAGAGCTTCGAATGGTGCAGCACCAATACTGGCGTGGTAGCTGTTATTGTATGAAAATTCAACCAAAGGCAAATGCTTATCCCAGCTACCGCCCAAATCCATCACACATGCTCTCAGCATGTCTTCCAAGGTCTGTATCGTCCGTTCGCTTTGACCGTCGGTCTGCGGGTGAAACGCGGTGCTCATATTCAACTTCGAGCAAAAGCTTCTTGGAAGGATTGCCAAATCCTTGAGACGAACCTTCCGTCCCTATCAGAGATGATCGAGAGAGGTACTCCATGGCGTGTAACAATTTCTCTCATGTAAATTTCAGCCAACTTGCTCGTATTATCCTTCTCTCTGATAGGTAAGAAGTGCGCTGACTTCGTCAATCGATCCACTATTACCCAAATAGTGTCATGGCCTTTTGGCGTTCTTGGCAACTTCGTAATAAAATCCATGGAGATTTGTTCCCACTTCCACTTGGGAATTTCCGGTTGTTGCAGAAGTCCTGAAGGCTTCTGGTATTCCGCTTTAACCTTAGCGCAAGTTAAACATTTACTCACATAAACAGCCACATCGCCTTTCATCCTAGGCCACCAATAATAATCTTTAAGATCCTGGTACATCTTATCCGCTCCAGGGTGGATAGAGTACCGCGACTTGTGAGCTTCATCGAAAATAACCTTCCTTAAACCTCCAAACAAAGGAACCCAAATCCTTTTCTCAAAACACAACGTTCCTTCCCTGTTTGGTACCAATAACTTCTCCATCCCACGGAGATATTCCTCTTCAAGGTTTCTTTCCTTGAGAGCTTCTTTCTGCGCGGCACGAATGCGCAAGGAAAGATCAGTCTGAATAATCATTTCCAAAGCCCTAACCCTTATGGGCTTGATCCTTTCTTTTCGACTTAGGGCGTCGGCGACCACATTCGCCTTCCCTGGATGATACTTTATCTCGCAGTCGTAATCATTCAACAGCTCTACCCATCGTCTTTGTCTCATATTCAACTCCTTCTGGTTGAATATGTGCTGGAGGCTCTTGTGATCTGTGAAGATTGTGCACTTCGTACCATAAAGGTAGTGTCTCCAGATCTTTAAAGCAAAAACTACTGCGCCAAGCTCCAAATCGTGAGTGGTATAGTTCTTTTCATCTACCTTCAGCTGGCGTGACGCGTAAGCAATAACCTTTTGGCGTTGCATCAACACACAACCCAATCCTTGACGTGAGGCGTCACAGTATACCACAAAATCATCTGTACCTTCCGATAGTGCTAAGATTGGCGCGTTGCAGAGCTTATCCTTCAATATCTGGAACGCTTCTTCCTGTTTGATTCCCCAATCAAACTTCTTATCTTTCTGCGTGAGGAGCGTCAATGGTTGAGCGATTTTTGAAAAATCCTCAATGAATCTCCGATAATAACCAGCCAAACCTAAGAATTGTCGAATCTCGGTTGGCGTCTTTGGCGTTTCCCAATTCTTAATCGCTTCGATCTTGGTGGGATCCACGTGGATTCCATCTCCGTTCACCACGTGTCCAAGGAATTGTACTTCTCGTAGCCAAAACTCGCACTTAGAGAACTTGGCATACAACTGTTCCTTCTTTAGCAATTCCAAAATGGCTCTTAAATGCTGTTCGTGCTCAGCCTTCGTCTTTGAATAAATCAAGATATCATCGATAAACACAATCACGAACTTATCCAAATACGGCTTGCAAACTCTATTCATCAAATCCATGAACACTGCCGGTGCGTTTGTCAACCCAAACGGCATAACTAGAAACTCGTAGTGTCCATATCGAGTTCTGAAGGCTGTCTTCGGGATACTCTCCTCTTGTATCCTTAACTGATGGTATCCAGATCGAAGATCGATCTTTGAATAAAAGCTCGAACCTTGCAGTTGGTCAAAGAGATCATCAATCTTTGGCAGGGGGTATCTATTCTTGATCGTCAGCTTATTCAACTCCCGATAGTCAATACACATACGGAAACTACCGTCCTTCTTCTTGACAAACAGGACCGGAGCTCCCCAAGGCGAGAAGCTTGGTCGGATAAATCCCTTGTCTAACAACTCTTGAAGTTGTGTCGACAGTTCTTGCATCTCAGAAGGGGCAAGTCTATAAGGTGCCTTAGCCACAGGCGCGGCGCCTGGAACTAAGTCGATGTGAAACTCCACTTGCCTCTGAGGCGGCAATCCAGGCAAGTCTTCTGGGAAGACTTCTGGATATTCCCTCACGACAGGGATGTCTTCGATCTTCGGTTCTTCAGCCTTCTTATCTACAATGTGTTCCAGAAAGGCAGCACATCCCTTCTGTAAACATTTTCGCGCTTTGAGGCTGCTGATAATCCTTAACGGCGTATCACGCTTCTCTCCGTGGACCACAATGGTCTCACCATCTTTGGTTGGGATACGAACGACCTTTTCGTGACAAACTATCTCAGCCTTGTTGCCTGATAACCAATCCATTCCTACCACCACGTCGAAGCTTCCCAACTGGACTGGTAGTAGATCCAGAGCAAACTCACGCTCTCCCAATTCGATCACACAACCTCTGATAACTTCATTGGCTTCTACCAACTTTCCATTAGCCAATTCGATCGAGTACGGAACATCTAACTTACTAGCGGCTAAACCAAGCATATTCTTAAACTCTAACGACACGGAGCTATAATCGGCGCCAGTATCAAATAAAACGGATGCATAGCGTTGGTTTACAGGGAACGTACCAGTGACAACATTGGGATCATGGCGCGCTTCCCTTGCTTCAAGGTTAAATACTCTACCACGAGCTTGATTTAATTCCGGGCAGTTCCTCTTGTAATGCCCAAGATCACCACAGTTGAAGCATCCGGATCTTTGCCCATTTCCACCAGCTTGGTTATTCCTCTGATTACGATTCACAGCGCCCGCTTGATTTGCATTGTTAACTCGATTCCCATCACCTCCATTATTCCCTTGTGGGCTATTTCCATTTCCGCCCCGGTTGGTGTTTCTGTTTCCAAAACCTCCCTGGCCTCTCTGGCCCACAGTGGCCCAACAAGAATCCTTCAAATGGCCAGTCTTTCCACATGCTTCACAAACTTTCAAACCACAACGGCGAGAATGGTGGCGCTGGCAGGTGTTACACTTGGGCTGGGTGCCTATGTATCCTTTTCCTCTCTTCCCACTACCAGCTGCAACCTGAGCTGGCGTGCTTGATTCCCCTTTCTTGACCACACCGCTAGTGACTTGCTTGAAGTTCGAAAACTTCCGCTTGTTACCTCCTGATGACTCCACATGAGTCTCTTTCTTCTTTGGCTCCACTTCGTCAAACTTGTTCAGGCGAATAGCTTCCTCTGTGAGAGCTACGCTCAAATCAATCGCCTCAGTAATAGTCGCAGGCTTGGAGGAGGTCACCATGCTTATGATTTGAGGAGCTAATCCCCAAATGAAACGTTCAATTCTCTTGAACTCAGGAGTGACCATATAGGGTACCACATGCGACAAGTCGTGGAACCTCTGAACGTATTCTGCGATCTTTGGACCTTCCATCTTTAAATGCCAGAACTCTGTCTCCAATCTTTGGATTTCAGCGCGGGAACAGTACTTTTTGCGCATAAGTTCCTTCAGTTCGGTCCAGGTCAGCGCGTAGGCAGCAGCTTCACCAAGTGTCTGTACTTGCAAATTCCACCATGATAGGGCTCCATCCAAGAATAGCCCAGAGATATAGGTGACTTGCTGATCTAGTGCGCATTTGCTCATGCGAAGAACAGATTCAGTTTTCTCAGCCCAACGAACAAAGGCGACAGCACCTCCTGTGCCATCAAAGTTGACTGGCTTGCAGTCTAAAAACTGTTTGTAGGGGCACCCTGCACATACATTATAACATATGATTGGCATTAGCATTCTTGCTAAGGAAATCCATTTAGGTCATGGTATGTCTTAATGACTTAGGGTTACCATGAGGTGGGTTGTTGTTGTTGCCAGTGTTGCCAGAGTTGCTTCCACTCATTCCTCCTTGCGAGGCAGCATATTGTGCGATGGCAGCAGCAATGATCTGCTGGAGTTCTGCCTGATTGGTAAGCATTTGCGGTTCTTGACGTCTCGGCGGCATCTTCTAAAGATGTGTTTACGTCGGTCAGGCCATAATAAAACGCACGTATATAATAATAGTAATAGTGCATAACATCTCATGTTATCAGTATATCACAAATATCAATCACACAACATCCCATGTCACAAATGTATAAATAATCAACCAAGCATCAAATATGATGAGAATACTGCGATTGCCATATATTGAGACCACACAGTAAGTGTATCAGTACATCACTGTGTCATACAATCATCAATCAACTAGGGGCTACATCACCCCTGTCCAAAAACTATATCAAGTTAGTGTCAAATACATCAAATACATGTCAACAAAAGTCAGAATCATCACGTAGTCTCCAAAAATGCTGTGTAGTCAAAAGCAATCGCGGTCCTCTCACCAACGTCTACCCAAACGGTACTGATGAGCTCTATACAGATGGCGGTGGAGGAGGGGGAAAGTGAGTGTAAAACAAACGACGTAACTGGAGCCAGTCCTCCTCCATGGCTCTCTGAGTGCAAATGAAAGAAGCAACCTGCTGCTCTAGTGCAAAGAGGCCTGCAGCATAATCTAGAGGTACAGGTCGAGAAGGCTGCAAAGGAGAGTGTGTCTGACCGTGACACGGACTTGGTGGCAGCTGAGCTCTCTCAAGCTCCTGAATGCGCTGCGTGTGTGACTCATGCTGAAAAACGAAAGACATCAACACGTCCTCAATAGTGTGCCCCACATGGAAGGGATGGTAGGGGTCAGTCGGTGGCATGGCAGGCGGTGATGACCAGAGAAACGGCTCACTAGTGGGATCAAAAGGAGCCATACGAAATGGAGAAACAGGGGGTATAACAGGTGGAAACTGTGGCATGAAGGGAACAGACGTCGGCACATGCCCAAAGGGATGGGCCGAAGAACCCTCTCCAGGTCGCGCTGGAGGTGTAAACTGAGAAACTGAAAAAGAGAAATCAACATGTCGTGCATCAGTGATGGGAGGGGGAATAGGTGGAACATCCTCATCAGCAGGAATCCACCCGTGCTGTGCGTGCTCATCTGGTGGATCCATGTGTGCCGCGAACAGTGCATGCTCGGGCTCTAGTGGAATGGGATCAGGTGGGGGAGCAACAAAAGGGTGAACGGGTGCAAAGTGATCAACAGGATGGTCAACAGGTATATCAACAACAGGTGGGGGATCAACAAGATCAGCAACAATGACATGATCGCCCTCCAACAACGGAACATCCACGGGGTGATCATCAACCGGTGGGTCAGCAAACACAGGCTCAATAAGAGGTGCGTCAGCATGAACTGGGTCATGCTCAAACGCAGGGTCTAAAGCAACTGCCTGCTCAGGAGCCATGGCAGGCTCGGGATCATCAAAAGCCATCTCAAAGTCAAACTCAGGGTCGATGGGATCCACTGGGTCATCTGGGTCGACTGGATCCTCCATAGGCTGATCCATAGGTATAAACTCTATATCCTGATCCGGGTCGAATCCCGGGGGAAAGATAGGATCGGAATCCTCCACATCCTCGTGGTCGAAAGCAAAGCTAGGTATAGGGGCAACGGAGGATGCCTGGTCAGGATCTGAACCATGTGAAAAGTGCTGTGCGCTCAGAGTGTGGAAAGGTGCGGATGCCACAGACTCAAAGGAGTCTGGGACCGGAGAGTGCGCGGGTGAGTCCTCGGCGGGAGCATCAACGATCATCAAAAGATCGCCAGCAGGAAGAAGGGCCTCGCCCTGGATCTCATCCTCAATGGGCTCATCGTCATACAGATCAATGTCGCCGTCAGCCTCGGCGTCAAGAAGTAAATCGTACGCAGGATAAACGGCTAAGGGTATGGGAGCCGGAATCTCCACTAACGGTAGGTACTCAACAAGAGGGCCATCTGCAGGCTCACCAGCACCATCAGGTAGTGCGAAGGGTAGGAAGTCGTCCTCATCAGTGCTAGAAACGTCCGACGTGTGCACCTCGTGCTCTGAAGAGGCTAGGTCATCTGATACTACAGGTATAGGTCCAGTGGTGTCTGAGTCGCCTGTACCGGGCGAGTCCATGAGTCTGTAACCCAAACACAAATATGCATAAATAATCAGTCATACAACCAGGTAATCACATAAGTCACCAAGTAAGAAATCACATAATTCTCCTAGTCCCACTAGCCTCCCGGTCTCTAAGACTGCTCTATCATCTACCTCGACCTCCTAGATCGAGCCTCGGCCTCCATGACCGAGCCTCAGTCTCCATGACTGAGCCTATTCTCCCTAGTCCAATTAGCTATCTACCTCGATCTCTTAGATCGAGCCTCGATCTCCAAGACCGAGCCTCAGCCTCCAAGACTGAGCCTACTCATCCTAGTCCCACTAGCCCTCTACCTCGATCTCTAATATCGAGCCTCGGCCTCCAAGACCGAGCCTCAGCCTCCAAGACTGAGCCTAAAAATAATAAATAAACATCTACCTCGATCTCTAAGATCGAGCCTCGGCCTCCAAGACCGAGCCTCAGCCTCCAAGACTGAGCCTAAAAATAAATAAATAAAGTGTGCTCAACATTTGTTTATAAAAAGGTTTTGGATCTGGACTTAAGTGGTATGCAGTAAAAATGTTTTCGTGAGAGCCCTAGTGATCAAGTCTAGACTCGAGAAGGAATCCTAGTTCGCTATGATCAGAGCTCTGATACCAAGCTGTCACACCCTGGCTTTGCGGGAGCGTGGTTAATTTGGTGTGACTTCTTAATACCATAGCTTAACCATAACAAAGCTATATGAATAAAATCACGCAAGATCATCCATTTGATTAAGTTTTAAAATCCAAAAAACAACAACATTGTTTTAACGGGAAAACACCCTAACAACATAAACATTGTTCAACAAACATTACAAACTCAAACAAAACACAAACACGGTTTAAGGACTGTGACTTGTCCAGGAAAGAGTCACATTCCCTAAACCCGTATGACCTCGTACTAGTGCAGCGGGAAAACGTGCCATACCGTGCCAGATCCTCTAATTCCCTGAAATACATGTAAGTTGAAAAATCAACAATAATGTTGAGCGAGTTCATGTGTAAGTGAGTAAATAAACCTTTGTATTTATCAAAATCCTGGTATGTAGCAAATAAGGAAAAAGAGATCACCAATGGTTTGCAAGGCCATTGATATGTGTGAAATGCAAGTAGGAAGGCTCAAACCTAGCAGATTTATGCGTCGGGTACAAAGTCATCCCGAGGTCCGTTATGCTGGGCCTGGGACTGGGCTCGCTACACCCAAATAGATCTATCGCTCCTGCCCCTCGGTCCTACCCTGAGGATTAATGACCTCAAGTTTCCGCCTACCCATTCACATGATCTAAATAGTAACCCTCCTTACGCTAACCATACCATGTATAAAGTATTCATAATCAAAGTAACATGTATTTCACCCCCGCAGTTTAGAAAACTGAAAACAGTTAAGAGAAAAGGGGGACATGAACTCACAGTCGGTGTGTCTCTACCAAGTATGTCTCTGAAAGCAAGCAGCTGTGCAACGACCTACAAGTTCTAACTCTATTAGACGGACGGCCGTGCCTTAGCTTTATGGTTTTCGTGTTTGGGAAATAGTTAGACAACTATTTCGTGTTTACTTTTCGTATATACTTGGTAGTTAATCTCCTTCCCAAGGATGGGGGATTTAATACATGTGCGTACGAAATATATTATTAAGTCTTACTTAATATATATTTATTTCCAATCCCAAAATATAAATATTTTTCTCAAAAATATTATATTTTTACTTTACAAAATTTTCCCAAAATAATACTTTGTCAAATATACGCGTGCATAAATATTTCTGTAAGATTGCGTAAGTTACGTTTTAACGATCGAGTGGTAATAGTAATTACCAGTGTAACTTATATATTTATTGTGAAAGCGTTCGTATTATTTTGGATTCGTTAACGTTCGTAAATATTATTTTTACTCTAAAAATAATATTTATACACTTCACAAAATAGTGACAAATAATATTGTGAGAAAATATTTTTACTAAATAAATATATATTTATCACGTTTAATTTTGTGAAAATCCCACCTCCGATATTTGTAAATAAAGTCGTGGCGAAACTTATATTTCGAAAACATGTCAAAAAGTATTTCTAACATTTATAGTGAAAATATTTCTAAGTGTTAGGTTTTTGGAAAAATTTCGCTAGAGTTTCCTCTGTAAATGGAAGTGGCCACGCTTTCAAGCGTATCATTTTCTTTTACAAAACAATTCAACAACTTCTTTATTTGATCAAAACAACTTTCATCACAACAAACTAGTTAACAAGTATGTAAATCGCATAAATCACATGAACTTGTAGTTTTTCTAAAATTATAGTGTAAATCTCATCATTTTTAGCGGATCTTTATATAAAGTAATTTGATCTTGTAAAAACCTCGTTTTTAGAGAAAATCCGTCTTTACAACTTCTAGTCACTTTTACAAAAATTGTTATTTTGTCGAAACTTTTGTGTTACACAAGTGCTTACACACTTGTGTGTTCTAAAAATCATACTTGTAAGTGTAAGATCCGTTTTTAGAAAACATGATTTCTGTGATATGTGGTTCTTTGAAAATACCACCTGCAGATACGTAGATCTGCTAGTTTTAAATACTATTTCACAAGTAAAACACTTTTACACAAGTTCATGATTCGCGTGTGGTAGAGTTTCACCTTTTAACCCTTGTTTTATTCAAAACAACCTTATGTCATGATTCATGATCATGACCAACCCGGGTTAAATGATGATCCGAGCTACCACAACATAGATCGGGTCTAAATAATCACAAATTTCAATTACTATAACATTTACACAACTAGTAAGCTTTTAACCATCATTATTCATGTTTTTAGTAGACTTTAATGCATCAAATTGCAAGATTCCGAGTTTTAATCGTTACACATCATATTAACCACTCTAGATTAGTTCAAGAAGGTGTTATAAGTAACATACCACTAGCTCGAGGCTAGGGAAGAATCTAAGCGCAAATGAGGTGGATAAAAGCTAGAGAAAGAGGTCCTTCGCCTTTCGTTTGCACCAAGCTTCCTAATACGAGATCCTTAACACTTGTGTATGCTTGGAATTGGATGATCAAACTCGAACAATGGATGTAGGGGGAGGGGGTGTTCGGTCGAGAATGGTAGAGCAAGAGGGAGAGAGTTTTTGGTGGGTGTTGATGTGTGTTATGTTCATATGTGCCATCCTAGTGTTTTATAGACAAAAGTGTGATTATCGTCCAAGGGTTCTTATGTCATTAAGATATTAAACATTTGGATTATAATAATCAAAAGAAATCAAAGCTTGTCTCCCCTAGTTGGGGCCGATTTCAATGGGGGGGGGGGGGTTAGCTAGTTGGAATGTAACTAATAGTTAGTTAGTTATTTAGTTAAGTAAGTTAGTTAAGTAGTTAACTCGGTTAGTTGTGTGATGTGCTTTATGGCGGGTGTTAGGGTATTCAGGGACCCTAACTGGCTCAGAAAAAGATAAATAATGTTTGTGGCAATATTTTCATGTCCCGGGTAAAGTCCGGTTGTTCGGTTGGATAGTAATCCGTTAAAGCGCTTAACAAAGCTTTTAGGTGTCATTAATACCATTTTTAGTGACACAACTTATTCCCGACATTTTGGAAGGTGTCTAGTAATATTTTTCTCATGTTTTGGCACTTTATTAGCTAGCCAGAGGCTGAATTGTTCGTTAAAGTGCTGTGTTTTGTGCTTAGTGTACGTTTTAGGCACATCCAGTCATTGTACCTTATTCCTAGAGACGCAGTTCTACAACCCTTGTATCCCTACACTCACTATGGGTGTAGTAAAATCTTTCTGGCTCATACAGGCCTTAGAGGCAGTGTCTGCCTGATGCTGGCTTATCAGCATGTTCAATAGGTTATCCGTTCATAGTGCTACTGTGCTTTTGTGCATCATGTTTGTCACTAGAGTTCAGTATGTAAATAATGTAGTGACGGTATGTAAAGTATGATGCAGGTATGTACAAGTATCAGAAATCAAGTAGCAGTTCATCAGTAATTTCAAGTAAGCACATTAATTAAGCAGCAATTAATTATTAATTAAACCGTACGGATACCTGGTTTAGTGAGGGTTGTCACAGTTGTGAGGTTTTTATCTCGTGAGTTATCGTAAATGCTGTATTAGTTACTGACCTAGTTTTCGTGTGCATTGTTATTTGAATTAGGTTAATCAGGCTAAAATCAGTAGGCTAAACGTTGCCCGTTTAAATCTGCAATGTGAGTCATTCTCTTTTTACCAACTTTGCTCTCAAAATCATGTTTGGTTTTAAAGTTATAATTACAGGGATTAAGTCTTTGTAGTTTTCAATTACAACCGGTATGTGGGGTTTTGTATACATTACTTGATAACCGTCACCATTGGACAACGGGTTAGCCAATGGGTGATATGACCATAGTCACAGAAATGAGTCGAGTGACAAATACCGTTGGGTAATTAATTGATATATATAAACAATGTAATCGCCCTTAATACTGTATATTATAACAATGTGTCGTTTTGTGCAAATGAATGATTCACCAGTATTTCCCCGCTGACAAAAATATTTTAAAACATGTTTCAGGTGACCTGCTGTGAATCAAGGAAAAAGTGCTACGGAGCACTAACAAGCTTGAAGTAGTGGCTCAGTAAAATAAATAAACATGTTTTTGTAAAACAGGGGTTTCTTGGTGAGATTTCCCTTATTGTACATTACGGGGTTTATCCCAAATTGTGAAATAAAATAATCGGGTATTTTCAAGTTTTAACGATCCTGTTAATAATACCGCTGCCAAAATTAATAAATACCAAGGATTTCTGTCCCGCGGCTGCTGAAATGGTTAAAACCGGGTCGGGGGTCGTGACAATAATCGGTTACATTAGAGATCATGCAATGTTAGTTAATGAAGATAATTTCCAAATATAAAATTAAAATGTGAAATTACGTGTTTGCCCTTCTAGTTAAAATACATCAATGACACATGTCCAATTATTATTGCTTCCTAGACTTTCTAGGAAAAATAGACTTTCTACACAACTCCTACTATATATATATATATATATATATATAGGGAAACGATAAAACGAGAACCAACTTGAGTTGAGAAAACTCAAAAAACCTTTGTAAAAACCACATGTAATATTTTCATTTTTTTTTCTAAAAAATAGGAAATGCAACATACATGTATTTGAACATTTTTATATAAAGAAAAACAAAAAAACGCCGACTAGTTTATTTTTTTAAAAAGTGGTAAAAATTTCATGTTACATAATATATATATGTTCAAAAAAATTGTAACATACAAAATTTGAACATTATTTAAAAAAAACTAGTAGGCGCTTTTTACATTTTTTTATAAAAATGTTCAAGTACATTTATGTTACATTCCATGTTTTTTTATAGAAAAAAATAAAAATGTTACATAGGGTTTTCTTGAGTTTTCTCAACTCAAGTGGGTTTTCGTTTTATCTTTCACCTTATATGTATGTATGTGTATATATATATACGTATGTATATATAGGGGTTGATTAACGTACAATATTCTTTAACGTATGATGTGTACGAGATGAAATTACGCACGTTATAAAACTCAAAAACCCTAATCGTGCACGTTGAAAACCATAATCACGTATTTTTAAAGTTGTACTGCACATGTGCATTATATGCTTAAAGTTAGCTTTTGAGTTTAGTTTACTTTTATGGTTAGGTTTTTTTTTCTTTTTTTTTTTCTTTTTTGAGGGTTTAGGATTAAGATTACGTTTTTGGGTGGGGGGGGGGTTAGGTTTTTTAAGGGTTTACGTTTAAGTTTTAGTTTTAAGTTTTTTGGGGGGTGGGGGTGGGTTTAGGCTTTTGGTGGGAGGGTGGATTTAGGTTTTTTTAGGGAGGGGGTGAGGGTGGGGTTAGGTTTTCGAGGGTGTCGGTGGAGAATGAAAGGCCGAGTTCTATAAGTTGTACGACGGGATATTACTACTTGACGTTTGGAGGACCAAGATAGCAGATATAACCAGATGTGGACCTACGAGTGTCTGGACATCCAACACTGTCAGCATTTGTATAGGCTTGCAGTGTAATGTCAGAAGATGATCTCAGAGTGAGACCATATGAGGATGTACCTTGAATATATCGGATGATACACTTTAAAGCGTTCTAGTGATCAATTCGTGGGGAATGCATATGCACGCATACCCATTGCACAACATAACTAATATCAGGGCGGGTAAAAGTGAGGTATTGTAAAGCACCTGCAAAGGCATCCAAACATACGAAGGTGCACGTAAGATGGAAGGCGTTAGGTAGAAGATTGTTTGTATAGTATTTTACTATGTAAAATATTAATGAGATATGTTGCAACTTCGAGTGAATGATGCCAATAAGTGTTAGTGAGCGAGAAGAGTCTGAATACCATTGTTAACGGACCGAATTTTACGTTCAACTTGCCATTTTGGGAGGATGTGTGTGGGCAAGAGAATCTGAACTGCATTCCGTTTTGTTTGCAAAAGTTTTGATACATGGAATTAGCGAATTCTTTGCCATTGTTTTGAGAATCATCTAAAAGAAAAAGAGCATGAAAAGCACTTCTATCTCTTTATATGTTATTTCATTTTTCTAATAATCTTGATATTATTTTATATTTCTTCACCATCCATTTGTGTTTATACAAATCTAAAGTGATTTTAGCAAACAAGTTTTTCGTCTAAATGAGAGATACGATACGAGGTTAAAAACAGTTTATCTGAACTCAAATATATAAACATGTTTTGAGAATCTTGGTTATTGAAAAGGAAGAAATTAATCCTTATGGTTAGGAAAAATATTAGAGGATAATATGTTAAAAGAGTTTCTAGACTTTGGTTAGTAGAATGTAGGGGTTTGGAAATGGCGGTTCGGTTTTTATTTTTAACCATATCCTTAACGGTTAATTTCAGTTATGATTTTCCTTAATTATTACTATAATCGAACTTCGTTTCGGTTAATCGGGTATGAGACTCAGTTATGGTTTGCTTTCGGTTAATTAACCGATCTAGGTTGGAACTAAAAATTAAACTAAATGAACATATTAGCCAATTAGTGTAACGATCCGTTATGAACCACCTTTACGAACCACCTTTTATTGCGAAAACTAATTTTAACACAACCAAAACTACTTAAAAAACTTAAAAGAACACACAAAATTTTATTTATTTTTAAAATTTTTCCTTAAAAATCGCGACATTTATTTATTATTTTTTAAATATTTTTGAAAAGTCGCGATTTAACTTTAAAAAAAAAACATTTTTAGTATTTAGTTTTAAGGTTTAGAGTTTAGTTTTTAGCATTTAGCTTGAGTGAGGTCATTTTTTAGGTTTTTAAGGGGTGGGGTGGGGGGTTTACGTTTTTTGAGGGTTATTGGTAGGGGGTGTGAGTGTGTGTGCGTGTGTGTGTGTGTATATATATATATATATTGTTAAGGTGATTGGGGGTTAGGTGTTTTGGTGGTGGTGAGGGGGGTTTATTTTGGTTGTGTTCACATTGGTTCTCGCGATAAAGGTGGTTTTCGCATGAACTCTAACCTAGCCAATTATTGTCCCAGTTATAATCGTCTTTATAAATACAAAAAAGACGAAAGTTTATCTAAGTCAAACAATTCAGCAGGATTTGCTGGGATTTTTAATGAAGAAAGTGCATTGAACTTTACATTCAAAGTCTTTTCTACACACCTAGTCCTTGTGTTATGTACTTTGTAGGCCTTGATAGTAGTTGGGTATCCCAGAAAATAACCACAATCTACTTTGGCTGCAAGTTTTGAAATTGAATCTTTTAAGTTCAAAATGAAACATGGGCAGCCAAAGATTTTGAAATAAGGGATCAGTGGTTTGATCTTGAACAGAGTTTCATAAGCAGTCTTTTGATATTGGGGTTAATTAAAACTCTGTTTTGCACATAGCAAACAGTGTTTACAGCCTCTGCCCAAAAAGACAAGGGTAAACCTGAATCTGCAAGCATTGTTCTAGCAGCCTCAATTAAGGTACTATTCTTTCTTTCAACTACCCCATTTTATTCTGGTGTTCTTGGGATGTTGTGCTGCCTTACAATCCCTTTAGACACACAGAAGTCATCCAACTCCTTATTTTTAAACTCAGTTCCATTGTCACTCCTGAAGATTTTTACTTGCAGATCAAATTGCTTTTCAACTTTTCTTACAAAGTCCTGCAAAATACCTGCAGTGTCATCTTTGGAGTGCAAAAAGTAAGTCCGTGTAAACCTTGAAAAATCATCAATTATGAGAAGACAATACCTCTTCTTTTTAAGACTCATGATCTTAACAGGCCCAAACAAGTCCATGTGCGACAATTGTAAACACTAACTAGTTTTGAACTCATCAATGGATTTGAATGAACTTTTATGTTGTTTACCTTTTAGACAGGAAACACAATGTTCATCCCATGTGAAAAGTTTGGGTGGAAGGCCTCTTACAAGACCTTGTTTTGAGAGTGTGGTGATAGTTTTGAGATACGTGTGTCCAAGTCTTCTATGCCATAGTTCTGTCTCTTTGGTAGAGGCAACTAGGAATAGACTAGCATCAGATAGTGGATTATCTTTCAACGTATCAACCACATACACATTGCCACTCCTTTGAGCAACAAGCTGTGTTTTGCTCCCGGCTATGATTTCTTCAATCTTTTTCACCACTTCTGGCCCAACAATCTTACAAGTTTCCTTAGTGAAGAATGACCGATAGCCCTTGTCACTCATTTGTGATACACTAAGAAGATTAAATTTAAGATTGTGTAAGACCCATCTTAAAATAATAGAATTTTATAACATTAACATGCATTTATTTCAAAAATGCGAGCTTACAAAATCTTTGTCGGGTTTACGATTGAATAGGAACAATATATACTAGACATCATCCTACTGTTTAAACCTTCAAAACGTAATATCCAAGAGTTTACATATTAACTAAAACAAAATAGATCAATGCGGAAGCTTGGTTTGGTGCGTTCGGTTCTTGATAGTCGCTTGATCTTCATCCGGAGTCGCGCGTGCTTTTATCTAATGCCAAAACCACGTAAAATATTAGTTTTGACCGTATTAGAATATATATAAACAAGTTCTAATGTCAAACGATGAAAACAGAAAAAAATTACTGAAATTTGGCGCTGTCGCGCCCTGCGACAGCTTAGTCCCCATCCTACGCGGCCCGCAACAGCCGTCGCGGCACGCGACGGTGATTCCATATTGGCGTCGTGTAGCGCAACGCCCACTTTTTCACAGAATGTTCGTTTCTTTTGTGCTGCACCTGCCCAGCTACGAAAATTGAGATATAACATCTTAAAACTTGCATAACTTTTGCTACACAAGTCCGTTTTACGAAATTCTTTTTCCTACGCGTTCGTAATTTGATCCTCCATCATATGGAGTTAAAGTTAACATCTGAATTCATAAAATAATGGGCTTCGAGCCCTTGACTTTAAAATTCATTTTTTAAAGACTTTTGACTCGTTCAAGTTTTTAAACCTCAAAACTAGTTTCTAATTGACCATTAAGCATACATCAACATGTTTATCTCAAAATCTTTAGTTCGGGTCTGTAATCTTTTATGAATTACGCGGCTAGTATTCATTCTATGCGCATAATTCTTTTGACCCGTTTCGAAGATTTAAACCTTTTAAGTTTAAATCTTTCCCCTTCATTATGCACAGTCCACTTGATATTTACCTATAACTTACATGATTGTAAAACACATTCTTAAACGGCTCATAAGGATCGTTTACCCGGTTCAGTGTTCATGGGTATTTTGGTCAACTTCAGTCCCTCATTATACGACGAAGGGTTTTCACTAATATTTAACCATCTTATTACTTCTAGCTATAATTCAAAATATGCGTACCTGGCTCTGGTCGACATATTGACCCGTTTAAATATCTTTTGCTTTTAAATTTTCTAGATAAAAGCATTACAAACCGTATGTCCTTTCCTGAAATCACAACACTTAACAAGCGGTCATCAATTAGTATTATTGTCAAATGGTATTAACTTACCATTTGACCCGTTTAGCCGAAAGTGACCATTTATCAACATAAGATGATATTTTTAAATACCATCCCGCCCCTTAAACCTATTCCGGTTTACACCGTGAGTTCTTATTACTTAAATGGCATTACTTGAATTATTTTACCCGTTAAGATTTGCACCAAATGGTTATCTTTTCAAACCTTTTATCTATCCGTCAACTCATGTACGGATTTTTATTCAATCACTTTTACCCATTACGGTTCACCCCATAATGTGATGTTCAAAATTCCATATTGGTTAGTCTTCACCCGACTAGTCTACCGTTTTTACCCCTTTTTACCATAGTTTATGGTTTCTTACCATATTTCCTTATTCCGGCTTACATTGTATCATGCCAGAATATAGTATTTTCAAATACTTGTCATAATTCAAAAATCAATACTCACAAGTAAATGTATCATAATACCAAGGGGGTGTAAGGTTAACTTACCTTGAATTCCGATTATGCTTTTCCACGCGTATTAGTTCCGTTTGACCCGCTTCTACCCAAGCTTCCACCTAGCTTTTCGAGCGTCAATCTACCTTTTATCATTCGCAAGGTGATTAGATTAGTCATTATTATCAAGACTATCTCACCTTACAGACTTTATATCAAAATCACCAAATTGATTTCATTATTGGTCAGTTTGACTTTTAAAAGTCAAACAGCCTACAACACGAGCAATTACACAATCAAGTTCAACAATTCATTTAAGCAATTTGTCAAATATCCAATAGGCATTATTCTTACACTATCGTTTTAACTAGTTTTCTCATCAAATTCATTATACTTCTAATTTCTTTAACTAGTTCAAACGATTATCGTGACTAGTTTCTTTGTTCATTTTTGCAAGAACCAAGGGTTCCCTTTTATAACGAGACCCGTTTCATCATAATATTTAGCATTCATCCGAATACCTATTATAATCAAGTTTCATAACTAGTTGTTTAGCTAAGCTTTAACATTAATTAGGTAAGTTCATATCACTGAAAATAGGCTGTTTTTTGGTGACCTGTTTAACCTGTTTACAAGTCTTCAAAAATTATGATTTTTTATGTGATGTACCTCTCGGAGGGTTAGGCCTTGTGTTAAAATTTCAAGATCTAACTCTTTACAAAAAATTCGTAAAAATTCATTTACTAAGCTGCAATCAGATTCGTCACTTCTGACTGCAGCTTATAAAAAATTTCATTTAAAATTCCTCGTTTATCCGATTGACGAAATTCCAATTGGAGGTTTTTGGAATTACATGAAGCTACCTACAATAAAATTTGAGATCATAAATCAATTCTTAAATTGATTTATGACATTCGTAATGGGCTGCAAATTCTGCCAGAAAACGCAGCCTGAACCTTCGATACCGAAAAATTCATAAAACATTCAATTTTCGTCGAAAAAATGCAATTCCAGTGGGGTTTTAAAGATATTTCCTGGAATTATATTTTAGACTCAAGAAACACATATTTTTGTCACATTTTGTCCACGTTACAGCCAATACAAGCCGGCTGTAAATTCTGATTAGAAGCTGTTTGAATTCAGCTTTCAATTAGAACATGTTTATGACATTATAACACTATTTTTTAGCAATAAAAAACCCTAAAAGCATCACATGCACGAATTTAGCATCAACAAATTTGAATTTACTTCATGGAACTCAAATTACACGAGAATAACTATCAAAATCCTAGTGTTTATCAAGTTTCTACAAACTCATTAATCACCTACAATGGTGATTATAAACCCCACAAGTATCATGCAAGATTTTAACAAGAAATCATCTATTATCCCTAGACATCATATCATTTCTAATTTCATCTATACAACACATAATCAAGCTAAATTTCGTTTTTTTATAATTAACCTAAAATTCAAGATGAATCAAAACATCAACATTTTGCATACCTTATGTGACAACCCGAACTTTCAAGGCAAGTAACGTTCCATCTTTTAATCCTTATTTCTCATTACCTTTCTCAAATATGTTAAAACATATTAGACACATTGGGCCGCACCTTCGCATTCGAGCCCAATACACCACTTGTCTTAATTTAATCAAGGCAGCCTACTCCTGTTCCTTTTGACTTGATCTTGGCCCAATGCGTCGTTCGACCCACCCCATTCCTTATGTATATCATGGCCGGCCCATTGCTTGAAAGGTTAGCAATAGTGTAAGCCCATAAGGAAGCCTGATAGGTTGTTAGTTAGGATATCTTTAAGAGTAAACCTTGTAGGATACGTCCACATATTTTGCGTATAATAAGCAAACCCTACTGCTTCCATACGTGTGTGCGACAAGAGATCCCCCTGTTCGAGGTTACAGTTTGACCAATCAGTTCTTCCGGTTAGTATTATTCTTTTATCAATTTTCATATTATGGGATATTGTATATTTGGATGAGTAGAGGATGTAGGTTATGTACTGTTGTGATCATGCATGATTAATAGCCGCCCATCATTCTTATTTGTTTAGTTTTAATGGCCGACACCCTATACATGTGTTCATGTTATTATTGGACCTCTACGTATGCCGCACAAAATATGCCTGCACATGAGTTTAACAAGTATGTGTTTTTGTTAATAATTTGATTTAATGAATTCGATGATTTTTATGTATGAATTTACGAACTGTGTATATGTACTAAGTCAAGAAGTTGTGTTGCATGATAATTGGACCTCCCTATCCTTGGCACATGCAAACATGATTAGACTAATTGAATATGCATATGATAAATCTTTTGTTATTGGACCGATGGAAAAGGAATAGGTAGGGATTGCATGTTGTCAGCAAATGAGTATATATTAACATGATAGTAAATTCATACTAACAGTTTCGGCCATGTGTGTGTGTGTGTGTTGTATTTGGCGGCTGCTATGTTTTATCATATGCATGTGACCCTTTTATGTGTTGATCATCTAGTGGGCCGAACAAGGGTCCAATGGGGGCGGCTTGGGTATTGTTAGTAATTAATTGTGTATGTTGTATATTATTTGAAATTCGTGTGTGTGATCATAAACTGTAAGGTTCAATGTGAATTAGTTGGGCCGGTTGTGAGGGTTATCGGGCTGGGTATGGGTTAAGAGCTAAATGTTTTGGCTGGATCTTTATGTGTGGGATTAACATGGGTCGTCGAGTCGTGCCAGGTCTTAAGTGGGGTTCGATACAAGATGTTAGTAACCAAAGGGATTATTAAGTGTTGTGATTTATTATTGTTACATGCATGATGATATATGGATTTGTATTGTGAATACTCATAACCCGAATGCTCGCTATACGTGTATGACAAATGTGTGCTATATTTGCCTATCACATGTGGAAAATGTTTGTTGAATACGTGAATTCTATGTAAACGAAACTGATTATTATTGGAACCATATTAGGGTTTGGGGTGTCCAACGATAATACAAGTAACTAAGTCTAACCGAGCAAACCAAAGGTGAGTTCATTGCTTTTTCTCAAGCATGGATCCCAGTGAAGGGATAACGGGTAACGTTCCGAGGAGGAATGCATGGGTAATGGGATGTTGGTTATTGTACTCAGTTTTCTATCATTGTAAGACCACTACATCTACCGGGTCGTTGCTTGTAGGGCAACGGGGGTTATTAGTTGATAGCGCTATTAGGTTTGGCACCCTCACGACGTTCGAGGAGAACGGGCGTGAACTAATTACCTTAAAACATGACCAATGCTTTGATAGAGGCATTGGGGTTGGCAATCACATATCATATGGCCATTCGGTAATCGAGTAATAACAACATCGAAACATCAACATCGTAACAACAAACAACATATCGTTTTGTAAACTGTTTTACTCACATGAGCGGTAACACAACTTGGTAAACAAACACAAACCTTGAACTCACCAGCGTAGTCTGACACACTTGTTTACATGCTTGTAGGTAATTATTGAAGGAACTTGGGAACTTGCCGTCTGATGCTGCTTGAGTGGTTATGGTCATGATAAACAATTATATTGATTGGGTTTCGATACATTTATACATTTATACTTTTATGCTTCCGCTCAGTACTGTGGTTTTGGTTTAACTTTTCAAACGATACATTTCTTTCAATTGGGTATTTTTAGTACATTATTACTTGTGTTTGATATGATTGGTGGCTCTTTGTTGAATCTTTGCACCTCCATTAGGGACACGCCCTAGGTGGTAAATTGGGGGTGTGACAGTTTGGTATCAGAGCCACTGGTTATAGAGAACTCGGTTTTAAAAATGTTTTCATAAAACCAGACTATAACCGAATTGATCCAAACGATGACCATGACACTCAGCTTCAGACTGCAAGGTTCGTTCCTCGTTAGCTTATGCTTTATATGCCTAGTAAACGTAACTATATTTACAGCATGCACGATACGACATGGTAGGCATCATGACACATTGATAGTGTAACATAACACTTGCATCTAGTAAATTCTAATCTTGTTGGTAGTGCTTATTTTGTGTTGATTGGGGTGGGAGAAACTTCAAACATAAGTTAAGAAGCATCGAGAGGAGCATGCAAACCGCCTTATTATCATGGGTGCACACATAATAATAACGCGTGGTGCATGTAAATCCCAATGGGGCTTAACGAGTGTAAGAGGGGTTCTTCCCTGTTTGTATATGAACATGGTAGTTAATCGTCCCTAACGTGATAAACCTGAACACTCTTCTCGTTCTCGACTCCTAAATTTGTTCCCTTCCCCTATTATAGAACCATGAGTGGACGAGGAAACGGACGTAGCAACTGTTGATTGAAACCTTGTGTGCTTACTCTTTCTGTCATTTTTTTTCCTTTCTGCGTTAATACCCTCTTTTGGTACGTTGTGAGTGTGCATTCTTTCGTTTAACTTGCGTTACGTCATCAACTCGACAGGCATGTCTGCACCGTCCCCATCTTTCGACCAATCCCGGGCGCCAGGGAAGGCACCCGCTGCTACTCACTCACCCCCGCGTCAGATGGAGACGCGTGCTGCTTATAGGAAGAGACTCGCACAGGGCGGGGAGTCGTCCTCCCGACCTACGCATGCACTACCAGTTAACTCCCTCAGCACTCAGGCCGAGTCGGCTGTGAGTAAGGCCCTCCGAGATTATAACCAGATTCTAATAGGACAAAACCAAGTCTTAATGGAGCAAAATCAGAAATTACTAAGAAAGGTTGATACCCTAGGAGGGCGAGTGGAAGCTCAAGAGAAGCAGATACAGGAACTTAATAGGAGAACTACTGACTTGAAGGCAGAAGCCCTAAAAGGGCGTGAGGTACAAGGTCTGATACTGAGAGACGCTCGAGTGGATCATGAAAGGCTTAACTCGCATGCCGAAAGGATAGGTATGATGGATTGGAGGGTCCATCAGTTGGAGGAAGCCCGCTTCGCACCTGAACCCGAGCCAGCCCCAGTCCCGGCACCTCCCGAACCAGAGGCGGAAGAGTCTGATGAAGAGCCCGAAGAGGAGGAGGAAGAGTCGGAAGAGGAGGAAGAAGAGCCAGAGGAGGTCTCAGATAATGACGGAGACGATGATGATGGTAGTGACCTCGGGGATGGTGACGTGGACGACTGACTCGTCTTTCAATCGTTTATCTAGTTATTTTTCTTTCAGTTGTTTTCGTATAAACAATCATGGTGATTAAAACTTTTGCGAATATTCGATGTAGTGACTTATATGGTTTAATTTGAATGGGTTTCTTATTTTATCGTTTAAAGGATATTTCTTGTACTGAGTCGTCACCTTACCTCTTTTTACCCTTGCACCACAAGAGTCACATCTTTGACTCTACGACAGTTACCTTAATTATGGTAAACCTCTCGCTGGCCTTTGTACTACCCGGTGCCTATTGGTTGATGCAATGCCTCTTGTTCGAGTTCGTTGGAACTCAAGGCGTGGACCAGAGTTCACGTGGGAGCGCGAGGACCAGATGAAGCTAAAGTACCCCCACCTATTTCCCAAAGATAAAGCAGAGTCAAGCAAAATTGGTGAATCTCGGGGTGAGATTCCTCTTCAAGTTGGGGATGATGTCACAACTGAGCAGAACCCGCAACAATCCTGATTTCGCACTTCGTTTCTCTCACACTTGACGCTTGCCAATTTCGGGACGAAATTTCCTTCAAGTTGGGGATGATGTGACAACCCGAACTTTCAAGGCAAGTAACGTTCCATCTTTTAATCCTTATTTCTCATTACCTTTCTCAAATATGTTAAAACGTTCTATTAGACACATTGGGCTGCACCTTCGCATTCGAGCCCAATACACCACTTGTCTTAATTTAATCAAGGCAGCCTACTCCTGTTCCTTTTGACTTGATCTTGGCCCAATGCGTCGTTCGACCCACCCCATTCCTTATGTATATCATGGCCGGCCCATTGCTTGAAAGGTTAGCAATAGTGTAAGCCCATAAGGAAGCCTGATAGGTTGTTAGTTAGGATATCTTTAAGAGTAAACCTTGTAGGATACGTCCACATATTTTGCGTATAATAAGCAAACCCTACTGCTTCCATACGTGTGTGCGACAAGAGATCCCCCTGTTCGAGGTTACAGTTTGACCAATCAGTTCTTCCGGTTAGTATTATTCTTTTATCAATTTTCATATTATGGGATATTGTATATTTGGATGAGTAGAGGATGTAGGTTATGTACTGTTGTGATCATGCATGATTAATAGCCGCCCATCATTCTTATTTGTTTAGTTTTAATGGCCGACACCCTATACATGTGTTCATGTTATTATTGGACCTCTACGTATGCCGCACAAAATATGCCTGCACATGAGTTTAACAAGTATGTGTTTTTGTTAATAATTTGATTTAATGAATTCGATGATTTTTATGTATGAATTTACGAACTGTGTATATGTACTAAGTCAAGAAGTTGTGTTGCATGATAATTGGACCTCCCTATCCTTGGCACATGCAAACATGATTAGACTAATTGAATATGCATATGATAAATCTTTTGTTATTGGACCGATGGAAAAGGAATAGGTAGGGATTGCATGTTGTCAGCAAATGAGTATATATTAACATGATAGTAAATTCATACTAACAGTTTCGGCCATGTGTGTGTGTGTGCTGTATTTGGCGGCTGCTATGTTTTATCATATGCATGTGACCCTTTTATGTGTTGATCATCTAGTGGGCCGAACAAGGGTCCAATGGGGGCGGCTTGGGTATTGTTAGTAATTAATTGTGTATGTTGTATATTATTTGAAATTCGTGTGTGTGATCATAAACTGTAAGGTTCAATGTGAATTAGTTGGGCCGGTTGTGAGGGTTATCGGGCTGGGTATGGGTTAAGAGCTAAATGTTTTGGCTGGATCTTTATGTGTGGGATTAACATGGGTCGTCGAGTCGTGCCGGGTCTTAAGTGGGGTTCGATACAAGATGTTAGTAACCAAAGGGATTATTAAGTGTTGTGATTTATTATTGTTACATGCATGATGATATATGGATTTGTATTGTGAATACTCATAACCCGAATGCTCGCTATACGTGTATGACAAATGTGTGCTATATTTGCCTATCACATGTGGAAAATGTTTGTTGAATACGTGAATTCTATGTAAACGAAACTGATTATTATTGGAACCATATTAGGGTTTGGGGTGTCCAACGATAATACAAGTAACTAAGTCTAACCGAGCAAACCAAAGGTGAGTTCATTGCTTTTTCTCAAGCATGGATCCCAGTGAAGGGATAACGGGTAACGTTCCGAGGAGGAATGCATGGGTAATGGGATGTTGGTTATTGTACTCAGTTTTCTATCATTGTAAGACCACTACATCTACCGGGTCGTTGCTTGTAGGGCAACGGGGGTTATTAGTTGATAGCGCTATTAGGTTTGGCACCCTCACGACGTTCGAGGAGAACGGGCGTGAACTAATTACCTTAAAACATGACCAATGCTTTGATAGAGGCATTGGGGTTGGCAATCACATATCATATGGCCATTCGGTAATCGAGTAATAACAACATCGAAACATCAACATCGTAACAACAAACAACATATCGTTTTGTAAACTGTTTTACTCACATGAGCGGTAACACAACTTGGTAAACAAACACAAACCTTGAACTCACCAGCGTAGTCTGACACACTTGTTTACATGCTTGTAGGTAATTATTGAAGGAACTTGGGAACTTGCCGTCTGATGCTGCTGGAGTGGTTATGGTCATGATAAACAATTATATTGATTGGGTTTCGATACATTTATACATTTATACTTTTATGCTTCCGCTCAGTACTGTGGTTTTGGTTTAACTTTTCAAACGATACATTTCTTTCAATTGGGTATTTTTAGTACATTATTACTTCTGTTTGATATGATTGGTGGCTCTTTGTTGAATCGTTGCACCTCCATTAGGGACACGCCCTAGGTGGTAAATTGGGGGTGTGACACCTTATGATCCCCTCAACAAGGTGATCACTGATTCGTGCTTGAAAATCGATTTAGACTAGATTAGAGCCTTCAATTGATCAATTTAGTGAGAGCTAGGGTTTGTGAGGAGCTCCTGTTCGCTCCCTGCGTTTTTTGATCGGCCAAACACACCTAAGTGTGTGTTTGGTGGAGTTTATTTTTGTTTTAATCTTTCAAGTTTCTCCACTTTACAACTTAGGTCCCTCAATTATTGTTTTATTTATAATTTAGGAGTTTCCATCCATTTATTTGACATCACAAGACCCGTAACCATCTGGGTTATCTAATCCTGGTTAGTTTATTCTCTTTTTATTTAATATTAGGTCTAATTGTTTGAATCTTAATATTTACCGGGTTAATTTTTACCACTAACGGTAATTTACCCGTTCATAAATATTAACGTGGTTTGATTACCAAACCTGTTTTCGGGGTGTTACAGATTGTCAATAAGATTGACATGTTCAAACTTGAGTTTCCCTGCTTGGACTGTCCCTGACCCCAATACCTTTCCTTTTGAGTTATTACCAAAGGATATATCACCCCATCCATGTTTTATAAAGTCTTTGAGAAGGGCTCTACATCCTGTCATGTGCCTAGAGCCTCCACTAGCTACATACCATAAATTGTCAAGGCAAGTAGAAGATCCATGCACATCAAGTAACAGATTAGTTTTGGTGAGTGTCCAAATCCAAAATGGCTTTGGATGGCGTCACAGACATTCCAGCCTCAAGTCCAGGAGAATGGTCAGAGGTTAGAGTATATTTTTTAAACATCTGTTGTGGACCATTTCCTGTCAAGTGGTTGTAACCATGAGGATGCTTGTTCACTCTTGGTTTTGAAGGTCTTTTGTAGGCCTCATAACCATGTGGTACTCTTTGATAAATTGATTGGCCATATCCTCTTGGAAATTGGTTTGCTGGTGGTGCATCTGTTACCTGAACCTCTCTGGGAACAGAGGTTGCATTCAGCTGTTATGTAACAGATGTTTGGACTGGGATGAAGGTCTGTTTGGACTTTCCTTTTTCAGTACTAGCCCATGGACTCTCAAGTGTTTTTGATTTATACTCATTTCTTTTGACATCAAAATTTTTGAGATAAACATACTCTTGAGTTTTGTGATTTTTCATGCCACAGATTGTGCAATGAGGTGCAGGAACAATCACACTTGTCTTGTTTATGTCATATGATTTTAAAAGAAAATAATTTTTAGTAACATGATTCTTATTTTCACAAAAATCACAAAACAAGTTTTTGATCTTCTCTTTCTTCTTCCTTTTTTCAACCTCTTTGTCAACAGATGTTGTAACATCTGCTGGAAGGTCTTTTAAGGGAATGATTTTCACCTTAGATGCTTTCACACCCTCAATATTTGAAAAGTCCATTGGCTTAAAATTTTCAAGAATGTCTCACTCATCTGACATTCTGACCATGTTGGTTTAAATTGGTATTTTTTAAGTTTCCTCAAAAGTTGAGGATCCTTCTGGTTTTTCCAAAACAATTTTCTTTCCATTTGGATCTGTGACTTTAATTTCTTGACCAACCATGTTTGTGGGAATTATTTCAACCAAACCATAATCATTTTCAGCATTGTTTTGTGAAACTTGGTCAATTTTGCAAAAGCATATGCCAAATTTCACATTAGTTTTGATCTGTTTTTCTAAGATCAACTCATAACCTTTGTAGGATTCTACCCATTTTTCACATGTGATTTGGGTAGACTCAAGCTCCTTTTTACAACTATGATATTTTTCTATCATAGTTTGGAGTTGATCCTTGGTTATGCTTGATTCATGTTTGAGATTGCTGATTTCACTTCCTTTTTTCAAACAGTTTTGATTTTAACTCTTTAGCAAGTTTTTCAAACTGAATTTCATCAGCTAAAATCTTGTTTCTAAGGTTTTCATTCACCTCTTTAATGTTAGCAAAAGCAATGATACATTTGTCTAAACATAAGTCTTTAAGGACTTGAGGTGATACCTTAGCAGCAGCCATCATGACACAATCACATTCTCCTTCACAAACACTAGACTCCCATGGGCATGACAAAAGTTTCATTAGTTCTTCACCAACCTTTTCTTCTGAAACAGATGTTTCAACATTATCACAACCCTCATCAGAATTGGACACCACTTCCTCAGACTCAACCCCTTCCTGTATTGTCTCTAGTGCCATAAAACAAAAATCACCAGGTTTTTTTCAAAATTGGAAACTAGGGCAAAATTTTCATCTATAAGTTCATCAGGTAAGCTGCTCCAATCAACAAAGTCTTGTGTGAAAAAGCTCTGTTGACTGGTTTCTGCCTAAGCAGAGGTTTGTGCAGCTTGTGGTGCAGGTTGCACTTGAACCTGAGGAGCTGGGGTTTGAACATACTGTATCTGAGGAACAGTGGTTTACAGGGTGTGCAAAATGAGTAGTGCTTTGCATATGTGGTGCAGGGCTATATTGGGAATAATGGACAGTGTTCTGAGTGTTTTGAGGTCTAGGACTTGGATGTGTGACAATAGGACCACTTGTTTGGCTACTACATTCTCTAGCAAAATGGCCTAACCTATTACACTTGTAACACTTGATTTTTGATTTATCCAACCCAACTTTCAACCCCCCATGCAACCGTTGAAATTTTCTTCGAGTTCTTTTGTAAAATTTGCTAGTTCTAACACTTAGCAATGCAAGTTGGTGCAAGATGTCCAATTTTCAACCCCCCCATGCAACCAAAGATAACCGATTTCCAGCACCCCGTGTTCTGATGAGCAAGTACGTGACCCATCCGACGTTGCCAGATATTATGCTCCGATCTGACAAGCATCGGTGGTTTGTACATAGTATCAGTGTTGTGTGGATCTTGTGAATTTTGAGACATTTTTGATTGTTTACAAAAAGTGTTCTTGTTTAAGATACTTTGAACGTAAATAAACTTTTACCTTGTTTTCAATCCAACGAACAAACGGTATCAGTAGTAGGAGCTGATCTTTTAATCAAATTGATTGTTTAGATCGAATTTGATTGACCAGGCTTTGATACCAATTGTTAGGATCTGAGTTTGATTGTTGTGACAGTTAAAAAGGAAACAATGAATGAAGATAAAACAAATATGGAAATACGCAGCGGAATAATAAGTTTTAAATCACAACAATGAAGAGAATGCTTTCATCATCATGCTTTTATAAAGACTGCAATTACAATGTTTACGTATGCATGAGAATTACAACTCCCCTTTAGCCTGATCACTCCTAGTTTGTTCGTACAAAACGTCAAGAGGAAAGAGATGAATAGAACAGTACAAACACTGCTCTATGTATAGTAAAAATCAAACATCTGAAGCATCTAAGCTGACGGCATGTAGACAACGACATCTAACAACCTAACAAACTCCTAACATCTGCTATAGCCTAAACATTGTTACATTGATAAACTCTGTTGATCAGCATCTGTTGAATAATCATTTGTTGGTCTTTAACATCTAAAAAAAAATGAACTCCTAAAATATAAACTCAACAACTCATATCTAAACATATTCACACACCACTACACCAAGCCTGTTCAAATAGCGACCGACACAAAAAATGCACTAACGAAATGTTTAATGGGCCAAATTCAAATAAAGTATTATTGAGGTTACCAAACAAATTGAGTTTTAAACTTAATTAGTCTTTTATAAAAATAAATAAAATTATATTTATATAGAATATATATTTTAAAAATAAAAAATTTGGAGCCCCAAGAGAGAGTAAGCTCAGTCGCCCACTTCGCACCTCCCCAGGGTTGCCTAGATTTTTCGTACTTTAAGAATATTTTTTGTATGATCAATAAATAAAAGCCCGGGTAACTCAATGACAAAAGGTGACCTCATATACCGGTGATCGCCGGCAGTTCCAAATAAAACCAACCATCCTAAGTCCCACTACGATAAAACACGGTTGAGATCGGATTTGAACTTAAGACATGTGTTTTTCAGCTCAAATCTTCACCTATCCTCCATTACCATTTGAGCTATAACTCACTACTTTAAGAAATTAGCTTTGAGAAATACTATTCAAACATAGTATTTAAAAAATACTTTAATGTGATGTTGATTATAATCATGATAAGAGATCATGTACAAGAGAGAATTCTTATACGAAGTGTAGGAGACAAGCTCAACCATTGATCTCTCAAGATTAATGACTCAAAACTAGGCAGTGACATTTTTGTATATATAAGGTTAAAACAATTGAAGAAAAAAAAATGGAGAAAGGGTATTCTGGTCCTTTCTCACTTGAACTCTTTCCCCTCTTGGTTTTCAAACAACTATAACTTTTTCATACGTTAATATTAAAAAAAAAATTAAACCATATTAACAAGTATTTTATTCTCTTTAATTTGAGCAGCCTATTATTATAGTTATCTTTTAAAAAAAATTACATGATTTTGAATACCCATTATGTGATTATGTGATTTTGAATATCCAATACATCACTACGTGATTTGGAATACCGATTACGTGATTTCATTATAGAATGTGAAACCACACTAAGTAATTACGTAACAATAGTCGACTATATAAAGTAAACAATTATATAAACTGAGCTCAGTATTAATCTCTGAATGTGACAATGACTTGAGTTTATAAAACCATATTAAAGAATAGTTTATAAGAACATTCATAGCAACTCTCCAATGTCAAAATTTAATATAAGTGTCTGCAATATATCATTTTTTATTTTATGGGGCAAAATGGTTAGTTATAAAGATCGTGGGGGCCAAAATGGTTAGACTTAGAGGCCAAAATGGTTAGTCATAGAGACCATGGGGACATATAAGTTAAAAATTCTTATTTTGGGCTAATATAGTAAAAATGATATAAGCACAGGGGCCAAAAATGTAATTTACTCAATATAATAAGATAAATGTTTGTGAGTTAAATAAAGATAAAAATAGTAGATGAGATGTGAGAGATTTTTTAAAATGAGAGAGAAATCTTGAAAATTATGATTTTTGTAACATATTATAGGGTAGAAAGTCATGGTTGGATCTATGAAGGAGACAAGCGTACCCCAGGCCATCCCTCAACCTTGTCGGCGAAGTGTAAAATTTTTTTACTTCTAGATCCAATTTTATGCATTGGATACCTCTGAGCAAATATTAGGATGCATCCAAGTCCAACTTTTTTTTTTTTTTATAACCTTAAATTTTTTTTTCTAGATCCGATGAAAATGGTGAAGCTTTGCAATTTTAAGCCTAGAAAATGTAGATGCTATAAACTTTGTGAAATATAGTTGATTAGTTCATCAACATAAACCCTAGTCATCTTGAGCATGTTTTATAAGAAAACTTTTTAGACTGATAAGTGCATATATAGTGTGTCACAATTCACAGGCCAACATTCAACACTTACTTTTAAAGAATGGCCATCCAAGCTGTTAATGGCCAAGGTTGATAATGTGATTAGAAGTCAGGTATTCAGGAACCAATGTTCATATAACCGTCATAGATGACAATTTTGCTTGTCATAACTATTTTCATCGTCAAATGCGAAGATGTCAATTTATGATTAAAGGGTGTAAATAAGATAAGAATAAATGCAACACGTAGTTGATAGATAAGAATAAATTAAAAACATACAATTTTACATTAGCCCTTTGTATATGAGTCCAGGTTTATTTACCTTAAATATGAATATTATTTGTTAGATTATCCTAAATTTGGATTCATGTGAATCAGAGAGTTAAAAGATTAAAGATCTCTTTTTGGAAATTGGACTTTTACGTGATTCAAAGAATTATCTTTACTCTATAACCCAATTTCCCCAACACAAAGACAATAACATATATAGAATGTCCCCCTGTCGTTTGACACGTTCCGCTCCATGGCATCGGAGGCGGTTTGGTTCTTGGCTAGAGTTTAATGTGTGGTCCACAATAATTTTTCAACCCCTCAGGGCGAGACTTTGTTTTTAGTAGATTAAGGTTTTCTATTCAGAAGGGATGACGACGCATTTTGTTGCCCGTCTACCTGCTATCCTTATGTAATTTGTCATGTTGATTGGAATAAAAATCTATCTCCAGTTGAGGTCAAAAAAGGATGGTTACAAAGATGGTCAAAAAAAAAAAAATAATAATAAACACATATATTTTTTTTAAACGGCTAATCATAAACACATATAATTAATGGATTGCTTTACAAACAAATATAAAAATTATCAAGGAGTGAAAGATCTTTGAGAGCAAAACTAACCCATCTACAAATAACTGTTCATAATTAGCTAAACAACCACGTAGATTTGAGTATCTGATACTTTGAAATTATTTAAAAAAGATTTAATTTTATGAAATGGATTCATTGGGTTGATGAACGATTCATGATACATGTTGAATGATTCAAGATCAGATGTTATCTTTTCAATGAAAACCTAGGAAATATCGAAGCTACTACTATGTTTCCCTGAAGAGCCAATAACGTTGATTCAGTGCCACCTAGGTATTGTACAACTTCATCATCATAGGTTTCTATTTGGGTTTGGAACATTGTACAAATCTCTACAAACAATCCTATAATAGGTTTAATTAATATTATCTTTCCATCAATCGAGTAACGTTTCTTTACACAAGAAACTATAAGACTTGTAATCTAGCTAAAAATTAGTAGGACCATCCTATGATTTTTTGTTAATTTAGTATTTGGGTACGCGTTTTTACAAGGTGTGCCATAATTGCCTATCCATGCAAACCAATAGTTTTTTTAACGGAAAAACAACACCTTTATTCATCACCCAAAATTCGTAATTACAAAATACAAAACTGGTTATTAAGTTACTACGCCAACCACTTATTGTAATATTCCTCGTGGAATAAAAAATTTAGGATCTTAACACTATAAAAATATAAAAAAGTAACAGACTCAACTTAAAAACTCAAAATTCACCTATTTCCTCCAATCCAAATTTGTTTGCTTTACTCTATGCTTAATCCACAGGAACGTATTCGCCTGTATTTCTCCAAAGTTCCCATCTATACTCGCTCGCTTTCCATTGAAAATTCCTTTATTCATTGATTTCCATATGCTCCAACAAGTCGCCAATATTATGGTTTGAACATATTTTTTTTTGGTTCTTCAATAGACTGTGTTTTATAAAGTTCCAACACATCTTTCATAGAAAAAGCAAAAATCGGTTTGATTCTACACCACGAACTCACCTTATTCCACAAAACTGATGCTATAAAACACCCGTAAATAGGTGATTTTTATCTTCTTCTCGGTCTCTGCATAGTTTACATATTGGTGAACTTGAAAGCATACCCCTTTTCTTTAACCCAATCAATGTTGATAGTCGGTCTTGGATTCCTCGCCACCCAAATATATTGATCTTTTTTGACATCCACTTAATCCATTCATAAGGATAATAAGGAACTGCGAACCTGTTTAGAATTGCTCTGAGTGACATTACCCATCAACGACTGGAGCCCAAGACCATTTATCTGGCCGATTCTCCAACCCGGTTCTTTGCCTCAGGATTAAAAGATGTTGCAGCTGTGAAGTTTGTTTATTTATACTCGGAACCGCTCTCCAGTCCAATTCAGCCATACGTTCTTCCACTGTTGCACGCTTGTATTTTTCTAGTTCAAAAAGTTCTGGAAACCTTACCTTCAACGTGCCTTCCCCTACCCACCAGTCCAACCAAAACCGAACCTCTTTTCCGTTTCCTACCTCGCCTTTTATTAGTCTTTCCACATGAACATTACTATTTTCCAAGTCTTTTTGGATTCGAACAATGTTATTCCAAGTACCAGAAATGCCTTCTTTAATCGGAACATAAGAGTATGAATGTGAATGTGAATGAATTGCCCTGATGGTTTTTCCCCAAATTGAATCCTTTTCATGTTTGAAGTGCCACCACCATTTTAGTAGTAAGCTCATGTTAATATCTTTAAGTGACCCCAGCCCCAGCCCCCCTTTTTTGACGGGACCAATAACCCTTTCCCAACATACCCATCCTGTCTTTGCATTTTCATCCTTACCTCCCCAAAAAAAACCTTCTTCTAATTGCCTCTAGCTTATCCAAACCTCCTTGCGGAGCTTTGAAAAGAGAGAAGAAATATCGAGGAAGATTGTCTAAAGTTGCCTTCAAAAGAGTCAGTCTCCCACCCGAGGAGACTATTTTGGATTTCCACAATGACAATCGGGTTTTAAAACAACCGATTATACACTTACAGTAACGAATTTGCTTCATGTTCACCCCCACTGGCACCCCAAGATATTTGCAAGGGAACTTCCCGACATTACAGTTTATTGATGAAGCCATTTGATTAATCAGATTTTCCCCCAACCCAACCCCAAAAAGATTCGCCTTTTTGTGGTTGATTTTTAAGCCGAAGATGTAATAGAAACACTTCATGAGCTTTATGATATTACGAATAGAGTTTTCATCCTAATCCCCCATTAACACAACATCATCCGCATACATTATGTGTGTTAACACCGTCCCATTATCAGGAAGTGAAATGCCTTTCATTTTTCTAATTTCCAAAGCCTTTTTCAAAAAAAGCAGTAAGGGCTTCCATAGCGATAGTTACTTGTTTGAGTTGGCATGTTGTTGCATTTTTCTCTAGGAAGTGAAAAAAACATGCAAGTGACACACAGTGGCCCCGGATACAGGATTTTCCCTTTAAGGGTGCAAAAAAGACACATAAAATAAGACAAAAGATCAAATATAAATATTGTTAACGTACAAAACATATGAACTTAAGGTTTTTTCTGAAAAGACGCGGTGTCATTTTCATAATTATTTTACTTGTAGAGTAATTATCAAAATTACTCTACAAATGATCTTGTAGGGTAATTTTGTAAAATGATCTTGTAGGGTAATTTTGATTTTGTAGGGTAATTTTGTAGTAGTATAATTACTCTACAAATCATCTTGTAGGTTAATTTTGATCTTGTAGGGTAATTTTGTAAAGTATCATAGTTACTCAACAAATGATCTTGTAGGGTAATTTTGAATTGTATGTTGCTTGATAAACTACTAGAGTAATTTTGATAATTACCCTACAAGATCATTTGTAGAGTAATTTTGATAATTACCCTACGAGAAAAATAATTATGAAAATGCCGCCGCGTTTTTTTACTTTTTCATGCCTTTCGTACTTTTGTTCGTTAAGCATATTTGTACGCGAACTTAACTTAGATAAACTTCAATAAAAATATAAACAATAAGTGTCGTTAAAAATTTCTTGCAATTATCTTCTACGTGAGTTCATATTTTGAAGACGATCAATTACAGCCGCATTTGCAACACTTTATAAGTGCTTCTTTTTCAACTGCACAAATTAAACAAACATTCTAAATATCTTCGCCCATTCGATTACACAAATTTGTATTTACAATCTTCACTGTCGAAAAACATCTCCCAACCATTACGGCTACAATGGGTAAAACCAATATTAGCTTTAATGACCGATACACCAAAGGAAATAATATGTGTTTTCTTGTTTCCACCATAACTCTAGCAAGATGGAAATCCCACGCAAGTTAGAAAACCGTTCATCTTTTCTCACGCTATTATTGTACAAGCCAAGTTGATGTGCAAAAACAACTTTCTCCCCATTAGCAAAATCATATGGATAAAACTCACACAGTCTCATCACCACGACTTTGAAAGTGCAATGGATAAGATCACTTTAATTGTTGCAGGTTTAATGACTAGACTAAAAGTGTCTCCACAATCGACACCCACTTGTTGTAAACCATCACATACCAACCGCACTTTTACAGTTCCAAAGTACCATCGGACTTGAACTTATTCTTAAATAACCACATGCTTTAGATTACATTCATGTTAGGTTGACATGGAATAAGATCCCATGTCTCATCTTTTATTCACTGGACATGGCATTGTGCCATTCCAGTATGGGTTAGAAACTTATGGGTATTTGGGTATGGGAACGATGGTGGGCGTGTGAAGGTTAAGTGGGTGTTTAGGTTTGGCAATAGTGTCCATTGCGCGGGTGCGAATGGTACGAGTCGGTGGGGCGGGTACATGAAATGGTGGAAATGAAGGAGGGTTGGTTATGGGTGCGTCGGAGGTCGACGCTCGGCAGGATGGATGGTGTGGAGTTGTTGGTGTGGAATGGGCTGAGGGAGAGTTAGGTAGTGTCGCAACCCCCATCCCCCTATTACAAACACGGGAACGGGCGGCCGTGGCCAGTTACGGTGGTATCCTGTTTTTATCTAATTTGGCAGCGGAATTTACACCAGGACCGTTGTTAGGAAGTATTTTATCAGAGTAAAATACCACACTTTCATAATATTAAACATATGGGATAAAACCCAAGTTTTCAGTACACACATTTTCATAGGAATAAATCCTATTTTTATTTAGTAAAAACATCTATTTCTTTTAGGTAACTTTATTGCCACTTTTCCAAGCCTTCAGTGCTGTCCAGCTGGCTTCTATTTGGCTTTCACATTTCCTGAAACGCGTTTTAAAAACATTTTGTCAGTGGAAAATACTGGTGAGTGAATCCCAGTTCAATCAGGTTTTAATAAAAACCATTGTACATTATTGAGGGCGATCTCGCAATTACATTTGTTTCCAAGTCATATCAATTAACACCCACGGTACTGTCAACCCGACTTGTGGAAAAGTTACTCCTCGCAAGGCAATAACTAATTTTGTATACAAAACCCCAACATACCAACGATAATTGTATCATTACAAATACTCAATAACTGTTTAATATATTATTAATTGTGTAAGGTTTTGTAAAAACAATTTGCAAAAAGGAGATTACTCATATTGCTGTCTTAGGATTTTCAGTAAGGATTTCCTGGGAATAATCTATAAATTACACAAATGCACGCGTGTTAGTATAATAACCCATTTTAACATTAGTAATACCCTCCCCGAGACCGCATTCCAACGACTACGTCGGGCAGAACCACGACAGCTGTTACGGAACCCTAGATCAATCGGGCAGAGTATCTAATACGTATCTAGGGGTTATGATACTTACAACGGAGCAGAACCTCGTTACTTAGGGAGGTATTATACCCGGGTATTATGCCTACACTTCAGAATTTAGAGAAAGAAAATGTTCGTGAATGATTTCTGACTGAAGGCCCGATGCCTTTTTATATTGGGGCTGAGTTTGGGTTTCTCGCGGCCCGCGTAAAGTAAGACAACGGGCTACGCGGCCCGCGTCAAAGGGGGTTAACGGCATAGCTGATCCGGGTCAGCATATAGGGTCGACGGGTGTTAGGCCACGTGGCGGCCCAGGGTTCCGCCAGCTTTCACCTTGTCGTGGCCCGCGTAAGGGTTGAAGGGTGGCTTACGCGGCCCGCCTCAAACAGGGTGGCTTACGCGGCCCGCCTCAAACCCAAAATCCATTTTTTAATTAATTTTAATAATAATTAAGGTATTCAGGGCCCATTTTCGGTATGGGGGTATTTTAGGACATATTAGGATATTTTAAAATATTTTAGGGCGTCGAAAATATTTCGAGGGTGTCGGTTTAGGGTTGTTATATTCTCCCCACCTTGTTTTAGAACTCGTCCTCGAGGTCTACTGGAAAAAAGGTGTGGATATTTCCTTTGCATTTCTCAAGCTCCCATGTATACTCTGGTCCTCTTTTGGAGTCCCATTTCACTTTGACAAGAACTAATTTCTTGTGCTTGAGGTTTTTAACTTTCCTATCTTCAATCTGTAGAGGCTTCTCTACAAACTTATGTTGTTCATTTACCTCTATGTCCTTTAGAGGCACTACGAGTGATTCATCAGCTAGTCATTTCTTGAGATTAGATACATGAAATACATCATGTATTCCTGCCATTTCCTCTGGCAGTTGTAGCTGATAGGCTACAGGTCCTATTCTTCTAATAATCTCAAAAGGTCCAACATACATGGGACTTAGCTTCCCTCGTTTGATGAATCTTACCACTCCTTTCCAAGGAGAGACTTTTAACAATACCTTGTCACCTACCTGGAATTCTAATGGCTTACGTCTGTTATCAGCGTAGCTCTTCTGTCGACCACGTGCTGCTTTTAGTCGTTCCTTGACTTGAATGATCTTGTCGGTTGTTTCGTACACTATTTTAGGTCCAGATAGTTGCTTTTCCCCAATTTCTGCCCAACAGACTGGGGTTCGGCACTTTCGTCCATAAAGTTCTTTGAATGGTGCAGCATTGACACTTGTGTGATAACTGTTATTATAAGAAAATTCTATTAAAGGTAAGTGATTGTCCCAATTACCTCCGAAATCAATTACACAAGCCCTAAGCATGTCCTTCATTGTCTGAATTGTCCTTTCGGTTTGTCCGTCCGTTTGAGGATGATAGCTTGTGCTTAAATTCAGCTTGGTTCCCATTGCTTTTTGGAAACTTGCCCAAAAATGAGAGGTAAAACGGCTATCTCTATCAGAAACAATTGATAAAGGAATTCCATGTAATGAAACTATTTCATTTACATATAATTTGGCTAATTGTTCCATACTGAAAGTTTCTTTCATTGGTAAGAAATGAGCTGACTTGGTTAGCCTATCTACAATCACCTAGATTGTATCATTACCTTTTCTTGTTTTGGGTAATTTGGTAACAAAATCCATTGTTACCAGTTCCCATTTCCACACTGGTATTTCTAACTGTTGCAGCAATCCTGAGGGTTTCTAGTGTTCAGCTTTGACTTGCGAACAGGTTAAACATTTAGAAACATAGGCTGCTATATGCTTCTTCATTCCTATCCACCAGAAATTTTTCCTTAAATCCGGGTACATCTTATCACTTCCTGGATGCATTGTATACTTAGACTTACGAGCTTCTTCTAATATACGATGGCGTAGGTTTCCTAATTTAGGTATCCATATTCTTTTCTTATGGAATCTTCAAATTCCATCTGTTCCTTGTTCTAATTCCTTAATCATTCCTTTTAATTTTTCAGTATCTTCCTTGATTACTGATTCTTGTGCTTTTTCTAATCTGATCATTTAAATCTACTTGTAGATTTAATTTAAGAGAACTTACCCTTTTTGGCTTCTCATGATATTTTCGACTTAAAGTATCAGCCACTACATTGGCTTTTCCTGTATGATACTGGATATTACAATCATAATCACTAAGTATCTCCATCCAGCGTCTTTGTCTCATATTCAACTCTTTTTGCCCGAAAACATACCGTAAACTCTTATGATCAGTGAAAATGGTAAACTTACTACCGTAAAGGTAATGTCACCAAATCTTAAGGGCAAAAATTATAGCTCCTAATTCTAAATCATGGGTTAAATAATTCCCTTCATGGTTCTTAAGTTGTCTAGATGCGTAAGCTATAACCTTTTGACGTTGCATTAATACACATCCATAACCTAACTTAGAAGCGTCACAATAGACTACGAAGTCCTCAGTTCCTTCTGGTAACGCTAATATGGGTGTATGGCTTAGTCTTTGCTTAAGAATTCTAAAGGCTTCTTCCTGTTTTGGTCCCCATTCAAACGTAATGGATTTACAAGTTAACTTGGTTAAAGGAATGGCTATTCTAGAAAAATCTCGAATAAATCTTCTATAATAACCGGCCAATCCTAAGAAACTTCTAACCTCGGTTGGTGATTCAGGGGTTTTCCATTTGGTAATTGCCTCGATCTTTGTGGGATCCACATGAATTCCTTCATGATCGACTAAGTGTCCAAGAAACTGTACCTGTTCTAACCAAAACTCGCACTTTGAAAACTTTGCGTAAAGCTTTTCCTTTCATAATAGACTTAAAAGTGCGTGCAAATGCTTTGCATATTCCACTTTACTCTTAGAGTAAATGAGAATATCATCTATGAAGACCATTATGAATTTATCCAAATATTCCTTACATATTCGGTTCATCATGTCCATGAATGCGGCTGGGGCACTAGTTAAACCAAATGGCATGACGGTAAATTCATAATGGCCATACCCTGTTCTGAATGCGGTTTTAGGGATGTCTTCTTCCTGTACCTTTAGTTGATGATATCCTGATCTTAAATCGATTTTAGAGAAGAATCGAGCTCCTTGCAATTGATCGAACAAATCATCGATTCTTGGTAATGGGTACCGATTCTTAATTGTGACCTTGTTCAATTCACGGTAGTCAATGCATATACGCATTGATCCGTCCTTCTTTTTAACGAATAAAATCGGTGTTCCCCATGGTGATGAGCTTGGCTGTATGAATCCTTTCTCCAACAATTCGTCTAATTGTTTCTTCAGTTCTTGCATTTCGGTGGGTGCCAAACGGTAAGGTGCTTTAGCAATTGGTGTTGTTCCGGGTAGCAGATGGATTCTGAATTCAACTTCTTTATCTGGCGGTAGCCCTGGCAACTCTTCTGGAAATGCATCTGAAAACTGAGACACGACTGGATTGTCTTTTAGTTCTTTTCCTTTAGTGTTAGTGATTATAGAAATCAAATACACTATAGATCCTTTTCTTATACAACTTATAGTTTTCATCACAGAGATGAATTTCGTGGATCTAAATGGTTTATCTCCTTTAATTGTGATCTTTTCACCCCTTGGTGAATTTACTTGGATTGACTTTTGATCACACAAAATACTGGCTTTATTGGCTATTAACCAATCCATTCCTAATACAATATCAAATACTGCCAGATTCATTGGGTAAAGGTTGGCAATAAAGTTTTGATTAAAAATTTCTATTCTTGCCCCCTGCAAGATTTCAGAAATCCTAACGGTTTCTCCATTTGCGGTCTCTACTAGACATTCTTGGGAGAGTTTAGTTAATGGTTGATTGAGAAATTTGCAAAATGAAGTATTAATAAAACTTTGGTTTGCACCAGAGTCAAATAATACTTTAGCAAAAACGTCATTAACTAAAAACGTACCAGCTATCACGTCCGGAATCATCTTGGCTTCATCTGCAGTCAGAACAAATGCTCTAGCATTTTTAGTGTTCTTGTTGTTTGCAACTGGAGCTAATTTCGGACAATTTGGCTTGATGTGACCTTTTTCTCTATAGTTGAAGCACAGTCTGATGTGCACAAAATGCAACATATAAATTACATCAATTGTGGCAAAAACTAACCCTTTTTTAGTACTAATGTTGGAAAAAGTGTGCTTTTGTCTTCCTTTTGTATTTTCAGGATAAAATGAGCTCAAATAAACAAAAGAAGCAAAAAGACAGCTAAATCAAACATAAATACAAGAAAAGGAACAAACGTGGCATGCCCGGCCTCCCGGACAGCATCTTCCCAAGCAAAACAAGAGAACAGAAGGCTGAACACGCCCCGTGCTCAATAAGCACGGGGGCGTGCCCATGTGTTAGCAGAAAAGACAAAGCTGTAGAAGCTTCTATCGCCCACCACGGGGCCGTGCTCAGCGGACACGGGGCCGTGGTCAACTATAAGATTCGCAGGATCTAGGGAAATCTTGATAGTACAGATACGCTTCTGCACATGGGGTCGTGCCCAGTGGACATGGGGGCGTGGTCAACTAATGCAGACAAACTGCAATTAATGAAGAAAGAGAGAAGGATGGACACGAGGCCGTGCCCAATGGACACGGGGCCGTGCCCGAGCTCCTGTTCAGCCTACAAATAGGAGTGCTTGGATCACTTGCAACTCATCCCTTGGTAAACCACCTCTCTCACACTTCACCCACCACCCACCACCCACCACCATCACAACACCATCATCCACCACCATCATCCATTGTCCATCATAGAGTGTGTGAGTCGTCTCTGGATCCAAGATTGATCATAAGAGTTCTTGACAATCAAAGGCCATGTTTGCCTAAGTCTCTTACATCACTTGGTGAAGACAAGTGTTTAGTGTAATACTTTTTATTTTTAATCTTTTCGCACTTTTTATTTGGTTATGTATTAATGACTTTAATAACTAGTTTCTTATGTTGAAGGTGATTCTTCCTTATCGTTTGTCCGTGGTGTCTTGGCATTATTTTACTGTCTATATAAAATAAAAGATTTTCACCATTCATATCTCCACGGTCTATATGGAGATATGTTGGCTACCTGGTCGGGGGTTAAGGGAACGGTTTGGTAAGAGTCTTGCCATTGTTCAGTGTATAGATCCTGCAAAGGACCTGGGTCAAATTTAGTAGGACCTCCTTGAATAACCACCGGTATTGGATGGCGGGGGTCCAAACTCTTTGATCCCCTCATAAGTTAAACTACTATTAAAACTTTAACCCAGCTACTTAGGACTGTATCCCTGCTGACTCAGACTACTTAGCCGAGGGTAACGTCACCTTCAAAAGAGGGGCCTACCACAATAGGCATTAATAGCTTAATTAATTATCTTTCAATAATCCGACCCTTTAGGATTTTATCCTTGCTGACTCAAATTACTGGGTTGAGGGTAACGTCACATTCAAAAGAGGGGCCTACTACAATTACTAAGATAATCTCTTAAAAATTGCAAAAGTGCGGAAATAATCAAAGGTTACACTACACACGAGTCGGATCCAAGTGATTCATCTTGTCTATCTGTTTTTATTTTTATTTTATTTTTCAACATTTTAGTTTGTTTTATTTTTCTAGTTTAAAAACTTTTTCTAACTTTTTGATTTGATTAGACGTTGAGGATAAACCGGTACTAAAAGCTCTTGTGTCCTTGGACGAACTCGGTATCTTACCAACACTATACTACGTCCACGATGGGTGAACTTGCCCATATGTGTGTTTAGTGTTAGTAAATATCGTGTTTTATAAATTTAAAACTTGGCTAAAAGTGTAAAAGGGCTTAAAATATACACCTAAAATATATTACACTACACGCACATCAAGTTTTTGGCGCCGTTGCCGGGGACACAAGAATTTTAAGAAAGTTAGGAATCAACGGCCTAATCGTTTTTTTATTATTTTCTGTTTTTTTAGGATTTTCTCAATTTTTCAGCTTCTGCAGAACTCTGCACGGGCCGTGCCCGCTGAACACGCCCCGTGCCCAATCTTTGGAACTGGCAATCCTATTTTAAGTCAGACTGTAAGCTGAACACGGGGCCGTGCCCACTCAACACGTCCCGTGCCCAAGTTTCAGTTACTGAAAACAGAACCGTATGATCCCGACAATTGGTAATTTCTGACGCAAACATGAGTGATACTGATACTTTTTACTTTTGGCACTTTTATGGTACGTGGTGTCAAATATGTGGAGGCTCTCATAAAGAATTAGAATGTTATTTTCTAAATTATAAGCCCCATTATATAGACCCATTGTTTTCCTGTAGCCTTAAGAGGGGCGAAAGTAAAAATAATCCCTATCTCTCCCTCGAATGCGCTCAACCGGACCTTCTAGGAGAAATGCTTCTTGATGAACTATTTCAATTAGAAGATCTAATTCTTAATTCGTTAAAAGAACTTAGGATGGATTTTGTTAATTCAACTCAAGACGATACCCAAGAAGAATTGTTGGGATCGCATTCGAATAAAAACAACTTCGTTGTTCCCGATAATACCTTCGACTCTAGCGAAGACTTGGGCGATAGTCGTCCCTGGGCCGATTGTGCCGTGAAGGACTCTCCATCGACTTCGTTCGGTGCATACATAGACCTGAGCGATTCGGCATACACCTTCTTTAATGAGAGCCCGGGAAAGGGTTGGACTTGTCCACCTACATTTAGCATAGGAATCACCCTCACCCACAACCTCTTGCGTTCTCGTCTTAATCTAGAGCAATTAAGGTATCTTAGGCACTTTGGGGTTGTTCCATCCAGTAAGGAACCACGCGATACGGATAAGTTCCTTAGAAATATACAAACTTCATAAACAGCCCTTCGACATGGGGCCGTGCCCAGTCAACATGCCCACGTGTCCACTGAAAGATTCCTTTCTGACTTTTAGTCAGAATACAGACAAAATATTTCAGGATCTTGCCTACACACGGGGCCGTGTCCAGCCGACACGGGGCCGTGTCCAGCGTGCTGTCGTTTTCTATAAATGCAGCCAAGAATCCTGCACATTTGGACTATCCAGGGACAGAGATTTGAGAGGATCTTCTCACATACCATCCTAGGTATTTTCTAAAAGAAGGTTCTAACAACCATCTTGTCCTTTCCTCTTTTATCCATTACCTTTTTCTTCATCTTTCTTGCATCAACACCTCCATTGAAGCTTGAGGTCACCAAGATTCCAAGCTTTATTGTGATGTTTGTTGAATTTTTGTTCAAGGAATCTTGTTAAAAATAAGTTGTATAACATTGTTTTAAGCTATTACTGCTCAAAAATGCTTCATAAGTTGGAAAAATAACTTGAAACTTCGGGATTCCTTGTTCCAAAAATCTGCAGAAAGGTGAACACGGGGCCGTGCTCATTGAGCACGGGGCCGTGTCCGCAGGAACTGTTTCATTAAAAAAAACTCTTTTCCGTTTATTTTCGTAGAATGTCAAGCCAAAACAGTGGAACCTCTTCTGCGCATTCCAGAAACAGTCGAAGGGAAAGAAGGTCTTCAATTGAAGCAACTCTCGTACGCTACGTAATAGCATTACGTGAAGCTCTTGACAAGATGACTTCGGTAGAGGAGGTCCTTATAGACCGTATAAATTATCTTACGGTGGGGCTGGAAAACAGTTTTCAAGAAATTAACCTCTTGCACCAGAGGTTAAACATTCTTGTAACACCTCCCATGGAACCAATCCTCCCTCAAGAGGATTGGAACCTAGCACTTGGAATCAACAATCCTACCAGGTGGGGTGACATTCCAGGGGAGCCTCCTCTTGAAGATCTACAAGAAGTCCCGGTGGAGGTTGCACCCCCTCAACCCGATGCCAATGAGCCCTCCTTTCTTCTCCCACGGGAGATAGAGGAGTGGCTCGCCGACGTGTAAGGGGTCCATGCCCGGAGGAAGAAGTTCTTCATGCCGCATCCAACCGAGAGAAATATGTTTTCGGAAAATTTGCTAATAGAATAAATTTTAGGCTAGAACATCTTGGTTTGAACTTCTTGTGCTTCTTTTGGCTTATCTATCTAGAACTTTAACTTTTTAGGATTATTATGTAATTCTCTCTATGTTTTAATGAATGATGGTTTTAGTTAATTTGGTGTTTGGATGATGTTAAAATGAATAAAACACACTCAGGATGGTGAAGGAAAACAAGGGAAACTTGCACCAGCACCCCATGCACGAAAACAGGGCCATCCAACAAAATTTTCTTCATTACAGCAAGTTCAGCACGGGCCGTGCCCGCCCAACACGGCCCCGTGCTGCACAATCTGCAGAAAATGCCCAGTTCAGGTAACTGGACACGGGGCGTGCTCACTGAACACGCCCCCGTGTCCAGGCTTCTGTTTCTTTTACAAAATTTTGTTACTGGCGATCTGAACACGGGGCCGTGCCCGGACACCACGGGGCCGTGTCCAGACGCCCAGTAACATAAAATTTTGCTTTTTCACGCCTTTTTACACATTCAATCAACCTAAAAACTTAATTTTGGGACACATTGAGGACAATGTGTAATTTAAGTGTGGGGGGGGGGGGGATGCTAAAACCTTGAATCTTGCAAGTCCTAATTAACAAGCCTTACACAAAAGTCTATTGGAACCGCTAATCACCCCAAAATTTTTCAAAAATTTTTTATTTGTCTAGGTTTAAGTTGGGAAATTCAAGTTCTAAAAAGGTTATATTTTTACAAATTAACAACTGATAGCGTCGTGATAAAAAGAATCAACATAAGAAAATTATGAAACGGCATGACAAGCTTAGTTAAAATTTGATTATATATACTTGATCACATAAAAACCCATTCCCACAAAAGTGAGTTTTGAGCCTTTATTGAGCAAACAAATACATATCTTTAAACTAAATGCTTATCTTTCGTTTCTTGTGTGAATAGCCGCTTGGTTCTTACGACTTTAGAACTTGCCACGACGATACATTCTCGGTCCTTACCAACTTAAACCCAAGTAAGTAAATGATGGAGGCATTAGGACTAACCTTTTTTTTATTTCTACACCATTATTTTTTCTTTTTTACCACCTACCCAAAATCCCCCTAGTTAACCCCTTTGAGCCTAAACCTTTTCATTTCTTAACCCAAACCAAACACCCTTTTTACCCACCAAAACCCTTTTTTATTTTAAACCCTTTGTTTTAGTAACAAGCTCGGTTCTTCTTATGACTCTTGAAAAAAAAAAATTTGAGGATGAAGCCAAAGAAATAAACAAACAAGTTTATCAAAAACAACCTTGTTTGAAAAAAAAATGCTTCATCAAAATAAAAAGTTTTGAAAAATAACCAGTCTTATGAAAACCGACGCTTTTTACGCTTTTCGCCCTTTTACTAACCACTAACCCAACCACCCACCTTTAGCCCAAGCCTAACCCTTCACCCAAAAGTCCTCTTGATATTTACAAAGGTGTATAGTTAAAAAGGAGGAGGATTGATTGCTTGGCAAGCTTATGGTAGAAGTAAGTTCCATGCCGCTCTCGAGTGATTCACTAAAAGTACATCTTTGGCCGAGTGTTGAGAGATTCCCCGTGAGGTATGTGAACTTGTATATAAATGAAATTTTAAAAAGGCATGTTATGCCCTAATAAGTAATTTATCTTATGAAATGTTTTTAATAAATCATGACGAATAGGATTGTAAATAAATAAAAATAAAACTTAATAAAGAATCTTGGAAATCCCGACACTCTATGACAAGCCCAAAAACTTTCTCTTCTACCCATTCCATTTGGGAGTGTAAAGCCACATTATAAAGAGTTTTGCTTGAGGACAAGCAAAGACTCAAGTGTGGGGGTATTTGATGTGCACAAAATGCAACATATAAATTACATCAATTGTGGCATAAAACTAACCCTTTTTAAGTACTAATGTTGGAAAAAGTGTGCTTTTGTCTTCCTTTTGTATTTTCAGTATTAAATGAGCTCAAATAAACAAAAGAAGCAAAAAGACAGCTAAATCTAACATAAATACAAGAAAAGGAACAAACATGGTATGCCCAGCCTCCCGACAGCATCTTCCCAAGCAAAACAAGAGAACAGAAGGCTGAACACGCCCTGTGCCCAAGTGCTAGCAGAAAAGACAAAGCTGTAGAAGCTTCTATCGCCCACCACGGGGCCGTGCTCAGCGGACACGGGGCCGTGGTCAACTCTAAGATTCGCAGAATCTAGGGAAATCTTGATAGTACAGATACGCTTCTGCACACGGGGTCGTGCCCAGTGGACACGGGGGCGTGGTAAACTAATGCAGACAAACTGCAATTAATGAAGAAAGAGAGAAGGATGGACACGGGGCCGTGCCCAATGGACACGGGGCCGTGCCCGAGCTCCTGTTCAGCCTATAAATAGGAGTGCTTGGATCACTTGCAACTCATCCCTTGGCACACCACCTCTCTCACACTTCACCCACCACCCACCACCATCACAACACCATCATCCACCACCATCATCCATTGTACATCATAGAGTGTGTGAGTCGTCTCGGGATCTAAGATCGATCGTAAGAGTTCTTGACAATCAAAAGCCATGTTTGCCTAAGTCTCTTATATCACTTGGTGAAGACAAGTGTTTAGTGTAATAATTTTTATTTTTAATCTTTTCGCACTTTTTATTTGGTTATGTATTAATGACTTTAATAACTAGTTTCTTATGTTGAAGGTGATTCTTCCTTATCGTTTGTCCGTGGTGTCTTGGCATTATTTTACTGTCTATATAAAATAAAAGATTTTCACCATTCATATCTCCACGGTCTATATGGAGATATGTTGGCTACGTGGTCGGGGGTTAAGGGAATGGTTTGGTAAGAGTCTTGCCATTGTTCAGTGTATAGATCCTGCAAAGGACCTGGGTCAAATTTAGTAGGACCTCCTTCAATACCCACCGGTATTGGATGGAGGGGGTCCAAACTCTTTGATTCCCTCATAAGTTAAACTACTATTAAAACTTTAACCCGACTACTTAGGACTGTATCCCTGCTGACTCAAACTACTTAACCGAGGGTAATGTCACCTTCAAAAGAGGGGCCTACCACAATATGCATTAATAACTTAATTAATTATCTTTCAATAATCTGACCCTTTAGGATTGTATCCTTGCTGACTCAAACTACTGGGTTGAGGGTAATGTCACCTTCAAAAGAGGGGCCTACTACAATAACTAAGATAATCTCTTAAAAATTGCAAAAGTGCGGAAATAATCAAAGGTTACACTACACACGAGTCGGATCCAAGTGATTCATCTTGTCTATCTGTTTTTATTTTTATTTTATTTTTCAGCATTTTAGTTAGTTTTATTTTTCTAGTTTAAAAACCTTTTTCTAACTTTTTGATTTTATTAGACGTTGAGGATAAACCGGTACCAAAAGCTCTTGTGTCCTTGGATGATCTCGGTATCTTACCAACACTATATTACGTCCACGATGGGTGCACTTGCCCATATGTGTGTTTAGTGTTAGTAAATATCGTGTTTTATAAATTTAAAACTTGGCTAAAAAGTGTAAAAGGACTTAAAATATACACCTAAAATATATTACACTACACGCACATCACAGTCCATTAGTAGGTTTCCTTCTGCAGGTTTCTTCCTTGTGTCCTGGTACTTTGCAGAAATTATAGTAAGTGGAGCATTTTCCCGAATGCTTCTTCTTGCAGGCTTTGCAGTATGGTGCAGAGGTAGAACCTACATTCCTACGGTTGGAATTCCCAAAATGGAATTCTTGGGTAAGCCTTTGGGTTAGGTTTCTCCTTTGGTCATCTTCTCTAGTACGCACTAACTCATCTGTCAAGGTATTTGCTAGTTCTACTGCTTCTTCTATAGTTTGAGGTCTAGCTGCCTTGACTACATGCCTAATCTCTCCAATTAATCCCCAGATGTAACGGGAGATTAATACTGGTTCAGGTGATGCAAGGGTTGGTACTATTCTAGCATATTTAAAGAATGTGGTAGTATAACCCTTACTATCTACCCCGGTCATCCTAAGGTTTAAGAACTTATTTGCTATCTGTTCCTTTTCATTGGGAGGGCAGAATTTCCTTTCTACCATATTTTTAAATTCCTCCCATTCCATGATATATACCCTATCACTTCCTCTTGACTGGAGGATAGTGTTCCACCACTCTAAGGCTGAGTTCTTAAACAGATTAGAAGCAAACATTATCTTGTCTTCTTCAGCACACTTGCTTATTTTTAAAACAGCCTCAGTCTTTTCTATCCAGCGTAGAGCTGCAATGGGTCCTTCATTGCCCGAGAATTCTATTGGTTTGCAGGACCAAAATTCTTTATAAGAACCACCATAAGGCATGGTTCTTCTTCTTTTGGGGATGGGCACTTGAAATACGGGTCCATTGTTTACGCTGTGTTCAGGTTCAGTTGGTCGCTTATTGCTATGCTTACTTTTATTTTCTGCTTCCTTAACGGTTTGGATAATAAATGGCATTGCATCTATTATTCCTTGTGCCACTATATGTTGGATGGCACTATTATCCACTTGATTTCCATTGTTATTGTTGTTCGGATTCTCATTATTCAGATTATCGTTATTCGGGTGGTTATCATTCTGGTTTTCCTGGTTCACTTCGTTATCCATCTGAATTTTAAACATTTACCACATATTAATATCACAAATAATATTAAATATAGGCAATCACATGATACGCATTTTGGTCAAAAGCGTCGAGCATTGTGACTTTACTCTATTCATATAATATGCATCTATTACACACCAGTACTGAAATTAAAATTACAATACCGACTGAAATTTAAAATTACACTACTATTAATAGGCATCCGTATAATATATTTTTTTATACACATACACACATATTTTATTATTATATTGTATTATATTATTATTATTATTATTATTATTATTATTATTATTATTATTATTATTATTATTATTATTATTATTATTATTATTATTATTATTATTATAACCTTCTCCACCATCGCTTCTAATGATATGGATTCATCCAAAAATCCATATTGTGCTCGTCGTACTTCCAGACGAGTCGCTCTCCCACCTGTCTCATTCGTTCACTATTCTCTAAGATTTCCTCACCAAATGTCCTAAGTTCTTGTATGTTTTCTGCACTAATTGGGAGTGCAGGTTCTAGGACTAGGTTTGGAATCTGGGGTGCAGGTTCCTGGTATGGAGATAAACGGGCCTGGTATGGGTAAGGATTTTCTAAAATCTCCCTAATGAATACATCATTATCGTAATAGGGATCTAGAGGGTCTAACCCTGGGTAGGCTCCTAGGTTTTGCATGGTCATGTCTTCCTGTATCAGGTAACGTTGCACATAGTCCCTGTTGTCGTCCCACCATGGGTCGTAATTTACGTCTAAGGGATTTGGTGCGGGTACCCTAGGTATTTCCTCTGGATTGAAATCATGCATTTTTACTTGATTTTCAGGGTTTTCTATCTCCATTGGTTGGTCAGGAATTGGTGGCTGTGGTTGGGGTGCTAACATTTGCTCCAGGTTAAGGTCAGCTGCAGTGGTTGCTAATATGTGGATGTTGGCTATACCCCTATTGAGCATATCTTGGGCATATGCATCGGTTTCTCTTTTAGCTGCGGCTAGTACTCTCTGTTCTTGTATTTTTTTCATACGCTTCCTACGCTCGTGTGCTCCCCTACTGAACCATCCCCTCTTTTTCTGAGGAAATGGCTCTTCAGATTGAGCCTTAAATACGAATATTCCTTCTTCCGTATCAGCAGAGTACCCCGAGAGGGCAGGCTGAGAAGAGGCACCTTCACTTCTAGGCGAACCAGAAAATTGACGGTACGCGTCAGATGGTCCTTGGTCGCTCATACTGTAAACTAACAAATAGTCAAATAATACATAACAAGAAAATACAATTATGCACGTATTCCCATAATTTATTTCCTAACAAATTGAATTTTGATGTCAGCAGAACACTTCTGTGGCTGAATCAGTGGCTTAGCTCTGATACCACCTTCTGTCGCAACCCCCGTCCCCCTATTACAAACACGGGAACGGGCGGCCGCGGCCAGTTTCGGTGGTATCCTGTTTTTATCTAATTTGGCAGCGGAATTTACATCAGGACCGTAGTTACGAAATATTTTATCAGAGTAAAATACCACACTTTCATAATATTAAACATATGGGATAAAACCCAAGTTTTCAGTACACACATTTTAATAGGAATAAATCCTATTTTTATTTAGTATAAACATCTATTTCTTTTAGGTAACTTTATTGCCACTTATCTAAGCCTTCAGTGCTGTCCAGCTGGCTTCTATTTGGCTTTCACATTTTGTTACCTGAAACGCGTTTTAAAAACATTTTGTCAGTGAGAAATACTGGTGAGTGAATCCCAGTTCAATTAGGTTTTGATAAAAACCATTGTACAGTATTGAGGGTGATCTCCCAATTACATTTATTTCCAAGTCATATCAATTAACACCCACGCTACTGTCAACCCGACTTGTGGAAAAGTTACTCCTCGCAAGGCAGTAACTAATTTTGTATACAAAACCCCAACATACCGATGATAATTGTATCCTTACAAATACTCAATAACTGTTTAATATATTATTAATTGTGTGAAGTTTTGTAAAAACAATTTGCAAAAAGGAGATTACTCACATTGCTGTCTTAGGATTTTCAGTAAGGATTTCCTGGGAATAATCTATAAATTACACAAATGCACGCGTGTTAGTATAATAACCCATTTTAACATTAGTAATACCCTCCCCGAGACCGCATTCCAACGACTACGTCGGGCAGAACCACGATAGCCGTTACGGAACCCTAGATCAATCGGGCAGAGTATCTAATACGTATCCAGAGGTTATAATACTTACAACGGAGCAGAACCTCGTTACTTAGGGGGGTATTATGCCCGGGTATTATGCCTACACTTCAGAATTTAGAGAAAGAAAACGTTCGTGAACGATTTCTGACTGAAGGCCCGATGCCTTCTTATATAGGGGCTGAGTTTGGGTTTCTCGCGGCCCGCGTAAAGTAAGACAACGGGCTACGCAGCCCGCGTCAAAGGGGGTCAATGGCATAGCTGATCCGGGTCAGCATATAGGGTCGACGGGTGTTGGGCCACGTGGCGGCCCAGGGTTTCGCCAGCTTTCACCTTGTCGCGGCCCGCGTAAGGGTTGAGGGGTGGCTTACGCGGCCCGCCTCAAACCCAAAATCCATTTTTTAATTAATTTTAATAATAATTAAGGTATTCGGGGCCCGTTTTCGCGTATGGGGATATTTTAGGACATATTGGGATATTTTAAAATATTTTAGGGCGTCAAAAATATTTCGAGGGTGTCGGTTTAGGGTTGTTATAGGTAGTGGGTTGTTTGGGCTTTCGCATGAGGATAGTTGGGTTAAGTAGGTGGGCTCTATAGGTTAGGTGTGTTGGGTCGTAGGCTGTCGGGAAGTTGTGTAGTGTGGTGTGGTGGTTTGGGCCGCTGAATGGGATGAGGCTGGGGTGGACGAATGAGTTGTAGTAGAAGGTGTGTGTGGAGTTGAGAGAGGGTGAGTGGATGAGTGGGTGTCAACTAGAGGCCAAAAATGAGTAGGGAAAGAATCTGCTAAGAAATCGTAGGAGGGTGGGGGATGTATTTTGTTTGTGAAAAGGAAGGTAGTTTCATCAAACGCTACATGTCTAGAAATTATGATTTTCTTAGTTTGTAAATCAAAACACTTGTAGCCACAATGTGAATGTGGATATCCAAGTAAGACGCACAGGTGTGACCGGTGTTCCAATTTATGAATGGACATAGAGGGTGTTAACAGGTAGTAAAGACAACCAAATACACTCAAGTGATCATATGTTGATGTATAGTTGTATAGACATTTGGTAGGGGTTTTTGCAATTCTTGTTTGGGAGTATGTTTAAGAGGTATGTGACGGTTTCTAAGGCATGGTGCCAAAAGTTATTTGGGAGGGATTCTTGAGCAAGCATGGTACGAAGCATATTATTAATAGTTCGTATTTTACGTTCGGCTTTGCCATTTTGAGTAGAGGTGTGGGGGCAAGATAGTCGAAAACGCATCCCATTTTCATTAAAGAATTGTTGAAAAGCCGAGTTTACATACTCTTTTCCATTGTCACATTGAAATGTTTTGATTCGTCTTTTAAATGGTGTTTCAATTTTCTTAGAGAGGTGACAAAAAAAAGAATAAACTTGTGACTTTTTGGAAATGGGATAGGTCCATAAAAATTGTGAAGTCATCCAAAAATAAGATATAATAGCAATGACCGACCGTGCTTAATATGGGAGAGGTCCACAAGTCACTATGTATAATATTAAAGGGTTGACAAGTATGAGTATTAGAAGCATAAAATGGTAATCGAACACTTTTTCCAAACACAAAAGGTTCACAACTATGTTTATTGAATTTATCAAAATTAACTGAAGAAGATTGTTTTAATGAATTCAATAAAGGGCGTCCCAGATAACCGAGACATTTATGCCATAGTTGGGAAGAGATTGCAGCGAATGTGGAAGGTGTGGTGGTGTTAGATCCGAGCACTAGCGGATAGAGATCACCGCTGTTGTTGCACCAAAGGATAGGATTCTAGGTCTTGTAGTCCTTTACAAGAAAACCAAACGGGTCAAATTCAATAGAAACGGAATTTTCGGTTGTAAATCTTTGAGGACGAGCGGGGGATGTGACAACTGACACAAAACCGGTAATTTCCGTACTATTTTAATAATTATTTATTTTCTGCAATTATGTGCTTAATCGTGAACATTATGTGCTTACTTGCTTTACATATGAATTCATGCATGTTCTATACTTCAATTATCGAATTGTGCATTACATTCAGCGTTGCGTCGGAACGACAAGTAAACTCACCGGTAAGACAAGTCGCGTCAGCATGACTGCTGCAGAATACAATCAGACAATAGATTTAGGGCCTAGGTGTAGGTCCAACATCAAAAATACATTAAAACATAAGTGTAGGAACAAGGGTTACCATAAACACTTTCCGAAAGCTAAAACAAGCAATAAAAAGCACCCGAAACCCACTTTAAATGCTGATTTCTGTAGAAATGAGCATAATTCAGCAACAAAACAACAATTTAACACTGAAATAATATGCAGAATTGATGTTTTAGTGTCAAGAATAACTTGTAAAGTGTCGGGAATGAAAACTATCACAAAAGTTACTTCATACCTTGTAAAACTTTACTATTTAACACTTTAACGAACCGATAACCGAACGAATAAACGGACACTACCCAAAACATAAAAAATACACTAGAAGCATTGTTTTTGTGATATAAAGCTAGTTATGGTGATAAAACACCTTAAATCATGAAAACACTTAAACACATGAACCTTAAACATAAACCTCCTAACTCACCTTCTAGTCCCCTAACTTCCAAAAATTTACAATTCCCCCCCTTGTTGTGACCGGCCCCATAGGGACCCACACCCACTTTCCATTAAAATATTATCAAATGTTTTCAAATATTGGACACCAAACCTAATGGACAATCTAATGTTGGAAGATTATGATAAAAACCCACAAGACCTTATCACTTAACACTTTCACTTCAAATTTCACTCATCTTCCTTCTCCTTTCTCTTTAACCTCACGGTTACACCTCCACACACACAAGTAATCCTAGGTTTTACAAAGGTGTAAGAAGGTTATCTAAGGAAGCTACAAGTGATAAAAGTTGAAGGACCTTCTTGTGGAGCTTATAAACACTCATCTTCATCAATCTTCATCTTCTTCTTGTTTGTGCCACTTCCCTAGCCAATAGAGGTAGTGGTAAGCCTTTCAAACACTATTCTACTTCATGTTATTAGTATGTACAAATCACACCATCAAAGAACCTAAACTTTAAAAGATGGTAAGATGAAGATCAAACATAATCTAAGTGAAAACAAGTTGTTTTGAAGTTGTTTGATGTATATGATGAAGTTGTGAATGTTGAATCTTGTGTTTTAGTTAGATCCATCATGTTAAAGTTTGTTAGAATCTTAGATCTAACAAGTATAAGCATGGATCTTGAAAGATCCATGGTTAAACTTGAAGATGAACTTGAAAAGTCTTTATGTAAACATCAAAAATGGTTTTAAAGTACGATTCTTATGAACTTGAAGTAATAAAGTTTATGGATGAACAACTTGTGAAACAACGCTTCATAAAAAGTTTGTGAAAAGTGCATCAAGAAGCTTATTTTTGAAAGATTCAAGTATGTTAAGTATAGATTTACAAGACTACATGTTTTTACAAAAATATCAAGTTCATCCTAGGGTTTTACATGATGAAATTAGTGTATGTAACTTGTGATGTTGTTGGAAATTGATTTTGGTGGTGAAAAGAAAATAAACACATGTTTTGAAAACATAGGAAACCTCAATTTTTAGGGTAAACTATATCAAAAAATTTTATAAAATTTTGACACTTTGAAAAATATAAGTTTAGGTGAAACTTCCAAAAGTTCACCTAAAAATATTTACTATGGTTTCCTAATTTTTATACAGAGTTACAAGTCAAGAAATAAGGTTTTCTTCAAGTTAAAATCAATATTAAGTATGTATATTTTTAGGGAAATATATATATTTAGTGATCACCAATTTTTGTGCTAAGTGTATATTATATGTATTATATGTAGTAGTGTATTAGGAACTTGAAAAATACACTAAATACTCCCAAGGAGTATAAATACAAAAATACACACAAAAATATACAAGGAAATGTTTATATATATATATATATATATATATATATATATACAAGAATTACCCACAAAAGGGGGTATTTGGACAATAAACAAAAATATATATTAACATAAATATATTCCTCAAACATATGGACTTGGACAAATAATGGACATTTTTGGACATAAATATATATTTGGACAAATATATATATAACTATTACCAAGTAATGAGAATTATAAAAAAATCGGGTGAATGACAAAAATAAATATATATATTTAACTAGCATAACAAAATGTATATATTTCAAACAAACCTTAAAAATATTATTATTTTTAAGAAATATAAATCCGGAAAGCATTGAAAATCAAAGAATTGATTTTTGACAAATAATGTAAAGTACACAAGTATTTACATAAAAATACAAGTATACTTTCCTAAGTATACTTACACAGAAATAATATTGAAAATATTATTTAACAGATTACTTATATTTATTTCTGTAAAATAATATAAGTCTCATATTTTGGATAAGTTAAAAATGTAGTTTATTTTTAACACTTATTGTTTTTCACATATTACATATACAAATATTTATTTTTGGAAGTAAAATATATATATATATTTACAAGTCAACAATAAATATTTAAATTAGAACGCGACGAACGAGCGAGACCCGACAAACAAGGGCACGACCCTCACAAATGATGAACATACACAAAACAAATACTTAACTTAAGATGGTGAGTTGTACTTTGTGTGTTACAAGTCTAGTGATTAACGTACATAGAACACATATAGGTTATGACGCCTACAAGACCAGCTTGGTGAAGTTTACGACGCAGGATACGTAAAACCGTGAGTTCATGTCCCCAATTTTAAACTTACACTTGTTATCAAAACTTGGGGAAAATACATGTACAATGGTATGTAGAACACAAAACTAAGGAATAACACATAGATCATGTGACGAATAGGGTGAACATAAGCACCATTAATCAACGTATACATTTAGACCGGGGAACGAAAAAGTTATATCTAATGGATTTCAGGCAACCTCACTCTTGGCTTACTTATACCAAAGAGTGCTTTTGTGTCTTAGTCGATCTCGACAAAAATGCCTAGTTTGGATGCTTCCTATGTCGTGACATATGTTAATGTCGTAGCTAAACATTAGCGATCTCGTACTCCTTACAATTACATAGCACAGTTACGAATACATTTTTAAAATTTACATATCATGTTTTCATATAAGTAAACTCAAACATTCTATACAAAAATTGTATAAATTCAAACCAACTTATGTTGACGATTCTCCAAAACTTACATGTATTTCAGGGAAGTAAGTGGATGTATGCGCGGTCTCCTTGCTCACGATGGTTGTTTATGTTTCAAGTTAATATGTGTCGATGCTCCGTTGCCACTTTTGTAGGATTTGTTTATTATATCCCGCCTCCTTGCGGAGATATAATGAACAAAACATTGATATTTGTTTTTGAAATGAATTTGTAAACTTTTTGAACAATTATCTTATGTTGTGTTGTAACTTAAAACTTAACTTTTGTTAAGGATGTTAAACTATCAATGGAAATTTGGAGCTTTTTTATATTCATGTAGTATGTTTACTTATCATATGCAATGAGAACCTTTCAGATCACACCTCGTGCTTCCGCCTTAGAAAGGGGTGTGACAGATTGGTATCAGAGCTTCGATCGTAGTGAACCAGGATTCCTTCTCGAGTCTAGTCTACAATCCTTAGGATCCTCTCACAAAAACCATTTATAAAAGTTTTCATTGCATAAAACATCCGCGACATCCACTACATAAACTTGTTTTTCAAAAGTCAAGCAAGGACACTATGTGACTTAGGGTGCACAGAAGTAGCACTTGTCTTCAACTAGGGATTACTTGCAACAATGTGTATAACTATATATATATATATATATATATATATATTGATTAAGTAACAATAATTAATATATTACATATACCATGATTTTTATGTTACAGGTACTCATGTCTTCCTTAGAGAGTAGTGGTTTGTCAGAAGAGTAGTATGGTTTGTCAGAGCACTACACCTGGGGATTGGCTCCAGAAATTCGCAGTATGGTGGCTGCAGCGAACCCTACAACCATTACTCAGGCTGTCAGCCTTACTGAGGATGCTGTCCGCATGAAGAAGTTGTCGTTGAAGGCCACTGAGAAAGAAGAAACGCATGCTGAATCGTCTAGTGACAAGAACAGAAAACAGTTGAATCTGAATCAAGCGACACGCAACAACAACAAAGGCTCCAACGATAAGAAACGTGATACTAACCCGCCTAAGGAGGCGAAAACATTCGCAGCTGCAAATGATACTGGAGCTAGGAGGTATCAGGGCACTCTGCCCAAATATGACAAATGCAAGTTTCATCACGTGGGAAATTGTCGCATTGGGAGGTGCGAAAAATGGGGAAAATCGGGTCACCGTACCGAGGATTGTTGGGGAAAAGGGATTGGAGGTCGTAATGGAAATGGTAATGGAAATAGAAATGGAAATGGAGCTGGAAACGGGAATGGTAATCGTAATGACAACGGTGCCGGTAATCGAAATGGAAATGGAAACAGACGAAAGCAGGGATGTTATGGTTGTGGTAGTAATGAACATTTCAAGAAAGATTGCCCGAAGGAAAACAACGCTCAAGCTCGAGAATTTTTCATAGGAGCAAGGAACGCCCGTGAAGACCCTAATGTGGTCACCGGTACATTTCTCGTTAACAATCACTTTGCATCCATACTATTTGACACTGGTGCCGATTTTAGTTTCATGTTTGTGGAATTTAAATGTATGATTGGGGTTGAATCTTGTAAATTAGATGTTCCTTATTCATAGAATTAGCCAATGGTAAACTTGTTAAGTCGGGTGAAGTCATTAGAGGGTGTACATTGGAACTTGTTAAACGCGAATTACAATCGATCTTTTGCTTGTCCAGTTGGGTAGCTTTGATGTTGTAGTCGGCATGGATTGCCTATCCAAGCATAGAGCTGAAGTTGACTGTCATGAGAAAATCATTTGCATCCCTCTTGCAAATGATGAGACACTCATAGTGCACGGGGAGAAACGAGACACGCCCTTGCGTATCATCAACTGTATGAAGGCACATAAATTCTTGCGAAAAGGATGTATTTCCTTTTTGGCGCATGTAGTAGATAAGAAGGTCGAAGAACCAAAGCTAGAAGATATTCCCATGGTTAAGTATTTCCCCAAAGACTTGCTGGGATTACCTTCGCAGAGACAAGTCGAATTTCATATTGACTTGGTTCCAGGTGCCACTCCTGTAGCCAAGGCACCATATCGACTTGCGCCATCCGAAATGCAAGAATTATCTACACAAATCCAGGAGTTGGTGGATAAGGGATTCATAAGGCCAAGCTTCTCGCCTTGGGGAGCTCCAGTGTTGTTCGTAAAGAAGAAGGATGGAACCTTGCGGATCTGCATTGATTACAGAGAGTTAAATAAGCTCGCTGTTAAGAATCGATATCCGCTACCGAGGATTGACGACTTATTTGACCAGTTACGAGGATCGAGCTATTACTTCAAGATTGACCTTTAGTCTAGCTATCATCAGTTGAGGATTCAAGAGGAAAGCATACCCAAGACAGCGTTCAGGACTCGTTATGGGCACTACGAGTTCCTTGTGATGCCGTTTGGATTGACGAACGCATCGGCTGTATTTATGGATTTGATGAATCGTGTATGCAAACCATATCTTGATAAATTTGTGATTGTATTTATTGACGATATTCTAATCTATTAACGAACAAAGGAAGAGCACGAGCAACATCTAAGAACCATTCTGGAACTGTTGAAGAAGGAAAAGCTTTACGCAAAGTTCTCAAATTGCGAATTTTGGATTCGTGAGGTACGGTTCCTTTGTCACGTTGTGAACGAGAATGGTATCCATGTATATCCGTCGAAGATTGAAGCAATCAAGAATTGGGAAGCCCCCAAAACACCGACTGAAGTACGACAGTTTCTAGGATTAGCGGGCTATCACCGACGATTTATTGAGAATTTTTCTAAAATTGCTCAACCACTAACTTCACTTACACAGAAAGACAAGAAGTTTGACTGGGGAGACAAGCAGGAAGAAGCCTTCCAACTTCTCAAAGACAAGCTATGCAATGCACCGATACTATCGATGCCCGAAGGTACTGAAGACTTCGTGGTATACTGCGACGCTTCGCGTCAAGGTTTGGGCTGCGTGCTCATGAAACGCCAAAAGGTCATCGCATATGCATCACGACAATTGAAGGTTCATGAGAAAAAATATACCACCCACGACCTGGAACTAGGCGCGGTGGTATTTTCTTTGAAGATTTGGCGGCATTATCTGTATGGTACCCGGTGTACTATTTTCACAGACCACAAGAGCTTGCAACACATATTTAATCAGAAGGAATTAAATATGCGTCAGCGACGATGGGTTGAGTTACTACATGATTATGATTGTGGATTAAGTACCACCCTGGAAAGGCGAATGTGGTAACAGATGCCTTGAGTCGAAAGGAAAGGGTCAAAACCTTAAGGGTTCGAGCTTTAGAGATGACGATCCGGACGAATCTCACTTCACGCATTCATGCTGCACAACAAGAAGCACCCAAGGAGGAAAATCTTAAGGCAGAACTTCTCCGAGGAATGGAGAAACAATTGATACCAAATGAAGAGGGAACCTTATACTTTATGGGACACATTTGGGTTCCGCTCTTTGGCGGTGTTCGAGAGATTATCTTTGATGAAGCTCACAAGTCAAGATACTCGATCCACCCAGGATCAGACAAAATGTATCAAGACATGAAGGAATACAATTGGTGGCCGAATCTCAAGAATGATGTTGCTGCATACGTTGGAAAGTGCCTAACCTGCGCTAACGTTAAGGCTGAGTATCAGAAACCATCAGTTTACTGCAACAGCCAGAAATACCCGTCTGGAAGTGGGAGTAAATATCGATGGATTTTATAACGAAATTACCCAGGACCCCTAGAGGGCATGATATGATATGGGTAATAATTGATCGATTGGCAAAGTCTGCACACTTTCTACCGATATGGGAAAAAGATAGCACTAGAAAGCTTGCTGAGCTGTATCTTAAAGAGATTGTGGCACGTCATGGAGTGCATATTTCGATAATTTCAGACAGAGATGGACGTTTTGCATCAAGGATCTGGCAATCCTTCCAAGAGGCCTTTGGATCTCAATTGACCTAAGCATGGCCTTCCATCCGCAAATAGATGGCCAGAGCGAACAGACCATACAAACCCTTGAAGACATGCTTCGCGCATGTGTAATGGATCTAGGCGGCAGCTGGGATACCCACCTACCTTTGGTCGAGTTTTCCTATAATAACAGCTATCATACAAGCATAAAGGCTGCACCATTCAAAGTTCTTTATGGCCGCAAGTGTCGCTCACCGTTGTATTGGGCAGAAGCCAGAGATAGACAGTTGATTGGTCTTGAACTTGTTCAGGAGACAACTAACAAAATCATTCAGATCTGAGACCGTATCAAGGCGGCTCATGATCGACAAAGAGCTATGCCGATCGAAGACGGAAACCTTTAGCCTTCGAGGTAGGAGACAAAGTTTTATTGAAGGTCTCACCTTGGAAAGGTGTAGCAAGGTTCGGGAAACGTGGAAAGTTGAATCCACGATACATTGGACCGTTCAAGATTTTAGAAAAGATTGGTACCGTAGCGTACAAACTGGAGTTACCGGAGGAACTAAATGGTGTACATGATATGTTCCATGTGTCAAACCTCAAAAAGAGTCCAACTCAGAAAACAGTTATCATCCCTACGGATGAGGTACATATCGACGATAAACTCCGATTTACAGAAGAGCCCGTTGAGGTGATGGACTGGAAGGTCCAGAAAACGAGGAGAAGTCGTATAAAACTAGTTAAAGTACGTTGGAACTCTAAACACGGGCCCGAGTATACTTGGGAACGCGAGGATCAGTTCAAAGCTAAGTACCCCCACCTATTCGAGGAAGCTCCTGCGAGAGAGACTCAGCTTGAATTTCGGGACAAAATTCTTTTAACGGGGGGAGACTGTGACAACTTGCACAAAACCGGTAATTTCTGTACTATTTTAATAATTATTTATTTCCTGCAATTATGTGCTTAACCGTGAACATTATGTGCTTACTTTCTTTACATATGAATTCATGCATGTTCTATACTTCAATTATCGCATTGTGCATTACATTAAGCGTTGCCTCAGAATGACTAGTAAACTCACCGGTAAGACAAGTTGCGTCAGCATGACTGCAGAATACAATCAGACAATATATTTAGGGCCTAGGTGTAGGTCCAACATCCAAAATACATTAAAACCCAGGTGTAGGAACAAGGGTTAACATAAACACTTTCCGGAAGCTATAACAAGCACTAAAAAGCACCCGAAACCCATTTTAAATGCTAACTTCTGCATAAATCAGCATAATTCAGCAACAAAACAACAATTTAACACTGAAATAATATGCAGAATTGATGTTTTAGTGTCCAAAATAACTTGTAAAGTGTCGGGAATGAAAACTGTCACAAAAGGTACTTCATACCTTGTAAAACTGCACTATTTAGCACTTTAACGAACCGAAAACTGAACAAATAACCGGACACTACCCAAAAGCATCAAAAATAGACTAGAAGCATTGTTTTTATGATATAAAGCTAGTTATGGTGATAAAACACCTTAAAAATCATGAAAACACTTAACACATGAACCTTAAACATAAACCTCCTAACTTACCTTCTAGTCCCCTAACTTCCAAAAATTAACAATTTACCCCCCCCCCCTTGTTGTATCCGGCCCCATAGGGACCCACACCCACTTTCTATTAAAATATTATCAAATGTGTTCAAGATATTGGACACTAAACCTAATGGACAATCTAATGTTGGAAGATTATGATAAAAACCCACAAGACCTTATCACTTAACACTTTTACTTCAAATTTCACTCATCTTTCTTCTCCTTTCTCTCTAACCTCATGGACGCACCTCCACACACACATACCTCCATTTTCATTCATCATCCAAGCAATCCAAGGTGTTACAAAAGTGTAAGAAGGTTATCTAAGGAAGCTACAAGTTACAGAAGTTGAAGGACCTTCTTGTGGAGCTTTTAACCACTCATCTTCATCAATCTTCATCTTCTTCTTTTTTGTGCCACTTCCCTAGCCACTAGAGCTAGTAGTAAGCCTTCTAAACACTATTTTACTTCATGTTATTAGTATGTACAGGTCACACCATCAAAGAGCCTAAACTTTAAAAGATGGTAACATGAAGATCTAACCTAATCTAAGTGAAAACAAGTTGTTTTGAAGTTGTTTGATATATATGATGAAGTTGTGAATGTTGAATCTTGTGATTTTAGTTAGATCCATCATGTTAAAGCATGTTAGAAGCTTAGATCTAACAAGTTTAAGCATGGATCTTGAAAGATCCATGGTTAAACTTGAAGATAAACTTGAAAAGTCTTTATGTAAACATGAAAAATGGTTTTAAAGTATGATTCTTATGAACTTGAAGTAATAAAGTTTATGGATGAACAACTTGTGAAACTAATCTTCATAAAAAGTTTGTGAAAAGTGCATCAAGAAGCTTATTTTTGAAAGATTCAAGTATGTTAAGTATAGATTTACAAGACTACATGTTTTTACAAAAATATCAAGTTCATCCAAGGGTTTTACGTGATGAAATTAGTGTATATAACTTGTAAAGTTGTTGGAAATTGATTTTGGTGATAAAAAGAAAATACACATGTTTTGAAAACATGGGAAACCTCCATTTTTAGGGGAAACCATGTCAAATACTTAGAAAAATATAAGTTTTGGTGAAACTTATTCCCTAAAAAATCACCTAAAAATATTTACTATGGTTTCTTAATTTTTATACAAAGTTACAAGTCAAGAAATAAGGATTTCTTCAAGTTAATATCAATATTAAGTATGTATATTTTTAGGAAAATATATATATTTACTGATCACCAATTCTTGTGCTATGTGTATTATATGTAGTGGTGTATTAGGAACTTGAAAAATACACTAAATATTCCCAAGGAGTATAAATACCAAAAATATGCATGGAAATATTTATAAATATATATATACAAGAATTACCCACAAAAGGGGGTATTTGGACAATAAACAAATATATAGATATATATATATATATATATATATATATATATATATATATATATATTAACATAATTATATTCCTCAAACATATGGACTTGGACAAATAATGGACATTTTTCGACATAAATATATATTTGGACAAATATATATATAACTATTAGCAAGTAATGAGAATTATACAAAAATCGGGTGAATGACAAAAATAAATATGTATATTTAACAAGCATAACAAAATATATATATATATTTCAAACAAACCTTAAAAATATTATTATTTTTAAGAAATATAAATCCGGAAAGCATTAAAAATATACATATGCATGGAAATATTTATAAATATATATATACAAGAATTACCCACAAAAGGGGGTATTTGGATAGTAAACAAATATATATATATATATGTATATATATATATGTATATAAATATATATATGTATATATATATATATATATTAACATAATTATATTCCTCAAACATATGGACTTGGACAAATAATGGACATTTTTCGACATAAATATATATTTGGACAAATATATATTACTATTACCAAGTAATGAGAATTATACAAAAATCGGGTTAATGACAAAAATAAATATGTATATTTAACAAGCATAACAAAATATATATATATTTCAAACAAACCTTAAAAATATTATTATTTTTAAGAAATATAAATCCGGAAAGCATTGAAAATCAAAGAATTGATTTTTGACAAATAATGTAAAGTACACAAGTATTTACATAAAAATACAAGTATACTTTCCTAAGTATACTTACACAAAACTAATAGTGAAAATATTATTTCATAGATTACTTATATTTATTTCTGGAAAATAATACAAGTCTCATATTTTGGATAAGTTAAAAATATAGTTTATTTTTAACACTTATTGTTTTTCACATATTACATATAAGAATATATATTTTTGGAAGTAAAATATATATTTACAAGTGAACAATACAAATTCAAATTACAAGAACGCGATGAACGGGCGAGACCCGACAAACAAGGGCACGACCCTCACAAATGATGAACATACACAAAACAAATACTTAACTTAAGATGGTGACTTGTACTTTGTGTGTTACAAGTCTAGTGATTAACGTACATAGAACACATATAGGTTACGATGCCTACAAGACAAGCATGGTGAAGTCTACGACGCAGGATACGTAAAACCGTGAGTTCATGTCCCCACTTTTTAACTTTTACTTGTTTTCTAAACTTGGGGAAAATACATGTATAATGGCATGTAGAACACAAAACTAAGGAATGGCACATAGATCATGCGACGAATAGGGTGAACATAAGCACCATTAATCAACGTATATATTTAGACCGGGGAACGAAAAAGTTATATCTAATGGGTTTCAGGCAACCTTACTCGTGGCCTACTTCTACCAAAGAGTGCTTTTGTGTCTCAGTCGATCTCGACAAAAATGCCTAGGTTTGGATGCTTCATATGTCGTGACATATGTTAATGTCGTAGCTAAACATTAGCGATCTCCTATTCCTTACAATTACAAAGCACAATTACGAACACATTTTTAAAAATTACATATCATGTTTTCATACAAGTAAACTCAAACATTCTATACAAAAACTGCATGAATTCACACCAACTTATGTTGACGATTTTCCAAAACTTACATGTATTTCAGGGAACTAAGTGTACGTATGCACGGTCTCCTTGCTCAAGATGGCCATTTATGTTTCAAGTTAATATGTGTCGATGCTCCGTTGCCACTTTTGTAGGATTTGTTTGTTATATCCCGCCTCTTTACGGAGATATAATGAACAAAACCTTGATATTGCTTTTGAAATGAATTTGTAAACTTTTCAAACAATTATCTTATGTTGTGATGTAACTTAAAACTTAAATTTTGTTATGGATGTTAAACTATCAATAGAAATTTGGAGTTATTTTATATTCATGTAGTATGTTTACGTATCGTATGCTATGAGAACCTTTCAGATCACACCCCTTGCTTTCGCCTTAGAAAGGGGTGTGACAGGGGAAAAGGTGGTGGTAAGGTATGTGTGCCATGTCCAATATACCGGGATGGTTGAACCATCACCAAGAATACTATTTTTTGGCTATACTCTTATAAAAAGGTTTAACAGTACATTGTCCGTTAGACACGTTGCCTGTAGTTCCAGTGTCCATGTAAAGAGTTGGATCCGGCTAAGAGAGAGGGATACATGTTGTATAAAGCCTGCTCGAGATCAGTGGACGTGTAGGATGTAGTGTAGACTTGATTGGGCCTAGGAAGTGCTGTGATAATTAGTGCTGGGCCTATTTGCAGTTGTTGGATAAGGGCAGGGTGGGGAGGCCCATGGCTGCCAAGATTGTTTCATTGGGCCACTTTAAGACTGATTACAAGGGGCAACCCAAATGTTAAACTGATAGTTGGGCCAAGGTGACCAGCTTTGGTTATTTTGGTTTGAATTTCTACTACCACGACCTAAGTTTCCACGCCCTCTTCCCCGACACCTTGAGCAACCTCAACCTCGGTTATGGTCAGATCCAGAATCATTTGAAGGTGGTGATGTGTTGGTGGTGGTATGTAATGTCATTCTGGCAGTCTTGGCGGCGTGAAGTGCTTGCTTGACTTTGCGAGTTTTGACCATAACGGGCTTCGATCGGGCTACATAAAAAGTAGGTAATGGTTCCTGTTGTTGAAGGATTGTGGTGATTCCTTCACACTGTTCATTGATCCCATAGATGAATTGAAGCATAAGATTGTCAATATCCATCGACGTACCAACATAAGCTAGTTGGTCAGCCAAAACCTTTAATTCCTGGAAGTACGCAAAGACGTTTGGGAAACCACTGAGACGGGTGTCGGAGAATTTATGGTGGAGATGGATTGCATGCAAACTTTTGTTATCCTGAAAGATGTTTTCGAGTATGGCCCATGCGTCGTGGGCACTTGTGTTGGGTTTAAGTATAGTATGGAGAAGGTCATTCGAGATCATGCCATAGATCCATTGTAGAACAATGGCGTCTAGGCGCTTCCATGAATCATCCTTGACAGGTTTGGGTGTGGCGTCTTTGTCGGCATCTTTAGAGGACGATGCGACAGTGATAGGTTTGGGGGATAGATGATCGATGACGAGGAAGGCATGTCAGTGTATTTTGAACAACTCGTACCAGGACGGATATTGCCCTATCTCCATCTCCAAAGTGACAGGAATATAGCTCTTTATGTTCGAGATGGTTGTGGCTGGATGAAGCTTGAGTTCCATGGCGTAAAAGTGTGAGAAATAGGAGACAGTGGGGAAAAGAGGGAAAGTGACGAGGGGAATGAGGTATCGGCGGCTTGGGTTGTCTTAATCTCGTGACACCATGGAGATGATATTACTGTGAATGGGATCATTGCCCTCTCTCATTCTATTAATCACCATTATATAGTTGGTTTACAATGCGATAATTTACCTATAATTAAATTTACAAGCAAATGAACAGTAACCCTATGCATGGATAAGCAAATGGTACCGGTACCGGTATCAAATTTACCAAACCAGGTACATTTTCGGTACCAATCCGGTACCGACTTTTTACATTCTCGGTACCGATTCGGTACCGACTTTTAACATTTTCGGTACCGGTTTTTACTCTCAAATACTGGTACCGTACCAGGTATATTCGGTACCGGTACCCAATTTTGGGGGTTTTCGGTACCGAACTCATCCTTAAAATCACCTTTGAGCTCATGCCACGTAGCAACGCAAGTATACCGTTTATATTGTTTTTCATACACGGGGTAAGTAAATTGTATTTCGTTTGAATGAGGTTTTATATACACAACTTCTTTTGTTTTCTTTTTTTGTCTTTTTCTGTAATAATTGAATTGTAACATATAAAACTAACTTGGATATTTAAATTATTGATGAGCAAATGGTATCAAATCCTGTAATCAAACCTGTATCGTATCGGTACCAAATTTACTATACCAAATCATTTTCGTTACCAATTTGGTACCCACCTTTTGGCGTTTTCAGAATCATTACTTTCGGTTCGACACCGGTGTAGCACCATGCCCATATTTACTTATTTTTATCTTTAAATACCATACTGTATAGTACCGAACATTTTCTGTGCCGGTACCTAATTTCGATGATTTTCGGGATCGGTACTTTCGGTGCCATTACCGGTACCGAGCTCAGCCATATTTTATTACCTACTACTAAAAACAGAACCAAATTAATAGTAAAACCACATAGGGATAAGCAAATGGTACCGGTATCAAATTTACCAAACCGGGTACATTTCGGTACCGATTCGGTACCGACTTTTGACATTTTTAGTACCGGTTTTTACCCTCAAATACTGGTACCGTACCGGTGTCGTACCAGGTATATTCGGTACCGGTACCCACTTTTGGGGTTTTCGGTACCGAGCTCATCCTTAACATCACCTTTGAGCTCATGCCACGTAGCAACGCAAGTAATTGCACCGTTTAGATTGATTTTCATACAAGTGTTAAGTAAATTGTATTTCGTTTGAATGAGGTTTTATATACACAAATTTTTTTGTTTTCTTTTTTGTCTTTTTCTGTAATGAATTAATTGTAAAATGTAAAATTAACTTGTATATTTAAATTATTGATGAGTAAATGATATCAAATCCTGTAATCAAACCAGTATCGTATCGGTACCAAATTTACTATAACAAATCATTTTTTGTTCCAATTTGGTATCCACCTTTTGGCGATTTCAGGATCATTACTTTCGGTTCGACACCGGTCTAGCACCATACCTGTATTTACTTATTTTTACCTTCAAATACCATACCGTACAGTACCGAGCATTTTTTGTGCCGGTACCTAATTTTGATTATTTTCGGGATCGGTACTTTGGATGTCATTACCGGTACCGAGCTCATCCATATTTTAACGGGTTAGTAACGTTATAACTGAACTAAAAACAACCGAATTTTCAACGTGTAGGACGTGTGGGTCCTACTATTATATATTAGATTATTTAAAAACCATTTTTTCTATGTTTTGATATTTGGTATCCGCTTGCCGTTGTCGGCACGTGTTTTGCAGACATTGGGTCCCCGCCGCAACGCGGGTCGGAAAATCAACTAGTTATGGTAAATATACAGGTGAATGGAGTGATATATGGGATGCGAAACACATATGCTATTAATATCAAAGTATTCATCTAATTAATTTCTATCAAAGTATTAATTCACTGAACTTCTATAAAACATCATACAAAATATAAGATGATGATATCAAAGAGAAGAGAGGTTTTGTCACTCTTCAAATGTGTGTCAGAAATGTTGCAAGAGATCTTGATGAGGATAAATTTCGAAAATCTTGTAAATCTCTTTTTAAGATTTTACTGCATACAAAGTTGAGTTGACTTTTAGCTTCTTTGATCTCTTTAAATAAACAAGCAAGAACATAGTTTTAGCTCGTAATGTAGGCTCCTCCGACAAACAAACTTGATCAGAGACGAACTTGATCCTTAACATTGAATCACGCGCCAAGCTTGGGCTTTCATATATTTGAACAAGCCAAATTCGAGTATTATCTATGCTCAGGCTTGGCTCGATTACACACCTAAGCCAAATTTTATTTTATTACACACCTAAGCTACAATTTTTACAAAAAAGGTATCATTAATAAATCTGGATTATATACTACTAAAACGTCACTTTATCTATAAGTCCTTGACTAAACGTTTAAATGGTTGAGATTTATTTTTTAAGTTCATTCAATATTAAACTATGTGTTGTGGTGTTGAAAAGGGGCGTGAAGAAGAGCCACGCTGGTACTCGTGAGCGCTATACCTGTTCTGGAAAAGAAAAAAAACTTACTGTTCTTAAAAGTGAGTGTGTTTTATTTTGTTTTTTTTTTGTTTTTTTTTTTTTTTTTTTGTCACACACTTTCACTCTTAAGAACAAAAAATCAATATCAATTAGGCTACTCGGTGTAGTGGGCAGGGGCAAGGGGGCAATTTCTGTCATGGGTCTTCCACGTAGGCAGGGGGTTTTGCCCTCCAAAACCCCAAAATCATGGGGCGGTGGATAAGGGCAAGGGACGTTTTTTGTTTATTAATTTTTTTTTATTGTAATTCTTAAAAAAAACACCAAACACCATCATCCTTCATTCAATCCACCAATCACCATCATCCTCCATTTAACCCATGCATGCCCCACGCCCATGGGAATCTCCAAGCCCCTCAAGAGGCCACACCAAGAAAAAAAGGTGGATGGGGTGGTGTAGAGGGCGTGAAGGGGCTTGCCCACCCCCACACATCGGGTAGGCTTAGTTTCGAGTGGGTACGATATTAATGCCTTCCATGTACTTCATTAATGACTAGTGAACTTAAAGTAATCTAATATTTAGTTCTTGATTGGTTTACTGCATTGAAGAGCTCACATGCATAGAACCACCCCATCCTTAATAAACAAAACCAATGCAACGCTGTTTAAGACATTAAATAAATGAAGCATCATTAATTTCCTGTTAAAGTCTTTTAAATATTTTATAAAGCTAAGAATCGTACGTATAATATGAAATATACGGTTTATAGGATGTATAAGATTTTGTTGATGAAAATTCATTCAGTAATCGTATATCACCTTTCCCCACATAAATTACAAATATATTATAAAAAAAATCAAATCTACGTACAACATTCTAGTATATATGTATATAAAGATATACATTTCAGTTAGTATTAAACAAAGTAAAACTTATAATTACTCTTACAGACACACTAGGAAATCACACATGATTTTGGTTTTTTTTATGGTGAAACTTTTTTTTTTTGAACGGCCAACATATCGTGTAAGAACCTGTTATTATAAAACTACATGATTTTGTTTAACTGCGTCTTGCAGTTGCATTATCATAAAAAGAAGCTAACCTTTTCTAGAGAGAGATTCGAGAACCCATGCTTTGCCACCGGAGCTACTACCATCGCTCTCTCGATCAGTGGGACCATCGACATGAATGTTACTACTTATTTGGCTCTCTTTATTAATAATAGACGAAATTGCAGCCGCAACAGCAACCCTAAAACTAGGATGTGAAGCAATAGCACTCATGTTCTCAGCCAGAATTGACTTAGGGTTATTGCTATTATTATTGTTGTTAGTAGTAGTAGTATTGTTGGTATCCTCTCCACCTTCCCAAACACCATTAATTCCATTTACATGATTTGATCTTGAAATATGGCTTCCATTAGAGAATTTGTTAGACATCCAAGGAAATCCTAATTGGGTTGAGGGGTTTGAAATTGGGGTATTGTAGGGATTCATTGGATTGTTGGTAAGATCAAAGACAGCTCCTTTTGAAGGGTCATTGAGGTTCATTGTTCTAGCATGAGTTGATGAAAATGGAGATAAATTAGGATTCATAATGCCCGAAGACGTGTGGTAATTAGCGAGAGGCGACTGGTTCATAAATAGTGGTTGAGATGAATGAGAGCTGTTTGAATCTAGTAGCATGAAGGATCCTGCTGCTGGTGATGTTGTTGAGGCCATTGCAGTCGCGCCTACGGGTAGTGGATGGTTGTGATTTCCCTCATATGTCGTGATTAGTATGGACATGTCTTCTAAACATCTTTGCACCTACATAATTTTGCATGTAACAAGGAAACAATTAATATCTGACATTTGAAATGCATTTATTTTGCTAATTGTAAGTATAAAAGATATATAAATTTCCATGTTGGATTTTGATTAAAAAAAACAAGAAAGCATAACACACATGAGGGAATTGAAGTTGAGACAAACCTGTTTTCTAACGGGACAACCTGCTGAGACTGTACAACGATAGTACGCTCGAGGGCAAGGATTTCCCTTCGCGATCTTTTGTCCATATTTTCTCCATTGACATCCATCATTCATCTAGAAATATGACACACTCGGATTGTAAGTTAGTAATCAAGAAAAAAAAGGTGATCGATTATTAAACCACTATAAACTAACTGTTTTCCTGTAATTAAATGTATCACCACAGTTTACCAGTTCAAACAATTTGGAGAAATCACTAAGATGCAAATGAAAAATAAGACCTTTATAATTAAAAAATTTTTGTCTAAAATCTTTCATCTTGAAGTTTTTCTTGTATAATTTGACATTCAGAATAATCTTTTGTAAAGAACAAAAATTTAAATAAAATGCAAATAATTGTAAATTAAATTCATAATATTCAACATATACAAACACATACTGTAGCAGCTTCACATCTTGCCCTCACTGTAACCCTTGCTTTTCTGTTAGGAAATGATGCGATGGTATTAGCATTGTTACTAGCTTTATCGTCGCTACGGAAATCGCCTGAACTAATAAAAGTGCTTTGTTGCATCTGCGTAAACCTTGTCGTGCTCTCGGATAAATCCTTATAACTCCCTTCATGATGATCTCTTGCAAGTTGGGAAGTTGTTGTATTGCTTCGAATCCTTAAGGACAAACCTAAATCCTCATTTTCACTGTCTTGCAATGGCAATCTTGGGCTAGTTTTCTTAGTTTCTTGATTTCCATAGTCACCATTAAGAGACAGAAAGGCTTGTGGATCCTGCATATATGGAATAAACACTATATATAATATATCTTTGGATTTTACCAGTTATGTTTTTTTTTATTATATAACATATCATAAGAAAATTAGTTCTACATGCTATAATTAGCAGTTAGAAACTAGCTACCTCGATTCGATTCGAAGATTGTCGAATAACCGATAATTTCTTTTGTAGATCATGGTAGTCCTTCATGTTTTTCTCTACTACTTGTCTCAAGACCTTGTTCTCCTCTTTCATCCGATTCATCTCCATCTTCAACATAGATAACTTTCGTAAAAATATACAAATAACAAATTATTAGCTTTAGATATGGTTTTGACAACATGAGCAACAAAAAAAAAAAAAAAAAAAGTAGGGTTTTGAAAGGTTCAAGGTTGTACCTTTTCTTTGTGATTATTATCGAGTTCTTGTTTTTCTAGTCTTTCAGTTGTGTTGGTGGTAGTTTGTACATCACTTTCTGATTCTTGTACCTCATGTTCAGGTGATTGTTCCTTTTTGTCATCATCTTCATGAGCATGATCATCAACATGATCAAGATGATCTGATTTTGATGATTCTTTAGCAGGTTCTTGATCTTGTGGGTCAAGTTTTAGAGTCAAATTGATCTCCATTTCTGTATTATTCTCTTCTTCTGTTGCCATACTTATTACATCAATAGGAACCTCTCACTTTCTCTCTCTAGAATGCTTCTTTTGGAAGATGAAAGTCAATTCCCTCGTCTAAAGGGTGGCAGTCTTAGACACACAAAGACGCATCTAAGTATTGACTTTCATAGGTCCTCCATAATTTCACAAACCATATTTTATTTACTTCATTAATTCTTTTATTTCTTTTTTAAATGCCTACACCTGTGTTCAACCGTTTTATAATTAGAATAGGATTCTAAAATTGTGTACTTCTGTTTAGAAAAAAAAAATATATCCTATTTTTTTAATCATGTGATTACACATGTAAATATGATGACACTATGATTTGTATATGATTTCTAGAAAATATCACACGTATAGTAGGAATGAGATATACTAAAAATAAGATATTTCAAAATTTGCTGATCTGTTTGCTATTCTTGTCAAAATCTGAAAATTAGAGAAAGTTAAACCACAAAAGTCATAGGGCCAAGCTTTTGCTTAGATTAGTTGTCACTCAGGGTCTAGGCCAAGAACGGGATAGGCGACCATCTAGGGCCACTTTCCCCGGGGCACAAACATTTCTTAATATATTTTTATATTTAATTTTAAATCCATTTTCCTACCTACTTAGTTTAAGCCCGTTTAGAAAACTTTAACACGTTTGTAATTTAACCCAATTACCCAACTAAAACCAAAAAATGAGAAAACATAATCTTTTAAATCCAATTGAAATACAGTTTAATCCTGGGACGGCGTGTGACTAGAGAAGCAATGCAATGGTAATTGGTGCACCCAGAGGGCGAGAGGCCATTCATGCGACCAGGCGACAATCTTTTAAACCCGTTGCAGGTTTCTGATAAGCCAAACGTGTGTGCGATTGTGCAATGGGGAAGGGGTGTTCAACCATAACACATAATTTTTATGATCGACAGTGGCATCCAAACAAGCGGGATTCTAAGTTTCTGATCGACATTTAAATTACTAAAGCAGTTAATTACTTAAGCAAACCATGTATTGTTGCTCGACAATCGTCAACAATCAATCAGGTATTTACTCAATAACTTGTATTCACGCATTTAGGTTTATCAATTATGTTCTGAACTGGGGATAGTCTATTACTCGATTAGGTTTATGACACACTTAAATCTTGTATGTTACCTAAATTGGGGACAACGCTAGTAAAAAAGGAACATTTTATAGCGGTGTTTAACATTTATTTAACGGCTAGTGGTATCGGTATAAAAACTATGTTGTTTAATACATTTGAAACGATTCTATGATCGGAATAAAACATATTTAACTTATATGCGCCAAATGCTACATATAAATTATATCAAATAAGGTATAAAAACAACCATTTTTAGTACTGTGGTTGGAAAAAGTGTGTTTCTTTGTATGCTTTTGATTTTCAGGATTAAAAAAGCTTAAATGTACAAAATGAAACAAATTAACGTCAAAAACCAGCATGAATACAAAAGAAGGGAAGTTGATACAATATACCAACCCTCCGAGCTTCATCCCAAGACCAGAAACAACAAATCAGAAGACAAGCACGGGTCGTGCCTGCCGGGCATTGGGCCGTGCCCCACCCAAGATTCCAAAAAAAAGAAGACAAACAGAAGCAGACGAGAGACACGGGGCCGTGTCTCTTGGACACGGGCCGTGGTCAACTTCCAGACATGCAAATCTTGGATAGTACAACAAGTACAATGGCCACGGGGCCTTGCCATTGACACACGTGGCCGTGTGAGCATCCAGACTGACAAGCTCATTAAATAAAGACAGAGAAGAAGGAAGACACGGGGCCGTGCCCACCAAGCACGGGGCCGTGTAAAACTTCAGTTTCTAGCTATAAATAGGGGTGCTTGGTTCAATAGCAATCCAACCCTTGGAAAACCACTTCTCTCACACTTGCCACCACACCACCACCACATTACCACCATCATCCACCACATTCATCCATGATCCATATCTAGAGTGTGTGTAGTAGTCTCGGGATCCAAGAGTGATCGTAAGAGTTTTTGTCAAACAAAGGCTATGCTTGGCTAATCTCTTACATCACTTGGTGAAGACAAGTCATTTATGTATTACTTTTGATTTCCAATCTTTGGTTAACTTTTTAATTGGATATGTATTATTGACTTTAATAACTAGTTTTTTATATTGAAAGTGAACTTTATTATATCATATCTTCATGTTGCGTTGATTCACTCATTCGTGTCTTTACGGTCTATATAAAGCTCGTTAACTGCCTAGAGGAGGGTTTGAAGGGTGGTATGGATAAAGTTCTTGCCTCTTTCAGTGTATAGATCCTTCAAGGACTTGATTCAAGCTTATTAGGACTTCTTTTGAGGCAGATAGTATCAAATCGGGGGAAGTTAGAATGGCTTGAATCCCTTATAAATAAATTACTATTAAAACTTTAAACCGGGCTTACGGGACTGTATTCCTGCTGACTCAGACTAATATGGCCGAGGGTAGCATTGCCTCCAAAAGAGGGACATGCCACATTTTGCATTAATAATTACTTAATTATCTTTCAATATTCCGGCATTGCGGGACTGTATCATTGCTGACTCAGAACAATAAGGCTGAGGGTAGTGTTGCCTCCAAAAGAGGGACATGCCACTATAACTAAGATAATCTCTTAAAAAACCCAAAGTGAGAAAATCATCAAAGGATACATAAAAGATGAGTCAGAGCCAACTGATTCTATCTTGTCTATTTGTTTCTTTATTTATTTAGCCTCTTTATTTTACTTATGTAGGATCGTTGTGTGACCCGAATGAGTCGATCAGAAGAGTTGTTTATCCGTGTCAAAGGTGGAATCAATGAAACGGACGCTCGATGTAATTATAATGTCTCGTATATTGATATAATAGTGATTTACAACCTGGAGACAATCCGGCAGAGCTTCGCTACTCTTATCCGAAAGTTACAAATGAAAACCAAGTGCACCTATTTGTAGATGGGAGATTTCGCTTGAAATGGCAAAGTCACTTTCAAGCAGAATCACTTAGTCCTGATTTCGCTTGAAATGGCTTCGACAATTTCAAGCGGAATCACTACCATTTCCACTAAAATATGTTTCTCGTACCTCGAGCACTGGTTATCCTATCCTATCCCATTACATGACTCAATACAAGACGAAGTCAATAGACATAGTGCACTAACAGACTCCCCCTTGGATATTGACAAAGTCTTCAGTATCACATCTTTGTCACGTCACATCTTCAGTCTTGATCAGTCTTCATGCTCTTTGAATTGTCTAACACTGTAAATCATCAATCAATCTTTCTCTTTTCTTATCACTGGCTCTATTATCAACAGCTTCTTCAGGCTCCCCCTTTCATCAAGCTTCCGTGCTTTAGGGATCGTCACCTATCTTTCCGGTTACAAGCTCCCCCTTATTTCGAGCTCGTCTTCAGACTCCCCCTTAGACTATGCTATCAGGATCGTAGTCTGGTACACTATCTGCAACACTCATACATTGATAAGTAACAACATTTTATACTTCCAGAAATCGTATTCTGGCAATTTAAACTTTTTAATCACTTCCCCTATCAACAAACTTTACGAATATAGCAGTTTCAACTAACAGGATCGGGAACTGACTCTATAACAATATAAGCATCCAAAAACCAACTCCCTCACAGTTAATCATCCAAGTCCAAACTAATGACCTTGGAGATATCACAAACTATTTTTGATTTTTGATTTTTTAATTCAAGTTTCAAATTAATGAACTTGTTTTATTTTCAGAAACACCATCAGCTTACTTAGATTTTGAAACTCAGCATTTCAGACATCGGTTGTCGAAAATAAAACATAATCAAAAATCTTTTTATATTTTCTAAAAATGTAAAGCAGTAAAGAAATATTTACAAACATATTTACAGACAATATTTTTGTTTGAGTATGCGTCAGAGGATCATATCAGTTTTTGACAAGTCACAAGTACCGTTGAGCTTAGTTACACATTAAGAATTAAACAATTCACTTAGATTGTCGATATACTGATCCACTTAAATTTTCACACAAATTTCAACTGATTCAGGATACGAATTAGATGTTTTAAGAACTTAAACTCATTCATGTGTCCAACCTCTTGAATATACTCCCGTATCCAGATCCCAATATTCATTCTTACAGGTGAGTATACCTAGATGATATCTGTAAGGGGTTTGATGCGAAACCGTGAGAGCTCAGGTCAGAACTTCCGTTCAGCAAAGAGATGACGGTTCGACTTTAGGTGTGTCCCCTTTAGAGGATCTTTTCTTCAGCAGCACATGATTAGCATTTTGCAATGTTTCATCATTTTTTGTACTGAGGGTGAGCTATGTTTCAAGCAATGTGGAAAGTATTATTCGAGGACTAGGTCAGAACTTCCATTCACCAGAAGTCCCGGAATAATACCCCATATATCACTGAGTATAAAGACCTAGTATTTCAGAAAGAGGGACCTTTCAAACGAGATTTCAGGGGTTACCTATATATCCAAGTAGTGTTCCCCATGAAATATGCAAGTTTGAATTTAGGTTTATATCCCGAAAACGTTTACTAAATGTATAAAAACCTATCGACATATCATCAGTGAGACTGTTTAACACTATTAAATCATTACAATTCTTTAGCATACTGTAACTGTCTACTGATGTACTATCATTTCCTCTTTTTACACAAAACTCAATTTTTGAAATTTTATCATGTTTTTGGCTTTTTCAAATTTTCTAATGTTTTTGTATTTTCTGACATCAATTTTTCTCCCCCTAAAATGCAAAATCATTAAAAAGAAAATTTGACAACCAATACTGATAGCTTTGTCTCGCCATCCATTTTCTGCTTAAAGTGCTCTGATTTGCAGAAAATCTAATATAAAGTACCCCCATGATTTACAACCCATTGATCTTCGACAGTTTGAAAACCGTTTTTCAATCTTGTGAAAGTAATCATGTTTGTTCCGCTGTGAGGGTTTTAGCATATTTAATCAACACATATTTTTGTAATTTTCTATTTTTGACAAAAATTAAAAACAAACATATTTTTGGTTTTAAATTATTTTTTTAAATTTTTAGGGTTTTGAAAATATTGTTTATTTATGTACAGAATAAAAATAAACTTCATGTTTCAACCAACACATGATCCAGCAGCCTCTTCCTCCTCTCCATGTGCCAGGCTGCTCCAGTTTTCATTTTCACAGCCTTGATTTTTCTTGAGCACCTACACATTCATCAATTTGATCATTTGAACAATGCAACCCAAGCCTTTTTAGACTTAGGTAGTTGAACATGAATCTTTCCAGGTGAAACTGGATAATTTCTATCATTTTTCTCAAAAACGTTATCAATTTTATCTTCAACTTTTTCATCCTTTACCACAGTCATCGGTTTCTTAACACTCCATGTTTGTCCTTTTGGTGTTCCTCTTTTATAAAAATGTGTCTCTTTTTGAATCTTTTCATTTTGAACAACTTTTGGTTTCCAAAACTCTTGGGGTTTAGTCATATCGACTGATATTTTCCAACTTTGTGTTGTTCTGAATCTAGGTGTGTGAGAATTCTAGGTCTGTCTTGAATCAAACCTGTTTGGGTTTGATTTCCAATTTTGATTTGAAGCAAACTTGTGTGTATTGTACCTCCAAGTTTGTTTCGAATCAAATCTGGTTGACCTTGGTTTCACATCCTCAGATTTCTGTTTTTGATCATCATCAGACTTCTTATTCATCTCAACATCAACAGGTTTCAGATTTGGACACTTGCGAGCAAGATGACCAATTTGATCACATTTAAAACATGTCCATTTTGAGACATCTTTGACCTGTTGTTGTTGCTTTTTCTGAGCATGAAACTCATCATTAGACTTCCGTCCAATTTTAAGTTCCTTCTCTTCAGCTAAACTTTTTCCTTGAACAAAACTCATTTTTACCTGAGAATTTGTCACTTCATTTTTCTTCCTATTTTGTTTCTTTTTATAGCCCAACCCTGCCTTCATGTTTTTCTTTTTGAAACCAGGTTTGTTATAAAAAGTTTTGTGACCTTTTCCAGCAAACTTTGAAATTTCCGACTTTTCAATCTCAACCATCTTGAAAACTTTATCAACCTTTTCTGAAATCACATTTTGAATCGGGAATACAACATCTAAGAATAATTTGTCCGATCCAATCATGGTATAAACCAATCCCTTTGAATCATCATTCAAATTTTCCTTGGATTTTGTGTTTTTCAGATATCCATCATGAAAATTACCTTCATTTTCATCTTGTGATTCAGAATTACTTGTATCAACTGACTCTTCTTTCAACACACTTTCAACGACTTTACCTACCACCTCTGAATCATGAGAATCATCAGATTTGGAATAAGTTACATCGATGTTGTCTGGCAATTGATCTACCAGGTTGAAAGCTTTTTCGACCTTTTCTTCATCATAAAATGCAAACTTTGCCGGTGGTGGAACTTGATGAAACTCAGAGCCAATGCCTTTCTTGTTTTGCTCAGACTCACCATCTCCCGGTTTTATATTGAAAATTCGTTCAAGCACATATGACGACACGTGATAACTTTTTAACTTGTTGTTGTCTTGTTCTAGATCAGCAATCTGTCGCTTTAGCTTAGCAACATCCTCAATATAGGAACTAACAACACCTTGTTTAATTTCATACATTCGTTTAAGCTCTTTAGTTGTTTCAGAAAGATAATTCATTCTTGATTGAGAATATTTCATTTCATCTTTCACTTTTTCATATGATTCTTTTGTAATATGATAAGCTAATTTCATTGAATCATATTCTTTCTTCATTTCTTGACAAACATTTTCTTTTTGATCACATTCTTCTGTCTTTTTCAAAACATTTTCTTTCAAAACTTCATTTTCCTTTTCTATCTTTTTACATTTTTCTAAAAGTTTTTCATCATTTTCTTTTAAAACTTTTTCATTTTCAAGCATTTCTTTGCATTTTTCTTTGAAAATGTTTTCGATTTTTGTGAATTCAAGATCTCTTGTCTTGAACTTCTCCTCTTTTTCAGTACAAGCTCTACACGTTTCCATGCATTTCTTGCACTGTTTAATGATTTTGTTTTGAGTTTCGGAATTAGGATTTACCTCAGTGATTGGCACTTCGGTGTTTGTTGCAGTCTCTATCTGCTTCTGATCAGCATCATTCAACTTTTCTTCAATACCATCTTCATTACCAGCATCACCAGCTTCCAAATTCTCATTCTTTCCCTCAGTCAAACTCTCAATTTTCTTCTCTTCTTCTACAACCTGTTGTTCTTTAGTAACAGCTTTTTCAACTTCTGCATTCACAACAAACTCTTCAACAACTTTTTCTTCTACCTTCATATTCACTACCTCAACTTCAACAACTTCAGCTTTAACTTCTTCAGCAACTTTCTTTAGATTGTTCACAAGCTCTTCAACATTCTTCTTCATTCTCTCTTCATCCCTTTTTCTCAGACATGATGTCATGGCATATCTAATTTCCTTTTCATGCCTTTTTGCATACCTGTCATCTTTCAACACATTTCTATAGTATTCGGCTCTTGAAGGAATTATGAGAAGAACATCTTCAAAGATTATATCTTCTTTTGTAACTACTGGTTCATCTTCTCTGTTGAAGTAGCACTCTCTCTTTTTATCCGATCTTTTGTTTATCACTGCACTTTCATATTCTTCTTGCATCTCATCCATTCTGTTCAAAACAATGTTTCTCTCTCGATAAGTTTTCTCGCTTAGAATTTCTTCTCGAGTTTTCTCTTTGATTTCAGCTTTATCTTTTTCTTCATTGTTTTCTTCTTTAATTTCAGCAACAAAGACAAACTGTCTTTTCTCTGTTATAGCTCTGCCATGAGCTGTTTTTCGAACATTCTCTAAACGATCTTCTTCTGGACATATCTCGCTCCAATCAAAACCTTCATCTTGAATTACAAAACAAGCTCTTGATTTGGTTTTATCTTCAATCATGTTTGGCTCTTCTCTGCTTCGATGATAAATTGCCGTTCGGTAATAGTCATCATTGAAAGGTATTTCAGGTTCAGCAACTTCAGAATTTCTGCATTCTCTTTTGAAATGACCCTTTTGCTTGCATCTGAAGCAGGTCACTTTGGATTTGTCGAATCCAAGCTTCGTTGACGGACCTCCCAAAGATTGTTTCCCGGTAATCTCCATATATCTCTGAGCTCTGTGAATGCAACTTGCCAAACAGCAACGAATGTCAATGAGTTCCATCTCCTTCGGATCGATCTGGTCGTAGTCTTCTTTGGTTAACTCTGAGTTTCCAATTTTGCCAGCTACAAGACCTTCATATGATTCCAGAACAGATGCAAGAAAACTCATTTGCTATTTAGCTGCATTGATGCTCATTGCCAGAGAATTTTTCAACTTAAGAGCATTGTTGCACAATATCTCCTCTGCTTCTTCAGAACTAGCTTTTGAAGCAGATGAATGATAACCCGGATCATAACTTGATGAGCTTTTCTCTGGCTCTTTTGTCCTCTAACCACTGAATGCTGTCTTTGGTGAACTATCAACTTTCACCGAAGGTAAACTTCCTTTATAGTACAGACCAACATTCTGTTGATGCGAAGAACTGCTCATCTTGTTCTGTTTCTGCAATTCAAGCTCATGAGTCTCAATCTTTTCAAATAATGTATCAAGAGAAATTGTTTCATACAAAGCATCAATTTTCAAGATAAAAACAAACGTTTGCCACTGATCAGCTCGTGGTAACGCTTCAATCACTTTATCAATAATTTCCTCTCTTGTTTTTACAATCTCAAAACGTTCAAGTTCAAGTTTTAGGTGACAGAATCTCTCTATCATTTGTCTCATTGTTTCTCCTTTTAAACTATCAAACAGATCAAATTCTTTCTTTAATAAAGCAATTTTGTTCTTTTTAATCTGTTTACCCCCCTCAGCTTTAACTCGTAAAGCTTCCCAGACAGATTTAGATGACCCGTCATGATTAAGTAATGCAAAAATATCATTTCTAATTGCCGATTGGATCAAAGCAATCATCCTCTGTTCAGCTGCAAATTCAGATTTATCATCTTTGGATAACTTCTTGAATGGAAGATCTTCTCCTTTATCATCCTTCGGTCTTTCATATCCAAATTCCATACAAAACCAGCTCTGATGTGCGTAAGCTTTCGCCCAGTTGAGAAACCGTTCTTTCCACCAAGTATAATCTTCAATGCTTTCCAGAGTTGGTGGCTGTGAGTGTGTTCCATAGAAATTATCATGCTTGATATTCTCATTGATCGCTTTTGTGATGGTTTTTGGGGTAACTGTTGTAATCTCGGAAGATTTAGATGTGAACGCATTGAAAAACGTGTTGTAGAATTCTTCAGCCATCGTTTGAAATTCTTGAATATCCTGGAGACAAATAATCAAACAAACACAATCAGTACAAACAATATCAAATAATCTGAAACAGACTGACACTCGGTTGACGTGAAATGATCTTGACACGAAAATATCCTCTTTCAAGCGAAATATGGATTCAAGCAAAACCACAGTTTGAAGCGGAATCACTATTTGGAGCGAAATCACAACTTCTATTTTCAAGCGAAATCACTTGATGAACAACTTCAAGCGGAATCAACAATGAATTCTCAAGCGGAATCAACAATGAATTCTCAAGCGGAATCTCTTGTATGACACTTCAAGTGAAATCAGAACTACTTTTTCAAGCGGAATACCACTTTGAAGCAAAATTTGATTATCTTTTCAAGCGAAATAGGCTTTTGAAGCGAAATCACAGAGTAATCTCAAGCGGAATAACAAATACAAACGGAATCTACTGCCTTTTTCAAGCGGAACTAGTAGTGGTCGTTCAAGCGGAATCTGGTTTTAGGCATGTTTTTGTCATTTTTAGTTCGAATTAAAGTCTGATATTCTCAAGGCTTTGTTAAAATACTATTTCGCATGTACTGTGAAAAATTCAATCCATTTTGACCGTGAAATCTTGTCCAAATTGAAAAAGAAGGTGTAGAAGTCAGAAAATTGATGCAATTGAGCTAAACTCTTCTTCCTGAGCTCTGATACCACTTGTAGGGTCGTTGTGTGACCTGAATGTGTCAATCAGAAGAGTTGTTTATCCGTTTCAAAGGCGAAATCAATGAAACGGACGCTCGATGTAATTATAATGTCTCGTATATTGATATAATAGTGATTTACAACCTGGAGACAATCCGGCAGAGCTTCGCTACTCTTATCCGAAAGTTACAAATGAAAACCAAGTGCACCTATTTATAGATGGGAGATTTCGCTTGAAATGGCAAAGTCACTTTCAAGCAGAATCACTTAATCCTGATTTCGCTTGAAATGTCTTTGACAATTTCAAGCGGAATCACTACCATTTCCACTAAAATCTGTTTCTCGTACCTCGAGCATTGGTTATCCTATCCTATCCTATCCCATTACATGACTCAATACAAGACGAAGTCAATAGACATAGTGCACTAACAACTTATTAAAAATCTTTCCTCAAAATTTGATTAGATTAGACGTCGTTAATATTCCGGTATTAAAAGCTCTTGTGTCCTTTGACGACATCGGTATCTTACCATCACTATACTACGCCAACGATGGGTGCACTTTCCCTTAGGTGTTGTAGAGAGTGTGATGTGTGCAAAATGCAACATATAAATTACAACAAATGAGGCATAAAAGTAACCCTTTTTTAGTACTAATGTTGGAAAAAGTGTGCTTTTGTCTTCCTTTTGTATTTTCAGGATTAAATGAGCTCAAATGAACAAAAGAAGCAAAAAGGCAGCTAAAACTAACATAAATACAAGAAAAGGAATAAACGTGGCATGCCCGACCGCTCGACAGCATCCTCCCAAGAAAAAACAAGAGAACAGAAGGCTGAACACGCCCCGTGCTCACTAAGCACGGGGGCGTGCCCAAGTGTCTGCAGAAAAGACAGTTGTAGAAGCTTCTATCACCCACCACGGGGGCGTGCCCAGCGGACACGGGGCCGTGGTCAACGCTAAGATTCGAAGAATCTAGGAAAATCTTGATAGTACAGATACGCTTCTGCACACGGGGTCATGAGCGGACACGGGGGTGTGGTCAGCTAATGCAGACAAACTGCATTTAATGAAGAAATAAAAGATGGGTGGACACGGGGCCGTGTTCGGGCTTCTGTGCACGCTATAAATAGGGGTGCTTAGCTCACTTGCAACTCATCCCTTGGCAAACCACATCTCTCACACTTCACCCACCCACAACCACCAACACAACCCACATCCACCACCATCATCCATCATCCATCATAGAGTGTATGAGTAGTCTCGGGATCCAAGATTGATCGTAAGAGTTCTTAACAATCAAAGGCCATGTTTGCATAAGTCTCTTACATCACTTAGTGAAGACAAGCATTTAGTGTAATACTTTTTATTTTTAATCTTCCTTATCATTTGTCCGTGGTGTCTTGGCATTATTTTACTGTCTATATAAATAAAAGATTTTCACCATTCATATCTCCACGGTCTATATGGAGATATGTTGGCTACCTTGTCGGGGGTTAAGGGAATGGTTTGGTAAGAGTCTTGCCTTGTTCAGTGTATAGATCCTGCAAGGACCTGGGTCAAGTTTAGTAGGACCTCTTTCAATACCCACTGGTATTGGATGGCGGGGGTCCAAACTCCTTGACCCCCTCATATGTAAACTACTATTAAAACTTTAACCTGGCTATTTAGGATTGTATCCCTGCTGACTCAAACTACTTAGCCGAGGGTAACGTCACCTTCAAAAGTGGGGCCTACCACATTATGCATTAATTACTTATTTAATTATCTTTCAATAATCCAACCCTTTAGGATTGTATCCTTGCTGACTCAAACTACTGGGTTGATGTTGGACCGTGTGCGTGACCCTAAACAGTCAGTAGAGGCAATTCATCATTGAATACTAAGGTGGAATCAAAGTAAACAATGTCACACAGCTTTATCCTTTCAATTTCCTTTCTATTAATGCTTTCTGAGTAAATTTTGACAGCAATTCGACACCTACAACATGACCAGATTCCGCTCCAACGATACGAATGAAATCATCACACACATATATATAGTGGTTATGATTCCGCTTGAAACTGTTCAAGCGGAACCCCATGATGATGTCTGATCTCGAGCGGAATCACCATGAGTGATTTGGAGCGGAATCATGAATAAGTTGATTTCGCTTGAAATGACCAAACAATCTATCTAGACTTAAGACTCGATTAAGACGTAGTCAGCAGACATTCAGTGCACCAACAGTTGAGGGTAATGTCACCTTCAAAAGAGGGGCCTACTACTATAACTAAGATAATCTCTTAAAAAGTGAAAAAGTGTGGAAATAATTAGAAGTTACACTAAAGGCGAGTCAGATCCAAGTGATCCATCTTGTCTATCTGTTTTTATTTTTATTTTATTTTTCAGCATTTTTGGTTTTTATTTACTAGTTTAAAATCTTTTTCTAAAATTTTAATTTGATTAGACGTTGAGGATAAACCGGTACTAAAGGCTTTTGTGTCCTTGGACGACCTCGGTATCTTACCAACACTATACCACGCTCACGATCGGTGCACTTGCCCATATGTGGGTTTGGTGTTAGTAAAATATCGTGTTTTATAAATTTAAAACTTGACTAAAGTGTAAAAAGGGCTAAAAATATACATAAAATATATATACCACTACACACGCATCAAGTTTTTGGCGCCGTTGCCGGGGACACAAGGATTTTAAGAAAGCTTAAAATCGACGGCCTAATCAGTTTTTCAAAACCTTTTTAAAACGCGCGCACATTTTTCTGCATTTTAGTTAGTTTTTTGCATTTACAGTAGCCTGAACATGGGGCCGTGCTGCATTTTTTTTTTTCATAAAACACCCAGATAGAGAGTCTGAACATGGGGTCGTGCTCACTGAACACGCCCCCGTGCTGCACAAAACCAGTCACTTTTATTCAAACGCCCAGATACAGATCCTGAACACGGGCCATGTCCACTGAACACGGGGCCGTGTCCAGCCTCTGTTTCCGTTTTTATTTTTGTTTTCTGGTCTCGAGACTCTATTGTGGTCTGCTGAGTGATTCTTATGGATCAATACTCAGGAGGCTACAACTACACCTATGAGGAGGATGATTATAGGGAAGATTATTGCACCATTTGTGGTGACCCGCACTCGGTACAATATTGTGACTTATTTCAACCATCCACTTCATACACCTACTATGAGGAGCCCAGGTACGAGTGATGTGCACAAAATGCAACATATAAATTACATCAATTATGGCGTAAAACTAACCCTTTTTTGGTACAAATGTTGGAAAAAGTGTGCTTTTGTCTTCCTTTTTTATTTTCAGAATTAAATGAGCTCAAAATAACAAAAGAAGCAAAAAGATAGCAAAATCTAACATAAATACAAGAAAAGGAACAAAAGTGGCATGCCCGACCTCCCGACAGCATCTTCCCAAGCAAAACAAAGAAGACAGAAGACCGAACACGCCCCATGCTCAGTGAGCACGGGGCCGTGCCCAAGTAGCAGCAGAAAAGACAAACTCATAGAAACTTCTACTGCTCACCACGGGGCCGTGCCCAACGGACACGGGGGCGTGGTCAACTTCCTGCAGGCGCATTTATTGGAATTGCGAATTGCAATTAATGAAGAGAGAGATTCGGATGGACACGGGGCCGTGCCCGAGCTTCTGTTCAGCCTATAAATAGGAGTGTTTGGAGCTCTTGCAACTCTTCCCTTGGCACACCACCTCTCTCACACTTCACCCACCACCCACCACCACCATAACACCATCATCCACCACCACCATCATCCATTGTCCATCATAGAGTGTGTGAGTCGTCTCAGGATCCAAGATTGATCGTAAGAGTTCTTGACAATCAAAGGCCATGTTTGCCTAAGTCTCTTACATCACTTGGTGAAGACAAATGTTTAGTGTAATAGTTTTTATTTTTAATCTTTTGCACTTTTTAATTGGTTTTGTATTAATGACTTTAATTACTAGTTTCTTATGTTGAAGGTGATTCTTCCTTATCGTTTATCTGTGGTGTCATGGCATTATTTTACTGTCTATATAAAATAAAAGATTTTCACCATTCATATCTCCACGGTCTATATGGAGGTATGTTGGCTACCTGGTCGGGGGTTAAGGGAACGGTTTGGTAAGAGTCTTGCCATTGTTCAGTGTATAGATCCTGCAAAGGACCTGGATCAAATTTAGTAGGACCTCCTTCAATACCCAAAGGTATTGGATGGCGGGGGTCCAAACTCTTTGATCCCCTCATAAGTTAAACTACTATTAAAACTTTAACCCGGCTACTTAGGACTGTATCCCTGCTGACTCAGACTACTTAGTCGAGGGTAATGTTGCCTTCAAAAGAGGGGCCTACCACATTATGCATTAATAACTTAATTAATTGTCTTTCAATAATCCGACCCTTTAGGATTGTATCCTTGCTGACTCAAACTACTGGGTTGAGGGTAAGGTCGCCTTCAAACGAGGGGCCTACTACAATAACTAAGATAATCTCTTAAACAAATGCAAAAGTGCGAAAATAATCAACGGTTACACTACACACGAGTCGGATCCAAGTGATTCATCTTGTCTATCTGTTTTTGTTTTTATTTTATTTTTCAGCATTTTAGTTAGTTTTATTTTCTTAGTTTAAAAACCTTTTTCTAACATTTTGATTTGATTAGACGTTGAGGATAAACCGGTACTAAAAGCTCTTGTGTCCTTGGACGACCTCGGTATCTTACCAACACTATACTACGTCCACGATGGGTGCACTTGCCCATATGTGTGTTTAGTGTTAGTAAATGTCGTGTTTTATAAATTTAAAACTTGGCTAAAAAGTGTAAAAGGGCTTAAAATATATACCTAAAACATATTACACCTAACACACATCAAGTTTTTGGCGCCGTTGCCGGGGACACAAGGATTTTAAGAAAGCTTAAAATCGACGGCCTAATCTGTTTTTCAAAACACGCGCACATTTTTCTGCATTTTAGTTTAGTTTGCATTTACAGTAGCCTGAACATGGGGCCGTGTTCACTGAACACGGGGCCGTGTTGCATATTTTTAGTTAAACACCCAGATACAGAGTCTGAACACGGGGTCATGCTCACTGAACACGCCCCCGTGCTCAACGAGACCAGTAACTTTTATTAAAACGCCCATATACAGACCCTGAACACGGGGTCGTGTTCACCAAACACGGGGCCGTGTCCAGCCTCTGTTTCCGTCTTTATTTTTGTTTTCTGGTTCCGAGACTCAGTTGTGGTCTGTTGAGTGATTTCTATGGATCAATACTCAGGAGGCTACAACTACACCTATGAGGAGGATGATTACATGAGAGACTATTGCACTAATTGTGGTAACCCGCACTTGGTACAATATTGTAACTTATTTCAACCATCCAATTCATACAACTATTATGAGGAGCCCAGGTACGAGCCATCGACTTCATACACAACCTATGAAGACCAAAGGTATGAACCTTCTTCCTCATACTCATATTTTGATGAACCAAGGTATGAACCTTCATACTCATACTTTGAGGAGTCAAGATATGAGCCACCACCTTCATATACTTATTAGGAGGAACCATGGCATGAACAACCCACCTCATATGAGTACTATGAAAAACAAAATTACGACCCTTATCCATCATATGCTTACAATGAAGAACAATGGTGTGAACCATCTACTTCATATGGGTACTATGAGGAACCAAGGATCGAACAACCGGATTCAAGCTTTGAAGATCCCGGTCCATTCTCTATCACCGAAGTGGCCGATAGGATAATAGAAAAACTTAAAACTATCGAAAGATACATAAAAAAATCTCGCGCAAGGGAAGAGGAATCCCGCGCAAGAGAAGAATTAAATAAAGAAACGATAGTTGAAGAGTTAAAAATGGAAGAACAAACAAGTGAAAAACCGACACATGAGTTAAACAACGAAAGAGGTGAGGCCGATAACGTTAAAATTCAAGAAGAGTCTAATTTTGAAGAAATTAATCTCTTGTCACCTTCTTTTGAAAATCATTGTTTAGTATCAACTCATGCTAAGTTTTTAAAAGAGCTAAACACTAACGCAAAAATTGAGGAAATGGTAAGTGTTAAGTTAACTAATGATCAAACTTCGCTAATAAAACAAGACCCTTTTGAATGTAACATTACACCGGTTCCATGTTTTTTTTTCAAAATTCATTTATTAGTAACGTCACTATCGATAAGGATCTTTGTGTTAACATAATGCCTAATTACATTTTCGAAAAATTTAGTATTAGTGATTTTGCTCCACTTCAAATACCCATTTTTCTATCCAATCGGAGAGTAGTGAAATCAATCGGTGTAGTCTTGGTTCAAACAAATCAAATGGTTATTCCAACCGACTTTGTCATCCTCGATGACGCTCCTCTAGTGTTGGGAAGACCATTTGTAAAAACTCACGAAGCTTTGAAAAACCGGAAGTTTAATAATCTACATCTTCAATTAGGGGCATTCAAAAGGAGCATAGATCTTGAGCGTTCAATGAAATATCCTTTTGGCAACAATGACCCCCTAATTGAAGATGAAAATGAGCCACCCGATATAAGTGAAAAGATTGACCACTTTGTTGAAGAAGAGGTCGCCATAGAACAAATCTTTAAAGTTCTTGATCTAGATGAGCCCCAAAATAAGGAGTCTCCTAAGGACCTGCCCCTTGAGCTTAAAGAACTTCCCAAAAGGTTTGGAGTGTGCTTTTCTTGACAAAGATGGTAATTCACCTATAATTATTTCGTCTAAATTAAATAGTGTAGAAAAAGAAAAATTAATTAGACTTTTGAAAAAACATAAAAATGCGATCGCTTGGAAGCTTGTAGATATAAATGGAATAAGCCCTTCCATGTGCACGCAAAAAATTCTGATGAACGATGACTACAAATCAGTAATACAACCACAAAGAAGAGTAAATCCAAATGTCCAAGAAGTGGTTAAAAATGAGGTCATCAAACTACTTGACGCCGGACTTATTTATCCTATCTCCGATAGTCCATGGGTGAGTCCCGTCCAAGTAGTCCCAAAGAAAGGAGGTATGACGGTAATAACTAATGAAAAGAATGAATTAATACCAACAAGAACCGTCACAGGATGGAGGGTATGCATAGACTATAGACGATTAAATGAAGCAACAAGGAAAGACCACTTTCCTTTGCCCTTCATTGATCAAATGTTAGAACGACTATCCGGACATAAATTTTACCGTTTCTTGGATGGTTTTTCAGGTTACTTTGAAATTCCGATAGCACCTGAAGACCAAGAAAAGACAACTTTCACATGCCCCTATGGAACTTTTGCTTATCGACGCATGCCATTCGGTCTATGTAATGCCCCTGCAACATTCCAACGTTGCATGGTGGCCATCTTCCATGATCTGATAGAAAAGACAATGGAAGTCTTCATGGACGACTTTTCTATCTTTGGAGATTCATACGACCAATGCCTCGATAACCTCGAACGAATGCTATCCCAATGTGAGGAAACTAACCTCGCCCTTAACTGGGAAAAATGTCATTTCATGGTAACAGAGGGAATAGTACTCGGTCACAAGATCTCGAGCGAAGGAATGGAAGTTGATCGAGCAAAAATAGACACAATTTCTCGATTACCTCCACCATCCTCCGTTAGAGCAATCAGAAGTTTCTTAGGGCATGCCGGATTTTATAGACGGTTTATCAAAGACTTTTCGAAAATTTCAAGGCCTCTAACGAAATTACTTGAAAACGATGCGCCTTTCATCTTTGACAAGGATTGCAATCAAGCATTTCTAACCCTCAAGGAAATGCTAGTCAATGCACCTATCATGATAGCGCCCGATTGGAAATTACCTTTCAAAATCATGTGTGATGCAAGTGACTTTGCCGTTGGGGCAGTCTTAGGACAAAGAAAAGAAATGCATTTCCACCCAATTTATTATGCTAGTAAAACGCTTAACGATGCACAAGAGAATTACACAACCACTGAAAAAGAATTACTAGCTGTGGTATTTGCTTTTGATAAATTTTGTTCTTACCTTGTTCTTTCTAAAGCTGTAGTCTATACAGATCATGCAGCCATCCGATACCTCTTCAAGAAACAAGACACAAAACCCCGTTTGATCAGGTGGATTCTACTCCTCCAAGAATTTGATATTGAAATCAAAGACAAAAGAGGAGCAGAAAACACAGCAGCAGATCATCTTTCGCGCCTAGAAGACCCAGCTTTGGAGGCAACCAGGGACGAGCAAATCAACGAAAAATTTCCAACAGAGTCCCTGGAAATGGCGGAATATAGACAAGAGCCATGGTATGCCGACTACGCTAACTACTTAGCTAGCAGTATAGTCACCAAAGGATGGACACATCACCAAAGAAAGAAATTCTTTGCTGATGTAAAGCATTACTTTTGGGAAGACCCTTATCTTTTCAAAATGTGTGCCGACCAACTCATCCGAAGGTGCGTACATGGCAGCGAAGCACGAAGAATTCTCCGCCATTGTTATGAAGGTCCATATGGAGGACATCATGGTGCCGCTAGTACCGCACAGAAGGTATTTGATTCAGGATTTTACTGGCCGACCATTTACAAAGACGCGCAAAGTCTTGTCAAAACATGTGACGCTTGCCAAAGATCAGGTAATATTTCTTCCAAAAATGAAATGCCACAAAATGGCATTCTCGTTTGTGAAATTTTTGATGTTTGGGGACTCGATTTCATGGGACCTTTCCCACCGTCAAAAGGAAACAAATATATACTTGTGGCAGTCGATTAATTGTCTAAATAGGCCGAGGCTGAGGCACTTCCAACAAATGATGGAAGAGTAGTGGTAAGATTTTTGAAAAAATTATTCTCTCATTTTGGAACACCTAAAGCATTAATAAGTGATAGAGGTACCCATTTTTGTAACCATCAACTCGAAAAAATCTTAACAAGATATGGGGTCTATTACCGGGTCTCAACAGCATATCACCCTCAAACAAACGGACAAGCCGAAGTGACTAATTGAGATTTAAAACGAATACTTGAAAAAACCGTAGGTTTAAATAAAAAGGAATGGGCCGATAAATTAGATGATGCTTTATGGGCTTTTCGAACTGCTTATAAAACCACTATACGCACAACCCCATATAAGCTCATCTATGGAAAAAGTTGTAATTTGCCGGTAGAAATAGCTCACAAAGCCTACTGGGCAATAAAAAATGTAAACTTGGATTTAGAAATCGCAGGTAAAAATCGATTTTGTCAAATAAATGAATTACACGAATTATTGAATTATGCATACTCTAACTCGGAAATTTATAAGGAAAGAATGAAAAATTTACACGACAAATACATTTAACCTAATGAATATCGAGTGGGAAATCAAGTTCTATTGTTTAATTCACGACTTCGATTATTTCCGGGTAAACTAAAATCTAGGTGGTCAGGACCTTTTTCCATCACCCATATTTTTTCTCACGGTACAGTAGAATCTCGGAATGGAATTCCATTCAAAGTCAATGGCCAACGGCTGAAACTCTATCGAGGATCCATTGAGGATGAAGAGGAAGAGATCTCGCTTCAAACGGTAGACGAGTAAAGGCATCAACATCATACCTGGTACATTACGAACGAGCAGGTAAACATCGAAACCGGTAAGTCTTCTAACCAAGTTTTTGGGAAAACAGGGCACTCACACGAGCACTAGTAAAAAAAATATATATTCTTTTTGCTCGGCACGGGGCCGTGTCCGCGCAACTGTCCGGATAAAACCCCTTTTTCATAACTTTTACTTCATTCCACACGCCCCGTTTCCCCGAAAAACGCTTTGGTCCAGGCGATTTTCCGCAGATTTTCGACGTCTCCTCTCATTCTAACAACATCAAGGTATGATTCTATCATCATTAGTAGTTAGATTAGTTACTTGCATGTAGTTAAAACATCAAAACTTTGGGGCAAAATCTGGGATTCTTGAAGTTCATCCAGATCAAACCTCAAATTTTGGCATAAATCTGTTAGCATTAGTTTAGATTAGTGTAATGGGAAGTAAATCCACTTGTATTGTTGATAGATTTGCCCGATTTCTCATAAAAACCACAAACCCTTGTTTTTGAACCGAAAAAGATAAAATTGAAAGGGTAAACGGTTTGTTTTGGGAAAAACGGCACTTGGGGTTTCATTTTCGGGCGAAACCGCACCTACTTGGTCAAAAATTTTCAGATTTTCGGGACCGGGTCGAAAAATGCAATTTTTGAGTAACAGACGTCTGGACACGGGGTTGTGCCCGCTGAGCACGGGGCCCTGTCCAGCTCACTGTTTGCAGTTTTTTTCCAAAAATCTCACCGTTTCGTGCTAAGTTTTGATGTATTCTTTCAGATGTCGAAGAAGTTCACAAGATTCAACGCAAATGAGCTCGATGCTAGGGTCAGATATGACACACTTCAAACAAGACCCGAAGAATACCCAAGGCAAGCATGCACGGTCCTCTTAGCCATGGTGAACCAACTTGACCGGTTCAACAACCTCGTTACCGGCCCACTAAGGGTTGCTCTAACCACTCGACTTCGATCGATACACGAGTGCACCATGGAGTTATACAGCACCTTCACTTTCAATTCAAGGTGCGACCCTTTCGACAATAATGGGGTTGCATTTCGGTGTGGTGGAACTAGGTACTAGATCTCTATGGCGCAATTCGGGGAAATAGTGGGGCTGTATACGAAAGAGGATTCGAGAAGTGAAGAAAACACCGGGGGAATGCGAGAGTTGGATGAAAATGAACGCCAAGCCGCATGGGCTCAGATTGGTGATGGGTTCTACAATCTGAGCAGCACTAAGAGCACTAAGCTAAGGGATTCGCTTTATCGCTACATTCATAGGCTCCTTGCTTACTCTCTTAGTCAGAGACATGACAGCAGCGGCGTTGTTGGGTTGAGAGATTTGGTAGTCCTCCACTGCATTCACACCCGCAGACACCTTGATGTTCCATTCCTTCTACTCCGGAACATGCATCTGAACCGGCTTGCTCATGCACCAACCCCTATTTTCTTCGGGGGATGGGTGTACCGCCTCTTCAAGCATTTCACGAACATCCCTAGGTCTTTCGAGAGGAGCCCATGGTCAGGACGAGTCGATGTACACATTTGTCGCTCCATGAACCTAATCTATGAGCGGAAGACGGATCGGTAAGCTTTCAGAAGATGCAAGGTCATGCATGGAACCTACAAGAGGCGCTAGTCCTTCACGCTCCACCTCCCCAATACCAGTACCAACCCCACGGTGAACCGGGCCAGTCCTCCTCACAAGGAGGTGGTTTTCCTAACTTTCAGAGTTTACATGATCTTTTGCAGGAAAACTTTATGTGCACCAGGAACACCTACAACCTCGCCAACAACACATACCACCGGGTCGGACCCATTGTACGAAACATCTCCGATATCCAAGATGACATCGGAAGCATCCGGGAGTATATGGCGGGGCATGGGGGAGGAGGTGATGACAGTGATGAAGACATGGACTAGGTGGGTGGAGCAGGAGTATGAGTGGATGGTTGGTGATCCTACAAGTTAAATTCCCTTTCTATCGAACAATTTCCGTCCTGCGTGCCGAAGTGTTGAACAATTTACTTTTCCTAACTTATTTTTATTTTCTGCTTTTGTTTTTATCTTTAACTTGATGGTTTGGATGCTTAACTTGGTAATTTAGGACGTTTGGTATTGTTTGGTGTGGTATTTACTGATAAAACAGGTACAAACGAGGCTTAGAGTGCTAAACATTAGTACTACTAAAGCCGGGGCAGGAAACCCGGAGAAAGAAACCTGTTTTTCAACCTTGCAGGCTGTCCACACGGGGTCGTGTCCGGCCGACACGCCCCCGTGCCCACCTCCCAGACCTACTGTTTGTCTAATTTCTGCAGATTTTTGCCAGACACGGGGTCATGCCCAGCCAACACGCCCCCGTGTCCACCTTCTGTAAGTTTTCGTTACTGGAAGTTGAACGCGGGGTCGTGTCCAACCGACACGGGGCCGTGTCTAGGATGCCAGTAACATAAAATTTTGCTTTTAACACCCTTTTACACATTCAATCAACCTAAAAACTTATTTTTGGGACACATTGAGGACAATGTGTAATTTAAGTGTGGGGGGGATGCTAAAGCCTTGAATCTTGCAAGTCCTAATAACAAGCCTTACACAAAACTCTATTGGAACAGCTAATCACCCCAATTTTTTTTTTCAAAAATTTTTATTTTTTTTACTTGTCTAAGCTTAAGTTGGGAATTCAAGTTCTAACAAGGTTATATTTTTACAAGTTTACAACCGATAGCGTCGTGATAAAAAGAACCAACATAAGAAAATTATGAAACGGCATGACAAACTTAGTTAAAATTTGATTACATATACTTGATCACATAAAAACCCTTTCCCACAAAAGTGAGTTTTGAGCCTTTAACGAGCATACAAACACATATCTTACACTAAATGCTCATTTTTCATTTCTTGTGTAAATAGCCGCTTGGTTCGTACGACTCTAGAACTTGCCACAACAATACATTCCCGGTCCTTACCAACTTAAACCCGAGTAAGTAAATGATGGAGGCATTAGGACTAACTCTTTTTCTTTCTACACCATTATTTTTCATTTTTTTACCAGCTAGCCAAAATCCCCCTAGTTAACCCCTTTGAGCCTAAACATTTTCATTTCTTAACCCAAAACAATCACCCTTTTTACCCACATAAACCTTTTTATTTTAACCCTTTTCTTTTAGTAACAACGTTCGATTTTCTTGTGGCTTAAAATATATATATATATATATATATATATATATATATGGATAAAGATCCGTTAGGAACCACCTCTTATTGCGAGAACCGCGAGAACCAATGTGAACACGTGGCAAACTTGTAATTAATGATATTTAATTAAAAAACACGCGCTTATCATATCGTTCACTGCCGTCGTTTTCAATGTTCACTGCTGTCTTTTTCAAACTAGGGTTTCGTTTGAGATTTTGCATAATCGACGACGACGGCGACTGATCTCTACATATTCACGGCGGTGACTGGCGGCGACTGCTTTTCTACATTTTCACGGCGGCGTGGACTTACACATTTTACGGGGGGTTCAATTGTGATACTGATTTCGTTGTTTCGTTTGAAATTTTGTGTTGATGCACGGAATGTCTGTTGATTGCGTCTACAAAAAGTCTGAAGTCAAGATTAGTCAACAGGGGGTCAAAATGTAAATATTATGTAAAATAGAGTTAGGTTCGCTTTTCTGTACATGGTGCATTGTGGTCCGCTCATTTGGTCTTAACTGGTTCGCTTTTGTGTCAAGTTGTACCAGGTCCGCTCATATAGCATGTCATATGAGCGAACCAGCACTACTAGAAAAATTAAAATTTCTGACACCATTTTCCGTAGGAAATGCGTCACAACCCGCGATTTTCTACGAATTTGTGACGAAATGCGTATGTAGGAAAACCACTCGTAGGAAACTGGTTTCTTACGCATTTTCTACGCATTTTCCTACCCATTTCTGACAGAAAAGGGCTGTCACAAATTGCTACACATTTTCTACGCATTTTCCTACCCATTTAACGGAAGTTAATTTTTAATTTTTGCTACACAATTGTCACGAAATTTAATTTTCTACGAATTTGTGACGAAATGCATATGTAGTTAAACCACTCGTAGGAAACTGGTTTCTTTACGCATTTTCTACGCATTTTCCTACCCATTTCTAACAGAAAATGCAGATAAAACGTGGATCCGTATGAACTTGTTGTTCCAGATTCGTATACAACTTCCAGATCTGTTGATTAACTGTTTGTTGATTTGTATGAAAATGATGCAGATCCATAATTACACATGTGATAAGTATATAATGATTAGTTTCGTTATTTTTCTTTTTTAATCTTTCTGATATTCACTAATTTGTTTAAATAAAACAGGGAAAGTCTTCACCAAATAAACAAGTTGAATATAATTGTAAATTGATAAAAAGTACGATTACAATAAACTTGCATCAACCATACTTGATGCCCTCAAAACATGTTGGCAAATAACCACAGGCTCTTGCATAAAGAAATAGAAAACTGACGCAATCGATTACAATAATCTTTCTGATATTCACTAATTTATTTAAATAAAACAGGGAAAGTCTTCACCAAATCAATAACAACACATCCAGATTCGTACCAAACGTATGCAGATTTGTATGAACATCAATTTCCAGATCTATTCAACTTCATCTTGACTGAACTGAACCTGAAGACGATGAAGGACTCAAGAGGTGATGGCTTGTTTGTGTGGGTGAGTGTCGTCGGCAGAAGGATACGCAGTGTGGGGCGTGGTTGTCGGAGAGCGGCCGGCACCGGCTGGCATGTCGCCGGAGATAGGCTAGGCTGATCGAGAGAGAAGGGGGCAGGGGGTTTGTGGTGTGCTGATGTTCAAAGTAAAAGGGATTTAGGGTTTAAACTAAAGCTTTTGATTCTAGAGTATTTTTAACCGTTAGATTGATTATTAGGTGAACAATGGACCATAGGATGGTGATCCATGTGAAGTTGAAGTAAAGCTTTTGATTGGCTCAATTATGTGTAAACCTTTTTGTTTTCTTTCTTTTTTTTTTTTCATTTTGTAATCTTTTATTGTTAGTTTTTCTAAAATGTTTTGTATTCGCTTTACTATAAAAAGTTTTTTTTTTCTAAAAGTTGTTTTATTTTTTTTAGGAAAGTGTTTTTTTTTTTTTTTTTTTAGAAATTCCAACACAAGTATTGCTATCCTAAGGGACTGACCGATACCACCCGAACAATATCGGTACCAGTAACAATATTAAATTATATGGTTTCAGTTTCGCTTTCAATGAATCAATACCGTACCAAACCTAACTGATACCGGCCAAACAATATCGTACTCGAGGTACATGTATTCATTTTTATGATTTCCAATTTCGATAACTTATTTTCATTTCTTGTTAAACCCAACCTTGTCGTGGTGTTTGCCATTTATTTTATGCAATGCAGGACAGGTACTCGGTAGCTTACAATTACCAAATCATGGTTATGCATTTTATACAAATTATACAAATTTATGGTTTTACCTTTTAGCAGTGAGTGAGTTAGATGAGGCGTTTGAAATTTGTGCTTGAATATAAATTTAGGGATTTAGTATTGTTAAAACTTGAAGTTTAAGGTTAATGAAACTATTATCGAAATAAAAAGATTAAGGATTCTTATAAGGATGAACTTTGAAAACTTTTAAACTTATTATTAATATGGTGGCACATAAATTATTATTAATATGGTGGATAGTAATGATTGAAAGGGCATTAAGAGATGTATGGTAATAATAAAATATGGTAATAATAAAACTAGTTAAATATTTAAATATGGTAATAAATTTTCTATCACAAATGCGTAGCAAGTTGCTACACATTTCCTACGCAATAACTTTTCCATCACAAATGCATAGCAAGTTTCTACACATTTCCTACGCAATATGGTAATAAATTTTCCATCACAAATGCGTAGCAAGTTGCTACACATTTCCTACACAATAAATTTTCCATCACAAATGTGTAACAAGTTGCTACACATTTCCTACGCAATAATTAATAATAATGCTGATTAAACATTAAAATATAATCTAAGCATAATAATAAATAATTCGTCATAAACGCGTAGCAAGGTGCTACGCATTTCTGACGCAACAATTAATATTTAAATGAATTTAACATATAAATCTAATTCCAACAAATAAATAATGGTTCCGTCGGAAATGCGTAGCAAGTTGCTACGCATTTCCGACACAATACTTAGAATTAGTATATTTGTCACTATTGTGTCACAAATTGCCCAAAAAAATCAAGGTCTTTTTTCCGTAGGAAATGCGTAGTAAATGTGTCAGAATTTGCGACGCATTTTTTTGCATAGGAAATTTCCGTAGCAAAATGACCACTTTTCTAGTAGTGCAGGATGTCTATATATAGGGTGTTCGTCTGAGCGGTTCACAGAACGGATATGTGTATGCTGGAGCGAAACTCTGTCAAAATTTCAACAAAAAGTCTGAAGTCAAGATTAGTCAACAGGGGGTCAAAATGTAAATATTATGTAAAATAGAGTTAGGTTCGCTTTTCTGTACATGGTGCATTGTGGTCCGCTCATTTGGTCTTAACTAGTTCGCTTTTGTGTCAAGTTGTACCAGGTCCGCTCATATGGCATGTCATATGAGCGAACCAGGATGTCTATATATAGGGTGTTCGTCTGAGCGGTTCATAGAACGGATATGTGTATGCTGGAGCGAAACTATGTCAAAATTTCAGTAGAAAAGTAATAAAAGCAAAGGAACTTAATAGAACAAGCTGTTGTAACCTTGCATATTCTGATTCCGCCTTTATATGTGAGGATGAGCTACTCTGACTGACTTTTCGGGTCAAAGAACGGTCCAACAAGTGGTATCAGAGCTCAGGACGAGGAGTTCATACTACTACAGCTTATATCTGCAGAAATCTCTCTCTTCTACTCACTTTTTCTCATACTTTTTCGGTTTTTAATGGTTCCTGCGGTCGAAATTGTCTGAAATTTGAGTATAACGTGTAAAACACACTAATAACAAATCCTAGAAAGTATTAGAGTGAAATTCGGACTAAAAATGGTTAAAACCGGCTAAAAACAGTGGTTCGCGTTTTCGAACAAGGTGATCCGCTTTTTCGTACAGTTCTGGTTCGCTTGAAATACCTGTTTGGTTCGCTTTTTCAGACATTTTTACATATTGGTTCGCTCGAACGGACACTTTTTGGTCCGCTCGAACGTACAATTCTAGTTCGCTCATATTGACTTTGTTTGGTCCGCTCGAACGGACATTACTGGTTCGCTTATCTGAACTTGATTGCTGGTTCGCTTATCTGAACCTGTTTGGTCCGCTTATCTGTCACGTGTACAGATTGGTTCGCTTTTGTGGTTCTGTTTTTCAAAAATCTCGAAAATTTTTCTAAGTGTTGGTTGATTTTGCAGGTACGATCAAAATGGATGATATTTTCATGAATCCGTTCAGCGACATGTATGCATTCACGGGAAGTTCGGGAAACAACGATACATCTTCGAACAATAGGAATGAGAATCAATCAAAGGAGAAAAAGAAGGAAGCTTGGGAGTCTGAGAGTGCATTCGGTACATTCAACAAACCTCCGAAGCTTATGGTAATCGAGGAATATAGCCGTTGGTCGAGAAAATTTGAGGATTGGTTGATGGCTTTCGCATTTGCAAGTTGGAAGAGTTTGAAAAATGGATATGTTCATGGAGACAAAAGTGGAGAAACTTTATCATCAGCTGACGAAATTGAATCCTTTGTGGCAGAGCAAAAGTGTGTGGCGTTATTGTTTCAATCGGTGCGAGAAGATATCATTTCGCTGATAGATTACTCCAATGCTAAAGATTTTTGGGAAAAACTTGAAAAGAAGTGTCTTGGTAGCAAAGAGATTGTAAAAAATAAAACGAAACTTCTTAGAAAAGAGTTTGACATGTTTAGTTGTCTTAAAAATGAATCGGTTTGTAAAATGATTGAAAGGTTCGGTCATCTGAAGCTGGAACTTGCACGACATAAGATTACGTATTCTGATGAAGAACTTGTTGACAAATTGTTTGATTCATTACCAGACGAAGTGGATTGGAGATACTACGCACTGATGTTGAAGAACACTATTGCTCCTGAAAATTTGACTCCAGATGTTGTGATTGAGAGACTTGAAAGTTATGAGCTTGAATTGAAGAAAACTTACAAAGTCAATCACTCATCCTATCAACAAAACTTGGATCTTTACTATCCGAAAAGCTTGATGCCGAAAGCTACTTCTCTGAAAACTGCATTTTCTACTGAGAATGTTTCTTCAGCAAACAAAGAAAGTCAAAGCAGTCCAAGCAGTGGAAGCCACAGTGGTTATCACGGTGGATCTTCGTCTTCTGAAAAATGTTCTGATGCGAAGTTTTCGTACAACATCGCGATAGATCTGAAGAACGCACAGAACTTTGATGAAGAGTCGGCCAAGCAACAAATGGTTTTTCTAGCGTCTGTTTTGGAGTCCTATGAAGGTTTGGTGGCTGGAAAGATCGGAAACACAAATCTGACAAAAGAAGACTACGATCAGATAGACCCGGAGGAAATGGAATTGATAGATATTCGTTGGGCGATGGCAAGTGCTGTTCGACGTGCTCAGCGTTTCATGGAAATTACCGGGAGGAAGACAATCGGAGGTCCGTCTACAAAGCTGGGGTTCGATAAGTCAAAGGTGACATGTTTTAAGTGTAAACAGAAGGGTCATTTCAAGAGGGAATGCAGGAATGCATACGCTGATGAATCTGAGAATCCGTTTCAAGACGACTACTACAAAAAGGCAATCTACCATCAGAATAAATCCGAGCCGCCCAGATTGAAGCAGCAGGAAGAGAACAGAGACAAATCGAGGGCTTTAGCTGTGATTTATGATGATGAGGGTTACGATTGGAGCAAAGAGGTTTTGCCAGAAGAAGATGCTGTTGGTTATGCTTTCATGGCAAAGAATGAGCCTATTCCATGGAAAGATAATCGAACAGAGGAACAGAAGTATAGATACCGGAAGATGGTTGCTGAAAACAAGATTATCAGACTTTCTGGTGTATATCTAGAGGCAAAAAGAGCGAATAGATGGGATCCAGACAGAGAGTGTTACCTTGATAAGTATGGCAACATCGCAATTGATGACAAAACGCTTGATATCGAGGCCATCATCAAGGAGTATAAAGAAGAAGATGAATATTGGCAGCACAAGTGGTGGGGAACACCAACGTCAAAGATGATTGAAGAAGAGAAAGAGAAAGAGAAAGAAGAGAAAGAAAAGAAAGAAAAAGAAGAGATTGATATAGGCTTGATCGATGTTACGCAGGAGTTGACAGCTGAAAATCTGGGAAAGATGGCTGACAAAGTGCTAGCTGCGAAAGCACTTGAGGTAGATCCTAATTCTGTTTCGGAGTCTAAGAATCAGGCCAGTCCAAATGTGTCAGGTAATGCGTCAGTAAGAAGATTGATGGAAACATTGACTGCAAAAATTGCACAAAAGAATGCAATTTCTGTAGCACTGTCACGTATCTCAACAATGAGAAAATTAAAAACCTGACAGCTAAAGTCAGCAGTGTTGAGGATCAAATACTCGGTCGTGACATAACTGTGAGAGCTTCAACTGAACGGATCAAAGAGTTAACTTCTCAAATGGAAAAAGATAAAATTGATCATGAAAAGGTTAAAACTGAAAATGAAAAGTTAATTCTTGAAAACCGTAAAATTTCTGAGAAATTTGAAAAACTCAAAACCACAGTTAAAGAAAGTGATGAACGAAATGGTAAAACGTTTAAAGAAAATAAACATTTGCGAGCTGTGGTGAGAATAAAAGAAGAATCAATTAATAAACAACTGGATGAGATCGCTAAATTGATACTTAAAGTTCAAGAAGCTGAAATAGAGAATGAGCGAATTCAGTTGAAACTTAACAGTTATAACTCTGCAAGCTTTGTGTTGCACCATATTGTTCCTAAACCTATAGGAAAAAACAAAGCTGGCGAGGATGTGTTTTCAGATGGTACCGGTGTAGGGTTTCACAAAGTTCCACCGCCGATTTTGCACAATTACACTAAAAAAGAGTCTGGGTTGGTTGAACTTGAAGAAGGAAGTGAAGTGCAACTTCCGGAGAATATTGATGTCATGTTCACGTCTTCCAATGACGAAAGTGTCCAAAATGATGTGGTGAAAAGTGTGGTAGACAAAGTGCTTAAACCGGATTGTGACACTTCTGAGGAGGATGGGTGTTTTCTAGACAAATACATTCCGAAGCAAAAGTCCAAAAACAACTTACATGATGAATCTGATCTTGTCATGTACAAGATGTCGGGATCGGATAAGTTGTTTTCGGATTCTGAGTTTCCATTAGAGAATGTTAATTTGAACAAATTGACAAATGTTTTCAAACTTGTTGAAGTCGAGTTGTCAGCAGTGAATACTCTGAGTCGAAAGAAAGACAGGGTTTACAACAAGAAAACTGGTTATCCACCGCGTTTTTACAATAACAACAGAAACAACCGGTCGGGTGGTTATCAGGGGGGTAAATCGTTTCAGAAAAAGAATGTTTCACACAAAAGGGTTGTTGAAAAGAAAAAGTTTGTGAACAGTTCAAGTTCACTTGCTGATGAAGAAAAAGAAATTTTTTCAAAATCAAATAAAGAATTTTTTGAGAAGAGAGCTTCACAGGCTCAGTCTGAAGGCACGAGTCGGGTAGCTGATACTCGTACTTGTTTTAGATGTGAACAGGTTGGTCATATTGCACGAAAGTGTACATATGTGAAGCCTAGGACTGAAGCTGTGAAGGTTCAACAAAAGAAGGTTGATGTGAAGGGTAAAGCACTGATGTATGTTGAGAAGAAAGTGGTTGAGAAGAAAAACGTTAAAATCGACAACGTAAAAGCAAAAACTAAACCCGTAAAGAAATTGGTAACTCAAAATGATAAATTTTATAAAAGGGTTGCAGAAACTCAACAGGTGTGGAAACCAAAAATTGAATCACAAGTTGAGAAGAAAGTTTCAAATTCTGAAGAGAAAAAGGCTGAAGAGCCAATTATTGTTGATTATGATGCAAATTTTCCGCCACTCAAGGCTGAAAATTTCAAAATTCAAATTGCAAGAGTCAAGGTTGCACCTAAGGCTGATGAGGCCTGGGTGGACTCAATGTTTGACTAAACAGTTTGAATTGCCGGAGCTTCCTGGTTCGCGAAGCATGAATCGGCATCTTTCTTGAAGTTGTTTAAATGATGATTTGTTATGTGCAGGATCTTCCAAAACTTGTATCCAGGTGGATAATGGATAGTGGAGCGTCAAGGCATATGACAGGGAAGACCGCATTGCTGTATGATGTGAATAGCATTAACGGTGGTTATGTGGGTTTTGCGGGTAATCAAGGAGGAAGGATCATAGGTGAAGGAACATTGTCAAATGGCATTATAATGTTTGAGAGAGTTAACTACATCGCTGAGCTGGAGAACAACCTGCTGAGTATCTCCCAGATCTGTGACAGAATGTATACTACTCATTTCACCGACAAAGAATGTTTGATCTTGAAACCGGGATTTGTGATACCTGAAGAGTGGATCATCATGAGGGCACCAAGAGTCAACGATCTGTACGTGTTGGACATGAGCGTTGCTACTACAACCACGGGTCAGGCTCATTGTTTTGTGTCCAGAGCAACGGAAAAAGAGTCAAGGTTATGGCACCGAAAGATGGGGCATATTCACCTAAGGAAAATGAATCACTTGGTACATAACGATTTGGTTACTGGAGTGAATATTAAAGGTTTTCATCTGGAAGGGGAGTGCATAAGTTGTGTCAAAGGCAAACAGAAGAAAAAGTCACATCCCTCAAAGCAAGTCAATTCAGTTTCAAGACCTTTGGAAAGACTTCACATGGATTTGTTTGGTCCAGTGAATGTCAAGAGTATAACAGGAGATTTATACTGTTTGGTCGTGACTGATGATTATTCCAGATTTTCTTGGGTAATGTTTTTGAAGTCAAAAGATGAGACTTTTGATAGTTTGATGGCATTGTTTAAAAGAATTGAGAATCTGTACCAGAGGCCGATCTGTAGAATTCGCAGTGATAATGGTACTGAATTCAAAAACAGTAAGTTGGAAGAATTTTGTGTTGAAAGAGGTATACTGCATGAGTTTAGCACTCCGTACACTCCTCAGCAGAATGGAGTTGCAGAACGCAAAAACCGGACGCTAATCGAGACAGCCAGAACGATGCTTCCAGACTCTAAGTTACCAATTAATTTCTGGGCTGAAGCTGTTTCTGCTGCATGCTATACTCTCAACAGAGTTCTTACTGTAAAGAAGTTCAACAAGACGTGTTTTGAGCTACTCAATAAACGCAAGCCGAATTTGAAGTATCTAGAACCGTTTGGGTCACCCTGTACGGTGATAGAGCCTAAAGGAAAGTTTGGTCCGAAGAGCGTTGAGGGAATCTTTGTGGGTTATTCAAGTCCTTTGAGACGTGTCTTCATTCCAAGCGACAAGCAGATTATTGAGGTAGCAAATGTTGAATGTCAAGGTTACTCTATGCCGCCACAGAATCCTGGTGATTCATGGCGTTATCATTATGAAAAAATTTGGGATTCGTTTGACATGAGAGAAGAATCAGAGGAAGAAGAAGATTTCTTTGATGAGCTGGATATTTTGCGAGAATATGAGTCGCAGCTCAGGTTTCTAGCGGAGTATTCTAGAAGACCTCGGGAAACTTCAAATGATGATGAAGCAGGTCCTAGTAATGCTGGTGAACATGATGATGCCGTTGCTCCTGGTAATCAGTCGGAGGTGAATGATGATCAAGAAGCTGAAAATATGCCAGTTTTTGACCATGGTGATTCAGACCTTGAGGGGGAGCAGATCCAGTTATCAAGTCAAACAAACCAAGTTGGTGAACAAGATGCAGAACATAATGTTACTAATCTGGAGGGAAATGTAGAAGTTCCAAGCGAAGTGATGTCGCGAACTCTGTCTTATCATCCAGAGGAGTTGATAATAGGAGAATTGCAATCGGGCGTTCGCACGAGACGTCAAATTGACCAGGGCTTAACATGTTTTTATTCTACAGTAGCACCTTTACAAACTGAATTTTCATTAAGTTGTTTTATCTCGCAGGTCGAACCGAGAACTTACAAAGAGGCGCTTACTGAAGACTCTTGGGTCATAGCAATGCAAGAAGAGTTAAGTCAGTTTGAAAAGTTGGGGGTGTGGAAGTTAGTTGATTTGCCGGAGGGTCAAAGGAAAATCAATACAAAATAGGTTTTCAAATGTAAGAGGGACGATAGAGGAGTGGTTGTAAGGAACAAAGCTCGACTCGTTGTTCAAGGCTTTAGTCAACAGGAGGGGATTGATTTTACCGAAGTCTATGCTCCTGTCGCACGGCTAGAGGCTATCAGAATTTTCCTAGCATTTGCGTCTTGGAAGAATTTCAAAGTATATCAGTTAGATGTTAAATCAGCGTTTCTTTATGGGAAGGTCAAAGAGGAGGTTTATGTTGGTCAACCGCCGGGTTTTACTGACCCAATCCACAAGAACAAAGTTTATCTGCTGGACAAAGCGTTGTATGGTCTACATCAGGCGCCGAGAGCATGGTACGAGACTTTGTCTCAACACCTACTCGCTAACCAGTTCATTCGTGGAAAAGTGGATGCCACTCTCTTCACCAAAGTCGTTGATGGTCATCTTCTGATAGTACAAATTTATGTGGACGATATAATTTTTGGGTCAACAAATGAGAAATTATGCAAAGATTTCGAACAGGTGATGAAGCAGAAGTTCGAAATGTCATCAATGGGGGAGATGAAATTCTTTCTGGGTTTACAAGTTGAACAACTTCCTGAAGGAATTTTCATTCATCAAACGAAGTACGTGCATGATATTCTAGAGAAATTTGGAATGTCAAGTTCTACTCCAGCTGCTACCCCACTTGCGACTAATCATGGGATTCACCCAGATCTCACCGGAGACAGGGCTGATGAAACGTTTTACCGTTCCATGATAGGTTCTTTGATGTATCTGACTGCTTCACGTCCTGACATCATGTACCCAACGTGCCTCGCAGCAAGATTTCAGTCTAACCCGAGAGCATCGCACATGATTATTGTCAAGAGGATATTACGTTACCTGAAAGGTACTCCGTCATTGGGGTTATGGTATCCTAGAAAAGGCGATTTTACACTCGAAGGGTATTCCGATTCAGATTTCGGATGCTGCAAAGTCAACGCGAAATCAACAACTGCAGGATGCCAGTTCTTTGGTCCGAGATTGGTTACCTAGCAGTGTAAGAAACAAACATCTGTGGCGCTATCTACATGTGAAGCGGAGTATGTTTCTGCTAGCAGTTGCTGCTCTCAGATCCTGTGGATACAACAACAGATGCGCGACTACGGTTTACAGTTTCTTAACACACCTCTGTTTGTTGATAATGAGGCTGCAATTAATATAACTAAAAATCCAGTACATCACGCTAAAACTAAACATATCGAAATTCGTCATCACTTTATTCGTGATTGCTTCGAGAAAAAGTTGATACGAATTGAGAAAATCCACATTGACGAACAAAAAGCTGATTTGCATACCAAAGCTTTTGATAAAAATCGGTTTCAATATTTGTTAAAACTTAATGGTATGAAATTGCTTTTGGTGTCGGATGGGGTTGTGAGCGTTGATGAGAATACTGTTGCGGATGAAGATGAGAAACAATCTGCGATGGTTTGTCGGTTTTTTACGTGTTTTGGTATTTAGGGGGAGATAGATAGTTGTACATAGTTTATTTTCAGGAAAAATACAAAAACAGTAAAAATGCTAAAATACAAAAACATGATAAAATTGAAAAAGAGCTTGTGTATATAGGGAAAATGATAGTACATCAGCTAGACACTTACAGTATGCTAAAGATTTGGAAAGACAAAATGAGTTAAACAGTCTCACTAACGATGTGTCGATAGGTTTTCGTACATTTAGTAGATTTATTCGGGATATAAACCTAAAATTTCAAACTGGTGAAATTCGTGGGGAGCACTACTTGGATATATAGGTAACCCCTGAAATCTCGTTTGAAAGGTCTCGTATTCTGATATACTAGGTGTTTGTACTCTATGATGTCTGGGGTATTATTCCGGGACTTCTGCTGAATGGTAGTTCTGACCTAGTCCTTGGCTAATACTTTATCCAAAATGCTTGAATTATAGCATAAAGCCCTCAGCTGATTAGACAATAAAATTGATAATCAGTTGTTGTAGCTGAAAAGATCCTCTAAAGGGGACACACTGCAAAGTTGAAGCTGATATCTCTTTGCTGAACGGAAGTTCTGACCTGAGATCCCTCAGTTCTCGCATTTAACCCCTAATTTATGTACAGACATCATTGTAGTATTCTTGCCTGTAAGACTGAATATTGGGATTCTGGATACGGGAGTATATTCAAGATGTGGGACACATGAATTGATCTAGGTTCTTAAAACACTTAAACGGTATCCTGAATAGATTGAAGTTTGTGTGAGAATTTAAGATGGATCAGTATATCGACAATTGAGGTGAATTGTTTAAGTCTGAGTATGTAATATAGCTTAACGGTACTTGTAATCTGTCTGAAAAGCTGATATGATTTCCTGACACGCTCGCCAAAATTAAAACTTGTAAATAGTTTATTTTCCGCAATTTAAGTTTTCTGTTATTTCATTTCTTAGTTTAGATCATCTTAAAATCCAAAAAGATTTTATTTCTACTTTATTTTAGACAAACCAGAGTGGAAAGTTGATTGTCGGATTCTAGAAAGATGAAGCAGATGCAGGAGATTCTGAGCTGAAGAATGAGGAGAGCTTACCTTGATGGAAGTTTGATTGTTTTTCTGTGTCAAAAACAAGTTCATTAATTTGATACTTGTTATTTTTAGAAAAAGTTGAAAAATGATTTTACTAAATCAGTTGAATTCGTCAAAAGATCAACCAGGGTCATTAAATTGAACTTGGTAGATTAATCAGATGTTCAGGGTCATTAACTTGAACTTGAATATTTGAGTGGATTGCTAGAACTGATTAAATTTGTTTTTATTGGTTGAAAAAGATGAATTTTAATGTTATTGGTTGAGTAACAGGTTTGGAGATTTCATTATTTCCAATGGAGGCAAACTGTCAAAGTTTGAGCCAGATATCTCAAGATCTCAGCATACTGAGAGGGGGAGTTTGTGAAAGGGAGAGTCTGGATCAACAGCTATTGGGAAGTTGAAGTTAGAGCCAGGTGTTAATCTTGAAACCTATGAAGAATGCTTGTGAGAATAGACAGAGTTGGAGAAAAGACTAAGACTGAAGACTACGGATCTAAAAACTGATAAAGACTACGTCAACATCTAAGGGGGAGTCTGTTGATGCACGGAATGTCTGTTGACTGCGTCTACAAAAAGTCTGAAGTCAAGATTAGTCAACAGGGGGTCAAAATGTAAATATTATGTAAAATAGAGTTAGGTTCGCTTTTCTGTACATGGTGCATTGTGGTCCGCTCATTTGGTCTTAACTGGTTCGCTTTTGTGTCAAGTTGTACCAGGTCCGCTCATATGGCATGTCATATGAGCGAACCAGGATGTCTATATATAGGGTGTTCGTCTGAGCGGTTCATAGAACGGATATGTGTATGGTGGAGCGAAACTCTGTCAAAATTTCAGTAGAAAAGTAATAAAAGCAAAGGAACTTAACAGAACAAGCTGTTGTAACCTTGCATATTCTGATTCCGCCTTTATATGTGAGGATGAGCTACTCTGACTGACTTTTCGGGTCAAAGAACGGTCCAACATTTTGCATAATCAACGACGGCGGCGACTGATTTCTACATATTCACGGCGGCGACTGCTTTTCTACGTTTTCACGGCGGCGTGTACTTACACATTTTATGGGGGGTTCAATTGTGATACTGATTTCGTCGTTGGTATACTGATTTCGGATACTAATGGCTTCGTCTGACTCATCTCGTGTTGGAGTTGAACCTTCTGCATCGGGTGATCATCATACAACATCTTCTTCATATCATCCACATCAAGATGCTAGTTTTTGCGGCCCATCTAATGTCATTGTAAATCCTATTTCTGCTTTGGGTCCGTCTGATATTTCTGCTGTAGGTCCGTCTGATGTTGATGTCAATATCTTACCTGCTGTTAATCCAACTGAAAGTTACAATCCTGTGTTTTCAACAGTTGCAAACCCAGTTGCAAATCGACACACCCTTCATGGGTTTGAAATTCAGACGCTTGATTCAATGTTTACATCAGGCAACGTAGGCTCTGAAACTGCTAACTTACCTGATCAATCGTTACCCGTTGACACCACATCTACTGGTAACACCACATCTACTGGTACCACCACATCTACTGGTACAGCACCTACAAGCACAGAACATGAACATTTACAGTTCATTCGGTTTGAAACTAAAGGTATTTTATATCCATTTTATGTAAAATGTGAATTGTTCAATGATATACTCCTTTTTATCATGTTCATAACTTTATCATGTTCACAACTGTTTATGTTGTTCATTACGATTACTCAATATGCACATGTGCATTGTGTTAACTGCATTGCATGTTTACAATTGTTTTTTGTTGAAAATATGATTACTTAATGTTATATGCACATGTGTATTGTGTTAAGTTCTTCATATTACACATTATTCATCTTTATCTCAAATTATGTTTTCAATGCAAATTTATGCACGTATGCATTATGATTGCAAATCAATAACTTATGACATCGTACATTAACTGCCAATGTACATGTGCATATTAATTACAATTATACTATTCGTCCCTATATCATATTGACAATTTTTTTTAATTTATTAATTATTTCTCACTATCATTTAATTTATTAATTATCTCTTACAGGAACTATTACGGCTGCCATACATGCTACACCTAATGGCACCCCGTATTGGATACCTCAAGTTGATGTTATATACCTTCCTGTGGTAAATAGTACATTTACCCATTGGGAAGATATTGTCATGATGTACAACACATATGCTACGCAATCCGGGTTTTCTACTCGTATCGGTACATCGAAGAACAAAAAGTATCATGACAATCCTAATACGAAAATCTCCACTCATAGATATATATTATATTCAAGAGAAGGATAACCACGAGTCACAGAATCTGACCCCAATGCTCCATCCAAAAATGCTCCAACCATTTATGATAAATCCAAGAAACAACATAGACGAAGCCGATTCACAGTTTCCGGGTGCCGTGCGCGTATTAAAGTGAGGTTTGATCGTGCTACCGAACAATACAAAATATATGGTTTCATCGCCGCGCACAACCATTGCATGATTGGTAGCGATCACGCCAACATGTTAAAACAAAACAGGAAACTTGGATTTGAGGAGCAACAGTTCATTCACAAAGTTAGTCTTAACAAAATCGGCCCAACTGTTGCACATAACATTCAAGCATCACTTAAAGGCGGACCTCAAAATGTTCGTGGCACAACAGAAGATTTCAAAAATTGCTCTAGAGACATACGTGCATTCATCGGTGAACGCGATGCAGACATCCTCTTACATACCATGAGATCTCGAGTTACCAATCTTAATGATTTCTATTTTGATTGTGTCATAGTTGACAATGAGTTGCGATCTTTCTTTTGGGCTGATTTCGTATCATTGCGAAATTATGAGGCTTTCGGTGATGTGTGTGCATTCGACGCTGCATATGACACCAACAAGTAAGATACTATATTTTTTGATCATGTGAAATTATTAATAATTTTTTAATATCATATGTTTTATTTACAGATACAAAATGATTTTTGTGCCATTCACCGGAGTTGATCACCACAAAAAATGTGTTATCTTTGGCGCTGGCATGTTATACGATGAGACTATAGAGTCGTATACATGGTTACTAAACACCTTTCTGGCTGCACATAAGAAACAACCAATCTTTGTTCTCACTGACCAAGACGCATCAATGAAACAAGTTGTATCAACCGTTTTCACAAACTCCATCCATCGTTTGTGCATGTGGCACATAATGAGAAAACTTCCGTCCAAGGTAAACACTCTATTTTTTTATATTAACACGGCTCCAATTAAACCATATAATATGAGTAAATAATTCAACTTTTTTATTATTCATGTTTCCTCATTTACAGATTTCAAATGACATCCTTGATAATACCACTCTTCGTTCGTCAATACATAAGCTGGTGTGGAATTTATTCATCACACCACAAACATTTGAAGAAAGATGGCACATGTTGATGGACGAATATCACCTAGACAATCATCCGTGGCTTTGTGAGATGTTTGCTATACGTCACGAATGGGTCCCGTGTTATTTTAGAGAGATACCGATGTGTTGTTTGATGAAGACTACATCCAGATGTGAGAGCTCAAACGCGCGTTTTAAAGTCAACTCGTCAGAAACTAAGACATTAGTTCAATTTTTAATGTGTTTTGAAACCAGTATCGATGCTCAACGGCATACACAATGAGATCTCGAATTTAAAAGCGACATGTCGACCCCTCGCTTATCTACCGGTCTTCGCATAGAGGCACACGCGTCCGAAACATATACATGGTCTATGTTTCTTGAAGTTCGAAAAGAAATATATATGGGCATGTTCCATTGTATGCCAATTGAACGTCCTGGAACAACCGACGTAAAAAATTACACTGTTCGTCACTGCAAATCAAACATGTCTTATGTCAATGAATTCGAGGTATGTCCTTATCCCAATATACCATTACTACATATTAACCTCAATGTATATATATATATATATATATATTATAAATGTCTACTGTCTGTTTGATCAATTTTTTATTATGCACATGTGCATATATCAATTTTTGTCATGTTATGTCTGTTTGATCAATTTTTATTATGCACATGTGCATATATCAATTTTTGTCATGTTACAACTATTGTAACCGTCTGTTTGATTAATTTTTTTGGTTTTATCAATTTTTGTTATGCACATGTGCATGTATCAAACTTTGTCTTATGTTATACCTATTGTCTGTTTGAATAATTTTTTGTTATTCACATGTGCATGTATCAAATTTTATCTTATGTTATTCACTCGTTCGTATATCAAACAGTGTATTTGAATCAATTATTTAAACTTGTTCATATTACCACTCATGTATTCATTCTATTTATAATATATGTTATGCATATGTGCAGGTGTCGCTCAATGTACCTGAACAAACTGTAAGCTGTACATGTCTTGGGTTCACTCGTATTGGATACCTATGCCGACATGTATTCTGTATATTCCGTTACCACCAAATTGAACGGATACCGTCCCACTACATCATTCCACGTTGGAAACGAGATGCGCTCCCGTCGGTTGTTCATAGCATATCTAACATATACTCATCTAACAACAGCGAGTTTGCTATCATCCACAATGAAATAATGGATTTAGTCACTCAATGCACAACCCGACTCAGACGCAATCCTGATCAGCTACGTTCCTTATCTTCTGAGATCAGACGCATCAGAAACCGCGTATTTGAATCGTTCCCGTGTGAGCCTCAACCTCGTTCCGTCCAAAAAACTGCAAACATCAGTGACATCTTAAACATACCTTCAAATCTAAGCAAAAGTGTCCATCCTCCACAAGGTATTAGAAACAAAGGTTGTGGGACCAAAAAACAACGGATCGGCCCCGGTGGTCAAAACATTAAAGATAAACGAAAGAAAGCCGGTAAACGACAAAAAGCCGCCCGCTTATGCAACAAATGCAACAAGTATGTATTTGACCATGATTCTCGCAACCGCGAGAAAATCAAAGCTGCCAAACTTGCTGCACGAGCAGCTAAACGTGCTTCTGCTATCGCCGCTGGACTACCCGCCTCGTCTGATTCTGATTCTGATGATACTGATGTTGATTTCGATGACACCGACGATGACACCAATGATGACATCGATGAGTATAATTCTTCTGATTACGATGCATCTGAATACCCCGTCTCTATGCAAAAAGCTCCCGTACCCGAGCAAACACATGTTGGGCGTGAACCTGAACAGTCTTTTGAGCCTGATCAAAACCTTAGGCGTTCAACTAGACGTCGCAAACCATCCAACATAGCTCGTGATTCTTGATTGATTTATTATGTATTACAACTTATGATTAGCGAACTTATCTAATTATGACTACTATCTAATTATGACTACTAATGTTTGTTTTGTTTATTTTTTTTAGTACCCATTTAACTTACAGTATTGATATTGGTGATTAACTTGTCATATGCACATGTGCATATGTATTTATAAATTGTATTTTACGTTTTTCAAAACCACCTGTTTATCAATATAATATTTTTTAACATTATACATGTTACTAGTATGATTACTAGTATGATTATACATGTTACTAGTATGAATTTAAAACCATTTGTTAGTTATACCCAATTACATATACAAACTTAACATTTAATCTCTGTGTGTTTTATCACTTCATGCACATACTGTATGCACATGTATGCACATGTGCATACAGTCATTTAACTTACTTATCAACTGTGTTATATCAATTCATGCACCTGTATGCACATGTGCATACGGGTCATTTAACTTACTAATCAACGTAACATTCCATATTTTAACAAACATATACATTTATAACTAATAACACTGTATGCACATGTGCATATGGTCATTTAACCATATTATTTCACATGTGCATAAACAACACACAACACGAACTTGTTACTGTAACCAAATTAATTCACGTGTGAATAAACAACAAACTATATGAACTATAAATCCAAACATTGATCACCATATCACATATCCAACACAACAATTTTTACACTACACATTACCAATTTGCTAAGATTTCAACTTCTGAATATATCAACCAACTATTAGTAACATGATTATCTAATTCCAACCACACCTAACCAAAATTTAACATGCATCATAACTGTATCAACTTGTTACCTTCCCAACACAACCATCTAACATGCCTAACCAAACAAAACAATCCAAATTACCAGTTTAATGTTCAAATACTACCTACGTGTCATGAACTACTACTACCCTCAAACTTTATCCGCATTCTTCCATTTGCTAAGAGTGTCCCAACATTTTTCTTGTTTTGCACGCTCTTTTTCCAACAATTCCCGCATTCTTTCATCTTCCAAATTTTGTATTGCTTTTCTTGCGAGGTACATAACCGTTGCCTTGTACACGTTCGCCTCTGATAGTAACAGTTTTGTTGCAATCTTCATCCTCATGTTTTGCAATTGCATGTCTTGAATATTTTTTTGCGTACTAAAACCGCATTCAAACTCGACATCACTCCCTTTGTACATTTCCATGTGCCTCATAGCAAACACGCCACAATCGTTGAAATTATCGCTCGTCGCCCATTCCAGTTTTTTCTTCGTCAACGGTGCGGCTGCCATGCGTGCCGCGCTTGGATGTTTAACATTCTTCAAATAGCCAACCATATAATTTTTCTACAAAAAAAACATAATAATATTTAGTGTTACTACATGTCATATTCATATATCCTTATTTTCAAATATAACATTTAATATAAAAAATCTATACTTACTACTTTAGATGGCGTTCCATTTTCTTTAAAACTTCTTCCTGCTGACATTCTATAAAACCCGCGGCTACTCACCATATTATCAATAACTTCGACCTTTGCGTTCTCCAAATCAAAGCATATTATATAGAAATGCTTTCTTTCGATCATTGGTATTATTATGATGTTAAATTCCTTTAACTCCAACATTTTATTGTTACACTCAACAACCTCCTTCAAGTGTGAAGTTAATATTGTAAACGCCTGTTGTTCCGTCTGTTTCGTTTTCAACACATAATCCGGCTGCACGTTACATAAATACATGTCACACACAAGTATAAATATCCTAAATATGATTGTTAAACATGAATTATAACACACTTACGATAGTTGTCGTATAACACCATAATCGCCTTTTCCCTGATGTATTGTTTTTTTTTTCTCTTCGTAATTCAAAATAGCCGCCCAACAATCTATCACGTTTTGTGAGATCCATTGCCCATCCTCCAATGTGTTTATCAAAAATGCGCACGTTGTCATTCCATGTGAGGTTTCAAAAATAGTTGAGCTGTAATCGTCACAATAAATTACATCAGTTATGTTCCGTATGCACATGTGCATAGAATACATTACATATACTATACACCGTATTTTTTATGCCAAAATTCATCAGCTCATATACCTACACTATATTTTTAACTACCCTTCAAATCACAATCAGTTATGTTCTGTATGCACATGTGCATAAAATACATTACATATACTATACACCATATTTTTTATGCCAAAATTCATCAGCCCATATACCTACACCATATTTTTAACTACCCTTCAAATCACAACAGCCGCTAACCTAATCAATCGCAACCAACCAGACCCTTATAACATGCGAACAATATAAACAACTCACCTAATTATTCTGAATTTACTGATTAAATGCTTTATATGACAAAAGTTTATGTCATTACTAAACAAATTGCTTCCTATACTACAATATGTAACAGATTTTTAAATAAAAATTAATGCATATTTAATCTTACTTGAATGTCAGGCTGACCTCTTTCTTCTCCTTTTCAACATCTATTTCTTTATCGTCCACATTACATTTTTTGCTCTCCCCCCTACAATATTAATTTGTACATCAGATTGTAATTCTAAATTATTATGTCACAACAAATAATAACATAACATTATAATTCACGTCCATACCTTCGTTTGTTGTCGATTGTTGTCAGCAAATATTGCCATAACGTTTTTCCATCATCATTTAATGGCTCATTCATGTCAACCACATTTGTATCTCTACCACTCACATGTACGTTTACCTTTGTATCTTTAACACTCGCATGCACTTTTGTTCCAATGTCTGCTTCTGGTGAACTTTGTGAGCTTTGCGAGCTTTGTGACAACAACTCAAAACTCGGTACGGTGTTATCTACTTCTTTCCTCCTACGTGTTTGCCTCTTCATAACACTCTTTTCCGTTTCTGCCCACTTAATGGTCTCACCGATAACTTTGTCTAACTTTATATCCCCATCGTTTTGTGTCACTCCATCGACCTTCGTTGCACCACATTCGTCATTTTTTGATACACCGTCCAACACATCACCTTCATCTTTTAAACTTCTTTTTCTTGACCTTGTAAACACCTTCATCCCACCTTTGATTTTAACATTAACCTTTTTGTCTTTTTCACGCGCCATCACTTTGTTTTCTTTGCTGTCACCCATCTCCTTTGTGCTTAGCAAAACCGACATTTTGTTTTCACCTCTAAACGTTCTATCATACTCCCTCACCAACTCTTCAACCTTCTCATTCTTTGGATATTTGTAACAAATATCATCCAACTCTTTATTTAACAACTTTTTTTTTGCTTAATGTCTCAGCCATTAAACTTTCAACCATACGAACATGCTCCTAATTAATAACACATCAATAAAACAAAGTTAGTAATATCAACCCAACATTATGCATATATTCAGCAGCTTTATCACATTATAAAACACGGTTATGCACATGTGCATCAACTTGTAGAACATGAATTATATGTTCATATAAACACAACATTATGCACATGTGCATCAGTTTGCACAAATCATCTTAAAATTCTTATTATGCACATGTGCATAAATTATATGTTCATATCGACACAACATTATGCACGTGTGCATCATCTTGCACAACATGTATCGTATACATCATATATGCATAAAATATATGTATGCACATGTGCATAAATTATATGTTCATATCAACACAACGTCATGCACATATCATATATGCATAAATTATATGTATGCACATGTGCATAAATTATATGTTCATATCAACACATCATTATGCACATGTGCATCAGGTTGCACAACATGTATCATATTCATCGTATCCTAACCACTAGCCCCACCACATGTCTATTAACCTAACACATATCTATGTCAACCACATACAATCTACAAAATACAAGTTATTATTTTAAACAATATAATCAACGAAAGCTGGATCACATTTATAATTGCATAAAAAAACAAAAAAAACAAAAATAAATAAATAAATCATGTTAAAACATTATACGTACCTCAAACTTCACATTTTTCTTTTCGCCTTCATTCTTATCTACCATTTGCTCCACTTTCTTCATTCTATCCTCTTTCGTTTCATGCTCCACGTCAACTTGAGTGTCGACATATCCTTCACGTAATGCCCCTTTTCCAAAACCGCCATTCTTTATTTCCCATGTCTGCCTTCTGCTCAACATTTCTTTAGTCCAGAATGATAATGGACTCGATGTTCGGACCGTATTGATGTCCCCACACAATGTTCTATCCACATATAACATCTGCACATGTGCATTATTACCATATGTGAAAACTATATATACATATATATATATATACAAACTAAAAACAAAATAATTTATACAAAAATTCAAATTAATTATATATCTTATTTCAAACATAACACTTAACTTACCACCAATATTGTAAGAGCACCATTAAAATATTTTGACGTGCTATCCCGTTGCCATCCATCTTTGCTCATCTTCATGCTATCACAAATATACTTGCACCAGTTCACATCTTCAACCGCCACATCTTCGCCTAAGCATTTCAGAAAATCAATTTTGCATCTACCATCTTTGTTTATTTCCACCATTGTATTCATGAACAATGTCAAAAAATCATATTTAAACATCATGCCATCCTCCGTTGGGTTATCTTTTAATCTATCGACAATTCTACTCGGTGTTATTGTACGCCCTTTGTATAAATTCTTCCACTCAGCCAATATCCCAACTTCCTCATCTTCTTCTTCTTCGTCTTCGTCTTCTTTCACATCAGATTCTATATCAGACCCACTGTTTTTATCATTATTTTTCCCCTTTTGTTCATCCTTATGTTCTTTCTGCTCCTCATTCTCTTTATCCTTCTTTTTCTCCTTCTTTTTATACTCTATAACAGCCCCGCTGTTTCTCAATCCCAACAACTCTCTAATAACAGTTTCGTTAACTTCAATGTTTCCAACAGTCAACTTGATTGCCATATCTTTCCTGCTAAAATTGTCTACCACAAAATGTGACATCTTCGCTGGCAAGTTGTCAGTTTTAAGCTTCATAATACTTCCAAACCCCATATTTTTTATTGCTACCAACTGTTGTTTAGAGAATGTGTTTAACACCACCAAAAGTTGATGCGGAGATATGCGTGTTCGTATCGATTGCCAGTTAGATACCCTCGTAACCTTTTTACTCACCGTCTTCTTAACTTTCGGTGACACAACTTCTTTATTTGAACCTGTTTATCAACATAATAACATGCACATGTTATATAATGTATGTACAAAAAAATGTACATGTGCATTTCAAATTTTTATTAATTATTTTCAATAACACGTACCATCACTATCATTGTTATCAACTTTGGTGTCTTTCACTTGTCTTCGTGATCTTACAATCCTTTTGTTCTTTGTCTTACATGTTACATCCAAACCTTTGGTTGTTTCTTCGTGTTTGCGTTTGCTAGTCCTTCTTTCTACATCAACACATTTAGTTGCATCTTTTCGTTTCTGTATGCTTTTTTCCTTTTGTGCGTTCTTTTCCACCTTTAAAATACCTGAATTCAAAAAATTAACGCGTTTGCGTGAGTTATAACATTTGAAAAAAAAACTGATAATGCACATGTGCATAAATGCATATTGCGTCATTAACAATACTAATATTAACAGTAAGTTCTCAATACTTTCTAACCTTTTTGCTTAACAACCGCATGCTCGTCTTCTGTCGCATCAGGCATTCTTTTCGACCCTTCATCTCTCGGCTTCAGTAGAAACGTAACTTTCTTTGTTTTTTTTCCATTTTACTGCATACAAGGAGAATGTATATTAACACTAACACACGCGCATAACTATAACTAAGCAACTATAATTATGCACATGTGCATACATACAACTATTAAACAATTTATCAATATATACACATGTTAACACGTTGACCCGACAAAAACAAATTCGGTTACAAATTATAAACATACTTTATCATGTTATGCACATGTGCATACCAATCAATCATAAATATGAACCAAAACCAGAAGTTATCAGTAAAACCATAAGTTATCACATTATCCACATGTGCATTCTAACACGTTATGCACATGTGCATACCAATCAAGCATAAATATGAACCAAAACCATAGGTATAAACATAAGTTATCACATTATGCACATGTGCATTCCAAAGAAAACACAAACACATATGCACACTACACGAACAAACAAACACAAACACATATGCACAACATTGGTTGTAATCTACACGAACAAACATTAAAACCTTCAGTCTTTTCAACCAAAATACCCCTGGAACTTTTACCGCAGGACCAAATGAATAAGTGATGCGGCCAGCTGTTAACAGCCATACACAAGCATTTTGAGGCTATATTAAGATCCGGCAGCATTATAAATTCAGCACTATGCTTTAGGCTCACACTTTGCAGACGTACAAACACTAGGTCTGTTATCCGGTGCACCATTAACATAATACTCACAACATGTAGCAAACTACCAGCATTAACAATAGACCCTACATGTATGCAGCTGACTAACCCGGAGATCAACAACTCGGGAAGTAAATACGGATCCCAAAAGCACAGACAGTAAACCCAGTAGCCAGTACCTCGGACAGACAATAAAGAGCGGATGTAATATAACTATGCACATGTGCATACATACAACAATATTATGCACATGTGCATTCCAAAACAAACACAAACATATAATCGCAACAATATTATGCACATGTGCATTCTAAAACAAACAGAAACACATAATCGTATTTACATGCGGATGTAATATAAATATGCACATGTGCATACATACAACAATATTATGCACATGTGCACTCCAAATCAAAACACAAACACATAATCTTATTTACATGAACAATATTATGCACATGTGCATTCCAAATCAATCACTAACACATAATTGTATTGACCTACATCGGCTGTAATCTATATGAACAAGCACATACATATAATCGGCTGTAAGTATGAACAAGCACATACATATAATCGGCTATATAATCGGCTGTAATCTATATGAACAAGCACATACATGAACAAGCACAAAGAACTTTGTATGATATTACATAGTATGAACATACATGGCTGTATGAACTTTCAAGTTCATAAATCTATGCAACGACGTATGCTCTTCGTGATATATAAACCTCGCCGAATATGCCGAGTATTACCGTTTTTTGCCCTAAATCGATTCGGTATGGCCGTTTTTTGCCCTAATTTCGAGCCGGCGATTAATGTGCGGACGGCGATTGAATAGGATGATCGTATGGCGAATTTTTCTGATGAACTGCTGGAATAGGGAGCGGCATTGAGTATCGGCGATTGAATATTGAGTATCGGCGATTGATATCGGAATGTTTTTGTGAGATTTTTGGGGGAAAATCGTCTGATTTGGGAGAGTTTGTGTTGGTTGGACTTGAAATTGTACTATAGATCATGTTTTAATTAAACGCTGACGTCCGTAGCGGGGGAGCGCGAATTTAATTTTTTTTTATTTACAAAATTGCCATCCGTTCACATTGGTTCTCGCGGTTCTCGCAATAAAGGTGGTTCTCGCATGAACCCCACCCTATATATATATATATATATATATATATATATATATATATATATATATATATATATATATATATATCTTTGATGAAACCAAACAAACAAACAAGTTCATCAAAAATAACTTTGTTTGAAAAGAATGGTTCATCAAAATAAAATAAAAATGTGAAAAGTAAAAAAGTCTTTCAAAAACCAACGTTTGTTACGCTTTTCGCCCTTTTACTAACCACTAACCCAACCACCCACCTTTAGCCCAAGCCTAACCCTTCACCCAAAAAGTCCTCTTGATATTTACAAAGGAATATAGTTAAAAAGGAGGAGGATTGATTGCTCGGCAAGCTTATGGTAGGAGTAAGTTCCATGCCGCTCTCGAGTGATTCACTAAAAATACACCTTTGGCCTAGTGTTGAGTGATCCCCCGTGAGGTATGTGAACTTGTATATAAATGGAATTTTAAAAAGGTATGTTATGCCCTAATAAGTAATTTATCTTAAGAAATGTTTTTAATAAATCATGACGAATAGGATTGTAAATAAATAAAAATAAAACCTAAATAAAGAATCTTGGAAATCCCGACACTCTATGACAAACCCAAAAACCTTCTCTTCTACCCATTTCATTTGGGAGTGAATAAAGCCACATTATAAAGAGTTTTGCTTGAGGACAAACAAAGATTCAAGTGTGGGGGTATTTGATGTGCACAAAATGCAGCATATAAATTACATCAATTGTGGCGTAAAACTAACCATTTTTTAGTACTAATGTTGGAAAAAGTGTGCTTTTGTCTTCCTTTTGTATTTTCAGGATTAAATGAGCTCAAAATAACAAAAGAAGCAAAAAGACAGCCAAATCTAACATAACTACAAGAAAAGGAACAAAAGTGGCATGCCCGACATCCCGACATTATCTTCCCAAGCAAAACAAAGAAGACAGAAGACTGAACACGCCTCGTGCTCAGTGAGCACGGGGCCGTGCCCAAGTAGCAGCAGAAAAGACAAACTCATAGAAGCTTCTACTGCTCACCACGGGGCCGTGCCCAGCGGACACGGGGCCGTGCCCAGCGGACACGGGGCCGTCCCCAGCGGACATGGGGGCGTGGTCAACTTCCTGCAGGCGCATTTATTGGAATAGTGAATTGCAATTAATGAAAAGAGAGATTCGGATGGACACGGGGCCGTGCCCAGCGAACACGGGGCCGTGCCCGAGCTTCAGTTCAGCCTATAAATAGGAGTGTTTGGAGCTCTTGCAACTCATCCCTTGGCACACTACCTCTCTCACACTTCACCCACCACCCACCACCACCATAACACCATCATCCACCACCATCATCCATTGTCCATCATAGAGTGTGTGAGTCGTCTCGGGATCCAAGATTGATCGTAAGAGTTCTTGACAATCAAAGGCTATGTTTGCCTAAGTCTCTTACATCACTTGGTGAAGACAAGCATTTTGTGTAATACTTTTTATTTTTAATCTTTTCGCACGTTTTATTTGGTTATGTATTAATGACTTTAATAACTAGTTTCTTATGTTGAAGGTGAATCTTCCTTATCATTTGCCCGTGGTGTCTTGGCATTATTTTACTGTCTACATAAAATAAATGAATTTCACCATTCATATCTCCACGGTCTATATAGAGGTATGTTGGCTACCTGGTCGGGGGTTAAGGGAACGGTTTGGTAAGAGTCTTGCCATTGTTCAGTGTATAGATCCTGCAAAGGACCTGGATCAAGTTTGGTAGGTCCTCCTTCAATACCCAAAGGTATTGGATGGCGGGGGTCCAAACTCTTTGATCCCCTCATAAGTTAAACTACTATTAAAACTTTAACCCGGCTACTTAGGACTGTATCCCTGCTGACTCAGACTACTTAGTCGAGGGTAACGTCGCCTTCAAAAGAGGGGCCTACCACATTATGCATTAATAACTTAATTAATTATCTTTCAATAATCCGACCCTTTAGGATTGTATCCTTGCTGACTCAAACTACTGGGTTGAGGGTAACATCGCCTTCAAAAGAGGGGCCTACTACAATAACTAAGATAATCTCTTAAACAAGTGCAAAAGTGCGAAAATAATCAAAGGTTACACTACACACGAGTCGGATCCAAGTGATTCATCTTGTCTATCTGTTTTTATTTTTATTTTATTTTTCAGCATTTTAGTTAGTTTTATTTTCTTAGTTTAAAAACCTTTTTCTAATATTTTGATTTGATTAGACGTTGAGGATAAACCGGTACTAAAAGCTCTTGTGTCCTTGGACAACCTCGGTATCTTACCAACAGTATACTACGTCCACGATTGGTGCACTTGCCCATATGTGTATTTAGTGTTAGTAAATATCGTGTTTTATAAATTTAAAACTTGCCTAAAAAGTGTAAAAAGGCTTAAAATATATACCTAAAACATATTACACCTAACGCCCATCAACGATCCATCAACTTCATACACATCGTATGAAGACCTAAGGTATGAACCCTCTCCCTCATACTCATATTTTGAGGAACCAAGGTATGAACCTTCATGCTCATACTTTGAGGAACCAAGATATGAGTCACCACCTTCATATGCTTATTATGAGGAACCATGGCGTGTACAACCCACCTCATATGAGTACTATGAAGAACAGAATTACGACACTTATCCATCATATACTTACAATGAAGAACAATGGTGTGAACCATCTACTTCCTATGAGTATTATGAGGAACAAAGGATCGAACATCCGGATTCAAGCTTTGAGGATCCTGATCCTTACTCTATCACCGACATAGCCGATAGGATAATAGAAAAAATTAAAACTATCGAACGATGCATAAAAGAATCCCGCGCAAGGGAAGAGGAGTCCCGCGCAAGAGAAGAAAATAAAAAAGAGATAGTTGAAAATGTAAAAATGGAAGAACAAGTAAGTGAAAAACCGACACATGAGTTAAACAACGATAAGGGTGAGTCCGATAACGTTAAAATTCAAAAAGAGTCTAATTTTAAAGAAATTAATCTATGTCACCTTCTTTCGAAAATCATTGTTTAGTATCCACTCATGCTAAGTTTTTAAAAGAGTTGAACACTAACACTAAAATCGACAAAACAGTAAGCATTATGTTAACAAATGATCATACTTCGCTAATAAAAGAAGACCCATTTGAAATTAACATTACACCGGTTCCATGTTTTTTTTTCAAAACTCCTTTATTAGTAATGTCACAATTGATAAAGATCTTTGTGTTAATATAATGCCAAACTACATTTTCGAAAAATTAATGTATTAGTGATTTTTCTCCACTTCAAATACCCATTTTTCTATCCAATCGGAAAGTAATAAAATCAATCGGTATAGTTGAGGATGTCTTGGTCCAAAGAAATCAAATGGTAATCCCAACCAGCTTTGTCATCCTTGATGACGCTCCTCTAGTGTTGGGACGACCTTTTGTAAAAACCCACGAAGCTTTGAAAAACCGGAAGTACATTAATCTATCTATTCAACTAGGGGCATTTAAAAGAAGTGTCGATCTTGAACGTTTAATGAAATATCCATTCGGCAATAATGACCCCCTAATTGAAGATTGAAGATGAACCACCCGATACAAGAGAAGAAATTAACCACTTTGTCGAAGAAGAGGTCGCCATAGAACAAACTTTTAAAGTTCTTGATCAAAATGAGCAACCAAATAAGGAGTCTCTTAAAGACCCACCTCTTGAGCTCAAAGAACTCCCAAAAGGTTTGGAATATGCTTTTCTAGACAAAGATGGTAAGTCACCTGTAATTATTTCATCAAAATTAAGTAGTTTAGAAAAAAGAAAAATTAATTAAGCTTTTGAAAAAACACAAAAATGCGATCGCTTAGAAACTTGTAGATATTAAAGGAATAAGTCCTTCCATGTGCACGCACAAAATTTTAATGAATGATGACTATAAATCGCTAATACAACCACAAAATAGAGTAAATCCAAATTTCCAAGAAGTGGTTAAAAATGAAGTCATCAAATTACTTGACGCCGGACTTATCTACCCAATTTTTGATAGTCCTTGGGTAAGTCCCGTCCAAGTAGTTCCAAAGAAAGGAGATATGACGGTAATAACTAATGAGAAAAATGAACTAATACCAACGAGAACCGTCACAGGATGGAGAGTATGTATAGACTATAGGCGATTAAATGAAGCAACAAGGAAATACCACTTTCCTTTACCCTTCATTGATCAAATATTAGAAAGATTATCCGGTTATAAATTTTATTGTTTCTTAGATGGTTTTTCAGGTTACTTTCAAATCCCGATAGCACCCGAAGACCAAGAAAAGACAACATTCACATGTCATATGGAACTTTTGCTTATCGACGCATGCCATTTGGTCTATGTAATGCCCCCGCAACCTTCCAGCGTTGCATGGTGGCCATCTTCCATGACATGATAGAAAAGACAATGGAAGTCTTCATGGATGACTTTTCTATCTTTGGAGATTCATACGACCAATGCCTCGATAACCTTGAACGAATGCTATCCCGATGTGAGGAAACCAACCTCGCCCTTAACTGGGAAAAATGTCATTTCATGGTAACAGAGGGAATAGTACTCGGTCACAAAATCTCAAGCGAGGGAATGGAGGTTAATCTAGCCAAAATAGACACTATTTCTCGATTACCACCCCCATCCTCCGTTAGAGCTATCAGAAGTTTCTTAGGGCATGCCGGATTCTATAGGCGATTTATCAAAGACTTTTCTAAAATCTCAAGGCCTCTGACAAAATTACTTGAAAAAGATGCCCCTTTCATCTTTGACAAGGATTGCAATCCAGCGTTTCTATCACTAAAAGAAATGCTAGTCAATACACCTATCATGATAGCGCCTGATTGGAAATTACCTTTTGAGATCATGTGTGATGCAAGTGACTTTGCAGTTGGAGCCGTCTTGGGACAAAGAAAAGATAAGCATTTTCACCCAATTTATTATGCTAGTAAAACACTTAACGATGCACAAGAAAATTACACAACAACAGAAAAAGAGTTACTAGCCGTGGTATTTGCTTTTGATAAATTTCGTTCTTATCTTGTTCTTTCTAAAACAATAGTCTATACAGATCATGCAGCCATTCGATATCTCTTCAAGAAACAGGACGCTAAACCACATTTGATTCAGTGGATTCTACTCCTCCAAGAATTTGACATTGAAATCAAAGACAAAAGAGGAGCATAAAACACCGCAGCAGATCATCTTTCGCGCTTAGAAGACCCAGCTTTGGAGGCAACCGGGGATGAGCAAATCAATGAAAAGTTCCCAATGGAGTCCTTGGAAATGGTGGAATACCGAGAAGAACCATGGTACGCCGACTATGCTAACTATCTAGCTAGCGGTATAGTCGCGAAAGGGTGGCCACATCATCAAATAAAGAAATTCTTTGCCGATGTGAAGCATTATTTTTGGGGAGATCCTTACCTTTTCAAAATGTGTACCGATCAACTCATCCGCCGATGCATACATGGTAGTGAAGCAAGGAGAATTCTCCGCCATTGTCATGAAGGACCATACGGAGGACATCATGGTGCCGCTAGTACCGCAAGAAAGGCATTTGATTCAGGATTTTATTGGCCAACCATTTACAAAGACGCCCAAAGTCTTGTCAAGACATGTGACGCTTGCCAAAGAACAGGTAATATTTCTTCCAAAAACGAAATGCCACAAAATGGCATTCTTGTTTGTGAAATTTTTGATGTGTGGGGACTCGACTTTATGGGACATTTCCCACCGTCAAAAGGAAACAAATATATACTTGTGGCAGTAGATTACTTGTCTAAATGGGCTGAGGCCGAGGCACTTCCAACAAATGATGTAAGAGTCGTGGTAAGATTTCTGAAAAAAATATTCTCTCGTTTTGGAACACCTAAAGCATTAATAAGTGATAGAGGTACCCATTTTTGTAACCATCAACTTGAAAAAATTTTAACAAAATATGGGGTCTATCACCGGGTCTCAACAGCATATCACCCTCAAACAAACGAACAAGCCGAAGTGACTAATAGAGGTTTAAAATGAATACTTGAAAAAACCGTAGGGTTAAATAAAAAGGAATGAGCCGATAAATTAGAGGATGCTTTATGGGCTTTTCGAACTGCTTATAAAACAACAACAGGCACAACCCCATATATGCTAGTCTATGGAAAAAGCTGTCATTTGCCAGTAGAAATTGCACACAAGGCCTACTGGGCAATTAAAAATGTAAACTTAGATTTAGAATTTGCCGATAAAAATCAATTTTGCCAATTAAATGAATTAGACGAATTAAGGAATTATGCATACTCTAACTCCGAAATTTATAAGGAAAGAATGAAAAACTTGCTTGATAAACACATTAAACCTAATGAATTTCGAGTAGGAGATCAAGTTCTATTGTTTAATTCACGACTACGGTTATTTCCTGGTAAATTAAAGTCTAGGTGGTCAGGACATTTTTCCGTCACCCATATCTTCCCACACGGTGCAGTAGAAATTAAATCTCGGAATGGAATTCCATTCAAAGTCAATGGCCAACGGCTGAAGCTCTATCAAGGATTCATTGAGGATGAGGAGGTAGAAATCTCGCTTCAAACGGTCGAAGAATGAAAGCATCGACATCATACCTGGTAAGTTACGAACAAGTTGGTTGACATCTAAATCGGTAAGTGTTCTAACCAAGTTTTTGGGAAGCAGGGCACTCACACGAGCACCTAAAAAAGGAGGTTTTTGCCCGCCCACGGGGCCGTGTCCGCGCAACTGTCGGGATAAAACCCCTTTTTCAAAACAGTTTCTTCATTCCACACGCCCCGTTTCCCCGAAAACTCTCTGGTTCAGGCGATTTTTCTGCAAGATTTCGACGTCTCCACTATTTCTAACAACATCAAGGTATGATTCTAACATCATCAGTAGTTAGATTATGCATTTGCATGTAGTTTAACATTAAGATTTGGGGAAAAATCTAAGGTTCTTCAACTTGAACCGGATCGAACCTCAAATTTTTGCATAAATCTGTTAGCATTAGTTTAGATACATGTTATAGGAAGTAAATCAACTTGTATTGTTTGAAGATTTGCCCGATTTCTCACAAAAACCCCCAAACCCTTGTTTTTGAACCGAAAAAGATAAAATTGAAGGGGTAAACGGTTTATTTTGAGAAAAACGGCACTTGGGGTTTCATTTTCAGGGAAAACCGCCCCTACTGGACCAAAAATTTTCTAGTTGTCGGGACCGGGTCGAAAAATGGGATTTTTGGAAAATAGACGTCTGGACACGGGGTCGTGCTCGCTGAGCACGGGGGCGTATCCAGCCGAATTCTGGCAAACTCGGGGCGTGTCCACTGAACACGGGGGCGTGTTCAGTCGACTGTTTTCAGTTTTCTCCGAATTTTTCACTGTTTCTTGCTAATGTTTTGGTGTTTCCTTTCAAATGGCCAAGAAATTCACCCGATTCAATGCAAATGAGTTGGATGCTAAAGCAAGATACAATGTGCTAAGAACTAGGCCGGAGGAGTACCCACGACAAGTATGCATGGATCTTCTAGGAACAGTGAACCAGCTAGACCGATTTAACAACATTGTCACCGGCCCACTAAGAGCCGCCCTGTGCACTCGGCTTCGCTCAGTCCATGAATACAACATGGAATTCTACAGCACGTTCGCTTTCAAGACGAGAGCCAATCCATTTGATAATGATGGGGTAGAATTCCGTTGTGGGGGGACTGTGTACTCAATCTCGATAGCACAGTTTGGGGCAATAGTTGGGCTGTACGCGGAGGAAGATGTTGGGGATGAAGAAAACACCGGCGGTCTACGTGAGATCCCACCAAATCAACGCCAAGCTGCTTGGGCTCAAATAGGATATGGAAACTATAATCTGAGCCAAACTAAGAGCACATAGCTGAGAGACCCTCTTTACCGCTACATCCATAGGGTCCTTACCTACTCTCTTAGTCAGAGGCATGACAGCAGCGGCGTTGTAGGGTTACGCGATCTGCTAGTCCTCCATTGCATCCACACCCGTACCAACCTTGATGTTCCATACCTACTACTCTGAAACATGCACTGGAACCAACTTGCTACTCCCCCAACTCCTATCTTCTTTGGAGGGTGGATTTACCGCCTTTTCAAACACTTTGTTGATAGGATGCCGAGGTCTTTCCAAAAGAGCCCATGGTCGGGGAGAGTGGACATGGTCATTTGCCGCTCCATGAACTTGATTTATGAAGCAGATGACGGGACGATCAGCTTTTAAAGAGTTCAAGTGCATGCTTGGAAGCCGGAAGAGGCACTCGTCTTACACGCCCCACACATCCATCATCCTCCTCAGTACCATTACCAGCACCATGGTGATCCGGGTCAATCCTCCTCACAAGGAGGCAGTTTTCCTAACTTTCAAAGCTTACATGATTTATTGTAGGAAAACCTCATGTGTACTAGGAACACCTACAACATGGCTAGTAACACATACACCCGGGTCGGAGCAATAGAGAGAAACATCTCCGACATACAGGATGACATTGGAAACATCCGGTAGTATATGGTAGGCCATGGAGGAGGTGATGATGATGAAGACGAGGACATGGATTAAGCGGGAGGAGTAGGAGATATCATCCCACGGTTGGAGGTCTCACAGGTTAACCCCCTTATCTCATGAACAATTTCTGGCCTGCGTGCCGTTTGTTGAACAATTTACTTCCTTTGACACTTTTTAGTTTCTACATTTCTTTTTCTTTTTAGCTTGTGATGTGGATTATTAACTTTGGTAATTTAGGATGTTTATTATGATTGGTGTGGTATTTATTAGTTAAACAGGTACATACGAGGCTTAGAGCACTAAACATTAGTGCTACTAAAGCCTGGACAGGAAAACCAAAGCCAGAAACCTGTTTTACACTTTTGCAGTTTGTCCACACGGGTCGTGTTCAGCCAAACGCCCCCGTGCCCATTGCCCCAGACCTGCTGTTTGTCTAAATTATGCAGATTTTTGCCAGACACTGGGTCGTGCCCAGCCGACACGCCCCCGTGTCCACCTTCTGTAAGTTCTCGTTACTGGCAATCTGACCACGGGGTCGTGTTCATCAGACACGGGGCCGTGTCCAGATGACCTAAAAACTCATTTTTGGGACACATTGAGGACAATGTGTAATTTAAGTGTGGGGGGATGCTAAAATCTTGTATTTTGCAAGTCCTAATTACAAGCCTTACACAAAACTCTATTGGAACCGCTAAACACCCCAAATTTTTTCAAAATCTTTTCATTTTTTTTACCTGTCTTGGTTTAATTTGGGAATTTCAAGTTCTAAAAAGGTTATATTTTTACAAATTTACAACCGATAGCATCATGATAAAAAGAACCAACATAAGAAAATTAAAAAACGGCATGACAAATCTAGTTAAAATTTGATTATATATACTTGATCACATAATAATCCATTCCCACAAAAAGTGAGTTTTGAGCTTTTATTGAGCATACAAATGCACATCTTTAAACTAAATGCTCATTTTTTCGTTTCTTGTGTGAATAGCCGCTTGGTTCTTACGACTCTAGAACTTACCAACTTAAACCCAAGTAAGTAAATGATGGAGGCATTAGGACTAACCCTTTTTATTTCAAAACCATTATTTTTTTACCACCTACCCAAAATCCCCCTAGTTAACCCCTTTGAGCCTAAACCTTTTCATTTCTTAACCCACAAAAAAACACCCCTTTACCCACCAAAACCCTTTTTTATTTTAAACCCTTTATTGTAGTAAATATCTCGGTTTTTCATGTGACATTCCTTGTCAAAAAAAAATATGATGAAGCCAAAAGAAATAAACAAACAAGTTTATCAAAAAGAACTTTGTTTGAAGAATTGCTTCATTAGAATAATAAGTCATAAAAAATAAAAAGTCTTACGAAAACCGATGCTTTTTACGGCTTTCGCCCTTTTCTACTAACCACTAACCCAACCACCTACCTTTAACCCAAGCCTAACCCTTCCCCCAAAAGTGTTGGTGCATACGTTTGTCAACTTCGTCTTGTATCGAGTCTTGTATTAGAAATGTTAGATCAGTGCACGTAGTACGAGAAATTTAGGGTTTATGTGTGAAAGGTTAATTTCGCACGAAATAGCAAATGGCAATTCCGTGCGAAATTACCTCCTCTATATATACCCTTGATGTCAAGTCATTTGTAACGAAATCAGATTCCGGTACCGAAGTGCTGCCGACGTGTCATTTGATCTGTATTGTTGTCAAATCAATAATACAAGACAATTTAAAGTGAATCAAGTTGTTTCGAAGTCTAAACAATGAATTCCGCCTCTGTTTAGACCAAGAACTCTTCTGACAGACTCGTTTGGGTCACAAAACGATCCTACAAGTGGTATCAGAGCTCAGGAGGAAGAGTTCTTACCAATTTCAGCTTGAAAATCTGTTTTCTACACCTTCTTTCTCAAAATTAACAAAATTCACGGTTAAAATGGATTGAATTTCACACATTATAAGCGAAACAGTGTTTTAATGTGTCCTTGAAAGAATTGGACTTAAATTTGATCTAAAAGTGGTAAAATTGATAATTTCGCTTGAAAATGGTTTCGGATTAAGTGACGTCAGCACTATTTCGTACGGAATTACCTGCTTGATTTCACACGAAAGTACCTAATTTCGCTCGAAATAGATAATTTCGCATCAGATTGTAATTTCGTTTGAGAGTTTCACACGAAATTAGATAATTTCGCACCAAATTTGCATTTCGTTTGATAATTTCGCACGAAATTACATAACTCGTTTGAAAGTGTACTGTTTCACACGAAATCATTTATTTCGCACCAAAGTGGTTATTTCGCTTGAAAGGGTGTTTTCGTTTGAAAGCTGATTTCGTTTGAGTCTGGTTATTTCGCACCAAGTGTTTTCGTTTGAATTCATATTTCGTGTGAACCTTCATTGTTGTTTGAACTTTGTTGATTTTGTGATACAGATTACTGAAGTTTGGAAGAAGAATTCTACAATGCGTTTGCTACACCAGTTGCTCCACTTACAGCTGCCGAAACTTTGTACAATGAGAATGAGACAGGAACTTACCAGAAACCGCCAAAGCTTATGTACATTGAAGATTTTAAAGGATGGCAGAATCGGTTTGAGAACTGGGTGCAAGCTTATAAGTTCGACGCATGGTGTTCGTTAGAGAAAGATTACGAGAAACCGAAAAATGAACGTGGGCTTGAAAAAGCATTTTGTGACTTTTCTGAAAGTGATAAATGGAAATATACAAGTGAAAAAATGATGATCAGTATTCTTCAACAAGCGATTAAAGAAGATATCTTTGTTTTGCTCCAACATGAGGGTACTGCTAGGTTAATTTGGACGGCATTGATTCAAAAGTTTAAAGGAAGTGCAGATATGATCAAGAATAAAAAGGCTTTACTTAAGAAATCATTTGACATGTTTGTAGCTTTTGAACATGAAACAACAAAAATGACCATTGATAGATGTTGTCATCTTGTTTTGGAAATGGGAAGATTGGACATAAAGAAAGACGACGATGAATGGGTTGATAAACTTGTTGATGCATTACCACAGCAGAAATGGGGAACTTATTTGTTGATCTTAAAACACATGAGAAAATCTGAAAATATGAATCTGGTACAGTTTATTCAGAAGATTGAGGAGCATGAGTTGGATATCCAGAAAACAGCAATTATGAAGAATCCAAATGCTCAACAAGATGTCAGTTTATACTACAGAGGAAACAAATTTTAAGTTACTCCCAGCCCAAAGATCCAAACTGGTTTCAGTGCTGATAGTTCTTCTGGAACGAAAGGTAGTACTGTGACTCAGAGTGGTGGACATTCGTCTTCGTATTCAAGCTTTGATCCAAATCATACAACACCAAGTCCTCAACAATAGAATTCTACAAATCTGCAGTGCAATGTTACTTTGAACATTCAAAATGGTCAAAATCTTTCTCCAGAAATAGCTAAGCAACACATGGCATCACTCGTTGCTATGTTGGAATCATATGAAAGTTTGATTGCTGGTAAATTGGAAATCCGATGCTTACCAAAGAAGATTATGACCAACTTGATGCTGAAGAACTTGAGTTGATGGACGTCAAGTGGTGTTTAGCCAGTGCGGTTCGAAGGGCAGAAAAGTTTCAACAAATCACCGGAAGAGATGAATTTAGTGAATTGTCTAAATCTCCAATAGGTTTTGACAAATCGAAGGTTACGTGTTTTCGTTGTCGAGAAAAGGGTCATTTTAAACGTGAGTGCAAAAACATAGAAGCAAATGGAAGACAAGATCAGTCTGGAAAAAACAATTATTATCAAAAATCAATTTTTCATCAGATTGCTCAACAACCACAAACTGCACATGCACGTGCCATTGAAGAAAAGGAGAAAAGAGCTTGTTATGGTATAATTGACCAAGATGATGAAAAGGTTGCAGAGGGATTTAGCTGGGATAAATACATTCCACCTGGTTCAGGTCTTGTTGCTAGAATTCTGAAAGAAGATGAAGACAAATCTAGTCCGAAAAGAATACCGATTTTTCCAGATTTTGGAAGTGATGTAGATACTGATGATGAAGAAGAATACATTAATAAAGCTAGAAAAGGTCTAGATCCTGATAGTTTTAATTTGTTTTTTGCAGATAAAGTTGAGATGCTGAATTAGAAGAAGATTGCCAGATTGAAGAGAGAACTGGAAGTAAGAAGAATAGCTGATGAGAAGGCAAAGATGGATGCTGAAGAAGCAAATGTTGAATCAGTGATTGAAAAGGTGATAGAAAAAATTGTTGAAGTGGAGAAAGTAGTAGAGAGAATTGTCGAAGTTGAAAAGATTGTCGAAGTTGAGAAACTCGTCAAAGTTGAGAAAGTCGTCGAGGTAGAAAAAATTGTTGAAGTTGAAAAGATTGTCGAGGTTGAAAAGATATTTGAGGTCATTAAACCTTGTCTGAAATGTTTGGAGTCTTGCAAACATTGTGAAGAAAAGGACAAGAAGATTTGTGAACTTGAAGAGTTGAAAGAGAATTTGTTGTCTGATGTGAAGTATGTAAAGGAGTCGTATGATGTTTTGAACAGGACGGTTGATGGTTTGAACAAAATAAATCGAGAAGTTGATGCTGCTATGACAATGATGAGCTCAACTTTAATGACAAAGCAGAAAGTCATCAATGAGTATATTGAAGATTGTGCAAAGCTAAAGCAGGATTTAGAACTCGAAAAGATTGAGAGTGAAAGAATCAAACGTTTATTGTTGAGTTATACAACATATGATTATTTGATTGACAGAGTTTATCCTACTGTTGCAGGTCTTGAAGCTTTTCAAGAACAAAAGAAAGAAAAAAACGGATACTGGTAAGAAACAAAGTGTCAAGTATAACAAGTGTCCGCCCCCGATTTATGAAAGTTATTCTCCCAGAAAGCCAAATGGGGAACGTTTAAATAAGGCTCTCAACATCAAGTTAAAGTCTGAAACCATCGATGAGTTACCAGATAACATTGATGTCACATTCACAGCGTCTGACACTGATCATGAGTCTGAGTTGTTAAAGAAAGTTGTCGATCAGGTGTTGGATATGGATGAAGAGTGAAAGTCGGAGTCTAAATCTGAAAGTCTGAGTTCGTCAGAAAAGAGTCTAAGTTCACCAGTCAAGTGGGTTTACAATAAAGAATTCTTGTTATCAAAATCTAATTTGAATGACGAACTAATCAAAGTGGCATATACCTTTGAATGATTCAGACAAATTATATTCTGATGAGGAATTTCCAATAAGAAGTGTTAAAACTGAACAGACCAAACAGGTTTTCAAATAGACAGAAATTAATATTTCTGAAATAAAAGATATAAATCTTTCTAAAAATCCTAAAAATTACACTTCAAGAATTCAACAAAGAGTAAACAAGAAAATGGGTTACGGTTCTGGTTACAGGTTTCAAAAGAAACCAAACCATAACGGTAACTTCAAAAAGAATGGTTTAGGATTCATTTCCCTAGAAAATTATAAAAATGAGAAAAATTATAAACCAAATACAAAATTTGTTGCAGGAACAAGTTGTGAAGAGGAACAGAAGAAACCTTTCTAGAAACAGTCAAATCAGGAGTTTCTTGCTGAAAAGAAAAGGAATTCGATGAGGGAATTTGACAAAAGAGTGGAACGAAGAACCTGTTTTAAATGTCACAAAGTTGGACACATTGCTTGGAATTGTCAACAGTCCAACAACACAAATCAGGAAGTTTCTTTTAACTCAAAATTGAGAGAAAAACATGTTGATGAAAAGAAACAACCAACTGAGAAATCTAAGGTGATTGAAAATTCGACTTTTTAAACTGGTTATGTTTCAAAACATTTTTACAAAAGAAAAGTCGATTTAAACAAACAAAAATGGGTTGTCAAAAGTTCAGATGAAAGTTCTAGCGATGAATCTGATTCCATAAAATTAGAGGAGCTATCTGTTGAGAAAATTGTTGAAAATTCTGTTCCGCCATTGGATGATGTTAATTTTCCACCATTTGGGAAGATGGTTGATGGGAAGGTTAAAGGTGCCAAAGAATTTTATCAATCAAAAAGATGGTGGGATAGATGTGATGAAAAATCACACAAGGCTGGTCAGGCTTGGGTGACTGCATTTTTTACTTAAAATCCTGACTTGCCGGAACTCCCAGGTTGGTAATTGGGGAGTAGGAATTGGCATATTTCTTGAGAAATTCACAGGTTGGTAACTGTGAGATTTCGATTTACAAGTGGTAAATCAGGGACATTAAGTTGTACTTGATTTTCTACAAGTGGTATTTGTTGATAAAACCTAAAATTGTTAAATTTTTCAAGTAGATGAAAGAACAAAGTGATGAATTGATCCCCATTCCCTACAAGTGGTAAAATCAACAAAACTTATTATCCGGAAAAACCATTTTGATTAAAACAAACTTAAGTGTTTTGAAATCATAATGGGAAAATAGTTTGTTGTGAGGGGGAGTTCTGATTGTTTATGCCAAGTGGATGGCGAATAGAAGCAATTCAATATCAGTTGTCATTTCATTGTACAGTTTGTTTTCAATTTTCTTTAAATATTTTTGAATTTTAGGTGCAGTAAGAATTCAGAAAATCCAAAAACATTAGAAATTTTTTTGAAAAAGTAAAAAACATGATAAAAGCCATAAACGAGTTTTGTTGTAGAAAAGAGGAAATGATAGTACATCAGTGGACTATCACAACACGCTAAAGATTTGTAAAGTCAAATGTGATAAACGATCTCACTGATGATATGCCAGTAGGTTTTTGTACAATTAGTAGATTGTGTTCGAGATATAAACCTAAATTTCAAACTTACTTATATCATGGGGAACATCTCTCGGATATATGGGTAACCCCCGAAATCTTGTTTGAAAGATCCCTCTTTCTGAGATACTAGGTCTTTATGCTCAGTGATATCTGGGGTATTATCCCTGGACTTCTGATTTTGCGGAAGCAATGGCCTAGTCCCCGTATAATACTTTTCGCTTGCTTAAAATATAAGCATCACCCTCAGCATAAAAATGATGAATCATTGCAAAATGCTAATCATATGTTGTTGAAGAAAAGATTCTCTAAAGGGAACACACCAAAAGACGAGCCATCATCTCTTTGTACGAACGGAAGTTCTAACCTGAGCTCTCATGGCCTCGCAATTACCCTTTTACATATATCATCTAGGTATACTCACCTGTAAGATTGAATATTGGGATCTGGATACGGGAGTATATTCTGAGGTGGGATACACGAATAAGTTTAAGTACTTAAAACATTAATTCGTATCTCGAAACAGTTGAACTTTGTGTGAAAATTTAAGTGGACCAGTATACTGACAATCTAAGTGAATCGTTTAGAACTTAAAATGTTTAAAGCTTAACAGTGTTGGTGATTTGTCTCAGAAACTGATATGATCCTCTTACACAAACTCACAAAAAAATTGTCTGTAAATATTTCTTTACTGCATTTCATCTAAAGCAAAATTCAAAAAGATTTTCGACAACTAATGATGAAAAGAAGATTTTCAAAATTCCAATTGCTGAGCATGACGAACAGGTTTGGGAAAATTGTGTTTGGAAAATGATATACCTATATGTGGTCATCAGAGTTTTTTAAGTGATTAAATCAGTGTGAGTGTGTGTTTACAAGTGGTAAGCAAAGAATAAAATTTGTCAAAATTGTTAAATTTATAAATCTTATTTTGAGGTAGAGGATGTGCAGCATAGCCTGGATTCTGATTCTGAGTAAAGAGCCAGGTCACGATCCTGATCCTGTGAAAGTCAGACTACGATCCCAGCACAACTTGAGGGGGAGTCTGTTAGAAAGAGTGAGTCTGTAGATGAATAGAGCCAGCTCCAGATCCTGCGGAAAGAAAGAGAAAAGATAGAGTTTGATGAATACTTACACTGTCAAGATATTTTGGAAGAAGCCCAAAGACTGATCAAGGCTGAAGATTGTGAAGACTCGACACCGAAGACTTCGTCAACATCCGAGGGGGAGACTGTTGGTGCATACGTCCGTCAACTTCTTCTTGTATCGAGTCTTGTATTAGAAATGTTAGACCAGGGCACGTAGTACGAGAAATTTAGGGTTTATGTGTGAAAGGTTAATTTCGCGCGAAATAGCAACTAGCTATTTCGCACGAAATAGCTATCAGCTATTTCGCATGAAATACCAAATGGCAATTCCGTGCGAAATTACCTCCTCTATATATACCCTTGATGTCAAGTCATTTGTAACGAAATCAGATTCTGGTACCGAAGTACTGCCGACGTGTCATTTGATCTGTATTGCTGTCAAATCAATAATACCAGACAATTTAAAGTGAATCAAGCTGTTTCGAAGTCTAAACAATGAATTTCGCCTCTGTTTAGACCAAGAACTCTTCTGACAGACTCGTTTGGGTCACAAAACGATCCTACAAAAGCCCACTTGATATTTACAAAGGTGTATAGTTAAAAAGGAGGAGGATTGATTGCTTGGCAAGCTTATGGTAGAAGTAAGTTCCATGCCGCTCTCGAGTGTTTCACAAAAATACATCTTCGGCCGAGTGTTGAGTGATCCCCTGTGAGGTATGTGAACTTGTATATAAATGGAATTTTAAAAAGGCATGTTATGCCCTAATATGTAATTTATTTTATGTAATGTTCTAAATAAATCATAACGAATAGGATTGTAAATAAAATAAAAATAAAACCTAATAAAGAATCTTGGAATCCCGACACTCTATGACAAGCCCAAAAACCTTCACTTCTACCCATTCCATTTGGGAGTGTAAGCCACATTATAAAGAGTTTTTCTTGAGGACAAGCAAAGATTCAAGTGTGGGGGTATTTGATGTGTGCAAAATGCAACATATAAATTACATCAAATGAGGCATAAAACTAACCGTTTTTAGTACTAATGTTGGAAAAAGTGTGCTTTTGTCTTCCTTTTGTATTTTCAGGATTAAATGAGCTCAAATGAACAAAAGAAGCAAAAAGGCAGCTAAAACTAACATAAATAAAAGAAAAGGAATAAACGTGGCATGCCCGACCCCTCGATAGCATCCTCCCAAGCAAAAACAAGAGAACAAAAGGTTGAACATGCCCCGTGCTCACTAAGCACGGGGGCGTGCCCAAGTGTCTGCAGAAAAGACAAAGTTGTAGAAGCTTTTATCACCCACCACGGGAGCGTGCCCAGCGGACACGGGGCCATGGTCAACGCTAAGATTCGCAGAATCTAGGCAAATCTTGATAGTACAGATATGCTTCTGCACATGGGGTCGTGCCCAGCGGACACGGGGGCATGGTCAACTAATGCAGACAAACTGCATTTAATGAAGAAAAAGAAGATGGGTGGACACGGGGCCGTGCCCAATGGACATGAGGCCGTGTCCGGGCTTCTGTGCAGGCTATAAATAGGGCTGCTTGGCTCACTTGCAACTCATCCCTTGGCAAACCACCTCTCTCACACTTCACCCACCCACCACCACCATCACAACCCACATCCACCACCATCATCCGTCATAGAGTGTGTGAGTAGTCTCGGGATCCAAGATTGATCGTAAGAGTTCTTGACAATTAAAGGCCATATTTGCCTAAGTCTCTTACATCACTTGGTGAAGACAAGCATTTAGTGTAATACTTTTTATTTTTAATCATTTCGCACGTTTTATTTGGTTATGTATTAATGACTTTAATAACTAGTTTCTTATGTTGAAGGTGAATCTTCCTTATCATTTGCCCGTGGTGTCTTGGCATTATTTTACTGTCTACATAAAATAAAACATTTTCACCATTCATATCTCCACGGTCTATATGGAGATATGTTGGCTACCTGGTCGGGGGTTAAGGGAATGGTTTGGTAAGAGACTTGCCTTGTTCAGTGTATAGATCCTGCAAGGACCTGGGTCAAGTTTAGTAGGACCTCCTTCAATACCCACTGGTATTGGATGGCGGGGGTCCGAACTCCTTGACCCCCTCATATGTAAACTACTATTAAAACTTTAACCCGGTTATTTAGGATTGTATCCCTACTGACTCAAACTACTTAGCCGAGGGTAACGTCACCTTCAAAAGAGAGGCCTACCACATTATGCATTAATAACTTAATTAATTATCTTTTAATAATCCAACCCTTTAGGATTGTATGCTTGCTGACTCAAACTACTGGGTTGAGGGTAACGTCACCTTCAAAAGAGGGGCCTACTACTATAACTAAGACAATCTTTTAAAAAATGCAAAAGTGCGGAAATAATTAAAGGTTACACTAAAGGCGAGTCGGATCCAACTGATTCATCTTGTCTATCTGTTTTTATTTTTATTTTATTTTTCAGCATTTTTAGTTTTTATTTACTAGTTTAAAATCTTTTTCTAAAATTTTGATTTGATTTGATTTGACGTTGAGGATAAACCGGTACTAAAATCTCTTGTGTCATTGGACGACCTCGGTATCTTACCAACACTATACCACGCTCACGATGGGTGCACTTGCCCATATGTGTGTTTGGTGTTAGTAAAATATCGTGTTTTGTAAATTTAAAACTTGACTAAAGTGTAAAAAGGGCTAAAAATATACATAAAATATATATACCACCACACACGCATCAGAGTGATAGTGTTATATCGTGTTTTATAATTTAAAACTTGATAAAAAAAATTTAAAAGTACTTTAAAATATAATAAAAATCATACACCCTCGCTCCATGTCAAGTTTTTGGCGTCGTTTCCTAGGACACAAGGATTTTAAGAAAGTTTAAAATCGGTGGCTTAATCATTTTTATGCTTTTCTAATTTTTCGTTTTAGGTTTTTCTTCTTTTTCCCCAATTTTTCTACTTTTTGCAGGAATAGCACCAGGCCGTGTTGGATCAACACACGGCCGTGTTAGACATAAAGTATCTGGGAAAAACTGTTTTCTTGTTACTGGAATAATAACACGGGTCATGTTAAAGGAGCACGGGGCCATGTCAAACTTCCAGTATCTAGGAACCTGAAAACAGAAACGTTTTCTAGACAGCACAAGGTCGTGCCTACAAAGACACGGGATCATGCTACTCTTCTGATCAGCCATTTTTGTGTTTTTGTTCGCAGAAAGTCACGCAACTCTGTATAATTCGCAGAAAATACAACCCGATGCATGACCTCCACCTCCGTCAAAGACATAAAAGTGCCGCTTGAAGAACCCAATCACTTTTTAAAGGGAAGACTTCAAGCTAAAAACCGACAAAAAGCCTCAAGTCAACTTGAATGAAGAATGCTCGGTGGCACTTCTTAACAAACTCACCCAAAAGAAGATTAATCCCGAAAGCTTTACCATACCTTGCCCCATTGGAGGATCACCAATATGCAACGCGCTTGCCGACCAAGGGGCTAGCATCTACCTAATGTCCGCCGCTATGTTCAACCGACTCGGACTAGGAAAGCCACATCCTACAAGGATGAGCATACAACTGCGTTTAGGTGGTAAAATACCCTCAAGGTGTCGTGGAAAATCTCTTGGTCAAGGTTCGGGAATTTGTTTTCCCGGCCGACTTGGTGATCCTTGATATGGAGGAAGACAACGAGATCCCGCTTTTATTAGGAAGATCATTCATTGCCACCGCACGGGCCATGGTGGATGTGAGTGACGGAAGGCTAACATTCAGGGTAGGTTTCAAGGAAATAAAGTTTGAAGGGGTCAACGCGTGGAGGATGACCCGGTCAACTACATCACAGCATTAGACACGAGCCTAGACTACGCCCTCAGCCGGTGCAACTTGGGATGCGAGTCATCCCGCGCAGGTAACATTTGACCGACTTTGGGTCAAGCCAAGGACACTTATAAACGTTGCACACCATGGAGGCTGGAATATCCAACAATAAAGTAGTTTAAATCTTAGTGTAACTTTTAGTGAATGCTTTCTTTTATAAGTTTTCTCTTTGTAGGAATAAAATACACTCAAAAGAAGGATTAAATGGGCAAAGGACGTTGAAAGAGCACCCCATGCACGTAAACAGATGTCTCACGACGCAAAATCTTCAAAAGAGTAAGTGAAACACGGGGCCATGTATGGTAAGCACGTCCCCGTGCCTCAAAACTGAAGAAAATAATTTTGATTCTGTAACTTTTACACGGGGTCGTGTCCCATAGGCACGCCCCCGTGTTCGTCTTTTGTAAATTTTCGTTACTGGCACTTTTGACATGGGGTCGTGCCTATCGGACACACCCTCGTGTCTGCCTTCTAGAAATTTTCACAGAAGTCATGGTACTGACACTTTTTACACGGGGTCGTGTCCCCCAAACACACCCAGTGTCCAGTGTCTGATTTTTGAAAAAAAAAATATTGTTTTTAACCCATATTTACACATTTAATCAAATCTAACCAATTTTGGACACACTTAGGACAATGTGTAATTTAAGTGTGGGGAGAACTTGAATTCGTTTGTCCTAAAACAAGTCTTACACAAAACTCTACATGGAACCGCTAAAACACCACAAATCTTTTTCAAAACTATTTTTTTAGTTTGTTTTGTCTTGTTTATAGTTTAAGTTAGAAAAACAAGTTCTAAAAGTTCAACTTTTTTATAAATTTACAACCGGTAGCGCCGTGATAAAAAAAAAACATATAAGAAAAATTCATACAATGGCATGACAATCTTTTTAAAATTTGATTGTATATATGTTTCACACTTTTACTATTTTCCCACAAATTGTGAGTTTTGAGCCTTTACCAAGCATTCAATATCATATCTTTATTAAATGCTCACTTTTCATTTCTTGTGTGAATAGCCCGTACGGTTTTTATGAATCTAGAACTTGACAAGACAATACATTCACGATCCTTGCCGACTAAACCAAGTAAGTACATGATTGAGGCATTAGGACGATAAACCTTTTTTTTTCTTTTTCAACCTTATTTTCTATTTATCTCCCCACAAAATTTTCCCTTAGTCAACCCTTTTGATCCTCAACCTTTCATTTCAAAACCCGCAAAACACCATTTTCTATTAATCACCAATAACCCAAAACCATCTTTTACTTTTACATCCTTTATTTTAGTAAAATTCGGTTCTTTTGAAATACGCAAAAGTATGTGACTTAATTTTCTTGTAAATATTCTAACAAAAAAATCTCTAGTTGCTTGAAATAAAATAACCAAACTTATTACTTATAAGCATTTAATTGGTACCTAAGTCACAAATAAATTTTCAAAAGAAAACCGACATTTTATGCCTTTAGCAACTTTTCAAATAAAACTACCCTACCGTTAACCAAAAACCTACCATTTTAAAGTCCTCTTGATATTTACAAAGATTATGTTAAAAAGGAGGAGGTTTGATTACGTCAAAGCATATGGTAGGAGTAAGTTCCATAACGGGATTGAGCGTTTTATTTATACATCTCCGGTCGAGTGTTGAGTGATTACTTGTGAGGTGTGTATTTGTATATAGCTAAATGAAATTTTAAAAGGCATGTTATGCCAAAAAATATTTATATCTTTCTTAAAAAGTTCTAAATAAATCATGTCGAATAGGATTATAAATAAAATAAAAAGAACTTGGATTCCCGACATTCTACAAACTAAACATGAAAACTTCTTCTCTACCAATTCCATTTGGGTGTGTGACCAATATTAAAGAGTTTTGCTTGAGGACAAGAAAAGATTCAAGTGTGGGGGTATTTGATATGCGCCAAATGCAACATATAAATTATATCAAATAAGTTATAAAATAACCCTTTTTTAGTACTAATGTTGGAAAAAGTGTGTTTCTTTGTATACTTTTGATTTTCATGATTAAAAGAGCTTAAATGTACAAAAGGAACAAATTAACGGCAAAAACCAGCATGAATACAAAAGAAGGGAAGTTGATACAATATTCCAACCCTCCGAGCTTCATCCCAGGACCAAAAACAACAAATCAGAAGACAAGCATGGGTCGTGCCTACCGGCATGGGCCCGTGCCCCACCCAAGATTCCAGAAAGAAGAAGAAGAAGAAGAAGAAGAAGAAGAAGACAAACAGAAACAGACAAGAGACACAAGGCCGTGTCTCCTGGACACGGGCCGTGGTCAACTTCCAGATATGCAAATCTTGAATAGTACAGCAAGTACAATGGCCATGGGGCCGTGTCGTTGACACACGGGGCCGTGTGAGCATCCGGGCTGATAAGTTCATTAAATGAAGATAGAGAAGAATGAAGGCACGGGGTCGTGCCCAGCAGGCACGTGGCCGTGTAAAGCTTCTGTTTTCAGCTATAAATAGGGGTGCTTGGTTCAATAGCAATCCATCTCTTGGCAAACCACTTTTCTCACACCTGTCACCACTCCACCACCACAATACCACCACCATCCACCACATTCATCCATCATCTATCTCTAGATTGTGTGTACTAGTCTCGGGATCCAAGATTGATCGTAAGAGTTTTTGTCAAACACAAGCCATGCTTGGCTAATCTCTTAGATCATTTGGTGAAGACAAGTCATTTATGTATTACTTTTGATTTCCAATCTTTGGTTAACTTCTTAATTGGGTATGTATTAGTGATTTTAATAATTAGTTTATTATATTGAAAGTGAACTTATTCTATCATCTCTTCATGTTTCGTTGATTCACTCAATCGTGTCTTTACGGTCTATATAAAGTGTGTTAACTGCCTAGAAGGGGGTTAGAAGGGTGGTATGGGTAAAGTTCTTGTGTATAGATCCCGCAAGGACTTGATTCAAGCTTATTAGGACTTCCTTTGAGGTAGATAGCATCAAATCGGGGGAAGTAATAACGGATTGAATCCCCTATAAATAAATTACTATTAAAAAATTAAACCGCCCTTACGGGAGTGTATCCCTGCTGACTCAGACCAATACGGCCGAGGGTAGCGTTGCCTCCAAAAGAGGGTCATGCCACATTTGCATTAATAATTACTTAATTATTTTTCTATATTCCGGCCTTGTGGGACTGTATCGCTGCGGACTCAGACCAGTATGGCTGAGGGTAGTGTTGCCTCCAAACGAGGGACACACCACTATAACTAAGATAATCTCTTAAAAACCCAAAGTGCGGAACTCATCAAAGGATACATAATAGATGAGTCGGAGCAAAGTGATTCTATCTTGTCTATTTTTTCTGTATTTATTTTTACTTATTAAAATTCTTTCCTCAAAATTGATTAGATTAGACGTCGACGATATTCCGGTATTAAAAGTTCTTGTGTCCTTGGACGACCTCGGTATCTTACCATCACTATACTACGCTAACAATGGGTGTACTTGCCCTAGCCAGTTGTAGAGAGTGATAGTGTATATAATGTTTTATAAATTTAAAACTTGGTAAAAGAGTAAAAAGTACTTAAAAATATAATAAAAATCATACACCCTCGCTCCACGTCAAGTTTTTGGCATCGTTGTCGGGGACACAAGGATTTTAAGAAAGTTTAAAATCGGCAGCTTAATCATTTTTATGTTTTTCTAATTTTTCTTTTTAGGTTTTTCTTCTTTTTCTCCAGTTTTCCTACTTTCTGCAGGAATAACACGGGGCCGTGTTTAATCAACACAGAGTCGTGTCAGATCTAAAGTATCTGGGAAAAGTTGTTTTCTTGTTACTAGCTTAATAACATGGGGCCGTGTTACAGGAGAACGGGGCCGTGTCAAACCTCCAATATCAAGGAACCTAAAAATCGAAACTTTTTCTAGACAGCACAGGGTCGTGCCTACATAGACACGGGGCCGTGCTACGCTTCTGATCAGCCATTTTTGTGTTTTTATTCTTCTCATGTATTTTGAGTTGTCTCGAAGCGTAAGCGATGACCTTGTCTTGTTGCATAAGAACACAACCTAGACCTTGGTTAGAAGCATCACAATACACGACGAAGTCGTCGTTACCATCGGGAGGAGCAAGAATAGGAGCATTACAAAGCATGTCCTTGAGAGTTTTAAAAGACTCCTCTTGTTTGGAACCCCAAAAAAAAGGTTTATCTTTTTGAGTCAAGGAAGTGAGACGAACGGCGATTTTTGAAAAGGTGGAGATGAATCGGCGGTAGTAACCAGCCAATCCAAGAAACGAACGAATTTCGGACGAAGATTTCGGTTCAACCCAGTTCTTGACGGCTTTTATTTTCGCGGGATCAACGTGAATGCCTTTCTCGTTCACAACTTGACCACGAAATTGAACTTCTTTTAGCCAAAATTCACACTTGGAGAATTTAGCGTATAGTTGTTCAGTACGTAGGAGTTTGAGGATTAGACGCAGATGACGCTCGTGTTCGGCTTGGGTTTTAGATAGATGAGGATGTCGTCTATGAATACGATCACGAAGCGATTCAAGTATAACTTATACACACGGTTCATCAAATCCATGAAAATCGCGGGTGCATTGGTTAAACCGAAGGGTATGACTACGAACTCGTAGTGACCGTATCGAGTATGAAACACGGTTTTAGGAATATCCTCTTTGAGGACTCGAAGTTGGTGGTAGCTAGAACGAAGGTCGATTTTGGAGAAACAAGTTGCGCCTTGAAGTTGATCGAAGAGGTCGTCAATGTGAGGAAGGGGATAACGGTTCTTGACGGTAAGCTTATTGAGTTCATGGAAGTCGATACACATACGGAAAGACCAATCTTTCTTTTTGACAAAGAGGACCGGAGCGCCCCAAGGAGAAGTACTAGGGCGTATAAAGCCTTTATCAAGTAATTCTTGAAGTTGGCTCGGTAGCTCTTGCATTTCTGAGGGTGCAAGACGGTATGGGGATTTTGCAACGGGTGTACTGCCAGGATCGAGGTCAATACAAAAGTAAACATAATGAGTGGGAGAAGGACCAGGTAGCTCTTCGGGAAAGACGTCGGGAAAATCGCAAACGACAGGTATAACAACCCTCCTAAAAGATTTTCGACGCTCCTAAAATATTTAGAATGTCCCTGAACGTCCTAAAATACACCCCATATACGAGAACCGGACCTGAAATACCTTTATATAATTAAAACTAAAATAAAAACAAAATTTTGGTTGTGCTCGCGGGCCGCGAAGGCATAGCCTTCGGCTTACGCGGGGCGCGACAGCTCAAACACCAGATCTCCTCCGGTGCCACCACATGTCGATGAGGCAGCGATCCTTCGCCGCCTTACCATTCCTCGCGGGTCGCGTGAAACCTCACCTCGTCCTACGCGGGGCGCGACAAAGTGTTGTATCAGCACTATAAATAGCCTCAATCGGATTCAGTTCCAATTCGTTCAAACTTTTCAATTCCCTCTTAAATTTCTGTAGTGTAGACACTATACCCGGGCATTATACCCCCTAAAAAGCGAAGCTCTGCCTCATTGTAAGTATTATAACCCCGGTTACGTATTAGATACGCTGCCCGATTGATCTAGGATTCCGTAACGGCTGTCGAGGTTCTGCCCGACGTAGTCGTTGGAATTCTGTCTCGGGGAGGGTATTACTAATGTAAATATTGGGTTATTATACTAACGTGTGTGCATTTGTGTATATAATAGATAATCACCAAGAAATCCTTAAGGAAAACCCTAAGACATCAATGTGAGTAATCCTCTTTTTGTGCAAACCTTCTTGTGAGTAATCTTCTTTTTATAAACTATTTTTACAAAACCTTAATTATTTTAAATTATAATTAGCAGTTATTGAGTCTTTGTAGTCTTCAATTACTGCCGGTATTATGGGGTTTTGTATACATTACTTGATAATCTTCACAATTGGACAACGGGTTAGCCAATGTGTGATATGACCATAGCCACAGATACGGTTGAGTGGCAAGTACTGAATGAGTAATTGTGTAGATATAAACATTGTAATCGCTCTCAATACTGTAAAATGATAAAACCTGTTTTGATTAACTGGGATTCCCTCACCAGTATTTCTTGCTGACAAAATATTTTAAACACGTGTTTCAGGTAACTTAGTAGGAAGCCAATAAAAGCAAGCTGAAGAGCACTGAAGGCTTAGAAAAGTGGCCATAAAAGTTACCTAATTTAAAAGGAAAATCATTTTCAATAATTAGGGATATTCCCTATAAATATATTACAAATGAAAATTGGGTTTTATCCCATTTATCTATTTTAAACAATTTGGTGTTTAACTCTGATAACAATATTTCCTAACTACGGTCCTAATGAAACTTTCCGCTGCCAAATTAATAAACACTGATACCATCTGACTAGCTCGCGGTCGCCCGCTTCTGGGACAGTGGTCGGGGGCTGTGACAACAGTAACATCACTCACACCTTTTCCTTTGTCCTTCTTTTCCACAACGTGGGCAAGAAAAGCAAAGTATTCTTTGCGCATGTATTTGTTCGCTTGAGTACATGATATAAGTTTGTGACCCTTAGAGGGTTTCTCATCGTAGACGTGTAACGAGTCACCAGATGGGATGGGAAGGCGAATAAACTTCTCGGAACAAACAACTTCGGTACAGACTCGTCGAAGCCAATCTATGCCTACTATGATGTCAAAACTACCCAATTGCATGAGTATAAGATCGATTGAGAATTTGTGATCGTTGAGGTTAAGAGAACAATTACGTAGGACAAAATCGACGGTTAAAGATTTCCCATTCGCGACTTCGAAGGCGAAATATTTTGGCAACTTAGAGTGTCTACACTTAAGCAATTGATCAAATTCAGTGGATACAAAACTTTTATCCACACTAGTATAAAAAAGACAAGAAGCATAAACATCGTTTACTGGAAACGTAATGTTGATGACGTCGTTGTTGTTCTGTGCCTAAGCGACAGTGATGACAAAAGCTCGTCCACGAGGAGCTTGCTGCTGATTGTTGTTACATTGTGGGCATGCATTGCTCAGGTGGTTTGGGTCGCCATGTTTGTAGCAAGTGTGATAGTTGTTCGCCGGCGGCTGGTTGTGGATCTGGCTTTGGGCTGGTGGCTGGGTTTGGTTGCCTTGTGGCTTTTGGCCATTTTGGCATTTGGTGTTAAAGTGCCCAAACCTATTGCACGACGTGCAAAGGCGGCACAGTGTGTTGGTTGGGTAATGATAGGTGCAAGTCACACACTTGGTATGAGTCCCAGTGTAGGCTCGTTTAGCTAGTTCAGGATTTTGGGTTAGGGCTAGTTGTTGTTGTTGTTGAGGGTTTTGCGGAGTAATCACCGCACAGTTTCAGTTTGAAGCCTTCCGGTTCTTACCATTCGGGTTGGTTTTGGGTGACGATTTGGATGGTGTGGGTTCAGCGGTTGGTTTAGTGGTGGCTTGGTGAACGGTCTTGGTTGAACCCTATATTTCGTAGGTTCTATCCAAGATCCTATTATGGTTGAACCTGGCGGCGAGACGGAAAGCATCTTCAAGGGTTTTGGGTTAGGCGGACTCAATAAAGTTGGAAACGAGGGAGGAAGGGCTCGGATGTATTTGGCTATGGCCTTTTTAGTAGAATCGACTTGTCATGGACAAATGGCGATAAGTAGCTTGAACCTAGAGGTAAGACCGGTATTGTCACTCCCTACTTTCCTGATGTTCCAAAACTCATTTTCGAGTTTTTGGAGCTCATGGGGAGGGCAAATTTCATCGTTCATGGGCTTCTTGAGCAAAATCCAAGTCAACACGTAAGCGGCATTGTCCCCGCGCATGTTACGCTCGTCGGTCCACCAATCGAGTGTCCTCGATCGGAAGACGTCGGTGGCATTGGTGGTGCGAATATGCTCGGGACACCCACTCTGACGGAAGGTGACCTCGATGGAGTCAAACCATTAGAGCATCTTCGTTGCTCCATCTTCGCCCGTAAACGGCATCGGGCTACATGAGTTGAATTGTTTGAACGAAAAGGTCGACTTGGGTGGGTCAACTTTGGAGTCAATTGAGGCATGAGGGGATTTGGTGTTGTTGGGGCTTGGTGTCACACCCCAACCGATGACCGAAACATCGGGGCGCGGCACTGAGCGAAAAAGATTGTCCAGGAGAAATCCATAACAGCTAATATTACCGAATATTTCACGTTAGGTCCCATACCAAAATAATCATTACAGACATATTATCTCAGAGACAGTAAATTGTTTCGACAACTCATAATTTAAATTGTTTGTTTCTAGACCCATCCTATCTTGATTCCACAAAAATAGCAAGAGCACAACATCCTAAGCATTCAAACACCTGTCACAAACGTTAAAATAGCGGTCAATACACATATTGTAAAGGTGAGCATACAAGTTTAATAGTATAATAGGATTCAGAATTGTTTACGCATAACCAGCATGTAACATGTAGCAAAGTGAAAGCTAGTAGGTTATCGACAATGAAATATGCACAGACGTGAGTGCAGGTGTAGAATGCGCAACACATATCACCAGTGTGACATGTGAGAAAGCCCTTAACAACCCATGTCCACGACAGGTGCTGAGTCCAAACTATAGTATTATCGTTGCTAAGGTGTCAGGCAACAATCACTGTGTAAACATAACATACAAGCATTCATCGAATAACATGTAGCATGCAATAACGGTCAGCGTATAAATAGTGTTTGCGTTGTGTGTCGATTGTGATTTGAATAAGTAACGTATGTAACACCCAAAAGTGCGTAAAGCAAAAAGGGTTCGAGTATACTCACAGATAGCGTTTAAGTAACTAAACACTCTCTTGGATTGAAGGGAGCACTGAGAGATTAGCCTAAACAGTTAACGATAGCATAAGCGACGAACGGCGCGTTAAACGGTGAAAAGTGACTGAGTGACGAATGGTAATCCAGTCAGATGGCAATCCGAACGAATGGTCATTCGATCAGATGTCAATCCATTCGGATGGTCATTCAGTCGGATGGCCATTCGGTCGGATTGACATTCGTTTGGGATGGATGTGTTTGTGTATGATGGCTTTGAAGTTTTCGTTGTACCATTTTCAAAACAGAGAGGTATCTGTACCCTTCAGGTCGTTCGATCGGATAGCGATCCGATTGGCGAGTCACTTCAGTTGAGAACAAGTTCACAGCAGGATGGTCATTCGATCGGATAGTCTTCCAATCGAATGGCAATCCGTTAGAACTGATGATCTTTGAAAATTATGAAAATTGTTAAGTGTTGAAGACCAAGTGCAATCCGATCGGACGACAATCCGTCCAACGATCTGATCGTTTTGCAACTTAGAATTTGTTAAGTTTTGAAAGTTTTGCGGTTTGGTCGAGACGGTATGACAACGTGTTAAACAACGGAACCTCGTCAAATCCAAGTCGTCCGACATTTAACTAGGAACCAGATTCTCAGACCGACATTTAACTAGGAAATGAGTTGAAGGCCTGAACGAGCTCCGATTCTATCGGTTTTGAATGCATTGAGTGTAAAAGAGTTGAAAGAAAGTTGGAAAAGTATCTTTCAATCCTTTTAACTTTGAAAATGTTTAGATCTATGCGAATACAATGTTTAATCATGTGGAAATCCTTCAGATCTGAGTTGTTCTTGGTGGTATGAAGCCAAATCTTGAAGTTCATAAGAACTCCATGATGACATCACCCTAGAACACCTCAAATCCGCTGATTTCACGGTTAAAAGCTAAGATTCAAAGGTGAAAATGATGAAGAAGTGTGTGTAGATATAGACGTACAAGATTTGAGTTGAAAACTTTCAAGAATCGCGAGAAATCAAGAGAAAAGAGGGCTGGAACGCTGGTCGAATGAGAGAGAGCTGTCACATCACTGTTGGTGATGTGACAGGGGTATTTATAGGTTGCTAAAAGAGGAAAGAGAGCACATGAGTTGGATCGGATGTCACTTTGATCGGATGGCCATCCGATCGGATGGTCATCCATTCGGATGACCATTCGATCGAATGGTCATTCGATCGAAGTGGTCCGGCGAATTGGATTTCGGCGTTTCGTGTTGCGTTTGAGCGTTGCGATGCCTTTACGCGAGTGTCGATTAAGCGATGCGATAGATTAATAATAGTCACACAATTACTATATCTAACATAAAATCATCATAAATAACTTGCGTTTAGCGTTTGCGATTAGGTTGCGTTGCGATAGTGTTGCGATTGCGTTTCGATTAATCACCATAAGCATAAAGTAAATAAGCACAATTAACACATAAATAGCACACACACGTAAAACAATATACAGAACCTATCAATCAAGTCACGAATGCGATTGCTATGCGATTAGCGATAAAGCGATAAAACATGCGATTAAACCTCGATTATTAGTATTTAATCCACATAATACAACTAAAGCAAATAAATAAAAGGATTCGATTACAAGTCAAAACGTACAGTTACTAGTTAAGCAAGGAGTGACAGATCGTAACTAGCAATCTTTTCTTCCTTTTTACTTTGACTTTGACTTATACGTTGACTTTAGAAACGCAGGTTGTTACAGCCTCCCCTACTTTAGGGAATTTCGTCCCGAAATTAGGTTTCTCGAGTTCCCAGGTGAACTCTGCGCCTCGTGTGCCTTCCCAGCAAACTTTCACAATGGGAATATATGAGCGTCTGAGCTTCTTGGTTTCTCGATCCATGATCTCGACAGGCTTCTCCACGAAGTGTAATGTTTCGTCCACTTGTAGATCCTCGAGTGGAACTTGTAAATTCTGCTCAGCCAGACACTTTCTGAGGTTAGAAACATGGAAAGTCGGGTGGACATTGCTAAGTTCCTCCGTTAGTTCGAGTCTGTAGGCCCCCTTCCCCATCCTTTCCAGAATTTTAAAGGGTCCAACATATCGAGGCGCGAGCTTCCCTTTCTTGCCGAATCTGATCACACCCTTCCAAGGTAAAACCTTTAGGAGTACGTGATCGCCAACGTCAAATTCAAGGGGCTTGCGGCGTCTATCGGCATAAATTTTCTGACGACTCCGAGCTTTTAGCAGATTATCTCGAATTTAGAGGATCTTGTCAGTCGTTTCTTACAGTAGCTCAGGACCGGTTATTTGCGCATCTCCGATCTCATGCCACACAATAGGCAATCGACATTTTCTTCCATATAATGCCTCAAATAGTGCCATTTGAATGTTAGAATGATAACTGTTATTGTACGAGAATTCGACCAAAGGTAAGTGCGCATCCCAATTACCACCAAAATCTATGACACACGAGCGAAGCATGTCTTCAAGAGTACGAATCGTTCTTTCAGTCTGACTGTCGGTTTGGGGATGGAAAGCGGTACTTAGATTTAGCGTAGTACCGAGAGCAGATTGAAACGTTTCCCAAAGACGCGAGGTAAACCGACCATCGCGGTCAGAGATGATGTCACGAGGCATCCCGTGTCGACAGATGGTCTCGTCGGTGTAGATTCGGGCTAATTTTTCTACCTTGAAGTCTTCTCGTATCGGCAGAAAATGAATGGATTTAGTCAAACGGTCAACGATAACCCAGATGCTATCGTGACCTGAAGTTATACGCGGGAGTTTCGTTATAAAGTCCAAGGCTATGCTTTCCCATTTCCACATCGGGATCTCGGGTTGCACAAGCAAGCCAGAGGGTCTTTGTTGTTCGGCCTTGACTTTCGAACAAGTCAGGCACTTCGAAACATTGATTGTGATATCCTTCTTCATTCCAGGCCACCAGTATCGTAGATGAAGGTCATGATACAACTTGCTGAGCGTCACGGATAAGAGTTTTGAGATGGTGCTGGGCGTGAACCTTACGAACGCTATGCAAATAGCTTCGTCTCCTGAGGGAGTCGGTAACGACATTCGCTTTGCCAGGATGATAACGAATATCACAGTCATAATCGTTGAGAAGTTCAACCCATCGGCGTTGACGCATATTTAGTTCTTTTTGGTTGAGGATGTGTCGAAGGCTCTTATGGTCGGTGAAGACCGTACACTTGGTACCGTAAAGGTAGTGTCGCCAAATCTTCAACGCAAAAATAACTGCGCCTAGCTCGAAGCCTTGGGTTGTATAGTTCTTCTCGTGGATCTTGAGCTGATGAGATGCGTAGGCAATAACCTTGTCCCGTTGCATGAGAACACAACCAAGACCAAGGTTTGAGGCATCACAATAGACAATGATGTCATCGTTTCCGTCGGGTAGAGCGATGATAGGAGCATTGCAGAGCATATGCTTGAGAGTTTGAAAGGTAGTCTCTTGTTCGGTTCCCCAAACAAAAGACTTGTCTTTATGCGTCAAAGAAGTAAGCGGAACAACGATTTTTGAAAATTCATCGATGAATCGACGGTAATAGCCCGCCAATCCGAGGAATGAACGTACATCGGATGGTGACTTTGGAGTAACCAACTCTTAACAGCTTCGATCTTTGCGGGGTCGACGTGTATACCTTGACTATTGACGATGTGACCGAGGAATTGAACCTCCTCTAGCCAGAATTCACACTTGGAGAACTTAGCATAGAGTCGATTCTCCTGGAGTAGCTCGAGAACCAAACGTAGATGCTGCGCGTGTTCGGTTTCCGACTTCGAATAGATAAGGATATCATCGACAAACACGATGACGAAGCGGTCAAGAAATGGTTTACACACGCGATTCATCAAATCCATGAAAACCGCGGCTGTGTTAGTTAAACCAAAGGGCATTACGACGAATTCATAATGGCCGTATGGGGTTCGGAAAGCGGTTTTCAGTATATCTTCCTCTTGAATGCGTAACTGGTGATAGCCTGAACGTAAGTCGATCTTCGAGAAACACGTAGCACCTTGCAATTGATCAAACAAATCATCGATTCAGGGCAAAGGATAACGATTCTTGATAGTCAGCTTGTTCAGCTCCCTATAGTCGATGCACATTCGGAACGACCCATCCTTCTTTTTGACGAAAAGGACTGGTGCGCCCCAAGGAGAGGTGCTAGGGCGAATGAAGCCTTTGTCAAGTAATTCCTGGAGTTGACTAGAGAGTTCGCGCATTTCAGACGGAGCGAGGCGATAAGGAGATTTAGCAACAGGGTTGGCTCCAGGAATGAGGTCAATACGAAAATCAATATCACGGCTCGGGGGTAAACCAGGTAGATCATCAGGGAAGACGTTAGGAAAATCACGAACCACAGGCACCTTATCTATTGCCTTAACTTCCTTTTTCTCTGCTACTACAATGTGTGCCAAGAAAGATTGGTATTCCTTACGGAGATACTTGCTAGCCTGGACACACGACATGAGTTGGAGTTTCTTGGATGCGACTTCACCGTAGACACACAAATGATCACCATTAGTCAGAGTGAAATGAATCATCTTATCGAAACAAACGACTTCAGTATGATTTTCACGAAGAAAATCCATGCCTAGTATGACATCAAAACTACCAAGCTGCATCGGAATGAGATCGATAGGGAAGACGTGATTGTTGAGTTCAAGCGTACAATCACGTAGAACGGAATTTATAGCGACGGTTCTTCCGGTGGCAACTTCAACATCGAACGTCGAGGGGAGATGGGCGCGCTTACGGTTAAGGAGCTTTTTGAATTCTAACGACACAAAACAGTTATCGGCTCTAGTATCAAATAACCACGAAGCATATATACCATTAACGAGGAACGTAATATTAACCGCATTGTTATTTTCTTGGGCCTGGCGGACGTTGATGTTGAAAGTACGTCCGAAGGCTGCTGGCTGATGCTGCTGTTGCTGAGGCTGTTGCTGTTGTGGCTGTTGCTTCACTACTCTGTTGGGGCACATGTTTGCGAAGTGGTTGGGATCACCACACGCAAAGCAAGCTCTAGCATGGATCGCGGGTGCAGGAGCTGCCGGTTGGCCTTGAGGAGCAGTAAGTAGAGCTTGTTGAGCAGAAGCTTGACCTTGAGCTAGAGCTGGAGCTTGACGTGGACCAGTACGGTAGTTGGCAGTAAAGTGGCCGTATATGTTGCAGTGAACACAGTATCTGCAGGCAATCCTCACGGGATGATGGTAAATATAGGTAGGGCAAGCCGGGTGAGGACCAGTGTATGCACGCTTAGCCAGCGGTGCATGAGTGACTGGTGCTGCTACTTGGCTGTGTTGGGGCTGCGGTTGAGCAGGTATAGCTTGAAGTGGAGCGGCAGCTGTGACAGCACAGTTCTTGCTACTGTTGTTGTTGTTCTTTCTCTTTCGGCGGGAGGAATTCGAAGCTTGCGGAGCGGCGGCGGTTTCAGTGGTGTGAGCAACGGTAACTTGGTGAAGATTCTTGGAGGCTTTATCAAAGTAACCAGCCTTAACTCTCTTGTCATTGATCTCGGCAACGAGCAGGAAGGTCTCCTCAATAGTTGTCATCTTCGCGGCTTGTACGAAATCAGCCACGCAATCCGGTAGAGCACGGATGTATTTCTTGATGGTGATTTCAGGGGTAGTAACTTGGCCTGGACAGATTATGCTTAGCTGCTTAAAGCGGGCAGTTAAACCAGCATTATCGCCACCCTCTTGTTTGATGTGCCAGAACTCGTCCTCCAACTTTTGAAGCTCATGGGGAGGGCAGAACTCCTTCATCATGATGTCCTTCAACTCGTCCCACGTTAGCCTGTAAGCTGCATCATTCCCTCGCTTGTTTCTTTCGGCAGTCCACCAGTCCAAAGCCTTGGAATGGAAAACGCCGGTGGCGTTAACAGTGCGAAGGTTTTCCAGACAGCTGCTTTAGCGCAGGGTGACTTCGATAGAATCAAACAATTGAAACATGGCAGTAGGTCCATCTTCGTCGGTGAATTATTTGGGTCTGCATGCTTGAAACTTCTTGAAGCTAAAAGTAGCTTGGGGTGAATCAGTCCAGGACTCTTCAGAGGACTTGCTAGCGTTTTCATTCAGCTCGCTAACAATTTGCGGTATGACTTTCGCCATCTGCTTAGCGACCAGAGAAGCAATGCGCTTGTCCTCATGATTACGACGTGCAGAGTGAGAGTGAAACGATCCAATGACGACATTGTCTGCAATAGACATCGCTATAGGACTCAAACACTATATAATCGATTCTCACCTCACACGCACTACTACTGAAGCTCAGGAACACGAATAATCAAACAAACATACAGGCACGTAACACATAAACCACATAAAACACATAAGCACGTAAACACATAAGACACTTAGCACGTAGGTCATCGCCACACACGAGGACACACTATATTTTGCACGTATTCACCTACATATATTGCACGTATTCACCTATCATTCAAGGTCCGCGAGTTTGGGAATAGCGATTTCGATTAGCGAGTAGCATACCGAGCGATTTCCTAACGTTTTGAGATAGATATGCAGTGCGTGTCGATCAAAGCGAACAGCGAAAAGCACATAAATCACCAAAAATCGAAACATATAAACAGGTAAAATCACATAAAACACATAAAATTCCACATAAAAACGACAAATATCAGAGTCAGCAGTTGCGGGCTCAGAATCGAAACACATAAAATCAGCGATTGCGAGCTTGAAATCGAATATAGATTGTCTTAGGCTCATAGACGTTGACTACCCATAGTGTTTCGACTATTCTCAAGGACTTAGTGTACGCGTTTTGGCCTAATGGACTGTGCTCTATCACCGGCATACGATGCATGGCATGCATCCCTTCGGTTATTCATGCAACTCGAGTCGTTGGAATCCATCGAGACTTTGGTGAGAGTTTTGCAAAACCAAGATTTGGGAGCGGAATGAGTCATCAAGGTTCGGGTTTCACCCCTAACTTAGCGAATACATTCCTATTTGTATAATAGAATCACGAGACTGAGGGAGAAATTCGCGTCGAAGTACGGATTTCAATCATAATTCAACGCAAATTCTCTTGTTTGCAGTAAAAATTGCGGGTTAAACAAGAGATTTAATCGAGAGTTTGCGGTTTTCACACCTAATCTCGGTCTATTCACTTGTTCGTTTTTGAAAATAGTGCAGTGTGACTGCCTTAGGAAAGGCAGTGTGATAGTATAGCATGATTGCGAGTCGATCGAGTAACATAAATAGGCTCGTGCAAATCCCCTAACGGGTTCGCACAAGGCGGTCTGTTGGTACTTAGACTATAGACTAGGTTGTTTCTAAGACATCGACCCGGACTAGGTCGAGTCTTGCCTAATTCCCTATAGTTAAGGCTCTGATACCAATCTGTCACACCCCAACCGATGATGGAAACATCGGGGCGGGGCACTGAGCAAAACAGATTGTCCAGGAGAAATCCATAACAAATAATGTTACCGAATATTTAACGTTAAGTCCCATACCAAAACATATCCAGCAAAATAATCATTACAGACATATTATCTCAAAGACAGTAAATTGTTTCGACAACTCAGAATTTAAATTGTTTGTTTCTAGACCCATCCTATCTTGATTCCATGAAAATAGCAAGAGCACAACATCCTGAGCATTCAAACACCTGACACATACGTTAAAATAGCAGTCAATACACATAGTGTAAAGGTGAGCATACAAGTTTAATACTATAATAGGATTCGAAATTGTTTACGCATAACCAGCATGTAACACGTAGCAAAGTGAAAGCTAGTAGGTTATCGACAATGAAATATGCACAGACGTGACTGCGAGGTATAGAATGCGTAACACATATCACCACTGTGACATGTGAGAAAGCCCTTAACAACCCCTGTCCACGACAGGTGCTGAGTCTAAACTATAGTACTATCGTTGCTAAGGTGTCAGGAAACAATCACTGTGTAAACATAACATACAAGCATTCATCGAATAACACGTAGCATGCAATAACGGTCAGCGTATAAATGGTGTTTACGTTGTGTGTCGATTGTGATTTGAATAAGTAACGTATGTAACACCCAAAAGTGCGTAAAGAAAAAAGGGTTCGAGTATACTCACAGATAGCGTTTAAGTAACTAAACACTCTCTTGGATTGAAGGGAGCGCTGAGAGATTAGCCTGAACAGTTAACGATAGCATAAGCGATGAACGGCGCGTTAAACGGTGAAAAGTGACCGAGTGACGAATGGTAATCCGGTCGGATGGCAACCCGAACGGATGTTCATTCGATTGGATGCTAATCCGTTCGGATGGTCATCCGGTCGGATGGCCATTCGGTCGGATTGACATTCGTTTGGGATGGATGTGTTTGTGTATGATGGCTTTGAAGTTTTCGTTGTAGCCTTTTGAAAACAGAGAAGTATCTCTACCCTTCAGGTCGTTCAATCGAACGGTCATTCGATCAAACGTCATTCGATCAAACGGTCGTTTGATCCGGATAGTGATCCGATTGGCGACTCACTTTAGTTGAGAGCAAGTTCACAGCAAGATGGTCATTCGATTGGATAGTCTTCCGATCGAATGGCAATCCGTTAGAACTGATGATCTTTGATAATTATGAAAATTGTTAAGTGTTGAAGACCAAGTGCAATCTGATCGGATGGCAATCCGATCGGATGGCAATCCATCCAACGATCTGATCGTTTTGCAACTTCGAATTTGTTAAGTTTTGAAAGTTTTGCGGTTTGCTCGAGACAGTATGACAACGTCTTAAACAATGGATCCTCATCAAATCCAAGTCATCCGATCGAAGTGGGAATCACCCCAGTCCGTTCAGCTAACTGTTCATGACGGTTGTTCATGTTCAACCTGAAATCGGTTGTCCCTTTGATTGGAACCAGATTCTCAGACCGACACTTCACTAGGAAATGAGTAGAAGGCCTGAACGAGCTCCGATTCTATTAGTTTTGAATGCATTGAGTGTAAAAGAGTTGAAAGAAAGTTGGAAAAGTATCTTTCAATTCTTTTAACTTTGAAAATGTTTAGATCTATGCAAATACAATGTTTAATCATGTGGAAATCCTTCAGATCTGAGTTGTTCTTGGTGGTATTAAGCCAAATCTTGAAGTTCATAAGAACTCCATGATGACATCACCTTTGAACACCTCAAATCCGCTGATTTCACGGTTGAAAGTTAAGATTCAAAGGTAAAAATGATGAAGAAGTGTGTGTAGATGATAGATGTACAAGATTTGAGTTGAAAACTTACAATAATCACGAGAAATCGAGAGAAAAGATGGCTGGAACGCTGGTCGAACGAGAGAGAGCTGTAACATCACTGTTGGTGATGTGACAGGGGTATTTATAGGTTGCCAAAAGAGGAAAGAGAGCACATGAGTTGGATCGGATGTCACTTCGATCAGATAGTCATCAGTTCGGATGACCATTCGGTCGAATGGTCATTCGATCGAAGTGGTCCGGTGAGTTGGATTTCGACGTTTCGTGTTGCGTTTGAGCGTTGCGATGCATTTAAGCGAGTGTCGATTAAGCGATGCGATAGATTAATAATAGTCACACAATTACTGTATCTAACATACAATCATCATAAATAACTTGCGTTTAGCGTTTGCGATTAGGTTGCGTTGCGATAGAGTTGTGATTGCGTTTCGATTAATCACCATAAGCAAAAAGTAAACAAGCACAATTAACACATAAATAGCACGCACACGTAAAACAATATACAGAACTTATCAATCAAGTCGCGAATGTGATTGCGATACGATTAGCGATAAAGCGATAAAACATGTGATTAAACCTCGATTATTAGTATTTACTCCACATAACACAACTAAAGCAAATAAATAAAAGTATTCGATTACAAGTCAAAACGTACAGTTACTAGTTTAGAATGGAGTGACAGATCGCAATTAGCAATCTTTTCTTCCTTTGACTTTGACTTATACGTTGACTTTAGAAACGCGGGTTGTTACACTTGGATCTTATTGATGATGTCGGGGATAACCTTGGCCATTTGCTTGGCCATGAACTTCATCATTTCTTTCTTGAACATCGAATCAGCGTTGGAGTTGGACTTGGAGTTTTTCCTTGAGTTCAAGTTACAGTTGGAAGACATCTAAAAGGTTGAAATAGGGGAAAAGGATGAGACTTGATCATAATGTGTTTATAAAATAACGTTTGTTTGCATGAATAGGCATAAAGTATTTCACATAACACGTAGTTTCACATAGTTTTGCAAAAGTATATCATGTATTCACATTGTATAATCACGAATAAAGACAAAAGGGAATGTAAATTTAGTTTGTTCTCGAGTATTAATATTGTTTTAGATTGCGGGTAATGTGCCATTCATGCTTCGGTTTTGAAACGAATGAAGTATCAAGTATAAAAACACATTAAAAGGTCGAAATAGGGGAAAAGGATGAGACTTGATCATAATGTGTTTATAAAATAACGTTTGTTTGCATGAATAGGCATAAAGTATTCACATAACACGTAGTTTCACATAGTTTTGCAAAAGTATATCATGTATTCACATTGTATAATCATGAATAAAGACAAAAGGGAATGTAAATTTAGTTTGTTCTCGAGTATGAATATTGTTTTACATTGCGGGTAATGTGCGATTCGTGCTTCGGTTTTGAAACGAATGAAGTATCAAGTATAAAAACACATTAAAATGGATATGACATAAAAGAGATTCAACGTAACACTTGGAGTGTCTCGGAAAGAAACTAAGACTAATCTAAAGTGGTCGAAAGTTCTTTCGAGTCAGGGAAACATGCTTTGGCCCAATAGGTAGAATACTCTCACCAAGGAGCAGTTAACGGTATTCACCCTTCTGATTACTACATGTTCCTAGACCCTAGTCAATCGAAAATTTGAGACTTTGGCAGGGTTGAAAATCGAGGAGTAGAAGCAGTTGTCAAGATGCGGGTTTCACCCCTAACTTGGCAACATCGTACCCTAAGTGTGGTTAGTACTTCACCGAACAGGTCAAGAAATAAATTCCGACTCGATGGTGATGGTCCACTAGAGTATGAATGGGAAATTTTCCATCAAGATGTGGATTTCACTCCTAACTTGAATTATACAAATATGTCATATGAAGACAGAAATTTTCCCAATAGTTATGGCTCTTATACGGAAATTTTTCCAATAGTTATAGCTCTGATACCAATCTGTCACACCCCAAATCGATGACGGAAACATCGGGGCGAGACAAAATAGATTGCAAGAGACTTCATAACGCTAATTGTGCCAACATTTAATAATTAAGATTTCATTTCATACTAAAACAAAGTACATTGTTTGGAAGCAAAGATACAACACTTGAACAACGAAATTAAAATACAACAAGTACTAAAATTAAAAATGGGTTTCTAGTCAATCCTACAAGATTTCGTTCATCATCATCAATAATTTCTTGCAATACATATTAAAGTGCATGTCAGTACAAAAGTATTGGCGAGCATACAAGTTTGAGTACTAGCATAAGTATAAAGTTTTAAACAAATCCACATGGCAATGCTATCATGCAACTTATAATTGTCAACCCAAAGATTCCTACTAGCGTAATTTTATCGTAGCAACGATAAGACCGTTTTGTTTACTTAACAAGACCTCAAGAATACGGGCGGTGTATTAATCCTATAGCGTTATACATGTTATGGGAGGCTCGTACGAAGTTAGTGACAAGTATAGAGTAAATAAGTATTATGTATGAGTTCTAG